>NC_132933.1:93994045-95275685 GCF_047675955.1 Chlorocebus sabaeus | reverse complement strand
TTCCTCCTCTCTGGGCAGGGCCTCCCTGAAAGAAAGGCAGCAGCCCCAGTCAGGGGCTTATAGATAAAACTCCCAACTCCCTGGGACAGAGCACCTAAGGGAAGGGGCAGCTGTGGGTGCAGTTTCAGCAGACTTAAACGTTCCTGCCTTCCAGCTCTGAAGAGAGCAGCGAATCTCCCAGCACAGTGCTCGAGCTCTGCTAAGGGACAAACTGCCTCCTCAGGTGGGTCCCTGACCCCTGTGCCTCCTGACTGGGAAACATCTCCCAGCAGGGGCCAAGAGACACCTCATAAAGGAGAGCTCCAGCTGGCATCTGGCAGGTGCCCCTCTGGGACAAAGCTTCTAGAGGAAGGAAAAGGAAGCAATCTTTGCTGCTCTGCAGCCTCCGCTGCTGATACCCAGGAAACCAGGGTCTTTAGTGGACCTCCAGCAAACTCCAGCAGACCTGCAACAGAGGGGCTTGACTGTTAGAAGAAAAACTAACAAATAGAAGGGAGTAGCATCAACAGCAACGAAAAGGATGTCCACATAGAAACCCTATTCGAATGTCACCACCATCAACGACCAAAGGTAGATAAATCTATGAAGACGAGGAAAAACCAGTGCAAAAAGGCTGAACATTTCAAAAACCAGAATGTCTATTCTCCTCCAAAGGATCACAGTTCCTCACCAACACTGGAGCAAAACTGGACAGAGAATGAGTTTGACAAATTGACAAGAGTAAACTTCAGAAGGTGGGCAAAAACAAACTCCTCTGAGCTAAAAGAACATGTTCTAACCCAAAGAAAGGAAGCTCAGAACCTTGAAAAAAGTTAGAGGAATTTCTAACTAGATAACCAGTTAAGGGAAGAATATAAATGGCCTGATGAAACTGAAAAACACAGCACGAGAACTTCGTGAAGTATACACAAATATCAATAGCCAAATCGATCAAGCAAAAGACAGGATAGCAGAGATTGAAAACCACTTTAACGAAATAAAGTGTGAAAAAAAGATTAGAATGATGGTTTCCAGCTGCATTAGCAAACTATCACAAGAACAGAAAAGCAAACACCGCATGTTCTCACTCATAGGTGGGAACTGAACAATGAGATCATTTGGACTCGGGAAGGGGAACATCACACACCGGGGTCTATCATGGGAAGGGGGGAGGGGGGAGGGGGGAGGGATTGCATTGGGAGTTATACCTGATGTAAATGACAAGTTGATGGGTGCTGACGAGTTGATGGGTGCAGCACAGCAACATGGCACAAGTATACATATGTAACAAACCTGCACGTTATGCACATGTACCCTAGAACTTAAAGTATAATAATAATAAAAAATAATAAAATAAAAAAAAAGATTAGATAAAAAAGAATGAAAAGGAACAAACAAATCCTCCAAGAAATATGGGACTATATGAAAAGACCAAATCTACGTTTGATTGGTGTACCTGAAAGTGACAAGAAAAATGGAACGAAGCTGGAAAACACTCTTTGGGATATTAACCAGGAGAACTTCCCCAACCTAGCAGGACAGGCTGACATTCAGATTCAGGAAATACAATGAACACCACAAAGTTACTCCTCAAGAAGAGCAACCCCAAGACACATAATCATCAGATTCACCAAGGTTGAAATTAAGGAAAAAATGTTAAGGGCAGCCAGAGAGAAAGGTCGGAATGCCCACAAGTGGAAGCCCATCAGACTAACAGCAGACCTCTCTGCAGAAACCCTACGAGCCAGAAGAGAGTGGGGGCCAATATTCAACATTCTTAAAGACAAGAATTTTCAACTCAGAATTTCATATCCAGCCAAACTAAGCTTCAAAAGTGAAGGAGAAATAAAATCCTTTACAGACAGTCAAATGCTTAGCTCTTGTCTTACAAGAGCTCCTGAAGGAAACACTAAATATGGAAAGGAAAAACCAGTACCAGCCACAGCAAGAACATACCGAATTGTAAATACCATTGATACTATGAAGAAACTGCATCAACTAACACGCAAAAATAATCAACTAGCATCATAATGACTGGATCAAATTCACACATAACAGTAATAACCTTAAATGCAAATGGGCTAAACGTTACAATTAAAAGACATAGACTGGCAAATTGGAAAAAGAGTCAAGGCTCATTGGTAAGCTGTATTCAGGAGACCCATCTCACATGCAAAGACACACAAAGGCTCGAAATAAAGAGATGGAAAAATATTTACGAGGCAAATAGAAAGAAAAAAAAAGCACGGGTTGCAATCCTAGTCTCTGATAAAACAGACTTTAAACCAACAAATTCAGCACTATTCACAATAGCAAAGACTTGGAATCAACCCAAATGTCCATCAGTGACAGATTGGATTAAGAAAATGTGGCACATATACACCATGGAATACTATGCAGCCATAAAAAAGGATGAGTTTGTGTCCTTTGTAGGGACATGGATGCAGCTGGAAACCATCATTCTCAGCAAACTATCACAAGAACAGAAAACCAAACACCGCATGTTCTCACTCATAGGCGGGAACTGAACAATGAGATCACTTGGACTCGGGAAGGGGAACATCACACACCGGGGCCTATCATGGGGAGGGGGGAGGGGGGAGGGATTGCAATGGGAGTTATACCTTATGTAAATGACGAGTTGATGGGTGCAGCACACCAACATGGCACAAGTATACATATGTAGCAAACCTGCACGTTGTGCACATGTACCCTACAACTTGAAGTTTAATAATAATAAATAAATTAAAAAAAAAAAAAAGACAAAGGGCATTACATAATGGTAAGGTATCAATGCAACAAGAAGAACTAACCATACCAAATACATATGCACCCAATACAGGAGCACACAGATTCATAAAGCAAGCTCTTAGAGACCTACAAAGAGACCTAGACTCCCACACAATAATAGTGGGGGACTTTAACACCCCACTGTCAATATTAGACAAATCAACGAGAAAGAAAATTAACAAGGATATTCAGGATTTGAACTCAGCTCCGGACAAAGCAGACCTAATAGACATCTACAGAACTCTCCAACCCGAATCAATAGAATATATATTCTTCTCACCACATTGCACTTATTCTAAAATTGACTATATAACTGGAAGTAAAACATTCCTCAACAAATGCAAAAGAATGAGAATCATAACAAACAGTCTCTCAGGTGACAGTGCAAACAAATTAGAAGTCAGGATTAAGAAACTCACTCAAAACTGCACAACTTCATGGAACCAGAACTACCTGCTCCTGAATGGCTACTGGGTCAATAACAAAATGAAGGCAGAAATAAATAACTTCTTTGAAACCAATGAGAACAAAGACACAACATGCCGGAATTGCTGGGACACAGCTATAGCACTGTTTAGAGGGAAATTAATAGTATTAAATGCCCACAGGAGAAAGCAGGAAAGATCTAAAATCGACATCCTAACATCACAATTAAAAGAACTAGAGAAACAAGAGCAAAGAAATTCAAAAGCTACCAGAAGAAAAGAAATAACTAAGATCAGAACAGAACTGAAGGAGATAGAGACAAGAAACACCCTTCAAACAGTTAATGAATCCAGGAGCTGGTTTTTAGAAAGATTAACAAAATAGACTGCTAGCCAGATGAATAAAGGAAAAAAGAGAAAAGAATCAGACACAATAAAAATGATAAAGGGGATATAACCACTGAGCTCACAGAAATACAAACTACCATGAGAGAACATTATAAACACCTCTATGCAAATACACTAGAAAATCTAGAAGAAATGGATAAATTCCTGAACGCATACATCCTCCCATTTCAAAACCAGGAAGAAGTCGAATCCCAGGATAGACCAATAACAAGTTCTGAGATTGAGGCAGTAATTAATAGCCTACCAATGAAAAAAAGCCCAGGATCAGACAAATTCACAGCCAAATTCTACCAGAGGTACAAAGAGGAGCTGGTACCCTTCCTTCCTTCCTTCCTTCCTTCCTTCCTTCCTTCCTTCCTTCCTTCCTTCCTTCCTTCCTTCCTTCCTTCCTTCCTCCCTCCCTCCCTCCCTCCTTCCCTCCCTCCCTCCTTCCCTCCCTCCCTTTTCTTTCTTTCTTTCTTTCTTTTGCTACTTTTATACTGTCTTGTATTTTTATTTGTATTTTCAGGTATTTAGTTATTTCATCGGGTGCACCATAAAGTCTATGAGGGCAGATATTGTATCTTTACATCTGCAGTTTTTCGCACAGAGCCTTGTGGTTAAAAGCTGATCAAAAAATGTTTATTCCTATCTTTGAAGATTCTTTATATTCTATCTTTCCTATCTTTGAGATTCTTTATATTCAGGAGAGAAAAGAAAAATAAATGAAGAAAGCTTGTAATTGAACGAACTAGTTCGCAGTGTTTTGCATCTAACAGCCAAAGGCATAAATAATAAATCATCAAAAGATGATTAACAACTTTATCATTGTTATTGATCGCATAGAACTAAAAGAAATATAATACATATTTTTCTTCCAGGTCTGCCTGACAAATATGATTGTATAATTTTTTAAATTCTTATTATACTTTAAGTTCTAGGGTACATGTGCACAACGTGCAGGTTTGTTACATATGTACACATGTGCCATGTTGGCATGCTACACCCATTAACTCGTCATTTACATTAGGTATATCTCCTAATGCTATCCCTCTCCACTACTGCTCCCCACAATAGACCCCAGTGTGTGATGTTCCCCTTTAGTTTAATTAGATCCCATTTGTCAGTTTTGGCTTTTGTTGCCATTGCTTTTGGTGTTTTAGACATGAAGTCCTTGCCCATTCCTATGTCCTGAATGTTATTACCTAGGTTTTCTTCTAGGGTTTTTATGGTTTTAAGTCTAACATTTAAGTCCATCTTGAATTAACTTTTGTATAAGGAGTAAGGAAAGGATCCAGTTGCAGCTTTCTACTTATGGCTAGCCAGTTTTCCCAGCACCATTTATTAAATAGGGAATCCTTTCCCCATTTCTTGTTTCTCTCAGGTTTGTCAAAGATCAGATGGCTGTAGATGTGTGGTATTATTTCTGAGGGCTCTGTTCTATTCCATTGGTCTATATCTCTGTTTTGGTACCAGTACCATGCTGTTTTGGTTACTGTAGCCTTGTAGTAGTTTGAAGTCAGGTAGCGTGATGCCTCCAGCTTTGTTCTTTTGGCTTAGGATTGTCTTGGCAACGTGGGCTCTTTTCTGGCTTCATATGAACTTTAGAGTAGTTTTTTCCAATTCTGTGAAGAAAGTCATTGGTAGCTTAATGGGGATGGCATTGAATCTATAAATTACCTTGGGCAGTATGGCCATTTTCATGATATTGATTCTTCCTATCCATGAGCATGGTATGTTCTTCCATTTGTTTGCATCTTCTTTTATTTCACTGAGTAGTGGTTTTTAGTTCTCCTTGAAGAGGTCCTTCACATCCCTTGCAAGTTGGGTTCCTAGGTTTTTTATTCTCTTTGAAGCTATTGTGAATGGGAATTCATTCATAATATGGCTCTCTGCTTGTGTGTTACTGCTGTAAAAGAGTGCTTGTGATTTTTGCACATTGATTTTGTATCCTGAGACTTTTCTGTAGTTTTTGAGCTTAAGGAGATTTTGGGCTGAGACAGTGGGGTTTTCTAAATGTACAATCAGGTCATCTGCAAACAGATACAATTTGACTTCTTCTTTTCCTAACTGAATACCCTTGATTTCTTTCTCTTGCCTGATTGCCCTAGCCAGAACTTCCAACACTATGTTGAATAGGAGTGGTGAGAGAGGGCATCCTTGTCTTGTGCCAGTTTTCAAAGGGAATGCTTCTGGTTTTTGTTCATTCAGTATGATATTGGCTGTGGGTTTGTCATAAATAGCTCTTATGATTTTGAGATACGTTCCATCAATACCGAATTTATTGAGAGTTGTTAGCACGAAGGGTTGTTGAATTTTGTCAAAGGCCTTTTCTGCATCTATTGAGATAATCATGTGGTTTTTGTCTTTGGTTCTGTTAATATACTGGATTACATTTACTGATCTGCGGATGTTGAACCAGCCTTGCATCCCAGGGATGAAGCCCACTTGATCATGGTGGATAAGCTTTCTGATGTGCTGCTGGATTCGGTTTGCCAGTATTTTATTGAGGATTTTTGCATTGATGTTCATCAGGGATATTGGTCTAAAATTCTTTTTTTGTTGTGCCTCTGCCAGGCTTTGGTATCAGGATGATGTTGGTCTCATAAAATGAGTTAGGGAGGATTCCCTCTTTTTCTATTGATTGGAATAGATTCAGAAGGAATATTAGGAGCTGGTACCATTTATTCTGAAACTATTTTCAACAATAAAAAAAGAGGGACTCCTCCCTAACTCATTTTATGAGGTCAGCATCATCCTGATTCCAAACTTGGCAGAGACACAACAACAAGAACAAAAATTCAGACCATTTTCACAATATTGATTCTTCCTATCCATGAGCATGGTATGTTCTTCCATTTGTTTGTGTTCTCTTTTATTTCACTGAGCAGTGATTTGTATTTCTCCTTGAAGAGGTCCTTTACATCCCTTGTAAGGTGGATTTCTAGGTATTTTATTGTCTTTGAAGCTATTGTGAATGGGAGTTCATTCATGATTTGGCTCTCTGTATGTCTGTTACTGGTGTATAAGAATGCTTGTTGTTTTTGCACATTGATTTTGTATCCTGAGACTTTGCTGAAACTGTTTATCAGCTTAAGGAGATTTTGAGCTGAGACAATGGGGTTTTGTAAATATACAATCATGTAATCTGCAAATCAATATTGCGAAAATGGCCATACTGCCCAAGGTAATTTATAGATTCAATGCCATCCCCGTTAAGCTACCAATGACTTTCTTCACAGAATTGGAAAAATGTGCTTTAAAGTTCATGTGGAACCAAAAAAGACCCTGTATTGCCAAGACAATCCTAAGCCAAAAGAACAAAGCTGGAGGCATCACATTACCTGACTTCAAACTAAACTACAAGGCTACAGTAACCAAAACAGCATGGTACTCGTACCAAAACAGAGATACAGACCAATGGAACAGAACAGAGCCCTCAGAAATAATACCACATATCTACAGCCATCTGATCTTTGACAAACCTGAGAGAAACAAGAAATGGGGAAAGGATTCCCTATTTAATAAATGGTGCTGGGAAAATTGACTAGCCAAAAGTACAAAGCTGCAACTAGATCCTTTCCTTACTCCTTATACAAAAATTAATTCAAGATGGATTAGAGACTTAAATGTTAGACCTAAAACCATAAAAACCCTAGAAGAAAACCTAGGTAATACCATTCAGGACATAGGCATGGGCAAGGACTTCATGTCTAAAACACCCCTAGCAGCAGCAACAAAAGCCAAAAATGACAAATGGGATCTCATTAAACTAAAGAGCTTCTGCACAGCAAAAGAAACTACCATCAGAGTGAACAGGCGACCTACAAAATGGGAGACAATTTTTGCAATCTACTCCTCTGACAAAGGGCTAATACCAGAACCTATAAAGAGCTCAATCAAATTTACAAGAAAAAAACAAATAACCCCATCAAAAAGTGGGGAAAGTATATGAACAGATACTTCTCAAAAGAAGACATTCATACAGCCAACAGACACATGAAAAAATGCTTATCATCAGTCGCCATTAGAGAAATGCAAGTCAAAACCACAATGAGATACCATCTCACACTAGTTGGAGTGGAAATCATTAAAAAATCAGGAAACAACAGGTGCTGGAGAGGATGTGGAGAAATAGGAACACTTTTACACTGTTGGTGGGATTGTAAACTAGTCCAACCATTGTGGAACACAGTGTGGCAATTCCTCAAGGATCTAGAACTAGAAATACCATTTGACCCTGCCATCCCACTACTGGGGATATACCCAAAGGATTATAAGTCATGCTGCTATAAAGACACATGCACATGTATGTTTATTGTGTCACTATTCACAATAGCAAAGACTTGGAATCAACCCAAATGTCCATCAGTGACAGACTGGATTAAGAAAATGTGGCACATATACACCATGGAATACTATGCAGCCATAAAAAAGGATGAGTTCGTGTGCTTTGTAGAGACATGGATGCTGCTGGAAACCATCAATCTCAGCAAACAATTGCAAGAACAGAAAACCAAATACCGCATGTTCTCACTCATAGGTGGGAACTGAACAATGAGATCACTTGGACTCTGGAAAGGGATCATCAAACATCGGGTCCTATTATGGGGAGGGTGTAGAGGGATAGCATTAGGAGACATACCTAATGTAAATGACGAGTTAATGGGTGCAGCACACCAACATGGCACATATATATATATGTAACAATCCTGCAAGTTGTGCACATGTACCCTAGAACTTAAAGTATAATAATAATAATAAAAAATTCAGACCAATATCTCTGATGAACATCGATGTGGAAATCCTCAATAAAACACTGGAAAACCAAATCGAGCAGCACAACATGAACAAGTGTACTTACCACGAACAAGTAGGCTTCATCCTTGGGATGCAACTCTGGTTCAACATACGCAAATCAATAAAGGTAATCCATCACATAAACGGAAACAAGGACAAAAACCAAACTTGAAACATCAAATGGAATCAGGAAATTCTTCATAAAGGAGCATTTTGTGATCTGGTTTGGTCAGATCCTGAAGATACGGATACTTGAGCTATCAGCCCCGAAGAGCGTGTTGGCTTTTTGGAGCAAAGCTCACAAATGAGTCTGGTCATATCAACAATTTAAAACTCATCTCCAGAGCACATCTACTCGTTCATGAAGGCTATAATTTTGTGTTTGATGAGAAGCTGGTGACAGTATGCTCTGCTCCTAATTATTGCTATCATTGTGGAAGTATTGGTTCAATCATGGACTTCAAAGGTGTAAATACAAGAGAACCAATGTTATTCCAGGCAGTTCCAGATTGAGAATGTGTTATTCCTCCTAGAATGACCAACGCTGTATTTCCTTTGAGGCCTTTGCCCATCCTGCTGACCCATTTTTCTGCTTTCTTCTTACTCCAGCTTTCTTGTATTACCCTCTACAATATACTTTTTATTGAGCACTTTGCTGCTGAAATGCTGCCTCTTGCCTTTTTTATATTTTAAATTATCAAAATTTATTGTTTGTTGTAGTGTCTATAGCAAAGTTTTTCTATCAATTTTTCCCTCATTCCATCCCCACACTGGACTCATTTGAGAAGACTTCAGAAATGTTAATACTCACACTGCTGCATGTAGCTCTTGCTTATTTACTGGTCTGGGAAACAGGATATGTTTCCTTTTTTTAAAAAAAAGCCAAGAATAGACCAATAGCAGGCTCTGAAAATGAGGCAATAATTAATAGCCTACCAATCAAAAAACGTCCAGGACCAGATGGATTCACAGCTGAATTCTACCAGAGGTACAAGGAGGAGCTGGTATCATTCCTTCTGAAACTATTCCAATCAATAGAAAAAGAGGGAATCCTCCCTAACTCATTTTATGAGGCCAACATCATCCTGATACCAAAGCCTGGCAGAGACACAACAAAAAAAGAGAATTTTAGACCAATATCCCTGATGAACATCGATGTAAAAATCCTCAATAAAATACTGGCAAATCGAATCCAGCAGCACATCAAAAAGCTTATCCACCATGACCAAGTGGGCTTCATCCCTGGGATGCAAGGCTGGTTCAACATATGCAAATCAACAAACGTAATCCAGCATATAAACAGAACCAAAGAGAAAAACCACATGATTATCTCAATAGATGCAGAAAAGGCCTTTGACAAAATTCAACAGCCCTTCATGCTAAAAACGCTCAATAAATTCGGTATTGATGGAACGTATCTCAAAATCATAAGAGCTATTTATGACAAACCCACAGCCAATATCATATAGAATGGGCAAAAACCGGAAGCATTCCCTTTGAAAACTGGCACAAGACAGGGATGCCCTCTCTCACCACTCCTATTCAACATAGTGTTGGAAGTTCTGGCTAGGGCAATCAGGCAAAAGAAAGAAATCAAGGGTATTCAGTTAGGAAAAGAAGAAGTCAAACTGTCCCTGTTTGCAGATGACATGATTGTATATTTAGAAAACCCCATTGTCTCAGCCCAAAATCTCCTTAAGCTGATAAGAAACTTCAGCAAAGTCTCAGGACACAAAATTAATGTGCAAAAATCACAAGCATTCTTATACACCAGTAACAGACAAACAGAGAGCCAAATCATGAATGAACTTCCTTTCACAATTGCTTCAAAGAGAATAAAATACCTAGGAATCCAACTTATAAGGGATGTAAAGGAATTCTTCAAGGAGAACTAAAAACCACTCCTCAGTGAAATAAAAGAGGACACAAACAAATGGAAGAACATACCATGCTCATGGATAGGAAGAATCAATATCGTGAAAATGGCCATACTGCCCAAGGTTATTTATAGACTCAATACCATCCCCATCAAGCTACCAATGAGTTTCTTCACAGAATTGGGCAAAACTGCTTTAAAGTTCATATGGAATCAAAAAAGAGCCCGCATTGCCAAGACAATCCTATGTCAAAAGAACAAAGCTGGATGCATCACGCTACCTGACTTCAAACTATACTACAAGGCTACAGTAACCAAAACAGCATGGTACTGGTACCAAAACAGAGATATAGACCAATGGAATAGAACAGAGTCCTCAGAAATTATACCACACATCTACAGCCATCGATCTTTGACAAACCTGAGAAAAACAATAAATGGGGAAAGGCTTCCCTATTTAATAAATGGTGCTGGGAAAATTGGCTAGCCATAAGTAGAAAGCTGAAACTGGATCCTTTCCTTACTCCTTATATGAAAATTAATTCAAGATGGATTAGAGACTTAAATGTTAGACCTAATACCAGAAAAACCCTAGAAGAAAACCTAGGTAATACCATTCAGGACATAGGCATGGACAAGGACTTCATGTCTAAAACACCAAAAGCAACGGCAACAAAAGCCAAAATTGACAAATGGGATCTCATTAAACTAAAGAGCTTCTGCACAGCAAAAGAAACTACCATCAGAGTGAACAGGCAACCTACAGAATGGGAGAAAATTTTTGCAATCTACTCATCTGACAAAGAGCTAATATCCAGAACCTTGAAAGAACTCAAACAAATTTACAAGAAAAAAACAAACAACCCCATCAAAAAGCGGGCAAAGGATATGAACAGACATTTCTCAAAAGAAGACATTCATACAGCCAACAGACACATGAAAAAATGCTCATCATCATTGGCCATCAGAGAAATGCAAATCAAAACCACAATGAGATACCATCTCACACCAGTTAGAATGGCAATCATTAAAAAGTCAGGAAACAACAGGTGCTGGAGAGGATGTGGAGAAATAGGAACACTTTTACACTGTTGGTGGGATTGTAAACTAGTTCAACCATTATGGAAAACAGTATGGCGATTCCTCAAGGATCTAGAACTAGATGTACCATATGACCCAGCCATCCCATTACTGGGTATATACCCAAAGGATTATAAATCATGCTGCTATAAAGATACATGCACACGTATGTTTATTGTGGCACTACTCACAATAGCAAAGACTTGGAATCAACCCAAATGTCCATCAGTGACAGACTGGATTAAGAAAATGTGGCACATATACACCATGGAATACTATGCAGCCATAAAAAAGGATGAGTTTGTGTCCTTTGTAGGGACATGGATGCAGCTGGAAACCATCATTCTCAGCAAACTATCCCAAGAACAGAAAACCAAACACCACATGTTCTCACTCATAGGTGGGAACTGAACAATGAGATCACTTGGACTAGGGAAGGGGAACATCACACACCAGGGCCTATCATGGGGATGGGGGAGGGGGGAGGGATTGCATTGGGAGTTATACCTGATGTAAATGACGAGTTGATGCGTGCTGACGAGTTGATGGGTGCAGCACACCAACATGGCACAAGTATACATATGTAACAAACCTGCACGTTATGCATATGTACCCTAGAACTTAAAGTATAATAATAATAATAATAAAGAAAAAAAAAGCCAATTGACAGATTATACCTAAATACTCCTCCTTTTGTATCATTCAGCCTTTTGTTTTAGTTTGGTAAGTTTTAAGAAATTTCATCAGCAAAGTTGTTTTTTGGTGGGCACGATGGACTCTAGATGCCTCAAGTTATGTATACCTGTCCCAGATGTAAACTTCATTGTCCTTTGTTGGATGATATCTAAAATGGATATAAAATAAATTAGTCTAAATGGCTGCCCTCCTTTTTGTGTTTTGAAATTTTAGTTAGAAACTGCTATAGCTTATGACTTTGTACATTAAGATAATTGTATTGATCTTTTCTCAAGTCTTCTCAAATGAGTCCAGGGTGGGGATGGGGGAAAATTGATAGAAAAACATCGATATTCGGGGACTGATAGCCCAAGTATCCGTATCTTCAGGATCTGACCAAACAAGATCACAAAAGGCTCCTTTATGAAAAATTTCCTGATTCCATGCGATGGTTCGAATTTGATCCAGTGTTTTGAAATCAGGAGATAAACCACCATGGACACAAAAAATCTGCTCATCTATTAAAGTTGCTACTGTGAGCATGTCAAAAACTTTGGTACAGTATCTCTAGGCATTTCCATATTTGGCTTGGCACTCATCATAAAATCCATAAACCTGTGTTATCTGTCTACTGTCATGATTTCATTGCAAATGTGTAATACGATCAGTCCGTTTAACCTTTAATGCAAGAAGGTAAGTGAAAGTCTCCAAACTGCAGTAACCTCTGTCTAGAAAATCACCCATAAATATGCAGTTTGTGTCAGGAACCTGACCTTCAGTTCTGAATAGTTCACAAAGGTCATAAAACTATCCAGGTATAACTCCACACACTGTTAGTTGTGCTGATACTGGCTGAACATTTGACTCGTCTAAGTGGAGGTCACAAACATAGTCACATAGCCACTTCATGTCATTCTCTGGCAGGTACTTGTACAGCCACGCTATCTCCACACACTTATCCAGGTCTAGTGGTTCCATTTTAGGAATAACAAGCCACGGTGACAGCGGTGGTGGCAGTGGCTGTAGTAGTGGTGGCAGCAGCGGCGGAGGCCAAAACCGAAACTCTCTCCCCGCTTTTTAATGGTGCTGATTTTTCTTGTAAATTTGTTTAAGTTTCTTATAGATGCTGGATATTAGACCTTTGTCAGATGCATAGTTTGCAAATATTTTTTCCCATTGTGTAGGTTTTCTGTTTACTCTTTTGGGAGTTTCTTTTGTAGCAGCTTTTTAGTTTAACTGGATCCCATTTGTTAGTCTTTGCTTTTGTTGCAATTGCTTTTGGCATCTTCATCATGAAATACATGGCTGTGCCTATGTCCTGAATGGGTATCACCTAGGTTGTTTCCCAGGGTTTTTATACTTTGGGGTTTTATATTTAAGCCTTTAATCCATCTTGTGTTAATTTTTGTATATGGTGTAATGAAAGAGTCTAGTTTCAATTTTCTGAATATGACTAGCCAATTATCTCCGTGCTATTTATTGAATAGTAAATGCTTTCTCCATTGCTTGTTTTTGTCAGCTTTGTCAAAGATCAGAGAGCTGTAAGTGTGCAGTGTTATTTCTGGATTCTCTATTCTGTTCTGTTGGCGTATGTGTCTATTTTTGTACCAGTACCATGCTCTTTTAGTTACTGTAGTCCTGAAGTACAGTTTGCAGTTGGGTAGTGTGATGCCTCCAGCTTTGTTATTTTTCCTTAGTATTGTATTGGCTATTCAGGCACTTTTTTGGTTCTACATTAATTTAAAAATAGTGTTTTTCTACTTCTGTGAAGGATCTCAATATTTAATAGAAATACTGTTGAATCTATAAATTGCTTTGGACAATATGGCCATTGTAACAATATTGCTTCTTCCTATCCATGAGCATGGAATATTTTTCCATTTGTTTGTGTCATCTCTGATTCATTTGAGCAGTGTTTTGTAGTTCTCCTGGTAGAGATCTTTCACCTCTACAGTTAGATTTATTCCTAGGTATTTTATTCATTTTGTGGAAATTTTGAATGGGAGTAATTTCCTGATTTGGCTCTTGGCTTGCGTGTTTTTGGTGTATAGAAATGTTATTGATTTTGGCACATTGATTTTGTATCCTGAGACTTTCTTGAAGTTGTTTATCAGCTTAAGAAGCTTTTGGGCTGATACTATAGGGTTTTCTAAATATAGGATCATGTTATCTGCTACAGGAAGCAGGGGTGCATGTTTCCCTGCAGGCGTTCACCACAGTGGCAGAGGCAATGCAGCTAGGGGAGGTGGGGGTCCCCTGCTGGAGACTGCACAGTTGCACTGTAGATGGTGCTGGCTTTGGGCAGAGTGCTGGCTTGTGCAGATCTGGGTGCCTTTTCTGTGCCCCGCAAACAGGGGTGATCACTCAGGGTGTGGGAGGATCCATTATTCTCTGTGTAATGTTAGCACAAGGATGGACGACTGGCGGGGATAGGGCTTGCTGGCTCTGTGCTGGCGAAGGCTCCATATGCAATATCTGTTCTTGCATGACAATGGGGGCAAACTGTTCTCCTGTGCGCTGGCAGAACAAGTAAAGCAAAACCTGCCCATGCAGACATGTGGTAGCAAAGTAATGTGGGAGTGTTGCCCTGGGCCCAGGGAGAGCTGCAGTATGGGAAGTGAGCCTGTGAGCTGGTGCATGGCTATAGGGGCTGCCTTGTTAGAGCTCTCCACTGATCAGACACAGTCTGCCAGTGCAGAAGCTATGATGTGGGCCTCCACAGCACCGGAGACTGGCCTGTAAGCACACATTACCAGGCTGGGACGCAGAAGAGGCCATCAGACCAAAGGGTACTCAGGTATGACTAGCTGTGTCTGAAGTGCAAGATCACCCTGCACAGATCAGGTCTAACAGGTCTAACCTTAACCTAGGGCTAAGGTATCTTATGGAAGTAAGTTGAGCCTAGGGGAATCACCATCCCTGGGCATGCTTCACTACCGATGCTCCTGCACCACACACCCTCTCAGCTCCAAGTAAGCTGGTTTGCTGCCTCACCACTTCTCTAAGCAGCTCTCTCTGTCACCTCAAGTGTCCCTGGTAGTCGAGGGGTTCCCCCTTTTGGGGTTCCAGAGGCCCCTGGCAAGAGTGGGTTGCTCCTTCCCAGTTAAAATTGCCCATTTCTTTGGAGGTGTAGTTAAAAAATTAAGTCCTGGAGCCCATGAAGGGTTCCCAACTTTCTTCTCCATCAGCCAAGCTTCTGTGATTTCCCTCCATTCACTCTCAGTGCCTTCCCTCTGAAGATCTGTTGCAAGCATACCAGTAGTCTCAGTTCCTCCATCAATAGGGAGAGACTCTCCACTCAAATCATGGAAAGATAATTCAGACAAAAAAATCAGAAAAAAAAAAAAAATGTGGAAGGTAAGCTACACTGTAAATGAAACAGACCTAACTGACATTTACAGAACATTTTATCCAACTGCTGCAGAAAACACTTTCTGTATTTTTTTTTTTTTTAATTTTGAGGGATACATAGGTGTATACATTTATGGGGTACATGAGATATATTGATACACGCATGCAATGTGAAATAAAGCACATCATGGGGAATGGGGTATCTATCCCCTCAAGCATTTATCCTGTAAGATACCAACAAGCCAATTACATTATTTGAGTTATTTAAAAATATACAATTAAGTTATTATTGACTACAGTC
This sequence comes from Chlorocebus sabaeus, assembly GCF_047675955.1. Classification (NCBI taxonomy): domain Eukaryota; kingdom Metazoa; phylum Chordata; class Mammalia; order Primates; family Cercopithecidae; genus Chlorocebus; species Chlorocebus sabaeus. The sequence continues at coordinate 95,260,021 of NC_132933.1, read as the reverse complement.
ACCCTATTGTACTATCAAATAGTAGGTCTCATTTATTTATTTATTTATTTTTGTACCCACTAACGACCTCCACCTCCTTTCCAGTCTCACACTACCATTCCCAGCTTCTGGTAACCATCCTTCTACTCACTATCCCTAAGTCCAACTGCATTGATTTTTAGATCCCACAACAAGTGAGACAATGTAATGTTTGTCTTTCTGTGCCTGGCTTATTTCACTTAACATGATCTCCAGTTCTATGCATGTTGTTGCAAATAATTGGATCTCATTTTTTATGGCTAAATAATATTCCATTGTGTATGTGTACCACATTTTCTTTATCCATTCATCTGTTGATGGAAAGTTAGGTTGCTTCCAAATCTTAGGTATTGTAAACAGTGCTGCAACAAACATTGGAGTGCAAATGTCTCTTTACTATACTGAGTTTCTTTCTTTTGGGTATATACCCCACAGTGAGATTACTGGACCATATGGCAGTTAAATTTTAAGTTCTTTGAGGAACCTCCAAATTGTTCTCCATACTGTTTGCACTACTTTGCATTACCACCAACAGTGTACAAGGGTTCTTTTTTCTCCACATCTTCAACAGCATTTGTTATTGCCTGTCTTTTAAATACACACCATTTTAACTGGGTTGAGATGATATCTCATTGTAGTTTTGATTTGCATTACTCTGATAATCAATGATGCTGAGCACCTTTTCAAATGCTTGCTGCACCACTTGTATGTCTTCTTATGAGAAATGTCTATTAAAATCTTTTGCCCAGTTTTTGATTGGATTGTTGTATTTTTTTTTTCCTATAGAGTTGCTTGAGCTCCTTATATACTCTGGTTAATCCCATGTCAGATTGGTAGTTTGCAAATATTTTCTCCCATTCTGTAGGTTGTTTCTTCACTTTGTTCATTGTATCTTTTGCTATGCAGAAGCTTTTAAACTTAATGTCATCCAATTTGTCCATTTTTGCTTTAGTTGCCTGTGCTTTTGGGATATTGCTCAAGAAATATTTGCCCAAAACCAATATCCTAGAGATTGTCCCCAATGTAGTAATAGATTCATTGTTTAAGATCTTAGATTTAAGTGTTTAATCCATTTTGATTTGATTTTTGTATATGACAAGAGGGGTCTGCTTTCATTTCACATTTTTTCTTCTTTTTTTGTTTTGCTTAGGATATTCAGTTTTCCCAGCACCATTTATTGACGAGACTGTCTTTTCCCCAGTGTATGTTCTTGGTACCTTTGTCAAAAGTGAGTTCACTGTAGGTGTGTGAAATTTTTTCTGAGTTCTCTATTCCCTTCCATTGGTCTACATGTCTTTTTTACAACACTGTCATGCTGTTTTAGTTACTATAGCTCTGTAGTATAATTCGAAATCAGGTAATGTAATTCTTCCAGTTTTGTTCTTTTTGTTTAAAATAGCTTTGGCTATTCTGGGTCTTTTCTGGTTCCATGCACATTTTAGGATATCTTCTCTATTTCTGTGAAGAATATCATTGGTATTTTGATAAAGATTGCATTCAATCTCTAGATTGCTTTCAGTAGTATAAATATTTTAACAATATTGATTCTTCCAATCCATGAACATGGAATATCTTTCCATGTTTTGGTGTCCTCTTCCGTTTCCTTCATCAGTGTTTTACAATTTTGATTATAGAGATCTTCCAATTCTTTGGTTAATTCCTAGGTGTTTAGTTTTATGGGCAGATACTGTAAATGGGATTTTAAATTTCTTTTTCATATTGTTCACTGTTTTTACATAGAAATGCTACTGATTTTTGTACATTGATTTGGTATCCTGAAACTTTACTGAATTTGGTTATCAGTTTTAATAGTTTTTCCTGAAGTCTTTTGGTTTTTCCAAATATAAGATAACATCATCTGCAAACAAATATAATTTGAACGTCTTCCTTTCCAACTTGGATGCCCTTTGTATTATTCTCTTGTCTAATTGCTCTAGCTAAAACTTCCAGTTCAATATTAAAGAGGTAACAGGGGACATCCTTCTTATATTCCAGATCTTAGAAAACAGGGTTTCTTTACCATTCAGTATAATACTAGCTGTGTGTCTGTCATATATGGCTTTTATTATGTTGGGGTATGTTCCTCCTATACATAGTTTTTTGAGGGCTTTTATCATGAAGGGATGTTGAATTTTATCAAAGTTTTTTTTTTAGCATCAATTGAAATAATTATATGTATTTTATTCTTCATTCTGTTGATATAATGTATCATGTTAATTGATTTGTGTTTGGGGAACCACCCTTGCATCCCAGGAATAAATCCCACCTCGTCATGATGATTGATCATTTTAATGTATTATTTTATTCAGTTTGCTAGTATTTCATTAAGGAGTTTTAAAAAATCAATATTGATCAGAAATATTGGCCTGCAGTTTTCTCTTTTTTTATATATGTACGTCTTTGGTTTTGGCATCTGGGTAACACTGACCTTGTAGAAATAGTATGGAAATTTTCCCTCTCTCTCCATTTTTCAGAATAGTTTGAATAGGATTGGTATTAGTTCTTTTTTAATGTTTGGTAGAATTAGCCATGAATCCATCAGGTCTCGGGCTTTTCTTTACTGGAAGACTTTTGATAATGGCTTTGATCATATTATTTGTTATTGGTCTGTTTAGGTTTTAGATTTATTCCTGGTTCAAACTTAGTAGGTTGTATGTATCTAAAAATTTGTCCACTTCTTTTAGATTTTTCAATTTATTGTCAAATAGCTTCTCTTAGTAGCTACTAATGATCCTTTGAATTTCTGTCATATCATTTGTAATGTTTCCTTTTTTATTTGAATCTTTTCTCTTTTGTTCTTAGTCTGGCTAAAGGTTTGTCAATTTTGTTTAACTTTTCAAAAAAATCTTTTAGTTTCATTGACTTTTTGTATTTTTAAATTACAATTTCATTTTTTCTCTGCTCTGATATTTATTATTTGTCATATACTAGTTTTGGGTTTGATTGCTCTGTATTTTTTTAAATTTCAATTTCATTTTTCTCTGCTCTGCTCTTTATTATTTATTGTATACTAGTCTTGGGTTTGGTTGCTCTTGTTTTTCTAATTCTTTAAGATGCATTACTACATTGTGTATTTGAAATTTTTCTTCCTTCTTGATGTAGGCACTTGTAGCCATAACTTCCATCTGAGTATAGGGTTTTCTGTATTCCCTAGGTTTTGGTGTGTTGTACTTCCATTATCATTTGTTTCAAGGAATTTTAAAATCTCCTTCTTAATTTATTCATTGACCCACTGTTCATTCAAGAGCACATTGTTTAATATCCATGTATTTTTATAGTTTCCAAAATTCCTCTGTTATTTATAGTTTTATTCTATTACAGTCAGAGATGTTTTAAGACTTCTTCTGTGACATAACACATGGTCTATCCTTGAGAATAATCTATATGCCAAGAGAAAAAATGTGCATTCTGCAGCTATTAGATAAAATGTTCTGTAAATATCTTTAACTCCAGTTGGTCTATACTGCAGATTATGTCTCATATTTCTTTGTTGATTTTCTATCTAGAAGATTTGTCTAGTGCTGATAATGGGGCATTGAAGTTTCCAGCTATTATTGTGTTGGGGCCTATCTCTCTTTTTAGTGCTAATAATATTTCCTTTATATATCTGGGTGCTCCAGTATTTGGTGCATACATATTTAAAATTGCTATATTCTCTTGCTTAATTGACCCTTTATATAGTGAACTATTATATAGTGAACTTATTTGTCTGTTCTTGTATTTTTTGTCTTAAAACATGTTTTGTCCAATATAAGTATAGTGACTTCTGACCTTTTTTGGTTTCCATTGGCATGGAGTATGATTTTCACCTCTTTATTTTCAGTCTATGTATGTCTTTATAGGTAAAGTGTGTTTGGGTTAGGCAGCAGATCAATGGGTTTTTCTTTTACATCCATTCAGTCAGTCTATGTTTTTAAATTAAAGAGGTTAGTCCATTTACATTCAATGTTATTATTGATAAGTTAAGACTTATTCCTGCCATTTTGCTGCTTCTTTTCTGGTTCTTTTGTGGCCTTCTCCTTGTTTCTTTCCTTTCTGTCTTCCTCTAGTGAAGGTAATTTTCTCTAGTGATATGATTTAGTTCCTTGCTTTTCATTTTTGTGTGCATGTGTATAAAAAAATACATTCTTCTCATCAGTACATGGGACATTCTCCAAGATAGGTAATATATTAAGCCAAAGAACAAGTTTGAACAAATTCAAAACATTTAAAATTATATGAAGTGTCTTTTGTGAATACAACAGACAAATACAAGACATTAATAATATAAACTTTTGATTCACAACAAATACCTGAAAATTGCATAACACGCTTGCAAATGACAAAGGAATTAATGAATAAATTAAGAAGAAAACTTAAAATGTTTTGAAACAAATAAAAATGAAAACAACAAATCCTATGGGATACAGTAAAAGTATTAAAAAGAGTACTTTCTAGCAAAAAAAAAAAAAAAAAAAGATTACATTACAAACTAAAACACTTTTAAAAGAACAACCTAAGAATGCACCTCCAGGGGGGATGGAGCAAGACGGCTGAATAGGAAGAGCTCCAGTCTCCAGCTCCCAGTGCGAGCTACACAGAAGACAGGTGATTTCTGCATTTTCAACTGAGGTACTGGGTTCATCTCACTGGGGAGTGCCGGACAGTCGGTACTGGTCAGCTGTTGCAGCCCCACCAGCGAGAGCTGAAGCAGGGTGAGGCATCGCCTCACCTGGGAAGCGCAAGGGGAAAGGGAATCCCTTTTCCTAGCCAGGGGAACAGAGACACACAACACCTGGAAAATCGGGTAACTCCCACCCCAATACTGCGCTTTAAGCAAATGGGCACGGCAGGAGATTATATCCCACACCTGGCCGGGAGTGTCCCATGTCCACGGAGCCTTCCTCATTGCTAGCACAGCAGTCTGCGATCTAACCACAAGGCAGCAGCGAGGCTGGGGGAGGGGCACCCACCATTGCTGAGGCTTAAGTAGGTAAACAAAGCCCTGGCAATATCGAACTGGGTGGAGATCACAGCAGCTCAAGGAGGCCTGACAGTCTCCGTAGACTCCACCTCTGGGGACAGGGCACAGCTAAACAACAACAACAAAAGCAGCAGAAACCTCTGCAGACTAAAGCAACTCTGTCTGACAGCTTTGAAGAGAGCAGTGGATCTCCCAACACGGAGGTTGAGATCTGAGAACGGACAGACTGCATGCTCAAGTGGGTCCCTGACCCCTGAGTAGCCTAACTGGGAGATATCCTCCACTAGGGGCAGACCGACACCCCACACCTCACACGGTGGAGTACACCCCTGAGAGGAAGCTTCCAAAGCAAGAATCAGACAGGTACACTCGCTGTTCAGCAGTATTCTATCTTCTGCAGCCTCTGCTGCTGACACCCAGGCAAACAGGGTCTGGAGTGGACCTCAAGCAATCTCCAACAGACCTACAGCTGAGAGTCCTGACTGTTAGAAGGAAAACTAACAAACAGGAAGGACACCTACACCAAAACCCCATCAGTACGTCACCATCATCAAAGACCAGAGGCAGATAAAACCACAAAGATGGGGAAAAAGCAGGGCAGAAAAGCTGGACATTCAAAAAATAAGAGCGCATATCCCCCTCCAAAGGAATGCAGCTCATCACCAGCAACGGATCAAAGCTGGACGGAGAATGACTTTGATGAGATGAGAGAAGAAGGCTTCAGTCCATCAAACTTCTCAGAGCAAGAGAGGAATAATGTACCCAGCTCAAAGAAACTAAAAAGCTTGAAAAAAGAGTGGAAGAATTGATAACCAGAATAATTAATGCAGAGAAGGCCATAAACGAATGGACAGAGATGAAAACCATGACACGAGAAATAAGTGACAAATGCACAAGCTTCAGTAACCGACTCGATCAACTGGAAGAAAGAGTATCATCGATTGAGGATCAAATGAATGAAATGAAGCGAGAAGAGAAATCTAAAGAAAAAAGAAGAAAAAGAAATGAAAAAAGCTTGCAAGAAGTATGGGATTATGTAAAAAGAGCAAATCTACGTCTGATTGGGGTGCCTGAAAGTGAGGGGGAAAATGGAACCAAGTTGGAAAACACTCTTCAGGATATCATCCAGGAGAACTTCCCCAACCTAGTAGGACAGGCCAACATTCAAATTCAGGAAATACAGAGAACGCCACAAAGATACTCCTCGACAAGAGCAACTCCAAGACACATAATTGCCAGATTCACCAAAGTTGAATTGAAGGAAAAAACCTTAAGGGCAGCAAGAGAGAAAGGTCGGGTTACCCACAAAGGGAAGCCCATCAGACTAACAGCAGATCTCTCGGCAGAAATGCTACAAGCCAGAAGAGAGTAGGGGCCAATATTCAACATTCTTAAAGAAAAGAATTTTCAACCCAGAATTTCATATCCAGCCAAACTAAGTTTCATAAGTGAAGGAGAAATAAAATCTTTTACAGATAAGCAAATGCTTAGAGATTTTGTCACCACTAGGCCTGCCTTATAACAGACACTGAAGGAAGGACTAAACATGGAAAGGAACAACCGGTACCAGCCATTGCAAAAACACGCCAAAATGTAAAGACCATCGAGGCTAGGAAGAAACTGCATCAACTAACGAGCAAAATAACCAGTTAATATAATAATGGCAGGAACAAGTTCACACATAACAATATTAACCTTAAATGTAAATGGACTATATGCTTCAATTAAAAGATGCAGACTGGCAAACTGGATAAAGAGTCACGACCCATCAGTCTGCTGTATTCAGGAGACCCATCTCACACGCAGAGACATACATAGGCTCAAAATAAAGGGATGGAGGAAGATCTACCAAGCAAATGGAGAACAAAAAAAAGCAGGGGTTGCAATCCTAGTCTCTGATAAAACAGACTTTAAACCATCAAAGATCAAAAGAGACAAAGAAAGCCATTACATAATGGTAAAGGGATCAATTCAACAGGAAGAGCTAACTATCCTAAATATATATGCACCCAATACAGAAGCACCCAGATTCATAAAGCAAGTCCTTAGAGACTTACAAAGAGACTTAGACTCCCATACAATAATCATGGGAGACTTCAACACCCCACTGTCAATATTAGACAGATCAACGAGACAGAAAGTTAACAAGGATATCCAGGAATTGAACTCATCTCTGCAGCAAGCAGACCTAATAAGACATGTACAGAACTCTCCACCCCAAATCAACAGAATATGCATTCTTCTCAGCACCACATCACACTTATTCCAAAATTGACCACATAATTGGAAGTAAAGCACTCCTCAGCAAATGTAAAAGAATAGAAATTATAACAAACTGTCTCTCACACCACAGTGCAATCAAACTAGAACTCAGGACTAAGAAACTCAGTCAAAACCGCTCAACTACATGGAAACTGAATAACCTGCTCCTGAATGACTACTGGGTACATAACGAAATGAAGGCAGAAATAAAGATGTTCTTTGAAACCAATGAGAACAAAGATACAACATACCAGAATCTCTGGGACACATTTAAAGCAGTGTGTAGAGGGACATTTAGAGCACTAAATGCCCACAAGAGAAAGCTGGAAAGATCTAAAATTGACACTCTAACATCGCAGTTAAAAGAACTAGAGAAGCAAGAGCAAACATATTCGAAAGCTAGCAGAAGGCAAGAAATAACTAAGATCAGAGCAGAACTGAAGGAGATAGAGACACAAAAAACCCTCCAAAAAATCAATGAATCCAGGAGTTGGTTTTTTGAAAATATCAACAAAATTGATAGACCGCTAGCAAGACTAATAAAGAAGAAAAGAGAGAAGAATAAAATAGACAGCATAAAAAATGATAAAGGGGATATCACCACCGACCCCAGAGAAATACAAACTACCATCAGAGAATACTATAAACACCTCTACACAAATAAACTAGAAAATCTAGAAGAAATGGATAATTTCCTGGACACTTACACTTTCCCAAGACTAAACCAGGAAGAAGCTGAATCCCTAAATAGACCAATAGCAGACTCTGAAATAGAGGCAATAATTAATAGCCTACCAACCAAGAAAAGTCCAGGACCAGATGGATTCACAGCTGAATTCTACCAGAGGTACAAGGAGGAGCTGGCACCATTCCTTCTGAAACTCTTCCAATTAATAGAAACAGAGGGAATCCTCCCTAACTCATTTTATGAGGCCAACATCATCCTGATACCAAAGCCTGGCAGAGACACAACAAAAAAAGAGAATTTTAGACCAATATCTCTGATGAACATCAATGCAAAAATCCTCAATAAAATACTAGCAAACCGGATTCAGCAGCTCATCAAAAAGCTTATCCACCATGATCAAGTTGGCTTCATTCCTGGGATGCAAGGCTGGTTCAACATACGCAAATCAATAAACATAATCCAGCATATAAACAGAACCAAAGACAAGAACCACATGATTATCTCAATAGATGCAGAAAAGGCTTTTGACAAAATTCAACAGCCCTTCATGCTAAAAACTCTCAATAAATTCGGTATTGATGGAACGTATCTGAAAATAATAAGAGCTATTTATGACAAACCCACAGCCAATATCATACTGAATGGGCAAAAACTGGAAAAATTCCCTTTGAAAGCTGGCACAAGACAGGGATGCCCTCTCTCACCACTCCTATTCAACATAGTGTTGGAAGTTCTGGCTAGGGCAATCAGGCAATTGAAAGAAATCAAGGGAATTCAGTTAGGAAAAGAAGAAGTCAAATTGTCCCTGTTTGCAGATGACATGATTGTATATTTAGAAAACCCCATTGTCTCAGCCCAAAATCTCCTTAAGCTGATAAGCAACTTCAGCAAAGTCTCAGGATACAAAATTAATGTGCAAAAATCACAAGCATTCTTATACACCAGTAAGAGACAAACAGAGAGCCAAATCATGAATGAACTTCCATTCACACGTGCTTCAAAGAGAATAAAATACCTAGGAATCCAACTTACAAGGGATGTAAAGAACCTCTTCAAGGAGAACTACAAACCACTGCTCAGTGAAATGAAAGAGGACATAAACAAATGGAATAACATACCATCCTCATGGATAGGAAGAATCAATATTGTGAAAATGGCCATACTGCCCAAGATAATTTATAGATTCAATGCTATCCCCTACAAGCTACCAATGAGTTTCTTCACAGAATTGGAAAAAACTGCTTTGAAGTTCATGTGGAACAAAAAGGAGCCCGCATCTCCAAGACAATCCTAATTCAAAAGATCAAAGCTGGAGGCATCATGTTACCTGACTTCAAACTGTACTACAAGGCTACAGTAACCGAAACAGCATGGTACTGGTACCAAAACAGAGATATAGACCAATGGAACAGAACAGAGTCCTCAGAAATTATACCACACATCTACAGCCATGTGATCTTTGACAAACCTGAGAGAAACAAGAAATGGGGAATTGATTCCCTATTTAATAAATGGTGCTGGGACAATTGGCTAGTCATAAGTAGGAAGCTGAAACTGGATCCTTCCCTTACTCCTTATACGAAAATTAATTCAAGATGGATTAGAGACTTAAATGTTAGACCTAATACCATAAAAACCCTAGAAGAAAACCTAAGTAATACCATTCAGGACATAGGCATGCGCAAGGACTTCATGTCTAAAACACCATAAGCAACGGCAACAAAAGCCAAAATTGACAAATGGGATCTCATTAAACTAAAGAGCTTCTGCACAGCAAAAGAAACTACCATCAGAGTGAACAGGTAACCTACAGAATGGGAGAAAATTTTTGCAATCTACTCATCTGACAAAGGGCTAATATCCAGAACCTACAAAGAACTCAAACAAATTTACAAGAAAAAAACAAACAACTCCATCAAAAAGTGGGCAAAGGATATGAACAGACATTTCTCAAAAGAAGACATTCATACAGCCAACAGACACATGAAAAAATGCTCATCATCACTGGCCATCAGAGAAATGCAAATCAAAACCACAATGAGATACCATCTCACACCAGTTAGAATGGCGATCATTCAAAAGTCAGGAAACAACAGATGCTGGAGAGGATGTGGAGAAATAGGAACACTTTTACACTGTTGGTGGGATTGTAAACTAGTTCTACCATTATGGAAACCAGTATGGCGATTCCTGAAGGATCTAGAACTAGAAGTACCATATGACCCAGCCATCCCATTATTGGGTATATACCCAAAGGATTATAAATCATGCTGCTATAAAGACACATGCACACGTATGTTTATTGTGGCACTATTCACAATAGCAAAGACTTGGAATCAACCTAAACGTCCATCAGTGACAGACTGGATTAAGAAAACGTGGCACATATATAGCATGGAATACTATGCAGCCATAAAAAAGGCTGAGTTCATGTCCTTTGTAGGGACATGGATGCAGCTGGAAACCATCATTCTCAGCAAACTATCCCAAGAACAGAATACCAAACACCGCATGTTCTCACTCATAGGTGGGAACTGAACAATGAGATCACTTGGACTCGGGAAGGGGAACATCACACACCGGGGCCTATCACGGGGAGGGGGTAGGGGGGAGGGATTGCATTGGGAGTTATACCTGATGTAAATGACTAGTTGATGGGTGCTGACGAGTTGATGGGTGCAGCATAGCAACATGGTACAAGTATACATATGTAACAAACCTGCACGTTATGCACATGTACCCTAGAACTTAAAGTATAATAAAAAAATAAAAAAAGAAAAATAAAAAATATAAATAAAAGGAATGCACCTCCAAAAACTAGAAAAGCAAAAGCAAATGAATCCTAAATTAGTAGAAAATAAATAATAAATTTCAGAGGAGAAATAAATGAAACTCAGAAAAAATAAATACAAAAGATTAAAGAAAAATGTTGTTTTCTTTAAATATATAAATAAAATTAACAAACTATTAGCTAGACCAATTAAGACAATCAGAGAAAATCCAAATAAATAAAATTAGAAATAATAAATGAGGCATTATCACTAATACCAAATAAACATAAAGTAGTATTAGGGACTATTATGAACAACTGTATGCCAATAAATTGGAAAACCTAGAAAATATGAATAAATCCCTACACACATACAACCTGCTAAGATTGAACCACAAAGAAATAGTAGGCCAGAATAAACCAATAACAAGTAATAGCATTGAAACAGTAATAATCATTCTCCCATTGAAGAAAAACTTAGAACCAGATTATTTCATTCCTGAATTTTTCCAAACATTAAAAAAGTACCAATCCCAATTCAACTCAACTATTTCAAATAACTGAAAACAAAATAATACTTTATAACCCATTCTACATGTCAGCATTACCAGTATAACAAAACAAGACAACAACACAACAAAAAATTACAGGCTAATATCCCTGATGAACATACACACAAAAATCTTCAGTAAAATTCTTCCAAACTGAAACTAACGACACATGAAAAATTCATTCACTGTGGTGCAGTGAAATTCATCCTATGGGTACAAGGATGGTTCAACATATGCAAATCAATAAACATGATGTATCACATTAATACAATCAAGGACAAAAATCATACCATATAAATTTCAATATGATGAAAAACTACATGATAAAACGTAATATTCCTTTGTGATACAAACTCTTAACAAACCAGTAATAGAAGGAACATACTGCAAAACAATAAAGGCTATATACGGCAAACCCAGAGCTAATAGCCTACTGTATGGGAAAAAATTGAAAGCCTTTCCTCTAAGATCAGGTAAAAGACAAGAATGCCCACTTTCACCACTTGTATTCAACACAGTATTACAAGTCCTATCCAGAGTGATTCAGCAATAGAAAAAAAGAGCATCCAAAGTGAAAAGAAATAAATCAAATTATCCTTGTTCACAAATGGCATAATCTTATATTTAGAAAACCCTAAAGACTCAACCATAAAACATTCAGGACTGATAAATTCATTAAAGTTGCAGGATACAAAATCAAAACAAAATCTGGTGGTATTTATGTTCCATCAAAAGAGAAAATCTCAAAAAGAAATCAAGAAACCATTCCATTTGTAATGGCTGCCAGATAAAATAAAATACCTAAGAACAAATTTAACCAAGGAATTAAATGATCTACACAAAGAAAATTATATAACATTAATGAAAAAACTGAGGTCTAAATAAAATATGGAAAGATATCCCATGCTCAAATATTGAAATAATGTTATTAAAATAACCATACTACCAAAAGGGATCTATAGATTCAATATAATTCCTATCAAAATATCAATAGCATTCTTCACAAGAAAAGAATAAAGAATCCTCTAATATGTATGGAACCACAAAAGATCCCAGATGACCAAAGCAATCCTGAGAAAAAGAAGAAAGCTGGAAGCATCACACTACCTAACTTCAAAATACTCTACAAATCCATAGTAAACAAAGCATCACGGTACTGGCATAAAAACATACACATAGTCCAATGGAATAGAATAGAGAACACATAAATAAATCCATATATTTATAAAAAAATTCATTTTTGACAAAGGAACCAGAAACATACATTGGGGAAAGAACAGTCTCTTCAATAAATAATTTTGTGAAAACTGAATGTCCACATACAGAAGAATAAAATTAGAACCCTATCTCTCACCATATACAGAAAAAAGATAAAAATGAATTAATGACTTAAATGTAATACCTGAAACTCTAAAACTAGGCAAATAAAAGCACAATCCCCAAAAAAGCAAAAAAAAAAAAAAAGACAAATGGGATTACATCAAGCTACAAAGATTCTGCAAGGCAAAGAAAACAATCAATAAGCGAAGAGACAAACCTAAAGCATTGTTGAAAATATTCACAAACTATCCACCCAAGAAGGTATTAATAACCTGAATGCATAAAAACTCAAACAACTCAGTAATAATAGTCATCAAATATAAATGGGCAAAGGTTCTGAATATATATTTATCACTAAAAAGAACCACAACATGTCAGCAATATGACCAAAGAGCAGCCACTAGTGCTCATACTTTCTACAAAGGCAGCCAAAACAACAAATAAACAACTAAGTGTTAATGTAAATAACCAAACAAGAGTGCTGGAATACGGTAAAAGTGTATCAGAAACTTTAGTGGGCACATAAACTTAGGGTAGCCAGAATGGTAGGAAACATGGGGAGTTCACCACCCTATCCCTGAAATGATATCAGCCAAGAATCAGAAGGAACTTCTCTCTATGCCAAAATGCCAGGCAAAAGGATCGCAGCAGATGCAACCAACACCTTGGACACCTACACTTATCACTACTGGGATCCCCTGCAGTCCTCACAGGCACTAAGACCAGCTGAAGATGCTGCCTAGAGACCATACAGCTGAGCTCTCCCCAGAGAAGAAGCTGAAACTATTCTTCCACCTGTGACCCATGTGGCTACTGTACTACAGCATACTAAAACTGAAACTACTGAAAAAGCGTGTCTTGCTCTTGGGGCAAGTAGCCATGGCACCCCTTATCCTTGCAGCTAAGCCACTGCCAAACCACCCCCATTTGGTGGTCTGACATTCCCAAGCCACGCTGCTGGGAGATGCTTCACCCTTCTCCATGAGACCAAACAGAAGTAAAACTGTTTCACCTACCTCTCATTCTGCCCCATCAGGAGAACTTGGAAACTACAGTCCTTACCACTGGAATCCTCTGTAATCCTCACAGACACTAAGTCCAACAAAGAGAGTTGCCTATAGGCTACACAGCTGTCCCTACCCCAGAGAATGAGCCAATGCTGTGCCTTGCACCTTGTCTACACAGCTACTATGTCAGGTAGGAACTAGAACATATTCTGGAGTGTCTATTGCTCTAGAGATAAGTAATCACAGCAGTGCTACATTTTGAAGCTAAATCATCATTAAGCCATCCCTGCCTGATGGCCTAACATCCCCAAGCTGAGGTGCAAGCAACCATTACCCTTTTCCCAGTAGGACCAAACAATGGTGGAACTGCTCAACCTATGTTTCTTCTCCCCATTCAGACCAAAGCTAAAATTTTCACTCCCTCCTATGAAAACAGTGCTTTGACAGAACAACTCAATCGACCCCTCTCAGTCATAGCTGAATTTTGAACCTAGGTGCCTGAACAGAAATTGTGCATTGCCACCAAAAGCTATACTGCTGAATTTGGCCTTACAATTTAGTATATTGTTAAGTCTCACCATCCCAGGGTCTATAGCACCAAAGGATATGGTACTTTGACAAAGTCCTGCTTCACTGAAAAACAATGTCTGGGATTTCCAGAACAGTTACACAGCTGAGACTGAACTGAAGCAGCAAAACACCCCCCTGGGTAATTAGATGTAAGCCAAGATGAGCAGTTGTGCATCCCCAGGCTGGGCTGACATAGTACCCCACATCTCAGGAAAAGCGAGTAGTGTCTGAGCAGAGACACCCCATTGTACAGGCCAAACAATTCTAGTACTCTGCTTCACTGGAGCTGAAATAGCCCTGTAGAGTGTAAGCTACTGAAACACCCCTCTCTCTGAGGAGTGGGATCATCTCTATATTGTTCCCTACTCCCAAGGGCCCAAATGACAACTATGCTCAGCCAGTCTGGGTTACTTGCTGAGGCTGAATTTGGACTTACAATTCAGTATATTGTCAAGTCTTACCATTCCAGGGTCTACAGCACCCTACATGGTGCCTCATCCTCAAGTACCTGAGTTGCCCTGAGTCCTATTGGCCCAGACTCTTGAATATAGCTGTATCCTGTGTCCCAGGCTCAAACCTCCAGAGCACCCTTTTTTCTATAGAGTCAGACCAGAGCTGTGCCCTGCCCCCAGGTGTGAAATTACAGCTAAAACCCAACCTTCTAGACCCAAGCCACTAGGGTGTGCCTCAGAGTCACAGATCTTGGTTCTGTGGTCAACCTACATACAACCCTGCCACAGAGAGAAAACTCGAACTCTAAGACCCAGGTGCCACAATATGTTCAGGAGACCCTGAGCCTAGAACCTAATCCCACAGGCTGCCACAAGCATCTGCATCTGAACCCAGTTATGAGATACCTACATGTAGGTCATGTCAGACCTAATACCAAGAAAGATCCACTCAACTAAGTCTCCCATTGTGTGAAAAATTAGAACAAGAGTACCCTAAAGTTCTTTGCCACCAAAAAAATTAACAATCTACAGAAACACTGCCACTATCAAAATCACATATAGCTTAGGCCACTGAATACAAAATTATTGCTGACATTGAACACAGCCAAAGAACCTGCATGGGGACCATACCACTGCACCTACCCAAAAACAAAGTCACCAACACTTCCCAAACAGTACACAAAGACTCAACTGCAGGTGAAAGTCTCTGTCTATAAAAGCAACCCTAGAAATCTTGGAAGAGGCAATTATTCCACCAGATGCACAGGTTTCAATGCAGGGGCACAAGATAAAACAGCAATAAAATATGATATCATCAATGGAAAAATAATGCTGTAGTAACAGACCTCAATGAAAAGTAAACAAATTGCCAGAAAAAAAATTTGAAAATAATAATTTTAAGGAAACACAATGAGATACAAAAAATGAATATACTTCAACAAAATCAGGACAATTCAAAACATAAGTGAGAAATTAGACACAGAGATAGATATCATGAGAAAGAATCAAACACATCCCACAGCTGAATAATTCAATGAATGAAGTAAAAATGCAATTGCGAGATTCAAATTCGGACTTAAATAGAAGAAAGAATCTCTGAACTTGAAGATAGATTGTTTGAAATTACCTAGTTAGGGATTTAAAAGAAATGGGAATAGGAAAGAATGAAGAAAAGCTACAAAATTATGGGACACAATTAAGTGAACAAATGTTTTATATTATGAGCATTCCGGAGGAATAAGAGATGAAAAAGGGCATAGAAAACTAATTTTATAAAATAATATATGAAAACGTCCCATGTCTGGGAAGAGATATAAGCATCCAGATCCAAGGAGCTTGATCATTGTGAAATTAATTCAACCAAAAAAAGTCCCTCCCTGAAGCACGTTATTTTCAAAATGTCAAAAGTAAAAGACAAAGAGATAGTTCTAAAAACAGAAAGAGAAAAATGTCAAGTCACATATGAGAGAATCCCCATCAGACTAATAGTGGCTTTCTGAGCAGAACCCTTGTATGGCAGAAGAGAATGGGATAATATATTTAAATAAATCAAAGAAAAAAAGGCATTCAACAATACTATATCTGGCCTGGGTATCCTTACTATATGAGAGATAAATTGTTATTTAATGATAAGTAAAACCTGAGAGAATAGATCATAACTCAACTGGCCTTAAAATAAATGCTCAAGTGAGTCTTGCATATGGAATTGAAAAAATGATAATCATCACCATGAAAATATGATAAGGTATAAAACTCACTCATAGAACAGATACACAAAGGAGAAAAAGAAACAAACCTTATCACTATAGAAAACCACTAAACCATAATCACAAACAGTAAGGGAGGAACAAACAAAAAATATACCAAAAAAAAAAAAAAAAAAACAGAAAAAAAAATTTATAAAATGATAGAAATAAGTCCTATCCTATCAATAATAACCTTGAATGTTAATGTATTATATTCCCCAGTTAAAAGATATAGACTGGATTAATGAATTAAAAAACATGATCCAACTATATGCTACTCACAAGAAACTCACTTGACGTGTAAAGACACATATAGATTGAAACTGAAAAGATGGAAAAAGATATTCCATACAAACACAAAGTAAATGCAAGCAGAAGTAGCTATACTTATAGCACATAAAACAAACTTTAAGTTAAAAAACTATAAAAAGAAATGTTATATAATGACAATGAACTTAATTCAGTAAGAGAACCTATTAATTTTAAATATATATGCACCCAACACAGGAACAGTAAGACATATAAAAAATATTAGAGATCTAAAGGGAAAGATAAACTTCAATACAATAGTAGTTGGGGGCCTTACACCCCATTCTGAACATTGGACAGATTATCTAGACAAAAAAAAAAAAAAAAACACACCATAAAACATTGGATTTAAACAGAAATGTTGTCTAAAGAATCCTAACAGACATTTACAGAACATTTTTAGCATTTCATCTAACAGCTATAGGATACACATTATTTTCATCAGCACATGAAACAGTCTTCAAGATAAACCAAATGTTAGATGACAAAACGAGTGTGAACATATGTTTTTAAATGAAAATACAGCAAGTACCTTTCTGAACAAAATGGAATAAAACTAGAAATCAGTAACATGAGGTGTTTAAAACTGTACAAATACATGAAAATAAAACAACATGCTTCTGAACTACCAATGGATCAACAAAGAAATTAAAAAGAAAATTTAAAATTGTATTAAAACAAATAAAAATAGAAACAAAATATAGCAAAAGCCACAGAATGCAGCAAAAGCAGTGTTAAGGGGGAATTTTATAGCAATAAATGCTTACATCAAAATATAGAGAAGGGAGACAAGATGGCTGACTAGACACAGCCAGGAAGCACCTCTCTAACTGGGAGAAACCAAAATATTGAGTAACCTATCACACTTCAAAAATGTATTTTGAGAGAAAACACTGAAATACGATAAAGAATTGACACAGACACCAAGGGAGAAGAGGTAGGAAGCTAGAAACCTTGCACCTAGAAAAGTTGCCAAGTGCGAGGACTAGCTCCTGGCCTTGAACAGGTACTAAGGAAGAGATGAGTGAAGGAACTTCAGGGCAACATACTCCTGCCATGGTCCTCTGGGATCCTGAATACTATAGATCCCATGTCCCCATAGGCATTTGAATTGGCAAGGGGAACAGCCTGGAAAGTATGCAGAGGCAGAATTCGAGCCCAGAAGGTTGGAGCACAGAACAGCTGCAGCAAAATGTAACCATAGATGCCCGTCTCCCAAGGCTCTCTATTTTGCTCTGAGTGGCTTTTACCCCTACTAACTGCTAGGCCAGGACAGAGAAAGACTGTCTTTCCCATGAAACTAGAGTGCATCTGATCTGAATTCCACCCGCCTGCCCTCTGGCCCCTCTCAAGGCCATGCTGACTGCTACTTCAAGAGCAGGCACAAATTACAGCCTCCACTGACTGCCCCGCCTGAGTCCTTTGCTGGCAGCCTGGGAGGATTTTGCCCCCACCAGAACAGCCAGCACTTGACCCTAAGTGGTTAAAGGAAAAAACTGACTGGGCCTGCTCCCAGGGCAGATGTCAGAGAAAGAACTGCCAAGTTACGGGAACATGAGCTGGGGGCCCCCAAAGCAGTCTGCTGGGCAAAAAGTAAATAAATAAATAAATAAACAAACAAATTAAAAACAAACATAAAAACCTCAGAAGCATGGGTACTACACCGGTTCCACACCCATGGCAACACCACCCCATTCAGTAATCCTCCACCCTTGCCCCACTGCATCAACAGATCACCCACAGACATACCCATACCCCACAACCCACTCTAACTCTGCCAATTACAAAGAACCAGTGAGTCACAGGTGACTTGTGTCTCCTGTTGATCTAACCTTCCGTTGGAACTGCTCCTAAGCAAGGGGGAAGTGCAGCCTTCGAGGCCCCTCTTGGGTCTAAAACAAAGGCATGACACCAGCAACTGGAGGGGGCTCCATCAAGGCCTGGGAATGGACCTGGTGAGGAATCATCTCTCCCTCACCAATCTCTTCCATCCCAGAGCACTACTATAAATGCACTGAAATACAAAAGAGGTGCATGGCTAAGTAACAACATTTCTATCAGACCTCACTTGTTAAGGAAATTCAGGATTGCAGCCTGAATTTCCCCACGTCCAAAAAATTATCTCAGCACACTTGGCCAGTAAAACCCAATGAAGGAACTAGCCACAAATAAAGATCCTGCACAGAGCCTTGGCCATCTGAAGGCACCCAGAAATGAAGCCAATCAAGTATACTTAACATCCACCACAGTCAAATCCTCCAGGGAAATAAAAAAATATAAAAAGTAAAAGCCCCATCCAAACAGCAACAACTTCAAAAAAAATAAATAAATAAAAGGACAGCAGCCCTCTCAGATGAGAAAAAAATTAGCACACAAACTCTGGCAATTCAAAAACCCTCAATCACCCTAGTTCCCCAGCAATGGTTCATAACCAGATTGAAATGACTGAAATAAAATCGAACTCAGAATCTGGAAGGCAAGAAAGATCAAGATTCATGAAGAAGTTGAAACCCAATCTCAAAAGGCCAGAAAAATTATCAAAGAGTTAAAAGATGGGCCAGGCACGGTGGCTCATGTTTGTAATCTCAGCACTTTGGGAGGCCAAGGCGGGTGGATCACGAGGTCAGGAGTTCGAGACCACTGTGACCAATATGGTGAAACCCCATCTCTACTAAAAAATTCAAAAATTAGCCCTGCATGGTGGCACATGCCTGTAGTCCCAGCTACTCAGGAGACTGAGGCAGGCGAATCGCTGGAACTCGGGAGGCGGAGGTTGCAGTGAGCCAAGATCTGGCCACTGCACTCCAGCCAGGTGACAGAGCGAGACTTCATCCCAAAAACAAAACAAAACAAAACAAAAAAACCTCACAGGCTCAAAGTGAAAAAAATGGAGACAGATCTCCCCAGGAAATAGAAAATTTTTAAAAAGCAGAGGCCACGATCCTTGTATCAAATAAAACAATCTTTAAACCAACAACAATCAAAAACGTCAAAAAAAAGTCATTACAGCCCGGGATCCCCCAACAAATTTGTCTGCAACTCAGGCAAGGCAGGAGGTCTGCACATACCCATAGGAAGAGGGTGGACTCCAGGAAGCCAAGCAGCGTCCTTCTGCAAGCCCCACTTCTAAGAAACCTCACAAGAAAAGACCCACTGGCTTGGAATTCCAGCCAGCCACTGGCAACAGGATGGAGAGACCAGATGGAGCACCGGAATGAGGGGCAAGGACAATCTTTCCTGTTGGTTGACTCAAATGTTCCATCCTTGGGCTTCAGAGAATCGAAATGGTCTGGACAAGGAAGGGACCCCCCAGCAGCGCAACACAGTGGCTTTTCCAGATCATGGCCAGATTGCTTCTTTAAGCAGGGCCCCGATCTATTCCTCCTCATTGGGTGGGACCTCCAGCTGGACCCTCCAGCCACATCTGCCGGCACATATTAGGGACAGAACTCTGACCTCTCTCTTGGGATAGAGTGCCTGGGGGAGGGGAGGGCTGCCACCTGGGTTAGTTAGAAAACAATCATTAGAGTGAAAAGACAATCTACAGAACAAGAGAAAAATTTTGCCATCTATCCATTTGACGAAGGTCTAATAACCAGCATCTACAAGGAACTTAAACAAATTTACAAAGAAACCACAAACAACCCCATTTAAAAGTGGGCAAAGGACATAAACAGACACTTCTTGAAGGAGACATACACGTGGCCAACACACATATGAAAAAAAGGTCAACATCACTGATCATTAGAGAAATACAAGTCAAAACTACAATGAGATACCATCTCATACCAGTCAGAATGGCTATTAAAGAGTGAAAAATAAAACAACAGATGCTAGCGATGTTGTGGATAAAAAGGAATGCTTTTACACTGTTGGTGGAAATGTAAATTAGTTCAATCATTGTGGAAGAGTCTGTGGTGACTCCTCAAATACCTCGATGCAGAAATACCATTTGACCCAGCAATCCCATTACTGAGTATATACCCAAAGTAATATAAATCATTTTAATATAAAGATACATGTACACGTATCTTCCTTGCAGCACTATTCACAATAGCAAAGACATGGAATCAACCTAAATCCCATCAATGATAGACTGAATTACAAAATGTGGTAGATATACACCATGGAATACTATGCAGCCATAATAAGGAACAAGATCCTGTCTATTGCAAGGACATAGATGGAGCTACAGGCGATCATCCTCAGCAAATTAATGCAGGAACAAAAATCAAATACCGCACATTTTCATGTACAAGTGGGAGCTGAATGACGAGAACACATGGACTCACAGAGGGGAACAACACACACTGGGGCCTGTCAGAGGGCGGAGGACGAAGAGAAAGACCATCATAAAGAATAGCTAATGAATGCTGGGCTTAATACCTGGGTGACTGAATGATCTGTGCAGCAAACCAACATGGCAAAATTTTACCTATATAATAAGCCTGCACATCCTGTACATGTACCCCTGAACTTAAAATTTAAAAAAAAAAATACACATCATTCCTAATGCTATAGGCTAGTGAAGCAACATTGAGGGAAAAAAAAAGAAAGTCATTACATACTGATAGATGGTTCAATTAAATAAGAACAATTAACTACCCTAAATATATGTACCCAATATTGTAAAACAAAGATTCATAAAAGAAATGTTGTCAGACCTACAAAAAGATTTAGACAGCCACATAATAGTGGGGAACTTCAACACAACACTGACAATGTTGGAAAGATTATCAAGGTAGAACACTAACAAAAAATTCTGGACAAAAATGGGACAATGAACAAATCAAACCTAATGGATATCTGCAGAATACTCCATCCAATAACAACGTAATACACATTCTTCTTATCTACATACCCAACATACTCTGAGATTGAGTGCACACTTGGAAATAAACCACATATCAATAAATAAAATCAAAGTCATACAAACTATACTCTCAGACCAAAGTACAGTAACAATAAAAATCAACCAAAAAGAAACCACACTATAACATGGAAATTAAGCAACTTACTGCTGTATGACCTTTGAGTAAACAATAAAATTCAGACAGAAATTAAAAAAAAAAAAAAAAACTTTGTTAATAAAAACAGAGACACAACATACCAAAACCTGTGGAATTATATGGAAAGTTTATAGTGCTAAATGCCTAAATCAAGAAGTTAGAATGATTACTTTTTTTTTTTTTTTTTAATTTTCAAGGGTATTTCTTTCTTTCTTTCTTTCTTTTGAATTTCCAACTTTTAAGTTCAGGGGTACATGTGCAGGATGTGCAAGTTTGTTACATAGGTAAATGTGTGCCACAGTGGTTTACTGTACAGATCATACCATCACAGATCATACCATCACCCAGGTATTAAGCCCAGCATCCATTAACTATTCTTCCTGATATTCTCCTTCTTCACACCCCTGACCTTGACAGACCCCAGTGTGTGTTGTTGCCCTCAATGTGTCCATGTGTTCTCATCATTTAGCTCCCACTTATGAATGAAAACATTCAGCATTTGTTTTTCTGTTCCTGCATTCGTTTGCTAAGGATAATGGACTCCAGCTCCATCCATATCTGTGCAAAGGATATTATCTTGTTCTTTTTATGTCTGCGTAATATTCCATGGTGTATATGTACCACATTTACTTTATCCAGTCTATCACTGATGGTCATTTAGGTTGATTCCATGTCTTTGCTATTGTGGATAGTGCTGCAATGAGCATAAACATGCATGTGTCTTTATAACAGAATGATTAATGTTCCTTTGGGTAAATACCCAGTAATAGGATTGCTGGGTGGAATGATATTTCTGTCTTTAGGTCTTTGAGGAATCACCACACTGTCCTCCACAATGGTTGAACTAATTTACAATTTCACCAGCAGTGTGTACGTGCTCCCTTTTCTCCACACCCCCACCAGCATCTGTAACTTTTTTGACATTTAATGATAGCCATTCTGACTGATGTGAAATGATATTTCATCAAGGTTTTTATTTGCATTTCTCAAATGGTTAATGATGTTAAGCATTTTTTTCATGATTGTTGACCACATGTATGTCTTCCTTTGAAAAATGTCTGTTCATGTCCTTTGCCCACTTTTTAATGGTGTTTTTTTCTTGTAAGTTTATTTAAGTTCCTTACAGATGCTGAACATTAGACCTTTGTCAGATGCAGAGTTTACAAATATTTTCTCCCATTCTGTAGGTTGTCTGTTTACTCTTTTGAGAGTTTATTTTGCAGCAGCTCTTTAGTTTAATTAGATCCCATTTGTCAACTTCTCCTTTTGTCGAGATTGCTTTTGGTGTCTTCATCATGAAATCTTTGCCTATGCCTATATTCTAAATGGTGTTTCCTATGTTTTCTTCTAGGGTTTTTATAGTTTTAGGTTTCACATTTTTTTTTTTTTTATGGTAAATAAACCTTTATTGAGCTCAGAAATGACCAATGATGTTAGTAAACATCATTCAATGTGGATCACATATTGATCTTTTGATTGTAGCCTTTTAAATAAAGAATTCATTTTTTGTTTTTTACTGGGTTCCAAAGCCAAACACAGTATGTGTCGTATTTTAATTTGTTAGCTGACAAATCACACTTATTATAGAATTTAAATTGAACAGCATGCATGCATTCTTTTTTTTTTTTAATTTATTTATTATTATTAAACTTCAAGTTGTAGGGTACATGGGCACAACGTGCAGGTTTGCTACATATGTATACTTGTGCCATGTTGGTGTGCTGCACCCATCAACTCGTCATTTACATCAGGTATAACTCCCAATGCAATCGCATGCATTCTTAATAGGGGAATAGGCCAGACTTGTCTTCATATATTACTGATATTAAATAGTGCATCTAAAATAAACTTTTTAATAGTTATATATTTTACTTCAATCCATTCAATTGTCCTGCACATAAAAATGATTAAATGATCAAAAATAAATCAAAAAATTAGTTGCAATATTATCTATTTCTGTGAAAGTGGTTGCAGAAATTTTTTTTTTGTAGTTTAATTTCTCATTTTTTTTAATTTATTTATTTTTTTATTATTATACTTTGAGTTCTAGGGTACATGTGCATAACGTGCAGGTTTGTTACATATGTATACTTGTACCATGTTGCTGTGCTGCAGCCATCAACTCGTCAGCAACCATCAACTCGTCATTTACATCAGGTATAACTCCCAGTGCAATCCCTCCCCCCTACCCCCTCCCCGTGATAGGCCCCGGTGTGTGATGTTCCCCTTCCCAAGTCCAAGTGATCTCATTGTTCAGTTCCCACCTATGAGTGAGAACATGCGGTGTTTGGTTTTCTGTTCTTGTGATAGTTTGCTGAGAATGATGGTTTCCAGCTGCATCCATGTCCCTACAAAGGACACAAACTCATCCTTTTTTATGGCTGCATAGTATTCCATGGTGGATATGTGCCACATTTTCTTAATCCAGTCTGTCACTGATGGACATTTGGGTTGATTCCAAGTCTTTGCTATTGTGAATAGTGCCACAATAAACATACGTGTGCATGTATCTTTATAGCAGCATGATTTATAATCCTTTGGGTATATACACAGTAATGGGATGGCTGGGTCATATGGTACATCTAGTTCTAGATCCTTGAGGAATCGCCATACTGTTTTCCATAATGGTTGAACTAGTTTACAATCCCACCAACAGTGTAAAAGTGTTCCTATTTCTCCACATCCTCTCCAGCACCTGTTGTTTCCTTACTTTTGAATGATCGCCATTCTAACTGGTGTGAGATGGTATCTCATTGTGGTTTTGATTTGCATTTCTCTGATGGCCAGTGATGATGAGCATTTTTTCATGTGTCTGTTGGCTGTATGAATGTCTTCTTTTGAGAAATGTCTGTTCATATCCTTTGCCCACTTTTTGATGGGGTTGTTTTTTTCTTGTAAATTTGTTTGAGTTCTTTGTAGGTTCTGGATATTAGCCCTTTGTCAGATGAGTAGATTGCAAAAATTTTCTCCCATTCTGTAGGTTGCCTGTACACTCTGATGGTAGTTTCTTTTGCTGTGCAGAAGCTCTTTAGTTCCATTCCTTCTGGAATTATTCCAAACAATAGAAAAAGAGGGAATCCTCCCTAACTCATTTTATGAGGCCAACATCATCATGATACCAAAGCCTGGCAGAGACACAACAAAAAAAGAGAATTTTAGACCAATATCCCTGATGAACATCGATGCAAAAATCCTCATTAAAATACTGGCAAACCAGATTCAGCAACACATCAAAAAGCTTATCCACCATGATCAAGTGGGCTTCATCCCTGGGATGCAAGGCTGCTTCAACATATGCAAATCAATAAACATAATCCAGCATATAAACAGAACCAAAGACAAGAACCACATCATTATCTCAATAGATGCAGAAAAGGCTTTTGACAAAATTCAACAGCCCTTCATGCTAAAAACGCTCAATAAATTCGGTATTGATGGAACATACCTCAAAATAATAGGAGCTATTTATGACAAACCCACAGCCAATATCATACTGAATGGGCAAAAACTGAAAAAATTCCCTTTGAAAACTGGCACAAGACAGGGATGCCCTCTCTCACCACTCCTATTCAACATAGTGTTGGAAGTTCTGGCTAGGGCAATCAGGCAAGAGAAAGAAATCAAGGGTATTCAGTTAGGAAAAGAAGAAGTCAAATTGTCCCTGTTTGCAGATGACATGATTGTATATTTAGAAAACCCCATTGTCTCAGCCCAAAATCTCCTTAAGCTGATAAGCAACTTCAGCAAAATCTCAGGATACAAAAATTAATGTGCAAAAATCACAAGCATTCTTATACACCAGTAACAGACAAACAGAGAGCCAAATCATGAATGAACTTTCATTCACAATTGCTTCAAAGAGAATAAAATACCTAGGAATCCAACTTACAAGGGATGTAAAGGACCTCTTCAAGGGGAACTACAAACCACTACTCAGTGAAAAGAACATACCATGCTCATGGATAGGAAGAATCAATATCGTGAAAATGGCCATACTGCCCAAGGTTATTTATAGATTCAATGCCATCCCCATCAAGCTACCAATGAGTTTCTTCACGGAATTGGAAAAAACTGCTTTAAAGTTCATATGGAACCAGAAAAGGGCCCACATCTCCAAGACAATCCTAAGCCAAAAGAACAAAGCTGGAGGCATCACGCTACCTGACTTCAAGCTATACTACAAGGCTACAGTAACCAAAACAGCATGGTACTGGTACCAAAACAGAGATATAGACCAATGGAACAGAACACAGTCCTCAGAAATAATACCACACATCTACAGTCATCTGATCTTTGACAAACCTGAGAGAAACAAGAAATGGGGAAAGGCTTCCCTATTTAATAAATGGTGCTGGGAAAATTGGCTAGCCATAAGCAGAAAGCTGAAACTGGATCCTTTCCTTACTCCTTATATGAAAATTAATTCAAGATGGATTAGAGACTTAAATGTTAGACCTAATAACATAAAAATCCTAGAGGAAAACCTAGGTAATATCATTCAGGACATAGGCATGGGCAAAGACTTCATGTCTAAAACACCAAAAGCAACGGCAGCAAAAGCCAAAATTGACCAATGGGATCTCATTAAACTAAAGGGTTTCACATTTTTAAATTCATTTTGAGATGATTTTTGTATAAGGTGCAAGGAAAGGTTCCAGTTTCAATTTTCTGCATATTCCTAGCCAGTTCTCCCAACATTGGTTATTAAATGGGGAATCCTTTCCCTGTTGCTTGTTTTTGTCAGCTTTGTCAAAGGTCAGATGGCTCTAGGTATACAGTCTCTTTTCTGGGTTCTGTATTCTGTTCCATTGGTCTATATGTCTGTTTTGGGGTCAGTACCATGCTGTTTTGGTTACTGTAGCCATGGAGCATAGTTTGAAGTCGACTAGCATGATGCATGCAGCTTTGTTCAGTTTACTTAGTATTGTCTTGGCTATTCAGGCTCTTCTTTGGTTCCATATAAATTTTAAAATAGGTTTTTCTAATTCTGTGAAGAATATCAATGGTAATTTAATGGAAATCACATTGAATCTATAAATTACTTTTGGCAGTATGACCATTGTAATGGTCTTCCTATCTGTGAGCTTCTTCCTATCTGTAAGCATGGAATGTTTTTCCATTTGTTTGTGTAATCTCTGATTTCTTGAGCAGTGGTTTGTAGCTTTCCTTGAAAAGGTCCTTTACTTCCCTTGTTAGCTGTATTCCTAGATATTTTATTCCTTTTGTAGCAATTATCAATGGAAGTTCATTTGTGATTTGGCTCTTCGCTTGCCTGTTTTCTGTGTATAGAAATGCTAGTGATTTTTACACAATGAATTTGTATCCTGAGACTTTGCTGTAGTTGCTTATCAGCTTAATAAGCTTTTGGGCTGAGACAGCAGGGTTTACTAGATATAGGATGATGTCATCTGCAAACAATGATAGTTTGACTTCCTCTCTTCCTATTTGAATACCTTTCTTTCTTTCTCTTGCCTCACTGCCCTGGCCAGAACTTCCAGTACTATGTTGAACAGGAGTGGTAAGAGAGGGCAAGCTTATCTTGTGTCAGTTTTCAAGGGGGATGCTTCCAGCTTTTGCCCATTCAGTATGATATTGGCTGTAGTTTGTCATACATGGCTCTTACTATTTGAGGTATGTTCCTTCAATACATAGTTTACTGAGAGTTTTTAAAATGAAGGGTGTTGAATTTTATCCAAGGCCTTTTATGGATCTATTAAAATAATCATGTGGTTTTTGTCTTTAGATATGTTTATGTGATGAAACACATTTATTGATGGGTGTATGTTGAACCAACCTTGCATCTGGGGATGAAGCCTACTTCATCATGGTGGATGAGCTTTATAATGTGCTGCTGGACTTGGTTTACCAGTATTTTGCTAAGGATTTTTGCATTGATGTTCATCAAGAATAAAATACTGATTTCTTTCTTTCTTGCTTGCTTTCTTGCTTTCTTGCTTTCTTGCTTTCTTGCTTTCTCTTTCTCTCTCTCTCTCTCTTTCTTTCTTTCTTTTTTCTTTTATCTCTCCAGGTTTTGGTATGAGGATGATGCATGGCCTCAGAATGAGTTAGAGAGAAGTCATTCCTTTTCAATTGTTTGGAATAGTTTCAGTAGAAATGGTACCAGCTCTTTTTTGTACCTCTGGTAGAATTCAGCTGTGAATCCTTCTGGTCCTGAGCTTTTTTTTGAATGATAGACTATGTATTACTGCTTCAATTTCAGAATTTGTTATTGATGTATTCAGTGATTGAAATTCTTTGTAGTTCAGTCTCGGGAAGATGTTATGTTTCCAGGAATTTATCCATTTCTTCTAGATTTTCTAGTTTATGTGCATAGAGGTGTTCATAATATTTTCTCATGGTGTTTTGTATTTCTGTGGGGTCAGTGGTGACATACTCCCTTATCATTTCTGATTGTATTTATCTGACTTTTATCTCTTTTCCTCTATTAGTCTAGCTAGTGGTCTATCTATTTTATTATTTTATTAAAAAATCATCTCCTAGATTCATTGACTTTTTGAAAGATTTTCATGTCTCTAGCTCCTTCAGTTCAGATCTGATCTTGGTTACTTCTTGTCTACTGCTAGCTTTGGGGTTTGTTTGCTCCTGGTTCTCTAGTTCTTTTAATTTGATGTAAGGTTGTTAACTTGGGATCTTTCTACCTTTTTGATGTGGTCATTTAGTGCTATAAATTTCCTTCTTAACACTGCTGCAGCTGTGTCCCAGAGATCCTGGTATATTGTATCTTTGTTCTTATTAGTTTCAAAGAATTTGAATTGTACCTAAATTTCATTGTTTACCCAAAAGTAATTTAGGAGCACGTGTTCAGTTTCCATGTAGTTGCATGGTTTCAAGCGAACTTCCTAATCCTGAGCTCTAATTTGATTTTGCTGTGGTCTGAGATACTGTCTGTTGTGATTTCAGTTCTGTTGCATTTCCTCAGGTGTGTCTTACTTCCGATTATGGGACCAATATTTGAGTAAGTGCCATGTGGTGATAAGAAGAATGTATATTCTGTTGTTTTTACATGGATTCTTTTGTGGATATCTATCAGATCCACTTGATCAAGAGCTGATTTCAGGTCCTGCATATCTTTGTTAATTTTTTGACTCAATGATCCTAAGAACTTGCTCTATAAATGTGTGTGCTCTTGTATTGGGTGCATATATATTTAAGACAGTTAGCTCTTCTTGTTAATTGAACTTTACCATTATGTAATGCCGTTCTTTGTCTTTGATCTTTGCTGGTTTAAAGTCTGTTTTGTCAGAAACTAGGATTGCAACCCCTGCCTTTTTCCATTTTTCATTTGCATAGTAAATTGAATCCCTTTATTTTGAGCCTATGTGAGATGGGTATCTTGAAGACCGCATACAGATGGGTCTTGGTTCTGTATCTGGCTTGCTATTCTGTGTCCTTTAATTGGGGCATTTAGCCCACTTACATTTAAGGTTAGTATGTGGATTTGATCCTGTCATCATGATGTTGGTTATTTTTGTAGACTTGTTTAGGTAGTTGCTTCATAGTGTCACCAGTCTTTGTACTTAAGTGTGTTTTTGTAGTGGCTGGTCACCTTTTTTTTTCTTTCCACATTCAGTGTTTCCTTCAGTAGTTCTGGTAAGGCAAGTCTGGTGGTAACTACTTCCCTCAGCATTTGCTTTTCTGTAAAGAATCTTCTTTCTCCTTCACGTATGAAGCTTACTTTAGCCAGATGTGAAATTCTGGGTTGAAAAAAGTCTTATAAAAATGTTGAATATTGGCTCCCAATCTCTTCTGGCTTGTAGAGTTTCCACAGAGAGGTTCATTGTCACTATGATGGGCTTCCCTTTGCAGGTTACCTGGGCTTTCTCTCTGACTGTCCTTTACATTTTTTCTTTCATCTGGACCTTGGATAATCTGATGATTATGTGTCTCAGTGATGATCTTCTCTTGGCGTATCTTACTGGGATTCTCTGCCTTTCCTGAATTTGAATGTTGGCCTGTCTAGCTGAGTTGAAAAAGTTCTCCTGGATAATATCCTGAAATATGTTTTCCAAATTGGTTCCATTCTCCCCATCTTTTCAGGTACCCCAGTCAGTCTTAGGTTTTGTCTCTTTACATAATCTCATATTTCTTGGAGCTTTTGTGGATCCCTTTTCATTGCTTTTTCTCTATTATTGTCTGTCTGTCTTATTTCAAAAAGACAGTCTTCAAGCTCTGAGACTTTCCTCTGCTTGGTTTATTCTGGTATCAATACTTGTAATTGCACTGTGAGGTTCTTGTACTGCATTCTTCAGCTCTATCAGGTCATTTAGGTTCCTCTCTATTC
Source organism: Chlorocebus sabaeus (assembly GCF_047675955.1). Classification (NCBI taxonomy): domain Eukaryota; kingdom Metazoa; phylum Chordata; class Mammalia; order Primates; family Cercopithecidae; genus Chlorocebus; species Chlorocebus sabaeus. Next base: position 95,230,055 of record NC_132933.1, on the reverse strand, counting down.
TGGCTATTCTGGCTGTCTGCTCCTGTACTGTTTTATCATGATCCACCAAAGAAACACAATAATTGCCTAGCAATAGATACCAATAAAAAATAATTCTTCAAAATGCCAGATAAAGAATTCGAAATAGCGATTTTAAAGAAGCTCAATAAGATGCAAGAGAAATCTGAAATCAAATATAAAGAAATTAGACATAAAATTCAGGATATAAATGAGAAATTTACCAAAGAGATAGAGATCTTAAAAAAAACAAGCAGAAATTCTGGAAACAAAAATTAATTGAAGAAAATACAAAATACATTTAAAAGCTTCAAAAACAGACTGAACCAAACAGAGGAATCTCAGAGCTTGAAGACAGGCCTTTTGAAATAATGCAGTTAGACAACATTTTTTTTTAAAAAAAAAAAAGAATAAAAAAAAATAAACAAAGTTTTTAAGATGTTTGAACCTACATAAAATGACCAAACTTGCAAATTATCTGTATTCCCAAGGGAGAAGAAAAATTAAAACTTTAGAAAATATATTTAGGTTAATAATGGGTAAAAATGTCCCAAGTCTAGCAAGGGAGTTAGACATGAAGTTATAGGAGACCAAGTGATCCCTTAAGGCAAATAGATTGCAAAAAGTATTTCATCATGGCATATTATATCCAGAATGTCTAAAGTCAATGTGAACAAAAGAATTTTAAAATTAGCAAGATAAAAGCATCTAATCACCTATAAAAGAAACCCCATCAGACTAACAGTGGACTTTAAAGCAGAAACCTTATGAGCCAGAAGGGAATAAGATGGTATTTACAAAGTGCTGGAAGAAAAAAAGTCAGCAAAAATGTTTATGTCTTTGCAGAATACACTTCATAAATGAGAGAGTAATAAAGACATTCCCAGACAAGCAAAAGCTGAGGGAATCCATCACCACTGGATCAGCCCTACAGCAAGTGCTGAAAGGAATATTAAACACAGAAGTGAAAGTTCAGTAGTCACTATCATGAAAATATATGGAAATATAAAACTCAAGTCTTATAAAACAACCACACAAAGGAAGAAGAGAAAGGAATCAAATGGCAACATGACAGAATTTCATCAAATCACCAAGACAAGAAGAGAAAAATTTAAAAAACAAGTATTTGAAAACAACAATATGGTGGGAACAAAGCCTTACACATCAATTTTAACCTTGAATGTAAATGGATTATGTCCTTTGCATAAAAGATACAGATCAGCAGAATGAATTTTAAAAATGCTGCCTAAAAGAAACTTGCCTTGCCCATAAAGACACATATAGACTGAAAATAAAGAAGTGGATAAAATATTCAACACAAACAGAAACTGAAAGTGAGCAGAAATAGTTAGACTTTCTTAGATTAAAACAGACTTTCAATGAAAAATGGTAAAAAAAAAAAAAAAAAAAGAAAGACAAAAAATATCATCATAAATGATAAGTGGATCAGTTCAGCAAGAGGATATAACAATTCTAAACATATCCAACGCTGGACCACCGAGATTCATAAAAGAATTACTAGACATAAGGAGAGATATACACAGCAATACAATAATACTGGGGACTTTAACACTTTACTTTCAGCATTAGACAGATCACCCAGACAGAAAATTAATGAAGAAACACTGGACTTAAATCAGACTTTTGACCAAATGGACTTAACAGACACATACAGGACATTCTACCCAACACCTGTAGAATGTACATTTTTTTCATTAGCACACAGAACATTCTCCAAGATAGATCACGTTAGGCCACAAAACACATCTCAACAAATTTTAAAGTACTAAAATGAATATCAACTATCTTTTCAGACCACAGTAAAATAAAAATAAAATAAAAATACCAAGAGGAACTATACAAGTCATAGAAATTAAACAAAGTGTTCCTGAATGGTCATTTGATCAATGAAGAAATGAAGACAAAAATTAAAAATTTTGAAACAAACGAATATGGAAACCCAAGATAACAAAACCTGTGGGATATAGAAAAGGCAGTGTTAAGATGGAAGTTTATCGCATTAATGGTCTACATCAAAAATATAGAAATATCTCAAATCAACAACCTAACATCATACCACAAAGAATGAGAAAAGCAAGAACAAACCAAAACCAAAATAAGCAGAAGAAAATAATGAAGATCAAAGAAGATCAAAGGAGAACCGAACTAGAGGAGAAAAAAAACAAAAACAAAACCACAAACACAAAAAAAGAGAAGATCAACGATATGAATAGTTGGGTCTTCAAAAAGATAAAATTGATAAACCACTATCTAGAATGGCTATGAAAAGAAGAGAGAAGATCCAAATAAAGTCTGATATGAAAAAGAAGGCATTGCAATTGATAATACAGAAATAAAATAGGTAATTAGAGACTATTATGAACAACTATATACTCACAAACTATAAAATCTATAGGAAATGGATACATTTCTAGACACATACAACCTTCCAAGAATGAAGGATAAAAAGCCTGAACAGACCAATAACAACTAGGAAGAATGAATCTCCAATAAAACATATCCCACCAAGGAAAAGCCAAAGACTGTATGAATTAACAGTTGAATACTACCAAATATACAAAGAAGAATTAACACCAATTCTCCTGAAACAGTTCCAAAAAATTCTCCTTAACTCATTCCACAAGGCCCGTATCACCCTGACACCAAAACCAGACAAAAACAGAAGAAAAAAGATTAAACTGCAGACCAATATCCCTGATTAACACAAACACACAAATTATGAACAGAATACTAGCAAACTGAATCCAACAGCACATCATTAAGATGAAACACCATTTTAAAAATGGGTTTTATACCAGGGATGCAAGGATGGTTCAACCTATGCAAATCAATAAATGTGATACATCACATAAACATAATTAAGGACAAAATACCTATAATCATCTCAATAAAGTAAAAAAAAAGCATTCAATAAAATTCAGCATCTCTTCATGATAAAAAAGAAACTGTTAATGAACTAGGCATAGAAGGAACATACTTCAAAATAATAATGGCCATATGTGACAAACCCATAGCTAACATCATACTGAATGGGGAAAAGTTGAAACATTTCATCTGGAACTGGAACAAGAGAAGGATGCCCACTCTCAACACTCCTATTCAGCATAGTACTAGAAACCCTAGACAGAGCAATCAGGCAAGGGAAAGAAATAAAAGGCAGCCAAATTGGAAAAGAGGAAGTTAAATGATCCCTGTTTTCTGATTACATGATTGCATATCTAGGCAAACCTAAAGATTCCACCCCAAAAACTCTTATGTTTTATAAATGAATTTAGAAGAATTGCAGGATGCAAAATCAACATACAAAAATCAGTAACTTTTCTATACATCAATAATGATCTAGCTGAGAAAAAAACAATAAGGCAATCTCATTTACAATAGCTACAAAAAAGTACCTAGGAATCCATTTTAGAAAGAAGCAAATGATCTCTACAAAAAAAACCCTACAAAACACTGATGAAAGAAATTGAAGATGACACAAATAGAAAAACATTCCATGCTCACAGATTTCAAGAACCAATAGCATTAAAATTACCATACTGCCTAAAACAGTCTACAGATTCAATGCAATCCCTATCAAAATGACAATGTCATTTTTAACAGAATTAGCAAACATAATCCCAAATTTCATATGAGACCCCCCCCTCCAAAAATCTGAAAAGCAAAAGCAATTCTAGCAAAAAGAACAAAGCTGGAGACATCACTTTACCTTACTTAAAAGTATACTAGAAGGCTATAGTAACCCAAACAGCATGGTACTCTTGTTAAAATAGACACATGGATCAATGGGACAGGATAGAGAACCCAAAACAAAAAGCCATATATTTACAGCCAAGTTATCTTTGAAAATATCAAAAAGAACACACATTGGAGAAACAACACTTTCAGCAAATGGTGCTGGGAAAAATTGATTTTCATAAGCATGGGAATGTAACTGGATACCTGTCTCTTACCATACATAAAAATCAACTCAAGCTGGATTGAAGATTTAAATGTAAGTCTGAAACAAATATTCTAGAACAAAACCTAGGGAAAACTCTTCTCGGCCTCCGTTTATGTCAATAATTTATGACTAAGATCTCAAAGGTACAGGCAACAAAAACTGAAATAGACAAACGAGACTTCAACTAAAAAGCTTCTGCACAGCACAGGAAATAATAAACAAAGTGAACAGACAACCTGTAGAGTGGGAGCAAATATGTGTAAAATATACATCCAACAGGGTACTTGTATTCAGAGTATACAATGAATTCAACCAACTCAACAAAGAAAGAAAATCCCATCAAAAAATGGATAAATGACATGTATGGAGATTTTTCAAAAGACCTACAAATGCCCAACAGATATGTGAAAAAAGTATGCAACATCACTAGTCATCAGAAAAAAATGCAAATTAAAATCACAATGAGATATTATCTTACCCCAGTCAGAATGGCATAATTAAAAAGTCAAAGAAAAACAAATGTTGACAAGGATGTGGAGAAAAGGGAACTTTTATACATTGTTGATGAGAATTTAAATTAGTACAACCTTTATGAAAAACTAAGTATGGAGATTTTCTGAAGAACTAAAAATAGAACTACCACTTGATCCAGCAATCTCACTACTGGATATCTACCCAAAGCAAAAAAAATCATTATATTAAAAAGATAGCTGCACTTGTATGTTTATTTCCGCTCTATTCACAATAGCAAAAATATGGAATAAACTTAAGTGTTCATCAATAGATGATTGGATAAAGAAAATGTGGTATGCATACACAATGAAATACTATTCAGCCATAAAAAGAATGAAATCACATTTTTTGTAGCAACATGATGAAACTGGATATCATTAAGTCAAACAAGTCAGACACAGAAAGACAAATATTTCACATTTTCACTCATAAGAACTCTCGTATCTGATGGTGAATGTGTAAATTAGTACAAACACCTTGGAAAACTGTTTGGCAGTACTTACTAAAATTTAACATACCTAGTTACACTCCCATTTATTTATTAGATTGTTCATAGCAGCATAATTAGCACTTGCCAATAAATGGAAACTATATAAACGCCTATAAGTGGAAGCTAAAAAATTATGGGTGAGGGATACACTATAATTCTACAACAAAAATAAATGAACAAGCCAGGTGTGGTGTCCTATGCCTGTAGTCCCAGATACTAGGTGGGAGGATACCTTGAGTGCAGAAGATCAAGGCTGCAATGAGCTATGATAGTGCCATTGCATTCTAGCCTGGATGACAAAGAGAGACCTTATCTCTTAAAATAAAAATGAATAAATGAATTGTTTATACATACTAAATCATGGCTGAAGTTCACAAACAAAATGTTGAGTAAAAGAAGTCAAAAACAAAAAGAATATAAACTTTCCATAAAGTTTAAAAATAAAACTAATCTGTAGTTTTAATATATTAACACAAAAACTTGTACACAAATATTGATAGCAAAAACTGATCATATCTAAAGGTGGAAACAACTCAAATGTCCATTAATTAGTTAACAAATAAAGTGCAGTATGTTTATATAATGCGATATATTTCAGCCATGAAAAGAGTGAAGTACTGATATGTGCTAAAACATGGATGAACTTTAATAACATCATACTAAGAAAAGCCAGATACAAAAGCATATATTGTACAATTCCATTCACATGAAATATGCATAATAGACAAATCCATAGAGACAGAAAGTAAATTAGTGGTTTCCTGGAGATGATAGAATGGAGAATGATTATGGGATTTCTTTTCAGAGTGGCAGAGGTGTTCCAGAATTATCCAGTTGTGATGACTCAGCAACATTATTAATGTTTTAAAAATGACTTGACTTGTATATTTTAAAACGGTGAAATTTATATTATGTGAATTTTATCTCAATAATAATAATAAATGAAGAGAAGCAAATAAAAAACATCTAATTTTTGGTTTGAAAAGCAAGTTATTTATTTTGGTACAGGGTGGCAGTGACTAGCAGAGGATATGAGGGAGATATGAGGTTCTGGTAATCCTTTCATCTGAGTAGTGGCTTTATAGGTGTATTCATTTTTTGAAAATTAATAAAGCAATTTTGTAATGTAAGTTATATTTTTAAAGTATGTTATATTTCAATAAAAGTTATAAAAATAAAACTTACAAATTAAAAAATGTTTTAGGACCAGTTAGAATTCAATACATGGTAACTTAAAATTACATCAAGGCATGATTAAAATACACAATATAGCCTCACAACTAACAATCTATAGGTTGTTATCTGGAGGTGTATTGGATAATTCAATAATCTTGAAAATAAAAATCAATTAGCAATTTTAAAGACATGAATCAAAGATTCACATTTAGTTTAAAAATACTTTATAAAATACTTGGAGTATAAATACTTAGAAACACCAACTACTAAAATTATTATGTAAAATAATCAATAGCCTCCAATTTGATAACGTTTTGGATTTTATAGTCAGGGCCCAAATTTGTAACTTTTCTTCTTACTTTTTACTGTCTTCAAGAAACTTTCAAAAGATAGATTGTATTAGACAGACAGATTACCAATGTTGCAATAATGGCTCTTTGATTTTTTTTATGTCTAACTGTAACTGGAAAATTCTGGACATGCTTCAAAATTGTCATTGTGCTTTTATCCAGATGTTTTCAACCAAAGACACTTAGACTGAAACACTTGGCTAGAGATCAAACTTAACTATTTGATTGTTTGAATTTTATTTTCTCATTTCTATTTTTGGGAAGAATCCTCAATAATTTTTATAAATATAGGCAACATTTTATCTTTAAGAATTTTTTAAAGAATCTGTGGTGAAGGACAACAAGAATCACTTTGCAAATAATTTTCTATCCAGTGTGTTTTTGCAATATTTAGTAGATTTGGTACATAGATTTAGCAGTGAAAATGACTATCCAGTGCCTACTGTAAAAATGAAATATAATACAAGTTAGTCAAATTTTTAGATTTCACATAAGACTTACTGCTCTAGATAAACTATTCTAAAAATGAACTGAATAAAAATATGCTGAATAATATACAAGAGTGGATTTATCAGCAAAATTTATAAATACAGAATTAATAAAAAATTAATCTCCTTTTTCCAATTGAATTTGCCTTTCATTCATTTCGATAAGTCTTCCCTGTTATCTAAAAAGTAGTACAGATAGTCCAGGTTTCTCCATTTTCAAAGTAGCCACATTTCTAAAGTTATAAACACTTATTTTAACAATGTTCTTAAATCCTATTGCTTCCTAAGTACATAAATAAAAGTGACATACCCAAATGGCAAAATGAGCCTGCACATAAAAAAAAGAAAAACAAGTTTTACTTAATCAACAATATTTTAGGAAGTGAGGCAAAAATAATGAATATTGGCTTATTCCCTCTTCTACTAGCATGTCATAACATTTGATGCAATTCCTATTATTATTAATAATTTAAAATAAAATAAGCTCCAGAAAGCACAAGAACATAAAATGACTTTGAAGGGGAAGCTGTTGCATCTCTTTGGAAATATCAAGGGCCAAGTTTAGCATTAACCAACTAATGCCAACACAAATTGGGAGGAAAAATAGTTCTCACTCTGCCTAGCAGCACATTCTAAAATTGGACTCGCCTGGAATGAACTGCCACTCTATTCAATGAGTCATTGCCTGTGGAATTTCCATTTAGCTCTCTAATCTGGCTAATTTCCTTACAAATAGACATGAGAGAAGCTTCCTTCTTCCACATGCAGTATTACGTTGTTTCACACTACAGTTATATCCCTCTACTGTGTACACAGGAAAGGGAAATAAGTCTTGACAAAGATTAATCATTTCTTGACTTTATTCCAAGGAAAGACTGGCTTAGAATTGAAATATTTTCATTTTGGCTACCATTTGTAATTTTTATTGTTAAATGTATTTATTTTTTAAACTGACAAAAATTGTGTATATTTATCATGTACAATATGTTTGAAAATATGTATAACACTGTGGAATGACTAGATAGAGTTAATTAACACATGCATTACCTCCTATATTTACTTTTTGTAGTGAGAACACAAAATATTATTTATCACTATAGTGAGCTTTATTTTTTTATAATAGGCTTTGTTTCCTTTCCAAATGTATTCAGTTAGTTATACTTTATTCAGAATGAGAGATACTTGCTTGATGATTAACCCTATACCTCACTACATGATTGGTGAAGTTTCAGGATTCTTCATGTTAAACTCCAGTAGTTGTCATTCCCAAGTATCAAATGAAGTCTTTATAGCCTTATTTTCAGCTAGCATACCTATATAAAATAATTACCTTCTAATTAAAGTCTTTTTTGTTTCAGAAAATTAAAATTTGCTTGTGTGTCCAGTATAGGAAAGTAAAAATTATTTCAAAAATTACAGGTGTAAAATCATTTATTTATATGCTATGGTTTTCTCATTTGGAAACAAAATGTTTGTTTTATATAATTTTCAAAAGATCACTCTCAGGTTTTAAACTTAATATATCCGGGATTACAATCTAGAACAAATCAAAATATAACATAATTTACAAACTATTTCCCATAGTATTTTGCTATAATTAAAGCTACCAGTCACAATTCTGTTTAAATTTAAATTTAGGACAGTTTATCCTAATTGCTGTATTGCAGCTTAAATTTTAGATTCTTAGAACTTTTTGAAAAAAATTTTGATAATCTGCACATTGAAATACTCCTCATTACAATTTTCTGTCCATACTGTGAAAATAACAACCACCGTTATATTTGAATCTGTATAATTCTAATATATAACCATCTAGAAATTGATTATATATTATTTTTCATTGCTTGCTGAATTTTTGTTTCTGTCTAGCTTGTAATGTGTGTGCGTAAAGGGCAGAATTTGTCAAATATGTGCTAAAAATGTTTGTTTGAATAAAGTAATGCAACATACTTTTGTGTTATACTTCATAGTGCCTCACACAGAGTAGGCACTCAATAACCACCAGCTGCTTAATAAGCTGGTAATGATAAGACGTAGTCTAAGGATTCAGTTAGTGCTCATAAGAATAATTATCTCCTTTGTTTAAAACACTGAGTTAAGATATTTTCCATAGGCAGAATGATGTTTAATGTGTTTTGCATGTGCATCAATGTCAGCAGAAAACTAGAATGAGATGTATTGTTCTGTTGACAATGCAGGACAGCAAAGTCACCATCAAACAAAATGTAATTGTTAGGTAATTATACTATTTATTTACTCTATTTTTTTGCACTCCATGCTCATTGAGTTATCACCATTAGTAGTCAGGGTAACTATAAAATGTGTTACATTAGGGTGTAAAGAGAAAAGAGGATGTGACTTCTGTGACTGAGTTTCCATACACCATCACTTGCCATGTTAGCTAATGAAAGAGAGGATTATGAGTAAGAAGCCCCAAGTATCACACCAAAGTTGGTTTTTGGACAATCTTAGTCCTGTCTCTTCCAGTTTAAGAGAAATACAGTTAAAACTCAATCTAACACAGTTTATCATGAGAAACTATTGAAATTAACGACTAAGGAGTATCCTCCAAATTATGGAGATCTGATTTGTTATATTAATAAGCACCAAATAAAAAATACCTGTTGAATATCTGTAGTAGCAGAAAGTAGTAGTAAGAAAGAAATGGAAGCCAGAGATGACATAGCTCATTTTGATACAGAGTGGTCTGGGCTTATATTGTACAAGGTTGAAGAGTCCTGCAAATTATCAAAGGGAAATAACATTATAAACATCAAATGTGAATCTAAGAACATATTAGGGAGCCAAACAAAATAAAGTCATATCACTGTCTAATAGTGTGGATAATCTAGAATAAGCATGATTTATTCAGAGATAGCCATAGTTTATCACTTCCTGATAAATTAAGCATGTCCTAATCATCTTTCCATAAATATTCCTGAAAATATTTTATTACACAACTTTGTTCATATTAATCAAGTGTAATTTTTATAGTATCCAAGAAATCCTTAGGAACATTTTTAATCTTCCTTTCTCTTTCTGTCTCTTTCTGATGGGTGTCCTATATATTCAATAAGTTACCAAATTATATTCATTTCCTCAATTAGGACACATCTCCTATATCTCTGTTTCTTCTCGTCACCACTCCAGTCCAAGCCTTCATCACAACACTCCGGAATTACTACAACAGACTCCTAAGTGATTGCACTATTTCCCCCATCAAATCCATATTATGCATGTCCACTATATTAATATTTTTATATAATCACATTTGACTTCCCTTCTCAAATATCTTCACTGGCTTTCAATCATATCCATAATAAAGTCCTATCTACTCTGACTGGTTTGTATTGCCTTCCAGAATTTGGCTCCATACTGGCAGTCTAACTCTAACACCCAGCACTTACCAAATATGAGCCCTGAATTTGAGTTAGGCTGTTTTTCACAGTGTTGTGTGGCTAATTCCATTTTGAGTTCTTTATTTGTGCTTTTCTCCCAGGCTGGAATTCACCAACATTCTTCTTCATATAACTAAAAGTAACCACCCATTAAACTCCAGCTCCTGCCCCTCCTTTCACTCCAAGCCATTCATTTGGTGCCTGAAAACATGTTTGTTGATTTTGTTTAGTTGTAAAATGGCTAATAGGTGAATTTTTATGTCCTCTCCAAAATTAAGATATGGCTCATATTTTACTCTTGTTATCTATATCCCTAGTATTCTACCTTGCATTCTGCAAGGAGTCAGTAAATTAACTTGAAATATACAGAGGGGACCATAGCTTAAATATTGTTACCAAAGGTCCCATCTATTTAGATTTCATAAACATATAAGATTCATTTTTAATGATTGCTTTTTATAGGTTGTTTTGTGCTTAAACAATCTGTTCTCTAAACACTTGGTCCCTAGCCATTTTGGCACCAGAGACCAGTTTAGTGGAAGACAATTTTTCCACAGATGGGGGGATAGTTTTGAATGATTCAGGCACATGACATTTATTGTGCACTTTATATTATTATTACATATTCACCATAATGTAGAATCAGTGGGCGCTCTGAGCTTGTTTTCCTGCAACTAGATGGTCCCATTTTGGGGTGATGGGATACAGCGACACATCATTAGGAATTAGATTCTCATAAGGAGTGTGCAATCTAGCTCCCTCCCATGTGCAGTTCACAATAGAGTTTGTGCTCCTATATGAGAATCTAATGCCACTGCTGATCTGACAAGAGGTGGAGCTCACTTTCGCTCCCTGGCTGCCACTCACCTCCTGCCGTGCGGACCAGTTTCTAACATGCCATGGACTAGTACCTGTCCGTGGCTTGGGGGTTGGGGACTCCTGCTTTAAACCCTAGCATACAATTTGCTTTTTAAAAAATTATTAAGCAAATCTATCTTACAAAAAAGTTACATATATATATATATAAATAAGTAAATATATAAATTTCAGTTACATATAAAATATATACAAATTTCAGATATATATATATACATTTTAGTTAGGCCTTACATTTCAATTGTCACATATTTTGAGTGAGTTGCATTTAATTTAGTTTTTATCATCATGAAGTTATCAAGTGGATCTGTTTGATACCAATAATTACCAAGGGATTATGAATATTTCTATCAGGGAATTAATCATTGCTTTATGTGGAATCAAGGAACAGTCAAAAATACTCTGTTATACTAATGTCTTATCTTATTTTTCCTGGATGGGAATATGAAGCATTTAATCCACAGAGAAAGATGATCTTCGTATTCTAACAAGTTTCACTTTTACTATTTAAGGCTTTCAATTATGTAACACTATAATGAGATAACTGGTAAAAATGTCAAGATTAACATATTTAAACTAATGATAAATATGCTCATCAGGACCCCCCAGAATCAAACCTTCTTGCAAGGCATTTTTTATTGTGTTTTCAATTGGCAAAATGTTAATAAATCAAGGACTGAAGATGAACAAAAGGCAAACGAGATAAAATTAAATCATGTCCCATTGTTTAAACAAAAAGGCAAGCTTATGCCAACACTAACAGAAACACGAATATATTTACAGTCACACTTCTGTCTGTAATTACATGCCATGTCAACTATCATGCTGGGACAACAGCATTGAAAGAGAAATCTTTTGAAAAAATTGAACAAAAGAAACCATGTGAGCTCACGGACAATCACAAGATTTTTATCTTAAAAAAAAAACAACAATTTGTCCTTTGAAAATTCTATAGACCATAACAAAAGCATAGCTTATGATAGTTTTCATGGGAAGAAATAGGTCTAAGGGATTAAGGAAACAATGTGACAGAGTTTTAAAATATCTATATGGTTATATATCTTAATGGATGCCTATGACCCTTGTGTTCACCTCAGGCCTCTGCACTTTCTATAGGAAAATAAAAATAATCTATTTAAGAGGACTTAACTAATGACAACACATTTCTAAAATGGGCTTAAAATCTTTCTAAAATACTAAGGGAGAACTGTTAAACGGTTAGACACAAAATTCTATTTCTTTGAATTAAAAATGTATGTGTTTTTGCTTTTTCATTGAATAAGTACAACCAACTTAAAAATTATAAAGACAGTAAAGATGTATATCAAGGTGGTAAATATTAAAGTGTACTGTTAAAGTGCCATAATAATTGTTATCCCCAAGTATCTACATGTAAACAGTACTGGGTTACAATGGTTGAAAGCAACCAATAGTGTTTGCTACCATGACCACATTTTAGAAAAGGAAAAGTAGAACTACTTCTCACTAACGCCTTATATAAAATATCTCCATTACTATCTGATTCATGTATAAACACATTGCCATCTGAATCAAGAAAATAACTTCTCAATATACACACATACTTGCAGCAATACTGTGACTGAAAAATGGGCCATAAGAAGAATGGCTGAGAGATGGTGACCATGAAAGAGACCTGTCTAATTTAAACATAAATAAAAGAGATTCATGGCAAGGACTGGTGTACACCTACAAGGAAATAGGGTGGAGTACAAAGAATGTAAGAGAAATCAATTAAGTTGGGAGGCAGCAAACAGTTATAAACAAAATAGTCGTGAAACTCAAGAGTCAAATGGCAGAATGGGAAATATTTCCTCTCTGTTTTGAGCTACACACACAATTAATAGTTACTAAGTGAAATATATTTGTAATCTGAGCTACGTAAATTTTAATAAGAATTGTAGTTCTGACTTTGCCATATTACCTCACAGGATTGTGAGGATCAAATATAATAGTTGTGAAAGTGCTAAACTGTAAAATGCTATACTCATGTAAGATAGATGGTATCTACTCAAAATGTAGACAAAACTCTCTCATTTCAACTCTAAGAGTGAGCCAGCAATGAGCTCTCTAGGGCACAGAGGGGAGAAAAATCTCCTTCTGGTCTATGTCCAGATTGTCTTGGAAGAATAGACTGAATACTCACTGCATCAGCTTGCTTTGAATGCAGACCAAAGATACTATGAAATTGATCTAATGGACATGTGGCCAATGCCACAAAAGAACAGTGTGGAGAAAAATCCTTCTTAATCTGTTGAAGAAATAACTTTCTCTTCCTCTTTCTTAACCTTCACAAATGTTTATTTCGTGCACAATCCTGATATTAATTTGTGCTAATTTCTCCCCTTTGAGGAGGGAAAACAAGGGGCAGGAAAGGGAATGAAGATTCACCAAAATATGCTGAAACATACATAACATTTTCCTTTCAATACAACCTACTGGGGTAGAAAAAATAAGTCTAGGATGTAACACATATGTTCACATTGCTATGACCATTTTACAGATAGAAAACTGAGGCTAAGAGAGACTAACTTATTAAAGGCCAACTTATTCAAAACCACAAAGCAAACATTTCACCCTGGGTCTGAGTGATAACAAAAGCCCTTGTATTTTCCACAACAAAAACATACCTTCATCATAAGAAAAAGGTTAGAATGATAAACAGCTAAGAAGAACCAACTCCTATTTTTAGCTCTTTTTTTTTTGTTTTTTTTGAGTTCTATCATTAGATTTTCGTACTGTGTAAAATTTCCATTAAATTTTTAATGTAAAACACCAGTTCCTCAATCTTTCATTATTTAGTGCTACAGGGCTCAAACCGCTTTTCATTACAAGTACAAACAATGATTAATAATTGCAAAATGCCCGAAATTTTTCAAGAAAAAGCATAAAATCACAAAAAAAAAAAAAAAAACAACTGAAAAGACCTTATGAGCAATGAGTTCAAACCACCACAATTCATAAATAAGGAAATTAAGGCTCAGATAGGTTAAGTGACTTGCTCAGGGTCACACAACTTGTCAGTTCCAGACTCAAGATCAGAATTTAGATCTCCAAACTTGTAGTCCAGGGCTGTGCTCTTTTTGTAAACCAAAGAGAAATGACTGCACTTAAACATTTAGTCCAGAACATCCTCAAAATTGACTATAATAAAAGTAAGCCACATGGCAAGGAACAAATAGAGTTGGTTCATACCAAAAATGAGCTGCCAGTCACAGTGATAACATTTCTTTCTTTCTGAGAACCATGGTTTCCTGCTGCACTGGGGAATCCAAACTGGGTTTCTCCCTCCTGTCCAAAGAAGTCAGGATGTACGTTCCACTCCGCTTTGGTTGGTGTCAGTAGTTCTGAGACACTGTTTTCACAAAGGGTGCTTGAAGGAGTCAGAGCATCTGTGTCCACTGTTAGCTTACTGCTGGGTGTTAAAGCCTGGGGCTCTGGACTGGAGTTTTTCATGGCCAAAGAGCCCAGAGATCCCAATGGCCCCACACTTACACTTGAGACCTCATCCATATCTAAGGGGCTCTGCTGAAAACCAGTGGCCGCCGTTCCGAAAAAGAGAGAGGTATCCAGATTTTGAGGAGGGTTGCTGGTGGCCTTCAAGGCCGGAGGGTCCACAGCCTGCCCTACGGAATTATTATTATTAGCAGGGAGGTGCCCTGCCAGAGTTGAGCTCACAGAAGCCACATCAATAGTCAAGATTCCAGAGTTCACCAATGCTGTGTCCAACACTGCAGCAGAAGTACTGTCTGGTACATCAGAAAACAGAGACACTATCTCTGCATCTCTGAGATCATCCTGTCCCTGGCTGGTAAGTTCACTGCTGGGTGTAAGAGAATTTGCTGCTTCTAGCTGAGCTAAGAGATCCTGGCCCACCTTGTGCCTTTTGGTCATGTGCGTCTTCATGCTGTGCTTGGATGTGAAGAGTTTATTACAAGTGGAGATCGGGCAACGGCTTTTCCAAGTGTCCACATCCTGCAGGTGTTTCTTGGAGTGAATGTAGAGGCTACTGCGAGCAGAGAACCTGGCACAGCAGCCTTCCACAGGACACACGAAAGGCTTTGTGCCCAAGTGGGTTATGCTGTGGCCTTTCAGATGTTCAGCTCTCGTGAAAGATTTCCCACAGCCTTCCACAGGGCACATGAACCTCCGGTCATCGTCGTGCTTCCTTTTGTGCCTTAAGAGTTTGGACATGCTGGTGAAGTTCCAGCCACAGCCATCAAAGTCACAAAGGAAAGGTCTCTCACCGGTGTGACTCCGCAGGTGAATTTTCAGCCTACAAGCCTTGTCATATTGTTTGCTGCAGCCAGGAAAAGAGCAGGAAAACAGTTCCTGTTCCCTGAAATGGGCGCGGTTATGGGAAAACAGAGCACTCACTGTGATAAATGTCTTCTTGCAGCCAGAAAACGCGCACTGGTAAGGCCTCTCGGGTTCGAAGTGGCTGCGCTGGTGGGCGCTGAGTTTGGCCTGCGTGGGGAAGCTCTCCTCGCACACCTCGCATTTGAATGAGTTCTCCTGCTCATGGCCCTTCATGTGCGCCTTGAGGTTGTACACGGTGGTGAAGCTCTTGCCACAGCCCTCCGCCGGGCAGCCAAAAGGCCGCAGTTTGTCGTGAGACTGCAGGTGCCTCTTGAGCTTGTAAGAGGTGGTGAAGGTCCAGCTGCAGTCACCCAGGGGGCATTTGAAGGGCCTCTGGCCCTGGCTGCTGCTATGCGTCAGCAGGTGCACCTTCAGCTGGTGCTTCTTGGCGAAGGTTTGCCCGCACAGCGCCTCGGGGCACAGGTACAGCACTGTGCCTGGGCCAGAGCCCAGCTGTCCCCGGGGGCCCAGGGCGGCGGCCAGGCCCTCCGCCTCCTCCTGGGGCGCCGGAGCTGGCGCGGGTTCGGCCGGCTGGGCTAGCAGGAGGTCTGGAGGCAGCTCTGGGCAGTCACTCGGCTGCGCGACATGCGGGAACCCGGCTTGGGGGGCAATCAGACACCTGGGGGGCTTCTGGGCAGGAGCGGCCCCGGGCTTCCAGGAGTGTGATGGGGGCGTGGTCAGGGTGAGGACGCCGTTCTCAAAGCGCAACAGCAGGTCCTGGTTGTGGATAGTGACTGTGCCGGTGAAGGCCGCGGCGGGGCTGGGGGCAGAGATCGGGGCCTGAATGGAAATCGCGGACAGAAAGCTGGGGCCCCGCGCAGAGCAGCCCGCGGGGTTCGCGCCGCTGTAGTCCCCCTGGAGCCCCGGGCCTGCCTCGGCCTCCTCCCTCAACACAGGCCCTGAGGCCTGACACGAGCGCACTGTCTCCACGTCGCCACCCACCGGGTCAAGCAGCACCAGGAGGAAGTCGTCGCCGCCATCGCCGCTAGGTTGATCGGGCCTCGGCGCCAACAGGCTTGGGCCGGGGCCCCGTGAGGCCCTGCGGGCTTCCTTGCACCACCGCCCGGGCCCGCCATCTTGGAGGTCCCGGAGCAGCAGGAGGCGGCGCGTGGAGACCTGGCCAGCCGGCGGGTCAGGGCCTCGGTGGACCCGGCCGCCACCCGCGGGGATACTGCCGCCGCCGCCCTGTAGTGTCCCGCGAGCCGGGAGCAGCTTCGGGATTTCCATCTCTGTGTCCCAGAGGCTGGGCTGGAACCAGAGCCGAGGAGGAGGTGCGACCCCGCCCCCTGCCGCGGGTCTGAACAGGTTCCTAAAAGGGGGAAAAAAAGTGCAATGCGGTGAAACTGGCCCTATCAGATATTAAAACGTATTTAACGCCACAGTGATTTAAATATTCTGGTACTGGGTCTCTGGAACAGAATAGAAAGCCCAGAGGTAGAGCCTGGTATGCATAAATACGTTCTACGGTTAATATACGTAAGTAATTAAGGAAGTCTTCTGAGGTGATGGGAAAATGAGGACAGCTTGTTCAGTAATGCTGTGGAACACCTAGGCGTCTATCCGCTAAAAGCAATTTTAATCCGTGACTCATTGTATATCCCCAAATAAACACCCCCAGCCCCTCCCAGTGTTAGACAAGTTGCTTCGTACTTTTTGTGTGTTAAAATTTGTTTACCGGCTGGCTGCCTGCCTGGATTGATGGATGAAAGACAATTCCTGAGAGAATAAACTATCTCTGTGTCAGCATTAAACGACCATAGTGCTGGCATTTCTGCCAAAAATGTCCTTCCCCTTCCCACCTCCCCGCGGGACAACTTCCATACTCACAATTGTCTTGAGCAAAGTCCTCGGTACAATTTGCCACATAGTTCAATTTTTGTCTGCTGATACAGAGGTTAGAATGAGTGAGAGATGCGGCCAAAACAGATCAGCATTGTTCAGCCTAGAAATGCAAAGTCTGGAGGACGAAACAATTTATATTGAAATCTGGAAAAAACCCAACCCACTCCTGGCTTCTCCCTATACAGTGCACAACCTAAACCAACTCTTTGCCCTTCCGCCATTGGTTGTACCATAATAAATTTCATGTCCACTCTCATAGCACAATGAGGGCATTCCTCAGTTTATTCTGCATTCTCCAGCACATTCTCTGAGCAGGAATTCCAGTTAAATGTGTTAAGGTTAAACCCTCAGTCACTGAAATGGACTCTGCCAAGTAAAGTGCACAGATCTTGTCCAATCACCCTGGTGTACCTGCTAGCATTTAAGTGTGGTGGTCCAGTCTTGCTGGGCCTGTGGTGCCTAATGACCTTATTAATGATGACGACAATCCTCCAATTTGTCTGTCACAAATGAGTTTGGAATTGACACAAATATAGGGTGAAATATCTGAGATGAGAAGGCTTAGAGTGATGAATAGATTGGTGGTGGGGGGGAGGGGGAGGTGTAACCTGTTGTTTAAATACTCCCAGCTCTCTCGCCCTCTTTTAATGACAGTGGACACTTGATCTCTTGACTGGAGGATCGAGTTTTTCATCCATAACTATTTGAACCTCATCAAAATTTCTACTCCACATACTTTTCTTTCTATTACCTTTTCTGGAGCAAGAATTTTTCAAATCTGAAATTTGAAGAGTGCATAAAACTTATCTGTATGGTTTAGATTATTTTACAAAAGCAGACACCTATGTAACCAGGACCAAGGTCAAGCAATAGATCACTGCCAGCCTTCCAGAATACAGCCGCTGTACTCCTCCCAATGACAACCCACACTCTCCTATATGGATATAGTCATTGCTCTGACTTTGTAATAATCATTTTACCGCTTTCCTTTATAGCTTTATCACTTTTGTACGCATCCCTAAACAATAGAGTTGATACAAAATTGTATAAATGGAATCATACAGCATCCTTCCTTTTATAGCTTCCTTTTTTCACTGTGTATTATACTTGAGAGACTCATCCATGTTGTTCATAATAGCTATAAGTAAGTAGATCCGTTGTCTCCATCGACTGTCATTCCAGCATATGCTTATAGCAAAGTGATTATGGTATGATTATACCACTACATTCTACAGCAGATGGAGATTAGGATTGCTTCTACTTTTCAATGATTATTATGAACATTCTTGCACATTTCTAATTGGACACATGTGTAAAAATCTCTCTAGGGTATATATCCAAGAATAGAATCACAGGGCCATAGGGAATGGATATCCTGAGCTTTACTAGATGATGCCAAATTGTTCTCTGTGGTGATTGGGACAGTTGTCAATCCCACCAGCAGCACAGAGTGTCCTTCCTGATCCACATCTTCACCTACACAAAGTACTGCCAGAATTTAAATTTTGCCGGTCTACTGGTGGGCAATACCCAAATTACTATTAAGTTTTAGCACATTTTCGTGATAATGAGCCTTTTGGAGTTTCGAGGAAGATCTATTCAAATTTACCTCTTTTAACCCATGTTTCTATTCTATTGTTCACCTGATACTGACTTAATGAGTCTGTTAAATATTTTAAATACTCGTCCATACCTGTGGCCAAAACACTCCCTTGCTCTGTTTGTATTTTCACTTGTTTGTCCTCTGTTTTGTGAACAGAAGCTATTAGTTATAATATAGTCAACTTCACCATTCTTTTCCTGATGGTTAGTGCTTTTGTGTTTTAAGAAATATTTTCTGTTTTAAGGAAACCTGGGACATGAAAGCATTCTCTATATTTTCTTCTAAAATATGTATGCTATTGCCCTTCATAGTCAGGTCTTAATCTGCCTGCAATTGATGTTTGTGTATTGTGTTATGTAGCGTTCCATTTATGCATGTTTGTATGTATGTAAGTGAATATCCAGTTTTCTCAGTGAACCACTTATTGAGAAGTCTGCCTTTTGCCAATTGATTTACAGTGCCATAAATCAAGTATCTACACATATGTGGGTTAGTTCCTATACTCTCTATTAAGCACTTGTCCATTTGAAATACCACACTATCTTAATTACTACAGATCCATAGTTAATTCTGATATTTGGATTAGGCAACTCAATTCTACCTTGTTCTTCAAAAGTGTCTTGGCTACTTTTGGTCCATTTCAATTCCATTTAAATTATAAACTAATCATGCAAACTTCAACTAACAGCTAGTTTGGGGTTCTAATTCGGATTGTGCTGATATTTTAGATTTGACTTCTCAATATTGAATGTTCGATTCATGGTTATGGTCAATCTCTTCTTTTAATAAGATCACCTTTAATGTGCCCAAATAATATTTTATATTTTTCCCATGAGGCAAGTTTTTTGTCCTAGGCATTTCATATCTTGCAAATCGTATGTTTGAAATTTTTATTGTCTAAATGTATAGCTCTAAATAGGATGCAATTGGCTTTTGTTTGTTAAGATTTTATCCTACAAGCATATAATCTCTTCTTATCAATTCTAATAATTTGTCTGTAATACTTTGTAGAATTTTATATATACTGTCATATCATCTGAAAATAGTGCCAGTCTTTCTTTTTCCTTTCCAAATATCTTATTCCTTTTTCTTTCCCTACTGCACTGTCTGGGACCCCACCCCCACCCCCAGTAAACTATTGCATAGAAGTGGTGATAGTGGACATCCTTACTTGATGCAGATCTTGAAGAGGAAGCTTTCAGTGATTCTCCGTTAAGAATGATGCTTGCTGTATATGTTGTGTTCTGTAGCAATATGGATTCTATCAGGAGATAGAAACACACAGTGATCTAGAAGGGGAAAATTTAATATAAAGAATCATTAACCGATGATAAAAGATCTTATATAGGACACAAGACAACTCTATGTGGGGTTTTCTGGGGCTGGGGGAGAGTACCCAAGGAAAGACAAGCTTAGAATGAAAGCTTCTCCCCAAGGCTGGATTTCATATCACATTGGAGAAGAACCTACTGGATGGCAGACAAGTTCCACTGGTTTGCCAGTACCTAAGCTGGTCTACAGAGGCAGAACTGGTCCATGGTCTCAAAGGAAGCAAGAAGTCACCCTTTGGAGCATGGTAGTGTGGACAAGCCATAGCTGGTGGCTAGAATGTGGTGTGAAGTAGGGGTGGGGAGTCCTGTCTCAGTTGGAGGCCTGGAGTAAACAATGCCCCTTGCACAGGATCAGGGTGGGGGCTCGGTGTTGAGAGGGCTGCAGTATTGAAAGGACTACATGAACCTGGTCGTGTGTGTGTGTGTGTGTGTGTGTGTGTGTGTGTGTGTAGCTGTGGAGCAAGTGAGCAGAGGGAAGCAGTGGGCAGATGACTTGGAGTACAGGATGTCCCTATCAAGAGGGCCACAAGAAGCTGATCATCAGGGCACACCAGGACTGCAGATTTGCTGAGGGACAGTTGTTCTGGGCCCAGGCCTGGGACAAAGCATCCTGAATGTCCTTACTTCCACACCTCTGAAAGCCAGAAATTATAGAAGTACCAATTCCTTTTTCAGTGTCTGTCCCTCTAGAGCCCTCTATTAAGTAAGTGTAACATCGTGCTTTTTGATGTTACTTTATTTTATTATTATTATTATTATTATTATTATTCTTTAAGTTCTAGGGTACATGTGCATAATGTGCAGGTTTGTTTCATATGTATACTTGTGCCATGTTGCTGTGCTGCACCCATCAACTCGTCAGCACCCATCAACTCGTCATTTACATCAGGTATAACTCCCAATGCAATCCCTCCCACTCCCCGCTCCCCATGATAGGCCCCGGTGTGTGATGTTCCCCTTCCCGAGTCCAAGTGATCTCATTGTTCAGTTCCCACCTATGAGTGAGAACATGCGGTGTTTGGTTTTCTGTTCTTGTGATAGTTTGCTAAGAATGATGGTTTCCAGCTGCATCCATGTCCCTACAAAGGACACAAACTCATCCTTTTTAATGGCTGCATAGTATTCCATGGTGTATATGTGCCACATTTTCTTAATCCAGTCTGTCACTGATGGACATTTGGGTTGATTCCAAGTCTTTGCTAAGAATCACCCTATTATCAAAGAATATACATTGAAGGGTGAATTTGGAGCTAAGAGGTAATAAATTGATAACTAGTTTCATATCCTTTTTCAGGTTAGAGGCATCCATACTCTCTGTAGTCGGTATGAATAGTAGGCACCCTATCTGCCAGAGTTATGGTTATTGACTGCACAAGGGAGATTATCTACCACCCTGTTGTTGCTCTGGTAAGCCTAGACTTCACCACTGGCTAATATATCCATGTGACAAAACTGGACTTGTACCTCCTAAAGGTATACAAATAATACTAATGTTAAAGGAACAGGCCTGGCTATTTCAGGGGTTTTAGTTGACTATTTAGGATTCTTGGTGGGCCCAGTGTTCCCAGGCCTGAACTGAGTTTGCTGCAAAACCCAGCCTCTGGCACAAAGGGGCATCAGTAGCTTAGAGCATAGAGCCTGTAAGCCCTGTAGTCTGGCCCTACCTAGGATTGGCCTGCTCCACTCACAAGGAGAGATTTGTTGTGTTGTGAGATTGCTTCTTCCACCATAAATGTGAGTAGCAAATGTTCTCTTCAGGAATAGACTAATTTAGTTTACACCTTAAATGCTGCTCTGTTCTCCTGCACCAGAGTTAAACAGATAAAAGGTGCTTGGATTTCATTCCAAGTCATGCCTTACAGAGCCCTATCCTTGCAGAAGCAGGGCAGTAGTTTCCCGAGTTAGTCTCACAAAGTGTATAACTCTAACTATATTGGCAGTTTGAGTGTTTAATCACGCTTTTTTCAATTTGATTTAGGGCCCAAAATAGGCAAAAATTCATGAGAGAAAATAGCCCATGGTTTTGCTTTTCTTGTGTGAAATTTGAAATTCGTTCACTACCAGGAGGTGTTGCTATTTAAGCATGCCACCTGGGCAACTGTCACCACTAGGCTTCCAATCAGTCACTCTCACTTGCTAGACATGGCTTAGAGCTAGATTTTGTGGAAAACAGACCTCCAATCTGCAGTCTCTGAAGGAGGGTGACACAGCTGTGGTGTCTTTCCTTGCAGGAGAAAGGGGAATTGGGAGCCTCCCATGTTGATCTGGCTGGGAGGAACTCACCAGGGGTCGCATCCTCCCACTGACAACCTTAGTGACCCCTGCCTGGTAACCTCTGACCCCACACACAAGATCAAAAGGGGGAAAGAGGAAGTGTGAGCAGCTCAAGGATGCAGTTTTTGTTCACCGTGTCCCTCACCCCAATCTTCCATGCTCTGGCCAAGCATGCTGAGCTAGAGCCAAGGTTTGGTAGTTTCTGAAAACTCAAGTAGTTGTTTCTCTGTCTGGTCCTGGTGGAGGATGAGGGTAGGGGTTAGGAGTAATTCCGCATTTCTGCCAAGGGTAATTCCGTGATTCTGTCACACTTTTGGCGAGCTTGACTGCACCACGGAAAGCAGCCCAAACACAAAGCCCTGCAACCCCTCCAGAAAATGTAATAAAATTTCCTAGCATGACCAGTCTCTGTTACATTAAGCTCCAGTATTCCCTCAAAGTTTGTATGGATGCAGGGATTTTCCTTCTCCCACTGTTTTGTCTTAGTGAAAACACTCTGAACCACATGCAGGGATTGCTCGGCCACTAAAGACATCGCCCAGGTTCTGATTCCCTTCCATCTGCAAGCTTGTCATCTTCTGACTGGCTTAGAAGAATTTCTAAAAAGGGAGTTATTTGTGCAATGCTCTCCCTGTGGAGGGTGTTCTGATCAGCATCTCTGTGGGGCCGGAAGATGGACCAGGGACTGATGGCCTGAGCCTTCTCCAGGAAAATTTCACACTGTCTGCCAGCAGAGTGCATCACTGGGAAGTACTGTCTCAGTTATCTGCTCAGTGGGGGATTTTACAGGTCTTGAGCCCCTGCCTTCCACGTCTGTGGAACAATCAACCATCTTTGTGTTCTGACTATCAGCTTTAACTTCTTGAAAATGTATGTGCTACCTTTCTATTACCTTTCATCCATGTGACCTAATGAAGAGAGAATATTCACATGTATCTTCACCTTCTGGCCATTTCACTGTCATCCTCACCTCTGCCCTCCTGACTCCGGGAATGTTGTCCCTAGGCCCTCAAGCAGCAGTCAGACAGCCTGACTTGGGCCTGGGCTTTGACTCTGAGTTCTCCATCAGGTGAACTGTGGACTCAGGCTCAGCTCAGGGATCAGGACCTGGTGCAAAATGAGGTCCACCAGCCAGATAATCACCTTGATCAGAGGAAAAGCTTTTCCCTGCAGCTGGATCAGCAACAGAGTTAATGGTTTTCACATCATTTATCCCACATGTACAGATGCAAAACCCCCGCCTCAAAGCCCAGTGGACTCACATTGTTGGCTTTTCTTCCTGAGCTTCTCCCAAACTCTCAAGGCCCAGGTGGAGGAGAGATCTTTAGGTCCTGACCACTGGCTGTATTTTGCATCACTCTGCCCCGCACATGACTTAACTTTTAATTAAAAAATAAAAGCACTTCCCCAAAGGTCTGACAAGTTATGAGACCTTTGATTGGGACCTTGAAGGATGAGGAGACATTGGGAATGACAGTTTACAAACTGTCCATAGGAATTGAATGGAATATTTTGGTAATAGAATAGTCTAAACCCAATTAGCATGTTTTGAGTACTTGATTAATCACGTGGTATTTGGAAAAAGTGTTCATTGCTTTTTTATTTTCTCACCAGTGGGAAACTAATCCAGAGTGTTCCTTAACTATCAGATTTCTCACCCATAACGCTGCCCAGAAGTGGTTCATATCTGAGTAAAACATGCTCCTATACCATCATAGTGGAAAGCAGGACCTTGCTTGAGATGCTCTTTACCAATTGTGAAAAAAAAAAAAACATACATTTACACAATGTGAAACAATACTTTGAAAATATGACCCAGAATGTGAAAAAGCATCAGCACACTAAAATAAACAAATAGAAACAAGTAAGTCTTGACAATTTTTATTTATTATTGATGTTTAAAGATAAGTTAACTGGCAAATACATCGTCAAAGACTTTGCAGTACTTAAGGTGTTGTTTTGAGGGTTCTTTGACTCAGGACATGTTGCCATTCCTTACATTTAAAACTAAATGAAATTATATGTAATTTAACTCATAATATATAAATTATTTATATTTTATAAGCATAACTCCTTACCAATAATCATAAGCCCTTACCATATTCAAAATGACAATCATTTTCATCACTTCCAAAGGCTTTCGCATGCCTCTTTATGTTGCTTACCTCCCTACCCATCCCCATCCCTGTCCCTAGGCAACCACTGATCTGCTTGCTCTCTCTATAGATTAGTTTGAGTTTTATAGAATTCTATATAAATAGAATTGTACACTGTATACTCTTCTTTGTCTTCTTACAATCAGCATAGTTATTTTCAGATTCACCCATGCTGTTATTTCTATCAATAGTTCATTAGTATTTGTCATAGTATAGTATTTCATTTTATGGTAGTTTGGATTGTTTCCAGGTTTTCACTAGTAAAAATGAATCTGCTCTAAACATTCATGTGCAAGTCTTTATGTGGATCTATGCTTTCATTTCCCTTAAACAAAATCTCAGGAGCAGTAGTACTATACGTGTGCGCTTAACGTTTTAAGTTCGGGTTAACGTTGCAGATTGATCTCACCTTGCTGCTTAGAGTCCTGTTGATAGTACAGATTGAATGGATTTGATCTCAGACTACACCAATCAGATTAATCAGAGTGGCTGACTAAGTGGCATGTTATTATATCAGTGGGTTAAACATGACCTCCATATATTGGCCTCTATATTGCCATTATACTTCCTCACAGCAGGCTGAAAGGCTGCCAACACCACACTCAACATTTTTTTACACATGCAATTGCTTTAAATGTAGCTCAGGTAAGCATATATGTAGCCACTTAGGGCTTGCCTGCCTTGCATGCCCCACAAAACTGCACTGACATCTGCTAGCCACAGTTAAGGCAAACACAGAGGCTATAAAAGACTCCATGCCACTGCTTGCCTCCAGAGGTCTCTGACCCAGAGACTCCCTCTCCTGCTGCTGAGTCATATAGCCCAGACACATAAGGCCCTCTCTTATTCTTCTCTACCCCAGGAGTTGCCTTGCCCTCTTCCCCTTCTGGGCAGTGGTCTTCTGCTACTGCCTCTGGAAGGTCTGATGTGAAAGACTTCCCCTCTCTGGCAACCTGTCAAAGCACCGCCGAAATAAAAAGCTTCTTGACTGGGTGCGGTGGCTTACGCCTGTAATCCCAGCAATTTGGGAGGCTGAGGCGGGTGGATCACCTGAGGTCAGGTGTTCGAGACCAGCCTGGCCAACAGGGTGAAACCTCATCTCTACTAAAAAATACAAAAATTAGCTGGGCATTGCGGCAGGCACCTGTAATCCCAGCTACATGGGAGGTTGAGGCTGGAGAATCACTTGAACCCGGGAGGCAGTGGTTGCAATGAGCGGAGGTCCCGCCACTGTATTCCAACTTGGGCAACAGAGTGAGACTCCTTCTCCCTTCTCAAAAACAAAAACAAACAACAACAACAAAAGGTTCTTGGGCGCTACTGCCATCTCGTGGTCAGGTCTTCTTCACTGATCAGCCAAGAAATCGTGGCACTCACCGCAAGTGGTGAGGAGGATGGGATTTTCGTGAACAAGAAATTGGCATAGTGTCTACCCAGTCAGTAGGACAATCAATTGAAAAATCAGTCCTAGGCAGCCTAAACTGCTCAGACTCTACATTTAGAATGCCTCTGTAGCAGTTTTGTGCAGCATCGCTCATTGCTGTACTGCAACAATATACTTTTTGCAGTCTTCTTCTATACCTCATTGACCTGGCCTAGAGGTAGCACCAGTAGTTGAGTGAACCCACACCATTAGAACTGGATTTGGGGTTTGAGATGCCAAGGTACTGGGGAAGGAGGTCAGCCCACTGGCCTGGGTCCCCCCGTCAGTTGACATTGGACATTGTGCACCTGTACACCTGAATAGAAAAAGAGAGGGCGTTCATGCCTCTGGAACAAGGGTGAGCCACCCTGTACTGCATAACAGGCTATGGTGGGAAATGCTCCTTGTGGCTGGGTTGAGGATTTGGGGTAGTCTGAGATATGAGGTTGTCCTCCTCCCCAGAGACAGTTAGGCAAGTAAATGAACCAATAAGGCAGAGACATCGGGCCAAGGTTGGTCTCCTAAGGGCAGCTGGTGGAGAGGCCTTTGAAAGCAGGTAGCATACCTCTACTGTTGTTACACTCAATTATGATGTTGCAGTTGTGATCATGCTATCCCCTCTCCAGAGGGATATTAATATCTCAACCTTTGGGCTGAGCTAGCTAGTGTTACTTAAAGTGACTGAAGGCAAAAAGTTTATATCCCTACCCCTCCCAGAACTCTACAGGAGGTTGCTGTCAGGTTGAACAGGCATTCCTAACCATGAGGCATGTGCTGACCTTGCTGGCAGCAATGTATCACCAGGATGCCACCCGGAGAAGATGTAAGAGCCCAAACTCCTGGGAGAGACAGTTTGGACAAGAGGTCCCTGGAGAGGAGAATAGGTGCTCTCCAGAAGAAAAGGCAGCACAGTGTCACCATGCAGGGACTGGGATAATTTATCCTCTGCTGTGTCTATAGCCACCCAGAAAGTAATAAAAATGGAAAAGACAAAAAGGGAGAGCCAAGAAGGAAGAATCAGTTCTGGCTCAGAGGAGGAGTCCCTTCTCTCTCTTACCCGAGCCCTAGTCTCTCCTTAAGTACCCAGGCCAATAACCAAATAAACAAAGGGCTGCTTGGCTCTATAGAATCTATCTGGCAGGGAACAGATTCTACCTAATAGGGAATTAAATTAAACAATTGGGGGCAATAGTACATGATGGAAAAATTGTGTCCCTACTAAAGTATCCTGTATAATTAGAGTAGAATTTGGGAAGAAGCCACACAGAGGCATTGGACCTCTGTTCACATCTGTATTGCTGATGTGTATTTTTGTGGATTAGAAGGCTGCCCACCCTACATTAGACCTCATAATGGCCTGGGAAGACTGTCCAGGGAAAAGGTTAGCCAAGGCCAAAGATCTCCTCCACCAGTTGGACATGTTGGAGTGGAGGCAACAAATGAGGTGGAGCAGGATGGCTTGACAAGACTAGAGGAGTCTGAATTGAGTCCGGAGTCCACTCAATTGTTTCTTGGGGTGTGGGGCTCCTGGGAAAATCTTCTTTACTGGGCATGGTGGCTAGTGCTAAAACAATTCAAGAGGCCATAGCTGCACTGGATTTAATAGAAACTCATGAAAGACAAACTCAGAGTCAGGTGTTGCCTGCTAACACTACAATACCCTACCTGGCCTAAATCAAAGTTACTATCAACACTCAGGCTGCCCCCTCCTGGGCCAAACAAACTGCCTATGGCCAGGCTCCCATGTATGCATCAACCATAAGATAAACAAAAGAGGTTATGTTAGACCCTAAGGCACAAGAAAGTCCCAAGTTGGATGATCTCTGGTGAATCTTGGAGCAATTGCAATACTTACTAGGATTAGATTATGACCTCACCCCTGACCCCAGCTGGCTTTCCCTTTGGAGGCAACCTTATCTTCCACACCTGTTTCTGATGCCTGTCAAATGGCTAAGAATCTTCTCTCACGTAGGGATCCTGCAGTGTCAGAAGGCCCCTTCTGACAGACAGTTGCCCTTTTACCATATTAACTGTGGCTTGGGCTCTGACAAACAACACTGGCTAACTATGTCAGTCAGGGGTGCCCAAATCTCCCTAATGGCAAGACACACACATGCTTTAAAAGGGACCCCCTCCCCCCAAGTAGGTTCTCTGCTTGGGAGGGGGTTAATTAAAGGAATTAATTAAAGGGATAATTTCCCTCTTAACTACTAAAATTGGCTCAGTTTTGCTGAAAATATGCTTCTGTCCTGCTTGCCTCCCCTCCAAGATTATCTGTTTCCCCATTATTGGAACAGACCTTCTGAGGCAGCAGATAAACTCATGACACAAGACTAAGGTTTTTATGCTACTGGTGAGTACTTCCTGGTGGGAACCAGTTAACCTTCCCCTCCTGGTTCCGGTGGTTCATACACCACAGCAGAAGCTGAGGCAGGATACTGAAGGATTATGGCTTGTCACAGGTGACATAGATAAACAAGGAGCACAGACTCCTAATACCTCACCTATCAATTCCCCATATGGCCTGCACTAAGAGACACTACTAATGAGTAGAGACTATAGACCATAGAGAATTCAACAGGGCTGTTCCCTTTATTAGAGCACCTCTATAGGACATTGTTGCCTTAATGGGTGTCATTCAAAATATCAGTGGTAAGCTTATATTAATCCAGGGCATCTAAGGTCCCCAGAATTTGAATCTGGAGTTATAGACTTGGCTAACATGTTCTATTTAGTAAAAATTTCACAGTTGAATCAAACAGATTTCACTTCCACCTTTGAGAGACAATAGTACACCTTCACCCACTTGCTTTTGGGGTATTTGTTTCCCCTTGTCTTCATTGTGATGCTAGCTTTTTGGGGGTTACTTAAATAGCCCTCCAATTGCACAGTCATTGCCAACAGGACATAGAAACCTGCCCCACAATTTCACCAGAAACTATGCTTTGGCATTATATCGGTGACATCCTCCTCACAGAACCTGACCAAGACTCTGTTTCACAGTTCATCACAACCATCAGTAAGCCACCTCTCACTGAGAGTGGATTGGCAATTATACCATGTAAGGTATAAGTCTGTAAAATTTGAGGGCTACACTAGGAACTCGGAAGGGTGTTTTTCCACTCTGCCTGTTCAGACTTCAGAATACTACACTCCCCTCCTGCCTGTTCCCAAGCCAAGGACCAAGTACTACAGGCCAGTACAGGACTTGTGCTTGATCAATCAAGCTACAGTGACTTTACATCCAACAGTACCTAACCGTACACGTTGTTAGGGTTGCTGTCAGCTGAGGACAGCTGGTTCATCTGCTTGGACCTGAAAGACTCTTTCTTTAGCATCAGACTGGCCCCTGAGAGCCAGAAGCTGTTTGCCTTTCAGTGGGAAGATCCGGGGTCAGGTGTCACCACTCAGTACACTTGAACCCGGTTTCCCCAAAGGTTCAAGAACTCCCCCACCGTCTTCGAGGAAGGACTGGTTCGGGACTTCCAGAAGTTTCCTGCCAGAGACCTAGGCTGCATGTTGCTCCAGTACATCGATGAGTTTCTGCTAGGACACCCCACGGCAGTCGGGTTTGCCAAGGGAACGGATGTCCTACTTTGGCACCTGGAGGACTGTGGGTATAAGGTGTCCAAGAAGAAAGCCTAGATCTGCCGACAGCAGGTACGTTACCTGGGATTTACTATCCAACATGGGGAGCGCAGCCTGAGTTATCCGGTCTTGGTCTTGCCTCTTAAGTTTCAGGCGCTGCAGGTTTTACACGGCTGTGACGGATCCAGGCTGGGATTCCTTCTACCTTCACAGCAGTGGGAGTGGTCAGGACGACAGGCTGGGGTCCTTTCCACCGTGCATGCAAAGGGGCTATGTTTCAGTCCTTGATCCACACTCGGTCACCTTTCAGGAACTTTGAGGCCGGTAGGCAGCATGCAGTTTCCATGTGATCCTCAATACCTTTGCTATTTTCTGTACCAAGTCAGCCACAAACGCTGGCCCATTATCTGAGCTGATTCATAAGGGCAGTCTAAATCTAGCAATAAGATCTCTACACTTTGGCAGGACAGAAATAGTGTTCAGACTATTTCCAATGTGATAAAAGACAAGCTCCTCATGCTTAAACTGCTCACATCAGTAAAGAACCCCCAACATTCATTAGGAATGATAGCACAATGCATTCCTCACCTCCAATATTTGCTGACCCTTGCTGAATTGTCTATCAAGACACCTGTAATGCTTCCCTTTTTCAGCAGGGACCTAAGCAACAACAGGCACTGGGTGAGCTAAAGGAGGCTAATACTTTGGCTTTCCCTCTAGTGCTCCCAAGGACAAGACTTGCAATTATAAGTTTCCACTCCTCCCAAATTTGCTTCCTGGAACCTCTGGACCAAATGGACAGGTAAAAATGCCTACCCATGGGCTTTTGGTGTAAGCAGCTCTCAGCCTCAGCCTAAAGTATTCACTAGACAGGCACCCACTGGCAGCATACAGGGCACATATCAAAACTGAAGCCCTGGTGGGGCAGAAACAATTACCCTATGGACCGAGATTCCTATTATGCCCTGGGTAATGGACAGAGCTGCCTGTAAAATTGGATCAGCAACAGAAGCTTCTTTATTAAAATGAAAATGATATCTACAGGATCAAACTACACCTGGCCCTCCTGGAGTATCACTACTGTGTGAGGAAATGGCCACATACTCTGTCAGTGAGGTGAAGTTAACTTGCCAAAACCCTTGGAAATGTCCCTGGCTCTTGCTCATTGGGAAATGGAGGGAGGATGGCCAGCAGTCTTAAAACAAGAAAATTAATGTTTTTCTTTAGCAATGGAGTGAGCACAGGGTATAAGGGAGTCAGACAAAGAACAGCAACATCCTACCACGGCTTATTCAAATACTCCAACTTCCAGTGGGGATGGGCCAAAGTGCCCAATGGGCCAGGCTGTGTGCAACACCCCTAGAAATAGAGAAGGCCTTCGACAAACATTTTTCTAAGCTTCACATTTTTTGGCAACTCCTGGTCAGTGGCTAATGGGCTATTGGGTTGGGACTTGGGCAAAATCAGGGCTGGAACATAGAAGGCTGAGACATTGTGGGTAAGGAGATGTGGGGAAAAATATCAGCACATTGGCCTCTACTCTGCGCATCTTTGTACACCATACCTCAGCTCACAACAAACAATACAACCTGGAAGCTGACAAACTAGCTAAACTACTAAAGCAGTTAATCCTTTTGAAAAGAGGGGAGACACCGGAACTTTGATAAGAGCTACCCCACACCCTACACAGGAGAGGTCAGGGCATTTGGGCATCATGAGATCATGAAAATCAACTGCTAATGATAAATTTACCCAGCAGAGAGACATTTACACAAAGCCGTTAGGGACTGTACCACAGTCCAGAAATCTAGAGACTTGGACCTACTGCACAGGAGGAGAAGGGCTATATCAGAGCTGGCAAATCCAGTCAATTTCATTGGGCCTCTCTCTGAAGCAGCAGGAACTACTACATATGCCACAACAGTGTAGTAATACCTACACAGGCTTACTCTTGGCTTACCCACGAAACACACCAATCTCTGCTAATGTTATTGAGGAACTGATAAAATAGTTTGTATGGCCTTTGGGAGTACAAAAGTTACACAAAGTTATCCAGTCAGATCAAGACTCTCACTTCTCTGCAAAGAAGATTCAACCGTAGGCATTACCAAAGAACACTGCTTGGATTTCTCATTTATTCTCTGGTCCTACAGTAGCAGGTATCACAGAATGACCCAATGAGTTTTTTAAAACAAAGGATATTGAAAGAACCTGCAGGACAGTAGTACTCCCAGTAGCCAAAAATACTGCCACAGTCATGCTTACATTAAATTCATACCTCTCTGGCATAAGCACACCATATTTTAATTCACAGCAAAAGAGGAGACCACCAACAGAGATTCTGCAACCTCTGCTGATGTATGTACCCACTGGACACAACATGATTTACCAGTATTCACGAACATGGGGCCCTGAAGTGACCACCCACAGCAAAGGAACTTGGCTCTTTCACCTCTTCCTTCTTCCTCATAGAAAATCCAGAGCCTGGTCATTTCATTTCCCCTCAATCCTGACAAGGACCTGGCATGGACCACTCACTCTGGGTGCATTCTCAGTCTTGGTCTGTTCATTACCCGGCATAAACCTAGCAAACCACCCACCACTATCTGGAGAGGGAAGAATCCTCATTTTCTGCCCATGTACTTTGCTCCACTAAGGGCACTATGGAACAAACGTTGACCTGCTCCGGACACCCAGGAGATTGAACCAACAACTCTTGTATCCGGTAACACCATTTGGGTGACTCCCAGAGGACAATCAGATTCCCTACTGCTGACTGCAGATGACCTCCAACATTTATGCCTATGCTGTTGCTCTGACCTTCCTTACCTGAGAAAGTTCCTACCCTCATCAATGTCAATTATACCTCGATTGGTGGATCACTGTATCCATGGTAATCCACACCCTACTGCTGGCAAAGTATGTATGGAAACAGCATGCCACATATACCCCACAGGGAGACCCAACATAGGTCAGACTGGGAACCAAGGGAAACATGCTCCCATTTCACTGGGTCAGTCCACAGACATCAGCACTGAGGTTAGCACTTCTCCTTCTCTCTCTACTACCACTTAGTAACATCCTTCCAGCTAAGTCAGATTCTACAATTTCACTTGTGACTCATAGATGCCTTCTAAACTCTGTGGGCCACCTTTTCCTTCACATCAGATGAAACCCGCTATTATTAACTCATGTGCCATTAAACAAATGAAGTAATGGGCCACTACCTATGGAGCCTCATTTAAGGAATGCCCAGAGATAGTATGCACCAAATATTACAACCAGGATGCTTGTGATTGGTGCTGTTATTAATGCTATAATCCAGATACAATACCCACAAGCCCTAAGGGATTGCAAAGATAAAATGATAGCTTTTTCTTATCCCTGGAATTATAATAAGTGCAATCAACACCCACAGTGTATACCTTTACAGTTATTGGTTTCTTTTCATATTAATTATAACGATCTTTCTCTCCCTCCATTAGAATCCCCACTATTGAGATGGAAAGAAAGTGTATTAGCCAAGCGGCCAAGTGAACCTTACCATGGACCTCCTCCCTGGTTGCTAATCAATGCATACAAGGAAGGCAATGCATACTACATGACATTACCTGGGCCAAGACATTCCTTAAAAAAAAATCACAGACACACACACACACACACACACACACACACACACACACACACACACACACAGAGTCACTACAACCAGCTTGGGAATTCTTCCCTAACCTAATCTCAATATACTAACTGCAAGTTTTACATAACACTCGTGGAAGTGGACTCTACAGCAATTGCAATGCTGGCTACCTACAGTGAACAAATCATAGCTCGTGGGTGTCACAGCACAGACAATTCTTAGAAAAACCGTATTTGATCTCAGGGAGAAATCTAACTACTCTTCACATGGAAGTTTCTCCACCCACATTGATAACGATTTCCTTATAGCTATTATGAAATTTGTCCAAAACCACAATTATTAAAAACTTAGAAAATATTTGAGGGCAATTGTTGCCCAATGTTAGTTTTCTGAGGGCTCCTTGAAAATCCCTACACACTCCAAACCAACAGAAGATATAAACGATAATGAGAAGACATGTAATGAAACTAACTTGGGAGGAATGTTTTCATTTTCATTAACACATTTTTATGCCTTGTCATTTCTTTTTCAACTTTAATTTAGATTCAGTGGGCACATGTGCAGGTTTGTTACCCGGATATATTGCATGATGCTGAGGTTTGGGGTACAAATGATCCCATCACCCAGGTATTGAGCATACTATCGAACAGTTTGTTTTTCAACCCTTGCTCCCCTCCCCGCCCCCCTCTAGTAGTCTCCAGTGTCTCAATAGACACTTTACGTCCATGAGTACTTGGGAGGAAATTTATTGGTGTAGTCACACTGCCACCTCCCAAGGGGCCACTCCTGAGGTTATTAAAGGTATACAAACCTTTTCCCTATGAAAGTTTCCCCTAAAATGGAGTCCATAAAGCATTTGGTCCCCCACTGAAACACAACACAATAATGTTGTAATACAAGGGAACATAAATGGGACCTATGTCTTGATACAATTGATATCTTTTTTTTTTTTTTTTTGAGATGGAGTCTTGATCTGTCACCCAGGCTGGAGTGCAGTGGCGCGATCTTGGCTCACTGAAACCTCTGCCTCCTGGGTTCAAGTGATTCTCCTGCCTCAACCTCCCAAGTAGCTGGGACTACAGGAGAGTGCCACCACACCCGGCTAATTTGTGTGTGTGTGTGTGTGTGTGTATTTTTAGTAGAGACGGGGTTTCACCATATTGGCCAGGCTGGTCTGGAACTCCTGACCTCGTCATCTGCCCACCTCAGCCTCCCAAAGTGCTGGGATTACAGGCATAAGTCACCGTGCCCGGCCGATACATATTTTTTTAAAAAGTACTTGGTTCACCTGTTTTGTTCACTCATATGTGAGTGCCTCATAATTCAGGAGCTAATTTGGTGTGTGGCTAGACTAACAACTTTCTTCTTGTACTGTCAGGACCACCTGCAAAACCTATCCCACACTCATGGGAACACATCAGTGCTATTTACTATTGGCAATCAGCAGGAAACTCAAGCACAACACACAACAGTCACAGCAAGGAGGAATATACAATTGCCGACTACACCAAACTCGCCTACAGCCTTAGCCACAGCAACATATAAAATGGTAAATCTAACCTAGTGCAGGGCTTGCTTCTGCCAAACTGATTTTAGAAAACATAGTGTAATACTTCTTCCCTGGAAACGCTGCATCATATACTTCACTTATTTAGATGAGCCTATTCCCCTAACCACTGACATTCAACAACCTTATCCAGAGGCTTATCTCATGTCAATGTATAGACCATGGTAGGCTGAACCCACAACAAATTTAGTTAACCCAGGTGCTGAATGCAAGGTGGATAACTTGTGCTTGTTTGACCATACCATTTTCTGCTCCTATTAACACAATCTGGAACTTCTGGAACTTCACGAAGCCACTTGAACTTCCCTTCAGTGGAACACAGAGAACATAGGCAGCAGAGGGAGCCTGGTGGTCCTGTAAAGGAATAAAATGGCTTCCCTATCATAATCTTCTCCTCATCCAACCCTGAAGAATATTTCCTGCACTTGGGATTGGTGCAAAATTCCAGTAGAATTTTATTCAACAGTGGAACCCCTTCCCTAAGTACGTGCCACCACCAAACCACACTAGCTGCGACTCCCCAATGCCACAAATGAGCTTTCCAAATAGTTCCACATGGTACTAACTTCCCTAGGATCACTAATTTTGGAGACAGTAGGAACAGCATATGTGTGGAACAGCACACCACAATTAAGAGAAACACATAGCCATATTGCAGGAATCACCCACACAAATTAGATAAACAGTCCAAAGACTGAAATTCTTTGCTGAATCTCACTGTACTTTAGGGGTCATGGTGTGAGATAACTGCATAGCCCTAGGTCAGGCTGCTGGAGGGGTCGGAGGGCCCAGGGGCTGTGTGCTTGCTAAAATTGTCTTGCTGCAAATGTGTAGATAACACCAAGTTTTACAGATATCTGAGGTCATGTACCAAAGGGGATATAAATGCCACTCTATTGACTAAACAGATTGGTCAAAACAAAATTGTCTCCTTTTTGAATCTATTCTACTGGCTGCCCAAGTGGGCATACTGGCTGAGAACTGGCTTTAAAATCCTAATTTGTAGCCTTATAGCGTTCTGGGTCTTGAGGTCGCTTCATCACTGGCTCCCAACTGATACTCCATGAAATAGCATACAACTTGGATTGTAGAACAACATGGGGCCAAGGCATGGACTGTTAAATAAATGGGTTAATATCTTTAGAAGGTGCCATTTATCTTGTTCCCTATATTCAGAGAAAGCTAAAACCATTAGCTCAAAGCTCATTGGAACTAAAATCAAATGTTTACACATCCAATTGCTTTAAATAGGGCCCTCAATAAGCACATATTTAGTCATTTAGAGCCCACCCACATTGCACCCTCTGTAAAACTAGGCACAACATCTGCTAGCCATAGATAGGACACACTGGGACTGGAAAAAAGCCCCAAGTCTCTGATGCCCATGGGAGCTCTCTGACACAGACACTCCACACCTGGCTGCTGAGTAACATCCCATAGACATGCAAGCCTCCTGTCCAATTCTTCTCTCCCTTGAAAGTTTTCTTGAACTCTTCCTCTTCTGGGTGATGGCCTCTTGCTGCTCCTCTGGAAGGTCTCCTGCTGTGAGGGAAGTTCCGCTCTCCTGAAACCTTTCAAAGGGCCACCCAAATAAAGCATGTTGTGTGCTACTGCCATCTCATGGTCATAACTTTTTTCTTGCTCAACCCTGACATCCAGAAAATCACCACACATACTTAATTGCACACTTTGTCAGGAGCCAAGATAGTGGAGAAACAATGGTCAGATATTGTTGAGATAATTCTCCATGGCCTTTCTACATTTATTGTAACAGCTTTTGTCTCTAACTATAGTTTGAAGAATACTTGTATGTCAACATTTGACTGGCTGCTCCTCATTTCTCCTGTGGGATTTGGGGCAGGGAGCAAGGGGAACTAATGCAAACATGAACCAAAACAAACTCTGACTCAAGAATCTCATATATTCTGCCAACATCTGTGAAACTGAGGTATGCTGGTTTATGAGCTAGCAAGTAGGGTACAGTCTCAAACTCTTCATATTTCTTGCCAATTTTGGTAATGAAGATGAAACATGGTGTTCTGGAAATTGATAAAACAAGGGTACTTCACTGGCCTGGTTAGGGGATATGAGAAGACTCCTCAGGATTGGAGAGCAAATGCTTTTTCTCAAACGGATTGGCACTAAGTGCAGTATGGGCCCTTCCCTGCTCACTCTCCTACCTATTAATGAAGCTGAGGGACAGGATGCAGAATTAAAACAAGCTGTTTGAATCATGGTTTAGTTATTGTTCACTCTCCTCTGGGTGGGAGGAAGAAGGGATGGTGTCATGTTGCTGAGTCAATGACTTGCCAAACCTGAATAAATGGTGTCAGCAGTGAAGCTATAGAGTTTTCAGTGGAACAAAACCATCTGAAGTTTGTTTGGTTGAACCACACTGCTGGCTACTGGAAACCAAATGCAAACATGCCTTGCTTACTAGTATAGACAGAGTCTTTTTTTTTCTCTCTCTCTCTCTCTTTCTCTCTTTCTCTCTTTCTCTCTTTCTCTCTCTCTCTCTGCATTTCCTAACTCCTGGTTCTCTTCCTTTTCTCACTTCAGGTGCTATAAGAAGAAAGATGATTAGTGGTGAGCCTGAAGCCTCTTTGTCCTCAAGAGAGACTAAAAGGCATATGCATGGTAGGGCACTTCAGGAAAGGGAGGGACACACATGTTCACAGAGATGTTAGATATAAGCTCCCATGACACTATCTTATCTGATTTTCTGGGGAGTGGGAGGAAGGGGTAATAGATACGAGGTAGATGAAAGCATCAAGACTGTGGAGCAGAGTTGCTGGGGAAATAAAGGGACAGAATGGAAGAATCCCTGAGCCCATACAGTTCTGCACAAATGGAGGTACACAGGAGAGGATTTAGCATGCAACCTGGGGCAAAGAACCAGAGGGATTACAAAAAAGGCTTACAGTCCCCGCCCCCCGCCTCATCCTGAGACTCCCCTGCAATCCCTACATTCTGACCCGGACATAGGGAAATCCCCTAACAGCACTTGTTGTAATCCCTGAAATGCCCGTAGTGAACTCTAGGTCTGAGTTCATTTAAGAGAAAAAAAGCCCAGAAAAGCAATTGATGGGGTATGGGCATGGTTCACAGTGGGGTTTGGAAGCCAATATGACTTTGTATGGGGGCACCTTTGGGAAAGTTGAATAAACTGTTCTTGTTGCTTCTACATATAAATGGCAGGATTTGATGGGTCATATGCTTGTAATTTCTCATTCTACAGGTCTCAGATAAAGTCCTTCCCATCACAGAGAGACAGAGGTAGAAGGAAGTGTTAGTGGAACAAACTCCAATGAGATTTGTCACCAGTGGTTGGCTCAGGATTTAGCATTACTGTCTCTACCTTCTAATATTCAACATTTTCACTATATAAATAATGGGCCGGCTAGAAGTCTCAACTCAAGGTTCCTCAATGCAGTGTTATTACATATCTGTCAGCAAGGGTGGCTGATTTATGCTCCCAAATACAGGGTCCTGCTTGCCAAGTAATCTCTTGGGACGAAGTGGGCACATTCACAACATTTGATCATTCTGACAGGAAATAATTGACGTCTCTTCATACAACCTGCCACCAAAAAAGAGGCTCAGAACCTCAATCAACTCCTTGGATATTACATACAGGACAAATCTGTGTGACTGATGATTTTGCTGATGAGGGCAGCTGGCAAAGGGAAGCAGTCAACACCCAGAAAGATCCCTTGGGGAACTGGACTTGTTGCCTCCCTTATATGGCTACAGGGTACATCTCTTTTGAAAAGCAGCTAATGGCTTGCAATTGGGATTCTGTCAAAACTGAACAATTAATTCACGGAGGATTTGTGACCATCTGGCTCGATATTTCCATCTTTGAGTTGGTCAACTCAGACTCAATGACTAGGAGGTAGGAAGGGGTCAATAAGCTTGGCTTATCAAATGGAAACGGTAAAATCAAGAACAATCATCTGATCCCACAGACATTGCTTTTTTATTTTATTATATTTATTTTATTCATTTTTGAGTAATATTTTATGTCAGGATGTCCCAGAAGGCAACATTTTAAAATTGGACAATCAATAATACAAAATTTCAGATAAACTTGCCTTTCAAAGTAAATCAGACCCTTGAAACAGAAGAAGCACCCAAGGGTTTTTTTTTTCCTTTTACAATACAGTTACCCCCACTTTGCAAAATGCGTACAAAATTACAATATATTAAAAAGACTGCCCCAACATAATACCCACCAGCAGCTTATAAATTCAAACTATGGAGTGGTTCCAAGATGGCCAAATAGGAACAGCTCCAGTCTACAGCTCCCGGCATGAGCGACACAGAAGATGGGTGATTTCTGCATTTCCAAATGAGGTACTGGGTTCATCTCACTGGGGCTTGTCGAACAGAGGGTACAGGACAGCGGGTGCAGCCCACTGAGCATGAGCTGAAGCAGGGCGAGGCATCACTTCACCTGGGAAGCACAAGGGGTCAGGGAATTCCCTTTCCTAGCCAAGGGAAGCTGTGACAGATGGCACCTGCAAAATCGGGTCACTCCCACCCTAATACTGTGCTTCTCCAATGGTCTTAGCAAACGGCACACCAGGAGGTTATATCCTGTGCCTGACTGGGAGGGTCCCACGCCCACCAAGTCTCACTCATTGCTAACACAGCAATCTGAGATCGAACTGCAAAGGTGACAGCAAGACTGGGGGAGGGGTGCCTGCCATTGCTGAGGCTTGAGTAGGTAAACAAACAGGCCAGGAAGCTTGAACTGGGTGGAGCCCACTGCAGCTCAAGGAGGCCAGCCCGCCTCTGTAGACCCCACCTTGGGAGGCAGGGCATAGCAGAAAAAAACCTCTGCAGACTTAAATGTCCCTGTCTGACAGCTTTAAAGAGAGTAGTGGTTCTCCCAGCATGGAGTTTGAGATCTGAGAATGGACAGGCTGCCTCCTCAAGTGGGTCCCTGACCCCTGAGTAGCCTAACTGGGAGGCACTCCCCAGTAGGGGCAGATGACACCTCACATGGCCGGGTACTCCTCTGAGATGAAGCTTCCAGAGGAATGATCAGGCAGCAACACTTGCTGTTAAGCAATATTAGCTGTTCTGCAGCCTCCGCTGCCGATACCCAGGCAAACAGGATCTGGAGTCTCGGGCAAACTCTAACAGACCTGCAGCTGAGGGTCCTGACTGTTAGAAGGAAAACTAACAAATAGAAAGGATATCCATACCAAAACCCCATTTGTACGTCACCATCATCAAAAACCAAAGGTAGATAAAACCACAAAGATGGGGAAAAAACAGAGCAGAAAGGCTGAAAATTCTAAAAATCAGAGTGCCTCTCCCCCTCCAAAGGAACACAGCTCCTCGCCAGCAATGGAACAAAGCTGGACAGAGAATGACTTTGATGAGTTGAGAGAAGGCTTCAGATGATCAAACTTCTCCAAGCTAAAGGAGGAAGTTCGAACCCATCGAAAGAAGTTAAAAACCTTGAAAAAAGATTAGACAAATGGCTAACTAGAATAACCATTGTAGAGAAGTCCTTAAATGACGT
Source organism: Chlorocebus sabaeus (assembly GCF_047675955.1). Lineage (NCBI taxonomy): Eukaryota > Metazoa > Chordata > Mammalia > Primates > Cercopithecidae > Chlorocebus > Chlorocebus sabaeus. The sequence continues at coordinate 95,189,466 of NC_132933.1, read as the reverse complement.
GATGGAGCTGAAATCCATGGCATGAGAACTATGTGACGAATGCACAAGCTTAAGTAGCCAATTTGATCAAGTGGAAGAAAGGGTATCAGTGACTGAAGATCAAATGAATGAAATGAAGTGAGAAGAGAAGGTTTTTTTTTTTTGTTTTTTTTTTTTTGAGATGGAGTCTCGTTCTGTCACCCAGGCTGGAGTGCAGTGGCCAGATCTCAGCTCACTGCAAGCTCCGCCTCCCGGGTTTACACCATTCTCCTGCCTCAGCCCCCCAAGTAGCCAGGACTACAGGCGCCCGCCACTGCGCCCGGCTAGTTTTTTGTATTTTTTTTAGTAGAGACGGGGTTTCACCATGTTAACCAGGATGGTCTCCATCTCCTGACCTCGTGATTTGCCCGTCTCGGCCTCCCAAAGTGCAGGGATTACAGGTTTGAGCCACCGCACCCGGCCGAGAAGAGATGTTTAGAGGAAAAAAGAGTAAAAAGAAACGAACAAATCCTCCAAGAAATATGGGACTATGTGAAAAGACCAAATCTACATCTGATTGGTGTACCTGAAAGTGAGGGGAAGAATGGAACCAAGTTGGAAAACACTCTTCAGGATATTATCCAGGAGAACTTCCCCAACCTAGCAAGGCATGCCAACATGCAATTTCAGGAAATACAGAGAAGGTCACGAAGATAATCCTCGAGAAGAGCAACTCCAAGACACATAATTGTCAGATTCACCAAAGTTGAAATGAAGGAAAAGATCTTAAGGGCAGCCAGAGAGAAAGGTCGGGATACCCACAAAGGGAAGCCCATCAGACTAACAGCAGATCTCTCGGCAGAAACTCTACAAGCCAGAAGAGAGTGGGGGCCAATATTCAACATTCTTAAAGAAAAGAATTTTCAACCCAGAATTTCATGTCCAGCCAAACTAAGTTTCATAAGCGAAGGAGAAATAAAATCCTTTACAGATAAGCAAATGCTTAGAGATTTTGTCACCACCAGGCCTGCCTTACAAGAGACCCTGAAGGAAGCACTAAACATGGAAAGGAACAACTAGTACCAGCCATTGCAAAAACATGCCAAAATGTAAAGACCATCGATACTAGGAAGAAACTGCATCAACTAATGAGCAAAATAACCAGCTAATATCATAATGACAGGAGCAACTTCAAACATAACAATATTAACCTTAAATGTAAATGGACTAAATGTTCCAATTAAAAGACACAGACTGGCAAATTGGATAAAGAGTCAAGACCCATCAATTTGCTGTATTCAGGACACCCATCTTATGTGCAGAGACAAACATAGGCTCAAAATAAAGGGATGGAGGAAGATCTACCAAGCAAACGGAAAACAAAAAAAAAGGCAACAATTGCAATCCTAGTCTCTGATAAAACAGACTTTAAACCAACAAATATCAAAAGAGACAAAGAAGGCCATTACATAATGGTAAAGGGATCAATTAAACAAGAAGAGCTAACTATCCTAAATATATATGCACCCAATACAGGAGCACCTAGATTCATAAAGAAAGTCCTTAGAGACTTACAAAGAGACTCAGATTCTCACACAATAATAATGGGAGAGTTTAAAACCCCACTGTCAACATTAGACAGATCAACGAGACAGAAAATTAACAAGGATATACAGGAATTGAACTCAGGTCTGCACCAAGTGAACCTAATAGACGTCTAAAGAACTCTCCACCCAAATCAACAGAATATACATTCTTCTCAGCACCACATTACATGTATTCCAAAACTGACCACATAGTTGAAAGTAAAGCACTCCTCAGCAAACGTAAAAGAACAGAAATTATAAGAAACTGTCTCTCAGACCACAGTGCAATCAAACTAGAATTCAGGATTAAGAAACTCACTCAAAACCACTCAAATATGTGGAAACGGAACAACCTGCTCATGAATGGTTACTGCGTACATAATGAAATGAAGGCAGAAATAAAGATGTTCTTTGAAACCAATGAGAACCAAGATACAACATACCTGAATCTCTGGGACACATTCAAGGCAGTGTGTAGAGGGAAATTTATAGCACTAAATGCCCACAAGAGAAAGCAGGAAATATCTAAAATTGACACCTTAACATCACAATTAAAAGAACTAGAGAAGCAAGAGCAAACACATTCAAAAGTTGGCAGAAGGCAAGAAATAACTGAGATCAGAGCAGAACTGAAGGAGATAGAGACACAAAAACCCTTCAAAAAATCAGTGAATCCAGGAGCTGGTTTTTTGAGAAGATCAGCAAAATTGATAGACTGTAAGACTAATAAAGAAGAAAAGAGAGAATAATCAAATAGATGCAATTAAAAATGATAAAGGGGATATCACCACCTATCCTACAGAAATACAAACTACCATCAGAGAATACTATAAACATCTCTAAAAAAATAAACTAGAAAATCTAGAGAAATGGACAAATTCCTAGAAACAGACACTCTCCAAAGACTAAACCAGGGCCGGGTGTGGTGGCTCACTCCTATAATCCCAGCACTTTGGGAGGCCGAGGCAGGTGGATCACAAGGTCAGGAGATCGAGACCACGGTGAAACTCCATCTCTACTAAAAATACAAAAAATTAGCCGGGTGCGGTGGCAGGCGCCTGTAGTCCCAGCTATTCAGGAGGCTGAGGCAGGAGAATGGCATGAACCCGGAAGGTGGAGCTTAGAGTGAGCCAGGATCGTGCCACTGCACTCCAGCCTGGGGGACAGAGTGAGACTCCATCTCAAAAAACAACAACAACAACAACAACAAAAATCAACTAAACCAGGAAGAAGTTGAATCCCTGAACAGAACAATAACAGGCTCTGAAATTGAGGCAATAGTTAATAGCCTACTAACCAAAAAAAGTCCAGGACCAGACGGATTCACAGCCGAATTCTACCAGAGGTACAAGGAGGAGCTGGTACCATTCCTTCTGAAACTATTCCAATCGATAGAAAAAGAGGGAATCCTCCCTAAGTCATTTTATGAGGCCAACATCATCCTGATACCAAAGCCTGGCAGAGACATAACAAAAAAAGAGAATTTTAGACCAATATCCCTGATGAACATTGATGCAAAAATCCTCAATAAAATACTGGCAAACCGAATCCAGCAGCACATCAAAAGGTTTATCCACCACGATAAAGGGGGCTTCATCCCTGGGATGCAAGGCTGGTTCAACATATGCAAATCAAAAACGTGATCTGGCATATAAACAGAACCAAAGACAAAAACCACGTGATTATCTCAATAGAAGCAGAAAAGGACTTCAACAAAATTCAACAGCCCTTCATGCTAAGAACTCTCAATAAATTAGGTATTGAGGGAATGTATCTCAAAATAATAAGAGTTATTTATGACAAACCCACAGCCAATTCATACTGAATAAGCAAAAACTGGAAGCATTTCCCTTAACAACTGGCACAAGACAAGGATGCCCTCTCTCACCACTCCTAGTCAACATAGTGTTGGAAGTTCTGGCCTGGGCAATCAGGAAGGAGAAAGAAATACAGGGTATTCAATTAGGAAAAGAGGAAGTCAAATTGTCTCTGTTTGCAGATGACATGATTGTATATTTAGAAAACCACATAGTCTCAGCTCAAAATCTCTTTAAGCTGATAAGCAACTTCAGCAAAGCCTCAGGATACAAAATTAATGTGCAAAAATCACAAGCATTCCTCTACACCATTAACAGATAAACAGGAAGCCAAATCATGAGTGAACTTCCATTCACAATTGCTTCAAAGAGACTAAAATACCTAGGAATCCAACTTACAAGTGATTTGAAGGACCTCTTCCAGGAGAGCTACAAACCACTGCTCAACGAAATAAAAGAGAACACAAACAAATGGAAGAATATTCCATGCTCAAGGATAGGAAGAATCAGTATCATGAAAATGGCCATACTGCCCAAGGTAATTTATAGATTCAATGCCATCCCCATCAAGCTACCAATAACATTTTTTACAGAACTGGAAAAACCACTTTAAAGTTCATATGGAACCAAAAGAGAGCCCACATTGCCAAGTCAATCCTAAGCCAAAAGAACAAAGCTGGAGGCATGATGCTACCTGACTTCAAACTATACTACAAGGCTACAGTAACCAAAACAGCATGGTACTGATACAAAAACAGAGATACAGACCAATGGAACAGAACAGAGCCCTCAGAAATAATACCACACATCTACAACCATCTGATCTTTGACAAACCTGACAAAAACAAGCAATGGGGAAAGGATTCCCTATTTAGGAAATGGTGCTGGGAAAACTGACTATCCATAAGTAGAAAGCTGAAACTGGATCCCTTCCTTACACCTTATACAAAAATTAATTCAAGATGGATTAGAGACTTAAATGTTAGACCTAATACCATAAAAACCCTAGAAGAAAACCTAGGTAATACCATTCAGGACATAGGCATGGGCAAGGACTTCATGTCTAAAACACGAAAAGCAATGGCAACAAAAGCCAAAATTGGCAAATGGGATCTAATTAAACTAGTTTCTGCAAAGCAAAAGAAATTACCATCACAGTGAACTAAATGGGAGAAAATTTTTGGAATCTACTAATCTGACAAAGGGCTAATATCCAGAATCTACAAAGAACTCAAACAAATTTACAAGACAAAAGCAAACAACCCTATCAAAAAGTGGTCAAAGGAAATGAACAGACACTTCTCAAAAGAAGACATTTATGCAGCCAACAAACACATGAAAAAATGCTCATCATCACTGGCCATCAGAAAAATGCAAATCAACACCCCAAAGGGATACCATCTTAGACCAGGTAGAATGGTGATCATTAAAAAGTCAGGAAACAACAGGTGCTGGAGAGGATGTGGAGAAATAGGAACACTTTTACACTGTTGGTGGGACTGTAAACTAGTTCAACCATTGTGGAAGACAGTGTGGCGATTCCTCAAGGATCTAGAACTAGAAATACCATTTAACCAAGCCATCCCATTACTGGGTATATACCTAAAGGATTATAAATCATGCTACTATAAAGACACATGCACACGTATGTTTATTGCGGCACTATTCACAATAGCAGAGTCTTGAAACTAACACAAACAACCATTAGTGATAGACTGGATTAAGAAAATGTGGCACATATACACCATGGAATACTATGCAGCCATAAAAAAGGGTTAGTTCATGTCCTTTGTAGGGACATGGATGAAGCTGTAAACCATCACTCTCAGCAAGGTATCGTAAGGACAAAAATCCAAACACCACATGTTCTCACTCATAGGTGGGAATTGAACAATGAGAACACTTGGACACAGGAAGGGGAACATCACACACCAGGGCCTGTTGTGGAGTGGGAGGAGGGGGGAGGGATAGCATTAGGAAATATGCCTAATGTAAATGAGGAGTTAATGGGTGCAGCACACCAACATGGCACATGTATACATATGTAACAAACCTGCACATTGTGCACATGTACCCGAGAACTTAAAGTATAATAAAAAAAAAAAAGTGTATTTGACCAGGATATAGTGTCCTCACTTGTGTACATTTTAATTTACATACATGAACCCAGTGTTGACACCCAGCAGCCCAGTTTAAAAATTAGAAGTTTTCAAAGCCATGCTGCGACAATCAACAACAGTTAAAAGACTTCACAGACAGCAAATATTTAACATAAGTTTAATTACCAAGAACTACTGATCTTCAAACCCATGGAAGTATGACTCCCATCTGCAAGGTTCCCACACGTGGCTATAACAGAGTGACCAGATATCTCTCATAGATCTCCTGAGATAAAGTCTCTAGGCAGGGACCTAGAATCTCTATTTTCCAGAAGCTCTCAGCAAGCCCCACATGTTTTTCAGTCCAGCGTTTGAAAGCACTGCTCTGAATTGCAGTTCAAACTTCACCTCTTTCAGAAATATTTGATAAAGCAACTTCTGCCAGTGTTTACCAGCCTAAAGTCATGCATATCATCTTGATTCTTGTCATATCTATGTACCACCTCTACTGTAATTTACCTAATATGTGTATGCCAATTGGCTTATATTTTTTGCATCAATTAACTTAGTTGTTTAAAAACTAAAAAAAAAAAAAAAAAAAAAAAATCCAAGCTATTCTTGTGAGACATTAGGAACCTACACCTGGTCTGATCTCCCTCCATACACAGTTCCAGAAGTCAGTTGGTTCCTATAAACCACCATGATCCTGAAGGGTAGAGAGGCTATTTCAAAACATACTCTGGGATTCTCTGAGGCCACGAAGCAACCTCAGAAAGAAACCATTATGGAAAACAGACTTGAATGTAGCAGCTGGTTTTCCAGAGCCACAGATAGTACTTACCACCCCCCATTCTTTCCAAATTCAGAACCATCAAGCATCTGCTATTTTGGACAGAGTTCTGGAGGGGCTTGTCCTTTTTCCAGGATAGGGGTTCCTGAGGATACTCATGTGACAACTGCTGTGCTGGATGTCTTTCCCAGATTGGAGGCTGCACCTGGATTCTCTTTGGACATGCAGAATCCAGCTGGGTCAAAAATCCATCATGGTTGGCTAAACAGAGCTCCTGGAGGCTCCTTTAAAACCTACCAGGGATATAGGGGGGCGGAGCAAGATGGCCGAATAGGAACAGCTCCAGTCTCCAACTCCCAGCGCGAGCCACACAGAAGACCGCTGATTTCTGCATTTTCAACTGAGGTACTGGGTTCACCTCACTAGGGAGTGCCAGACAATCGGTGCTGGTCAGCTGCTGCAGCTACACAAGCGAGAGCTGAAGCAGGGCGAGGCATCGCCTCACCTGGGAAGTGCAAGGGGGAAGGGAATCCCTTTTCCTAGCCAGGGGAACTGAGACACACAACACCTGGAAGATCGGGTAACTCCCACTCCAATACTGCGCTTTAAGGAAACGGGCACACCAGGTGATTGTATCCCACACCTGGCCGGGAGTGTCCCACACCCACGGAGCCTCCCTCATTGCTAGCACAGCAGTCTGTGATCTACCAGCAAGGCAGCAGCGAGGCTGGGGGAGGGGCGGCCGGCATTGCTGAGGCTTAAGTAGGTAAACAAAGCCGCTGGGAAGCTCTAACTGGGTGGAGCTCACAGCAGTTCAAGGAAACCTGCCTGTCTCTGTAGACTCCACCTCTGGGGACAGGGCACAGTAAACAATAACAAACGCAGCAGAAACCTCTGCAGATGAAAACGACTCTGTCTGACAGCTTTGAAGAGACCAGTGGATCTCCCAACATGGAGGTTGAGATCTGAGAAGGGACAGACTGCCTGCTCAAGTGGGTCCCTGACCCCTGAGTAGCCTAACTGGGAGTCATCTCCACTACGCGCAGTCTGACACCCCACACCTCACAGGGTGGAGTACTCCCCTGAGAGGCAGCTTCCAAAGCAAGAATCAGACAGGTACACTCGCTGTTCAGCAATATTCTATCTTCTGCAGCCTCTGCTGCTGATACCCAGGCAAACAGGGTCTGGAGTGGACCTCAAGCAATCTCCAACAGACCTACAGCTGAGGGTCCTGACTGTTAGAAGGAAAATTATCAAACAGGAAGGACACCTACACCAAAACCCCATCAGTACGTCACCATCATCAAAGACCAGAGGCAGATAAAACCACAAAGATGGGGAAAAAGCAGGGCAGAAACGCTGGAAATTCAAAAAATAAGAGCACATCTCCCCCGGCAAAGGAGCGCAGCTCATCACCAGCAACGGATCAAAGCTGGATGGAGAATGACTTTGACGAGATGAGAGAAGAAGGCTTCAGTCCATCAAACATCTCAGAGCTAAAGGAGGAATTATGTACCCAGTGCAAAGAAACTAAAAATCTTGAAAAAAAAAGTGGAAGAATTGATGGCTAGAGTAATTAATGCAGAGAAGGTCATAAACGAAATGAAAGAGATGAAAACCATGACACGAGAAATTCGTGACAAATGCACAAGCTTAAGTAATCGACTCGATCAACTGGAAGAAAGAGTATCAGCGATTGAGGATCAAATGAATGATATGAAGCGAGAAGAGAAACCAAAAGAAAAAAGAAGAAAAAGAAATGAACAAAGCCTGCAAGAAGTATGAGATTATGTAAAAAGACCAAATCTACGTCTGATTGGGGTGCCTGAAAGTGAGGGGGAAAATGGAACCAAGTTGGAAAACACTCTTCAGGATATCATCCAGGAGAACTTCCCCAACCTAGTAGGGCAGGTCAACATTCAAATCCAGGAAATGTAGAGAATGCCACAAAGATACTCCTCGAGAAGAGCAACTCCAAGACACATAATTGCCAGATTCACCAAAGTTGAAATGAAGGAAAAAATCTTAAGGGCAGCCAGAGAGAAAGGTCGGGTTACCCACAAAGGGAAGCCCATCAGACTAACAGCAGATCTCTCGGCAGAAACTCTACAAGCCAGAAGAGAGTGGGGGCCAATATTCAACATTCTTAAAGAAAAGAATTTTCAACCCAGAATTTCATATCCAGCCAAACTATGTTTCATAAGTGAAGGAGAAATAAAATCCTTTACAGATAAGCAAATGCTTAGAGATTTTGTCACCACCAGGCCTGCCTTACAAGAGACCCTGAAGGAAGCACTAAACATGGAAAGGAGCAACCGGTAGCAGCCATTGCAAAAACATGCCAAAATGTAAAGACCATCGAGGCTAGGAAGAAACTGCATCAACTAACAAGCAAAATAACCATTTAATATCATAATGGCAGGATCAGGTTCACACATAACAATCTTAACCTTAAATGTAAATGGACTAAATGCTCCAATTAAAACACACAGACTGGCAAACTGGATAAAGAGTCAAGACCCATCAGTCTGCTGTAATCAGGAGACCCATCTCACATGCAGAGACACACAGAGGCTCAAAATAAAGGGATGGAGGAAGATTTACCAAGCAAATGGAGAACAAAAAAAAGCAGGGGTTGCAATCCTAGTCTCTGATAAAACAAACTTTAAACCATCAAAGATCAAAAGAGACAAACAAGGCCATTACATAATGGTAAAGGGATCAATTCAACAGGAAGAGCTAACTATCCTAAATATATATGCACCCAATACAGGAGCACCCAGATTCATAAAGCAAGTCCTTAGAGACTTACAAAGAGACTTAGACTCCCGTCCAATAATAATGGGAGACTTCAACACTCCACTGTCAACATTAGACAGATCAACGAGACAGAAAGTTAACGAGGATATCCAGGAATTGAACTCATCTCTGCAGCAAGCAGACCTAATAGACATCTATAGAACTCTCCACCCCAAATCAACAGAATATACATTCTTCTCAGCACCACATCGCACTTACTCCAAAATTGACCACATAATTGGAAGTAAAGCACTCCTCAGCAAATGTACAAGAACAGAAATTGTAACAAACTGTCTCTCAGACCACAGTGCAATCAAACTGGAACTCAGGACTAAGAAACTCAATCAAAATCGCTCAACTACATGGAAACTGAACAACCTGCTCCTGAATGACTACTGACTACATAACGAAATGAAGGCAGAAATAAAGATGTTCTTTGAAACCAATGAGAGCAAAGATACAACATACCAGAATCTCTGGGACACATTTAAAGCAGTGTGTAGAGGGACATTTATAGCACTAAATGCCCACAAGAGAAAGCAGGAAAGATCTAAAATTGACACTCTAACATCGCAGTTAAAAGAACTAGAGAAGCAAGAGCAAACACATTCGAAAGCTAGCAGAAGGGAAGAAATAACTAAGATCAGAGCAGAACTGAAGGAGATGGAAACACGAAAAACCTTCCAAAAAAATCAATGAATCCAGGAGTTGGTTTTTTGAAAAGATCAACAAAATTGACAGACCACTAGCAAGACTAATAAAGAAGAAAAGAGAGAAGAATCAAATTGACGCAATAAGAAATGATAAAGGGGATGTCACCACCGAACCCACAGAAATACAAACCACCATCAAAAATACTATAAACACCTCTATGCAAATAAACTGGAAAATCTAGAAGAAATGGATAATTTCCTGGACACTTACACTCTTCCAAGACTAAACCAGGAAGAAGTTGAATCCCTGAATAGACCAATAGCAGGCTCTGAAACTGAGGCGATAATTAATAGCCTACCAACCAAAAAAAGTCCAGGACCAGATGGATTCACAGCTGAATCCTACCAGAGGTACAAGGAGGAGCTGCTACCATTCCTTCTGAAACTATTCCAAACAATAGAAAAAGAGGGAATCCTCCCTAACTCATTTGATGAGGCCAACATCATCCTGATACCAAAGCCTGGCAGAGACACAACAAAAAAAGAGAATTTTAGACCAATATCCCTGATGAACATCGATGCAAAAATCCTCAATAAAATACTGGCAAAGCGGATTCAGCAACACATCAAAAAGCTTATCCACCATGATCAAGTGGGCTTCATCCCTGGGATGCAAGGCTGGTTCAACATTCACAAATCAATAAACGTAATCCAGCATATAAACAGAACCAAAGACAAGAACCACATGATTACCTCAATAGATGCAGAAAAGGCTTTTGACAAAATTCAACAGCCTTTCATGCTAAAAACGCTCAATAAATTCGGTGTTGACAGAACATATCTCAAAATAATAAGAGCTATTTATGACAAACCCACAGCCAATATCATACTGAATGAGCAAAAACTGGAATAATTACCTTTGAAAACTGGCACAAGACAGGGATGCCCTCTCTCCCCACTCCTATTCAACATAGTGTTGGAAGTTCTGGCTAGGGCAATCAGGCAAGAGAAAGAAATCAAGGGTATTCACTTAGGAAAAGAAGAAGTCAAATTGTCCCTCTTTGCAGATGACATGACTGTATATTTAGAAAACCCCATTGTCTCAGCCCAAAATCTCCTTAAGCTGATAAGCAACTTCAGCAATGTCTCAGGATACAAAATTAATGTGCAAAGATCACAAGCATTCGTATACACCAGTAACAGACAAACAGAGAGCCAAATCATGAATGAACTTCCATTCACAATTGCTTCAAAGAGAATAAAATACCTAGGAATCCAACTTACAAGGGATGTAAAGGACCTCTTCAAGGAGAACTACAAACCACGGCTCAGTGAAATCAAAGAGGACACAAACAAATGGAAGAACACACCATGCTCATGGATAGGAAGAATCAATATCGGAAAATGACCATACTGCCCAAGGTTATTTACAGATTCAATGCCATCCCCATTAAGCTACCAATGAGTTTCTTCACACAATTGGAAAAAACTGCTTTAAAGTTCATATGGAACCAAAAAAGACCCCGCATCTCCAAGACAATCCTATGTCAAAAGAACAAAGCTGGGGGCATCACGCTACCTGACTTCAAACTATACTACAAGGCTACAGTAACCAAAACAGCATGGTACTGGTACCAAAACAGAGATATAGATCAATGGAAGAGAATAGAGTCCTGAGAAATAATACCACACATCTACAGCCATCTGATCTTTGACAAACCTGAGAGAAACAAGAAATGGGGAAAGGATTCCCTATTTAATAAATGGTGCTGGGAAAATTGGCTAGCCATAAGTAGAAAGCTGAAATTGGATCTTTTCCTTACTCCTTATACGAAAATTAATTCAAGATGGATTAGAGACTTAAATGTTAGACCTAATACCATAAAAATCCTAGAGGAAAACCTAGGTAGTACCATTCAGGACATAGGCATGGGCAAAGACTTCATGTCTAAAACACCAAAAGCAACGGCAGCAAAAGCCAAAATTGACAAATGGGATCTCATTAAACTAAAGAGCTTCTGCACAGCAAAAGAAACTACCAGCAGAGTGAACAGGCAACCTACAGAATGGGAGAAAATTTTTGCAATCTACTCATCTGACAAAGGGCTAATATCCAGAACCTACAAAGAACTCAAACAAATTTACAAGAAAAAAACAAACAACCCCATTAAAAAGTGGGCAAAGGATATGAACAGACATTTCTCAAAAGAAGATATTCATACAGCCAACAGACACATGAAAAAATGCTCATCATCACTGGCCATCAGAGAAATGCAAATCAAAACCACAATGAGATACCATCTCACACCAGTTAGAATGGCAATCATTCAAAAGTCAGGAAACAACTGGTGGTGGAGAGGATGCGGAGAAATAGGAACACTTTTACACTGTTGGTGGGATTGTAAACTAGTTCAACCATTGTGGAAAACAGTATGGCGATTCCTCAAGGATCCAGAACTAAATGTACCATATGACCCAGCCATCCCATTACTGGGTCTATACCCAAAGGATGATAAATCATGCTGCTATAAAGACACATGCACACGTATGTTTATTGTGGCACTATTCACAATAGCAAGGACTTGGAATCAACCCAAATGTCCATCAGTGACAGACTGGATTAAGAAAATGTGGCACATATACACCATGGAATACTATGCAGCCATAAAAAACGATGAGTTTGTGTCCCTTGTAGGGACATGGATGCAGCTGGAAACCATCATTCTTAGCAAACTGTCATAAGAACAGAAAACCAAACACCGCATGTTCTCACTCATAGGCGGGAACTGAACAATGAGATCACTTGGACTCGGGAAGGGGAACATCACACACCGGGGCCTATCATGGGGAGGGGGTAGGGGGGAGGGACGGCACTGGGAGTTATACCTGATGTAAATGACGAGTTGATGGGTGCTGACGAATTGATGGGTTCAGCACAGCAACATGGCACAAGTATACATATGTAACAAACCTGCACGTTATGCACATGTACCCTAGAACTTAACATATAATAATAATAAAAAAATAAATAAAAAAAAATAAATAAAAAATAAAACCTACCAGGAAGCAAGTCCACCTTCTAGAAAAGAAATATGACTCATGGCAGGCTGGTGGGGGCCCAAGTATGGCTGCAGACCCCACAAGTTACTTGTGGATGCACAAGGTGGACGTGTTTGCATGGTTCCGGTAGAATTTCACACTCATCAGTCAAAGATTGAGATGAGAGCTTCATGGGAAAGAGGAAGCAGTACAGTACTCCCTTCTGAGGTACCTTTACATCTGCCTTGAGAAGAGATTATAAGATGGGTGGCCTCAAGTGCCCCTCAGAAAACACTTGGACAGGGATCAAGTTCAGGAACCAGGACTCCAAGATTTCCCCAGGCCCCAGGCTAGGATCCCCACTTCCCTATAACTTGGGGAAATATTTCTAACAACCTGTGGGAAAGGATGCTGTAAAATTCATTGCACAACAAAGGCAAAATGAAAGAAAAGTCTCTCATGAGTATAGAAAGGTCCCTTCATCAGAGGAGAAGGCCCAGAGAGCTCTGAGACAACGAACTTGGAGTGCCAGCTCTTTAAATGTTCTCAGGGTCTCAGCATTGAAAGTGGAAGGAGAGGTGTCAGCTAATATCACAATATATATGCTAAAAGTTTCCAACTCCTCAGATACTGTAAGGTGTCTGACAGTGAAGCAATGGTCATGTTGATCAAATCTTCAAGCTTGTCATCACCCAAGACAGGTTGTGTGTCTCCTGGAAAAAAAAAGTCACAGGGAGAGCGCTGTCCAGGCCCAGCTGTCCTTGCATCACACCAGAGATACCAGGGAGCATTCTTGCATCATCCCAGAGATACCAGGGAGCATTCTTGCATCACACCAGAGATACCAGGGAGCATTCCGTCCTAGCCTAAGGCTCACACCCAGTGTGAGATTTCATGCAGGCTAGAACCCCCGACAACATACACCACATGTTGCATAATATCTGTCAGCCTTTCCTTCGAAACTAGTGAGGTAAACAGACCCCAAATCTCCTCATTAAGCTACCTGCTGAGAAGCCAAAGGCGCCAGAGAAGACACAGCATGAGTCAGGGGAGAGAAAGAGCTGTGTTTCAAGGTTTCCAATAATGCGAGCCCTTATTGTGTGTGTACCGGCTGCAATGCATTCTGGGACCTACTGCAAAGACTGTCCCGTCATAACAAAAATGTGAAAATTACTAAAGGGGAAAGGGAGGTCAAAAAATAAACTTGTGTCTTTGTAAGATATAACAGTCAGGCTTTTTGGTCAGTTAGTAGCCACTGAGGTATGCAATTCATTTCTGCAATTGCTGTTGCTGGCGTCGGAGCTGCCTTTTCTCCATAGACATCTTTTTCTCGGCTCATGCTAGGTCTTGCAAGTATCTCAAGGCTTTGCTTAGGATCACTACCGTGGGGACCTTAGAGCAGCTGGCCAAGGTGGGTACCTGGTCCCTCAGGGCCAAGAACTGAGAATGCGCAGGTCATTCCACCTCTTGCGCCGCAGGAAGTTGTGGCCCTTCCTCTTGGTCACATCCTCAGTGTCAGAACTGGCAGGACTGGGCAGCCTTGCTTTCTATAGGTGAGGGGCTCACAATCCCCTCATCCTCCTCGTCTTCCCTTTTCCCTGGAGCATCTCCCTCCAGAGCCTCTTCTTGGAGACCCCTCTCTGGAGCCTCTTCTTGGGAGCAGCTTTCTGGAGAAACACGGGCAGCGCAGTTGTGTTGTTGCTGGTAGATGGAGGTGTGGAAGTGTTTCATGCAGGGGTTCAGACGGACGACTCGAACCACGATGGTGATCAACTTCTGTATACCCACTCTGCCTCTTCTCTACTGTCACAAGGTCAGTTTCCTCACCCTCTGAGTCGTTTGGGCTCTCAAACCTGAAGCAGGCCTGAGTCTTGGCCTTGCCCAGAGTCCAGGGAGCAGCGGGCGCTGGGTTGCCGTCTTCGAGGCTGGGAGGGCAGTCTGCGGGAGGAGGGCAACTTGGGCGGGTTCCCCCAGGGCGCGCCAGTGAAGAGCCAGTCGCTCCCCGCTCTCTCCAGCTGTTCCCAGGCCAAATAACCGCTCCACAGGCAGTCACGATGGACTGTGGATGCATGGTTCCTGCCCCAAGCTCTCGAGTGGCCCCGAGATTCCGTCTCATCCCCAGTGCACTCTCCGGATCATGGCTCTGTGCGATCAATCCCAGGGTCTGGGTCCCTGGCGCTGTGATCCTAGCCCCAGGTCAGAAATGCGGGAGTGGGTTGGTGGGTGGGCGATGGCATCAACTCGAATTTCTTCAGCATCTCTGCTTTATATGTAAGAGTGGCAACTATCTCTCTGGGGGAAACTTAACCTTTTACTCTCCTGCTTGAAACAACACTACTAGTTCAATTGGACCCTGTTTACCGAGGTTTCCCTAAATATCTGGGCTTGCCTCAGTGAAGGATTGGCTAAGTTGAAAACTGATGGTGTTCACTTGCTCTTGTGTCTGTTCAGCCTCTGAACCAGCTATGCAGAAATAAGAAGAGGACTTGGTTTCTCTGCTCAATGGTCAGAACCCAATTCTTGGGACACTGCCAAAGGTCCAGCCTTTTGGTATGCCACTTGGAAAACTAGTCTGGCAGATTAAAGACTCTTTTTTTGGGACCACGGCATGTGGAAACAAATCTTGACTACTTACTGAACTGCCTGGATTCCTCATATACAGACCCATGGCAAGGGCTCATTCTCCGATGAGACTAATCAAGGGGAAGATTGAGACTGACTTTATATATCCAATGCAGAATCTCCTGCTGCATGCCAGATCTGTGACTCCTGACAAAAGCTGACACATGTGTTTCATGGTGTGGAGACATCATTATATAAGTTGTGGCAACCTCTCAACTCTGATTGATCTGACTGTTGACTCTCCTCTTGGGGCTTTTGAATATGCCTCACCACTGTTGAGCTTTTTTCAGATTACAATGTTGCTATTCCAGTCTGATCAAGCACATTATTGTGCCCCTTAAAAGTAATCCATGTTATGTTTTTGCGTTAGAAAATATTTTTATTCTGCCAATGGTGTATGTTATTGCAAAAGCCATTCAGTATGACCCAATAATAAAGATGAGTCTTACTGTCCATGGGCATCTAATATTACTGAGCAATAGCATGGTGGCCTTCTCATAATTGATTCAAAAATATTACTGACTCTACTTTCCTCACCATCTCTTGATCCACACACAGTAGTAAGGCAGTTTATTTACTGAATGTTGTTCTTCTTAGAAAAGGATCATCTCCTCTAGACTGCTTCCTCGGTAGGGACCAGGATGAAAGGAATACAGAGACTTTATTGGAAAATTTAGGATTCCTTCCAGATCTGTTCATTCCAAGTCCGGATGTTTCTTTCTTTCCTCTAACAGCAGCCCCAGGCCAGCCTGGTCGGTATACACTGTAGGGCTGACCAAAAGTGGGAATAGGGGATTCAAACTTGCTAGTTGAAGTTCTAAAATTTTGATAAAATACATTTTATTTTGTTTTAAATTGATGTATAATTGCACATATTAATGGGATACAGTGTGATGTTTTGATACATATATGTAATGTAATGACCAAATCAGCATAATTAGCATATATCTATCACCTGAAGCATTTTTCATTTCTTGGTCGTGAGAACATCCAAAATCCTCTCTTCTAGATCTTTTAAAGTACACAATACATTATTGTTGACTCTACTCAACTTACTGTGCAGTAGATCATCAGAAATTATTTATCCTATATAAGTGTAACTTTGTAGCTGTTGAGCAACCTGTTCCCCTTCCCCTTGCCGCTAGTCTCCTCAGTTTCTGATAGCCACTACTAAACTCTCTCTGAGGTCAACTTTTTTAGATGCCGCATATGCCTGAGATCATGTGGTAGTTCTCGTTCTGTGCTTGGATTACTTCACTTAACATAAAATCCTCTAGGTTTGTCCACATTGTTGCAAATGACAGGGTTTCATTCTTTTTAAAGATTGAATAGCATTCCATTGTGTATATATACCATGTTTTCATTCCTGTTTCATCTGTTGATGAGCACTTAAGTTGATTCCATATTTCAGCTATTGCAAATAGTGTTGCAATAAACATGGGGATCTGAACTCTTTGATATGTTGATCATTTTTTGGGGGGGAGATCTAGCAGTGGGATTCCTGGATAATATAGTAGTACACCAAGTGTATAGCAGTGTATAACAGTTCGCTTTTCTCCACATCCTCACCAGCATATGTTATTTCTTGTCTTTTTTTTTTTTTTTTTTGGCAGAGCCTTGCTCTGGCACCCAGGCTGGAGTGCAGTGGTGCAACCTCGGCTTACCGCAACATCTGCCTCCCCGGTTCAAGCAATTCTTGTGCCTCAGCCTCCTGAGTAGCTGGGACCAGAGGCATGCACCACTATGCCCAGCTAATTTTTTGTATTGTTAGTAGAGATGGGGTTTCATCATGTTGGCCAGGCTGTTCTTGAACTCCTGGCATTAAGTGATCTGCCCTCCTTGGCCTCCCAAAATGCTGGGATTACAGGCATGAGCCACCATGACAGGCCAATTTCTTGTCTTTTTATTTTATTTTTTAAATAATAACTGTTCTAACTGGGATGAGGGGATAGCTCACTGTGGTGTTGATTTGCATTTCCCTGGTGCTTAGAGATGTTGAGCCTTTTTTCATATACTTACTGCCCATTTGTGTGACTCCTTTTAAGAAACGTCTCTTCGAATCCTTTGCCCATGTTTTTACTTGATTATTGATGTGCTTCCTATTGAGTTGCTTGAATTGATTACATAGTTTCATATTAATCTCTTGTCAGATGCATAGCTCGTGAATATTTCTTCATTCTGTAGGTTATTTCTTCATTCTACTGATTGTTTCCTTTAACATGTAAAAGCTTTTTGGCTTGATGTTATCCTATTCATCTACTATTTTAGCTTTGGTTGCTTGTGCTTTTGAGGTCTTATTTGAAAACTTCTTTCTCAAACCAATATCATGAATTGTTTCCCCTGTGTTTTCTTCTAGTATCTTCTTAGTTTCCTGTTTTATATTCAAGTCTTTAATTCATTTTGAGTTGATTTTTATATGTTGGGAGAGAGAGGCACCTAGTTTCTTTCTTCTGCTTGTGGATATTGGGTTTTTCCAGCATCGTTTATTGCAGAGACTTTCCATTCCCCAATATGTGTTCTTGGTACATATGTCAAAAACTAGTTGGCTATCATTGTATGGATTCATTTTTGGGGTCTCTATTTTCCTCCATCAGTCTATGGATCTGTTTTCATGTCAGTACTATGCTATTTTGTTTACTATTGCTTTGTAGAAAATTTAAAAGCCAGGTAGTGTAATGCATCTAGCTTTGTTCTTGGTGCTCGAGATTGCTTTTGCTGTTCGGAATCATGTGGTTCTTTACAAATTTAGGATATATATATTTTATATATATATAATATATACTATATAATTATATATTATATATAAATATGTATTTATATACTATACAAATATATTTATATACCATACAAATATATTTATATATTTGCATATAGATTATATACAAATAGATATATATTTGTATATATACTATATATGCAATATATATATATATAAAATATGGTATATATAATATATTATATATATTACTTATTATAATACATAATATGCATATAATATATATATTTATATAAAAAATATATATGTTTTACTTCTGTGAAGAAAGTCCTTAGAGTTTTGATAGAGATTGCATTGCATCTGTACATCGCTTTCGGTAGTATGGACATTTTAACAACATTAATTCTACAAATCGATGAGCATGAGTTAACTTTACATTTATTAGTATCCTCTTCAATTTCTTTCATCCATGTTTTATTATTTTTTACTGTAGAGATCTTTCACCTCCTTGGTTAAATTTATTTCTAGGTATTTTTTGAAAATGTTTTGAAATTTTTGTAGCTATTGTAAAAGGCACAGATTTCCTTTTCAGATAGTTTGCTGTTGCTGTATAGAAACACTACTAATTATTGTACATTAAATTTGTAACTTGAAGTTTTACTGAATTCATTTATCAATACTACCAATTATTTTTCTTTCATGGAGTCTATAGGATTTTATACATATAAGATCACGTTATTGCAAAAAAAGACTTCCTCCTGTCCGATTTGAATGCCCTTTATTTCTTTCTCTTGTGTAATTGTTCTACCTATGGCTCCCAGTACCATGTTGAGTAGAAGTGGCGAGAATGGACATCCTTGCCTTCTCTTGGATTTTAGAAAAAAAGCATTCAACTTTTCCTCATTCAACATGATGTTAGCTGTTGGTTTGTCATTTTATTTATTTACTTATTTATATTTGAATATTTTAATTTTTGTTTTAGGTTCAGGTTTTTTATACAGGTAAACTCGTGACTTGGAGTTTTGGTGTACAGATTATTTTGTCACCTGGGTACTAAGCACAGTACCCAAAGATTTTTTTCTCTGGGCCTCTTTCTCCTCCCACCCTCCTCCTTCAAGCAGGCCTCAGGGTGTGTTGTTCCCCTCTTTCTGCCCATGGGTTATCATTATTTAGCTCCCAATTGTAAGTGAAAATGTAGGCTTGGTTTTCTGTTCCTGTGTTAATTTGTTAAGGATAATGGCGTCTGATTCCATTTATGTTCCTGAAAAGGACATGATTTCACTTTTTTTAATGAATGTTTAGTATTCCATCATGTATATGTACCACATTTTCTTTATCCAGTCTGCAGTAGATGAGCATTTTGGCTGATTTCATGCCTTTCCTATTGTGAATAGTGCTACAATGAACACATGCTTGTATGTGTCTTCGTGGTAGAAAGATTTATATATATTTGGGTTTATATCCAATAGTGGGATTGCTGGGTCAAATGGTAGTTCTGATTTTCATTCTTTGAGGAATCACCACACTGCTTTTCACAGTGGTTGAACTAATTTACACTCCCACCAGCAGTGTATAAGTGTTCCCTTTTGTCTACAACCTCACCAGCATCTGTTATTTTTTAACTTTTTAATAATAGCTATTCTGACTAGTGTGAGATGGTATCTCATTGTTGCTTTGATATGCATTTCTCTAGTGATTAGTCATGATGAGCATTTTTTCATATGCTTGTTGGCCGTATGTATGTCTTCTTTTGAAATGTGTCTGTTTATGTCCTTTTCCCACTTTTTATTGAGGTAGGTTGGTTGATTTTTGCTTGTACGTTTGTTTAAGTTCCTTGTAGATTTTGTATATTAGGCCATTGTTACATATATAGTTTGTAAATATTTTCTTCCATTCTTCAGGTTGCCTATTTACTCTGTTGATAGTTTCTTTTGCTATGCAGAAGTTCTTAGGTTTAATTAGGTCTTATTTTTCAACTTTTGCTTTTAGTGTTTTTTTCAAAAAACCTTTGCCAGTTCCTATGTCCAAAATGATATTTCCTAGGGTATCTTGCAGGGTTTTTATAGTTTTAGAGTTTTACATTTTGGTCTTTAATCCACCTTGAGTTGATATTTATATATTTGTTTGTTTGTTTGTTTTTGAAACGGAGTCTCACTCTGTTGCTAGGCTGGAGTGCAGTGGTGCGATCTTGGCTCACTGCAAACCCCGCCTCCCAGGTTCAAGTGATTCTCCTGCCTCAGCTTCCTGGCATATAGATTTTATATATGGCATAAGTCTAATTTCAGTCTTCTTCATATGGCTAGCCTGTTATCCCAGCACCATTAATTTAATAGGGAGTCTTTTCCCTCTTGCTTTTTTCTGTCAGATTTGTCAAAGATCCAATGGTTGTAGGTGTGTGGCTTTATTTCTGGGCTCACTATTCTGTTCCATTGGTCTATGTGTCTGTTTTGGTATCAGTTCCATGCTGTTTTGATTACTGTATCCTTGTAGTACAATTTGAAGTCGGTCAATGTGATTCCTTCAGCTTTGCTCTTTTTGCCTACGAAGGATTGCCTTGTGTATTCAGGCTCTTTTATTAGCTCCATATGAATTTTTGAATAGTTCTTTCCATTTCTGTGAAAAATGTCACTGGTAGTTTGATAGGAATAAAATTGAATCTGTAAATTGCTTTGAGATGTATGGCCAATTGAACAATATTGATTCTTCCCTTCCATGAGCATGGAATGTTCTTCCAATTGTTTGGCTCATCTCTGATTTCTTTGAGGAGTGTTTTTTAATTCTCATAGTAGAGATCTTTCACCTATCTAGTTAGCTGTATTCCTAAGTCTTATATTATTTTGTGGCAATTGTGAGTGGGATTGTGTTCCTGATTTGCCTCTTGGCTTGGGTACTGTTAGTGTATAGAAATGCTACTAATTTTTGTACATTGATCTTGTATCCTGAAACTTTGCTGAAGTTGATTATCAATTCAAGGAGTTTTGGGGCAGAGGCTATGGAGTTTTCTAGATACAGAATCATATTGTCTGCAAACAGGGATAGTTTGACCTTCTCTCTTCTTGTTTGGATGCCTATTGTTTCTCTCTCATGCCTAATTGCTCAAGCCAGGAAATCCAATACGATGTTGAATAGGAGTGATGGGAGTAGGCATCCTTGTCTTGTTCCAGTTTTCAAGGAAAATACTTCCAACTTTTCCCCATTCGGTATGATGTTGGCTGTGGGTTTGTTGTAGATGGCTCTTATTATTTTAGAGTATGCTCCTTCAATGCTTAGTTTATCGAGGGCTTTTGAGTATGAATGGATGTTGAATTTTTATCAAAAGCCTTTTCTGAATCTATTGAGATAATCATCTGGCTTTGTTTTTAGTCCTGTTTATGTGATGAATCACATTTATTGATGTGCATATGGTGAACCAATCTTGCATGCTCAGGGATGAAAACTACCTGATTATGGTGGATTAGCTTTCTGATTCACTGCTAGATTCAGTTGCTAGCATTATGTTGAAGAGTTTTGCATCTATATTCATCAAGATTGTCAGCCTGAAGTTGTCTTTTTTGTTGTGTCTCTACCTGGTTTTGGTATCAGGATGATGCTGGCCTCATAGAATGAGTTGGGGAGGAGTCCCTTCTCCTCAAAATTATTTTGAATAGCTTCAGTAGGAATGTTATGAGCTCTTCTTTGTACATGTGGTAGAATTTGGCTGTGTATCTATTTGGTCCTGGGCTTTTTTTTTTTGTTTGTTTGTTTTGTTTTTGGTTGATAGGCTATTTATTACTGAATCAATGTCAGAGGTCATTCTTGGTCTGTTCAGGGATTCAGTTTCTTCCTGGTTTCAGTATTGGGAGGATATATATGTCCAGAAATGTATACATTTCTTCTAGATTTTCTAGTTTGTGTGCATAGAGGTGTTTATTATAGTCTCTGGTGTTTATCTGTACATCTGTGGGGTCAGTGGTAATGTCGCCTTTGTAAATTTTAATTGTGTTTATTTGAATCTTCTCCCTTCTTCTTTATTAGGCCAGCTAGTGGCCATTTATTTCATTATTTTTTTTCAAAAACACCAACCGTTGGATTCATTGCTCTTTTGTATAGTTTTTCATATCTCTGTCTCCTTTAGTTCAGCTCTGATTTTGGTTATTTCTTGTCTTTTGCTGACTTTGGGATTGGTTTGCTCTTGTTCTCTAGTTCTGCTAGCTGTGATATTACGTTGTGAATCTGAGATCTTTCTAAATTTTTGATGTGGGCATTTAGTGCTATAAATTTACATCTTAACACTGCTTTAGCTGTGTCCCAGAGATTCTGGTCTGTTGTGCCTTTGTTCTCATTACTTTCAAAGAACATCTTGATTTCCACCTTACTTTCATTATTTACTGAGTTGTTCAGGAACAGTTTGCTTAATTTCCATGTAATTGTATGATTTTTATCTTACTTTTGGCCTTGATTTTTATTTTCATTGCACTGCGATCCGACAGTGTGGCAGTGTGGTTGGTATGATTTGATTTTTTGTTTGTTTTTTAGCTTGCTGAGAATTGTCTTATGTCCAATTGCATGGCGGATTTTAGAGTATATACCATGTTGCCGTGAAGAGAATGTATATTCTGTTGTCTTTGAAGATATTTCTGTATGTGTCTATCAGGTCCATTTGGTCAAGTGTTAAGTTCAGGTCCTGAATCTCTTCGTTAATTTTCTGTCTCAATGATCTGCCAATTACTGTCTGTGGGGTGTTGAAGTCTCCCATTATTATTATATTGTGTGTGAATCTAAGTCTCTTCATAGATTCCAAAGAGCTTGTTTTACGAATCTGGGTACACCTGTGTTGGATATATATATATATATACACACACATAAAAAATATATATAAATTAAAAATATATATATATAAAATGCCCTTATTTGCCTTTTATAATCTTTGTTGGTTTCAAATCTGTTTGGTCTGAAATTAAGATTGCAACCCCTGTTTTTTTTTTTCTGTTATCCATTTGTTTGGTAGATTTTTCTCTATCTCTTTATTTTGAGCTTATGGGTGTCACTGCATATGAGATGGGTCTTTTGAAGACAGCATATAATTGGGTATTGCTTCTTTATTTGGCTTGATGCTCTGTGCCTTTTAATTAGGACATTTGGCCCATTTTTATTCAAGGTTAGTATTGATATGCATGGATTTGATCCTGTCATCATGTTGTTAGCTTCTTATTATGCAGATTTGTTTGGATGATTACTTTATAGTGTCTCTGGTCTGTGTACTTAAGTGTGTTTATGTAGTGGCTGGTAATGGTCTTTCCTTTCCACATTTAGACTTTCAGGAGCTCTTATAGTACAGCTCTGATGGTAACGAATTCCCTCAACATTTGCTTGCCTAAAAAGGATCTTATTTTGCCTTCAGTCATGAAGCTTAGTTTGGCTACATAAGAAATTCTTGCTTGAAATTTATTTCAGTTAGGAATGTTCAATATAGGCCCTCAATCTCTTATGGCCTGTAATGTTTTTGCTGAGAGGTCCACTGTTAGTCTGATGGGCTTTGTAGGTAAACTTTCGTTTGTCTCTATCTGCCTTTAACATTTTTTAAAAATTTCTAATTTGGAGAATATGGTGATTATGTGTTTTGGGAATGATCTTTTTGTGACGTATCTTGTGGGAGTTCTCTGCATTTCCCGAATTTGAATGTTGTCCTCTTTATTTAGGTTGGGAAAGTTCTCATAGATGATGTCCTGAAATATGTATTCTAAGTTGCTACCGTTATCCCCATCTCTTTCAGCAATGCCAATGGTTCATGTATTTGGTCTCTATACATACTTCTATATTTCTTGAAAGTTTTGTTAATTCCTTTTCTTTCTTTTTTCTTTATTCTTCTCTGACTGTCATGTATCAGAAAACCAGTCTTCAAGCTCTGAGAGCCTTTATTCAGCCTGGTCTATCCTGCTGATAATACTTGTGGTTGCATAATGAAATTTTTGTCGTGTTTTTTCAGCTCTATCAGGTCAGTTATTTTCTTTTCTCTAATGGTTGTTTTGCCTATCAGCTCTTGTATCCTTTTATTGTTATTCTTAGCTTCCTCAGGCTGGGTTTTAATGTTCTGAATCTTGATAATCTTTGTTCCTATCCATATTCTGAATTATATTTCTGTCATTTTAGTTGTATCAGCCCAGTTACGAAGCCTCGTTGGAGAATTAGTGGGAATATTCGGAGAAGAGTAGGTACTCTGTCTTTTTGAGTTGCCAGAGTTTTTGTGCTGCTTTTTTTCCCCTTCATCTCTGTGGACTGATGTTTCTTCAGTCTTTGAAACTGCTGTCCTTTAGATGGATTGTTTTGCTTCTTTCTTATTTGATGCCCTTGGCGTTTGATTATGGTATAAGGTGGGTTTTGTTGACTGGCTACGATTCTAGTCTTCTCCTGGGTCTTGGAGAAGCACCCTCAAATTACTGTCTTTGTATCCATGTTTATTTTGCTGAGTATTCTGGTCCACAAGGCTCCCTTAGGCTGAGGCTGCAGTTGGCCAAGAAGATGTGTCCTCACCAGATCGGCCCTAATCTACTGTCTGTGTGCTTTCTGGGGAAGTATAGAGTTGCATCCATCCATGGAGTTCAGGTGGTAGCGGGACTGCTGGGTTGGAAATTCTAGAGAGTGTGATCCATCTGGCTACAGGGGATGGGGTGGGTGGGGTTGCCAGTCCTGCTGTCTGTATATTTCCAGGGCAACAGGAGACAGTGCCCTTTGGCAAATTAAGCAGACTGCTGGGCTAGAAGCTCTAACAGTTTTTGCCTGCTTGGCTATCAGTGGCAGGAGTGGGAAGGGTCATCCGCCCTGCCATCCAGATGTTTCCCAGAATAACAGGAGACCATGTCCCCTGCCTGAGTTCACGCAGAATTGGGGCCATTTGGTGGGAAGCTGCAGCAAATGTTCCCCTCCTGGCTACCAGAGGCGGGGGAAGGTGGAAACTTGTGCTCCATTTTCTGAGTATTTCCTGGAAACACAGAAAGCTGCACCTTGCAGCTGAGCACCCACCAAACAAGACTTCTGGGGTAAATATTCTAGCAGGTGTTATCTGTCTGGCTATCAGTGGTGGAGGTGGGTGGCATCTTGTGCTGATTTTGGGGTGTTTACGGTGACAACAGGAAGCTACACCCCCACACCTCCACCAGCTGAGTTCACACAGAAACAAGGCTGCTTGGCTAGAAGCTTTAGCAGGCATTGCCTACCTGGCTATCAGTAGTGGGGGCAGGTGGGGTCACTTGCTCTGCTCTGCTCTGCTCCCTGCTGAGCCCAAACAATAGGAAGCTGCACCCTCCAGTTGAGTTCACAAAGAAGCAAGGCCACTGGGCTGGAAGCTGTAGCAAGAATTGCCTGTCTGGCTGATAGTGGTGGGAGTGTGTGAGGTCTCTTCCTCTGCCATGTGGTGTTTCCTGTGACACAGGAAACTGCACCCTCCTGCTGAATTCACACAGAAACAGGCAAGCTGTGCTAGAGACTCTACCAGGCCTGCCAGCCTGGCCACAAGTGGCAGGCACAAGTGAGGTCATGTGCTCTGATCTCCAGGCTTTTCCCATGACAACAGGAAGCTGCTCCCTCCAGCTGAGCTCACATAGAAGCAAGGCTGCTGGACCAGAAGGTCTAGCAGGCATTGCCCCCGCTGGCTACCAGGGGCAGGGGCAAGTAGTCTTGTGCTTTGTTGCCCAGGTGCTTCCTGTTACAACAGGAAGCTATGACCTCCAGCTGAGCTCACACAGCAGCAGGTCCACTGGGCCAGAGGGTCTAGTAGGCTTTGCCCACCTGGATACCAGTGGTGAGGGTGGATGGGGTCTCATGCTCTGCCATCTGGGTGTTTCTTGCAAAAAACAGGAAGCTGAATCCTTCAGGTGGGCTCACACAGCAGTGGAGCTGCTTGGTCAGAGGCTTTAACAGACACCAGGCACCGGGTTACCAATGGCAGGAGTGGCTAGGGTCTTAGGCTCTGCTGTCCAGGGTGTGTTTCCCATGGCAACAAGAAGTTGTGCCCTCCAGCTGAGTTCACACAAATGTGGGACTGCTGGCTGGCTGGCTACCAGTGCCAGAGGTGGAAGTCGTGGCTGGATGAATTCATGCTGAATCAGGACTGCTGGTCCAGAAACTGGCACTGAGACCTAGCCAGGAAGCAGTGTGGGAGCAATGTCAGTGCTCTCCAGTACTGCAACTGGAGCCTTTATTGTGGCTGTGGCACTTATGCTGGTCTGCTCTGGGACCAGCATACAAGGCTTGTGGGCATCCCCTTGGACTTGTGAATTGCCTCCTTAAAATGTTAGGGTGGGTCCCTGCCTGAGTCTAGAAGTGTGGCTGTGGGGGGACACGGTGTTCACGGTTATTCTCCTTTTCCCAGTCTTTCATAGTCCCTGTGGAGAGCGTGAATCCCCCTGGGGGCTCTCACTCATTCTTTCCCATGTTGGAGAGGTTCCTTTGGCTCTCTACTGAGCCCAGACAGGCTGGTGTCCAGTTTTACTCCTCTCTATTCTCTGTGTTCCCGTGCTGCCCTGATGGATCCTGACATAGTTTCTCAGATGAGCGGCCTGCAAAGTCTATATGCACTAACGCTTTTTTTTTTCCTTTCCCTAACAGTGGCACAAATGAGGTGCTTCTTATCCATCATCTTAGCCATGCCTCTGGCTTTGTCATTTATTGCCTTTACTGCAATGAAGTATGTTCTTTCTAGAACTAACTTGTTTTGTATTTTTCTTGTAACGGGATATAAATTTATATTGAATGTTCTTTCTGTATCTATTGAGAACATCATGTTTTTTCCCTTCATTCTATTAATGTAATGCATCATGTTTATTGATTTGCATATGTTGAACTATCCTTACATCCTTGGGATGAATACTATATGGTCATGGTGAATTACTTTTTGATATGATGTTAAATTTGCTTTTATGGTGTTTTCATGAGGATTTTTGCATGTATGTTCATCGAGGATATTGGCATGTAGTTTTTGCTGTGTTTTTGAAGAGTTTGGTTAAGAGGATGATGCTGTAATTGGAGCATGAGTTTAGAAAATTTTCCTCCACATCAATTGTTTAAAACAGTTTAAAAAGAATTGGGATTAGTTTCTGCATAAATATTTGGTAGAATTTAGTAGTGAAACAATCAGGTACTCGGCTTTTCTCTAATGAGAGACTTTTTGTTACTGATTCAATGTTAGTACTCATTATAGTTTTCTTCAAGTTTTCTATTTCTTCATGAGTAAATCTTGGTAAGTTGTGTGCTTCCAGGAATTCATTTCTTCAGCGTTTTCTAGTTTGTTGGCATATAGTCTCTAATGATGCTTTTTATTTCTGTGATATTAGTTATGGTGTATCCTTCATCTCTGATTTTATTTCTTTAAGTTATTTCTATTTTAGTGCAGCTAAAGGATTTTTTAAATTTTGTTATATTTTCAAAAAAAGAACTGTTCTTCTTGTTGATATTTTGTATGTTTTCTTTAGTCTCTACTTTTTAAAATTTCTGTTCTGATCCTTATTATTTCTTCCTTTTGCTCACTTTTGCTTTAGTTTTTCTTTTGTTTGTTTTTCTAGCTCCTTGAAGTACAATGCTAGGTTATTTCTTTGAAAACTTGAACAAAACAAATACTGTTCATTGCTGAATGTGGAAGTGTTGAAAGCACCTACTATTATCATATAAAGTACATCTCTGCCTTTAAGTCTATTAATATTTGCTTTATAAATTCAGCTCCTTTTATTTGGGGTGCATATATATTTGTAATTGTTATATCCTCCTGCTCTATTGACATCTTTATCATTCTATAATGCCCTTTTTTGTTTCCTTCTAAAGCTTTTTGGTTAAAGGCTACTTAATCTGACATAAATATAGCTACTCCTACTCTTTTTTGGTTTCTATTTGCATGGAATATTTACTTTCACCCTTTCACCTTTAGTCTGTGCATTTTCTTACAAATGAAGTCAGGCTCTTGTAGCAGTATATATTTGGGTCCTGGGTCCTGTTTTTACTTTTTTCCCAATTCAGCCATTCCATGTCTTTTAATTGGAGAATTTCATTAATTCATATTCAAGCTAATTATTGATAAGTAAGGGCTTACTACTGCCATTTTGTGGTTTTCTATTTGTTTTGTAGGTTATTTCTTTTTCTCTTATGATTTTTATTTGTGGTTAAATGCTTTCTTTTAATAGTATGTTTTGATTTCTTACATTTTATTTTTGGTGTCATTACTATAGCTTTTGCTTCATAGTTACCACGAGGCTTACAAACAATGTCTTATAAGCAGTTATTTTAAATTAATAACAACATCACAGAAGAAAAACTGTCATAGAACAACATCGCTGAGGAATAGCTTTCTTTTCTAATCACAAATAAAAACAAAATGCTATACATTTTGACTCCATTCTCCCCAACATGTTTTGAATTTGATATTAAGATTTCCATGTTTATATTACCTTTCTCAACAAATTACTGAAGTAATATTATTGTTTTTAATGGTTTCTATTTTTTTCTTCTTTTTTTATTATACTTTATGTTCTAGGGTACATGTGCACAATGTGCAGGTTTGTTACATATGTATACACGTGCCATGTTGGTATGCTGCACCCATTAACTCGTCATTTACATTAGGTATATCTCCTAATGCTATCCCTCCCCCCTACCCCCATCCCACAACAGGCATCAGTGTGTGATGTTCCCCTACCTGTGTCCAAGTGATCTCATTGTTCAATTCCCACCTATGGTGAGAACATGTGGTGTTTGGTTTTCCGATCTTGCGATAGTTTGCTGAGAATGATGGTTTCCAGCTGCATCCATGTCCCCACAAAGGACAAGAACTCATCCTTTTTTATGGCTGCATAGTATTCCATGGTGTATATGTGCCACATTTTCTTAATCCAGTCTGTCACTGATGGACATTTGGGTTGATTCCAAGTCTTTGGTATTGTGAATACTGCCACAATAAACATATGTGTGCATGTGTCTTTATAGCAGCATGATTTATCATCCTTTGGGTATATACTCAGTAATGGGATGGCTGGCTCACATGGTATTTCTAGTTTTAGGTCCTTGAGGAATCACCACACTGTCTTCCACAATGGTTGAACTAGTTTGCAGTCCCACCAACAGTGTAAAAGTGTTCCTATCTCTCCACATTCTCTCCAGCACCTGTTGTTTCCTGACTTTTTAATGATTGCCATTCTAACTGGTGTGAGATGGTATCTCATTGAGGTTTTGATTTGCATTTCTCTGATGGCTAGTGATGATGAGCATTTGTTCAAGTGTCTGTTGACTGCATAAATGTCTTCTTTTGAGAAGTGTCTGTTCATATCCTTTGCCCACTTTTTGATGGGATTGTTTTTTTCATGTAAATTTGTTTGAGTTCTTTCTAGGTTCTAGATATTAGCCGACTGTCAGATGAGTAGCTTGCAAAAATTTTCTCCCATTCTGTAGGTTGGCTGTTCACTCTGATGGTAGTTTCTTTTGCTTTGCAGAAACTCTTTAGTTTAATTAGATCCCATTTGCCATTTTTGGCTTTTGTTGCCATTGCTTTTGGTGTTTTAGACCTGAAGTCCTTGCCCATGCCTATGTCCTGAATGGTACTACCTAGGTTTTCTTCTAGGGTTTTTATGGTTTTAGGTCTCACAGTTAAGTCTCTAATCCATCTTGGATTAATTTTTGTATAAGGGGTAAGGAAAGGATCCAGTTTCAGCTTTCCACTTATGGCTAGCCAGGATTCCCAGCGGCATTTATTAAATAGGAATTCCTTTCCCCATTTCTTGTTTTTATCAGGTTTGTCAAAGATCAGATGGCTGTAGATGTGTGGTATTATTTCTGAGGGTTCTGTAATGTTCCATTGGTCTATATCTCTGTTTTGGTACCAGTACCATGTTGTTTTGGTTATGGTAGCCTTGTAGTATAGTTTGAAGTCAGGTAGCGTGATGCATCCAGCTTTGTTCTTTTGACATAGGATTGTCTTGGCAATGCGGGCTCTTTTTTGGTTCCATATGAACTTTAAAGTAGGTGTTTCCAATTCTGTGAAGAAAGTCATTGGTAGCTTAATGGGGTTGGCATTGAATCTATAAATTACCTTGGCCAGTATGGCCATTTCCACGATATTGATTCTTCCTATCTATGAGCATGGAATGTTCTTCCATTTGTTTGTGTTCTCTTTTATTTCATTGAGCAGAGGTTTGTATTTCTCCTTGAAGATGTCCTCCACATCCCTTGTAAGTTGGATTCCTAGGTATTTTATTCTTTTTGTGGCAATTGTGAATGGGAGTTCATTCATGATTTGGCTCTCTGTCTGTTATTGGTGTACAAGGATGCTTGTGATTTTTGCACATTAATTTTGTATCCTGAGACTTTGCTGAAGTTTCTTATCAGCTTAAGGAGATTTTGGTGTGAGACGATGGTGTTTTCTAAGTAGACAATGATGTCATCTGCAAATAGGAACAATTTGACTGCATCTTTTCCTAATTGAATACCCTTTATTTCTTTCTCTTCCCTGATTGCCCTGGCCAGGACTTCCAACACTATGTTGACTTGGAGTGGTGAGAGAGGGCATCCCTGTCTTGTGCCAGTTTTTAAGGGGAATGCTTCCAGTCTTTGCTCATTGGCTGTGGGTTCGTCATAAATAGCTCTTATTATTCTGAGATATGTTCCATCAATACCGAATTTTTTGAGAGTTTTTAGCATGAAGGTGTGTTGAATTTTGTCAAAGGTCTTTTCTGCATCTATTGAGATAATCATGTGGTTTTTGTCTTTGGTTCTGTTTGTATGCCGGATTACATGTTTGATTTGCGTATGTTGAACCAGCCTTGCATCCCAGGGATGTAGCCCACTTGATCATGGTGGATAAGCTTTTGATGTGCTGCTGCATTCTGTTTGCCAGTATTTTATTGAGGATTTTTGCATCGATGTTCATCAGGGATATTGGTCTAAAATTCTCTTTTTTTGTTGTGTCTCTGCCAGGCTTTGGTATCAGGATGATGTTGGCCTCATAAATTGAGTTAGGGAGGATTTCCTCTTTTTGTATTGATTGGGATAGTTTCAGAAGGAATGGTAGCAGCTCCTCCTTGTACCTCTGGTAGAATTCAGCTGTGAATCCATCTGGTCCTGGACTTTTTTTGGTTGGTAGTCTATTAATTATTGCCTAAATTCCACAGCCTGCTGTTGGTCTATTCAGAGATTCAGCTTCTTCCTGCTTTAGTCTTAGGAGAGTGTATGTGTCCAGAAATTTATCCATGTCTTCTAAGTTTTCTAGTTTATTTGTATAGAGGTGTTTGTAATATTCTCTGATGGTAGTTTGTATTTCTGTGGGATTGGTGGTGATATCCCCTTTATCATTTTTTTATTGCATCTATTTGATTCTTCTCTCTCCATACTACAGTTTTAGGTGGTTTACATCCCACAATTTCAGTAGTAGAATTAAAATTATGTAGCATTCTTTTCTTTTGGTTTGAGAAACTGCCCTTAAATTTTTTTTTTTCTTTTTTACTATACTTTAAATTGTAGGATACATGTGCACAACGTACAGGTTTGTTACATATGTATACATGCGCCATGTTGGTGTGCTGCACCCATTAACTTGTCATTTACATTAGGTGAGTCTCCTTATGCTATCTCTCACCCCTCCGCCAGCCACACAACAGGACCCGTTGAGTGATGTTCCCTTTCCTGTGTCCAAGTGTTCTCATTGTTTAATTCCCACTTGTGAGTGAGAACATGCAGTGTTTGGTTTCCTGTTCTTGCGATAGTTTGCTGAGAATGATGGTTTCCAGCTGCATCCATGT
The DNA here is from genome assembly GCF_047675955.1 of Chlorocebus sabaeus. NCBI lineage: Eukaryota > Metazoa > Chordata > Mammalia > Primates > Cercopithecidae > Chlorocebus > Chlorocebus sabaeus. The sequence continues at coordinate 95,157,636 of NC_132933.1, read as the reverse complement.
CCCTACGAAGGACATGAACTCATCCTTTTTTATGCCTGCATAGTATTCCATGGGCTATATGTGCCACATTTTCTTAATCCAGTCTGTCATTGATGGACATTTGGGTTGATTCCAAGTCTTTGCTATTGTAAATAGTGCTGCAATATACATATGTGTGCATGTGTCTTTATAGCAGCATGATTTATAATCCTTTGGGTATATACCCCGTAATGGGATGGCTGAGTCACACGGTATTTCTAGTTCTAGATCCGTGAGGAATCGCCACACTGTTTTCCACAATGGCTGAACTAATTTACAGTCCCACCAACAGTGTAAAAGTGTTCCTATTTCTCCACATCCTCTCTAGCATCTGTTGTTTCCTGACTTTTTAATGATTGCCATTCTGAATGGTGTGAGATGGTATCTCATTGTGGTTTTGATTTGCATTTCTCTGATGGCTAGTGATGAGTATTTTTTCATGTGTCTGTTGGATGCATAAATGTCTTCTTTTGAGAAATGTCTGTTCATATCCTTTGCCCACTTTTTGATGGGGTTGTTTGTTTTTTTCTGGAAATTTGTTTGAGTTCTTTGTAGGTTCTGAATATTAGCTCTTTTTCAGATAAATAGATTGCAAAAATTTTCTCTCATTCTGTAGGTTGCCTGTTCACTCTGATGATAGTTTCTTTTGCTGTGCAGAAGCTCTTTAGTTTAATTAGATCCCATTTGTCAATTTTGACTTTTGTTACCCTTGCTTTTGGTGTTTTAGACATGAAGTCCTTTCCTATGACTATGTCCTGAGTGGTATTGCCTTGGTTTTCTTCTATGGTTTTTATGGTTTGAGGTCTAACATTTAAGTCTCTAATCCATCTTGAATTAATTTTTTATAAAATGTGAGGAAGGGATCCAGTTTAAGCTTTCTACTTATGGCTAGCCAGTTTTCCCAGCACCATTTATTAAATAAGGAATCATTTCCTCATTTCTTGTTTTTATCAGGTTTGTCAAAGATCAGATGGTTGTAGATGTGTGGTTTTACTTCTGAGGGCTCTGTTCTGTTCCGTTGGTCTATATCTCTGTTTTGGTACCAGTACCATGTTCTTTTGGTTACTGTAGCCTTGTAGTATAGTATAGCTTTGTTCTTTTGTCTTAGCATTGTCTTGGCAATGTGGGCTCTTTTTTGGTTCTGTATGAACTTTAACGTAGTTGTTTCCAATTCTGTGCAGAAAGCCATTAGTAGCTTGATGAGGATGGCATTGAATCCATAAATCACCTTGGGCAGTATAGTCATTTTCACAGTATTGATTCTTCCTATACATGAGCATGGAATGTTCTTCCATTTGTTTGTGTCCTCTTTAATTTCATTAGGCAGAGGTTTGTAGTTCTCCTTGAAGATGTTCTTCACATCCCTTTTAAGTTGGATTCCTTGATATTCTATTCTCTTTGAAACAATTTTGAATGTGAGTTTGCTAATGATTTGGCTCTCTGTTTGTCTGTTATTGGTGTATAAGAGTACTAGTGCCTTTAGCACATTGATTTTGTATCCTGAGACTTTGCTGAAGTTGCTTAACAGCTTAAGGAGATTTTGGGCTGAGATGATGGGGTTTTCTAAGTAGACAATCATGCCATCTTCAAACAGGAACAATTTGACCTCTTCTTTTCCTAATTGAATACCCTTTATTTCTTTCTCTTGCCTGATTGCCCTGGCCAGAACTTCCAACACTATGTTGACTAGGACTGGTGAGAGAGGGCATCCTTGTCTTGTGCCAGTTTTCAAAGGGAATGCTTCCAGTTTGTGCCCATTCAGTATGATATTGGCTGTGGGTTTGTCATAAATAGCTCTTATTATTTTGAGATATATTCTATCGATATCGAATTTTTTGAGAGTTTTTAGCATGAAGTTTTGTTGAATTTTGTCAAAGGCCTTTTCTGCATCTATTGAAATAATCATGTTGTTTTTTCTTTGGTTCTGTTTTTATGCTGGATTACATTTATTGATTTGTGTATGTTGAACCACCCTTGCATCCCAGGATTAAAGCTAACTTGATCGTGGTGGATAAGATTTTGATGTGCTGCTGGATTCGGTTTGCCAGTATTTTATTGAGAATTAGTGCATCGATGTTCATCAAGGACATTGGTCTAAAATTCTCTTTTTTTGTTGTGTCTCTGCCAGGCTTCGGTATCAGGAGGATGTTGGCCTCATAAAATGACTTAGGGAGGATTCCCTCTTTTTCTATTGATTGGGATATTTTCAGAAGGAATGGTACCAGCTCCTCCTTGTACCTCTGGTAGAATTCGGCTGTGAATCCATCTGGTCCTGGACTTTTTTTGGTTGTTAGCCTATTAATTATTGCTTCAGTTTCAGAGTCTGTTATTGGTCTATTCAGGGTTTCAACTTCTTCTTGGTTTAGTCTTGGGAGAGGGTCTCTGTTCAGGAATTTATCCATTTCTTCTAGAATTTCTAGTTTATTTGCATAGCAGTGTGTATAGTATTCTCTGATGGTAGTTTTTATTTCTGTGGGGTCGGTAGTGATATCCCCTTTATCATTTTTTATTGCATCTATTTGATTCTTCTCTCTTTTCTTATTTGTTAGTCTTGCTAGCGGTCTATCCATATTGTTGATTTTTTCAAAAAAACCAGCTCCTGTATTCATTGATTTTTTGAATGGTTTTTTGTGTCTCTATCTCCTTCAGTTCTACTCTGATCTTAGCTATTTCTTGCCTTCTGCTAGTTTTTCAATGTGTTTGCTCTTGCTTCTCTAGTTCTTTTGACTGTGATGTTAGGGTTTCAGTTTTAGATCTTTCCTGCTTTCTCTTGTGGACATTTGGTGCTATAAATTTCTCTCTACTCACTGCTTTAAATGTGTCCCAGAGATTCTGGTATGTTGTCTCTTGGTTTTCACTGGTTTCAAAGAACATCTTTATTTTTGCCTTCATTTCATTATGTACCCAGTAATCATTCAAGAGCAGGTTGTTCCGTTTCCACATATTTGAGTGGTTTTGAGTGAGTTTCTTAATCCTGAATTCTAGTTTGATTGCACTGTGATCTGAGAGACAGTTTCTTATAATTTCTGTTCTTTTACATTTGCTGAGGAGTGCTGTACTTCCAACTATATGGTCAATTTTGGAATACATGTGATGTGGTGCTGAGAAGATTGTATATTCTGTTGATTTGGGGTGGAGAGTTCTGTCGATGTCTATTAGGTCTGCTTGGTGCAGAGCTGAGTTCAATTCCTGGATATTCTTGTTTACTTTCTGTCTTGTTGATCTGTCTAATGTTGACAGTGGGGTTTTAAAGTCTCCCATTATTACTGTGTCAGAATCTAAGTCTCTTGGTAGGTCTCTAAGGACTTGCTTTATGAATCTGGGTGCTCCTATATTAGGTGCATATGTATTTAGGATAGTTAGCTCTTCTTGTTGAGTTGATCCCTTTACCATTATATAATGGCCTTCTTTGTCTCTTTTGATCTTTGTTGGTTTAAAGTCTGTTTCATCAGATACTAGGATTGCAACCACTTTCTTTTTTTGTTTTCCATTTGCTTGGTAGATCTTCCTCCATCCTTTTAGTTTGAGCCTATGTGTGTCTCTGCATGTGAGATGGTTCTCTTGAATACAGCAAAACGGATGGGTCTTGACTCTTTATCCAATTTGCCAGTCTGTGTCTTTTAATTGTACCATTTTGCCCATTTACATTTAAGGTTAATATTGTTATGTGAGAACTTGATCCTGTCATTATAATGTTCGTTGATTATTTTGCTCTTAGTTCATGCAGTTTCTTACTAGCTTCGATGGTCTTTACATTTTATCATGTGTTTGCAGTGACTGGTACCGGTTGTTCCTTTCCATGTTTAGTGCTTCCTTCAGGATCTCTTGTAGGGCAGGCCTGGTGGTGACAAAATCTCTAAGCGTTTTCTTGTCTGTAAAGGATTTTATTTCTCCTTCCTTGATGAAACTTAGTTTGGCTGGATATGAAATTCTGGGTTGAAAATTCTTTTCTTTCAGAAAGTTGAATATTGGCCCCCACTCTCTTCTGGCTTGTAGAGTTTCTGCTGAGAGATCTGCTGTTAGTCTGATGGGCTTCCCTTTGTGGGTAACTCGACCCTTCTCTCTGGCTTCCCTTAACATTTTTTCCTTCATTTAAACTTTGGTCAATCTGACAGTTATGTGTCTTGGAGTTGCTCCTCTCGAGGAGTATCTTTGTGGCATTCCCTATAGTTCCTGACTTTGAATGTTGGCGTGCCTTGTTAGGTTGGGGAAGTTCTCCTGGATAATATTGTGCAGAATTGGGGGAGGCGGAGCAAGATGGCCAAATAGGAACAGCTCCAGTCTCCAACTCCCAGCACGAGCGACACAGAAGACCGGTGATTTCTGCATTTTCAACTGAGGTACTGGGTACATCTCACTGGGGAGTGCCAGACGATCGGTGCTGGTCAGCTGCTGCAGCCCGAACACCGAGAGCTGAAGCAGGGTGAGGCATTGCCTCACCTGGAAAGCACAAGGGGGAAGGGAATCCCTTTTCCTAGCCAGGGGAACTGAGACACACAACACCTGGAAAATCGGGTAACTCCCACCCCAATACTGCGCTTTAAGTAAACAGGCACACCAGGAGATCATATCCCACACCTGGCCGGGAGGATCCCACACTCACGGAGCCTACCTCATTGCTAGCACAGCAGTCTGTGATCTACCGGCAAGGCAGCACCGAGGCTGGGGGAGTGGCGCCCGCCACTGCTGAGGCTTAAGTAGGTAAACAAAGCTGCTGGGATGCTCGAACTGGGTGGAGCTCACAGCAGCTCAAGGAAACCTGCCTGTCTCTGTAGACTCCACCTCTGGGGACAGGGCACAGTAAACAATAACAAACGCAGCAGCTCTGCAGACGCAAACGACTCTGTCTCACAGCATTGAAGAGAGCAATGGATCTCCCAACACGGAGGTTGAGATCTGAGAAGGGACAGACTGCCTGCTCAAGTGGGCCCCTGACCCCTGAGTAGCCTAACTGGGAGACATCCCCCACTAGGGGCAGTCTGACACCCCACACCTCACAGGGTGGAGTACACCCCTGAGAGGAAGTTTCCAAAGCAAGAATCAGACAGGTACACTCGCTGTTCAGCAATATTCTATGTTCTGCAGCCTCTGCTGCTGATACCCAGGCAAACAGGGTCTGGAGTGGACCTCAAGCAATCTCCAACAGACCTACAGCTGAGGGTCCTGACTGTTAGAAGGAAAACTATCAAACAGAAAGGACACCTACACCAAAACCCCATCAGTACATCACCATCATCAAAGACCAGAGGCAGATAAAACCACAAATATGGGGAAAAAGCAGGGCAGAAAAGCTGGAAATTCAAAAAATAAGAGTGCATCTCTCCCGGCAAAGGAGCGCAGCTCATCGCCAGCAATGGATCAAAGCTGGATGGAGAATGACTTTGACGAGATGAGAGAAGAAGGCTTCAGTCCATCAAATTTCTCAGAGCTAAAGGAGGAATTACGTACCCAGCGCAAAGAAACTAAAAATCTTGAAAAAAAAGTGGAAGAATTGATGGCTAGAGTAATTAATGCAGAGAAGCTCATAAACGAAATGAAAGAGACGAAAACCATGACACGAGAAATACGTGACAAATGCACAAGCTTCAGTAACCGACTTGATCAACTGGAAGAAAGAATGTCAGCGATTGAGGATCAAATGAATGAAATGAAGCGAGAAGAGAAACCAAAGGAAAAAAGAAGAAAAAGAAATGAACAAAGTCTGCAAGAAGTATGGGATTATGTAAAAAGACCAAATCTACGTCTGATTGGGGTGCCTGAAAGTGAGGGGGAAAATGGAACCAAGTTGGAAAACACTCTTCAGGATATCATCCAGGAGAACTTCCCCAACCTAGTAGGGCAGGCCAACATTCAAATCCAGGAAATACAGAGAACGCCACAAAGATACTCCTCGAGAAGAGCAACTCCAAGACACATAATTGCCAGATTCACCAAAGTAGAAATGAAGGAAAAAATCTTAAGGGCAGCCAGAGAGAAAGGTCGGGTTATCCACAAAGGGAAGCCCATAAGACTAACAGCAGATCTCTCGGCAGAAACTCTACAAGCCAGAAGAGAGTGGGGGCCAATATTCAACATTCTTAAAGAAAAGAATTTTAAACCCAGAATTTTATATCCAGCCAAACTAAGTTTCATAAGTGAAGGAGAAATAAAATCCTTTAGAGATAAGCAAATGCTTAGAGATTTTGTCACCACTAGGCCTGCCTTACAAGAGACCCTGAAGGAAGCACTAAACATGGAAAGGAACAACCGGTACCAGCCATTGCAAAAACATGCCAAAATGTAAAGACCATCAAGGCTAGGAAGAAACTGCATCAACTAACGAGCAAAATAACCAGTTAATATCATAATGGCAGGATCAAGTTCACACATAACAATCTTAACCTTAAATGTAAATGGACTAAATGCTCCAATTAAAAGACACAGACTGGCAAGCTGGATAAAGAGTCAAGACCCATCAGTCTGCTGTATTCAGGAGACCCATCTCACATGCAGAGACATACATAGGCTCAAAATAAAGGGATGGAGGAAGATTTACCAAGCAAATGGAGAACAAAAAAAAGTGGGGGTTGCAATACTAGTCTCTGATAAAACAGACTTTAAACCATCAAAGATCAAAAGAGACAAAGAAGGCCATTACATAATGGTAAAGGGATCAATTCAAGAGGAAGAGCTAACTATCCTAAATATATATGCACCCAATACAGGAGCACCCAGATTCATAAAGCAAGTCCTTAGAGACTTGCAAAGAGACTTAGACTCCCATACAATAATAATGGGAGACTTCAACACTCCACTGTCAACATTAGACAGATCAACGAGACAGAAAGTTAACAAGGATATCCAGCAATTGAACTCATCTCTGCAGCAAGCAGACCTAATAGACATCTATAGAACTCTCCACCCCAAATCAACAGAATATACATTCTTCTCAGCACCACATCATACTTACTCCAAAACTGACCACATAGTTGGAAGTAAAGCACTCCACAGCAAATGTACAAGAACAGAAATTATAACAAACTGTCTCTCAGACCACAGTGCAATCAAACTAGAACTCAGGACTAAGAAACTCAATCAAAACCGGTCAACTACATGGAAACTGAACAACCTGCTCCTGAATGACTACTGGGTACATAACGAAATGAAGGCAGAAATAAAGATGTTCTTTGAAACCAATGAGAACAAAGATACAACATACCAGAATCTCTGGGACACATTAAAGCAGTGTGTAGAGGGACATTTATATCACTAAATGCCCACAAGAGAAAGCAGGAAAGATCTAAAATTGACACTCTAACATCGCAATTAAAAGAACTAGAGAAGCAAGAGCAAACACATTCGAAAGCTAGCAGAAGGCAAGAAATAACTGAGATGAGAGCAGAACTGAAGGAGATAGAGACACAAAAAACCCTCCAAAAAATCAATGAATCCAGGAGTTGGTTTTTTGAAAAGATCAACAAAATTGACAGACCACTAGCAAGACTAATAAAGAAGAAAAGAGAGAAGAATCAAATCGACGCAATTAAAAATGATAAAGGGGATATCACCACCGACCCCACAGAAATACAAACTACCATCAGAGAATACTACAAACACCTCTACGCAAATAAACTGGAAAATCTAGAAGAAATGGATAATTTCCTGGACACTTACACTCTTCCAAGACTAAACCAGGAAGAAGTTGAATCCCTGAATAGACCAATAGCAGGCTCTGAAATTGAGGCAATAATTAATAGCCTACCAACCAAAAAAAGTCCAGGACCAGATGGATTCACAGCTGAATTCTACCAGAGGTACAAGGAGGAGCTGGTACCATTCCTTCTGAAACTATTCCAATCAATAGAAAAAGAGGGAATCCTCCCTACCTCATTTTATGAGGCCAACATCATCCTGATACCAAAGCCTGGCAGAGACACAACAAAAAAAGAGAATTTTAGACCAATATCCCTGATGAACATCGATGCAAAAATCCTCAATAAAATACTGGCAAACCGGATTCAGCAGCACATCAAAAAGCTTATCCACCATGATCAAGTGGGCTTCATCCCTGGGATGCAAGGCTGCTTCAACATTCGCAAATCAATAAACATAATCCAGCATATAAACAGAACCAAAGACAAGAACCACATCATTATCTCAATAGATGCAGAAAAGGATTTTGACAAAATTCAACAGCCCTTCATGCTAAAAACGCTCAATAAATTCGGTATTGATGGAACGTACCTCAAAATAATAAGAGCTATTTATGACAAACCCAGAGCCAATATCATACTGAATGGGCAAAAACTGGAAAAATTCCCTTTGAAAACTGGCAAAAGACAGGGATGCCCTCTCTCACCACTGCTATTCAACATAGTGTTGGACGTTCTGGCTAGGGCAATCAGGCAAGAGAAAGAAATCAAGGGGATTCAGTTAGGAAAAGAAGAAGTCAAATTGTCCCTGTTTGCAGATGACATGATTGTATATTTAGAAAACCCCATTGTCTCACCCAAAATCTCCTTAAGCTGATAAGCAACTTCAGCAAAGTCTCAGGATACAAAATTAATGTGCAAAAATCACAAGCATTCTTATACACCAGTAACAGTCAAACAGAGAGCCAAATCAGGAAGGAACTTCCATTCACAATTGCTTCAAAGAGAATAAAATACCTAGGAATCCAACTTACAAGGGATGTAAAGGACCTCTTCAAGGAGAACTACAAACCACTGCTCAGTGAAATAAAAGAGGACACAAACAAATGGAAGAACATACCATGCTCATGGATAGGAAGAATCAATATCGTGAAAATGGCCATACAGCCCAAGGTAATTTATAGATTCAATGCCATCCCCATCAAGCTACCAATGAGCTTCTTCATAGAATTGGAAAAAACTGCTTTAAAGTTCATATGGAACCAAAAAAGAGCCCGCATCTCCAAGACAATCCTAAGTCAAAAGAACAAAGCTGGAGGCATCACGCTACCAGACTTCAAACTATACTACAAGGCTACAGTAACCAAAACAGCATGGTACTGGTACCAAAACAGAGATATAGACCAATGGAACAGAACAGAGTCCTCAGAAATAATACCACAGATCTACAGCCATCTGATCTTTGACACACCTGAGAGAAACAAGAAATGGGGAAAGGATTCCCTATTTAATAAATGGTGCTGGGAAAATTGGCTAGCCATATGTAGAAAGCTGAAACTGGATCTTTTCCTTACTCCTTATACGAAAATTAATTCAAGATGGATTAGAGACTTAAATGTTTGACCTAATACCATAAAAATCCTAGAGGAAAACCTAGGTAGTACCATTCAGGACATAGGCTTGGGCAAAGACTTCATGTCTAAAACACCAAAAGCAACGGCAGCAAAAGCCAAAATTGACAAATGGGATCTCATTAAACTAAAGAGCTTCTGCACAGCAAAAGAAACTACCAGCAGAGTGAACAGGCAACCTACAGAATGGGAGAAAATTTTTGCAATCTACTCATCTGACAAAGGGCTAATATCCAGAACCTACAAAGAACTCAAACAAATTTACAAGAAAAAAACAAACAAACCCATCAAAAAGTGGGCAAAGGATATGAACAGACATTTCTCAAAAGAAGACATTCATACAGCCAACAGACACATGAAAAAATGCTCATCATCACTGGCCATCAGAGAAATGCAAATCAAAACCACAATGAGATACCATCTCACACCAGTTAGAATGGCGATCATTCAAAAGTCAGGAAACAACAGGTGCTGGAGAGGATGTGGAGAAATAGGAACACTTTTACACTGTTGGTGGGATTGTAAACTAGTTCAACCATTATGGAAAACAGTATGGCGATTCCTCAAGGATCTAGAACTAGATGTACCATATGACCCAGCCAACCCATTACTGGGTATATACCCAAAGGATTATAAATGATGCTGCTATAAAGACACATGCACACGTATGTTTTTTGCAGCACTATTCACAATAGCAAAGACTTGGAATCAACCCAAATGTCCATCAGTGACAGATTGGATTAAGAAAATGTGGCGCATATACACCATGGAATACTATGCAGCCATAAAAAAGGATGAGTTTGTGTCCTTTGTAGAGACATGGATGCAGCTGGAAACCATCATTCTTAGCAAACTATCACAAGAACAGAAAACCAAACACCGCATGTTCTCACTCATAGGCGGGAACTGAACAATGAGATCACTTGGACTCGGGAAGGGGAACATCACACACCGGGGCCTATCATGGGGAGGGGGGAGGGGGGAGGGATTGCATTGGGAGTTATACCTGATGTAAGTGACGAGTTGATGGGTGCAGCACACCAACATGGCACAAGTATACATATGTAACAAACCTGCACGTTGTGCACATGTACCCTACAACTTAAAGTTTAATAATAATAAATAAATTTAAAAAAAAATATTGTGCAGAATTTTTCCAACTTGGTTCCATTCTCGCCGTCACTTTCAGGTACACCAATCAGATGTAGATTTGGTCTTTTCACATAGTCCCGTATTTCTTGGAGATTTTGTTCATTTATTTTTACTCTTTTTTCTCTAAGCTTCTCTTCTTGCTTGCTTTCATTCATTTGACCTTCAATCACTGATATCCTTTCTTCCAGTTGATTGAGTCAGTTACTGAAGCTTGTGCTTTTCTCATGTAGTTCTCGTGTCATGGTTTTCATCTCTATCAGTTCGATTATGGACTTCTCTACATTAGTTATTCTAGTTAGCCATTCGTTAAATCTTTTTTCAATGTTTTTAGTTTCTTTCCGCTGGGTTCATATTTCTTCGTTTAGCTCGGAGAAGTTTGATTGTCTGAAGTCTTCTCTCAACTCATCAAAGTCATTCTTTGTCCAGCTCTACTCCATTGCTGGCAAGGAGCTGCGTTCCTTTGGAGGGGGAGAGGCACTCTGATTTTTAAAATTACCAGCTTTTCTGTACTGCTTTTTCCCCTTCTTTGTGGTTTTATCTACCTTCGGTTTTTGCGGATGGTGACGTACTGATGTTGTTTTGGTGTAACATTTCTTATAGTACATGTCTGTTAGTGTAAATGTCCTCAGCTATTGTTTGCCTGTAAAAGTCATTATCTCTTCTTTATTTCTGAAGGATAGCTTTACTGGGTAAAGTATTCTTGGTTGACAGTTTTCTTCCTTTGCACTCTGAATACATTGTCTCACTTCTCCCGTTCTCTAAAGTTTCTGCAGAGAAGTCTGCTACCAGTCATGTTTGATCTCCATTGCATGTTATTTCCTTCCTATCTCTTGCTGCTTTCAGAATCATCTCTTTGTTAGAACTTTCAGAGTTTGATCATAATATGTGATGGAATTGTCTTATTTGGGTGGAATCAGATTAGTGACTTTTCGTCTTCCTGCATATGCATATTTATGTGCTTCTCCTCTTTCAAAAAAAATTCTGTTATTACTTTTTGAAAGGCCCTTGTACTTTTTCCCTCAATTTTTTCTTTAATTCTAATAAACTAAATATTTGCTCTTTTGATATTTTCCTATACATCCTGTCAGCTCTCTTAATTGTTTTTATTTTTATTTCTTATTTCTCCCCTGTCTGCATATTTTCAAACAGCCTGCTTCAAGCTCGTTTATTCTTTCCTCTGTTTGATTGATTATTCTACCGATGTTCTCTATTGCTTTTTTCTTTCTTTTCTTGTTCTTTTTGGTTCCAGAATTTCTGTTTGATTTTTTTTTATTATTTCAATCTCTGTGTTAGATTTATGTGATACATTTTTGAATTAATTTTCTGTGCTTTATTAAAGTTTATTGTTCCTCTTTAAAACAACTATTTTGAATTTAATATCTGAGACATCACATATGTCTATCAATTTAGGGTCAGTTTCTGGCATCTTATTTTGTCCTTTTGAGTAGGCCATATTTCCCTGAATGTTCTTGATGTTGGTGGGTATGTGACAATGTATGTAAATTGAGGGATCAGGTATTGGTTTCAATCTCCACAGTCTGACTTTTTTTTTTTTTTTTTGTGACTGTCTTTCAGAGAACCTTGCAGAGATTCTAAGCAGACTGACTGTAGTGCCTTGACACTACAATTGTCTCAGCACTAAAGAGACCACTAAGCCCAGGCTCCCCATGAGCCTTAGGAGGGCTATGAGTTTGATGCAGCTCTAAGGGATGAATAGACCTGAGAAAGACATACGTAGGGTACTGGAGCTGTGTGAGATTAGGAAACTCTTATATTTACTAAACACTACAGAGGTTCCTCAGAAAACTAAAAATAGAACTACCATGAGATACAACAACCCCACTACTGGGTGTATATCTAAAATAAAGGAAATCAGTATGTCAACAGAAAACTGCACTTACATAGTTATTTCAGTACTATTTACAAAAGCAAATATATGGAATCAACTCAAACATTCAACAGAGGAATGAATAGAGAAAATGTGGTATACAGGCACAATGGAATACTATCAAGCCGTAACAAATAATGAAATTCTGTTATTTTCAGCAACATCAATTGAATTGAAAGACATTATGTTAAGTAAAATAAGCCAGATACAGTGAGATACTGCCTTGTATCACTTGTATGTAAAAGCTAAAAGAGTAGATCTTGTAGAAGTAGAGAGTCCAGTAGTGTTTAGTGGAGGCTGAGAAGTGGGAGGGGATACTCAGAGGTTGGTTAACAAATATAAAATTATAACTAGAAAGGATAAATAAATTTTAATGTTCTATAGCACCATAGGGTACTATAATCAACAACAATTTGTTGTACATTTTCAAACAGGTGAAAGAGTGGATTTTGAACATTCCCAACAAAAATAAATTATAAGCATTTGTAGTGATGGCTAATTACTCTAATTTGATTACTTCACATTGTATACTAGCATCAGAATATCACACTGTACCCCATAAATATTTACAATTATTATGTGTCAATTAAAAATAATAATAAGAGAAAAAAATTTAAAAGATCTGCTGTGGGACTGAGTTTCATAAGCCCATAAAAAAGGGCAGACTCCCAAACTGTGAGATATGGGCGATTCTCCTACCAGGTCTTTGTTGGAGCATTTCTGGACTGAACTCTAAGCAACGGGAGTCTGAAGCTAAGCCACAGGGAAACATTCATGTTCATTTTCCAGACTGATGTTAGCAGGCAGACAAGCTTCTCACCCAAGCACTAGTGTATGTGATTCCTTCTGCACTACTTGACATATGGTTTTGGTTGTAGGCTCAAGGTCAGTCAGGGATGTAGCCAATCCCATTGGGAAACTGGGTTATTTCTGATCTTTAACTAAGAAGCACAGTCTGGGGATTAGCTATGTGGATGTAACTGTGCACTCTCAAAATGATCCTCCTAAACCTTGGGGTCCAGTGGGGTTTCACGACATCCTACTTGAATCCTGAGGCTTCTACTGAGAAACTTTTTTCTGTGAATCGCTGTAGAATTGTTGTTGTTGTGCAGGGATATGTGTAGGTTACTTCTTATTCTACCATATTGCTATTGTCACTTCGCAGTGTTTAAGACTTTTTCAAGATGAATTTTTCTCTCTTGCACTTGACTCTACAGAATGAAAGATGTTGGTGTGAGTAGAGAATGATTGGGAAAAAGTTGGAGTTATAGTTACTGGAAAGTGACATCCAAATTCTATAGAGGTGAAAAGAGAGGGGCAACTCAGCATCTGGAGAGAGAATACCTTAAATCCCTGAAGATACAGGGAGAAAAAGGGATGTTACTACACTTATATCTTTCAAAATTACCCTTTTCTACTCACACCAAGATCTTTCATTCTGTAGAGTCAAGTGCAAGAGAGACAAATTCATCTTGAAAAAAATCTTAAACACTGGGAAGTGACAATAGCAATATGGTGGAATAAGATGTAACCCACTCATATCCCTGCACAACAACAACAATTCTATACCAATTCACAGCCAAAGTTCATCACCAAAAAACCCCACCATGGTGTAGCTTTCAAACTTACAAGTGCCTCAGATTTAACTAACTTTCCTTTCTGCTATTCCTCTCCTGATATGCTCTTACAAAATTTTGATCATCATTCTCCTTAACTTTATCAATAATTATTTCAGAAGCAGGAAGGGAGCATTCCAACTTCTACATCTCCCATAGAAAACACTTCCAGAGGTCTATCTGACTCCCATTCTTAATTAATTCATGGGGAAAAAAATGCCAATAACTGATGGTTTGGACAAACAAGATAGATTGTATTAACTGCCTGATGGCAGTCCCTCCAAAAAATGACTAGAAGCAATTATTTTTGTTACCACTTCACACAGACATAATTCACCTACTTAAAATTCACCTATTTAAAGTGTACAGTTCAATGCTTTTTTTTTTTTTTTTTTTGACAGAGTCTTACTCTGTTGCCCAGGCTGGAGTGCAGTGGCATGATCTCGGCTCACTAGCTCAATGTTTTTACACATGTTTTAATCTAATTTCAAGATTAATCAGTATTACCATATTTCAATCCTTGATGTTGCATTAAAAGAATGTGTAAGACTGTATATTTCCCTTAACCATTCATCAATTGATGAATATTAGTTGTTTCCACACTTTCACCATCAATAAAAATGCTGCTAAGAACATTTATATACAGTACAAGTTTCTATATGGATATATGCTTTCATTTCTCTTGAATATATAATTAGGAGTAAAATTGTTGGACATATCACAACTTTGTGATGAACAACATGAATACTGCCAAAATGTTTTCAAGAGTGGCTGTATCATCTTATATTATTGCCAGTAGTACTTGAAGGTTCCAATTTCTCCCCATCCTCACAAACACTTCTTATTGTCAGTCTTTTTAACTCTAGCCATTTTAGGATGTGTGAAGTATTATCTCATTGTGACTTTGATTGACTTTGATTTACATTTCCCTCATAACTAATAATGTTGAGCACCTTTTCATGTGCTTATTGGCTGTTACTATATATTATTTTGGGAAATATCCAGGTCTTTTGTCTAATTTTTAATTGTGTTAATTTGGTTACTATTTTTTTTTTTTATTGTGTTGTAAGAGGTTTTTTTAAAAAACATATTCTGGATGCAAGCCTTTGACAGATTCATGATTTTCAAACACTTCTTCCATTTTTTAAATTTATTCTTGATATATTTTTTCATAACAATTTGCTAGTTATTATTTAGTCATATTATTGTTGCTTGTGTTGTGGGTGTCATATCTAAGGAATAATTAACTAGCACAGGGCAACAATGATTTACTAATTTGCTATTCTTTTTAAAGTGCTATTATTTTAGCTTTCTCATTGAGGTCTATAATACACTTTGAGTTAATTTTTCTGTACAGTAGTAAGTAGGAGTCATCACATGTGAATACTCACTTGCCCCAACACTATTTGTTGAAATGACTACTATTTTTTCATTAAATTCCTTCATCAATCTTCTTGAAAGTCAATTGACTACAGATGTGGCAGTCTACTTCTGGGCTTTCAGCTATATTCCATTGATATAGTTGCCTATACTTATGCCAGTGTCACTCTGTCTTGAAAGCAATAGTTTTGTAGTAAGGTTTGAAATAAAGAAAAGTGGGTTATCCAACTTTGCTTTTTTCATTCAAGATTGCTATGAATATTCTGGATCATTTGCAACTGGAGGCCCGGGCATGGTGGCTTATGCCTGTAATCCCAGCACTTTGGGAGGCTAAGGTGGGTGGATCACCTGAGACCAGGAGTTCAAGACCAGTCTGTCCAACATGGCAAAATACCACCTATATTAATAATACAAAAATTAACTGGGCATGGTGGTGCACACCTGTAATCCCAGCTGCTTGGTAGGGTGAGGGATGAGAATTACTTGAATCTGGGAAGTGAAAGTTGCAGTGAGCCAAGATCACACCACTACACTCCAGACTCGGAGGACGGAGTGAGACCTTGTCTTAACAAGCAAACAAACAAACAAACAAAACATTTGCAACTGGATATAAAATTTAGACTATTCTGTTCATTTCGGCAAAAATGATATTTTGACAGAGATTGTTTTAAATACGTAGATCAATTTTTGGTCCATTACAGAGTCTTCTTTCCAATCAATTAATATGTGATATCTTCCAATTCATTTAGATCTTTTCAATTAATTTCTAAAGTATTTTGTAGTGTTCAGTGTACAAGCCTTGCATTTCTTTTATAATTATTTCTTATTATTGTAATATTATGCAATTTTTTATAAAATTATTTTCTTAATTTCACTTTCTTTTTTTAAAAGTGAAAACACACTTACTAAGAAAGTAAGAAAATAAAATAATGGCCACCAGTGGCCTGCTGGACTAAGGCTACTTACCATTACTTCTTGATTATATGCTAAACAAGGGATGAACAATTCTCAGAACTAAGGGTTTCTCCTTTTTTTAGACCACATAGGGAAACTTTCTGACATTGCCGTGGCATTTATAAACTGTTATGGCAGTGGTGGGAGTGTCTTTTAGCATGCTAATGCATTATAATTAGTGATATTCAGCAATGAGGACAACCACAGGTCACTTTTGTTGCTATCTTGGTTTTGGTATGTTTTGGCTGGCTTCTTTATCACATGCTGTTTCACCAGCAAGGTCTTTGTGGCCTGTATTTTGTGCAGATATCCTATCTCATCCATGAATTACAATGCCTTAACCTCCTGTGAATGCAGCCCAGTAGGTCTCATCTGTATTTTATTCAGCCCCTATTCAAGATGAAGTCACTCTGGTTCAAACATCACTGACATCTTTTCTCCCTCCCTTTTATAAGGGAAACCTAATCCTGAGGGTTGTAGAGAAATGAAGTTCCATCCTTCTGTAACTTCTCCAGGCTGATTAGGGATGATGATATTCCTGCTTAACTATTAAGGTCTCTTATATTTAGTACAGCAAGGAGTTTAGTCAGAAAGCATTGGTTTGTTGAGGGTCATTAATAACTCTTAGTTCTGACAAAAGATGATATCTGTAAGATTAATAAGTGTTCAAATTAAGAGAACATTAAGTTTATCCTGCCTTCCTACATATAGTGTGCAACAGCAATATATTTCACAAGAGTAAAGCAAAATGAGTTAAACTATCCAAAGTAAACAAATCTAAAAAGCTTTCCATGAACTGGGCATCTACTCCAAGCTGATATGAGGTTGCTAGCTGATTTCAATACCTTCCCAGAATTAGAATATTGATTCAGATTTTTACATTACCCATTCTTCTTGGTTTTTTTCTGAGCAGCAGTCAGAGATTACTGGTTGGTTCACAGGAGTAAGTAGGGTTAGTCTAAATTGCACTAAATGAAAAGTTCAAAACAACTAATGAGACTAGAAGCTAATAACAAGTGTACCATAATTATTGAAACAAAAATTTCTCTCTTGAGCTTCCATTTTTTACTAAAGACAAATCATGATAAGACCGATTTGCCTAACTATACTTGGCCTGATTATTTGTATAAAGTGCAGCAAAAGCCATCTCTGAGATTCCTTATGGAACAGAGTTCCATCAAAGCCTGTATAAAAACTCTATGTGAAAAAGTCTATTTTTACTTCTAATTATTTTTCACATTGGCTTTGATGGAACTCTGTTCCATAAGGAATCTCAGATAAGACTTTTTTTTAAAAAGCTGAGTGCAGCCATGCGTTTGTACTGTCAAATACCTGTATTTGTTGGGTAAATTCCTCTCCTCATGAGGTCCCAAGATAACTTGAGGCTCCTGGGCCTGTCAGGAAGTAACATTTTTTTACTTACCACAGGTCACGAACCCTGAACAGGGACTATGTAGACAAGGAATGGGGCCAGTTTTCCCAAAGGGCTTTTATTGGCACTCTATAAATCAAGTTTGATTCCTTAAAGGAAAGCATGCTGTTCCAGTCAAACCCTTGGTAAAGTAACCAGGTTCTCCAATTGTGTCTTGTTACAAAAGAAACAGATTCTTATTGCATTTATGCAAATTTCTATTGCCATAAGTTTAGAATACTCACAAATAGTCTCCAAATTCTGGAGAAATTGGGTAAAGAGAAACAAATATGCTCCAAAGTTTGTTCACATATGTATACTTTACTCAATTGATGAAAGCTGTCAATAGCTCAAAAGAAAAGTTTCCCTGACTATGAAAAAGAAAACAAAGAATCAGAAACATTTTAAGCAAAAGGTCAAAAGATTACTTCAGTCTTCTACTTGTCAAGTCCATGCAGTTAACACTAGTTCTTCTTGATATTCATGAACACTTCAGCTCTTTACAAGAGCCCTGACAGTTATTTCCTCTATTCTGATATCACAATTTCCAAAGTTATCAGAAACCTGCATTCAAGAGCACCTGTAAATCCTATAGCTGATTATAAACCACCGTTGAAG
Source organism: Chlorocebus sabaeus (assembly GCF_047675955.1). Taxonomy (NCBI): domain Eukaryota; kingdom Metazoa; phylum Chordata; class Mammalia; order Primates; family Cercopithecidae; genus Chlorocebus; species Chlorocebus sabaeus. Next base: position 95,139,337 of record NC_132933.1, on the reverse strand, counting down.
GGGATCAAAACAAGACAACAATTTTCTGTGGATGACAAAAAGTCCTACGACAGCCAGTATTAAAGCCACAGTTGACTAGGAATTTTGGTGACTTCTGTGGCATACACCAATTTTAATTAACAATTGTAACTATTAATAACATACACAAAGTCACATCAAAATCATAGGAGTTCCCCATTATTTTGGAACAGATACCAATAACGTAGTTTTACAAATGTAGCCCAAAGAAAGCCGAACACCATTTTATGTTTGACAATGCTTGTTGTATGATTTTTATACCAAATAAATCAAATATGTCATTTTTATAATTTAGGTGACCTAATATCTAAAAAATTAGTTAGGTCAGAATAAAAAATCATTTATAATTTGGTTTTGGAAAATTTGTCAAATATCAAAGGTTTTAATAGAGTTCCAGGTTACCAAAAGTCATTCATTTAGCTCAAATAATAACTCCAAAACATTAAAAAGGCAAAAACCTTTACTCATTAATAGAGGGAAGACTTTGCTTTCCAAACAATCTTTTCTTTTCTTTCCTTTTGTTTTCCTACAGTTTATTCAAAATGCTTACAAAAAATTTTTCTTTCTTAAAAATTAGATGAAAGTCTTGTTCAAGAGAGAAAGCCAAGTTTCACCTTTGCATTAGTGTACTATTGATGGCAAGCCCAATTCTTAATATAACCTTATAGACAAATGTATTCAATCTTAATCAGATTGACCATAAGGTAAGATTCTTATAAACCTTTTATAACCCTTCACAAATTTTTGTTAAAGAACAGATTGGTGCTCTAAGAAAAACCTGTTTTTTTCCAAGGAGTCCCAGGCTGTTAGAGCTTGAATATTCACTTTTAATTAAGCTGACTTTTAACCAGAGTGCTCTTTTTAGAACTCCTTTTTAAATCTCTTATTACCTGACTTTAGCCAGGGCAAATGGCAAATGTTTCTGTGCTCAGATAAAGGAAAATTCAAGATGGTTCATGGAGGGGAAGAGAATCAACAAATGCTAAAGGTTACACAGATATCAAACCATAAAGAATTCATTCCCTAAGCTGATAATTGAACCTAGACTGCCGATATAAAATGGCAAAACCTTATTTGTTGAGCTATAGCATTGGACGATTTCCACTGCCCTTATGAAGGATCCTAGTGCTGGCAATTTTGAGCTCATAAAAGCTTTTAACTGCTCAAGATAACATTGAGGGATAACTATGACATGAACCCACAAAATACTATTTCCTGGAAGGGTAGAGCCCAAAAGAAAGTACCACCACATCATTATGAAGTCAAGCTCCCAAGGATATAACAGAATAGTTTGCTGGGCCATCTTGAACAGCAGTCTTATGGAGTCAGAAGCCCATGTTCTATCTTAAGGTAGTACCCCTCTTTCTGACTGAAAGATACAGAAGGACAAATTCATAGCACACAGTCCAACAGATTCTCTACAACTTAAGCTAGCTTCACAAATCCCATTTCTGATTAATCAAAACTTTACAGAGGAGATAAACAGTGATTTTTACCATTTATTCCACCAGTTTTCACAGAGAGAAAGGAAAGGGAAGGGAGAAAAGCATTGCCTGTGGTGGGGCAGGGACTTGGAGGAGCACAAGGAGGCCAGAGAAAGGCCCACCCATCCCAGGAATTCTGAATCAAAAGTTCACTTGGACACTTGTCAGTAGTAAAGGGATCTTTTCAGTAGTCCCATCAGCTCTCAAGCTTCCCCTTTTGGGGAGAGGAAAGCTCCCCATGTCCCGTGATCCTGTACATGTCTAATCCTGTCACTCATGGCCATCAGCAAAGAGTGCAGATTAATTCAAAGAGAATAGCATTTAACATCTGTAGTGGGTAATCTATTTTTACCTAGGAGAGACTTTACAGAGAGGCCTCTAACCCATTAAGTTTTAGAAAAGGCTGTACCTTGCTAAGTTGGGCCTCAAATCCAAGTTTGATTGTGTCTTTGCTTTTTATTAAGAGAAACCTTTAACCAACTCTGTGTTAGGAGAGGCTCCAACTCCCCTAAATTGGGCCACTAACTCAATTCCATCCTTTACACAAGTAGTCCACCACTTTATACAAAGTCAGCCAATTGGTATTTCTGTCCATTTCCTTTGGATCAGGGGTCTCCTCAGTATCATCCTTTCATGATTCACCAAGAAGGTGTTACCAGAAAGGGACTATTATCCAGATCCCAAGAGATCATTCTTGGATCTCATGCAAGAAAGTATTTGAGGCACATTCTGAAAGTGAAAACAAGTTTATTAAGAAAGTAAAGGAATAAAAGAATGGCTACTACATAGGCAGAGCAGCCAATTTCATCTGCAGATTGTTCATTGCTAATGTATAGATATGATTGATTTTTCTATTGATCTTATATCCCCATCCTGTAATTTTATTCATTCTAATTTTTTTAGTGGATCCTTTGATTTTTTTAAACAAAGTTATGTAATCTGCCAATAGAGATCATTTTACTTCTTCCTTTGTCCAGATCCCTTCAGTTGAATTCCTTGTCTAATTGTTCTTGATAGAACATCTAGGATAATGTTAAATAGAAATGGTGAAAGCAGACATACCTGTCCTGTTCGTTTTGTTTGAATTTGGTTTGTTTTATTTGATCTCAGGAGGAAAGCATTCAGTGTTTTGCAATTAAGAATGATGTTTACTGTTTATATGCATAAATGTCCTTTATCAGATTGGAGAAGTTTCCTTCTATTTCTAGTTTTTGTGTACTTTTTTTTTTTTTAATGTTAAGTTCAGGATACAAGTGCAGGTTTGTTACATAGACAAACTTGTGCCATGAAGGTTTGTTGTGCAGATTATTCATCACCCAGGTATTAACACTAGTGCCCATTAATTATTTTCCCCATTCCTCTTCCTTCTCCCACCCTCCAACCTCCAAAAGACCCCAGTGTATGTTGTTCCCTTCTATGCATCCATGTGTTTTTATCAATTAGCTTCCACTTATTAGTGAGAGCATGCAGTATTTGTTTCTTGTTCCCATGTTACTTAGCTGAGCATAAAGACCTCCAACTACCTCCATATCCCTGCAAATGACATGATCTCCTTCTTTTTTATGGGTGCATCTTATTCCATGGTGTATATATACCACATTTTCTTTGTCCAGTCTATCATTAATGGGTATTTATGTTGATTTCATGTATTTGCTCCTGTGAATAGTGCTGCAATAAACATACATGTGCATGTTTCTTTATAATAGAAGCATTTATATTCCTTTGGGTATATACCCAGTTATGTGATTGCAGGATTGAATGGTATTTCTGTCTTTTGGTCTTTGAGGAATTGCCACATTGTCTTCCACAATGGCTGAACTAATTTACACTCCCACCAACAGTGTGTAAGTTTTCCCTTTTCTCCACAAACTCACTACTATCTGTTACTTTTTATTTTCTATTAATAGCCATTAATGGTTTATTATGGTTTTGGTTCACATTTCTCTAATTCTCAGTGATGTTAAGCTTTTTTTTTCATATGATTGTTGACCACATGTATGCTACTTTTGAAAAGTCCACATCCTTTGCTCGCTTTTTTATGGGGTTGTTTTTTCTTTTAAATTTGTTTAAGTTTCTTATAGGTGCTGGATATTAGCCCTTTGTTGAATGCATAATTTGCAAATATTTTCTCTCATTTAGTAGGTTGTCTGTTTACACTGTTGATAGTTTATTTTGCTGTACAGAAGCTCCTTAGTTTAAATAGATTCTATTTGTCAATATTCACTTTTGTTGCAATTGTTTTTTGCATCTTCATAATGAAATCTTTGCCTGTGCCTATAAAAGACAAGGTATTGGGTTTTGTGAAATGCTTTTTCTGCATTGATTGACATAATCTTGTGGTATTCATACTTTATTCTATCAAGTTTATTTATTGGTTTTCATATGTTAAACTGACCATGATAAATCCCATATGGTCATGATGTATAATATTCCTTACATGTTGCTGGATTATGTTGCTAGTTTTTTGGTCAGGTTTGTTTGTGTCTGCAGCTACAAAGGACACTGTTCTGTAATTTTCTCTTCATGTAATGTATTTAATTATTTTGGGGATCAAGGTAGTACTGGCATCATAGAATGAGGTAAGTAAACACTGTTCTATTTTTCAGACATATTCTAAAGTATTTTAAACATTTTTCTGTAACAGCACTTGAGAAGAGTATGTATTCTGCTTTTTGGGGGTCCTGTGCTCTACAGATGTATGTTAGGTCTAGTTTGTCTAGATTACACTATTGTTCTATCTTTGATAATCTTCTGATTAGTTATTATATTAACTATCACATGTCATTTTGATGACTCCAACTACTATTGTGCAATTTTTAAAATATCTCCCTCAATTCTGTTAGTTTTGATTTAGGTATTATGAGGTTATATTATTTTGTGTACACAGATTTATAATTATTACATTTTCTTGAAGAATTTATATTTATGTCATCATTAAATATGCTTCATAGTCACTAGTAACAATTTTTCTTTTAATGTTTATTTTATCTGGTGATATTATAGCTGCTCAACTGTCTTATAGTTGCTGCTTGCAGTGTATAACTTTTCCATTATTTTACTTTAAATTATTTGTGTATTTTACTCTAAAGAGTGTCTCTTCTTAAAAGAATATAATTGGCTAACATTTTAATTTTTATTGTAATAAAATCACATAACATAACATTTACCATGGATCACGTTATGTCAATTTTGCCAATATATTATTTTTGATGGAAGTATTAAATTCATTTACATTTAGTTATTTCTGAAGAGATTCAATCTGACATTTCATTTGTTTTCTGCATGCCTAATATATTTTATTCTTTATTACTTTTAATTTTTTATCGACTTAATATTTGTACATATTTATGTAGTACATGTGTTTTTTTATATATATTGAATGTGTAATGGTCAAATCAAGGTACTTAGGGTATTCATCACCTCAAGTATGTGTTATTTCTATGTACTGAAAATAGTTTAAGTCCTCTCTTCTAGCCATTTGGAATATGTGTACATCACTGTAAAAATTAGAACATGTTCCTTCTATCTACAAATGGGTATATTTGTACCCATTAACCAACCTCTCTTTATCCCCTTTCACACACTTGTCCTTCCCAACTTCTAGTAACTATCATTCTATTGGCTATTTCTATGAGATCAAATTTTTTAAAGGCCCTACATATGAGTGAGACATGTGACATTTGTATTTCTGTGTATGGCTTATTTCACTTAACATAATGACCTTCAGTTCCATCCACGTTGCTGCAAATGACAAAATTTCAATTTTTTTGGTGATTCATAGTTCGTTATATATATATATATATATATATATACACACACACCATGTTTCTTTATCTGTTTATCTCTTGATGGACACTTACATTTATTCCATTGCTTTACTACTGGGAATAGTTTTGCAATAAACATGAGGATGCGGGTACTCCTTTTATAAACTGATTTTCTTTCCTTTGAATATAAACCATTAGTGGGATTGCTAGATCATATAGTTTTAGTTTTGTGAGAAATCTCCACACTGTTTTCCATAATGGTTGTAATAATTTACATTACCTCCCATGGTGTAATACTTCAATTTTCCTTTCATCCTTGCCAGCATCTGTTATTTTTTGACATTTTAATAATGGCCTTTCTACTTGGTAAGATGATATTTTATTGTGGTTGTAATGATTCATAATATTGGACATCTCTTCATATATTTGTTGGCTGTTTGAATGTCTTCTTTTGATAAATGTCTATCCATATGTTTACCCAATTATTTATTTACTTATTTCTTTAACATTTATTTTAGGTTTAGGGGTACATGTGCAGGATTGTTATACAGGTAAACTGCATGTCATGAGGGTTTGGTGTACAGATTATTTAGTCACCCAGTTAATAAGTATAGTACCCAATAGGTATATTTTTAATTTCCTTCCTACCTCCACCCTTCACACTCAAGTAGGTCCTGGTGTCTGTTATTCCCGTCTTGCTGTCCATGTGTTCTCATTGTTTAGCTCCCTCTGATAAGTGAGAATGTATGATATTTGGTTTTCTGTTTCTGCACTAGTTTGCTTAGGATAATAGTCTCCAGCTCCATTCATGTTGCTTTAAAGGACAGAAACTCATTCTGTTTTATGACTGTGTAGTAATCCATGGTGTTTGTGTACCACATTTTCTTTATCTATCTAGTCTACTGTTGATGGGCATTTAGGATGATTCCATCTCATTGCTATTGTGACTAGTGTTTCAATGAACATATGTGTGGCATGTGTTGTTATGGTTAAATGATTTATACTCTTTTGAGTATATACCCAGTGATGAAATTTCTAGGTCCAATGGTAATTATGTTTCAAGTTCTTTGAGGAATTACCACAATATCTTCCACAATGTTTGAACTGATTTACACAGCCACCAGCAGTGCATACCCATTCCGTTTTGTCTGAAACTTCACCAGAATCTGTTATTTTTTGACTTTTTGATCACAGCCATTCTGACTGATATGAGATGGTATCTCACCATCGTTTTGATTTGCATTTCTCAAATGGTTAGTAATGTTAAGCATCTTATTTTGTATGACTGCTGGCCACATGTATGTCTTCTTTGGAAAAGTGTTTCCATCCTTTGCCCACTTTTTAATGGGATTGTTTTTGACTTGTAAATAGTTAACTTATAAATTCTGGATATTAAACATTTGCAGGATGCATAGTTTGCTAATATTTTCTCCCCTTCTGTAGGTTGTCTGTTTACTCTGTTGATAGTTTATTTTGCTGTGCAGAAGCCCTTTAGTTTGATTAGTTTCCATTTGTCAGTATTTGCTTTTCTTGTAATTGCTTTTGGCATCTTTGTCATAAAATCTTTGTTAGATTCTATGTTCCAAATTGTATTTCCTAGGTTTCTCCCCAGAGTTTTTATAGTTTGGGGTTTAAAATTTAAGTTGTTAATCCATATTGAGTAAATTTTTGTATATAGTGTAAGGAAGCGGTTCAGTTTCAGTCTTCTGCAGATATCTAGGCTGTTATTTCAGCACCAGTTTTTTAACAGTGAGTACTTTCCCCATTGCTTGTTTCTGTTAGCTTTGTCAAAGATCAGATGGTTTGTCTATGCCTCTTTACCAGTGTCATGCTGTATTGTTTACTCTAGCTTGTAATATGGTTTAAAGTTAGGCAATGTGATGCCTAAAGCTTTGTTCCTTTAGATTAGGCTTGTTTTGTCTATTTGGTCTTTTTTGTTGTTGTTGTTGCCTATGAATTATTCTAGTTTTGTGAAGAATGTCTTCAGTGGTTTAATAAAAATAGCTTTATTTATTTATTTATTTATTTATTTATGGAGTCTTGCTCTGTCGCCCATGCTGCAGTGCAATGGCCCCATCTCGGCTCACTGCAATCTCCACTTCCTGAGTTAAAGTGACTCTCCCACCTCAGCCTCCTGAGTAGCTGGGATTACAGGCTCCTGCCATCATGGCTGGCTAGATTTTGTTTTTTTTGTAGAGGTGGGGTTTCACAATGTTGGCCAGACTGGTCTTGAACTCCTGACCTCAGGTTATCTGCTTGCCTCGGCCTCCCAAAGTGCTGAGATTACTAGTGTGAGTCACCATGTCCAGCTGAGGAATAGATTTGAATCTATAAATTGCTTTGAGCTGTAGGGTCATTCTAATGATATCCATTCTTCCTATTCATGAATATGGAATATTTTTCTATTTGTTTGTGTCATCTCTGAATTCTTTGAGCAGTGTTTTGTAATTCTCATTGTAGAAAACTTTCAATTCTCTTGTTAACATTATTCCTAGGTATTTATTTTTGTGTGTGGGTATTATGAATGGAATTGTATTTCTGATTTGGCTCTCAGCTTGGATACTGTTGTAAAAAAAAAAAGTGTTACTGATTTTTGTACCCTAATTTTGTCACCTGAGGTGTTGCTGAAGTTGTTTATTAGGTCGAGGAGCTTCTGAACAGAGATTATGAGTTTTTCTAGGTATAGAGTCGTGTCATGTGAAAAAGGTATAGTTTGACTTTTTCTCTTACTATTTGGATGCTTTTTATTTTTTGTCTTGCCCAATTCTTCTGGCCATGACTTCCAGTACTATGTTGAATAGTGAGAAAGGACTTCATTTTCTTGTTCTGTTTTTCAAGAGAATGCTTCCAGGTTTCACCTATTCCGTATGATATTGGCTGCTGATTTGCCACGGAAGGCACTTATTATTTTGGGATATGTTCCTTTCATGCTTAGATTTTGAATTTTTTGTCTTGAAGGGATGTTGGCTTTTACTGAAATATTCTTTACGTCTATTGAAATGATCATGTAGTTGTTGTTTTTAATTCTGTTTATGTGATGAATCATATTTATTGATTGGCATATGTTGAATCAACCTTGTGTCCCAGAAATGAAGCCTACTTGATATGCTGCTCGGTCCAGTTCGCTAGTGTTTTGTTGAGGATGTTTACTCATCAAGGATATTGGCCTGAAGTTTTCTTTTTGTGCTATGTCTTTGCCAGGTTCTGGTATCAGGATGTTGCTGGCCTTACAGAACAAGTTAAGGAAGAGTCCTTTCTCCTCAATTTATTTGGAATAAATAAGTAAATAGCTTCAATAGTACTGTTACTAGCTCTTTTTTATACATCTGGTAGAATTTTAGTCTTTTCTCAATTGTTAAGTGAATTTATTTTTGCTGTTGTGTTGCTTCAGTTTCTCATGTATTCTGGATATTAATCTCTTGTTAGATAAAGTTTGTAAATACTTTCTCTCATTCAGCAGGATGTCTTTTCATTTTGTAGATTTTTTCCTTTGCTGTGAAGAAGTGTTTAGTTTGATTTAGTTTTATTTTTCTATTTTGTTTTTGTTGCCTGAGGTTTTGCATTCTTAGCCATAATATCTTTGCCTACTGGTGTCCTGGAGTGTTTCTCGTATTTTTTTTTTAGTACTTTTATAGATTTTTGCATTATGTTTGAGTCTTTAGTGCATTTTAGTTGAATTTTTTGATATGGTGAGAAATGGGGGGAGTAGTTTTATTTTTCTGCGTATGAATAGCCAAATTTCCTAGCATAAATTATGAAAAAAGATTTCACTTTTCAAATACATGTTCTTGGTGCCGTTGTTGAAAATTAGTTGGCTGTAAATACTTGATTGAATTTCTGGGTTCTCTATCTGTTCCATTAGTCTTTCTGTCTAGTTTTCTACCAATACCATGCTGTTTTGGTTACTATAACCTTGTTGTTCTGTTCAATATTATGATGCCTTTAAATTTTTTCTTTTCGCTCAGATTTATTTTTGGTATTTGGATGTTTTGCTTTTTGTTTTTTCTTTGGTTCCATACTAATACTAGGGTTGTTTTTGCCTAATTCTATTAAAAAAAGGCATTAATATTTTGATAGGGATATTATTGAATGCATAGATTCCTTTGGATAGTATAATAATTTTAACAATATTAATTCCTGAGCATTATCATGTTAAAAATATTCATTCCAATATTAATTCATGAACACGAAATGTCTTTCCATTTGTCTTCATTGTTGAGGTCTTTTATCTCCTGGTTAAATTTATGCCTACGTCTTTTATGTTATTGTAGCTATTGTAAATGGGATTGCCTTGTTCATTTTTTTTAGCTAGTTATTATTAGTGTATTAAAAACAGTGATACTTGTATGTTCATTTTGTGTCTTGCAACTTTACTAAAATTGTTTATCAGCTCTAAGAGGTTTTTACAGTATAGTTTTTAAGTTTTCCAAATATAAGATGATTTAAAGTACAAAGAAGAACAATTTGAATTCCTATTTTCCAATTTGGATGCTTTTTATTTCTTTCTCTTGCCTGATTGCTCTGGCTAGCACGTCCAGTAGTATGTTGAATAGGAATGGTAAAAGTAGGCATACTTGTCTTGTTCCAGCTTTTACAGGAAAGGCTTTCAGCTTTTGCCCATACAGTATTTTGTTAGCCATGGATTGGTAATATAGGATCTTTTTTATTTCGAGTTATGTTATTTCTCTGACTAGTGTTTTGAGAGTTTTTGTCATTAAGGAGTGCTGAATTTTATAAAATAGTTTTTCTTCATCGATTAAGATGAACATATAGTTTTTGTCTTTCATTTATTGATGTGATGTATCATGTTTATTGATTTGCTTGTTTCTTTGTGTTGGAGACTAGAGTTTTATTATCACTCAAATCAGTCTTCCCAAGCATCCAGGAATCAGAATTTTAAAGGATAATTTGGTGGGGGGGGGCAGTGAGTTGGAAGTGCTAATTGGTTGTGTCAGAGATAAAATCACAGGGAGTCAAAGTTGTCTTCTTGAGCTGAGTCAGTTTCTGGGTGGAGTCCCCCAGATCATTTGAGCCAGTTTATCAATCTGGGTGGTGGCAGCTGATCCATCAAGTGCAGGGTCTGCAAAATATCTGAAGCATTGATCTATGGTTTTAAAATGGTGATGTTATCCCCAGGAGCAATTTGGGGAAGGTCAGAATCTTGTAGCCTCCAGCTGAATAACTCCTAAACCACAATTTCTAGTCTTGTGGCTAATTTGTTAGTCCTAAAAAGGCAGTCTAGCTCCCAGGCAAGAAGGAGGTTTCTTTTGGGAAAGGGCTGTTATTGTCTTTGTTTAAGACTATAAACTGTAATAAGTTCTTCCCGAAGTTATTTCAACCTACATCCAGGAATAAACAAGGACAGTTTAGAGGTTAGAAGCAAGGTGGAGTTGGTTAGGTCAGATCTCTTTCACTGTCTCAGTTATTATTATGCAGTGGCGGTTTCAATCCCTCCATTTGGGCTTTATAGCACCTTAATCAAGGTTTTGGCTAATGAAGACAAGAAAAGGGTGACAACCACTCTAACTTCTTTCTGTAGACCAGGGGTACAGTGGGGGTAGGTGTTAATCCCCAAGTGAGAGGAGTGGAACCACTTTGCAACTGTTTTGAGCATATGAACATACTATGGCAGGCTTGGTTGGAGTTCCAAAGCTTGTATGACAAAGGCATTAGTATTCTCATTAGTAGTTTTAGTACAGCATTTAAGAGAACAGTGTACTACTAGGTAAATAATGAGTTCTAGGATAAGGAGTGCAATTCCTAGTTTTAAAAGTAAAGATTGAAAAGCATTAGTTTGGTGACTTGTAGCCCACAAAGAATTTAGGATTTAATTCAAATTTCATGAAAAAATACTCAAGAATAACTAACGATAGGTGTACTATAGTTGTTTTTGAAACATAATTTTTCCCTCTCCAGTCTCCAATTTTATTAAAGATAAATTATAGTAGGTCAAATTTACCTGATAAATACCTTTTAGTCTTTTTAAAAATTGGCTGTGTTGGAAGTTTTTTCTATAAGGAATATCAGATTGTACTTTTTAAAGCCTTAAAGCCAGGCCATGGGTTTGTACCCTCAAATACCTATGAGTTTCTCACCTTGATATCTCAACATAACTTGGAGCTCCTGGGCCTGTCAGAAAGTGACATTCTTTACTTACCACAGGTCAGGAACCAATACTTACAAATAGTTTCTAAATTCTGGAAAGATCAAGTAGAGAGAAATCAATATGCTCCAAATTTTATTCATAGGAGTATACATTACTCAGTTGCTAAATATTGTAAATAATTTAAAAGAAAAAGTTTTCTTGACTCTAAAACACCAAAAGTTAGCAGTGTTTAACACATCAGCTCTCAATGAGAGTCTTAGAAGTTTGCTTTATTCTCTCTAACCCAATAGTACAATTTCCATATTTATCAGAGACCTGCATTCCTTACTACCATCAGAGTTCACTATGTCATTATGAACAAGGCAACAATTGTCTAGGAAGGACAAAAGTTAAGATAGCCATTACTAAAGCTAGAATTGACTAAGAATTTTAGTTATTTCTGTGGCATACAACAATTTTACACAAAATTATAATTATTAATAAAGTACACTAAATTATATCAGATTTAGAGAAGTTTTCCATAATTTTGGAATATATTTATACAAAACAGCCCAAAGAAACCTAAACAGTATTTCACATTTGGCAATGCTTCCTGTATGATTGCTCTATCAAATAAGTCAAATACATCATTTTTGGATGATAGGAAACCTAATATATAAATTATTAATTAGGTCAGAAATAGAAATACTTTATAATTTGATTTTGAAAAACTTTTTTTTAAAATATAAAAGGTTTAAAACGCAGAATATCACAAAATAGAATTCCAGTCACATTGCCAAAATGCGGTAGGGCTACAGTTACAGACACCTTGTATTGGAGCTACAGACAGACATCTTGCAATGGGGATATAGACAGATGCCCGGCCATGGAGCTACAGTTATAGGATGTCTCCCCAGGACTATTTTTCTGTTGCAATTAAATCCCTGCACATTGAATCAGCAGATCCCCATTGGTAGAGAAAGTACCAGAGTCATCTCCAAGTCCAAGAGAACTAGGTGGCCATTTAGGCTGGCCTCTGGACTCTCTGACTTCATCACCAGAGAGGGACTACTGAACCCTGGGCACACAGCCAGAAGGGCAATCTCAGACAAGCTCCCAAATTTGTAAACACCCAAGGGGTTCACCTTACACACTGCCTAGTCAGAACCCATTTATCAAAACGGGAAATACAATAGAGAAAGAATAATTCACATAGAACGCTCTGTGTAGGAGACAAGAATTTTATTATTACTCAGATCAGTTTTCTGATTTGCATATGTTTAAGGATCCTTGCATCCCTGGAGTGAATCCTGCTTGATCATAGTGTATTATATTTTCAGTGTGTTGTGAATTCAACTTGCTATTTTTTTAATTTACAAAGATGAGTTTAACACTAAATATTATTACAATTTTCGATAGGAGTTTTTGGTAACATATTTAGCAATTTTAAAACAATTCAAAATAGTTCACGTAGTTCCATGTACATATTGTATATTCAAAATAAATATTTACCAATCTGGGCTTATATAAATATTTTAAAAAGATAAAAGTGTATTCTTATATTTAAATAAATTTTACATGCCTTTAACAGGATTAGAATTTCTATGTTGGTGTATGTTTAGTCTATGAGAAAATTTATTGTACGCTACTAAACCATCATTCTTAGCAAACTATCACAAGAACAGAAAACCAAACACCGCATGTTCTCACTCATAGGTGGGAACTGAACAATGAGATCACTTGGACTCGGAAAGGGGAACATCACACACCGGGGCCTATTATGGAGAGGGGGGAGGGGGGAGGGGAGAGGGGGGAGGGATTGCATTGGGAGTTATACCTGATGTAAATGACGAGTTGATGGGTGCTGACAAGTTGATGGGTGCAGCACAGCAACATGGCACAAGTATACATACGTAACAAACCTGCACATTATGCACATGTAACCTAGAACTTAAAGTATAATAATAATAAAAAATAAATAAATAAATAGAAGAACCACTTATCTCATTCAAATTCAGAAGTAAATTGGAAATTTAATGGATTGTAAAACGTGTCACAGAATGTAATAAAACTGGTCATTCAAAAATTATGTGAGGCTTATTGATCCTGAGCTAAATGATTAAAATTATGTAATAATTATTATATGTTGAGGCAACATCAATATGGAAAAATATTTCCAATGTTGCATCTCTTAACTATATTTTAATTGTTTTATAATTTAAACTTTTAATTAATAAATTTCAATGTTTTTTCTCAACCCCTATTTTAGGTTCAGGAAATATACATGTGCATGATGTCCACCTGTCTAACAGATTAGATAGATTTTATTGAGTTATTCCATCAATTATGTTTTCTAGGTGGTTTACTTTTTCTCCTTCTCTCTCAGGAAGGCAAATAAACCACAGATTTGGTAACTTTGCATCATTTCATATTTTTGAAGATTTTACTCTTTTTTTAAAATTTTGTTCTATTGACTAGAATACAAAATATATGTGCAAAAATCACAAGCATTCTTATGCACTAACAACAGACAAACAGAGAGCCAAATCATGAGTTAACTCCCATTCACATTTATTTCAAAGAGAATCAAATACTTAGGAATCCAACGTAAAAGAGATGTGAAGGACCTCTTCATGGAGAACTACAAAGCACTGATCAATGAAACAAAAGAGGACACAAACAAATGGAAGAACATTCCATACTCATGGATAGGAAGAATCAATATCGTGAAAATGGCCATACTGCTCAAGGTAATTTATAGATCCAATGCCATCTGAATTAAGCTACCAATGACTTTCTTCACAGAATTGGAAAAAACTACTTTAAAGTTCGTATGGAACCAAAAAAGAGCCCACATTGCTAAGACAATCCTAAGCCAAAAGAACAAAGCTGGAGGCATTATGCTACCTGACGTCAAACTATACTACAAGGCTAAAGTAACCAAAACAGCATGGTACTGGTACCTAACAGAGATATAGACCAATAGAACAGAACAGAGCCCACAGAAGTAATACCACACATCTACAATCATCTGATCTTTGACAAACCTGACAAAAACAAGAAATGGGGAAAGGATTCCCTATTTAATAAATGCTGCTGGAAAAACTGGCTAGCCATAAGTAGAAAGCTGAAACTGGATCCTTTCCTCACATCTTATAAAAATATTAATTCAAAACCCCAGAGCAAGATGGCCGAATAGGAACAGCTCCAGCCTCCAGCTCCCAGTGTGAGAGACACAGAAGACGGGTGACTTCTGCATTTTCAACCAAGGTACCAGGTTCATCTCACTGGGAAGAGCCGGACAGTTGGTGCTGGTCAGCTGGTGCAGCCCGACCAGTAAGAGCTGAAGCAGGTCGAGGCATCGCCTCACCTGGAAAGTGCAAGGGGGAAGGGAATCCCTTTTCCTAGCTAAGAGAAACTGAGACATATAACACCTGGAAGATTGGGTAACTCCCACCCTAATACTGCACTTTACCAAGGGTCTTAGCAAATGGCACACCAGGAGATTATATCCTACACCTGGCTGGGAGGATCCCATGCACACAGAGCCTCCCCCAATGCTAGCACAGCAGTCTGAGATCTAACTGCAAGGCAGCAGAGAGGCTGGGGGAGGGACACCCACCATTGCTGAGGCTTAAGTAGGTAAACAAAGACTCCGGGAAGCTCAAACTGGGTGGAGCCCACCGCAGCTCAAGGACACCTGCCTGACTCTGTAGACTCCACCTCTGGGGACAGGGAATAGCTAAACAAAAGCAGCAGAAACCTCTGCAGATGCTAAGGACCCTGTCTAACAGCTTTGAAGAGAGCAGTGGATCTCCCAGCACAGAGGTTGAGATCTGAAAACGGACAGACTGCCTGCTGAAGTGGGTCCCTGACCCCTGAGTAGCCTAACTGGGAGACATCCCCCTCTAGGTGCAGATCAACACCTCACACCTCACACAGTGGGGTGCACCCCTGAGACAAAGTTTCCAGAACAAGAATCAGACAGCAGCACTTGCTGTTCAGCAATATTCTATCTTCTGCAGACTCTGCTGCTGATATCCAGGCAAACAGGATCTGGAGTGGACCTCAAGCACTCTCCAACAGACCTACAGCTGAGGGTCCTGACTATTAGAAGGAAAATTAACAAACAGAAAGGACACCAACACCAAAACCCCATCAGTACGTCACCATCATTAAAGACCAAAGGCAGATAAAACCACAAAGATGGGGAAAAAACAGGACAGAAAAACTGGAAATTCAAAAAATAAGAGCACATCTCCCCCTCCAAAGGAATGCAGCTCATCACCAGCAACGGATCAAAGCTGGATGAAGAATGACTTTGATGAGTTGAAAGAAGAAGGCTTAGGTGGATCAAACTTCTCAGAGCTAAAGGAGGAACTATGCACCCAGAGCAAAGAAACTGAAAATCTTGAAAAAAGAATGGAAGAATGGATAACTAGAATAATCAATGCAGAGAAGGCCATAAACGAACTGACAGAGATAAAAACCATGACACAAGAAAAATGTGACAAATGCACAAGCTTCAGTTACCAACTCGATCAACTGGAAGAAAGATTATCAATGATTGAAGATCAAATGAATGAAATGAAGTGAGAAGAGAAGTCTAGAGAAAAAAAAGGAAAAAGAAATGAACAAAACCTCCAAGAAATATGGGATTATGTGAAAAGACCAAACCTACGTGTGATTGGGGTGCCTGAAAGTGATGAGGAAAATGGAACCAAGTTGGAAAAAGCTGTTCAGAATATCATCCAGGAGAACTTCCCCAACCTAGTAAGGCAGGCCAACATTCAAATTCAGGAAATACAAAATGCCACAAAGATATTCCTTGAGAAGAGCAACTCCAAGACACATAATTGTCAGATTCACCGAAGTTAAATGAAGAAAAAAAGGTTAAGAGAAGCCAGAGAGAAATATTGGGTTACACACAAAGGGAAGCCCATCAGACTAACACCAGATCTCTCAGCAGAAACTCTACAAGCCAGAAGAGAGAGGGGGCCAATATTCAACATTCTTAAAGAAAAGAATTTTCAACCCAGAATTTCATATCCAGCCAAACTAAGTTTCATCAGGGAAGGAGAAATAAAATCCTTTACAGACAAGCAAATGCTTACAGATTTTGTCACCACCAGGCCTGCCCTACAAGAGATCCTGAATGAAGCACCAAACATGGAAAGGAACAACTGTTACCAGCCATTGCAAAAACATGCCAAAATGTAAAGACCATCGATGCTAGTAAGAAACTGCATCAATTAATGAGGAAATAACCAGCTAACATCATAATGACAGGATCATGTTCACACATAACAATATTAACCTTAAATGTAAATGGACTAAATGATCCAATTAAAAGACACAAACTGGCAAATGGGATAAAGAGTCAAGACTCATCAGTTTGCTGTATTCAGGAGACCCATCTCACATGCAGAGACACGTGAAGGCTCAAAATAAAGGGATGGAGGAAGATCTACCAAGAAAATGGAGAACAAAAAAAAGCAGAGGTTGCAATCCTAGTCTCTGATAAAACAGAGTTGAAACCATCAAAGATTAAAGGAGACAAAGAAGGCCATTACATAATGGTAAAGGGATCAATTCATCAGAAAGAGCTAACTATCCTAAACATACATGCACCCAATACAGGAGCACCCAGATTCATAAAGCAAGACCTTAGAGACTTACAAAGAGACTTAGACATGCATACAATAATAATAGAAGACTTCAACACCCCACTATCAACATTAGACAGATCAACGAGACAGAAAGTTAACAAGGATATCCAGGAATTGAACTCAACTCTGCACCAAATGGACCTAATAGATATCTACAGAACTCTCCATCCCAAATCAACAGAATATACATTCTTCTTAGCACCACATTGCACTTATTCCAAAATTGACCACATAGTTGGAAGTAAAGCACTCCTCAGCAAATATAAAAGAACAGAAATTATAACAAACTGTCTCTCAAACCACAGTGCAATCAAACTAGAACTCAGGACTAAGAAAATCAATCAAAATCGCACAACTATATATAAACTGAACAACCTGCTCCTGAATGACTACTAGGTACATATGGAAATGAAGAGAGAAATAAAGATGTTCTT
This sequence comes from Chlorocebus sabaeus, assembly GCF_047675955.1. NCBI lineage: Eukaryota > Metazoa > Chordata > Mammalia > Primates > Cercopithecidae > Chlorocebus > Chlorocebus sabaeus. The sequence goes on along the minus strand of NC_132933.1, from coordinate 95,121,880 downwards.
TGAAACCAATGAGAACAAAGATACAACATAGCAGAATCTCTGGGACATATTTAAAGCAGTATGTAGAGGGAAATTTATAGTACTAAATGACCACAGCAGAAAGCTGGAAATATCTAAAATTGACACCCTAACATCACAATTAAAAGAACTAGAGAAGCAAGAGCAAACACATTCAAAAGCTAGCAGAAGGCAAGAGATAACTAAGATCAGAGCAGAACTGAAGGAGATAGAGACACAAAAAACCCTCCAAAAAATCGTTGAATCCAGGAGTTGGTTTCCTGAAAAGATCAACAAAATTGATAGCCTGCTAGCAAGACTAATAAAGAAGAAAAGAGAGAAGAATCAAATAGATGCAATAAAAAATCATAAAGGGCATATCACCACCAACCCCACAGAAATACAAACTACCATCAGAGAATACTATAAACACCTCTGTGCAAATAAACTAGAAACCCTAGAAGAAAGGGATAATTTCATGGACACTTACACTCTCCCAAGACTAAACCAGGAAGAAATTGAATCCCTGAATACACCAATAGCAAGCTCTGAAATTGAGGCAATAATTAATAGGCTACCAAGCAAAAAGTCCAGGACCAGATGGATCCACAGCTGAATTCTACCAGAGGTTCAAGAAGGAGTTGGTACTATTCCTTCTGAAAGTATTCCAAGCAATAGGAAAAGAGGGAATCCTCCCTAACTCATTTTATGAGGCCAACATCATCCTGATACCAAAGCCTGGCAGAGACACAACAAAAAAAGAGAATTTTAGGCCAACATCCCTGATGAACATCGATGCAAAAATCCTCAATAAAATACTAGCAAACCGAATCCAGCAGCACATCAAAAAGCTTATCCACCATGATCAAGTGGGCTTCATCCCTGGGATGCAAGGCTGGTTCAACATATGCAAATCAATAAACGTAATCCAGCATATAAACAGAACCAAGGACCAAAACCACATGATTATCTCAATAGATGCAGAAAAGTCCTTTCACAAAATTCAACAGCCCTTCATGCTAAAAACTCTCAATAGATTTGGTATTGATGGAACGTATCTCAAAATAATAAGAGCAATTTTTGGCAAACGCACAGCCAATATCATACTGAATGGGCAAAAACTGGAAGCATTCCCTTTGAAAACTGGCACAAGACAGGGATGCCCTCTCTTCCCACTCCTATTCAACATAGTGTTGGAAGTGCTGGTGAGGGCAATCAGGCAAGAGAAAGAAATAAAGGGTATTCAGTTAGGAAAAGAAGAAGTCAAATTGTCCCTGTTTGCAGACAACATCATTGTATATTTAGAAAATCCCATCATCTCAGCTCAAAATCTCCTTAAGCTGATAAGAAACTTCAGCAAAGTCTCAGGATACAAAATCCATGTGCAAAAATCACAAGAATTCTTATCCACCAGTAACAGACGAACAGAGAGCCAAATCATGAATGAACTTCCATTCACAATTGCCTCAAAGAGAATAAAATACCTAGGATTCCAACATACAAGAGATGTAAAGGACCTCTTTAAGGAGAACTACAAAGCACTTCTCAGTGAAATAAAAGAGAACACAAACAAATGGAAGAACATACCATGCTCATGGATAGGAAGAATCAATATTGTGAAAATGGCCATACTGCCCAAGGTAATTTATACATTCAATGCCATCCCCATTAAGCTACCAATGACTTTCTCCACAGAATTGGAAAAAACTGCTTTAAAGTTCATATGGAACCATAAAAGAGCCCGCATTGCCAAGACAATCCTAAGTCAAAACAACAAAGGTGGATTCATCATGCTACCTGACTTCAAACTATACTACAAGGCTAAAGTAACCAAAACAGCATGGTACTGGTACCAAAACAGAGATATAGACCAATGGAACAGAACAGAGTTCTCAGAAATAATACCACACATCTACAGCCATCTGATCTTTGACAAACCTGACAAAAACTAGAAATGGGGAAGGGATTCCCTACTTAATAAATGCTGCTGGGAAAATTGGTTAGCCATAAGTAGAAAGCCAAAACTGGATCCTTACCTTACTCCTTATACGAAAATTAATTCAAGATGGATTAGAGACTTAAATGTGTGACCTAATATCATAAAAACCCTGGAAGAAAACCTAGGTAATACCATTCAGGACATAGGCGTGGGCAAGAATTTCCTGTGTAAAGCACCAAAAGCAATGGCGACAAAAGCCAAAATTGACAAATGGGATCTAATTAAACTAAAGAGCTTCTGCACAGCAAAAGAAACTTTCATTAAAGTGAACAGGCAACCGACAGAATGGGAGAAAATTTTTGCAACCTGCTCATCTGACAAAGGGCGAATATCCAGAACCTACAAAGAACTCAAACAAATTTACAGGAAAAAAACAAACAACCCCATCAAAAAGTGGGCAAAGGATATGAACAGACATTTCTCAAAAGAAGACATTCATACAGCCAACAGACACATGAAAAAATACTCATCATCACTGGCCCTCAGAGAAATGCAAATCAAAACCACAATGAGATACCATGTCACACCAGTTAGAATGGCAATCATTCAAAAGTCAGGAAACAACAGGTGCTGGAGAGGATGTGGAGAAATAGGAACACTTTTACACTGTCGGTGGGATTGTAAACTGGTTCAAGCATTGTGGAAAACAGTATAGCGATTCCTCAAGGATCTAGAACTAGAAATATCATATGACCCAGTCATCCCATTACTGGATATACACCCAAAGGATTATAAATCATGCTGCTATAAAGAACCATGCACACGTATGTTTATTGTGGCACTATTCACCACAGCAAAGACTTGGAACCAACCCAAATATCCATCAATGATAGACTGGATTAAGAAAATGTGGCACATAAACACCATGGAATAGTATGCAGCCAGAAAAAAGAATGAGTTCATGTCCTTTGTAGGGACATGGATGCAGTTGGAAACCATCATTCTCAGCAAACTATTATAGGAACAGAAAACCAAACACCGCGTGTTCTCATTCATAGGTGGAAATTGAACAATGAGATCTCTTGGAGTCTGGAAGGGGAACATCACACACCAGAGCTTATTATTGGGAGGGGGGAGGGGGGAGGGATGGCATTGGGAGTTATACCTGATGTAAATGATGAGTTGATGGGTGCTGACGAGTTGATGAGTGCAGCACACCAACATGGCACAAGTATACATATGTAACAAACCTACAAGTTGTGCACATGTACCCTAGAACTTAAAGTATAATAAAAAAAGTTAAATAAAAAAATTAATTCAAGATGGATTAGAGACTTAAATGTTAGATCTAAAACCATACCTTGAAGAAAACCTAGGTAATACCATTCAGGACATAGACAAGGGCAACGACTTCATGTCTAAAACACCAAAAGCAATGGCAACAAAAGCCAAAATTGACAAATGGGATCTAATTAAACTAAAGAACTTCTGCACAGCAAAAGAAACTACCATCAGAGTGAACAGGCAACCTACAGAATGGGAGAAAATTTTTGCAATCTACTCATCTGACAAATGGCTAATATCCAGAACTTACAAAGAACTCAAACAAATTTATAAGAAAAATCAAACAACCCCATCAAAAACTAGGCAAAGTATATGAACAGACACTTCTCAAAAGAAGACATTTATGCAGCCAACAGAAGCAAGAATAAGTGCTCATTATCACTTACCATCAGAGAAATGCAAATCAAAACCACAATGAGTTACTGTCTCACACCAGTTAGAATGGCAATCATTATAAAGTCAGGAAACACCAGGTGCTGGAAAGGATGTGGAGAAATAGGAACACTTTTACATTGTTGGTGGGACTGTAAACTAATTCAACCATTGTGGAAGACAGTGTCGCGATTCCTCAAGGACCTAGAACTAGAAATACCATGTGACCCAGCCATCCCATTACTGGTTATATACTCAAAGGATTATAAGTCACGCTGCTATAAAGACACATGCACACATATGTTTATTGTGGCACTATTCACAATAGCAAAGACTTGGAACCAACCCAAATGTCCATCTATGACAGACTGGATTAAGAAAATGTGGCACATATACACCATGGAATACTATGCAGACAAAAGAAAGGATGAGTTAATGTCCTTCGTAGGGATATGGATGCAGCTGGAAACCATCATTCTCAGCAAACTATCGCAAGAACATGAAACCAAACACCACATGTTGAACAGTGAGAACACTTGGACACAGGAAGGGGAACATCACACACCGGGGCCTGTTGTGGGGTTGGGGGATGTGGGAGGGATAGCATTAGGAGATATACCTAATGTAAATGACGAGTTAATGGGTGCAGCATAACAACATGGCACATATATACATATGTAAGAAACTTGCACGTTGTGCACATGTACCCTAGAACATAAAGTGTAATAAAATAAATAAATAAATAAATAAATAAATAAATAAATTTAAATATATTAGAAAAAAATACTGGTGTTAAAGCTCTAATATGTTTCTGCTTTGTCTCATATATTTACAAAGGTTTTCATTTTATTTTGTAAATTTTTACCTGAGTTCTTTTGTTCTAAGAGCTATAATTGATTTTTTTAAGGTGTTTATCTCTTCCTTCAATTCTTGGATTGCTGTAGAAGTTTCTTTGTGCTGGTTTTCAAACATGTCTTGGGTTCCATTGAGCTTCATTGCAATCTATGCTTTGAATTCCTTTTCTATTTCTGAGTTTCTCTTTTTGTTGAGCACCACAGTTGGAGAGCTAGTGTGATCCTTTGGTGGTGTCACTACATTAAAGTTTTTTATGGTGCCCAAATTATTGTGCTGTTTTTTCTCATCTAGAGATGTTGGCACTTCCAATTTTTGTCATTATTTTCTTGTGGGCTGGGATTTTTTCCTTCCTTTCCTGTAGTATTATTGGGATTTTTTACCTTTTCCTTTTCTCCTCTCTAGAAGATGTGACTGTAGGGAATTTTGGGTTGGGTCTTTTGACTTTGCTTCTATACAACTCTATGCATTTCTGATGGCAGTTTTTATATTTGGCTGTGAAGTTTGACCTAAAAGATGGTAGATGGTGCACTTATGGGTAAGAAATCAGTCAATGGGGTGGCATATATATTTGATTATTGTTTATTGGGAGATGCTCTCTGTTTGTTTCAGCCAACTGGCTGAATCCTGAAGTACACAGCGGTCTGAGCTTTCTGCTCTGCCTTGAGGGATATGAAGCAAGATTGGGGATCCTGAGATGGCCAGGCCAACATACATGTTCCTGATGGCTGGCACAGGCACCAACACAGAGGGAGAATCCAGTGGGTAGCCAGCAAGTGCCCAGAGGTGTGCCCAGAAAAGGAGCTGGGAAATCTTTTCAGCCCCACATTTTCTGTACAGGGAAGGGAGTTTAAACTCTTAATCTATGAGTGTGGGTGCTCCACATGTCTGGAGATCTGCCTTGGTGTGGACCAGAGATGACCTGGCTGCACCGTGGTCTCTTCATAGGAAGGGTGAGGTGACTCAGGCTGCTGATCAAAGAGAGCGGGTGCTCCTAATGCCTGAATATCTGTCTGAGTGTGGCACAGCAAGGGCCCAGCTGCACCGTGGTGTTTGCATGGGCTGGGTAGGGTGGCTCAGGCTGCTGATTCAGGTGAGCAGGTGCTCCAACTGTCTGTAGATCTGTCTGGGTGTGAAGCAGAGGTGCCCCCCTTGAACCCGGATCTCTGTATAAGAAGGGTGGGATGACTCAGGATAGTAATCCAATAGAGTACATTCTCTCAATGTCTGGAGGTCCATTTGGGCAAGGAGTGGAGCGGGGCTTGATACACCACAACCTCTTTGCAGGCAGGTGTGGCAGCTCAAGATGCCAATTCAGGCAAGCAGGTGCTTTGAATGCATGGTCTAGCTGTGAGTGGAGATGAGAGGGCCTCACTGCACCATGATCTCAGAGGAGCATACTGGAGCACCTCACAATGATACATACAGATTAGCTCCATGTTGTGAAGCTGGCCCTTTTTGCAAGTCACATTTCCCAGGAGAAACTATAACTGTAGCAACTGTTTTCCTGTCCCAGGCCTGCAGTGGAATAGAGCACAATTCCAGCGCCTAATTCTGAGGTGCTTTCCACAATTCTCGCTGTGGACGCACCTACCCCACGCCACAGGAAGCATTCAAATCTTTGGCCCTAGACTAAAATGCTTGCACTGAAACACAGCCGTGTCGCCAAAAGATGATTGACTTTGTATATGCTTGGATTAAAAGCATCTTGCTCTCTCCCTGGGTCTGGGAAAAATGTCTCCATCTTTCCCCAGTAATTTTCCCTCTCTGCATCTCCAACCCTCTCCCCAAGTTAGCTCAGGCTTAGAAGAAAAAAAGTCCGCTCCAATAGCCTGGGTTTCTCAGATTCCCCGTGAAAAAGTAAGTCACAGAGGAATACTCTCTGCCTGTCTCACATTGCATTGCACTCTCTTTTGTCAGTCAGACATCTTCTCCCTAGGATCGGGGGTATCCTTCACAATTTCAGTGGATTCCCATTTTATTTCTTAAATTAAAACTACCATCAGAGCGAACAGGCAACCTACAGAATGGGAGAAAAGTTTTGCAATCTACTCATCTGCAAAGGGCTAATATCCAGAACCTACAAAGAACTCAAACAAATTTACAAGAAAAAAACAAACAACCCCATCAAAAAGTGGGCAAAGGACATGAACAGATATTTCTCAAAAGAAGACATTCATACAGCCAACAGACACATGAAAAAATGCTCATCATCACTGGCCATCAGAGAAATGCATATCAAAACCACAATGAGATACCATCTCACACCAGTTAGAATGGCGATCATTAAAAAGTCAGGAAACAACAGGTGCTAGAGAGGATGTGGAGAAATAGGAACATTTTACACTGTCGGTGGGATTGTAAACTAGTTCAACCATTATGGAAAACAGTATGGCGATTCCTCAAGGATCTAGAACTAGATGTACCTTATGACCCAGCCATCCCATTACTGAGTCTATACCCAAAGGATTATAAATCATGCTGCTATAAAGACACATGCACACGTATGTTTATTGCGGCACTATTCACAATAGCAAAGACTTGGAATCAACCCAAATGTCCATCAGTGACAGACTGGATTAAGAAAATGTGGCACATATACACCATGGAATACTATGCAGCCATCAAAAAGGATGAGTTTGTGTCCTTTGTAGGGACATGGATGCAGCTGGAGACCATCATTCTTAACAAACTATCACAAGAACAGAAAACCAAACACCGCATGTTCTCACTCATAGGTGGGAACTGAACAATGAGATCACTTGGAACTTCCTGAGTGTTCTCAATGAGATCACTCAGGAAGGGGAACATCACACACCGGGGCCTATCATGGGGAGGGGGGAGGGCGGAGGGATTGCATTGGGAGTTATACCTGATGTAAATGACGAGTTGATGGGTGCTGACGAGTTGATGGATGCAGCACACCAACATGGCACAAGTATACATATGTAACAAACCTGCACATTATGCACATGTACCCTAGAACTTAAAGTATAATAATAATAAATAAATAAATAAATAAAAAACTCACAGAGTTGCTCTTTATGCACTATCTTGGTATTTCCTAGTGCCTGAAGCATGCTAAATGTCTCTAATCTTGGAAACAAACAAACAAAACTACTAATTTTTATATGTTGATTTTGTATCCTGCAACTTTACTGAATTTGTTAAACAAGTCTGTTAGCTTTTTGATGGAATCTATGGTTCTATATAAATATGACATTATATAAGAAAAGAGAGACAATTTGACTTCTTTTCTGATTTGGATTTTTTTTTCTTTTTTTCTTATCTATTTGATCTGGCTAGGAATTACAACAATATGTTGTAGAGTAATGGTGAAAGTGGGCATCCTTGTCTGCTTCAAGTCCTTAGAGGAAAAGCTTTGAGGTTTATTTTTTCCTATTCTGTATGATGTTAGCTGTGCATTAGTCATACATGGCTTTTAATGTTGTGGGAAGTTTCTTCTATACCTAATTTGTTGAGAGTTTTTAAATAAACAATGTTGAATTATATAAAGTTCTTCTTATATTTAGATGATCCTCTGTGTTTGCTCCTTACTTTCGTTGATGTGATATGTCACATTTGTAGATTTACATATGTTGAACTATCCTTGTACCCCTGGAATAAATACCACTTAATTATGATGCATTGTCTTTTTTGATGTGTTGTTGGATTTTATTTGCTAGTGTTTTGATGAGAATTTTTGCAACTTTGTTTATCAGGAATATCGGACTGTAGTTTTCTTGTGGTGTTTAGTTCTGATATTAGGGTAATGCTGGCATTGTAAAATGAGTGAAGGGGAATTTCCTTCTCTTCAATTTTTTGAATAGTTTGAGGATAGTCAGCATTAGCTTTCCTTAATTGTTGATGGAATTCAGCAGTAAAGCTGTCCATTCCTAGATTTTTCTTTGTTGAAAGACATTTGGTTATTTATTCAATCTTGTTACATGTTGTTGATCTGTTTAGGTTTCCTATTTATTTTTAGATAAATCTTTGTATGTGACCTGTGTCCAGGAATTTTTGCATTTTATCTAACTTTTCAATTTGTTTATAATGGTATATACAGTTTTTTGTATTTATGTGGTATTATTGTAATGCCTAGTTTTCATTTAAAATTTAATTCATTTAGTACTTTTTTTGTTTTTTCTAAGTTTAGCTACTGGTTTGTCAATTCTGCTTATTTTTCAAAAAAAAATACCATAAATCTATTTCATTTCATTGATATTACTTTTCCCCTTTTTACGATCTCTGATCTTAATTATTTCTTTTCTTCTACTATTCTTTTTTTTCATTATTATACTTTAAGTTCTAGGGTACATGTGCATAATGTGCAGGTTTGTTACATATGTATACTTGTGCCATGTTGGTGTGCTGCACCCATCAACTCGTCAGCACGCATGAACTCGTCATTTACATCAGGTATAACTCCCAATGCAATCCCTCCGCCCTCCCCCCTCCCGGTGATAGGCCCCGGTGTGTGATGTTCCCCTTCCTGAGTCCAAGTGATCTCATTGTTCAGTTCCCACCTATCAGTGAGAACATGCAGTGTCTGGTTTTCTGTTCTTGCGATAGTTTGCTGAGAATGATGGTTTCCAGCTGCATCCGTGTCCCTACAAAGGACACAAACTCATCCTTTTTGATGGCTGCATAGTATTCCATGGTGTATATGTGCCACATTTTCTTAATCCAGTCTGTCACTGATGGACATTTGGGTTGATTCCAAGTCTTTGCTATTGTGAATAGTGCCGCAAGAAACATACGTGTGCATGTGTCTTTATAGCAGCATGATTGAGAATCCTTTGGGTATATACCCAGTAATGGGATGGCTGGGTCATATGGTACTTCTAGTTCTAGATCCTTGAGGAATCGCCATACTGTTTTCCATAATGGTTGAACTAGTTTACAATCCCACCAACAGTGTAAAAGTGTTCCTATTTCTCTACATCGTCTCCAGCACCTGTTGTTTCCTGACTTTTTAATGATCGCCATTCTAACTGGTGTGAGATGGTATCTCATTGTGGTTTTGATATGCATTTCTCTGATGGCCAGTGATGATGAGCATTTTTTCATGTGTCTGTTGGCTGTATGAATGTCTTCTTTTGAGAAGTGTCTGTTCATATCCTTTGCCCACTTTTTGATGGGGTTGTTTGTTTTTTTCCTGTAAATTGGTTTGAGTTCTTTGTAGGTTCTGGATATTAGCCTTTTGTCAGATGAGTAGATTGCAAAACTTTTCTCCCATTCTGTAGGTTGCCTGTTCACTCTGATGGTAGTTTCTTGTGCTGTGCAGAAGCTCTTTAGCTTAGTTAGATCCCATTTGTCAATTTTGGCTTTTGTTGCCATTGCTTTTGGTGTTTTAGACCTGAAGTCCTTGCCCATGCCTATGTCCTGAATGGTATTACCTAGGTTTTCTTCTAGGGTTTTTATGATATTAGGTCTAACATTTAAGTCTCTAATCCATTTTGAATTAATTTTCGTATAAGGAGTAAGGAAAGGATCCAGTTTCAGCTTTCTACTTATGGCTAGCCAATTTTCCCAGCATCATTTATTAAATAGGGAATCTTTTCCCCATTTCTTGTTTTTCTCAGGCTTGTCAAAGATCAGATGGCTGTAGATGTGTGGTATTATTTCTGAGGACTCTGTTCTGTCCCATTGGTCTATATATCTCTTTTGGTACCAGTACCATGCTGTTTTGGTTACTGGAGCCTTGTAGTATAGTTTGAAGTCAGGTATCGTGATGCCTCCTGCTTTGGTCTTTTGACTTAGGATCGTCTTGGAAATGCGGGCTCTTTTTTGGTTCCATATGAACTTTAAAGCAGTTTTTTCCAATTCTGTGAAGAAACTCGTTGGTAGCTTGATGGGAATGGCATTGAATCTATAAATAACCTTGGGCAGTATGGCCATTTTCACGATATTGATTCTTCCTATCCATGAGCATGGTATGTTCTTCCATTTGTTTGTGTCCTCTTTCATTTCACTGAGCAGTGGTTTGTAGTTCTCCTTGAAGAGGTCCTTTACGTCCCTTGTAAGTTGGATTCCTAGGTATTTTATTCTCTTTGAAACAATTGTGAATGGAAGTTCATTCATGATTTGGCTCTCTGTTTGTCTGTTACTGGTGTATATGAATGCTTGTGATTTTTTCACATTAATTTTGTATCCTGAGACTTTGCTGAAGTTGCTTATCAGCTTAAGGAGATTTTGGGCTGAGATGATGGGATTTTCTAAATATACAATGATGTCATCTGCAAACAGGGACAATTTGACTTCTTCTTTTCCTAACTGAATACCCTTTATTTTTTTCTCTTGCCTGATTGCCTTAGCCAGCACTTCCAACACTATGTTGAATAGGAGTGGTGAGAGAGGGCCTCCCTGTCTTGTGCCAGTTTTCAAAGGGAATTTTTCCAGTTTTTGCCCATTCAGTATGATATTGGCTGTGGGTTTGTCATAAATAGCTCTTATTATTTTGAGATACGTTCCATCAATACTGAATCTATTGAGAGTTTTTAGCATGAAGGGCTGTTGAATTTTGTGAAAGGCCTTTTCTGCATCTATTGAGATAATCATGTGGTTTTTGTCTTTGGTTCTGTTTATATGCTGGATTACGTTTATTGATTTGCATATGTTGAACCAGCCTTGCATCCCAGGGATGAAGCCCACTTGATCATGGTGGATAAGCTTTTTGATGTGCTGCTGGATCTGGTTTGCCAATATTTTATTGAGGATTTTTACATCGATGTTCATCAGGGATATTGGTCTAAAATTCTCTTTTTTTGTTGTGTCTCTGCCAGGCTTTGGTATCAGGATGTTGTTGTCCTCATAAAATGACTTAGGGTGGACTCCCTCTTTTTCTATTAATTAGAATAGTTTCAGAAGGAATGGTACCAGATCCTCCTTGTACCTCTGGTAGAATTCAGCTGTGAATCCATCTTGTCCTGGACTTTTTTTCATTGGTAGGCTATTAATTATTGCCTCAATTTCAGAGCCTGCTATTGGTCTATTCAGGGATTCAGCTTCTTCCTGGTTTAGTCTTGGGAGAGTGTAAGTGTCCAGGAAATGATCCATTTCTTCTAGATTTTCTAGTTTATTTGCATAGAGGTGTTTATAGTGTTCTCTGATGGTAGTTTGTATTTCTGTGGGGTCGGTGGTGATATCGCCTTTATCATTTTTTATTGCGTCTATTTGATTCTTCTCTCTTTTCTTCTTTATTAGTCTTGCTAGCGGTCTATCAATTTTGTTGATCTTTTCAAAAAGCCAACTCCTGGATTCATTGATTTTTTGGAGGGTTTTTTGTGTCTCTATCTCCTTCAGTTCTGCTCTGATCTTAGATATTTCTTGCCTTCTGCTAACTTTTGAATGTGTTTGCTCGTGATTCTCTAGTTCTTTTAATTGTGATGTTAGAGCGTCAATTTTAGATCTTTCAGCTTTCTCTTGTGGGCATTTAGTGCTATAAATTTCCCTCTACACACTGCTTTAAATGTGTCCCAGAGATTCCGGTATGTTGTATCTTTGTTATCATCGGTTTCAAAGAACATCTTTATTTCTGCCTTCATTTCGTTATGTATCCGGTAGTCACTCAGGAGCAAGTTATTCAGTTTCCATGTAGTTGCGTGGTTTTGAGTGAATTTCTTAGTCCTGAGTTCTAGTTTGATTGCACTGTGGTCTTAGAGACAGTTTCTTATAATTTCTATTCTTGTACATTTGCTGAGGAGTGCTTTACTTCCAACTATGTGGTCAATTTTGGAGTAAGTGTGATGTGGTGCTGAGAAGAATGTATATTCTGTTGATTTGGGGTGGGGAGTTATGTAGATAGACGTCTATTAGGTCTGCTTGCTGCAGAGATGAGTTCAATTGCTCGATATCCTTGTTAGCTTTCTGTCTCGTTGATCTGTCTAATGTTGACAGTGGAGTGTTGAAGTCTCCCATTATGATTGTATGGGAGTCTCAGTCTCTTTTTAAGTCTCTAAGGACTTGCTTTATGAATCTGGGTGTTCCTCTTATACTATTCTTGAATTGTGTTTACTGTGCTTGCTTAATATTTTCAGTGTCAAAAAATATTTTATTAAGTTGGTACAAAAGTAATTGCAGTTTTCTTGCCATTATATTTTATTTATTTTTTTAAGTTTCAGGATACATATTCAGGATGTTCAGGTTTGTTGCATAGGTAAATGTGTTCCATGGTAATTTACTGCACCCTACAACCCTTCACTTAGGTATTAAGCCCAGCATACATTAGCTCTTTTCCCGAAGGATCTTCCCCCTCTGCATTCCCAACAGGCCCAAGTGTGCGTTAGTCCCCTCCCTGAGGATAATGGCTTCCAGCTTCATCCATGTCCCTGCAAATGACATGGTCTCATTCCTTTTTATGGCTACGTACTATTCCATGGTGTATATGTACCACATTTTCTTTGTCCAGTCTATCATTGATGGGCATGTGGGTTGAATCCAAGTCTTTGCTACTGTGAATAGTGCTGCAATGAACATATGTGTGCATGTGTCTTTAAAATAGAAAAAAAAAATGTTCATTTGGGTATAGACCCAGTAATGGGATTGCTGGGTCCAGTAGTATTTCTGGTTCTAAATCCTTGAGAATTCACCACACTGTCTTCCACAGTGGTTGAACTAGTTTACATTCCTTCCAACAGTATAAAATTGTTCCTATTTCTCCACAACCTTGCCAGCATCTGTTCTTTCTTGACCTGTTAATAACCACCATTCTGAGTGGCATGAGATGGTATCTCACTGTGGTTTTGATTTCCATTTCTCTAATGATCAGTGATGTTGAGCTTTTTTTATGTTTGTTGGCTGCACATATGTCTTCTTTTGAAAAGTGTCTGTTCATTTCCTTTGCCCACTTTTTAATGTGTTTTTTTTTCTTGTAAATTTTCTTAAGTTCCTGGTAGATTCTGGATATTAGATCATTGTCAGATAGATAGATTGCAACAATTTTCTCCCATTCCGTAGGTTGTCTGTTCACTCCGATGATAGTTTATTTTGCTGTGCAGATCTTTAGTTTAGTTAGATCCCATTTGTCAATTTTGACTTTTGTTGCAATTACTTTTGATGATGTCATCACAAAATCTTTGCCCAAGCCTATGTCCTGAATGGTATTTCCTAGATTTTCTCCTAGGGTTTTTGTAGTTTTGAGTTTTACATTTAAGTCTTTAATTCATCTTGAGTTAATTTTTGTGTGAGATATAAGAAAGGGGTCCAGTTTCAATTTTCTGTATATGAATAGCCTGTTCTCCCAGAATTGGTTATTAAATAGGGAATCCTTTCCCCATTGTTTTTTTTTTTTTTTTTTTTTTTTGGTCAGGTTTGTCAAAGGTGCAATGGTTGTAGATGTGTGGTTTTATTTCTGAGTTTTCTATTTTGTTCCATTGCTGTTTTTGCCTGTTTTTGTACCAGTATCATGCTGTTTTGGTTAGTGTAGCCCTGTAGTTTAGTTTGAAGTTGGGTAGCGCAATGCATCTAGCTTTGTCCTTTTTGCTTAGGACTGTCCTGCTTGCTGTTATTTTTAATGGCAAAAATCGCAATTACTTTTGCATCAACATAATGCTTTACTTGTCCTGTTGTTCCATGATAGTGTTTTTTTGCTTTATTTTCTTATATAATTATTCATTTGTTTATTCTGGATTCAGGAATACACATGCAAATTTGTTACTTGGACATATTGCACGATGCTAAGATTTGAGCTCCTATTAGACCCATCATGCAGATATTGAACATATTACCCAATAAGCAAATTTTCAATGCTTGCCTATTTCTTCCCTTTCCCCTTTTGGAGTCCTCAGTCTATATTATTCCCATCTCTCTGTAATGTTCTCTTTAGCTCATTCATGTTGACATTAATGACAGGATGTCTTTCTTCTCAATGGCTGAATAGTGTTCCATTACATATATGTAGCACGTTTTATTTATCCATTCATTTGTTGTTGAACACTTAGGTTGATTTTATATGTTGGTTATTGTGAATAGTGTTGTCATAAACATGAAATTACAGATATCTCTTTAACACACTCATTTCCTTTCCTTTGAATAGTTACCCAGTAGTAGGAGTAGTGTGGTTGCTGCATCATATGGTAGATTTAGTTATAGTTTTTTGAGCAATCTTAATATTGTGTTTCATAATAATGGCACTAACACTTATGTTCCCACTAATACTGTATAAAAGTTCCTCTTTCTCCACAACCTCATCAGCATTTATTATTTTGTCTTTTTAATAATATTCATTCTAAAGGAGTAGTATATTTCATTGTGGTTTTGACTTCCTTGCTCTTCATTATTAGGGATGTTAAGCATTTTTTTCATATACATGTTGGCAATTTGTAAGTATTTATTTTGATTTTTGTATATAGTGAAATGGGGGCCTAGATTTATTCTACTGCATATAAATACCCACTTTATCTAGCACCATTTATTGAAGAGACTGTTCTTTCCTCAATTTACATTTTAGGTGCTTTTGCCAAAAATGAGTTGCCAATGAATGCATTGATTTATATCTGAGTTCTCTATTCTTTTCCATTGTTTTATGTATCTGATTTTATGCCAGGTCCATTGTGTTTTCATTACTATAGCTTTGTGGTATATTTTGATGTCAGGTAGTGTAGTGCCTGTAGCTTTTTATTCCTCAGTATTGTTTTGGCCTTTTGTAGTATTTTGTGGTGCCATAACAATTTTACTTTTTTTTCTGTTTCTGTGAAGAATTTTTTTGGTATTTGCATTAAATCTGTGGATCATTTTTGGTATATACTCATTTTCATAATACTAATTCTTCCAATCAATTATCATGAAATTCCCTTTTACTATTTTTTCCTAAATTACTTTCATCAGTGTTTTATAGTAGTTATTGCAAAGTTTTCTCACCTCCTTGGTTAAATTTATTTCTTGATATATTCATTTGTTGTTGCTATTATAAATGGGTTTGCTTTCTTTATTGCTTTTTTCTACTAGTTTATTGTTACTGTATAAAAATGCTATAGATTTTTGTATGTTGATTTCATATCTTGTGATTTCGCCTAATTTGTTAATTCATTTTACGTGTTGTGTTATGGAACTTTTAGGGTTTTTTTTACATTTGATATTATGTCATCTGCCAACAAGGACAATTTGAATTCCCTCTTTCCAATTTGAATGCTTTTTATTTATTTCTGTTGCCTAATTGTTCTGTATAGGACTTCAAATATTTTGTTTAATAAAGGCGTAAAAGCGGATATTTTTGTGTTCTTCCTGATATTAGAGGAAAGCTTTCAGCTTTGCCTCACACAGTATGTTGTTAGATGTCTGCTTGTGAAAATTTGTCCTGTATTGTATTGAGGTGGTCTTCCTTCTATACCTACTTTATTTTTTATCTGAAGAATGCCACATGTTATCAAATGCTTCCTCTTTGTCTATTGAGGTGATTATATAATGTGTGTTCTACATTCTGCTTATGTGATGTATCACATTTATTGATTTGTGTATGTTAGACCATCTTTTCACCTCTGGGATAAACTCACCTGATTATTGTGAATGATCTTTTTAATGTGCTTCTCAATTCAATTGTCAAAGATTTTTGCATCTATATTCAGCAGGGACATTAGACTACAGTTTTTATTGTTGTGTTCTTTATGGCTTTGGTATCAGTATAATGCTGGTCTCATAGAATTAGTTTGGGTGAATTTTCTCCTTACATAATTTTTTAAAGAATTTTGAGAAAAGTTAATATTGTTTTCCTTAAAACGATTGGCAGGATTCACTGGTGAAACTGTCAGTTCCTGGACTTTTCTTTAATGGGAGATTTTTTTCTTATTATTTTAATCTCCTCACTCATAATTTTATGCTCAGGCTTTCTATTTTTCCTTGGTTCAATCTTGATAGCTTTTTGTGTCCAGAAATTTATTTTTTTTGGTTTTCTAATTTGTTCTCTTAATTTATCTCAGATTATTCTAATGAGGATATTCTTGTATTCTCTTACAGTTGTTTGTAATAGACTCTAATTATCTTTTTTTTTTTTTTTTTGACGGAGTCTCGCTCTGTCACCCAGGCTGGAGTGCAGTGGTGAGATCTCGGCTCACTGTAAGCTCCACCTCCTGGGTTCGCACCATTCTCCTCCCTCAGCCTCCCAAGTAGCTGGGACTACAGGCACCCACCACTATTCCTGGTTAATCTTTTTTTTTTTTTTTTTTTTTTTTTTTTTGTATTTTTTAGTAGAGACAGGATTTCACCATGTTAGCCATGATGGTCTCAATCTCCTGACCTCATGATCCACCCGCCTTGTCCTCTCAAAGTGCTGGGATTACAGGCATGAGTCACCACACCCGACATCGAATGATTCTTTTAATTTTTGTGGTATCGAGTGTAAGGTCTTCTTTTTCTGATTTTATTTATTTCCTGATTAGTCTAGTTTATGCTTTGTCAATTTTGTTTTATTTTTTTAAAAAACAACTTTTTGTTTCATTGATTTTGTTATTGTTATTTCAGTGTCAATTTTGTTTATTTTTGTCTATTTTAAAATTTTTATTTTCTTGACCAAGAAGCAGCTTCTCCACTCCTTCTGGACTCTCCACCTGGTTTAGCACACTTGCCTCCACTCCTGCCTCCACTATGTTCATCAGGGTGAACCAGAAGTCCTACAAGGTGTCCACCTCTGACCCCTGGGTCTTCAGCAGCTGCTCCTACTCAGTTGGGTTTGGTGCCCACATCAGCTCCTTTAGCTTCTCTGGAGTGGGCAGCAGCAGCTTCCAGGGTGGCCTGGGCAGAGGCTATGGTGGGGCCAGCATCATGGAAGGCATCACCACCGTAATGGTCAACCAGAGTCTGCTGAGTCCCATTAACCTGGAGATGGACCCCAACATCCAGGCTATGTGCACCCAGGAGAAGGAGCAGATCAAGACAGTCAACAAGTTTGCCTCTTTCATCGACAAGGTGCGGTTCCTGGAGCAGCAGAACAGGATGCTGGAGAACAAGTGGAGTCTCCTGCAACAGCAGAAGATGACTCAGAGCAACCTAGACAACATGTTCAAGAGCTACATCAACAACCTTAGGTGACAGCTGAAGACTCTGGGCCAGAAGAAGCTGTAGTTGGAGGTAGAGCTTGGCAACATGCAGGAGTTGGTGGAGGACTTCAAGAACAAATATGAGGATGAGATTGATAAGCATACAGAGATGGAGAATGAATTTGTCCTCATCAAGAAGGATGTGGATGAAGCTTACATGAGCAAGGTAGAGCTGGAGTCTCACCTGGAAGGGCTGACTGATGAGATCAACTTCCTCAGGAAGCTGTATGAACAGGAGATCAGGCAGCTGCAGTCCCAGATCATGGACATGCCTGTGGTGCTGTCCATGGACAACAGCTACTCCCTGGACATGGACAGCATCATTGCTGAGGTCAAGGTGCAGTACGAGGAGATCGCTAACCACAGCTGGGCTGAGGCTGAGAGAATGTACCAGATCAAGTATGAGGAACTGCAGACACTGGCTGGGGAGCATGAGGATGACCTACGTAGTACAAAGACTGAGATCTTCACCATAAACTGGAACATCAGCTGACTCCAGGCTGAGACTGAGGGCCTCAAAGGCCAGAGGGCTTCTCAGGAGGCCACCATAGCAGATGCGGAACAGCGTGGGGAGCTGGCCATTAAGGATGCCAAGGCCAAGCTGTCCGAGCTGGAGGCCGCCCTGCAGCGGGCCAAGCAGGACACAGTGCTGCAGCTGCGTGAGTACCAGGAGTTGATGAACTTCAAACTGGCCCAGGACATCGATATTGCCACCTACAGGAAGCTGCTGGAGGGCGAGGGGAGCCGGCTGGAGTCTGGGATGCAGAACATGAGTATCCATATGAAGACCACCAGTGGCTATGCAGGTGGTCTAAGCTTCGCCTATAGGGGCCTCACAAGCCCGGCCTCAGCTACAGCCTGGGCTCCAGCTTTGGCTCTGGCGCTGGCTCCAGCTCCTTCAGCCACATCAGCTCCACCAAGTCCGTGATTGCGAAGATTGAGACCCGGGATGGGAAGCTGGTGTCTGAGTCTTCTGACGTCCTGCCCAAGTGAACAGCAGCGGCAGCCACTCCCAGCCTGCCCCTCCTGCCCCTGCCCTAGAACTTGGAGGCAGGCTGCTGTGCAGGGAAGCACAGGGAACAGGAGACCCACCTGAGCCTCAACCCTAGCACTCAGCCCACCCGCAGGGGAGGTTGCGGCCTGGGGATCCCTCTTGCCTATGCCTTACGCTACAAAACAATTCAATGGCTTTCTTTCTTTCTTTCTCTTTCTTTCTTTCTTTCTTTCTTTCTTTCTTTCTTTCTTTCTTTCTTTCCTTCTTTCTTTTCTTTTTTCTTTCTTCCTTCTTCTTTCTTTCTTCTTTTTCTTTTTTCTATTTTTCTTTCTTTTTCTCTTTCTTTCTTTCTTTGTTTCTTTTCTTTCTCTTTCTTTCTTCCTTTCTTCTTTCTCTTTCTTTCTCTCTCTCTTTTCTTTTCTTTCCTTTCTCTCTTTCTCTCTTTCTTTCTTCTTTCTCTCTTTCTTTCTTTCTTTCTTTCTTTCTTTCTTTCTTTCTTTCTTTCTTTCTTTCTTTCTTTCTTTCTTTCTCTCTTTCTTTCTTTCTTTCTTCCTTTCTTTCTTTTTCTTCCAAAATAAAACCTCAGCTGGCTCAAAAAAAAATCTTTTCTTTTACTTATTTTGAATTTGATTCAATCCTAATTTTATAATTCCTTGACATGCAATATTAGATTGTTTATTTGAGTTTTTTTTACATTCATGTAGATGTTTATTACTATAAACCTCCTGCTTTACACTGCTTTTGTTGTATCCCATTTTTCTTGGTATGTCATGTTGTTTCATATCTTTAAGAGAATTTTAATTTTTTTCTACTTTATTCACTGATTCATTTGTTGCTCAGGAATATTTTATTTAATTTCCATGTATTTGTATAGTTTTGAATATTCCTTTTGTTATTAGTTTTTAGTTTTATTCAATTTTGTACTTGAAATTATTTCAATTCTTTAAAATTTGTTGAGGTTTGTTTTTGGCTGAACATGTAATCTATACTGGAGAATGTTTCATACACTGATGAGAATAATGTGTATTCTGTAGCTGTTGGATAAAAAATTTTGTAAATATCACCTAGGTCCATTTGGTTTAAAGGGCAGTTTAAATCTAATGTTTCTTTGTGTATTTTCTGCCCAGAAGATTTGTCCAATGCTAATAGTTGAGTGCTAAGTTCTCCAGTCATTATTTTTATTTATTTACTTAGAGACAGGGTCTTACTCTGTAGCCCAGGCTGGAGTGCAGTGGCACAGTCATGGCTCACTGCAGTCTTGACTTCAGAGGCTCAAGTCATGCTCCAGCCTCAGCCTCCCAAATAGCTGGGACTACAGGTGTGCATAAATATGCTGAGCTTTTTTTTTATTATTATTTATTTTTTGTAAAGACATGGTCTCATTATTTTGCCCAGGCTTCCAATCATTATTGTAGTAAAATATCTTTCTCCATTTAGACCTAATAAGATCTAATAATGCATGCTTTATATAACTGGATGTTCTGGTGTTGACTGCATATATATTTACCATTGTTATATCTGCTTTCTGAATTGATCACATTATTATATATATTAACTGTATTTATCTCTTTTTACAGTTTTTGCCTTAAAGTCTGTTTTATCTGATATAAACATAGCTATTGTTGCTTGCTTTTTATTTCTGTTGTGTGAAATATCTTTTTCCATCCCTTCACTTTTATTCTATGTGTGTCATTAAAGGTTCCTTTTTAGGCAGCTGATATTGTAGCCATGATTTTAGTTTTATTCATTTTTCCAGTCAGTATTATTAAGTAAGCAATTTAATCCATTTATATTTAATGCTGTGATGAAGATGACTTAATATTGTTATTTCATTGTCTTTTGGGTGTTTTGCATATCATTTATCCCTTTCTTCCTCTCTTATCATCATTGCAGTTTGGCGGTTTTCTGTAGTGGTAACATTTGCATCCTTTCTCTTTCTTATTTGTGTGTCTGTTCTACCAGTAACTTTCACACTTCTGTGTTTTTGTAATGGTACATATTGTCCTTTTGTTTCCAGATGTAAGACTCTCTCAATCATTTTTTGTAAGGCAGACCTATTGGTGAAGAATGCCTTAGTTTTTGCTTATATGGGAAAGATTATCTTTCTCTTTTAATATTGCAGGATGTCCTGGCTGGGTATAGTATTCTTGGCTGACAGTTTTTTTTTTCTTTCCACAGTCTGAATGTATTAACTTATTCTCTATTGGCTTTTAAGATTTCTGCCAAGAAATCTGAGATTATTCTAATGAGAACATTCTTGCATGTGATTGTTTTTTATCTTGCTGTTTTAATAATTATCTCTTAGTCTTTTGACTTCTGACAATTTGACCATAGTATTACCCCTGAGAACAGATTCTTGGGTTGAATATGTTTTGGAATCTTTGAGCTTCCTGGATCTAAATGTTTATATCTCCCTCACAACTTGGAAATTTTTCAGCTATTCACTTACTAAATGTGTTTTCTATGCCTTTTCCTATCCCTTCTTTCTCTGAAACTTCTGTCATACAAATAGTTGTTCACTAATGGTGTCGGATAAATTTTGCAGTCTCTCTTCACCCTTTTTTATTTTCAATTCTTTTTTTCCCTCTGACTGGGTAATTTCAAATAACCAACATTGTAGTTCAAAGGTTCTTTTTTCTCGTCTTGATCTTCCATTGAAGCTCTCCTTCCTGTTGTGTTTTTTATTTTGTTCATTTAATTCTTCAGATGTAAGATTTCTGTCTTCTTCCTTTTTATGATATTTATTTTTTGAAAAATTTCTTGTTTATATTGTAATTGTTTTCCTGATTTTGTTGAATTTTCTCACTGTACTTTCTTGCATCTTGTGAAATTATTTTAATATTCTTGTTTTGAATTCTTTCTCTGGCAATTTGTAGATTTCCCTTTTACAGCAGTATGTTATTGGAGAGTAACAGTGTTTCTTTGTTGGTGTCTTATTTCTTGTTTTTTTTTTTGTTTGTTTGTTTTTCTGTTTGTTTCTTGTGTGTTTGCATTGATGTTTGTGGAACTGATAGGACAATTGCATTTCCAAAATTTTAAAAGTATCTTTCAGAGAGAAATAATTTCACATTTTGGGGGGTTTAGTGAGCCAGTAGGGAAGGGTGCAGTTACTCTGTTTAATGGTAGATTCATTGGTATACTCTTCCTGCAGCTTCTTCAACTGTGTTCAGTTTGACAATAACTGTGATTGCCTTGGTGGCTGGGGCTGTAGAAGTTTATAGCAGCAGCAGCAGCAGCAACGGCAGCAGCAGCATAGTTTGCTAATGTCCTTGTTGGTAAGAGCATTTGAGTTCCTCTTATCCTCTTTTTTCCCAAAATGAGGAGAATCAACCAAGTGATGGCAGCAGTCACTGCCATCGTGCTGGCTGCAGCAGGGAGGCATGGCTGGGGTTGCATACTCCATGGAGCCATTGGAAGCCAAGGACCATCGGTAGCTTTGCCCCTTCTGAGTTGGGATGGGAGCTCCCCAGGTTCAGCTGCAGCCACCCAAACCATGGCTGCAAACCCAGGCATCTCACTCCATGGAGCAGGCAAAAAACCCCTGCCTCCTGGATTGGGCTGCAGCTATCCAAGTTGTGGCTGCAGATCCAAGCCTCCCTGTGCTATTGGTGGGGCCCAGGAGTAGGCAGACTCTCTGCCCCTTGGGTTCAGGTCCATTTGTTCAACCCACAGCTGCAGACCTAGGTCTCCTGCTCCACTAAGCAGGCAGGAGTTGGGATGAACAGAAGCCCCACCATTTCCCAGTTGGCAGGGTGGGAGCTACCCAGGTGCAGCTGCAGCTTTCATTCCAGATGCACAACCTGGTGAATCCTCATGGCCTGGAAAGGCCCCCACCCATGTTCCAAAAGGCTTGGGGGTATCTTCTCCTGCTGCTTGGTCTCTCTCTGCTCCCAGGACCTGCTCTTATCTGAGTGTGGGGTTGAAGTCAAAACAGGGCACTTTCACAGCCTGGCAGGTGTGCACATGCTCAGGGAAGTATTGACATGCTGTCTCCCTGCCCTCTTGTCACCCTCCTTAATTTAGGCCCCAATGAGCATGAGATGGGAAGCTAAGTGGGAAGCTGAGGGGGGCTGGGCACTTGCCTGCAGGTGCCCCTTTGTGTCAGCAGCCTGGGCACCATGGATGATTACAGGAGGCAGACAGGCTCCTGAGTGGAAGGAGGAGGGTCTCCAGTGAAGAATCACCTTCAGGCCAGGCTGCCAGTCCTGTGGACCAGAGGGGGGAACTTATGGTGCTTTTTTTCTGGGCCTGCCAGTGGCCACTGATGTACCAATGGGCATGCACTTCCTCCCTTCTGAGGTTCATAAATGCCCTAGGCTCAGCCTAAGCAGTGTAGAGGACTGAGAGGACAGAAAGGATGGAGAGACAATGGAACGATCAACTACAGAGAGGAGCTACTCTCTCTACTGAGAACTTCAGAGAATTGCAGAGACATGGGGACTACGAGCTGCAGAGAGAAGCAACCCTCTCCAGGGTCTCTTCTTTGCTGAGAGCAGCAGATGTTGATTTGACCAGTAGCAGAGAGTATCTACCATCTCCAGTGCCTCCTCTCTGCTGAGAGCTGAATACTTGATGGGATGATCTGCTTATAGAGAGGAGTTACACACTGTGGGTCTCCTCTGAGCTGTTCCAACACTTAACAAACCTCCTCTTAGTCTTGTTTACCCTTCTTGTCTGCATGCTTCAGTCTTCCTGGATGCAGACAAAAACTTGGGCCAAGGCACCACCAGCCACAGAGGTTTGTGAGCAGAAAATTGACACCTTAAAGATGCTGTCACACAAGGGGACTCCTTTTATTGTCAGGTCTTACATGGCCTACAAGCTACTTCAGCAGTGCTTTATTCCAGGTGCAGTGATCAGAGCAGTCGTAAGGTTGGGATCCTAGGCTTGGGGTCTTCTGAACCTACTTTGGCACCTGGATGTTGGTTTGTAAGTTTTCTCTCTGTGGCATTATTAGATTTAGGTAGTCCACAGTGCCACAATCTGTAACTCTGAGGCACTCTTTAGCAGCTCAGGCCCGGGGTGGATTGTAGCTGTGGATCTATTCCTAGGGGACAGAACACAAAATTCATGCTACTTCAGAGATGAAGGGGCTCTCTGGAGGTTTGCACCTGGAAAGAAGTTTACTGCTTCAACTTGATAGCCTGATCTAACAAGGCTCAGTAGCAACTTGTTCCCCAGGGAATAAGGCACCATGTAGTGGTTACTCTTTATTTTTTATAAGAGTTATTATTAAAAAAAAAGTGTTGAATTTTGCTCAATGCTTCTTTTCTGCACAAATTTATTTTAGAATGTGATTTAATTATTTAGCCTATTAATATTATTCTTAGTTTGCTAAGAATAATGGCCTCCACCTCCATCCATGTTTCTGCAAAGAACATTATCTCATTTCTTTTTATGGCTGCATAGTATTCCATGGTGTATATGTACCATATTTACTTTATCGAGGGTACCATTGCTGGGCATTTAGGTTGATTCCATGTGTTTGCTCTTGTGGATAGTGCTGCAAAGAGCATAAACTTGCATGCTTCTTTATAAGAGAATGATTTATATTCTTTTGGGTATATACCCAGAAATGGAATTTCTGGGTTGAATGGTATTTCTGCCTCTAGGTCTTTAAAACATCACCACACTATCTTCCAAAATGGTTGAACTAACTTACCCTGTCACCAACAGTGTAAAAAGCATTCCCTTTTATCCACAACCTCGCCCGCATTTGTTTTTTGACTTTTTAGTAATAACCATTCTGACTGGTGTGAGATGGTATCTCATTGTGACTTTGATTTGCTTTACTCTAATGATCAGTGATGTTAAGCTTTTTTCATATGTTTTTTGCCTCATGTGTGCCTTCTTTTGAGAAATGTTTGATCATGTTCTTTGCCTACATTTTAATGAGGTTCGTTTGTTCTTGTAAATTTGTATAAGTTCCTTACAGATGCTGGATATTAGACCTCTGTCTGATTGATAGATTGAAAAATTGTATGCATTCTGCAGATTGTCTATTTACTCTGCTGATAGTTTCTTTTGTTGTGCAGA
Organism: Chlorocebus sabaeus; assembly: GCF_047675955.1. Taxonomy (NCBI): domain Eukaryota; kingdom Metazoa; phylum Chordata; class Mammalia; order Primates; family Cercopithecidae; genus Chlorocebus; species Chlorocebus sabaeus. The sequence goes on along the minus strand of NC_132933.1, from coordinate 95,097,315 downwards.
AGCTCTTTAGTTTAACCAGATCCTATTTATCAATTTTTGCTTTTGACACAATTGCTTTTGGCGTCTCTGTCATAAAATCTTTGCTTATGACTATGTAATAAATGATATTGTCTAGATTTTCTTCCAAGGTTTTTATAAATTTGGGTTTTACATTTAAGTCTTCAATTTATCCCGAGTTGATTTTTGTGTATGGTGTAAGGAAGGGGTCCAGTTTCAATTTTCTGCATATGACTGGCCTGTTCTCCCAGTAGCATTTATTAAATAGGATATTCTTTTTGCATTGCTTGTTTTCATGAAGTTTGTCAAAGATCAGATGGTCGCAGTTGTGCAATCTCAATTCTGGGTTCTCTATTCTGTTTCATTGGTCTATGTGTCTGTTCTTGTGCAAGTACCATGCTGTTTTAATTACTGTAATTTTGTAGTATAATTTGAAGTCAGGTAGTGTGATGACTCTGTCTTTGCTCTTTATGCTTAGGATTGTCTTGGCTATTCGGGGTCTTCTTTCATATGAATTTAAAAATAGTTTTCTCTAATTCCATGAAGAATATCAATGGTGGTTTACTGGGAATAGCATTGAATCTATAAACTGCCTTGAGCAATATGTCCATTTTCATGATTTTGATTTTTCCTATCCATGAGCATGGGATGATTTCTCATTGGTTTGTGTTATCTCTGATATCTTTGAGCAGTGGTTTGTAGTTCTCCTTGAAAAGGTGATTCACTTCTCTTGTTAGCTGTATTCTTAGATATTTTATTCTTTTTGTTGCAATTATGAATGGGACTTCATTTGAGATTTGGCTCTCGGTTTGCCTGTTGGTGGTGTATAAAAATGACAACATTTTTGAGCATCAACTTTGTATCCTGAGAGTTTTCTAAAGTTGCTTATCAGCTTAAGAAGCTTTTGGGTTGAGACCGCAGGGTTTTCTAGACATAGGATTATGCCATCTGCAATCAAAGATAGTTCGACTTCGTCTCTTGCTATTTGAATACGCTTTATTTCTTTCTTATGCCTGATTGCCCTAGCCAGAACTTCCAATAGTATGATGAATAGGAGTGTTGAGAGAGTGCAACCTTGTCTTGTGCCAGTTTTCAAGGGCAATTATTCCAGCTTTTGACCATTCATTATGATATTGGTTGTGGGTTTGTCAAATATGGCTCTTATTGTTTCAGTACCTAGCTTATTGAAAGTTTTTAACATGAAGTCATGTTGGATTTTATCAAAGGCCTTTTCTGCATCTATTGAGATAATTATGTGGTTTATGTCTTTAGTTCTGTTCATGTAATGAATCATATTTATTGATTTGCACATGTTAAACCAACCTTGCATCCCAGGGATAAAGCCTACTTGATCGTGGTGGATAAACTTTTTGATGTGCTGGTAGATTCAGTTTGCCAGTATTTTAAATGAGGATTTTTGCATCAATGTTTTTCTTGGATATTGGCCTGAAGTTTTCCTTTTTTGTTGTATCTCTGCCAGGTTTTAGTATCAGCATGATGCTGACCTCATAAAATGTTACAGAGGAGTCCCTCCTCCTCAATTTTTTGGAATAGTTTTAGTAAGTATGGTATCAGCTTTCCTATGTACTTCTGGTAGAGTTCAGTTGTGAATCCATCTGGTCCTGGGTTTTCTTTTTTTGGTTGGTATGCTATTTATTACTGCCTCAATTTCAGAGCTTGTTATTTGTCTATTCATGGATCCAATTTCTTCCTGGTTCAGTCTTTGAAGGGTGTATGTGTCCAGGAATATACCCATGTCTTCTAGATTTTCTAGCTTATGTAATAGAGGTATTTATAATACTATTTGATGGTAATTTGTCTTTCTGTGAGGTGAAAGGTAATATTCCCCTTATGATTTCTGATAGTGTTTATTTCAATCTTCTCTCTTTTTTTTTATTAGTCTAGCTGGTGGTCTATTTTATTTTTCAAAAAAGCAGCTCTGGATTCATTGATCTTTTGAAGGGTTTTTTACGTCTCTGTCTTCTTCAGTTTAGTTCTGATTTTGATTATTTATTGTCTTTTGCAAACTAAGAACCTTTGTAAAATCAGGTGAGCAATCACTGTACCTGGTTCTAACTTCATATCGCTAAAAGAGGCACTGAAGAGATAGAAAAAGCAGACCTGGATCATTGATGCCACCCCTGTAGCTCAGGCATCAGCAGTGTGGTGCAGAGTGTCTCTGGGCACTGGAGGAGGTTTAACAGCAACAGTGAGGCACTGAACACAGTGTTGTCCTGTTAGACCAGAAAGGAAAACCAGAGCCACCTTAGCTGAAGCCTGTCCATGTAGGAAGCATTTAAATTAGTCTTAGCCAGAGGTGAATCACCAACATCAACAGTCCCAACTTGAGTGCCCACAAACCTCACCATCAAGAGCCAAAGTGCTTTCAATATTTAAATAAACTTTAAAAGCAGTATAAGCCATGAGGATAGCAACTCATGGCGAGGTCTAGGAATGAACTAGGCCCACAGACAGTGGATTTGGTCATGGGGTCGGGGGAGCATGCAACATACTGAGACCTGAGACACCAGTTGGGACAGCCAAGGGAGTGCTGGCATTACCTCTCTCCTAGTCCCAGGCTGCACAGCTCAGGGCTCCAAAGGAGACCCCTACCTTCCTCCTGAAGAGAGGAGAGGGAAGAGTGGGAACAACTTTGTTTTGAATCTTGGATACCAGCTGAGCCACAGCTGGAAAGGACACCACTCACAATCATGAAGCCTCCATTCCAGGCCCTATTTCCCAGAAAACATTTCTAGAAACATGCTGGGCTGGAAGAAAACCAGCTACCTTGGAAGCAAGAACCCAGTCCTGCCAGCATTTATTACCTGCTAACTGAAGTACCCTGGGGCACTGCATAACCAGTAGTTATAACCAGGTACCACATCAAGGGCCTTGGTGAGCCTCTGAGACTTGCTGGCTTCAGGTGAGATTCAGCATATCTCCAGCTCTGGTTGCTATGGGGAAAAACTCCTTCTGCAGGAAAAAAAAAAAAAAAAAAAAAAATTGAAGGGGACTTTGTCTTGAACCATAAATACTGACACCACCACAGAGGGTAAAGCACCAAGCAAACTATTGGGTTCCCAATTTCAGGACTTGACTCTTGGATGGCACTTATGGACCTGTACTGGGCCAGAGAGGATTCCTCTGCCCTAAAGGGTGAGTCCCAGCTAGGCAGCATTCATCATAAAGCTTCCTGGCCTGGGACTTAAGAAACCTTGAGCCTTAAGGGAACACTGATGGTAGTCTGGCAGTACTCCTCATGGCCAGGGCTGGCAGTGGCTATGGGAGAAAATCCCTCTGCCTTTGAAAGGGGTGGGAAGGACTATATCTTGTGGTTTGAATGCCAGCTCAGCCACAATATGATAAAATACTGGGAATACATATAAAGTTTTGGACTGTAGTCCCTGACTTTTAGATGGCACTACTGAACTCACCCAAGGCCTGGGGACCTCATTTCCCTGAAGGAAAGAACGCAGGCTTAGTTGGCTTTGCCACTTGCTGATTATAGAGCCTCATGGCATTGAGAAAACATAGGCAGTAGCTAGAAAGTGGTTACAGGAGGCCTTGGATGAGACCCAGCACTGGGTTAGCTTAAGGTCTGATCCAGCAGAGTCCTAGTGGTGGTGGACACAAGGGTGCTGGTGTCACTTCACCTCCAGCTTTAAGTGGCTCAGAACAGGGACAGAAACTTAGTTTGTTTGGGAAAAAGTAAGGGTAAAGAACAAGAGTCTCTGCCTGGTAATCGAGATCATTCTCCTGGATATTGTCTGAGACCAACAATGTAGTAACTCTACCAGTCTGCAAAACCCACAGCTTTACTGAGAGTTTGGGATAACTTTAAAGCAGAAACAGCTTAAATCACAACACTCAAGTCTTTTCAAATATCTGGAAAGCCTTCCCAAGAAGAATGACTACAAATAAGCCCAGACAGTGAAGGCTACAATGAAAACTTAACTCTTCAATGCCTGGACACTGAAGAATATCTACTAGCATCAACATTATCCAGGAAGTTATGCCTTCACCAAATGAACTAAATAAAGCACCAGTGATCAATTCTAGAGAAACAGAGATACGTGATCATTCAGACAACGAATTTAAAATAACTGTGTTTAGGAAACTCAAAGAAATTTGATACCACAGAATTAATTTAGAATTTTATCTGATAAACTTAACAAAGGTATTGAAATAATAGAAAAAAAAATCGAGCAGAAATTCTGGAATGGAAAAATAAAATTGACATAAAGAAGAATGCATCCAAGTCCTTTGACAGCAGAATAAGCGGAGAAAAAGAAAAAAAAATAGTGAACTCGAAGACAAGATATTTATAAATACACAGTCAGAGGAGACACACACAAAAAAGAATAAAAAACAGTAAAGTACATACACAAGATATAGAAAATCGTCTCGAAGAGGCAAATCGAAGAGTTGTTGGCCTTAAAATTGAGGTAAAGAAAGAGATAGGGATAGAAAGTGTATTCAAAGTGATAATAACAGATAACTTCCCAAACCTAGAGAAAAATATCAATACCCAAGTACATGAGGGTTAAAGAACATCAAGCAGACTTAACACAAACACGACTACATCTTGACATTTAATAGTAAAACTTCCAAAGGTCAAGAAGAAAGAAAACATTCTAAAAGTAGCAAGAAAATGAAAATAACAGAAAACGAAGCTCCAATATTTCCTTTTTTTTTTGTTTTTTTTTTTGTTTTTTGTTTGTTTGTTTGTTTTATTTACTTATTTATTTATTTTTTATTATTATTATACTTTAAGTTCTAGGGTACATGTGCATAACGTGCAGGTTTGTTACATATGTATACTTGTGCCATGTTGGTGTGCTGCACCCATCAACTCGTCAGCACCCATCAACTCGTCATTTACATCAGGTATAACTCCCAATGCAATCCCTCCCCCTTTCCCCTTCCCCATGATAGGCCCCGGTGTGTGATGTTCCCCTTCCCAAGTCCAAGTGATCTCATTGTTCAGTTCCCACCTATGAGTGAGAACATGAGGTGTTTGGTTTTCTGTTCTTGTGATAGTTTGTTAAGAATGATGGTTTCCAGCTGCATCCATGTCCCTGCAAAGGACACAAACTCATCCTTTTTTATGGCTGCATAGTATTCCATGGTGTATACGTGCCACATTTTCTTAATCCAGTCTGTCACTGATGGACATTTGGGTTGATTCCAAGTCTTTGCTATTGTGAATAGTGTCGCAATAAACAAACGTGTGCATGTGTCTTTATAGCAGCAGACTTTCAGTTGAAACTTTACAGGCCAGAAGAAAGTGGCATGAGATATTTAAAGTATTGAAAGAAAAGAAACTTGCCCCAGGATGCTATATTAAGTGAAAATATTCTTCAAATATAAAGCAGATATAAAGATCTTCCCAGATCACAAAAGTTGGGGAATTTCATTATACCAGACCCATCGTACAAGAAATGTTAAAGGAAGTACTTTAATTAAAAAGAAAAAAAGTACATTAATGAGCAATAAATAATTACCTGAAAGTACAGAACTCTCTGGTAATAGTAAGTACACAGAAAAACAGAATATAACTGTGGTGTGTAAAGTACTCTTATCCTAAGTAGAAAGACTAAATCAAAAATAATAACTACTACAACTTTTCAAAGCATATTGAGTACAATAAGATATAAATAAAAAAACATTAAAAGGTATGCAAATAAAGTTAAAGTAATATTTTATTCATTTTCTTTTTGCTTGTTTTTGAAATTTGTTTATGCAAATAGTGTTAAGTAGTTATATTAAAATAATGGGTTATAAAGTAGTATTTGCAAATTTCATGGTAACTTCAAACTAAAATACATACAACGCAGATACAGAAAAAGAAAAAGAAACGCAATCATATCACCAGAGAAAATTATTTTCACTTGAAAATGGAGTCTTCCTTCATTCCTGAAGACAGGAATAAAAAAGAAAGAAGAGAAGATATAAAACAACCAGATAACAAATAACAAGATGGCGGGGGTACGTCCTTATTTATCAATAATGACATTGCATGTAAATGGACTAAACTCTCTAATCAAAAGATATAGACTACCTGAATGGAAGAAAAATTAAGACCTATGGAGGTATTGCCTACAAGAAACACACTTCACCTATAAAGACACACATAGGCCAGAAACAAAGGGATGAAAACCAAAGAACAGAAGTCTTTTTACCTATAGCAGACAATATAGATTTCAAGACAAAACCTATAAGAAGAGACAAAGAAGGTCACTATATAATAATAAAGGGATCAATTCAGCAAAAGAATATAACAGTTTGAAATATATGTTCACCCAACACAAGAGCACCCAGATATATGAAGAAAATATTATTAGAGCTAAAGAGAGAGATAGGCTCCAATACAATAACTGGAGACATCAACATTCCACTGTCAGCACTGGACATATCTCCCAGACAGAAAAGTAACAAAGAAACCTCAGACTTAATTTCCGTGATAGACCAAATAGATCAAGTGTATATTTACAGAGGATTTCATCTAAGAGCTTTAAAATACATATTATTTTCTCAGCACATGGATCATTCTCAAGTATAGACTGTATGTTAGGTTACAAAACATATCTTAAAACATTCAAAAAAGGCCAGGCACTGTAATCCCAGCATTTTGGGAGGCCGAGGTGGGTGGATCTCTTGAGGTCAGAAGTTTGAGACCAACCTGACCAACATGGTGAAACCCCATTGCTACTAAAAATACAAAAATTAGCCAGGTGATGTAGCCTGTGCCTTTAGTTCCAGCTACTTAGGAGGCTGTGGCACAAGAATCACTTGAACCTGGGAGCTAGAGGTTGCAGTGAGCCAAGACCACACCACTGCACTTCAGCCTTGGTGACAGTAAAGACTCCATCTCAAAAAATAAATTAAATTAAATTAAATTAAAATTCAAAAAAATTAAAGTAACACTAAACAACTTTTTTGACCACAATGGAATAAAACTATAAGTTAATAAAGAGGAGTTTTGAAAACTATACAAATACATGAAAATTAAGAAATAACCAGTGGGTTCATGAAGAAATTAAAAAATACACAAATGTTTTGAAGCAAATAATAGCAGAAACACAACATACCAAAGCCTATGAGATACAGCAAAAGCAATACAAATAGGGATGTTTATAGCTATCGGAGCCTGCACAAAAAAGAGGAAAAACTTCAAATGAACAACCTAATGATGCATCTTGAACAAGAAAAGCAAAAGCAAACTAAACTTAAAATTAGAAAATAGAAGAAGGGGATTTGCTGCAAAATGGCTGAATAGGAACAGCTCTGATAAGCAGCTCCCAGCGAGATCGATGCAGAGGGTGGGTGATTTCTGCATTTAAAACTGAGGTACCTGGTTCATCTCATTTGGTCTGGTTGGACTGTGGGTGCAGCCCATGGAGTGTGAGCCAAAGGAGGGTGGGGTGTTGCCTCACCTGGGATGTGCAAGGGGTCGGGTGATATCCCTCCCCTAGCCAAGAGAAGCCGTGAGAGACTGTACCAGGAGTAATGGTGCACTCTGTCCCAGATACTGCACTTTTTCCATGGTCTTCGCAACTGACAGACTGGGAGATTCCCTCCTGTTCCTACACCACCAGGACCCTGGGTTTCAAGCACAAAATTGGGCAGCCATTTGGGCAGACACCAAGCTATCTGCAGGAGGTTTTTTTTTTTTTTTTTTTTTTTCATACCTCAGTGGCACCTGGAATGCCAGAGAGAGACAACCATTCACTCCTCTGGAAAGGAGGCTGATGCCAGGAATCCAAGTGGTCTGGCTCAGTGAGTTCCACTCACATAGAGCCCAGTAAGCTAAGATCCACTGGTGTGAAATTCTCACTGCCAACACAGCAGCCTGAGGTTGACCTGGGACACTGAGCTTGGTGGGGTTTCTGCCATTGCTGAGGCTTGAGTGGGCGGTTTTACCCTCACAGTTTAAACAAAGCCACAGGGAAGTTCAAACTGGGCAGAACCCACCACAGCTCAGCAAGGCCACTGTGGCCAGAATTCCTCTCAAGATTCCTCCCCTCTGGGCAGGGCATCTCTGAAAAAAATGCAGCAGCCCCAGTCAGGGACTTATAGATAAAACTCCCATCTCCCTAAGACAGAGCAACTGGGGCAAGAGTTGGCTGTGGGCACAGCTTCAGCAGACTTAAACATCTCTGCCTGGCAACTTTGAAGAGAGCAGCAGATTTCCCAGCAAAGTGGTCAAGCTCTGATCAGGGACAGACTGCTTTCTCAAGTGAGTCTCTGACTCCCGTGTACCCTGACTGGGAGACACCTCGCAGTAGAGGCCGACAGACACCTCATACAGGAAAGCTCTGGCTGGCATCTGTCAGGTACCCCTCTGGGATGAAGTTTCCAGAGGAAGGAACAGGCAACAATCTTTGCTGTTCTGCAGCCTCCACTGGTGTGACCCAGGAAAACAGTGTCAGGAGTGGTCCTCCAGCAAACTCCAGCAGACCTGTAGCAAAGGGACCTGTCAGAAGGAAAACTAGCAAATGGAAACGAATAGTATCAACATCAACAAAAAGGACGTCCACCCAGAGACCCCATCTGAAGGTCATCAACATCAAAGATCAAAGGTGGATGCATCCATGAAGATGGGGAGAAACCAGTGCAAAAAGGCTGAACATTCCAAAAACCAGAATGCTTCTTCTCCTGCAAAGGATCACAACTCCTTGTCAGCAAGGGAAGAAAACTGAACAGAGAATGAGTTTGTCTAATTGACAGAAGTATGCTTCAGAAGATGGGTGATAACAAACTCCTCTGAGCTAAAGGAGCATGTTCTAACCCAATGTAAGGATGCTAAGAACTTTGAAAAAAGGTTAGAAGTATTACCAGCTAGAATAACCAGTTTAGAGAAGAACATAAATGATATGATGGAGCTAAAAACACAGCACGAGATCTTCAGGAAGCATGCACAAGTATCAATAGCTGAATCAATCAAGCAGAAGAAAGAATATCAGGGATTGAAGTTCAACTCAATGAAATAAAGTGAGAAGGCAAGATTAGAGCTAAAAGAGTGAAAAGAAACAAACAAAGCAGCCAAGAAATATGTGACTATGTGAAAAAAAACAAATCTACATTTGATTGGTGTATCTGAATGTGATGGGAAAAATGGAACCAAGTTGGAAAACACTCTTCAGGATATTATCCAGGAGAACTTCCCCAACCTAGCAAGGCAGGCCAATATTCAAGTTCAGGAAATATAGAGAAAACCACAAAGATATTCCTTGAGAAGAGCAATTCTGAGACACATAATCATCAGATTCCCAAAGGTTGAAATGAAGAAAAAAATATTAAGGGCAGCCAGAGAGAAAGTTCGAGTTACCCACAAAGGGAAGCCCATCAGACTAACAGCAGATCTCTCTGCAGAAACCCTAAAAGCCAGAAGAGAGTGGGGACCAATATTCATCATTCTTAAAGAAAAGAATTTTATACCCAGAATATCATATCTGGCTAAACTAAACTTCATGAACAAAGGAGACATAAAATCCTTTACAGACAAGCAAATGCTGAGAGATTTTGTCACCACCAGGCCTACCTGACAAGAGCTCCTGAAGGAAGCACTAAACATGGAAAGGAACAACTGGAACCAGCCACTGCAAAAACATACCAAATTGTAAACGCCATCGATGCTATGAAGAAACTGCTTCAACTAATGGTCAAAATAATCAGCTAGCATCATAATGACAGGATCAAATGCACATATAACAATAATAATGTAAATGGGACAAATTCCCCAATTAAAAGACACAGAGTGGCAAATTGGATAAAGAGTCAAGACCCATCAGTTTGCTGTATTCAGGAGACCCATCTCATGTGCAAAGATGAAAAATAGGCTTAAAATAAAGTGATACAGGAATATTGACCAAGCAAATGAAAAGAAAAAAAAGAAGGGCTTGCAATCTTACTCTCTGATAAAACAGACTTTAACCAAACAAAAATCAAAAGAGACAAGGACATTACATAGTGATAAAGGGATCAATGCCACAAGAAGAGCTAAATATCCTAAATATGTATGTACCCAATACAGGAGCACCCAGATTCATAAAGCAAGTTCTTAGAGGCCTATAAAGAGACTTAGACTCCCTCACAATAATAGTGGGAGATTTTAACACCCCACTGTCAGTATTAGAATAGCAAGAGAGAAAATTAACAGAGATATCCAGGACTTGAACTCAGCTCTGGACCAAGTGGACTTAATAAATATCTACAGAACTCTCCACCACAAATCAACAAAATATGCATTCTTCTCAGAACCACAGCTCACTTATTCTAAAATTGACCACTTAATTCAAAGTAAAATACTCCTCAGCAAATGCAAAAGAACAGAAATCATAACATGCAGTCTCTCAGACCACAGTGCAATCAAATTAGAACTCAGGATTAAGAAACTCACTCAAAACCGCACAATGACATGTAAAATGAACAATGTGCTCCTGAGTGGTTACTGGGTGAATAAGGAAATGAAGGCAGAAATAAATATTTGAAACCAATGAGAACAAAGACTCAATGTACCAGAATCTCTGGGATACATTTAAAGCAGTGTGTATAGGGAAATTTATAACACTAAATTCCCACAAGAGAAAGCAGGAAAGATCTAAAATTGACACCCTAACAACGCAATGAAAAGAACTAGAGAAGAAAGAACAAACAAATTCAAAAGCTAGCAGAAGACAAGAAATAACTAAGATCAGAGCAGAACTGAAGGAGATACACATAAAAAAAAAAAAGTCCCTTAAAAAATCAATGAATCCAGCAGCTGGTTTTTTGAAAAGATCAACAAAATAGATACACTGCTACCCAGACTAATAAAGAAGAAAAGAGGGAAGAATCAAATAGATGCAATACAAAATAATAAAGGGGATATTACCATCGATCTCACAGAAATACAAACTACCTCTATGCAACTAAACTAGAAAATCTGAAAGAGATGAATAAATTCCTGGACACAGACATCCCCCAAGACTAAAGCAGGAAAAAGTCAAATCCCTGAATAGACCAACAACAAGTTCTGAAAGTGGGGCAGTAATTAGCAGCCTACCAACAAAAAAAACAAAAAACAAAAAACAAAAAGTCCAGGACCAGAAGGATTCACGGCCGAGTTCTACCAGACGTACTTGAGGATCTGCTATCAGTCCTTCTGAAACTATTCCAAACAGTAGAAAAGCAGACAATCCTCCCTAACTCGTTTTATGAGGCCAGCATTATCCTGATAACAAAACCTGGCAGAGACACAACAAAAAAAGAAAATTTTAGGCCAATATTCCTGATGAACATTGAAGCAAATATTCTCGATAAAATACTGGCAAACCGAATCCAGCAGCACATCAAAAAGCTTATCCACTTGATTGTGGTGGCACGATCAAGTCAACTTCAACCCTGGGATGCAAGGCTGGTTCAGCATACACAAATCAATAAACATAATCCATCACATAAACAGAACATGTATCACAGAACTTGAAGTATAATAAAAAATTAGTATAATTTCTATATGCCAACAGTGAACAATGTGAAATGGAACTTAAAAAGTAATTTCATTTACTGTAGCCACACATAAAATTAAATACCTTGCAATTAACTTAAGCAATGATGTTTCTATGATGAAAATTGTAATGCAGAGATAAAGAAAATTAAAGAGTACACCAAAAATAGTAAAAATATTCCATGGTCATAAATTCAAAGAGTCAATATTGTTAACATTTCCAAACTACTCAAAGCAATCTACAGATTGAATGCAATTCCCATCAAAATACCAATGACATTCTTAACCAAAATGTAAAAAATAATCCTAAAATTTGTATGAAACCACAAAAGACCCAGCATAGCCAAAGCTATTCTTAGAAAAACAAACAACTGAAGGAATCACACTACCTGACTTGAAATTGTACTACAGTGCAATAGTAACCAAAACAGCATGGTATTTGATGGCATAAAATCAGACACATAGACCAATGAAACAGAATGGAGAACCCAAAAACAAATTCACACATCTGCACTGAACTCATTTCTGACAAAGTTGCCAAGAACCTACTTTGGGGAAAGCACTGTCTCTTTTATAAATGGTGCTAAAATGAAGCTAGATTCCTATCTCTTGCCATATAAAAGAATCAAAATGGATTATAGACTTCAATCTAAGACCTCAAACTATGAAACTACTGCAATAAAACATTGGAAAAAATCTTCAGGGCATTTGTGTGGGCAAAAAGTTTTTGAGTCAGACACAACAAGCACCAGCAACCAAAACAAACATGGACAAATGGGATCTCAACAAATTAAAAAACTTCTGCACCACAAAGGATATTATCAACAAAGAGAAAAGGAAACCCAAAGAATGAGAGAAACCATTTGCAATCTACCTCTCTGAAAAGGAATAATAACCAGGATATATAAGGATCTCAAACAACTCTAGAGGAGAAACTTTAATAATTCCACCAAAAAAGTGGGTAAAATATTTGAATAGACATTTCTCAAAATAAGACATGCAAGCGGAAAACAGGCATATGAAAAGGTGCTCAACATTATTAATCATCAGAGAAATGCAAATCAAAACTATAATGAGGTATCATCTCATCCCACTTAAAATACTTCATATCCAAAGCTAAACAATAACAAATGCTGGTGAGGATGTGGAGAAAAGAGAATTCTCATGAACTTTTGGTGGGAATGTAAACTAGTACACCCATTATAAAAAACGGGTACAAAATTTCTCAAAAACCTAAACATTTATCTGTCATATGATCCAGCAATTCCAATGCTGTGTGTATACCCCAAAGAAAGGAAATTATTTTACTGAAGAGACATCTGCACTCCTATGTTTGTTGCAGAACTGTTTTCAATAGCTGAGATTCGGAAGCAACCTAAGTGTCTATCAACAGATGAATAAATGAAGAAAATATGGTACATATACACAATGGAATACTATTCAGTCGTAACAAAGAATTGGATTCATGGATGCATCTGAAGAGTATCATGTTAAGTGAAATAAGCCAGGCACAGAAAGATAAACATCACATGTTTTCACATATTTGTGGGATGTAAAAATCAAATGAGTTGGACTCATGGACATAGAGAGTAGAACGATGGTTATGAGGCTGGAAACAGTAATGTGGGGTTGAGGGGGAGGTCAAATGGTTAATGGGTACCAAAAAATAGAAAGAATAAATAAAACCTATTTGGTATCACAATAGAGTGATTATAGTCAATGATAATTTTATTGCATATTTTAAAATAATTTAAAGAATGTTATTGGATTGTTTGTAACCAAAAGAATAACTGCTTGAGGAAATGGACACCCCATTCTACTTGGTGTGCTTATTTCACATTGCATGACTGTATCAAAATACCTCATACGCTTACCATGTACCCTCAAAATTGTAAAAATTAATGCAAAATTAAAATTGTAAAATATATTTGTGGAGATTTTTAAAAATATGTATTTCTGATTTTGTTTTATTTTAATAGGTTTTGGGGAACAGGTGGTGTTTGGTTACATTAATAAGTTATTTCGTGGTGATTTCTGAGATTTCTGAGATTCTGAGGTGGGGTGCACCCATCACTGAAGCTGTGTACATGGTACCCAATATGTAGTCTTTTATCCCTTGCCATCCCCCACCCTTTCCCCTGAGTCTCCAAAGTCCAATGTAGCATTCTTATGCCTTTGCGTCCTCATAGCTTAGCTCCCACATGTGAGGAAGAACATAAGATGTTTGGTTTTCCATTCCCGAGTTACTTCACTTAGAACAGTAGTCTTCAATTCCATTCAGGTTGCTGAAAATGCCATTATTTCATTTCTTTTTGTGGCTGAGTATTATATCATGACGTGTATATACAATATATTTTTTATCCACTCATTGATTGATGGGAATTTGGGCTGCTTCCATATTTTGCAATTGCAAATTGTGCTGCTATAAACATGCATGTGCAAGTATCTTTTTCATATAATTACTTCTTTTCTTCTGAATAGATACCTGGTAGTGGGATTAAATGGTAGATCTATTGTTAGTTCTTTAAGGAATCTCCACACTCATTTCCACAGTGGTTGTACTAATTTACATTCCCACTAACAGCATAAAGATGTTTCATTTTTAACCCATCCATGCCGACAACTATTAGGTTTTTTTAATTTTTTGATTATGGCCATTCTTACAGGAGTAGGGGGTATTGCATTGTGGTTTTGATTTGCATTTTCATGAAAATTAATGATGGTGAACATTTTTTTCATATGTTTGTTGGCAAATTGTGTATTTTCTTTTGAGAATTTATTCATGTCATCAACCCACATTTTGATGGAATTATTTGCTTTTGTCTTGCTGAATTGTTTATGGTTTTTTGTAAGTTCTGGATACTAGTTTTTGTTAAATGTATGTATTCTGAAGGTTTTCTCCCACTCCATGTGTTGTCTGTTTACTCTGCTGCTTATTTATTTTACTTTTTAGCAAGCTTCTGCTTTTTAGTTTAATTAAGTCCCATCTACTTATCTTTGTTTTTTGTTTTTGTGTTTGTGTGTTTGTTTTTGCATTTGCTTTAGGGTTTTGGATCATGAAGTCCTTGCCTAAACCAATGTCTAGAAGGGGTTTTCCAATGTTATATTCTAGAATCTTTAAGTTTTTAGGACTTAGATTTAAGTCTTTGATCCATCTTGAGTTGATTTTTGTATAAGGTGAGAGACAAGGATGCAGTGTCATTATCCTACCTGTGGCTTGCCAATTATCACAGCATTATTTGTTGAATAAGGTGTCATTTTCTCACTTTATGTTTTTGTTTGCTTTGTCAAAAATAACTTGGCTGTATGTATTTCAGCTTATTTCTGGGTTCTCTATTCCGTTTTATTGGTCTGTGTGCCTGTCTTTACACCAGTACCATGCTCTTTTGGTGATTATGGCCTTATAGTATAATTAGAAGATGGGCAATGTAGTGTCTTCATATCTGACTTTTTGCTTAGTTTTGCTTTGGGTATGTGGGCTCCTTTTTTGTTTCATATTAATTTTAGCATTGTTTTTTCTACTTCTGTGAAGAATAATGGCAGTATTTTGATGGGAATTGCACTGCATTTGTAGATCAGTTTTGACAGTATGGTGATTTTCACAATGCTGATTCTACCCATCGATGAGCATGGGATGTGTTTCCATTTGTTTGTGTTGTTTATTATTTCTTTCAGCAGTGTTTTGTAGTTTTCCTTGTAGAGGTACTTCGTGTCCTTGGTTAACTATATTCTTTAGTTCAGTTAAGTATAGTTTTGTTTTTCAGCTATTGTAAAAGGGGTTGAGTTCTTGATTTGATTTTCGATTTGGTTGCTTTTGGTGTATAGCAGAGCTACTGATTTGTGTACATTAATTTTGTATTCTTAAACTTTGTTGAATTTGTTAACCAGTTCTAGGAGAACTTTGAATGAGTGTTTAAAATTTTCTAGGTATAAAATCATATAATCAGCAAATAGGAAGAGTTTGACTTCCTCTTTACCAATTTGGATGCACTCTATGTGTTTCTCTTGTCTGATTGCCCAGGCTAGGACTTCCAGTACTGTATTAAATAGAAGTGGTGAAAGTGGACATTTTTTATCTTGTTCCAGTTTCCAGGGGGAATGCTTTCAACTTCCCCCCATTCAGTACAATGTTGGCTGTGGGTTTGTCATAGATGTCTTTTATTACCTTAAAGTATGTCCTTTCTGTGTGATTTTGCTGAAAGTTTTAATCATAAAGGGATGCTGGATTTTTTTCAAATGCTTTTTTTTGTGCATCTATTGAGATGATCATGTAATTTTTGTTTTTAATTCTGTTTATGTGGTGTATTACATTTATTGACTTACGTATGTTAAACCAGCCCTTCATCTCTGGTGTGAAACTCATTTGATTAGAGCGGATTATCTTTTTGATATGGTGTTGCATTTGGTTTGCTAGTATTTTGTTGAGGATTTTTGCATCTATGTTAGTCAGGAATATTGGTTTGTAGTTTTCTTTTTTTGTTATGTCCCTCCCTGGTTTTAGTATTAGGGTAAAACTGGCTTCATAGAATGATTTAGGGAGGATTACCTCTTTATCTTGTAGAATACTGTCAATAGCATTGGTACCAATTCTTCTTTGAATCTCTGATATAATTCAGCTGTGAATCTGTCTGGATTTGGGCTTTTTGTCATTTGCAATTTTTTTATTACCATATTAATCATGCTGCTTGTTATTGGCCTCTTCAGTGACTCCATATCTTCTGGTTTAATGTAGAAGGGTTGTATATTTCCAGGAATTTGTTCACCTCCTCCAAGTTTTCTAGTTTATGCATGTGAAACAGTGTTCATAGTAGTCTTGAATTATCTTTTGTATTTCAGGGGTGTTAGTTGTAATATCTCCTGCTTTGTTTCTAATTGAGCTTATTTTGATCTCTTCTTTTCTTGGTTAATATTACTAATGGTCTATCAAGCTTATTCATCTTTTCAAATAACCAGATTTTGTTTCATTTATTTTTTGTATTTTTTTTTTTGTTTTGATTTCATGTAGTTGTGCTCTGACTTTCATTTTTTTCTGGTCTCCTGCTGGGTTTATATTTGGATTTTTCTTGTTACTCCTGTTCCATGAGGTGCGACCTTGGGTAGTCTGTGCTCTTTCAGACTTTTTGATGTAGGCATTTTATGCAATGAAGTTTTCTCTTAGCACCACTTTTGCTGTATCCCAGATGTTTTTATAGATTGTGTCACTACTATTGTCCAATTCAAAGA
This sequence comes from Chlorocebus sabaeus, assembly GCF_047675955.1. Classification (NCBI taxonomy): domain Eukaryota; kingdom Metazoa; phylum Chordata; class Mammalia; order Primates; family Cercopithecidae; genus Chlorocebus; species Chlorocebus sabaeus. Next base: position 95,080,607 of record NC_132933.1, on the reverse strand, counting down.
ATTTTTGAATTTGAATCTTGATTTTATTGTTGACCCAACGATCATTCGGGAGCAAGTTATTTAATTTCCATGTGTTAGCACCGTTTTGAGGAGTCGAGTTGATTTCCAATCTTATTCCACTGTTGTCTGAGAGAATACTTGATACCATTTAGATTTTCTTAATTGTACTGAGACTTGTTTTGTGGTCTCTCATATGGTCTATCTTGGAGAATGTTCCATGTGTTGATGAATAGAATGTATGTTCTGCAGTTTTTGGGTAGAATGTTCTGCAAATATCTTTTAAGTCCATTTGTCCTAGGGTACAGTTTAAGTCCATTATATCTTTGTATGCTTTCTGTCTTGATGACTCGTCTAGTGCTGTCAGTGGAACATTGAAGTCCCCCATCATTATTGCGTTGCTGTCTATCTTAATTTCTTAGGTCTAGTAGGAATTGTTTTATAAATTTGAGATCTCCAGCGTTAGGTGAATATATATCTAAGATTGTAATACTTTTCTGGTGGACTGGTCCTTTTGCCATTATATAATGTCCATCTTTGTCTTTTTAAACTGCTGTTGCTTTAAAGTTTGTTCTGTCTGATTAAGAATAGCTACTCCTGCTTGCTTTTGGTGTCTATTTGCATGGAATATGATTTTCCACTTCTTTACCTTAAGTTTATGTGAGTCCTTACTGTTAGGTGAGTCTCCTGAAGACATTAGAAATTTAATTGGTGGATTCTTATCAATCTGCCATTCTGTATCTTTTAAGTGGAGCATTTAGCCAATTTACATCCAAAGTCAGTATTGAGCTGTGAGCTACTATTCTATTCATCATGCTATTTGTTGCCTGAATACTTTGTTTCTTGTGTCTGTGTTATTGTTATGTAGGCCTTGTGAGATTTATACTTTAAAAATGTTCTATTTTGGTGTATTTTGAGAATTTGTTTCAAGATTTACAGTTCATTTCAGCAGTTATTCTAGTGCTGGCTTGGTAGTGGAGAATTCCTTCAGCATTTATTTATCTGGAAAAAACTGTATCTTTCCTTCATTTGTGAAGCTTAGTTTCACTGGATACAAAATTTTTGGCTGATAATTGTTTTAAGGAGGTTAGAAATAGGATCTCAATACCTTCTAGTTGTAGGGTTTCTGCTGAGAAATCTTCTCTTAATATCATAGGTTTTTCTTTATAGGTTACCTGATGTTTTTGCCTCACGGCTCTTAAGATTCTTTGTTTTGTCTTGACTTTAGATAACCTGATGACCATATGCCTAGGCAACGAATTTTCTAGATCTTCTTTGCACTTTTTGTATTTGGCTATCTAGATCTCTAGCAAGGCCAGAAATGTTTCCTCAATTATACCCTCAAATATGTTTTCTAAGCTTTTAGATTTCTCTTCTTTCTCAGCAACACCAATTATTCATAGGTTTAGATGTTTAATATAGTCTCAGACTTATTGAAGGCTTTGTTCACTTTTTAAATTCTTTTTTTCTTTGTCTTTGATGAATTGGGTTAATTTAAAAGCCTTGTCTTCAAGCTCTGAAGTTCTTTCTTCTGCTTGTTCAATTTTATTGCTGAGACTTTCCAGTGCATTTTGCATTTATCTAAGCGTGTCCTTGATTTCTAGAAGTTGTTATTGTTTTTTATTTATGTTTTTTATTAATTGAAAATTTTCTGTTTATATTCTATATCATGTTTTCGATTTCTATTTTCTATATTTTTATATTCTATATTATGTTTTTGATATTAGTTGGTCTTCATCTTTCACTGGTTCCTCCTTGATTAACTTAATGATTCACCTTCTGACTTCTTGTTCTTGCAATTTGGAGATTTCTTCTTGGTCTGGATTCATTGCTGGTGAGCTAGTGTGATTTTTGGGGGGTGTTAAATAACCTTGTTTTGTCATGTTACTGAAATTGTTCTTCTGGTTCCTTCTCATTTGGGTAGATTATGTCAGAGGGAAGATCTGGCATTCAAAAACTGCTGTTCAGATTCTTTTGTCCAATGCAGTGCTACCTTGATGTGGTGTTCTCCTCCTTCCCCTAGGAATGGGGCTTTCTGAGAGATAAACTGTAGTCATTTTTTTTTCTCTCTCTTCTAGGTTTTCCCACCCAATAGAGCTACCAAGCTCTGGGCTGGTACTGGGGAGTGTCTGCAAAGAGTCCATTAATGTGATCTGTCTTTAGGTCTTGCAGTCATGGATACCATCACCTACTCTGGTGAAGGTAGCAGGGGAGTGAAGTAGACTCTGTGAGGGTCCTTCGTTGTGCTTTTGTTTAGTGCACTGGTCTTGCGTTGGTTGGCCTTCAACCATGAGGTTGCACTTTCAAAAGTGCATCAGTTGTGCTCCTATAGGTAGGATGCGAAATTGCCCTAGGGAAACTTAGCTAAGTATTCAGGTTTCTCAGGTGATGGGCAGGGCCATAGAGCTCCTAAGAGACTGTAACCTTCATCTTTGGCTACTAGAGCGTGTAAAGAAAGACCAACAGGTGAGGTCAGGGATAGGTGTGTCTGAGCTCTGTCTTTCCTTGGGTGGGGCTTGCGTCGCTGCTGTGGGAGATGGGGCTGTGGCTCCAGGTCCAATGGAGTTATATTCCCAGAAGGATTATGGTTGTCTTTCCTGAGTCATACAGGTCAGCAGGGAAGTGGGAGAATGCCAGCCATTACAGGCCTCACCCTGCTCCCACGCAGCCCACAGTCCTAAAAGCCAGTCTCACTTTCACTGTGTTCTTCCAACAGCACGGAGTTTATTTCCAGGCAGCCAGTCACCAGGGCCAAGAACTTGCCCCAGACCATGAGTTTCCCTGGTAAGAAAGGAAGCAGACTCAGTTTTTTGACATCACAGTTAGCCTGCAGTGGTGATCCAGTTTTTTCAAAGGTTTTATGGATTACCTTGACTTTCCATGTATGTTCTTGCAGTAGTTCTTGAAGAAAAAGTTTATGATGTGTGTCTCCACTTGATGCTTTGTTCATCTGAGCATGAGTTGCAAACTAGTTCTGCCTCCTATCTGCCTTCTTAATTCCAGTGCCCTGTGTGTAAAATTTTTGAGAGTATTCTTTCATTATCTGTTCATGACTGCAAAGTTTGTGGTGAAGTTACCTGTTTCAATTAATATATTTTCTCTCTTCTCTTTTTCTATTTTTCAGTCTCGTTAACTGGGAACCACAGCCCCATCCCTGAAAGCAACCATAGCAAGCCCACCCAAGGACAGGCAGAGCTCAGACACACCTATGCTTGACCCCACCTGGTGGTCTTTCTCTACCAGCTCTGGTGGACAAAGGCAAAGGTCATAATCTCTTTGGAGCTCTATGGCCCTGCCCACCACCTGAAAAACCTGAATACTTAACTAAGTGTCCCTAGGACAATTTTACATCCTCTCTATAGGACCACAAGTGATGCACTCTTGAAAGCACAAAATCCTGATAGAAGGTCAAGCATTTATATATTTTACGGATTTATTTAAATAATTAGAGGGCTTGGCCACAATGGCTGACTAAATGACTAGTGTGCACCACTCTCACAGAGGAAAGTGGAAGGGATGATTAAATACAACACCATTTACTGAAACATCTGTGTACATGCATTGGGACTAATCAAGGAAACAATTCGACCCATAGAGAACAGAAATACAAGGCAGGATTATTTCTAAACCAGAAGTGACACAGAGCGAGGGCGACATTCCTCACCCAGGGAAGCAGAGAGTGAGTGAGTAATCCCAAGAACCCATGCTTCTCCCAGGGATCTTTGAAAACCTCGGGTCAGAAGATTCCCTTGTGAACCGACCCCCTTCCCCCCAGGGCCTTCAGTATGACACATAGAGCTATGTGGATTATTGGCAAAGGAGCTATTCAGGCACACATGGAGCTTCAGGAGCCATAGATACTCAGGCATCCCAGCAAAAGCAGCTGCAACTCCAGAAAAGTAAGAGGTTAGTCCCTATTTATACCCCTAGGAAAGGGGCTGAATCCAGATGGCTGAGCAGTAATGGGCTGCAGGTCCTACTTTCATGGCACCTCACATAAGACCCACTGACTTTGAACTCCAGTCAGCGATCAGTAGCAACATTACACCTCTCAGAGATGAAGCTTCAAGGGGGAAGGTTGGGCCATAGCCTTTGCTGTTTATCAGTCTTAGCCATTGTTGCCTTAGGAATCCAGTGAGTCTGAGGCAACTAAAGACTGGAAGAGTGCCCCAGCTGTTGGAGCCCAGCAGCTCTAAGGAGAAGTGGTCAGAATGCTTATTCATGTGAATCCTGAATTCCTTTTCTCTTCACTTGGTGGAATCTCCTTAGTGGCGTCTCCAGTCACCCCAACCAGTGTTTTCTGGCCAGCAGCAGTTTCATACTGCCATGGGATGGAGTTCCCAGAGGTGGGGTTGGGCCACCATCTTTCCCGTTTGGCCGCCTTAGCTGTACTTGCCTTGGGGTGTTGCAGAGTTTAAGGCGACTGAGGGCTGGAGCAGAACTCTGGCACAGCAAAGTTCTCTATGAAAAGGTGGCCAGGCTGCATTTTAAAGTACATTATCAATCCCACTCCTCTTCAATGGGTGGGATCTCCTCACTGTTGTCACCAACCACTTCCTGCAGGTGCATTCAGGCTGACAACAGATATGTACCTTCCTGGCAAGGAGCTCCCAGAGAAAGGGGTAGGTCACCATCTTTGCTGTTTCACAGTCTTCACTGTTGATAACTTCAGGTATTTGGAAAATCCAAGGTGACTAAGGACAGGATAGGAACTCCAGCATATTGCAGCAGCCATACACACACACAAAAATAGCCAGACTATTATGTGGGTTCCCATTCCCATATCTCCTCAGTGGGCAGGTCCTCCAGGCCTGGGTCTCCAGTCACACCTTGCTAGGGTTATCAAACCAATAGCAGCTCTGCAACTCTTTGGACAGAGCTTCCATGGGGAGGGGTGGGTCGCCATCTTTTCTGTCTCACAGTCATTGCCCTTACTGTCTCCGTGCTCAGGAGAGTCTGCAAGGACCAGCGGCAGGTCGATTCCCAACACAAAGCAATGACCTTATAGAAAAGTAGCCAGACGGTTCTCCACAGAAATATTGTTTTCTTGTCTCCTCACTGTGCAGGACCACCTGACCTGAGACTCCAGCACAAGCACCCTGCCTCCATCTGATCACCAAAATCAGAGATAGTTTAGCATTTCTCTGAGGAGAAAATCAGAGTCAATCCAAAACCTCTACAGCACTATATGTACAGAGTTACAGTCCTAACAATCTTCGGACTGGGGAAGGAACAAAGGTCCTAGTCAGTATGTTGACACTGCCAGCACATCATACACATGCCAGCACCATATGGAGAGAAGTCCAGCCCTCTTCCTTGGGAATCAACCCCCCAACTCTTAGCCAAGCAGGGCTCCTGGCTCATGAATGAAGAATGGTCACTCTACTCATGGCTGGGAATACCTACTTGTAGCATCCAAGAGTTTACCTGCAAAGAGGCTCCCAGAGGCATATGACAGCCCCTCTGACACTGCCACAGCAACGGTTCTATCCCTAGGCTGCCCTTGCTCTGGGAAAGAAACAGAAACTGAGGGCTACACTCGAACTTATAGCATGCCGCATTCACCATATAGAGAGGAGATCAGCCTTTCCTCATGGTGAACCTTAAACTTCCCTAAAAATCAAAACCCCAAGCTCACACCAGCAGTGCAGCAGTCCTGTTCCACTGGCTGAACACTCCCAGTAGCAGGAGCTCTGCTTTTCTCAGAGGTAGAGACCCAGAAGCAACCAAAAGTCCCTTTGCCACTGCCTCTGCAGTGGAACTGCCCTTGCTACCCTTGGGCTAATGAATGAGCAAAGGCGCTAAGTGCCTTATTTACACCTTCAACAAGTTGAAGTCAACCCAATAAATGGAAGCCACTCTATCTCCCATGGGTTCCACTTACCCACTCCTTGCTATGAAGTGAGAAACCCTTGGCTTGTCGCAAGGCAAGGAACCCCACAGTGCAGACCCTCCACTCTGTGCTGATTGCACTGAGTAATTCCTGACCTGCATCTCTCTAGGGTGGTGTCCCCAGAAGACATGCAGAAGACCCTCTGCCACAATCAGCACTAAGGTTTCTTCTTATGCTGCCTCTGAGTTGGGAAGGAAATAGAAACCCTGAGATCTTTACAGAGTTGCAGTGAGCAGCCCAGAAGTGTCAAGCTGCAATCTACAGCCAGTACTCAAGTAGGAGAGAAGCCCCCACTTTCAGAGCATAGAGAGGAAGCATGGCTGCAACTGTGAGAAAATATAAGGGAGACACTACTGAGCAAGAGCCAACTAACTGACAACTATGCCTAATTCCCACTTACTGGATTGTGCCCCAAAGCTTCAACACCAAAAATATCTTGCTAATATAACCCCTATCTGAAACCAAAGACAAGAAATCACCTAAAAATAAAGACCCTGCACAAAACCTTGGACTTCTGAAAACATCTAGGAAAGAAGTCTATTGATTTTACTCAATCTACACTTAAGTTAAAGGAACGCCCACACAGAGACGAGAAAGAACCAACACAAGAACTCCAGTAACTCTAATGGTCAGAGTGTCTTATGTCCTCCAAAAAGCAACGGTAGTTCCCCACCAATGGTTCTTAATCAGACTGAGTTGGCTGAAATGACAGAAACAGAATTCTGAATATGGATAGAAACAAATATCACTGAGATTCAGCAGTATTGCAAAACTCAATCCTAGGAAACTGGGAATCACAGTAAAATAATATGGAACATGAAAGATGAAATAGCCAGTATATAAAAGAACCTAATGGATCTGATACAGCTGAAAAACACACTACAAGAATTCCAGAATGCACATGCAAGTATTAATAGCAGAATGGGTCCAGAGGGAAAAAAAAAAAATCTCAGAAATTTAAAACTGGCTCTCTGAAATAAATATAAATATAAAATTATAAAATAAAAATAAACAGAAAATGATAAAAATAAATTAAAACATCTCTGAAAACTTTAGGATTATGTAAAGAGGCCAAACCTATGAATCTTTGACATCCCTGAAAGAGATGGGAATTAAGCAAACAACTTGGAAAACATATTTCAGGATGTTGTCCATGAAAACTTCCACAGCTTGACAAAAGAAGCCAACAGTCAATTTCAGAAAATATGCAGAACTCCTGCAAGAAGAATATATATATATATATATATATATATATATATCTCAAGACACACGATCATCAGATTTCTAAAGTCAAAAATAAATGAAAAATTATAAAGACAGATAGAGAGAAATGGAAAGTTTCACACAAATGAGCGTTGTCACGCTACCACTGGAACTCCCAGCAGGAACCCTATGAGCAAGAAGGGATTAGGAGCCTATATTGAACGCTCTTAAAAAAAATTTTTCAATCAAGAATTTTATATCCAGCCAAACTAAGCTTCTTAAGTAAAAGAGAAATAAGATCTCTTTCAGATAAGCCAACGTTATAGGAGTTTGATATCATCAAACTTGCAGGAGTTGGTTTTTTGAAACAAATTAATCAGATAAACAGGCCACAAGCTAGACTAACAAAAAAAGAGACAAGATCCAAATAAACACAATTAGAAATGACAAAGAGGATGTTACCACTCACCCTGCCGAAATAAAAATAAACATAAGTAACTACTATAAACACCTCTATGCACATGAATTAAAAACCCTAGAAGAGATAAATTGTTGGACACAAACACCCTGCCAAGAATAAATAAGGAAAAAATGGATTCTCCAAACAAACCAAGAATGAACTCTGAAATTGAATCAGTAATAAATAGCATACAGACCAAAAAATAAACAAATGAAAAAGAAAAAGAAAAACAAAAACAAAAACAAAAAGCCTAGGACCAGATGGATTCAGAGCTGAATTCTGAAAGATGTTCAATAAAGATTTGGTACTATTCCTCCTAAAATGACTCCAAAAAACAGAAGAGAAGGGACTCCTCCCTAACTCATTTTATGAGGTCAGCATCATCCTGATACCAAATGCTGGCAGAGAAAAACAAACAAAAAACAAAAACTTCAAAAAAAGACAACTTTAGGCCAATATTTTTGATAACATTAATTCAAGAATCCTCAATAAAATACAAGAAAGCAAAATCCATCAGCACATCAAAAAGTGAATCCATCACAATTAACTAGACTTTATCACTAAAATGCAAGGTTGGTTCAACATATGCAAATCAATAAATGTGATTCATCACATAAACAGAAATAAGACAGAAACCACATGATTATCTCAATACATGAAGAAACCGCTTTCAATGAAATTCAACATCCCTTCATGTAAAAAATTCTCAATAAGCTAGGTATTGAGGAAACATATTTCAAAATAATAAGTCATCTATGACAATCCCACAGCCAACATCATAATTCAGTCCCCTTGAAAACCAGCAGAAGACAAGGATGCTCTCCTCTCACCATGCCTATTCAACATAGTACTGGAAGTCTTGGCCAGAGCAATCAGCCAAGAGGAAAAAATACAAGGCATCCAATGAAAGAGAAGAAGTCAAACTAACCCTGCTTTCAGACAACATGATTCTGTATCTAGAAAACTCCATCTTCTTGGCCCAAGAACACTTTTAGCTGACATACAACTTCAGCAAAGTTTCAGAATACAAAATTAACAGGAAAACTGCTAGCATCCTTATATACTATAACATGCAAGCTGAGAGCCAAATCAGGAATGCAATCTTATTCACAACAGCAACAAAACAAAACAAAACAAAACAAAAACAAAAACAAAAACAAAAAAGAAATAGCTAGAAATACAACTATTCAGAGACGTGAAAAATCTCTCCAATGAGAATTACAAAACACTGGTCAAAGAATTCAGAGATAATGCAAACAAATAAAATAACATTCCATGCTCTTTGATAAAAAATACATTAATAAAATGGCCGTACTGCTCAAAGCAAAGCACATATTCAATACTATTTTTATCAAACTTCCACTTACATTTTACACAGAAGTCAAAAAACTTGTTTGAAAACTTATATCAAAAAGTCTGAATAATCAAGGCAATCCTTTGCAAAAAGAACAAAGCTAGAGGCATCATGTTACCCAACCTCAAACTATACTACAGGAATACAGTAACAAAAGCAGCATGGTACTAATGCAAACACAGACAAAGACCAAGAGAAGAGAATAGAAAGTCCAGAAATAATACTACACATCTGCAACCATCTGATCTTTGACAAAGTTGACAAAAACAAGAAATGGCAAAAGAATTTCCTATTTTATAAACGATACTGGGATAACTGCCCAGCTATATGCAGGAGATTGAAACTGGATCTCTTCCTTTCACTATATACAAAAATTAATTCAAGAAAGATTTAAGACTTAAAAATAAAACCCCAAATTATAAAAATCCTGAAAGACAACCAAGGCAATACCATTCTGGACACAGGAACAGGCAAAGATTTTATGAATACGACACCAAAAACAATTGCAACAAAAGCAAAAAGTAATAAATGAGTTCTAATTAAACTTAAAACCTTCTGCACAGCAAAAAAAAAAAAAAAAAAAAAAAAAAAAAAAAAAAAAAAACCAACAGAGTAAAAACACAACCTACAGAATGGGAGAAAATATTTGCAAACTATGCATCTGACAATGGTCTAGTATGTATCATCCACAGAGAATATAAACAAATTCACAAGGAAAAAAATTACTGATCCCATTCAAAAGTGGGAAAAGGACATGAACACACACTTTTTAAAAGAAGACATGCATGTGGCCAACAAGCATATTTTTAAAAAGTACAGTAATACTGATCATTAAAGAAGTGCAACTCAAAACCACAATGAGATACCATCTCACACCAGTCAGGTTGGCTATTACTAAACGTCAAAAAATAAATGATGCTGGCAAGGTTGCAGAGAAAGGGAAACACTTACATACTGTTGGTGAAGGTGTAAATTATTTCAACCATTGTGGAAAGCAATGTGATGATTCCTCAAAGAGCTAAAACCTGAACTACCATTTGACCCAGCACTCCCATTACTAAGTATGTACCCAGGGGAGTATAAATCATTCTAGCATAAAGACACATGCAAGTGAATGTTCATTGCAGTCTTATTCACAATAGCAAATACATGGAATCCGTGTAAATGCCCATCAATAACAGCTCGGCTATAGAAAATGTGGTTATGGAATAGTATGCATCCATAAAAAAGAACAAGATTATTTCTTTTGCAGGAACATGGATGAAGTTGAAGGCCATTATTATTAGCAAACTTATGTAGGGACAGAAAACTAAATACAGCATGTTCTCATTTACAAGTGGGAACTAAATGAGGAGAACTCACGGACACAACAAAGGGAACAACAGACACTGGAGTCTCCTGGAGGGAGGGAGAAAAGAATAGAAAAAATAACTATTGGGTGTTAGGCTTACTACCTGAGTGACAAAATAAGTTATACAACAAACCCCCATGACATGAGTTGACTTATATAACAAACCTGGACATTTACCCATGAATGTAAAACAAAAGTAAGAAAAATAATAATAAGTTAAATATGAAATAAAACCTAGGACACCTTGCCATTTGTGACAGCAGGTATGGACCTGAAGGATATTACGCTAAGTGAAATAAGCCAGGCATTGAAAGACAAATACTGAATGATTTTACTTACATGCAAAAATTTTAGAAGTTGAACTCATAGAAACAGGGCAGAAGAGTGGTTTCCAGGATTTAGGGCATGGGGGAAATGGGGAGATGTTGGTCAAAGGGTACAAACTTTCATTTATAAAATGAATAAGTTTTGGAAATCTAATATACAGCATGGTGACTGTAGTTAATCATACCGTATTGTATATTGAACATTTGTAGTTAAGTATTCTTATAACAGAAAAAGGTAAGCTTGGGGGTGATTAATATGTTAATTAGCTTGATTGTAATAATCATTTTACAATAGACATATATATCAAAATATCACATTGTAAACCTGTATGTATATAATTTTTGTCAGTTATACATTAATGAAGCTAAAAAATGATTCAGCTCTTTGCTTCATTGCCTTTTTCAATTTTATTAATTATTAATGTGTTTTTATTTTTATCATTTTTATCTCTTCTGCCTATTTAGATTTACAGGTTTTGTATTTTGCTTTGGTGGAAAATTAGATGTTAATAGAAGACATTTTGTTTTTCCTTGTATCTGTATTTTTTATGATAAATATTTCTCTAAGGACTGTTTTAAGTGTTTTTCAGAAATTTGGTATGTATTTCCATTTAAATTTAGTTCACTCTATTTTCAAATTTTTTTTCAGATTTCTGTCTTTGCCCATGGGTTATTTTGAAGAATGTTGTTTAATTTCTAAGCGTTTAGAGAATTTTCTGTTATCTTTTGGTAATTCATTTTTAATCTGATTCAGTATTATTTGCAGACAAAACTATAAATATGATATGATTTGGATCTGTGTCCTAACCTAATCTAATTTCAAATTTTAATTCCCAGGTTGGAGGCAGGGGCATATGGTTTGGCTGTGTCCCTGTTCAAATCTCAACTTCAGTTGTATCTCCCAGAATTCCCACGTGTTGTGGTAGTGACTCAGGGGGAGGTAATTGAATCATGGGGGCTGGTCTTTCCCATGCTATTCTCATGATAATGAGTAAGTCTCACGAGATCTGATGGGCCTGTCAGGGGTTTCTGCTTTTGCTTTTTCCTCAGTCTCACTTGCTGCTGTCATGTAAGAAGTGCCTTTTGGCCTCCACCATGATTGTGAGACCTCCCCAGCCATGCAGAACTGTAAGTCAAATTAGACCTTCCTTTCTTCCCAGTTTCAGGTATGTCTTTATCAGCAGCTTAAAAATGGACTAATATGCAGAGTGTGGTTTGGGGGCGCTGCTATTGGATCGTGGTGGCAGATTTCTCAGGAATGGTTTAGCACCAAACTCTTCATGTTGTCCTTGTGATAGTTAGTGAGTTCTTATGAGATCTGGTCATTTAAAAGTGTGTAGCACTTCCCTCCACAACTATCTCTCATGTTTGCTGGTGCTTTTGCATATTATGCGCCAGTTCCCTTTTTCCCTTCTGCTGTGATTGTCAACTTCCTGAGGCCAAATCAGAAGCCAAGTAAATGCTCTGTTTCAGGCTTCCTGTACAACCTGCAGAACTATGAGCCAATTAAACATCTTTTCTTTATAAACTACACAGTGTCAGGTATTTTTTATAAAAATGCAAGAATGACCTAACACAGAAAACTGGTACTAAGTGAGGCATTGCTATAAAGACAACTGAAAATGTGGAAAAGGCTTTGGAACTGTGTGGCTGTAAATATTGAAAGAGTTTGGAGGGCAAAGAAAAAACTTTAAGATAAGAAAAAGTTTGGAACTTCTTACGGACCAGGAAAATGGCTGTGGGCAAAATGCTGATAACAATAAGAACAGTGAAGTCCAGGCTGATGAGGTCTCAGATAGAAATGAAGAACTTATTGGGAACTGTAAAAAAGGTCATGCATGTTATGACTTAGCAAAAGGTTTGGCTGCATTGTGTTTATAACTTAGAAATCTGTGGTAGTTTAAATTCAAGAATAATGATGTAGAGTATCTGGCAGAAGAAATTTCTAAGCAACAAAGCATTCAAGATACGGCGTGGATGCTTTGAACAGCCAATCTCAGATGTGGTAGCAAAGGAATGACTTGAAGTTGGAAGCTATATTTAAAGGGAAAGCCACTATAAAAATTTGGAAAATTTGTAGCCTGACCACGTGATAAAAAAATAAAACCCAATTTTTAGGAGAAGAATTCAAGCAGGCTGCTGAGCTACCACTTGCTAGAAAAAAATTGCGTAACAAAATGGAGGCAATTTCTGGTAGCTGAGACAATGAAAAAAAGGCCTGAAGGCATGTTTTTTTTATTATACTTTAAGTTCTAGAGTGCATGTACACAACGTGCAGGTTTGTTACATATGTATACATGTGTCATGGTGGCTCGCTGCACCCATTAACTCATTATTTACATTAGGTATTTCTCCTAATACCATCCCTCCCCCCTCCCCCCACCCCATGACAGGCCCATGTGTGATGCTCCCCTTCCTGTGCTCAAGTGTTCTCATTGTTCAATTCCAACCTATGAGTGAAAACACACAGTGTTTTGTTGGTTGTCCCTGTGATAGTTTGCTGAGAATGATGGTTACCAGCTGCATCCATGTCCCTACAAAGGACATGAACTCATCCTTTTTAATGGCTGCATAGTATTCCATGGTGAATACGACGTGCTACATTTTCTTAATCCAGTCTGTCATTGATGGACATTTGGGTTGGTTCCAAGTCTTTGCTGTGAATAGTGCCACAATAAACATATATGTGCATGTGTCTTTTTAGCAGCATGATTTCTAATCCCTTCAATATATACCCAGTAATGGGATGGCTGGGTCAAATGGTATTTCTAGTTCTAGATTCTTGAGGAATCGCCACACTGTCTTCCACAATGGTTGAACTAGTTTACAGTCCCACCAACAGTGTAAAAATGTTCCTATTTCTCCAGATCCTCTCCAGCAACTGTTGTTTTCTGACTTTTTAATGATTGCCATTCTAATGGGTGTGAAATGGTTTCTCACTGTGGTTTTGATTTGCGTTTCTCTGATGGCCAGCAATGGTGAGCATTTTTTCATGTGTTTGTTGACTGCATAAATGTCTTCTTTTGAGAAGTGTCTGTTCATATACTTTACCCACTTTTTGTTGGGGTTGTTTTTTTCTTGGAAATTCATTTGAGTTCTTTGTAGATTCTGGATATTAGCCCTTTGTCAGATGGGTAGATTGTAAAAATTTTCTCTCATTCTTTAGGTTGCCTGTTCACTCTGATGGTAGTTACTTTTGCTGTACAGAAGCTCTTTAGTTTAATTAGATCCCCTTTGTCAATTTTGGCTTTTGTTGCCATTACTTTTGGTGTTTTAGACATGAAGTCCTTGCCCATGCCTATGTCCTAGGTATTGCCTAGGTTTTCTTCTAGGGTTTTTACGGTTTTAGGTCTAACATTTAAGTCTTTAATCCATCTTGAATTAATTTTTGTATAAGGTGTAAGTAAGGGATGCAGTTTCATCTTTCTACATATGGCTAGCCAGTTTTCCCAGCACCATTTATTAAATAAGAAATCCTTTCCCCATTTCTTGTTTTTGTCAGGTTTGTCAAAGATCGGATGGTGGTAGATGTGTGGCATTATTTCTGAGGGCTCTGTTCTGTTCCATTGGTCTATATCTCTGTTTTGGAACTAGAACCATGCTCTTTTGGTTACTGTAGCCTTGTAGTACACTTTGAAGTCAGGTTGCGTGATGCCTCCAGCTTGGTTCTTTTGGCTTAAGATTGACTTGGCAATGCGGGCTCTCTTTTGGTTCCATACGAGCTTTAAAGTAGCTTTTTCCAATTCTGTGAAGAAAGTCATTGGTATCTTGATGGGGATGGCATTGAATCTTTAAATTACCTTGGTCAGTATGACCATTTTCATGATATTGATTCTTCCTATCCATAAGCATGGAATGTTCTTCCATTTGTTTGTGTCCTCTTTTATTTCATTGAGCAGTGGTTTGTAGTTCTTCTTGAAGAGGTCCTTCACATCCCTTGTAAGTTGGATTCCTAGGTATTTTATTCTCTTTGAAGCAATTGTAAATGGGAGTTCACTCATTATTTGTCTCTCTGTTTGTCTGTTATTGGTATATAGGAATGCTTGTGGTTTTTGCACATTGATTTTGTATCCTGATACTTTGCTGAAGTTGCTTATCAGCTTAAGGAGATTTTGGGCTGAGACGATGGGGTTTTCTAAATATACAATCATGTCATCTGCCAACAGGGACAATTTGACTTCCTCTTTCCCTAACTGAATACCCTTTATTTCTTTCTCCTGCCTGATTACCCTGGCCAGAAATTCCAACACTATGTGATATAGGAGTGGTGAGAGAGGGCATCCCTGCCTTGTGCCAGTTTTCAAGGTGAATGCTTCCAGTTTTTGCCCATTCAATATGATATTGGTTGTGGGTTTGTCATAAATGGTTCTTATTATTTTGAGTTACATCCCATGAATACCTAATTTATTGAGATTTTTTTTTTTAATCATGAAGGGCTGTTGAGTTTTGTCAAAGACCTCTTCTGTATCTACTGAGATAATCATGTGGTTTTGTCTTTGGTTCGGTTTATATGCTGGATTACGTATACTGATTTGCATATGTTGAACCAGCCTTGCATCCCAGGGATGAAGCCCACTTGATCATGGTGGATAAGCTTTTTGATGTGCTGCTGGTTTTGGTTTGCCAGTATTTTATTGAGGAATTTTGCATCGATGTTCATCAGGGATATTGGTCTAAAATTCTCTCTTTTTTGTTGTGTTTCTGCCAGGCTGTGGTATCAGGATGATGCTGGTCTCATAAAATGAGTTAGGGAGGATTCCTTCTTTTTCTACTGATTAGAATAGTTTCAGAAGGAATGGTAGCAGCTCCTCCTTATACCTCTGGTAGAATTTGGCTGTGAATCCATCTGATTTGGACTTTTTTTGCTTGGTAGGCTAGCACTAAACATCGAAAGGAACAACCGGTATCAGCCACTGCAAAAACATGCCCAATTGTAAAAACCGTTGATGCTAAGAAGAAACTGCATTAACTAACGAGGAAAATAACTAGCTAACATCATAATGACAGGATCAAATTCACACATAACAATATTAAACTTAAATGTAAGTAGGCTAAATGCTCCAATTGAAAGACACTGACTAGAAAATTGGATAAAGTGTCAAGACCCATCAGTGTACTGTATTCAAGAGACACATCTCATGTGCAGAGACACACATAGACTCAAAATAAAGGGATGGAGGAAGATCTACCAAGGAAATGGAAAACAAAACAAAACAAAATGCAGGGGTTGCAATCCTAGTCTCTCATAAAACAGTCTTTAAACCAACAAAGATCAAAAGAAACAAAGAAGGCCATTACAGAATAGTAAAGGGATCAATTCAACAAGAAGAGCTAACTATCCTAAATATATATGCATCCAATACAGGAACACCCAGATTCACAATGCAAGTCCTTAGAGATCTATACAGAAACTTAGACTTCCACACAATAATAATGGGAGACTTTAACACCCCAATGTCATCTTTAGACAGACCAACGAGACAGAAAGTTGAAAAGGATATCCAACAATTGAACTCAGCTCTGCACCAAGCAGACCTAATAGACATCCACAGAACTCTCCACCCCAAATCAACAGAATATACATTCTTCTCAGCACCACATCTCACTTATTCCAAATTTGTCCACATAGTTGGAAGTAAAACTCTTCTCCGCAAATGTAGAACAGAAATTATAACAAACTGTCTCTCAGACCACAGTGCAATCAAACTAGAATTCAGGACTAAGAAACTCACTCAAAACCACTCAAATACATGGAAACTGAACAACCTGCTCCTGAATGACTACTGGGTACATAACGAAATGAAGGCAGAAATTAAGATGTTCTTTGAAACCAATGAGAACAAAGATACAGCATACCAGAATCTCTGGGACACATTTAAGGCAGTGTGTAGAGGGAAATTTATAGCACTAAATGTCCACAAGAGAAAGCAGGAAAGATCTCAAATTGACACCCTAACATCACAATTAAAAGAACTAGAGAAGCAAGAGCAAACACATTCAAAAGCTAGCAGAAGGCAAGAAATAACTAAGATCAGAGCAGAACTGAAGGAGATAGAGACACAAAAATCTCTTCAAAAAATCAATGAATCCAGGAGCTGTTTCTTTGAAAAGATCAACAAAATTGATAGACCACTAGCAAGACTAAAGAAGAAAATAGAAGAATCAAATAAATGTAACAAAAAATGATAAAGGAGTTATCACCACCGATCCCACCGAAATTCAAACTACCATCAGAGAATACTATAAACACCTCTATGCAAATAAACTAGAATATGTAGAAAAAAATGGATAAATTCCTGGACACATACACCCTCCCAAGACTAAACCAGAAATACTTGAATCCATGAATAGACCGATAACAGGCTCTGAAATTGAGGCAATAATTAATACGCATTTTACTTTTTAAATTTTACCTTTGGTTCCAGTATACGTGTGTAGAACGTGTAGTTGTGTTACATAGGAATACATGTGCCATGGTGGCTTGTTGCATCTATTGACCCTTCCTCTAGGTTTTCTCCCCTCACACCTAACCCCCAACAGACCCTTGGTTGTGTTGTTTCACTCCCTGTGTCAATGTGTTCTTATCGTTAAACTCCCACTTATGAATGAGAACATGTGGTGTTTGGTTTTCTGTTCCTGTGTTAGTTTGCTGAGGATGATGGCTTCCAGTTTCATCCAAGTTCCTGCAAAGGACATGATCTCATTCCTTTTTATGGTTGCATAGTATTCCATGGTGTACATGTACCACATTTTCTTTATCCAGCCTATCATTAACGGGGTGGTTCCATGTCACTGCTATTTTAAATAGTGCTGCAATACACATATGTGTGCATGTGTCTTTATAGTAGAATAATTTATATTCCTTTGGGTATATACCAATAAATAGGATTGATGGGCCAAATGGCATTTCTGGTTCTCGATCTTGGAGAAATCACCATAATATCTTCCACAATGATTCAACTAATTTACATTCCCACCAACAGTGTAAAATCGTTCCTATTTTTCCACAACCTCATCAACATCTATTTTTTCTTGACTTTTTAATAATCACCATTCTGACTGGTGTGAAATTGTATCTCATTGTGGTTTTTATTTGCATTTCTCTAATGATTGGTGATGTTGAGCTTTTTTTTTTTTTTTTTTTTTTTTTTTCCCACATGCTTTTTGCCCATATAAATGTCTCTTTTGAGAAAAGTCTGTTCATATCCTTTGCCCACTTTTTGATGGGGTTTTTTTTTCTTGTATATTTGTTTAAGTTCCTTGTACATTCTGAATATTAGACCTTTGTCCTACGGGTAGATTGCAAAAATTTCTCCCATTCTGTAGGATGTCTGTTCACTCTGATGATAGTTTCTTTTGCCTTGCAAAAGCTCTTTAGTTCAGTTAGATCCCATTTGTCAACTTTGACTTTTGTTGCAATTGCTTTTGGTGTTTTTGTCATGAAGTCTTTACCCAGGCCCATGTCCTGAATGTTATTGCCTAAGTTTTCTTCTAGGGTTTTTATGGTTTGGGGTTTTACATTTAAGTTTTTAATCCATCTTGAGTTAATTTTTGTCATAAGGTGTAAGGAAGGGGTCGTTTCAGTTTTCTGCATATGACTAGCCAGTTTTCCCAGCACTATTTATTGAATAAGAGGTCCTTTCCCCATTGTTTGTTTTTGTCAGGTTTGTCAAAGATCAAATGGTTGTGGGTGTGTGATGTTATTTCTGAGGTCTCTGTTATGTTCCATTGATCTATATATCTGTTTTGGTACCAGTACCATGCTGTTTTGGTTACTGTAGTCCTGTAGTATAAGGCCAGGTAGGGATATGACTCCACGTTTGTTCTTTATTGCTTGGGATTGTCTCTTTTATACAGGGTCTTCTTTGATTCCATATGTAATGCAGTGTATCAAATGAATTTATTTGCATATCTTAAGTCATCTTTGCATCCCAGAGATAAATCCAACTTGATCATGGTGAATAATATTTTAATGTGTTGTTAAATTTGGCTTGCTAATATCTTGTTGAGAATTTTTGCATAGTTATTCATCAGAGATATTAGTCTAGAATTTTATTTTCTTTTAGTATCCTTTTCTGGCTTTTATATCTAAATAATGCTGGCCTAATAAAATGAGTTTGAATATTTTGAAAGAAAATCTTTAGACGTTTTTAATTTAGCAGAGTTTATTGAAGCAAGGATTGATTAACAAATTTGGTAGCTCCTAGAAAGAGAATTAATTTAGTGAGACTCTAGGGCTGTAACATGATTGGATAACATTTATATAGAGAGAAGAAAGTCATTTACAGAAAATGGGAGAATGATTGAACATGGTTGAATGGTTGGCCACTTGTGATTGATTTAAGCATGGCCTCTGTGTTTGGCTGAGATTCAACTACTTATTATAAGAATTGATTGCAGGCTGTTTCCTCATCAGCTAGGCTAGAGTTCACTATGAATGAAGAAACCTTTCAGGTAAAACTTCAAATGTGTTTGTAGGAAACTTTAGACCAAATTTAATTCAGTTTAACCATTTTCCCCCTTTACAATGGTGACAGAGTGGAATCAGCACCCAACTTTTTAGTCAACCTCTAGAGGTGGTTGTTCACTCTCTGTTCACTCTCTGTCACTATGGTAAATGAACTTATTGGATCTTAGTATGAAATTTTCTGAGTCTTATTTTGTCTGAGTTTCCACTGAATAATAACAAAGCAATGACTTTTTAAAAATGGGAATATAGAAAAAGAATAACATAAAAATATTTTGGTCAAGATTATGTTATCTCAGGCCACTTTCCTGCAAGGATAAAAACAGAGGAGACTCCTTTAGTAATTCTGACTTAGGTAGATTTGAATCTCCTGTTTTAAGAAAAAAAGGTCTGTTATGGGATCTGTTTTCTCTAAATTTCAGTATGATTACATGACATTTAACATGAGAAACTCCATTTTGGTTTGATCTGGTCTGTAAGGGATTAGTGCAGGAGCTTAGTTCAAAACAATGACCTTCCATAATTTCATTTGCAAATTTTTGCCTTTTTGTCAGGTTTTCTTCTATCTGAGAATGTGACCAAAACTTTGGGCACAAGAACTATTCTCAGTTACCAACATTTAGAGTTTCCAGTCTCAACACATTATTCATAGGTTTTAGTGTCCTCACTATTATGCATTTTAGTTTTTGTTGTTCCAGTGAACAAGAAACAATTTGATGTTCTGCAGATAACTGCATGCAAACATTTAAAACTTTTGAGAAGATACAATACACAAGAGACTACTACTATTGTAGAGCCCTTATGAACCAACTCCACCACAATAAAATATATCAATGAATGAGTCACACAAAGAGTTTGCCAGTCTTAACCAAGAAGCCTGTTTATTAATTGTTCACAACTGAGTTTCCACAATACCCAATGTATTAATCCACATGAAACAAGTTCTAACAATTGCACAAATTTTATTCTCTGTTCAGCTAGTTAAAGCAGCAATTCTATAATCTAGAATTCAGAACTAGGTTAAACAAAATCAGGGAGTGAGAACAAGTGGATCCAGATATCTGACAACGTGAACACCAGTTGCATTAGGAATATTGCTAAAGTTACCCACTTGGTGAACTAAAGCATCTGTCAATCATGCAAAGATCTGGGTTTGGAATGATAAATCCAATGTGTCATCAAGTTGCCCACAGAAGTCTAATTCCATCACTACTCTGTCATGCAAGTAAGGTAGGCATAAGCAAGAAAATATTAAGAAGGGTGAGGATGTTCCAAGATGGTCAAATAGGAACAGCTGAAGTCTACAGCTCCCAGCCTGAGCAATGCAGAAGACGGGTGATTTCTGCATTTCCAACTGAAGTACCAGGTTCATTTCACTGGGGCTTGTCGGACAGTGGGTGCAGCCCACGGAGTCGGGCGGGGCATCACCTCAACCAGGAAGCCCAAGAAGATGGGGAATTCCCTTTACTAGCCAAAGGAAGCCGTGACAGATGGTACCTGGAAAATCGGGACACTCCCACCCTAATACTACACATTTCCAATGTTCTTAGCAAATGGTACACTAGGAGATTATATCGTGTGCCTGGCTGGGAGGGTCCCATGCCCATGGAGCCTCACTCACTGCTAGCACAGCGGTCTGAGATAGAACTGCAAGGCAACAGGGAGGCTGGGGGAGGGTCTCCCGCCATTGCTGATGCTTGAGTAGGTAAACAAAGTGACCCATAAGCTCGAACTGGATGGAGCCCACTGCAGCTCCAGGAGGCCTACCTGCGACGATAGACTCCACCTCGGAGGGTAGGGCATAGCTGAAAAAAAGGCAGCAGAAACTTCTCCAGACTTAAATGCCCCTGTCTGACAGCTTTGATTCTCCCAGCACAGAGTTTGAGTTCTGAGAATGGACAGACTGCCTCCTCAAGTGGGTCCCTGATCCCCGAGTAGCCTAAACTTGGAGACACCTCCCAGTAGGGGCTGACTGACACCTCATACAGCCAGGTGCTCCTCTGAGACAAAACTTCCAGAGGAATGATCAGACAGTAACATTTGCCGTTGTGCAATATTTGCTGTTCTACAGCCTCCACTGGTGATACCCAGGCAAAAAGCATCTGGAGTGCACTTCCAGGAAACTCCAACAGACCTGCAACTGAGGGTCCTGACTGTTAGAAGGAAAACTAACAAACAGAAAGGACAACCACACCAAAACCCCATCTGTACGTCACCATCATCATAGACCAAAGGTAGATAAAACCACAATGATGGGGAGAAACCAGAGCAGAAAAGCTGAAAATTCTAAAAATCAGAGTGTGTCTTCTCCTCCAAAGGAATGCAGCTCCTCACCAGCAACAGAACAAACCTGGATGGAGAATGACTTTGACAAGTTGAGAGAAGAAGGCTTCAAGACAATCAGTAAAAACAAACTTCTCCGAGCTAAAGGAGGATGTTTGAAACAATCGCAAAGAAGCCAAAAACTTTAAAAAAAGATTAGATGAAAGGCTAACTAGAATAAACAGTGTAGAGAAGACCTTAAATGACCTGATGGAGCTGAAAACCATGGCACTAGAGCTACATGATGTACACACAAGTTTCAGTAGCTGATTCAATCAAGTGGAAGAAAGGGTATCAGTTATTGAAGATCAAATGAATGAATTGAAGGGGGTAAGAGAAGTTTAGAGAAAAAATAGTAAAAATAAATGAACAAAACCTCCAAGAAATGTGGGATTATCTGAAAAGATTAAATCTACCTCTGATTGGTGTGCCTGAAAGTGATGGGGAAAGTGGAACCAAGTTGGAAAACACACTTCAGGATATTATCCAAGAGGACTTCCCCAACCTAGCAAGGCAAGCCAACATTCAAATTCAGGACATGCAGAGAACACCACAAAAATACTCCTCGAGAAGAGCAACTCAGAGAAACATAATTGTCAGACTCACCAAAGTTGAAATGAAGTAAAAAATGTTAAGGACAGCCAGAGAGAAAGGTCAGGTTACCCACAAAGGGAAGCCCATCAGAATAAGAGCAGATCAGAGTGGGTGCCAATATTCAACATTCTTAAAGAAAAGAATTTTCAACCCAGAATTTCATATCCAGCCAAACAAAGATTCATAAATGAAGGAGAAATAAAATCCATTATAGACAAACAAATGCTGAGCGATTTTGTCACAACCAGGCCTGCCTTACAAGAGCTCCTGAAGGAAGCACTAAACATGGAAAGGAACAGCCAGT
The DNA here is from genome assembly GCF_047675955.1 of Chlorocebus sabaeus. Lineage (NCBI taxonomy): Eukaryota > Metazoa > Chordata > Mammalia > Primates > Cercopithecidae > Chlorocebus > Chlorocebus sabaeus. The sequence goes on along the minus strand of NC_132933.1, from coordinate 95,058,336 downwards.
ACCAGTCACTGCAAAAACATGACAAATTGCAAAGACCATCAGTACTGGGAAGAAACTGCATCAACTAATGAGCCAAATAACCAGCTAAAATCATAATGACAGGATCAAATTCACACATAACAATATTAAATGCAAATGTAAATTGGCTAAATGCTTCAATTAAAAGACACAGACTGGAAAATTGGATAAAGAGTCAAGACCCATCAGTGTACTGTATTCAGGAGACCCATGTCACAGACAGAGACACACATAAAGGGATGGAAGAAAATCTACCAAGCAAATGGAAAACAAAGAAAGGCAGGGGTTGCAATCCTAGTCTCTGATAAAACAGATTTTAAACCAACAAAGATCAAAAGAGACAAAGAGGGCCATTATATAACGGTAAAGGGATCAATTCAACAAGAAGAGCTAACTATCCTAAATATATAGGCATCCAATACAGAAGTACCCAGATTCAAAAAGCAAACCATTAAAGACCTAAAAGCAGGCTTAGACTCCAACACAATAATAATGGGAGACATTAACACACCACTGCCCACGTTAGACAAATCAATGAGACAGAAAGTTAAAAAGGATATCCAGAAATTAAACTCAGCTCTGCACCAAGCAGACCTAATAGACATCTACAGAACTCTCCACCCCAAATCAACAGAATATACATTCTTCTCAGCACCACATCACACTTATTCCAAAATTGACCATATAGTTGGAAGTAAAGCACTCCTCAGCAAATGTAAAACAACAGAAATTATAACAAACTGTCTCTCAGACCACAGTGCAATCAAACTAGAATTCAGGACTAAGAAACTCAATCAAAACCGCTCAACTACATGTAAAGTGAACAACCTGCTCCTGAATGACTACTGGGTACATAACGAAATGAAGGCAGAAATTAAGATGTTCTTTGAAACCAATGAGAACAAAGATGCAACATACCAGAATCTCTGGGACACATTTAAAGTAGTGTGTAGAGGGAAATTTGTAGCACTAAATGTCCACAAGAGAAAGCAGGAAAGATCTCAAATTGACACCCTAACATCACAATTAAAAGAACTAGAGAAGCAAGAGCAAACACATTCAAAAGCTAGCAGAAGGCAAGAAATAACTAAGATCAGAGCAGAAATGAACGAGATAGAGACACAAAAGTCTCTTCAAAAAATCAATGAATGCAGGAGCTGTTTCTTTGAAGAGATCAGCAAAATTGATAGACCACTAGTAAGAATGATAAAGAAGAAAAGCAAGAAGAATCAAAGAGACAAAATAAAAAAAATGATAAAGGGGATATCACCACCAATCCGACAGAAATACAAACTACCATCAGAGAATACTAAAAACACATCTATGCAAATAAACCAGAAAATCTAGAAGAAATGGATAAATTCCTGGACACATACACCCTCCCAAGACTAAACCAGGAAGAAGTTGAATCCCCAAATAGAACAATAACAGTCTCTGAAATTGAGGCAACAATTAATTGCCTACCAACCAAAAAACATCCAGGACCAGATGGATTCACAGCCGCATTCTACCAGAGGTACAAATAGAAGCTAGTACCTTTCCTTCTGAAACTATCACAATCAACAGAAAAAGATGGAATCTTCCCTAAATCATTTTATGAGGCCACCATCATCCTGACACCACAGCCGGGCAAATACAAGACAAAAAAAAAAAAAAAAAAAAAAAAAAAAAAAAAAAAGAGAATATTAGACCAATAGTCCTGATGAACATTGAAGCAAAAATCCTCAATAAAATACTGGCAAACTGAATCCAGTACTACATCGAAAAGTTTATCCACCACGATCAAGTTGGCTTCATCCCTGGGATGCAGGGCTGGTTCAACATATGCAACTCAATAAATGTAATCCATCATATAAACAGAACCAAAGACAAAAACCACATGATTATTTCAATAGATGCAGAAAAGGCCTTCGACCAAATTCAACAGTGCTTCATGTTAAAAACTCTCAATAAACTAGGTATTCATGGGACATATCTCAAAATAATCAGAGCAATTTATGACAAACCCACAGCCAATATCATACTGAATGGGCAAAAACTGGAAGTACTGCCTTTGAAAACCGGCACAAGACAGGGATGCCCTCTCTCACCACTCCTATTCAACATAGTGTTGGAATTTCTGTCCAGGGCAATCAGGCAAGAGAAAGAAATAAAGGGTATTTAATTAGGAAAAGAGGAAGTCAAATTGTCCCTGTTTGCAGATGACAAGATTGTATATTTAGAAAACCCTATCGCCTCAGCTCAAAATCTTCTTAAGCTGATAAGCAACTTCAGCAAAGTCTCAGGATACAAAATCAATGTGCAAAAATCACAAACATTCCTATATACCAATAATAGACAAGCGGAAAGCCAAATTATGAGTGAACTCCCATTTAGAATTGCTTCAAAGAGAATAAAATACCTAGGAATCCAACTTACAAGGGATGTGAAGGACCTCTTCAAGGAGAACTACAAACCACTGCTCAATGAAATAAAAGAGGACATAAACAAATGGAGAACATACCATGCTCATGGATAGGAAGAATCAGTATTGTGAAAATCATCATACTGCCCAAGGTAATTTATAGATTCAATGCCGTCTCCATCAAGCTACCAATTACTTTCTTCACAGAATTAGAAAAAACTGCTTTAAAGGTCATATGGAACCAAAAAAGACCCCGCATTGCCAAGTCATTCCTAAGCCAAAAGAACAAAGCTGGAGGCATCACGTTACCTGACTTCAAACTATACTAAAGGCTACAGTAACCAGAACAGCATGGTACTGCTACCAAAACAGAGATATAGACCAATGGAACAGAACAGAGTCCTCAGAAATAATACCATACATCTACAACCATCCGATCTTTGACAAACCTGATGAAAACAAGAAATGGGGAAAAGATTCCCTATTTAATAAATGGTGCTGGGAAAACTGGCTAGCCATACGTAGAAAGATGAAAATGGATCCCTTCTTGCACCTTATATAAAAATTAATTCGAGATGGATTAGAGACTTAAATGTTAGACCTAAAACCATAAAAACCCTAGAATAAAACCTAGGCAATACCATTCAGGACATAGGCATGGGCAAGGACTTCATGTTTAAAACACCAAAAGCAGTGGCAACAAAAGCCAAAATTGACAAATGGGATCTAATTAAGCTAAAGAGTTTCTGTACGGCAAAGAAACTATCATCAGAGTGAACAGGCAACGTACAGAATTGGAGAATATTTTTACAATCTACCCATCTGACAAACGGCTAATATCCAGAATCTACAAAGAACTTAAACAAATTTACAAGAAAAAATCAAACAACCCCATCAAAAAGTGGGCAAAGGATATGAACAGACATTTCTCAAAAGAAGACATTTATGCAACCAACAGACACATGAAAAAATGCTCATCATTACTGGCCATCAGAGAAATGCAAATCAACACCACAATGAGATACCATGTCACACCAGTTAGAATGGCAATCATTCAAAAGTCAGGAAACAACAGGTGCTGGAGAGGATGTGGAGAAATAGGAACACTTTTACACTGTTGGTGGGATTGTAAACTGCTTCAAGCATTGTGGAAAACAGTGTGGTGATTCCTCAAGGATCTAGAACTACTAATACCATCTTACCCAGCCATCCCATTACTGGGTATATATCCAAAGGATTAGAAACCATGCTGCTACAAAGATCCATGCACATGTATGATTATTGCAGCACTAATCACAATAGCAAAGACTTGGAATCAACCCAAATGTCCATCAGTGACAGAATGGATTAAGAAAATGTGGGACATATACACCATGGAATACTATGCAGCCTTAAACAAGATGAGTTCATGTCCTTTGTATGGACATGGATGCAGCTGGAAACCATCATTCTGAGCAAACTCTCACAAGAACAGAAAATGAAACACTGCATGTTCTCACTCATATGTGGGAATTGAACAATGAGAACATACCATGGCCTGTTGTGGGGTCAGGGAATGGGGGAGGGTTAGCATTAGGAGATATACCTAATGTAAATGATGAGTTAATGGGTGCAGCACACCAACATGGCTCATGTATACATATGTAACATACATGCACATTGTGCACATATACCCTAGAACTTAAAATACAATAATGATAATAATAATAAAAGAAATTTCCACAGCAGGTATTATTACAGATAAAGAAAATGCTGAAGTAACATAGTAAATGACAGAGTTAAAATTAAAATAAAACTCAATCTGGCATTAAAACCCTCATTTTGGATTGAATTTTTTAAAACTGCAATTTCCACATTTCACTCACAAGTATGAAAAAATTCAATATTTTCAAAACCAAGTGATTTATAAAATTAGGCATTTTTACAACATGCTGTTACTTTCTTGCTTTAGTGATATAAATTCTTATATACTTATCACAGTATAATGAATTATACATTTTTGAAAATCTATTGTAATTTTACTCATGTGTTTTTCATTGTCGTTTTTTTGTCTTGTACTTGAAATTATTAAATCCAAACTCTAGAGAAATTATTCCCTAGTTGAGGCCTTTCTCTATGTCATAATTAGGCTTCCCAATAGATTACCTCTCTTTCATCTTACAGAGAATAAAGTTCCTTGCTTGAGGTTTGACATATTCTTTGCTAAAGTTTGTAAATTTACAGAAAGTTTCTTATTCTGTTTTTTTGGGGGCTGCTCTGAAATCCCCTTTTGCTTCCTCTCAGCATATCTTTGACCCTATTTCTGGAGATCCATGGTAAAATTTTCCCCACATACTCACCATAAATTAATAATTTGCTCTTTCTTATGAGAAACAATTTAGATTTGTGTGACACTATTAAGAACTTTTTCAAAAGATAATTTATACATTTTGCAACAAATGGAGCATATAATGTTTGGAAAATTTCTGAAAGAAACATCCAACTAAAAACTGTGTTGGCTTGTACTTTCATATTTCTTCTTTTTTTGGAGATGACAGTCTCGCCTTGTTGCCCAGGCTGGTCTTGAACTCCTAGGCCAAAACGGTCCTCTTGCTTCAGCCTCCTTAGTAGCTGGGATTACAGGCACACACCACTGTGCCTGGCTATATGCTTGCATATTTTTAGTAAAGAATGCAGAAATCTCTGCTTATGGGAATGTTTCACGTGAGGAAATTGAGTTATGATGGCTGTCTTCACTTTCAAACATCTTTTCACCGTGAGAGTTTTAAAGAAACATGTGTTCCCCCTTCAAAGATGTCATCAACTTCAGGCAAAACCTTTCTTTGACCTCCCCCACCTCTTGCCTACTTTCAAGAAGTATGGTGGTTTATATCTGCTAAACATTTATAGGGCAAATATTCCGATAATCAGAGAGCTGAAATCAATATAGAAGCATCAGTTGTGTAATATTGTTTGGATTGAGAATAACTTAGGCCTCAGTCAAATTATTTCTTTGGTCTTTAGGTTTCTTGGTACTCTGAAACCTGTGCATTATTGTCTGTTTTAAAGGAATAAAATATTTTCTTTTGTTAAATGTCCATCAGAGTTTTTCACTTATTTTTAAAATTTCTACCCCCTAGAAACTCTTTCACCATCAGGTCAGAAACACTCCCTTCCTGTGTAAGCCCACTGAGTGATTTGTATATTCAGTTTGCTCTATCTAGTTTTCTTATAAACTTGCACTTCGTTTTTTTTTTTTTTTTTTTTTTTTTTTTTTTTTTTTTTTTTTTTTTTTTGTGGTGATCCCTGAATGTTCCATGAAGTTCTGTCACCCCAGCTACATTACAAGTTCTCACAGTTAATTAAAAATGCCATGTTGACATCACAAAAAAAAAAAAAAAAAAAAAAAAAATCAAGAAGAGTAAGCGTCCTTATATGATGGGAAATCACATTCCAACATTTTGGAAAAACTTGTCTACAGCATGAAATTGTCAATTTTTAATCCTGGTTTGCAGTTTTAATGTTCCTGGTTATGGCCTTGGACATTTTTTGAACCCTTTGAACACATTAGAAATTAAACTTTTCCCTTGAAATTTACATCAAGTTGTCCACCTTCGGCTTATAGGGCTTTTGGAACAAGTAGTCCTTGTCTTAGTTGGAGAACTGTAACAAGATATTGGAGAAAACTAGAAAAATTTAGGATCTAATCAAGTCTATCAGTATATAATAAAAACTTGAAAACAGTGAGGGGGGCTACAGTCTAATAACAGGTGCACTAAAATTTTTTTCTTCTGAAACATAATATTTTTGCTCTGCAGTTACCTTACTTCTTATTAGGGATAATTACAGTAACATCAATTTATATAAAACATAAGTTTAACCTTATTAAAGTTGACCTGATTATCTACATTGTAGCAAGGATAGTGACTGATTTTACAGGTTCTTTTAAGTCTGCTCTGCTGAACTTTTAATAAGAAATCTTGCATTGGACATTTATAATCTTCTCAAAAATAGAAAGCCAATCTAAGGTCTCATCATCTAAATTTCCCTGTAATACCTGTATTATTTGGGTGAATTTCTCTCTTCTCAAGGTCTCCAAAACATCCTGAGGTTCCAGGCCATGCCAGGAAGTGACATTCCTTACCCATCTGTATGGCAACGATGTGAATTATGGATTCAGGATAACAGGATAATTTTTCCAGGGATTTTTATTTGTCCTTAAAATAAATCTCAGTTCACTAAGATTATCTAGTCATATATGAAAATATAACATTCGAGTCAAAACCTTGGTAATATAATCAGTGTTTCCAATTGTGTCCTGTTATAAGAAAATATTCTTATTGACATAAGAATGCAATAGCATCTGAATTCTGGAGGGATCTGGTAAGAAAAAAATATTTCTAATTTTGTTCAAATGTATAATGTACCAAATTTATGTAATTTATATATAGCTTAAAAGAAAAAAAAACTTCCTTGACTCTGTAAAATAAAACCTAAAAAAGAATTGGCAATATTACAAACAGCCTTACTTATATATAACAGCCTCATTATAATATAACAGCCTTAATTTCTAGTGAAAGCCTGGAAAATAAGCCCTTTTGTGACATTTTATACAAACATTTTGAAGATGAGAACAACTTTAGAATTTTTAGAATCATATTTTCTCATAGAACATTATTTTTATATTTATTAACAGCCCCAGGCATAGTTAGCTTCTCTGTGTCACATAAAAGAAGATGCCAAGGAATAGATACTCTAAAGTTATGTTCAGTAATTAATGTTTTATTATTTAACTTAGAAATGACTCAGACATTTATATATCTTTTTTCTATTTTTTTTTTATTATACTTTAAGTCCTAGGGTACATGTGCACAACATGCAGGTTTGTTACATATGTATACTTGTGGCATGTTGGTGTGCTGCACCCATCAACTTGTGCACCCATCAACTTGTCAGCACCCATCAACTCATCATTTACATCAGGTATAACTCCCAATGCCATCCCTTCCCCCACCCTCCTCCCCATAATAGGCCCCGGTGTGTGATGTTCCCCTTCCCGAGTCCAAGTGATCTCATTTTTCAATTCCCACCTTTGAGTGAGAATATGCAGTGTTTGGTTTTCTGTTCTTACAATAGTTTGCTGAGAATGATGGTTTCCAGTTGCATCCATGTCCCTACAAAGGACACAAACTCATCCTTTTTTACAGCTGCATAATATTCCATGGTGTATATGTGCCACATTTTCTTAATCCAGTCTGTCACTGATGGACATTTGGGTTAATTACAAGTCTTTGCTATTGTGAATAGTGCCACAATAAACATACGTGTGCATGTGTCTTTATAGCAGCATGATTTATAATCCTTTGGGTATATACCCAGTAATGGGATGGCTGGGTCATATGGTGTTTCTAGTTCTAGATCCTTGAGGAATCGCCATACTGTTTTCCACAATGCTTGAAGCAGTTTACAATCCCACCAACAGTGTAAAAGTGTTCCTATTTCTCCACATCCTCTCCAGCACCTGTTGTTTCCTGACTTTTGAATAATTGCCATTCTAACTGGTGTGAGATGGTATCTCATTGTGGTTTTGATTTGCATTTCTCTGATGGTCAGTGATGACAAGCATTTTTTCATGTGTCTATTGGCTGCATGCATGTCTTCTTTTGAGAAATATCTGTTCATATCCTTTGCTCACTTTTTGATGGAGTTGTTTGTTTTTTTTCTCATAAATTTGTTTGAATTCTTTGTAAGTTCCGGATATTAGTCCTTTGTCAGATGAGTAGATTGCAAAAATTTTCTCCTGTTCTGTACTTTGCCTGTTCACTCTGATGGTAGTTTCTCCCCCACTAGGTGCAGACAGATGTTTAATGAATATCTACTAGTTAATTTAGCGTAACTTTAAGTTACAAAACACTGATGTTGAAATAATGACATTTATAAACATTTATCCTATTTAAGCAAGGGGTTGAGTCAAAAGACCATTGTCCTTTTCTCGATTGACTTGTTCAATCATTGCCTTAAGCAATTATTAGCTATGTTGCTTTTTGTAAGTTCTGTCTTCTGAGTTTCTAAATTTCTCCAAACTGAGGTAAATATAGCTGACTGGTTTGTAGCCCTACAATGTTTGAAGAAAAAGCTTTGAAAATCTATCAAAATTTAAATGGATCAGAGAGAAACTTTCAGGGATCTCTCTGATCCATTTAAACTTTGATAGACTTAACCTTTCTGTGTGTTGTTTTACTTATGCCATTTTAAATAACCATCAAAAATTTCTTATCCTATATTTCTATTTTCAAATAGATGGTTTAAGTAAAACAGGATAGAAAATTTATATACAAAATGCACAGAACTTATAACTCAGTCCTTAACACCACTACTTGCTTATAGCAACAACAACAAAAAAAAGTTGCAGTCATGAAGCCCAGCCAAGACAGAATGATTAATAATGGGACTTATTTAGAATAATGTTCTCTCACATTGTGAGAATTTCTAATGATTTTTTTTATGGTTGTGAATTTTTACAGAGGACTTTTAAAAAACATTATTAAATGCAAGAAAATACTATGTCGAAGACTGAATTGATTTGGAAGGTAGTTTTTTTAAAAATTTAGCTTATTTCTTAATTAGATTATAGGTTTTAGGGTGAATCCCATGAATGAATAGAACAAATAAATCACTTTCTATGCCTGAGTTTAACATGAATAGCTCTGAACAAGAAACAACATAGCTTGACCTGTGGGCCTATTTATAAATCATTTTAAACATTTGTACATTATGTATCCATCTTTTTCTTCACCTACCAACTAAGCAAAAGTAGGCTCAATTTTCTTATTAATTAGTCACATAAGCTTTTTTTTTGCTTTTCATACACTCTTGTAGTGGAGGCAATAAACATTTAAAAAATATTTTAGAAGCTTCTGCACATCAGTAGGTATCCCTGGGTGAGGCTAATTTGTAAGCCCTCAATTTTCAATGAATGTTTTAAAATGTAGTAATAATAGCAAAGACATGGACTCAGCCTAGGTGCCTGTCAATGGTGGATTGGATAAAGAAAATGTGGTGTATATACAACATGAAATACTATGCAGCCATAAAAAAGAATGAAATCATGTTCTCTGCAGCAACATGGATGCAGCTGGAGGCCACTATCCTAAGCAAATTAATGCAGGAACAGAAAATCAAATACCATATATTCTCATTTGTAAGTAATAGCTGAACAATGGGTACTCATGGACATAATTATGTGACTAATAGACACCAGGGAATAGAAGAGGGAGTACAGAGGGAGGGGGCAAAGGTTGAAAATCTGACTTTGGGTACTATGTTCAGTATATGGATGATGTGATCAATTATACCCCAAACAGCACAATCACACAATATACCCAGGTAATCAATCTGTAAATTGTAAACACAAAATAAAATAAAGTAAAATAAAATAAAATAAAATAAAACTATTAAAAATAGAACAATAAGAAACAACAGAAAAAAGTGTAGTGTTGCTAATATAAAGGGAACATTTAACCTATGGCCATCAAAATTCTAAATTATTTTTAGTAAGATTTTGCCATTTTCTAAATATTTTCCAATGATTTCCCCATACTTAAGCACACAAAATGAAAAATAGAATATAAAACACAGAATAGCTGCAGATTTCCAAAAGCCAGAGTTTACATTCCCTGCAGTAATTGCCATATGCTAAAAGTTTTTGTCTGACCCACTAAGACATCTGAGGTCTCTAACTGTATCCAATCCAGGTAATTATCTGATTTAATCCAATCCTGGATTTTCCAGTTCCGGTCACAACTCTGAAGCAAGTCTGAATTTTAAAAAATGCTCACATAAGCTTGAAGAACTCTAAATACATGTCCATGAAACTTAGCATCAAAGGGCAAACTCATCCAAAATTTCCAGTTACAAACAAGAGAACAGTAAACACAATAGTTTCTGCAGGTACCATGCCCGATCACCTGGTGTTCTTGCAGGTTGCTGGACTTTGATTTCAAATCCTACTTCTGACAACAATCTGATAAAAAATAAATCTTTAGATAAAATGTAACAGTTTAATTGGGCAAAGAATAATTTATGAAGTGAGCAGCCCCCAGAACTAGGACAGATTCAGTGAGATTTTAGGGCTGTAACATGGTTATATAACATTTATAGACCAAAAATATAAAATGATGGATGGAAAAGAGAAATGAGGTACAGAACGAACTGGATTGATTACGGTTTGGCATTTTTCCTTTATGAAGAGTTAGAACAGTTGGTCACCTGTGATTTGTCACTGCATGGCTTCTGTGATTGGCAGAAACTCAGATACTTGTTACAAAACGGAATGGAGTCTATTTACACATCCAGTTTGGTTACAGTTTATTATGTATGAATAAATCTTTAAGTCAAAAGTATACTATATATGGAGGCAGGTTTGGACCAAACAATTTAATTTTACAGAATTATTCCCTCCACTTCAATGTTTTTGGAAGGGTGTGAGAATAATTGCTGTTAATTCTTCTTTAAATACATGTAGAATTCAGTTGTGAAGATATTTGTTACTGGGCTTTACTTTGATGGGAGACAGAGTTTATTTCTTACAGTTATGAAGACTGGGATGTACAAGATCAAGAGGAAGTATATCATGATAGCCTTCTTACTGGTGCAGTCTCTGAAGGGTCCTGAGTCTGTGCAGGGTATAACATGGCAAAGGGGCTAAGTTGGCTAACATGTTACCAAGCTACCTAAGGCGTCTCTTCCTCTTCTTATAAAGCCACTAGCTGTCTTCCCATAATAATCCATTAATCAATGAATCGATTAATAAACTAATGAGGGCAGGGCCCTCATGAACCCACTTCTTAATAGCACCACCACTCAATACTGCCACATTAAAGATTAATCTTCAACATGGCTTTTGAAGGGAACAAATATTCAAATAATAGCATTTTACCAGTGACCCCTTAAAACTCATGTCCCTATTCCACATAAAGACATTCATTCCAACTCCACAATTCCAAAGCCTTAACTCCATCCAGCATCAAATAAAAAGTCCAATTGATTCAGGATGAGGACAGGAAAGTGCTGGGTAGAGAAGGACAGGGTTCCTGTCAAAGGCTCCACCCTCAGGTCTGTACCCCTGGACCTAAATGAGAACAGGCACTCCTGTTTTGTGCCCAAATGTTGCATTTTCCAAGACCACTCTGGCTCGACACACTCCCATCCTGTTTCCATAAAAACCTGAGAGACCTTAGGGGACCCAGACACAAGAGACTGGATGTTGAGAGGAACAGAGGAGCAGAAGAGCACACTGACAGACACCAGCAGATGCTGACAGGCCATCAGTGGCAGGACTCCTAATTGTAATAGTATAGAGGATGTGGAATTCAGTCAGGGGATGTTGGAGTAGAGTCTGGCACCCCTGCCGCACACCCTGCAAGGGGGATAAGGGAACTCCTCCCATTTCACTGTTTAGAGTCTCATCTATGAGCCTATGAAATCAAAAGAAGTTATCTACTTTCAAGTGTCAATTTAAAAATAAAGAGATCTATAAATTTAGAAAGGATACCTTATTTCTGACAAAAACTTACAACCTGTGATGCAGCCATTCTGACAGGCTCAAAAGCACAGTCTCTGGCATACACCATTAGCAGACACTCAAAGGGAGGGGAGGATGGAGAAGGGATTTATGCTGGACTGATTGACTAAGCATATTCAACAGGTTATAGAGGAACTATGAATATTTATGAACAGGATCTTGCTGCAAGTGTGCTGAACAAACATGCAGATTATGTGAATCTCATGTTTACTTTGGGGTGGAGACTTAATATTTAAATGCATTACAATTAGGCTCTTTATGTCAAAAGGTGAAACAGGGATAAGACACTCAAGTATGCAGCCTCTGTAAACAGGCCAGAACTACCACAATGGTTCGTGGTCTGTAAACAACCACCATGATTGGTGGTCTCTTATCAGGATAAAGTTACAGAAATCAGTTTCTTGTCTAATCAAAGCTATAGTTATGGCTTGTGGAAGAGGGAGACTTGGTTAGTTAGTATCTGGTAATGGTTTATCTGCAATTGCTTCAACATTGCTTATCTCAAGACTAGAGCTTATTTAGCTGCTAGAGAAAAAAAGAAAAATAAACTTGTGGCAATTAGAACATATTTTATCCTTTAAGTGTAGGGGCGTTTGACTTAATCTTTGCCTGGCATGGCTTTAGGTCCCATTTATAATTTGGCACTTTATTCCCGTTAAAAGTCTGTTCTATCAGTGTTGAAGTCTGTATTTTAACATGAATGCTGGTCAGTTGTTTTGTCTAACCACAAAAGGGAGAAGGTGTAATGAGGTATGTCAGACTTCCCATCCTATCCTGGCTAGGAACTTGGTTTTTCGGGTTTCTCTGGGGTTCCCTTGGCCAATAGAGTGAACATTCAAGGGGTATGGAATTCTATTTTTTCTTCTCACAAGATACAATGGTAGTCATTCGAGGAGTTTAGAATTCTATTTTTTCTTCTTGCAAGATACAGTGATGGTAGGCAGGCATAAGGTAAAAATTACAATTCCAAAAGGGAGAAATAGGCAAGAAGAAAGAGGTAACCAACTCCAAGTAAGTCCGAAACTCAAGAGAGCAGATATTGGGTTTTAAGACTCCAGAATAATATCATTTTACTCTGTGTCCAGCATCCTCTGCACACTGGTATGGAGGTTGGGCCCCCATGACCTCAAGCAGCTCCACCTCTATGGCTTGGCTAACTCATCAAACACAGCTCTCTAAGACTTATGTTGCATGCTTGTAGCACTATAGTTATGGGGTCTTTATGGCAGTCCCACTCCCCCAGTTTCACTATGTCTAGCCCTTTGGCAGCTCTAACTCTAAATTTCTGCTTGATATTGTTCTAGTGAAGGCTGCCTGTAATGGCTCCACCACTGTGAAAAGTCTCTTCTTGGGCCCCTAGGCTGTCAACAACATTCTTGGAAGTCCAGGTGGAGTCTGCTAAGCCTTCCTAGCTCTTGCTTTCTGCAAACTTGCCAAATTAACACCATGTGAGCACCACCGAGGTTTAAAACATGTACCATCTGGAACAGCAGCAGCAGCCACACCTGGGGCTGCTTGATACATGAAGGGGGTGCAGAATGTGGGGAGTAGAATTCCAAGGTGGCCCTGAGCAGTAAGACCACGGAGAACACCACAGGCCTGTCCATTGCAATTATTCTGCCTTCCGAGGCTCTGTGCCTGTGATAACAGAAGCAACCTAAAATAACTCTGAAATTCCTTTCGAGTCTTTCATCCACTATCTCGATGATCCATTTTCTCAGTACTAATCTTCTTAGCAAAAGGTCACTGAGTCACACCCTCGGTTTCCTTTTCCAAGCACAGTTTCCTGCTTTTTACATGGCAAGGCTGAAATTATCTTTTTTTTCAAAAATTCCTGCTTTGCTTCTCTTTTGATTATAAATTTAGGCTTCCAATCGCTTTTTATGTCTCATAGCTTAATGTAAGCAGTTAAAAGTAGTCATGCAGTAGTCTGAATGCTTTGCTGCTTGAATTTTTTTTTTCTACCAGATACCCTAGTTCATCACTCTCAATTTAGCCTTTCACAAAGCTCTTGGGCATAGACAAAAATGTGCCAAGAACTTTGATAATTGATAACATGTACGGCCTTTACCTTGTTTCCCAATTCTATATACTCATATTTCTATCAGATGACTAGACATGACCACTTAACCAATCCCTAAGGAGTTCAAAATGTTCCTTAATCTTGTCTTCTAAGCTCTCACCACAATCTAGGCTTCTTAAATCTCCTAATCCTCCAAATTCTTCCAGGTCCTGTCCATGACCCAGTTCCAAAAATGCTTTTACATTTTCACATATTAATTATCAGCAATATCCCACTACTCTGTACTGATTTCTTGTATTAGTCCATTTCTGTCACTTATAACACATTACATGAAAGTAAGTAATCTTTAAAGGAAATATTATTTCTTACAGTTACAGAGGCTGTAAAGTCCAACATAAAGGGGATTCATTTGGTGACAGAATACTTAATGGTGGGGATTTTCTGAAGAGTCACAGGGCTATGCAGGGCATCATATGTTGAGAGGAATTAACATGCTAACAGGTTATCATGCTAGCTCAGGTCTCTCCTTTGACAATAAAGCTACAAATTCTCCTCTCATAATAACTCAATATTCTATTAATCTATTAATTCATTAATTTATTAATCTACAAAGGGATTAGTCCATCCATGAAGGCGGGGCCCTTATGATTCAATCACCTCTTAAAGGCCGAACATCTCAATACTACCACATTGGGGACTACATTTCAACATGTTGTGTTGAACAGGACAAATATTCAAACCACAGCAGGTGGAATATAGGTGTCTATAAAATAATCCGTATTTTTTTCTTAAAAACTTTCTACTTTTATTTTATTTATTTATTATTTATTTATTTATTTATTTTGAGATGGAGTCTCCCTCTGTCGCCCAGTCTGGAGTCCAGTGGTACAATCTCCGCTCACTGCAATATGTGCCTCCCAGGTTCATGTAATTATCCTGCCTCAGCCTCCTGAGTGGCTGGGACTACAGATGCGTGCCAGCATGCCTGGATTTTTTTTTGTATTTTTGTACAGACGAGGTTTCACTGTGTCAGCCAGCATGGTCTCGATCTCCTGACCTTGTGATCTGCCCAACTCAGCCTCCCTCAAAGTGCTGTGATTACAGGCGTGAACCACTGCACTTGGCCAACTTTTATTTTAAATTCAGGGATTTACAGCATGTAGGTTTATTACTAGGGTATATTGTATGTTGCTGAGATTTGGGGTACTATTCAGCCCATCTGCTAGGTAGTGAGCATAGTACCTTATAAGGAAGTTTTGTTTTTATTATTATTGTTATTATTATACTTTAAGTTCTAGGGTACATGTTCACAATGTGCAGGTTTGTTACATAAGTACACATGTGCCATGTTGGTGTACTGCCCCCATTAACTTGTCATTTACATTAGGTATATTTCCTAATGCTATCCCTCCCCCCTCCCCCCCATCACAATAGGACCAGTGTGTGATGTTTCCCTTCCTGTGTCCAAGTGATCTCATGGTTCAATTCCCACCTATGAGTGAGAACATGATGTGTGGTATTATTTCGGAGGGCTCTGTTCTGTTCCATTGGTCTATATCTCTCTTTTGGTACCAGTGCCATGCTGTTTTGGTTACTGTAGCCTTGTAGTATAGTTTGAAGTCAGGTAGCATGATGCCTCCAGCTTTGTTCTTTTGACTTAGGATTGTTTTGGCAATGCCGGTTCTTCTTTAGTTCTATATGAACTTTAAAGCATTTTTTTCCAATTCTGTGAAGAAAGTCATTGGTAGTTTGATGGGGATGGCATTAAATCTATAAATTACCCTGAGCAGTATGGCCATTTTCACAATATTGATTCTTCTTATCCATGAGCATGGTATGTTCTTTCATTTGTTTGTGTCCTCTTTTATTTCACCGAGCAGTGGTTTGTAGTTCTCCTTGAAGAGGTCCTTTATATCCCTTGTAAGTTGGATTCCTAGGTATTTTATTCTCTTTGAAGCAATTGTGAATGGAAGTTCATTCATGATTTGGCTCTCTGTTTGTCTGTTACTGGTGTATATGAATGCTGGTGATTTTTGCACATTAATTCTGTATACTGAGATTTTGCTGAAGTTTCTTATCAGCTTAAGGAGATTTTGGGCTGAGAGAATGGGGTTTTCTAAATATACAATCATGTCATCTGCAAACAGGGACAATTTGACTTCTTCTTTTCCTGACTGAATACCCTTTATTTCTTTCTCTTGCCTGATTGCCCTAGCCAGAACTTCCAACACTATGTTGAATTGGAGTGGTGAGAGAGGGCATCCCTGTCTTGTGCCAGTTGTCAAAGGGAATGCTTCCAGTTTTTGCCCATTCAGTATAATATTGGCTGTGGGTTTGTCTTAAATTGCTCTTATTATTTTGAGATACGTTCCTTCAATACCGAATTTATTGAGAGTTTTCAGCATGAAGAGCTGTTGAATTTTGTCAAAGGCCTTTTCTGCATCTATTGAGATAATCATGTGGTTTTTGTCTTTGGTTCTGTTTATATGCTGGATTACATTTATTGATTTACATATGTTGAACTAACCTTGCATCCCAGGGATGAAGGCCACTTGATCATGGTGGATAAGCTTTTTGATGTGCTGCTGGATTCGGTTTGCCAGTATTTTATTGAAGATTTATTGAGGATTTTTACATCAATGTTCATCAGGGATATTGGTCTAAAATTCTCTTTTTTTGCTGTGTGTCTGCCAGACTTTGGTATCAGGATGATGTTGGCCTCATAAAATGATTTGGGGGAGGATTCTCTCTTTTGCTATTTACTGGAATAGTTTCAGAAGGAATGGTACCAGCTCCTCCTTGTACCTCTGGTAGAATTCAGCTGTGAATCCTTCTGGTCGTGGACTTTTTTTGGTTGGTAGGCTATTAATTATTGCCTCAATTTCAGAGCCTGCTATTGGTCTATTCAGGGATTCAACTTCTTCCTGGTTTAGTCTTGGGAGAGTGTAAGTGCCCAGGAAATTATCCATTTCTTGTAGGTTTTCTAGTTGATTTGCGTAGAGGTGTTTATAGCATTCTCTTATAGTAGTTTGTATTTCTGTGGAGTCGGTGGTGATATCCCCTGTATCATTTTTTATGGCGTCTATTTGATTCTTCTCTCTTTTCTTTTTTATTAGTCTTGCTAGTGGTCTATCAATTTTGTTGATCTTTTCAAAAAACCAGTTCCTGGATTCATTGATTTTTTGGAGGGTTTTTTGTGTCTCTATCTCCTTCAGTTCTGCTCTAATCTTAGTTATTTTTTGCCTTCTGCTAGCTTTTGAATGTGTTTACTCTTGCTTCCCTAGTTCTTTTAATTGTGATGTTAGGGTGTCAATTTTAGATATTTCCAGTTTTCTCTTGTGGACATTTAGTTCTACAAATATCTCTCTACACGCTGCTTTAAATATATCCCAGAGATTCTGGTATGTTGCATCTTCGTTCTCACTGGTTTCAAAGAACATCTTTTTTTCTGCCTTCATTTTGATATGTACCCAGTAGTCATTCAGGAGCAGGTTGTTCAGCTTCCATGTAGTTGAGAGGTTTTGATTGAGTTTCTTAGTCCTGAATTCTAGTTTGATTGCACTGTGGTCTGAGAGACAGTTTGTTATAATTTCTGTTCTTGTACATTTGCTGAGGAGTGCTTTACTTCCAACTATGTGGTCAATTTTGGAATAAGTGTGATGTGGTGCTGAGAAGAATGTATACTCTGTTGATTTGGGGTGGAGAGTTCTGTAGATGTCTATTAGGTCTGCTTGCTGCAGAGATGAGTTCAATTCCTGGATATCCTTGTTAACTTTCTGTCTCGTTGATCTGTCTAAAGTTGACAGTGGTGTGTTAAAGTCTCCCATTATTATTGTATGGGAGTCTAAGTCTCTTTGTAAGTCTCTACGGACTTGCTTTATGAATCTGGGTGCTCCAGTATTGTGTGCATATGTCTTTAGAATAGTTAGCTCTTCCTGATGAATTGATCTCTTTACCGTTATGTAATGGCTTTCTTTGTCTCTTTATTCTTTGGTGATGTAAAGTCTGTTATATCAGAGACTAAGACTGCAACCCCTGCTTTTTTTTTTTTTTTTTTTTTCCATTTGCTTGGTAGATCTTCCTCCCTCCCTTTTTTTGAGTGTATGTGTGTCTCTGCATGTGAGATGGGTCTCCTGAATACAGTAGAATGATGAGTCCTGACTCTATCCAATTTGCCAGTCTGTGTCTTTTAATTGGACCATTTAGTCCATTTACATTTAAAGTTAATATTGTTATGTGTGAACTTGATACTGTCATTTTGATATGAGCTGGTTATTTTGCTCATTAATTGATGCAGTTTCTTCCTAGCATCGATGGCCTTTACATTTTGGCACGATTTTGCAATGGCTGATAACGGTTGTTCCTTTCCATGTTTAGTGTTTCCTTCAGGATCTCTTGTAAGACAGGCCTGATGGTGACAAAATCTCTAAGCGTTTGCTTGTCTGTAAAGGATTTTATTTCTCCTTCACTTATGAAACTTAGTTTGGCTGGATATGAAATTCTGAGTTGAAAATTATTTTCTTTAAGAATGTTGAATATTGGCCCCCACTCTCTTTTGGCTTGTAGAGTTTCTGCCAAGAGATCTTCTGTTTGTCTGATGGGCTTCTCTTTGTGGGTAACCTAACCTGGGCTTCTCTTTGTGGGTAACCTGACCTTTCTCTCTGGCTGTCCTTAACATTTTTTCTTTCATTTCAACTTTGGTGAATCTGACAATTATGTGTTATGGATTTGCTCTTCTTGAGGAGTATCTTTGTGGCGTTCTCTGTAAGTCCTGAGTTTGATTGTTGGCCTGCCTTACTAGGTTGGGGAAGTTCTCCTGGATGACATCCTGTAGAGTGTTTTCCAATTTGGTTCCATTTTCCCCTTCACTTTCTGGCATACCAACCAGACGTAGATTTGGTCTTTTCACATAATCCCATATTTCTTGGAGGACTTGTTGATTTTTTTTTTGCTCTTTTTTTCTCTACACTTCTCTTCTTGCTTCATTTCATTGATTTGGTCTTCAATCATTGATACTCTTTCTTCCAGTTGATTGAGTCGATTACTGAAGCTTGTGCATTTGTCATGTAGTTCTCGTGTCATGGTTTTCATCTCTATCAGTTCGTTTATGGCCTTCTCTGCATTGATTATCCTAGTTTCTTTGTGCTGGGTGCGGAGTTCCTCCTTTAGCTCTGAGAAGTTTGATCAACTGAATCCTTCTCTCAATGCGTCAAAGTCATTCTCTATCCAGCTTTTTTCCTTTGCTGGTGATGAGCTCTTCCTTTGGAAGGGGAGATGCACTCTGATTTTTTGAATTTCCAGCTTTTCTGCACTGCTTTTTCTCCAACTTTTTGGTTTTATCTGCCTTTGGTCTTTGATGATGGTGACGTACCGATGGGGTTTTGGTGTGGGTGTCCTTTCTGTTTGTTAGTTTTCCTTCTAATAGTCAGGGCCCTCAGCTGCAGGTCTGTTGGAGTTTGCTTGAGGTCCACTCCAGAGGCTGTTTGCCTGGGTATCAGCAGTGGAGGCTGCAGAAGATAGAATATTGCTGAAGAGTGAGTATTGTTGTCTGATTCTTGCTCTGGAAGCTTCATCTCAGAGGTGTACCCAGCCATTTGAGGTGTGAGGTGTCTGCCCCTAGTGGGGAATGTCTCCCAGTTAGGCTACTCAGGGGTCAGGGACCCACTTGAGCAGGCAGTCCGTCCATTCTCAGATCTCAGCCTCTGTGCTGGGAGAAGCACTGCTCTCTTCAAAGCTGTCAGAGAGGGATGTTTACATCTGCCGAGTTTTCTGCTGCTTTTTTTTTTAGCTATTTCCTGTCCCCAGAAGCAGAGTCTACCGAGGCAGGCAGATCTCCTTGAGCTGTGTTGGGCTCCACCCAATTCGAGCTTCCTGGCGGCTTTGTTTACCTACTTAATCCTCAGCAATGGCGGGTGCTCCCCCCCCCCCCCAGCCTGGCTGCCACTTTGCAGTTAGATCTCAGACTGCTGTGCTAGCAATGAGGGAGGCTCTGCGTACGTGGGACCCTCCTGGACAGCTGTGGGATATAATCTCCTGATGTGCTGTTTGCTAAGACCCTTGGTAAAGCACAGTATTAGGGTGGGAGTTACCCGATTTTCCAGGGTAACTTGTTGTGTGTCTTAGTTTCCCTTGGCTAGGAAAAGGAATTCCCTTCCCCCTTGCACTTCCCAGGTGAGGGGATGCCTTGCCCTGCTTCAGCTCTTGCTGGTCGGGCTGCACCCACTGACCAGCACTGACTGTCTGACATGCCCGGTAAGATGAACCCGGTACTTCAGTTGAAAATGCAGTAATCACCCGTCTTCTGTGTCACTCACGCTGGGAGCTGGAGTCTAGAATTGTTCCTATTCAGTCATCTTGGGTGGCCCCAGGATCAGGAAGTTTAAAAACCCTTATTTCCCTCCCTCCCTCCTGCCCCTTGTATTTCCCAGTGTCTATTGTGTCTGTCTTCACCACAGTCTCAGAAACATCTGTTGTTTTTTGAATTTTTAATAATACCACTCTGAATGATATGGGATTGTATCTCATTGTGTATTAAATTTGTCTCATTTATTTTTTAATTTTTAATTTTTATGGGTACATGGTAGACATATGTTTATTGGAGACATGAGATATTTTGATAAAGGGTATACAATGCATGATAATAACATAAATGGGGTATCTATCACTTGCAAAGCATTTTTTTGTATTACAAACATTCCAATTATACTCTTGGTTATTTATATTTTTTATTTTTTAATATTGAATTTTTATTGGTACTAGTAGATGTATATATTTATTGAATACCTGAGACATTTTCGTACAGGCATGCATTATAAAATAAGCACATCATGATAAATTCAGTATCCATCCTCTCAAACATTTATTCTTTGTGTTACAAAAACTTCAGTTATACTCTCTTTTTTCAAAATGTACAATTATTACTGACAATAGTAACTCTGCTGTGATATCAAATAGTAGGTCTTTTTCATTCTTTCTATTTCTTGTACCCATTAGCTATCCCCAACCCCCCTTTTACCCTCCCCCACTACCCTTCCCAGCCTCTGGCAACCATCCTGCTCTCTGTGTCAGTGAGCTTAATTATTTTGATTTTGACCTCAATAGATCGTTAGAACACTGATATTTGTTTTTATGTGCCTAGCTTATTTCACTTAACATAATAATCTCCAATTCTACCCAAGTTATTGCAAATCACTAGATCTCATTCTTTTTATGGGTGAATAGTACTCCATTGTGCATATGTGCCACATTTTTTAATCGATTTATCTATTGATGGACACTTATGTTGCTTTCAAATCTTAGCTATTGTAAACAGTGCTGCAACAACATAGGAGTACAGACATCTCTTCAATGTAATGATTTTCTTTCTTTTGGAGCAAGAAAATACCTAGCAGTGGAATTGCTGGGTCATATGGTAGCTATGTTTTTAGTTTTTTGAGAAACATCTAAACAGTCCTTCTTAATGGTGGTACTAAATTTGTCTCCTTCATTTTTTAGTTTTTAATTTTTATGTGTACATGGTAGATGTATATGTTTATTGGAGACATGAAATATTTTGATAAAGGGCATACAATGCATGATAACAACATCAGGGTACATGGGCTTTCCACCCACGGTGTGTGAAGGTTCCCTTTACTCCACAACCTCACCAGCATTTCTTATTGCCTGGCTTTGAATATGCATCATTTGAACTGGGGTGAGATAATATCTCATTGTAATTTTGATTTGCATTTCTCTGATAATCAATGATGCAGAGCATCTTTTTATATGTCTGCTTGCCATTTGTATGTCTTCTTCTGGGAAATATCTACTCAAATGTTTTGACCATTTTTTGATTGGATTGTTAAATTTCCTCATATAGAGTTGTTTGAGTTCCTTATATATTCTGGTTATTAACACCTTCTCAGAGGGGTAGTTTGCAAATATGCTCTCCTATTCTGTGGGTTGTTTCTTCTCTTTGTTGATTGTTTTCTTTGCTTTGCAGAAGCTTTTAAGCTGATGTGATCCCATTTGTCAATTTTTGCTTTGGTTGCCTGTGCTTGTGGGTTATAGCTCAAGAAAATTTTGCCCACACAAATGTCCTGAATATCTTCAAAGTTTTATTGTAGTAGTTTCATAGTTGAGGTCTTAGATTTAAGATTTTAATCATTTTGATTTGATTTCTTCATATGGTGAGGAATAGGCATCCAATTTCTCTTCTGCAATATGATATCAAGTTTCCCAGCACCATTTATCGAAAAGAGTGTATTTTTCCAAGTTTATGTTTATGGCACCTTTGTCAAAAAGGAGTTTACTGTAGGTATATAGATTTGTTTCTGGGTTCTCTATTCTTTTCTGTGGGTGTATGTGTCTGTTTTTATGCCAGTACCATACTATTTTGATTACAACAGCTGTGTTGTATAATTTCAAGTCAGGTAAAGTGATTCTTCCAGTTTTATTCTTTTTGCTTAGAATAGCTTTGACTATTCTGCGTCTTTTGTGGTTCTATCAAAATTTTAAGATAGTTATTTTTAGTTCTGTGAAGAATGTCATTGGTATTTTGAAAAGAATTGCATTCAATCTACAGATTTCCTTGGATAGTACCAACATATTAACAATATTGATTCTTCCAATTCATGAACATAAAATATATATTTCTAAAATTTTTTGGTTTCTTCTTCAATTTTTTCAACACTGTTTTACACTTTTCATTATAGAGATTCTTCACTTCTTTGGTTAATTTTCAGGTATCTAATTTTATGTATGGCTATTGTAAATGAGATTACTTTTTACTTATTTTTCATATTGTTCACTTTTATCATATACAAATGTTACTTATTGCTGTATGTTGATTTTGTATCTTGCCACTATAGTGAATGTGCTCACAAGTTCTAATATTTTCTAGTTATGTCATTAGGTTTTTCCAAATATAAGATTATGTCAACTGCAAACAATGATAATTTGACTTCTTCCTTTATACTTTAGATATCATTCATTTCTTTCTCTTGTCTGATTGCTCTAGCTAGGTCTTCCAATACTATTTGGACAGCAGTGGTAATAGGGGACATCCTTGTTGTGTTCCAGATCTTATAGGAAAGAGTTTCAGTATTTCCCCATTCAATATGATACTAGCTGTGCGTTGGTGGTAAATGACTTGTATTATGTTGAGATATATTCCTTCTCTACTTAGGTTTTTCTTTAAACATTTTTTTTATGAAGAAATACTGAACTTTATCAAGTGCTTTTTAAGAATCAATTGAAATGATCATATGGTTTTATTCTTTATTCTGTTGATGTGATGTATCACACTGATTGATTTTCATATATTGAACCATTCTTTTATCTCAGAGATGAATCTCATTGGCCAAAATGAATTATTTTTGTAATATATTTTTGACTCGGTTTCCTAGTATTTTGTTGAGGATTTTTTGCAACAATATTCATCAGCGATAATGGCCTGTAGTGATGATGATGATGCTGAGTATTATTATTATTATTAGGCTTTCAATTCTGGGGTACATGTGCAGAATGTGCAGTTTTGTTACATAGGTATACATGTGCCATGGTGGTTTGCTGCACCTATTAGCCTGTCATCTGCATTAGGTATTTCTCCTAATGCTATCCCTCCTCCAGCCCCCCACTCCCTGAAAGGCCACAGTGTGTGATGTTCCCCTCCCTGTATACATGTATTCTCATTGTTCAACTCCCATTTATGAGTGAGAAGATGCAGTGTTTGGTTTTCTGTTCTTGTGTTAGTTTGCTCAGAATGACGGTTTCCAGCTTCAACCATGTCCCTGCAAGGTACATGAACTCATTTTTTTTTATGGCTGCATAGCATCCCAGGGTGCACATGTGCAAAATTTTCTTTATGCAATCTATCATTAATGGACATTTGGGTTGGTTCCAAGTCTTTGCTATTGTGAACAGTGCTGCAGTAAACACGTGTTCATGTGTCTTTATACTATAATAATTTATAATCCTTCGGGTATATACCCAGCAATGGGATTGCTGGGTCAAATGGTATTTCTAGCTCTAAATCCTTGAGGAATTGCCACACTGTCTTCCACAATGGTTGAACTAATTTGTACTCTCACCAACAGTGTTAAAGCTTTCCAATTTCACCACATTCTCTCCAGCATCTGTCGTTTCCTGACATTTTAATGATCGCCATTCTAACTGGTGTGAGATGGTATCTCATTGTTTTTTTGATTTGCATTTCTCTAATGACCAGTGATGATGAGCTTTTTTCATGTGTTTGTTGGCTGCAGAAGTGTCTTGTTTTGAGAAGTGTCTGTTCATATCCGTTGCCCACATTTTGGTGGGGTTGTTTGTTTTTTTCTTGTAAATTTGTTTAAGTTCTTTGTAGATTCTGGATACTAGCCCTTTGTCAGATGGGTAGATTACAAAAATTATCTCCCATTCTGTAGGCTGCCTGTTCACTCTGATGATAGTTTCGTTTGCTGTGCAGTAGCTCTTTAGTGTAATTAGATCCTATTTGTCAATTTTGGCTTTTGTTGCCATTGCTTTTGGTGTTTTAGTCATGAAGTCTTTGCCCATGCTTATGTCCTGAATGGTATTGCCTAGGCTTTCTTCTGGGGTTTTAGTGGTTTCAGGTCTTATGTTTAAGTCTTTAATCTATCTTGAGTTAATTTTTGTATAAAGTGTAAGGAAGGGATCCAGTTTCAATTTTCAGCGTATAGCTAGCCAGTTTTCCCAATACCATTTATTAAGTAGGGAATCCTTTTCTGTATTTGTCAGGTTGGTCAAAAATCAGATGGTTGTAGATGTTGTGGTGTTATTTCTGAGGCCTCTATTCGGTTCCATTAGTCTCTATGGACTGTTTTGGTACCAGTACCATGCTGACCATGCTGTTTTTGCTACTATAGTATCGTAGTATAGTTTGAAGTCAGGTAGCGTGATGCCTCCAGTTTTGTTCTTTTTGCTTAGGATTGTCTTGGCTCTATGGGCTTTTTTTTGGTTCCATATTAAATTTAAAGTAGTTTTCTCCAATTTGTGAAGAAAATCAACGGTAGCTTGATGGGGACAGCATTGAATCTATAAATTACTTTGGGCAGTATGGCCATTTTTTGCAATATTGATTCAATCCATGAGCATGGAACAATTTTCCATCTGTTTGTGTCTTCTCTTATTTCCTTGAGCAGTGGTTTGTAGTTGCCCTTGAAGATGTCCTTCACATCTCTTGTAAGTTGTCTTCCTAGTTGTTTTATTTTCTTTGTGGCTATTGTTAATGGGAGTTCACTCATAATTTGGTTCTCTTTATGTCTCTTATTGGTGTATAGGAATTCTTGTGACTTTTGGACATTGATTTTTGTATCCTGAGACTTTGATGTAGTTGCTTATCAGCTTAAGGAGATTTTGGGCTGAGACGATGGGGTTTTCTAAATATACAATCATGTCATCTTAAAAATGAGACAATTTGACTTTCTCTTTTCCTAATTGAATACCCTTTATTTCTTTCTATTGCCTGATTGCCCTGGCCAGAACTTCCAATTCTATGTAGAATAGGACTGGTGAGGGAGGGCGTCATTTTCTTCTGCTGGTTTTCAAAGATAATGCTTCCAGGATTTGCCCACTCAGTATGATATGCGCTGTGGGTTTGTCATAAGTAGCTCTTATTATTTTGATATACGTTCCATCAGCACCTAATTATTGAGAGTTTTTAGCATGAAGTATTATTGAATTTTGTGGAAGGCCTTTTCTGCATCTTTTGAGATAATGTTGTGGTTTTTGTCATTGGTTCTGTTTATGTGATGATTATGTTTATTGATTTCTATATGTTGAACCAGTCTTGCCTCCCAAGGATGAAGCCAACCTGATCGTGGTGGATAAGCTTTTTGATGAGCTGCTGGATTCGGTTTGCCTATATTTTATTGAGGACTTTTGCTTTGATGCTCATCAGGGATATTGGCCTGAAATTTTCTTTTTTTTGTTGCTTCTCTGTCAGGTTTTGGTATCAGGATGACGTTGGGCTCATAAAATGAGTTAAGGAGGATTCCCTCTTTTTCTATTGTTAGGAATAGTTTCAGAAGGAATGATACCAGCTCCTCTTTGTACCTCTGGTAGAATTTGGCTGTAAATCTGTCTGGTCCTGAACTTGTTTTTGTTGGTAAGGTATTAATTACTACCTCATTTTCAGATCTTGTTATTAGTCTATTCAAGGACTCGAGTTCTTCCTGGTTCAGTCTTGGGAGGGTATATGTGTCCAGGAATTTATCCATTATTCTAGATTTGTAGTTTATTTCCATAGATATGTTTACAGTATTCTCTTTTCGTTTGTATTTCTGTGGGATTGGTGGTGATATCCCCTTTATCATTTTTTACTGCGTCTATTTGATTCTTCTCTCTTTTTTTCTTTATTAGTCTGGCTAGTGGTCTATATATTTGGTTGTTCTTTTCAAAAAAAAAAAAAAAAAAACAGAGCCTGCATTCATTGATTTGTTTGAAGCGTTTTTCATGTCTCTATCTCCTTCAGTTCTGTTCTGATCTTAGTTATTTTTTGCCTTCTGTTAGCTTTTAAATTTTTTTGCTCTTGCCTCTCTATTTCTTTTCATTGTGATATTAGGGTGTTGATTTTAGATCTTTCCTGTGTTCTCTTGTGGGCATTTAGTGCTATAAATTTCCCTCAACGCATTGCTTTAAATGTGTCCTAGAGATTCTGTTATGCTGTGTCTTTTTTCTCATTAGTTCAAAAAAAAAATGTTTATTTCTGCCTTCGTTTTGTTATTTACCCAGCAGTCTTTCAGGAGCATGTTGTTCAGTTTCCATATGAGATTTTGAGTGAGTTTCTTAATCTTGAGTTCTAATTTGATTGCACTGTGGTCTGAGAGACTGTTTGTTATGATTTACGTTATTTTTCATTTGCTGAGGAGTGTTTTATTTCCAATTATTTGGTCAATTTTAGAATAAGTGCAATGTGGTGCTGAGAAGAATGTATATTCTGTTGATTTGTGGTAGAGAGTTCTGTAGCTATTTATTAGGTCCACTTGGTCAAGAGCTGACTTCAAGTCCTGGATGTCCTTCTTAATTTTCTGTCTCATTCATCTGTCTAATATTGACAGTGGGTTGATTTCTCCTGGTAGTATAATTTAGATTTTTGCCTTTTATTTTCTGTTTACCCTTATGTTTTCTAGTTTGAGGTTATCATAGGCTTGCAAATATTATCTTATAATCTATTATTTTAAAATGATCACAACGTAACAATCTTTGCATAAACTAACTAACAAGGAAAGAGAAAACTAATAAAAACTGTACACCTTAATTTTATCACCCTGCTTTTTAACATTTTGTTTCCGTTTACATCTTATTAAACTATATGAAAAAGTTGTAGTTAGTATTTTTCTTTTTTTAAATTATACTTTAAGTTCGAGGGTACATGTGCACAACGTGCAGGTTTGTTACATATGTATACTTGTGTCATGTTGGTGTGTTGCACCCATCAACTCGTCAGCACCCATCAACTCATCATTTACATCAAGTATGACTCCCAATGCCATCCTTCCCCCCACGCCCTCCCCATAATAGGCCCCAGTGTGTGATGATGTTTCCCTTCCCGAGTCTAAGTGATCTCATTGTTCAATGTCTACCTATGAATGAGAACATGTGGTGTTTGGTTTTCTGTTCCGGCGATAGTTTGCTGAGAATGATTGTTTCCAGCATCCATGTCCCCACAAAGGACACAAACTCATCCTTTTTTATGGCTTCATAGTATTTCATGGTGTATATGTGTCACATTTTCTTAATCCGGTCTGTCACTGATGGACATTTAGGTTGATTCCAAGTCTGCTATTGTGAATAGTGTCACAATAAGCATACATGTGCATGTGTCTTTATAGCAGCATGATTTATAATCCTTTGGATATATACCCAGTAATGGGATGGCTGGGTCATATGATATTTCTAGTTCTAGATCCTTAAGGAATCGCCATACTGTTTTCCACAATGGTTGAATTAGTTTACAATCCCACCAACAGTGTAAAAGTGTTCCTATTTCTCCACATCCTCTCCAGCACCTGTTGTTTCCTGACTTTTGAATGATTGCCATTCTAACTGGCATGAGATGGTATCTCATTGTGGTTTTGATTTGCATTTCTCTGGTGGCTAGTGATGATGAGCATTTTTTCATGTGTCTATTGGCTGCATGCTTGTCTTCTTTTGAGAAATGTCTGTTCATATTCTTTGTCCACTTTTCAATGGGGTTGTTTGTTTTTCTCTCGTAAATTTGTTTGAGTTCTTTGTAGGTTCTGGATATTAGCCCTTTGTCAGATGAGTAGACTGCAAAAATTTTCTCCCATTCTGTACGTTGCCTGTTCACTCTGATGATAGTTTCTTTTGCTGTGCAGAAGCTGTTTAGTTCAATTAGACCCCATATGTCAATTTTGGCTTTTGTTGTTGTTGCTTTTGATGATTTAGACATGGAGTCCTTGCCCACGCCTATGTCCTGAGTGGTATTACCTAGGTTTTCTTCTAGGGTTTTTATGGTATTAGGTCTAACATTTAAGTCTCTAATCCATCTTGAATTAATTTTCATATAAGGAGTAAGAGTAAGGAAAGAATCCAGTTTCAGCTTTCTACTTATGGCTAGCCAATTTTCCCAGCACCATTTATTAAATAGGGAATCGTTTCCCCATTTCTTGTTTTTCTCAGGTTTGTCAAAGATCAGATGGCTGTAGATGTGTGGTATTATTTCTGAGGACTCTGTTCTGTTCCATTGGTCTATATCTCTGTTTTGGTACCAGTACCATGCTGTTTTGGTTACCATAGCCTTGTAGTATAGGTTGAAGTCAGGTAACGTGATGCCTCCAGCTTTGTTCTTTTGACTTAAGATTGTCTTGGCAATGGAGGCTCTTTTTCGGTTCCATATGAACTTTAAAGCAGTTTTTTCCAATTCTGTGAAGAAAGTCATTGGTAGCTTGATGGTGATGATATTGAATCTCTAAATTACCTTTGACAGTATGGCCATTTTCACGATATTGATTCTTCCTATCCATGAGCATGGTACGTTCTTCCATTTGTTTGTGTCCTCTCTTATTTCACCGAGCAGTGATTTGTAGTTCTCCTTGAAGAGGTCCTTTATATCCCTTGTAAGTTGGATTCGTAGGTATTTTATTCTCTTTGAAGCTATTGTGAATGGAAGTTCATTCATGATTTGGCTCTCTGTTTTTCTGTTACTGGTCTTCATTGGTTAATTATTTAGTCTTTCTACTTAGGATAAGAGTAGTTGAAAAACCACAGTTACAGTGTTAAAATATTTTGTGACTTTCTATGTAGTTACTATTACCAGTAAGTTTTGTACCTTTACGGTACAGATTACTGGACATTAATTGCCCATCAATGCTTTTTTATCTGATTGAAGTGCTCCCTTTACCATTTCTTATAGGACAGGACTGGTTTTGATGAAATCCATTAGCTTCTGTTTGGGGAAGTCCTTGCTTCTCATTTAGATTTGAAGAGCATTTTCTCCAGATATACTATTCTTGAGTAAAAAGCTTTTTTTTTTTTTTTTTCCTTCAGCACTTTAATATGTCATTCCACTGTCTCCCAGCCTATAAGGTTTCCACTGAAAAGTCTGGTGCCAGACATATTAGAGTTTCATTTTATGTTATTTGTTTCTTTTTTGTTATTTTTATAATTTTTAATATATTCTCAACATTTGGGAATTTTATTTAAATTATTTGATGCAGTTGCCATTGGATTACATCTGCTCAGTGTTCTGTAACCTTCTTGGATATTGATTTTTTGTTGTTGTTGTTTAGGTTTGGGAAGTTATGTATTATTATACCCTTAAATAAACTTTCTACCTCTATCTTTTTCTCTACTTTCTCTTTAAGGCCCAATAACTAATAGACTTGCCCTTTGAGGCTATTGTTGGATCCTGTAGGTATGCTTCATTGTTTTATATATATTTTTGTCTTCCATAATTGTGTATTTTCAAATAACCTGTCTTCAAGCTCACTAATTTTTTTTTCTGCTTGATCAATTCTGCTATTAAAGGATTCTGATGCATTCTGCAATATGCCACTTGCATTTTTAGCTGGAAAATTTACATTTGATTCCTTTAAATTATTTCAATCTTTTTAAAAAATTTATTTTATAAAATTTTGAATTCCTTTTCTGCGTTATGTCATATTTGAGTTTCCTCAACACAGGTACTTTGAATTTTCTGTCTGAAAGGTCACATATCTCTGTTTCTGAGGCATTGGTTTCTTTTGACTTATGTAACTTATTTGATGAAGTCATGTTTCCTTGTATGGTTTTGATGCTAGTAGATGCTCTTTGCTGTCTGTGCATTGAACAGTTAAGTATTTATTATAGTCTTTACTGTCTGTGCTTTATTTTCACCCATCCTTCTTGGGAAGGCTTTCCAGAGATTTGAAAGGACTCAGGTATTGTGATCTAAGCTGTATCTGCTTTTGGGTGCACTCAAAGCCCAGTAATGCTGAGGTTTTTGCAAGCTGGTTGAATTACCACCTTGATGTTATTGGGCAAGATCTTGGAGATTTCTCTGGATTACCAAGCAGAGACTCTTGTTCTCTTCTCCTAATTTCTCCTAGATAAGCATAGTCACTCTCTCACTTTTTTCTGAGTCACCTAAACCTTGGGGTCGAGGGACATAAGCATCCCTGTGGTCACCAACAGTATGACAGTTTTTGGTTAGACCTGAAGCCACCACTGGACTGAGTATTAGGTAAGGCCTGTAGTAACCACTCCCTGGCTACTACCTATGTTTGCTCAAGGCCCTAGGGCTCCACAATCAGCTGGTGGTAATGCCAGCAAGGCCTATGACCTTCCCTTTTGGGCACTGAGGTTTTCTAGGCCTTGAGTCGTTCCAAAGGTGCCATATGTGAATCAGGAACTAGAGTCAAAAACCTGGTATTCTATTGTACCATGGTTAAGCTGACATTCAGACCACAAGACACAGTTCTTCCCACCATTCCCTTCCCTTTGCAAAGGCAGAGGTGGTTTACCTCATAACTACTGCCTCTTCACACCATGAGGAATACTGCCAGACTACCATTGATTTTCCTTTAAGGCTAAAGGGCTTTTAAGTCAGCTTATGATGAATGTTGCTTGGCTTATAACTCACATTTCAGGAAATTGGACTCCCCCTAGGCCCAGGGTGGTTCAAAAGTGCTATCCAAGAGTCAAGTTCTAGAATTGGAAACCTCAACAGTCCTTGGTGCTCCACACACCTGTGGCTATGCTGGTACCTCAAGTTAGCAAGTGGTACCTAATGTAGTCCCTGTTTATTGGTGCTGGTTATTCCAGGCTGAAGGGCTTTTCAGTGAGCAGATGAGAAATGCTGCCAGGACTGTTGTTGTTGTTGTTGTTTTTGTTAAGGCAGCAGGTTTTCTTCTAGCCCAGGGTGTGTCTAGAAGTTTCATGTAGAAACTAGGGTATTAAATGGGGCCCTCATGACTCTGACTGCTGCCCTATCCTGCTGTGGCTGAGCTGGGTATACAAAGTGCAAGACAAAATCTTTTCCACTTGTTCCTTTCTTCTCCTCAAACAGAAGAATGTGTTTCATTTGGAGCTGTAAACTGCAACTTGGTATTAGGGAAAGGGTAATGCCAGCACTCCCATAGCCATCCCAGCTGGTGTCTTAGCCTAGTTAAGCATCAAGTCTTGCCTAAGGGTTTCAGTCCTTACAGCTTGGACAGCCTTTATTTTATTTTGAAACCCTCCCCAAAGAGATTTTATTTATTTTTATTTTATTATTATTTTTAATTTAAATAGGTTTTTGGGGGAACAAATGGTGTTTGGTTACATGGATAAGTTATTTACTGGCGATTTCTGAGATTTTGGTGCTCCCGTTACCCGAGTTGTGTACACTGTACCCAATGTGGAATCTTTTCTCATTCACTCCCTCCCACCCTTTCCCCTGAGCCCCCAAAATGCATTGTATTATTCTAATGCTTTTGTGTCCTCATAGCTTAGCTCCCACTTATTAGTAGGAACATACTGCGTGTGTGTGTGTGTGTGTGTTTTTATTTTTATTTCTTCTTTTAAAAAAAACAAACTGGATACATGTGCAGAACATGCAGGTTTGTTACATAGATATACGTGTGCCATGGTGATTTGCTGCACCTATTGACCAATAGGTCAATCCTATAAGTTCCCTCCCCTCACTCCCCCACTCCCCCAACAAGCCCTGCTGTGAGTTTTCCCCTCTCTGTGTCCATGGGTTCTCATTGTTAAACTCCCACTTATGAGTGAGAACATGTGGTGTTTGGTTTTCTGTTCCTGTGTTAGTTTGCTGAGGATGATGGTTTCCAGCTTTGTCCAGGTCCTTGCAAAGGACATGATCTCATTCCTTTTTATGGCTGCATAGTACTCCATGTAGCATATGTACAACATTTTCTTTATCCAGTCTATTATTTATGAACATTTGGATTGGTTCCATGTCTTTGCTATTGTAAATAGTGCTGCAATAAACATATGTGTGCATGTGTCTTTGTAGTTGAATAATTTATATTCTTTTGGGTATATACCAAGTAATGGGATTGCTGGGTCAAATGGTATTTCTGGTTCTAGATCCTCAAGGACTTGCCATACTGTCTTCCACAATGGTTGAACAAATTTACATTTCCATCAACTGTATAAAAGCGTTCCTATTTCTTCACAGCCTCACCAGCATCTATTGTGATGGATTAAAGACTTAAATGTAATACTCCAAATGATAAAAACCCTAGAAGAGCCGGACGCGGTGGCTCACGTCTGTAATCCCAGCACTTTGGGAGGCCGAGGCTGGCAGATCACGAGGTCAGGAGTTCGAGACAATCCTGGATAACATGGTGAAACTCCATCTCTACTAAAAATACGAAAAATTAGCCAGGGGTGGCGGCATGCACCTGTAGTCCCAGCTACTTGGGAGGCTGAGGCAGGAGAATGGCATGAACCCAGGAGGCAGAGCTTGCAGTGAGCCGAGATTGTGCCACTGCACTCCAGCCTGGGTGACAGAGTGAGACTCGGTCTCAAAAAAAAAAAAAAAAAAAAAAAAAACCTAGAAGAAAACCTAAGCAATGCCATTCAGGACACAGGCATGGGCAAAGACTTCAAGACAAAAATGCCAAAAGCAATTGCAGCAAAATCAAAATTGACAAATGAGATCTAATTAAATGAAAGCGCTTCTGCAGAGTGAAGGAAACTATCATCAGAGTAAACAGGAAACCTACAGAATGGGGGAACATTTTTGCAATCTACCCATCGGACAAAGGTCTAATATCCAGAATTTACAAGGAACTTAAACAAATTTACAAGAAGAAAAAAAAAAAAAACCAACCCCATCAAAAAATGGGCAAAGGACATGAACAGACACTTCTCAAAAGAAGACATTTATGCAGCCAGCAAGCATATGAAGAACAGCTCAACATGACTGTATTGATGAGCATGTGGACTGGCTCCATATTTTTGCAGTTGAAAATTGTGCTGCTACAAACTTTCATGTGCAAGTATCTTCTTTTGGTAATGACTTATTTTCCTCTGGGTAGATACCTAAAAGTGGGATGGGTATATACACACACACACACACACACACACACACACATAAAAGTATATATATATACTTTTAGTTCTTTAAGGAATCGCTACACTTTTTTCCATTGTTGTATTAGTTTACATTCCCACCTGAGGTGTAAAAGTGTTCCCTTTCACCACATCAATGCCAATTTCTATTAGTTTTTGATTTTTTGATTATGGTTATTCTTGCATGAGTGAGGGAGTAGTACATTGTGGTTTCAATTTGCATTTCCTTGATAATTAGTGATGTGGAGCATTTTTTCAAATGTTTGTTGGACATTTGTATATCTTTTAAAAAATTATTTTAAAGTTCAGGATAGCATGTGCATACTGTGCATGTTTGCTACATAGGTAAACGTGTGTCCTTGTGGGTTGCTGCACCTATCAAACCATCCCCTAGGTATTAAGTTCCATATACATTAGTGTTTTATCCTGATATTCTCCCTCCCCAGCTATCCACCTGACAAATGTCTAATATCAAGAACCTACAGGAAACTTAAACAAATGTACGAGAAAAAAAAAAAAAAAAGCAACCCAATTAAAAAGTGGGCAAAAGAACACAGACATTACTCCAAAGGAAACATTTATGCAGCCAACAAATATATTTTAAAAAGCTCAACATTACTGATCACTAGGGAAATGCAAATTGAAACCACAATTAGATATCATCTCACACCAGTCAGAATGGCAATTATTGAAAAGTCCAGAAACAACAGATGCTGGTGAGGCTGTGGAGAAATAGAAATGCTTTTACACTGTTAGTGAGAATGCAAATTAGTTCAACTATGTGGAAGACAATGTGGTGATTTCTCAAAGCTTAAGAATAAAAAATACAATTTGACCCAGAAATCCCATTACTGGGTATATACCCTCCAAATTTCTTAAATTTATAATAAATAATTCTATTATAAATATACATGCACGTGTATGTTCATTGCAGCACTATTCAGAATAGCAAAGACATGGAACCAACCAAAATGCTTATCAGTGATAGACTGGGTAAAGAAAATGTGGTACATATACACCACGGAATACTATGAAGTCATAAAAAAGAATGAGATTATGTCCTTAGCAGGGACATGGATGGAGCCTGAAGCCATTATTCTCAGAAAACTAACACAGGGACAGAAAACCAAATACCACATGTTCTCACATATAAGTGGGAGTTGAACAATGAAAACACGTCGACACAGATATGGGAACAACACACACTGGGGCATCTTACATCTTTTGAGAATAGTGTATTCATGTATTTATCCACCTTTTGAAGGGATTGTTTGTTTTTTCTTGCTGATTTGTTTGAGTTTCTTGTAGATTCTGGATGTTAGTCCTTTTTTGTATGTATAAATTGTAAAGATTTTCTCCCAGTCTGTGGGTTGTCTGTATACTCTGCTGATTATTTATTTTGCTGTGCAGAAACTTTTTAGTTTACTTAAGACACATCTATTTACTTTGTTTTTGTTGCATTTGCTTTAGGGTTCTGGTTATGAAGTCTTCGACTAAGCCAGTGTCTAGAAGAGTTTTTCCAATGTTATCTTCTAAAATTTTTATAGTTTCCAGTCTTAGAATTAAGTCTTTGATCCACCTTGAGTTTATTTTTGTATAAGGTGAGAGATGAGGATTCAGTTTTATTCTTTATATGTGGCTTGCCAATTATCCCAGCATCATTTGTTTTTGGTTTGTCAAAGATCAGTTGGCTGTATGTATTTGCCTTTATTTCTGGGTTATCTATTCTGTTCCACTGGTTTATTGGCCTATTCATATACCAGTACCACATTTTTTTTTTTTGAAACTATAGCCTTGTAGTATAGTTTGGGGTTGGGTAACATGATGCCTACAGATTCGTCCTTTTTGCTTAGTCTTGCTTTGGCTATGTGGGCTCTTTTTGGGTTCCATGTGAATTTGGGGATTGTTTTTTCCTAGTTCTATGAAAAACGATCATGGTACTTTATGAGAATTGTATTGAATTTGTAGATTGCATATGGAAATGTGGTCATTTTCACAATATTCATTCTACCCATCCAAGCGCATGGGATGTGTTTCCATTTGTTTGTGTAGTCTGTAATTCCTTTCAGCAGTATATTGTAGTTTCTATTGTAGAGGTCTTTCACTTTCACCTCCTTCGTTAGGTATATTGCTAAGTGTTTAATTTTTGCAGCAATTTTAAAAGGGGTTGAGTTCTTAATTTGGTCACTGTTTCTCAGCTTCTCAGCTTGGTCACTGTTGGTGTATAACAGTGCTACTGATTTGTGTATATTAATTCAGTATTCTGAAAATTTACAGAATTCATTTATCAGTTCTGTGAACTTTTTGGATGAGTCTTTAGGATTTTCTAGTTATACGATGATATCATTGGCAAACAGCATCAGTTTGACTTCCTCTTTACTGACTTGGATGCCCTTCATTTTTTTATCTTGTTGATTGCTTTGACTAGGACTTCCAGTCTTCTGTTG
Organism: Chlorocebus sabaeus; assembly: GCF_047675955.1. Lineage (NCBI taxonomy): Eukaryota > Metazoa > Chordata > Mammalia > Primates > Cercopithecidae > Chlorocebus > Chlorocebus sabaeus. The sequence continues at coordinate 95,022,364 of NC_132933.1, read as the reverse complement.
AATACAAGTGGTGAAAGTGGGCATCCTCGTCTTGTTCCAGTTCTCAGTGAGAATGCTTTCAACTTTTCTCTGTTCAGTATAATGCTGGCTGTCAGTTTGTCATAGATGACTTTTATTACCTTGAGGTATGTCTCTCTACGTGAATTTTGCTGTTGGTTTTACTCATAATGGTATGCTGGATTTTGTCAAATTCTTTCTTCTGCATATATTGAGGTGGTCATGTAATTGTTCTCTTTAATTCTGTTTATGTGGTTAGCACATTTATTGACTTGCATATGGTAAACCATTGCTGCATTATGAATCCTACTTGATCATTATAGATTATATTTTTGATATGCTGTTGGATTTGGTTAGCTAGTATTTCATTGAAGAATTTTGCATTTATTTATCAGGGATATTGGTTTGTGGTTTTATTTTTGTGTTATGTCCTTTCCCGGTTTTGGTATTAGGGTGATGTAGGTACTTAATGCTATAAACTTTTCTTTTAGCATCACTTTTGCTGTGTTGGGGAAGTTTTGATGAATTGTGTCACTATTTTCATTCAGTTCAAAGGATTTTTCAATTTCTGTCTTGATTTTATTGTTGACTCAATTATTGTTCAGAAGCAGATTATTTAATTTCCATGTATTTGCATGGTTGTGAGGGAAACAGCTAAGTATCCAGCTTAGTTTTGCTGAACGCAAAATTCATGGATGATAATTGTTTTGCTTAATGAGAGAAGAGATAGGACCCCTATCCTTTCCAGTTTATACAATATCTGCTGAGAAACCTGCTATTAATCTGACAGATTTTCCTTTATAGTTTACCTAGTGTTTTACCTCACAGCTCTTGAGATTCTTTTTTAATCTTGACTTTAGATAACCTTGTAACTATCTGTCTAGGCAATAATCTTTTGGAATGAATTTCCAGGGTGCTCTTTGAGCTTCTTGTATTTGAAGCTTTCCTTTGGAATTGATTTCCAATTTCACTCCACTGTGGTCTAAGCGAGTACTTGATATAATTTCGATTTTCTTAAATTTGTTGAAACTTGTGTTCTATCACATGGCCTATCTTGGAGAATGTTCTACATGCTGATGAACGCAATGTATATTCTGCAGTTGTTGGGCAGAATGTTCTGTAAACATCTATTAAGGTGATTTGTTCTAGGGTACAGTTTAAGTCCTTTGTTTCATTGTTAACTTTCTGTATTAATGACCTGTCTAGTGCTGTCAGTGGAGTATGAAAGTGCTCTACTATTATTATGTTGCTATCTGCCTCATTTCTTAGGTCTAGTAGACATTGTTTTATACATTTGGGAGCTCCAGTGCTAGGTGACTATTTATTTGGGATTGCAATATTTTCCTGTTAAACTAGTTTTTTTATTATTATATAATGTCCCTCTTTGTCTCTTTTAACTGCTGTTGCTTTAAGGTTTGTTTTGTCTAATATAGGAATAGCTGCTCCTACATGCTTTTGGTGTCCATTTGCATCAAATATATTTTTCCACCTCTTTACCTTAAGTTCATTTGAGTCTTTATGTGTCAAGCGAGTCTCTTGAAGACAGCATATACTTGGTTGGTGGATTTTTATCATTTCTGTCATTCTATATCTTTTAAGTGGAGCATTTAGGCCATTTATACTCAACATTAGCATTGAGATGTGGGGTACTATTTTATTTATTGTGCTATTTGCTGATTATATATTTTGCTGTTTTCTCAATTGTCTTATTGTTTCATAGATCCTGTGAGATTTGTGCTTTAAGGAAGTTCTATTTTGGTGTATTTTGAGGATTTGTTTCAAGATTTGGAGCTTCTTTTAATAGTTCTTGTAGGTCTGGGTTGGTAGTGGTGAATCCTCTAAGCATCTGCTTTTCTGAAAAAGACTGTCTTTCCTTCTTTTATGAAGCTCTATTTCACTGGATAAAAATTTGTGGATAATAATTGTTTTTCTTAATGAGGTTAAAAATAGGACCCCAATTCCCTCTAGCTTGTAGGGTTTCTGCTGAGAAATCTGCTGTTAATTTGATAGGTTTTTTTTTTTTTTTTTTAAATAGACTATCTGATGCTTTTATGTTACTGCTTTTAAGATTATTTCCTTCAACTTGATTTTAGATAACTTTATGACTATGTGCCTAGGCAATGATCATTTTGCAATGAAATTCCCGGGTGTTCTATTCGCTTCTAGTATTTGAATGTCTAACAAGGCCAGGAAAATTTTCCTCGATTATTCCCTGAAATGTATTTTTCAAACTTTTCGATATAGCTTCTTTCTTGAGAACACCAATTATTCTTAGGTTTGGTAATTTAACATAATCCCAAACTTCTTGGAGGCTTTGTGTACTGTTTTTTTTTTTTTTTCTTTTTCCTCATGATTTTTGGATTGGATAAATTCAAAAGTTTCAACTTTGAGCTCTGAAGTGATTTCTTCTACTTATTTCTACTGTTGAGACTTTCCAGTGTATTTTGCATTTTTAAAGTGTGTCCTTCGTTTGCAGAAGTTGAAATTTTTTTATGCTGTTTCTCCAGAGATGTATCTATCCATATCTTGTAACTTTATTAAATTTTTTTTTAGTTGATATTTGCCTTTCTCTGGTGCCTCCTTGAGTAGCTTGATAATCAACCTCCTGATTTTTTTTTCTGGCAATTCAGTGATTTATTCCTGGTTTTGATTCATTGCTGGTGAGCTAGTGTGATCTTTTGGGGTTGTTAAAGAACCTCGTTTTTTTCATTTTACCAGATTTGATTTTTAGGTTCATTATCATTTGGGTAGACTATGTCAGAGAGAAGATCTGGGGCTCAAGGGCTTCTCTTAAGATTCTTTTTTCCCACAGGGTTCTTTCTTCATGCGGTGCCTCCCCCATACCCTAGGGATGGGGCTTCCTGAGAACCGAACTGCAGTAATTATTTCTTTTCTGGGTCTAGCCACCCAGGGGAGCTACCAGGCTCTGGACTGGTAGCAAGGAGTGTCTGCAGAGAATCCTGTGGTGTGATTTCTCTTCAGGTCTCTCAGCACCTTCTCTGTTGGAAGTAGCAAGGAAATAAAGTAGACTCCTTGAGGGTCCTTATTTGCATTTTTGTTTAGTGTGCTGATTTTGTGTAGGTTGACCTCCTGCCAAGAGGTGACATTTTCAAGAGAGCATCAACTGTGGTAGTATAGGGAAGAAACAAGCTTACTATTAGGTTACCTGAATAAATATTCAGGTTTTTCAGGTGGTGGGCTGGGCCATAATCCTTCCAAGAGATTATGTGGTTTGTTTTCTGTCTTTGGCTACCAGGGCATATAGAGAAAGACCCTCATATGGAGGCAGAGTTAGGCGTGTCTGAGTTCTGACTCTCTTTGACTCTCAGCAACTGTGGCTGCTGTGGGGAATTGGGGAGTGGTTCACAGGTCAATGGAATAATGTTCTCAGGGAGATTATGGCTGCTCTGCTGCATCATACAGGTCCCAAGGGAAGTGGGGAAAAGCTGGTTGTGATAGGCCTCACCCAGCTTCCACAAAGCTTGAAAAGCTGGTCTCACTCCCATCATGCCTCCCAAACAGAACCAAGTTTGTTTCCAGGCAGCTGGTGAGCATATCTGAGAACTTGCCCCACGTTACAAGCAGCCCCACTGAGAAAGCCATTAGGGCTTTCAGGTTTTGTGCGTCCTCCCCTGCCATGGCTTCTGTGCTTGGATCTGCAGTCCCCATTCACCTCCTTCCCCAGATTCGGTCCAAGGAACTTTGTATTTGGTTGAAATTGTTGCAAAGTTTATCTGGACCTTTCCTTCTCTTATGGTCTTTCCCTAATTTAACTTGCTGTCCCCCTCAAGCAACCCTGTGAGACAAAGTCAGAAGTTGTTTCCCTGGGACCAAGAGTGCCCACAGGGTTCTTTCCACTTCTTCCTGTATCCCAGTATTTCACTTTGCTCTCTAAATTTATCTCAGATCCAGGTAAGTTCAAATTGTTTTACTGTTATCTAGACCTTCAAGTTCCCCTGGATGGATGTGTGTTTGGGGTGAGATGTTCATCTTTTCATACATTGGGCACTCATAGTTTTTCAGCTGTCTCAAGGAGCCTGGAGCAGCAAGCTATTTCCTTCAAAGGGTCTGTGGATTCTTTACTGTCTGGTATGTTCTGGCAGTAGTTCTTGGAACAAGTTTTCATGATGTGAGTTTCCACATGCTGATCTGTCCACCCAAGTGGGAGCTGCAAGTTAATCCTTTCTCCTATCCACCATTTTTCTTTTTTCTTTCTTTTTTTTTTTTTTTTTAATTATACTTTGAGTTCTAGGGTACATGTGCATAATGTGCAGGATTGTTACGTATGTATACTTGTGCCATGTTGGTGTGCTGCACCCATCAACTCGTCATTTACATCAAGTATAACTCCCAATGCAATCCCTCCCCACTCTCCACTCCCCCCTCCCTATGATAGGCCCTGGTGTGTGATGTCCCCCTTCCCGAGTCCAAGTGATCTCATTGTTCAGTTCCCACCTATGAGTGAGAACATGTGGTGTTTGGTTTTCTGTTCTTGTGATAGTTTGCTAAGAATGATGGTTTCCAGCTGCATCCATGTCCCTACAAAGGACACAAACTCATCGTTTTCTATGGCTGCATAGTATTCCATGATGTATATGTGCTACATTTTCTTAATCCAGTCTGTCACTGATGGACATTTGGGTTGATTCCAAGTCTTTGCTATTGTGAATAGTGCCACAATAAACATACGTGTGCATGTGTCTTTATAGCGGCATGATTTATAATCCTTTGGGTATATACCCAGTAATGGGATGGCTGGGTCATATGGTACATCTAGTTCTAGATCCTTGAGGAATCGCCATACTGTTTTCCATAATGGTTGAACTAGTTTACAATCCCACCAACAGTGTAAAAGTGTTCCTATTGACCGGGCGGAGCAAGATGGCCGAATAGGAACAGCTCCAGTCTCCAACTCCCAGCGCGAGCGACACAGAAGACCGGCGATTTCTGCATTTTCAACTGAGGTACTGGGTCATCTCACTGGGGAGTGCCAGACGATCGGTGCTGGTCAGCTGCTGCAGCCCAACCAGCGAGAGCTGAAGCAGGGCGAGGCATTGCCTCACCTGGAAAGCGCAAGGGGGAAGGGAATCCCTTTTCCTAGCCAGGGGAACTGAGACACACAACACCTGGAAAATCGGGTAACTCCCACTCCAATACTGCGCTTTAAGCAAACAGGCACACCAGGAGATCATATCCCACACCTGGCCGGGAGGGTCCCACAACCACGGAGCCTCCCTCATTGCTAGCACAGCAGTCTGTGATCTACCGGCAAGGCAGCAGCGAGGTTGGGGGAGGGGCGCCCGCCATTGCTGAGGCTTAAGTAGGTAAACAAAGCTGCTGGGAAGCTCGAACTGGGTGGAGCTCACAGCAGCTCAAGGAAACCTGCCTGTCTCTGTAGACTCCACCTCTGGGGACAGGGCACAGTAAACAATAACAAACGCAGCAGCTCTGCAGATGCAAACGACTCTGTCTGACAGCTTTGAAGAGAGCAGTGGCTCTCCCAACACGGAGGCTGAGATCTGAGAAGGGACAGACTCCCTGCTCAAGTGGGTCCCTGACCCCTGAGTAGCCTAACTGGGAGACATCCCCCACTAGGGGCAGTCTGACACCCCACACCTCACAGGGTGGAGTACACCCCTGAGAGGAAGCTTCCAAAGCAAGAATCAGACAGGTACACTCGCTGTTCAGAAATATTCTATCTTCTGCAGCCTCTGCTGCTGATACCCAGGCAAACAGGGTCTGGAGTGGACCTCAAGCAATCTCCTACAGCTACAACCTACAGCTGAGGGTCCTGACTGTTAGAAGGAAAACTATCAAACAGGAAGGACACCTACACCAAAACCCCATCAGTACATCACCATCATCAAAGACCAGAGGCAGATAAAACCACAAAGATGGGGAAAAAGCAGGGCAGAAAAGCTGGAAATTCAAAAAATAGGAGCGCATCTCCCCCGGCAAAGGAGCGCAGCTCATCGCGAGCAACGGATCAAAGCTGGACGGAGAATGACCTCGACGAGATGAGAGAAGAAGGATCAGTCCATCAAATTTCTCAGAGCTAAAGGAGGAATTACGTACCCAGCGCAAAGAAACTAAAAATCTTGAAAAAAAAGTGGAAGAATTGATGGCTAGAGTAATTAATGCAGAGAAGCTCACAAACGAAATGAAAGAGATGAAAACCATGGCACGAGAAATACGTGACAAATGCACAAGCTTCAGTAACCATCTTGATCAACTGGAAGAAAGAATGTCAGCGATTGAGGATCAAATGAATGAAATGAAGGGAGAAGAGAAACCAAAAGAAAAAAGAAGAAAAAGAAATGAACAAAGCCTGCAAGAAGTATGGGATTATGTAAAAAGACCAAATCTACGTCTGATTGGGGTGCCTGAAAGTGAGGGGGAAAATGAAACCAAGTTGGAAAACACTCTTCAGGATATCATCCAGGAGAACTTCCCCAACCTAGTAGGGCAGGCCAACATTCAAATCCAGGAAATACAGAGAACGCCACAAAGATACTCCTCGAGAAGAGCAACTCCAAGACACATAATTGTCAGATTCACCAAAGTTGAAATGAAGGAAAAAATGTTAAGGGCAGCCAGAGAGAAAGGTCGGGTTACCCACAAAGGGAAGCCCATCAGACTAACAGCAGATCTCTTGGCAGAAACTCTTCAAGCCAGAAGAGAGTGGGGGCCAATATTCAACATTCTTAAAGAAAAGAATTTTAAACCCAGAATTTTATATCCAGCCAAACTAAGTTTCATAAGTGAAGGAGAAATAAAATCCTTTACAGATAAGCAAATGCTTAGAGATTTTGTCACCACTAGGCCTGCCTTACAAGAGACCCTGAAGGAAGCACTAAACATGGAAAGGAACAACCGGTACCAGCCATTGCAAAAACATGCCAAAATGTAAAGACCATCAAGGCTAAGAAGAAACTGCATCAACTAACGAGCAAAATAAACAGTTAATATCATAATGGCAGGATCAAGTTCACACATAACAATCTTAACCTTAAATGTAAATGGACTAAATGCTCCAATTAAAAGACACAGACTGGCAAACTGGATAAAGAGTCAAGACCCATCAGTCTTCTGTATTCAGGAGACCGATCTCACACGCAGAGACATACATAGGCTCAAAATAAAGGGATGGAGGAAGATTTTCCAAGCAAATGGAGAACAAAAAAAAGCGGGGGTTGCAACACTAGTCTCTGATAAAACAGACTTTAAACCATCAAAAATCAAAAGAGACAAAGAAGGCCATTACATAATGGTAAAGGGATCAATTCAACAGGAAGAGCTAACAATCCTAAATATATATGCAACCAACACAGGAGCACCCAGATTCATAAAGCAAGTCCTTAGAGACTTACAAAGAGACTTAGACTCCCATACAATAATAATGGGAGACTTCAACACTCCACTGTCAACATTAGACAGATCAACGAGACAGAAAGTTAACAAGGATATCCAGGAATTGAACTCATCTCTGCAGCAAGCAGACCTAATAGACATCTATAGAACTCTCCACCCCAAATTAACAGAATATACATTCTTCCCAGCACCACATCGCACTTACTCCAAAATTGACCACATAATTGGAAGTAAAGCACTCCTCAGCAAATGTACAAGAACAGAAATTATAACAAACTGTCTCTCAGACCACAGTGCAATCAAATTAGAACTCAGGACTAAGAAACTCAATCAAAACCGTTCAACTACATGGAAACTGAACAACCTGCTCCTGAATGACTACTGGGTACATAACGAAATGAAGGCAGAAATAAAGATGTTCTTAGAAACCAATGAGAACAAAGATACAACATACCAGAATCTCTGGGACACATTTAAAGCAGGGTGTAGAGGGAAATTTATAGCACTAAATGCCCACAAGAGAAAGCAGGAAAGATCTAAAATTGACACTCTAACATCGCAATTAAAAGAACTAGAGAAGCAAGAGCAAACACATTCGAAAGCTAGCAGAAGGCAAGAAATAACTAAGATCAGAGCAGAACTGAAGGAGATAGAGACACAAAAAACCCTCCAAAAAATCAATGAATCCAGGAGTTGGTTTTTTGAAAAGATCAACAAAATTCACAGACCACTAGCAAGACTAATAAAGAAGAAAAGAGAGAAGAATCAAATCGACGCAATTAAAAATGATAAAGGGGATATCACCACCGACCCCACAGAAATAGAAACTACCATCAGAGAATACTATAAACACCTCTATGCAAATAAACTGGAAAATCTAGAAGAAATGGATAATTTCCTGGACACTTACACTCTTCCAAGACTATACCAGGAAGAAGTTGAATCCCTGAATAGACCAATAGTAGGCTCTGAAATTGAGGCAATAATTAATAGCCTACCAACCAAAAAAAGTCCAGGACCAGATGGATTCACAGCTGAATTCTACCAGAGGTACAAGGAGGAGCTGGTACCATTCCTTCTGAAACTATTCCGTACAATAGAAAAAGAGGGAATCCTCCCTAACTCATTTTATGAGGCCAACATCATCCTGATACCAAAGCCTGGCAGAGACACAACAAAAAAAGAGAATTTTAGACCAATATCCCTGATGAACATCGATGCAAAAATCCTCAATAAAATACTGGCAAACCGGATTCAGCAGCACATCAAAAAGCTTATCCACCATGATCAAGTGGGCTTCATCCCTGGGATGCAAGGCTGCTTCAACATTCGCAAATCAATAAACATAATCCAGCATATCAACAGAACCAAAGACAAGAACCACATGATTATCTCAATAGATGCAGAAAAGGCTTTTGACAAAATTCAACAGCCCTTCATGCTAAAAACGCTCAATAAATTCGGTATTGCTGGAACGTACCTCAAAATAATAAGAGCTATTTATGACAAACCCACAGCCAATATCATACTGAATGGGCAAAAACTGGAAAAATTCCCTTTGAAAACTGGCACAAGACAGGGATGCCCTCTCTCACCACTCCTATTCAACATAGTGTTGGAAGTTCTGGCTAGGGCAATCAGGCAAGAGAAAGAAATCAAGGGGATTCAGTTAGGAAAAGAAGAAGTCAAATTGTCCCTGTTTGCAGACGACATGACTGTATATTTAGAAAACCCCATTGTCTCAGCCCAAAATCTCCTTAAGCTGATCAGCAACTTCAGCAAAGTCTCAGGATACAAAATTAATGTGCAAAAATCACAAGCATTCTTATACACCAGTGACAGTCAAACAGAGAGCCAAATCAGGAATGAACTTCCATTCACAATTGCTTCAAAGAGAATAAAATACCTAGGAATCCAACTTACAAGGGATGTAAAGGACCTCTTCAAGGAGAACTACAAACCACTGTTCAGTGAAATCAAAGAGGACACAAACAAATGGAAGAACATACCATGCTCATGGATAGGAAGAATCAATATCGTGAAAATGACCATACTACCCAAGGTAATTTATAGATTCAATGCCATCCCCATGAAGCTACCAATGAGCTTCTTCACAGAATTGGAAAAAACTGCTTTAAAGTTCATATGGAACCAAAAAAGAGCCCGCATCTCCAAGACAATCCTAAGTCAAAAGAACAAAACTGGAGGAATCACGCTACCTGACTTCAAACTATACTACAAGGCTACAGTAACCAAAACAGCATGGTACTGGTACCAAAACAGAGATATAGACCAATGGAACAGAACACAGTCCTCAGAAATAATACCACACATCTACAGCCATCTGATCTTTGACAAACCTGAGAGAAACAAGAAATGGGGAAAGGATTCCCTATTTAATAAATGGTGCTGGGAAAATTGGCTAGCCATAAGTAGAAAGCTGAAACTGGATCCTTTCCTTACTCCTTATACGAAAATTAATTCAAGATGGATTAGAGACTTAAATGTTAGACGTAATACCATAAAAATCCTAGAGGAAAACCAAGGCAGTACCATTCAGGACATAGGCATGGGCAAAGACTTCATGTCTAAAACACCAAAAGCAACGGCAGCAAAAGCCAAAATTGACAAATGGGATCTCATTAAACTAAAGAGCTTCTGCACAGCAAAAGAAACTACCATCAGAGTGAACAGGCAACCTACAGAATGGGAGAAAATTTTTGCAATCTACTCATCTGACAAAGGGCTAATATCCACAACCTACAAAGAACTCAAACAAATTTACAAGAAAAAAACAAACAACCCCATCAAAAAGTGGGCAAAGGATATGAACAGACATTTCTCAAAAGAAGACATTCACACAGCCAACAGACATATGAAAAAATGCTCATCATCCTTTGGGTATATACCCAAAGGATTATAAATTATGCTGCTATAAGGACACATGCACACGTATGTTTATTGCAGCACTATTCACAATAGCAAAGACTTGGAATCAACCCAAATGTCCATCAGTGACAGATTGGATTAAGAAAATGTGGCACATATACACCATGGAATACTATGCAGCCATAAAAAAGGATGAGTTTGTGTCCTTTGTAGGGACATGGATGCAGCTGGAAACCATCATTCTTAGTAAACTATCACAAGAACAGAAAACCAAACACCGCATGTTCTCACTCGTAGGTGGGAACTGAACAATGAGATCACTTGGACTCGGGAAGGGGAACATCACACACCGGGGCCTATCATGGGGAGGGGGGAGGGGGGAGGGATTGCATTGGGAGTTATACCTGATGTAAATGACGAGTTGATGGGTGCAGCACACCAACATGGCACAAGTATACATATGTAGCAAACCTGCACGTTGTGCACATGTACCCTACAACTTGAAGTTTAATAATAATAAATAAATTTAAAAAAAAAAAAAAAAAATGCTCATCATCACTGGCCATCAGAGAAATGCAAATCAAAACCACAATGAGATACCATCTCACACCAGTTAGAATGGCGATCATTAAGAAGTCAGGAAACAACAGGTCCTGGAGAGGATGTGGAGAAATAGGAACACTTTTACACTGTTGGTGGGATTGTAAACTAGTTCAACCATTATGGAAAACAGTATGGCGATTCCTCAAGGATCTAGAACTAGATGTACCATATGACCCAGCCATCCCATTACTGGGTATATACCCAAAGGATTATAAATTATGCTGCTCTAAGGACACATGCAGACGTATGTTTATTGCAGCACTATTCACAATAGCAAAGACTTGGAATCAACCCAAATGTCCATCAGTGACAGATTGGATTAAGAAAATGTGGCACATATACACCATGGAATACTATGCAGCCATAAAAAAGGATGAGTTTGTGTCCTTTGTAGGGACATGGATGCAGCTGGAAACCATCATTCTTAGCAAACTATCACAAGAATAGAAAACCAAACACCGCATGTTCTCACTCATAGGCGGGAACTGAACAATGAGATCACTTGGACTCGGGAAGGGGAACATCACACACCGGGGCCTATCATGGGGAGGGGGGAGGGGGAGGGATTGCATTGGGAGTTATACCTGATGTAAATGACGAGTTGATGGGTGCAGCACACCAACATGGCACAAGTATACATATGTAGCAAACCTGCATGTTGTGCACATGTACCCTACAACTTGAAGTTTAATAATAATAAATAAATTAAAAAAAAAAAGAAGTGTTCCTATTTCTCCACATCCTCTCCAGCACCTGTTGTTTCCTGACTTTTTAATGATCGCCATTCTAACTGGTGTGAGATGGTATCTCATTGTGGTTCTGATTTGCATTTCTCTGATGGCCAGTGATGATGAGCATTTTTTCATGTGTCTGTTGGCTGTATGAATGTCTTCTTTTGAGAAATGTCTGTTCATATCCTTTGCCCACTTTTCAATAGGGTTGTTTGTATTTTTCTTGTAAATTTGTTTGAGTTCTTTGTAGGTTCTGGATATTAGCCCTTTGTCAGATGAGTAGATTGCAAAACTTTTCTCCCATTCTGTAGGTTGCCTGTACACTCTGATGGTAGTTTCTTTTGCTGTGCAGAGGCTCTTTAGTTTAATGAGATCCCATTTGTCAATTTTGGCTTTTGTTGCCGTTGCTTTTGGTGTTTTAGACATGAAGTCTTTGCCCATGCCTATGTCCTGAATGGTACTACCTAGGTTTTCCTCTAGGGTTTTCATGGTATTAGGTCTAACATTTAAGTCTCTAATCCATCTTGAATTAATTTTCGTATAAGGAGTAAGGAAAGGATCCAGTTTCAGCTCTCTACTTATGGCTAGCCAATTTTCCCAGCACAATTTATTAAATAGGGAATCCTTTTCCCATTTCTTGTTTCTCTCAGGTTTGTCAAAGATCAGATGGCTGTAGATGTGTGGTATTATTTCTGAGGACTCTGTTCTGTTCCATTGGTCTATGTCTCTGTTTTGGTACCAGTACCATGCTGTTTTGTTTACTGTAGCCTTGTAGTATAGTTTGAACTCAGGTAGCGTGATGCCTCCAGCTTTGTTCTTTTGATATAGTATTGTCTTGGAGATGTGGTCTCTTTTTTGGTTCCATATGAACTTTAAAGTAGTTTTTTCCAATTCTGTGAAGAAGCTCATTGGTAGCTTGATGGGGATGGCATTGAATTTATAAGTAACCTTGGGCAATATGGCCATTTTCACGGTATTGATTCTTCCTATCCATGAGCATGGTATATTCTTCCATTTGTTTGTGTCCTCTTTTATTTCACTGAGCAGTGGTTTGTAGTTCTTCTTGAAGAGGTCCTTGACATCCCTTGTAAGTTGGATTCCTAGGTATTTTTTTCTCTTTGAAGCAATTGTGAATGGAAGTTCATTCATGATTTGGCTCTCTGTTTGTCTGTTTCTGGTGTATAAGAATGCTTGTGATTTTTGCATATTAATTTTGTATCCTGAGACTTTGCTGAAGTTGCTGATCAGCTTAAGGAGATTTGGGGCTGAGACAATGGGGTTTTCTAAATATACAATCTTGTCATCTGCAAAGAGGGACAATTTGACGGCTTCTTTTCCTAACTGAATCCCTTTGATTTCCTTCTCTTGCCTGATTGCCTTAGCCAGAACTTCCAACACTATATTGAATAGGAGTGGTGAGAGAGGGCATCCCTGTCTTGTGCCAGTTTTCAAAGAGAATTTTTGCAGTTTTTGCCCATTCAGTATGATATTGGCTGTGGGTTTGTCATAAATAGCTCTTATTATTTTGTGGTACGTTCAATCAATACCGAATTTATTGAGAGTTTTTAGTATGAAAGGCCGTTGAATTTTGTCAAAAGCCTTTTCTGCATCTATTGAGATAATCATGTGGTTCTTGTCTTTGGTTCTGTTGATATGCTGGATTATGTTTATTGATTTGCGAATGTTGAACCAGCCTTGCATCCCAGGGATGAAGCCTACTTGATCATGGTGAATAAGGTTTTTGATGTGTTGCTGAATCTGGTTTGTCAGTATTTTATTGAGGATTTTTGCATCGATGTTCATCAGGGATATTGGTCTAAAATTCTCTTTTTTTGTTGTGTCTCTGCCAGGCTTTGGTATCAGGATGATGTTGGCCTCATAAAATGAGTTAGGGAGGATTCCCCCTTTTTCTATTGTATGGAATAGTTTCAGAAGGAATGGTACCAGCTCCTCCTTTTACCTCTGGTAGAATTCAGCTGTGAATCCATCTGGTCCTGGACTTTTTTTGGTTGGTAGGCTATTAATTATTGCCTCAATTTCAGAGCCTACTATTGGTCTATTCAGGGATTCAACTTCTTCCTGGTTTAGTCTTGGAAGAGTGTAAGTGTCCAGGAAATTATCCATTTCTTCTAGATTTTCCAGTTTATTTGCATAGAGGTGTTTTTAGTCTTCTCTGATGGTAGTTTGTATTTCTGTAGGATCGGTGGTGATATCCCCTTTATCATTTTTTATTGTGTCTATTTGATTCTTCTCTCTTTTCTTCTTTATTAGTCTTGCTAGCGGTCTGTCAATTTTATTGATCTTTTCTAAAAACCAACTCCTGGATTCATTGATTTTTTGGAGGGTTTTTTGTGTCTCTATCTCCTTCAGTTCTGCTCTGATCTTAGTTATTTCTTGCCTTCTGCTAGCTTTCGAATGTGTTTGCTCTTGCTTCTCTAGTTCTTTTAACTGCGATGTTAGAGTGTCAATTTTAGATCTTTCCTGCTTTCTCTTGTGGGCATTTAGTGCTCTAAATTTCCCTCTACACACTGCTATAAATGTGCCCCAAAGATTCTGGTATATTGTATGTTTGTTCTCATTGGTTTCTAAGAACATGTTTATTTCTGCCTTCATTTCATTATGTACCCAGTAGTCATTCAGGAGCAGGTTGTTCAGTTTCCATGTATTTGTGCAGTTTTGATTGAGTTTCTTAGTCCTGAGTTCCAGTTTGATTGCACTGTGGTCTGAGAGACAGTTTGTTATAATTTCTGTTCTTGTACATTTGCTGAGGAGTGCTCTACTTCCAATTATGTGGTCAATTTTGGAGTAAGTGCGATGTTGTGCTAGGAAGAATGTATATTCTGTTGATTTGGGGTGGAGAGTTCTATAGATGTCTATTAGGTCTGCTTGCTGCAGAGATGAGTTCAATTCCTGGATGTCCTTGTTAACTTTCTGTCTCGTTGATCTGTCTAATGTTGACAGTGGAGTGTTGAAGTCTCCCATTATTATTGTATGGGAGTCTAAGTCTCTTTGTAAGTCTCTAAGGACTTGCTTTATGAATCTGGGTGCTCCTGTATTGGGTGCATATATATTTAGGATAGTTAGCTCTTCCTGTTGAATTGATCCCTTTACCATTATGTAATGGCCTTCTTTGTCTCTTTTGATCTTTGATGGTTTAAAGTCTGTTTGATCAGAGACTAGCATTGCAACCCCTGCTTTTTTTTGTTCTCCGTTTGCTTGGTAAATCTTCCTCCATCCCTTTATTTTGAGCCTATGTATGTCTCTGCATGTGAGATGGGTCTCCTGAATACAGCAGACTGATGGGTCGTGACTCTTTATCCAGTTTGCCAGTCTGCATCTTTTAATTGAAGCATATAGTCCATTTACATTTAAGGTTAATATTGTTATCTATGAACTTGATTTTGCCATTACGATATTAACTGGTTATGTTGCTCGTTAGTTGATGCAGTTTCTTCCTAGCCTCGATGGTCTTTACATTTTGGCATGTTTTTGCAATGGCTGGTACCGGTTGTTTCTTTCCATGTTTAGTGCTTCCTTCAGGATCTCTTGTAAGGCAGGCCTAGTGGTGACAAAATCTCTAAGCATTTGCTTATCTGTAAAGGATTTTATTTCTCCTTCTCTTATGAAACTTAGTTTGGCTGGATATGAAATTCTGGGTTGAAAATTCTTTTCTTTAAGAATGTTGAATATTGGCCCCCACTCTCTTCTGGCTTGTAGAGTTTCTGCCGAGAGATCCGCTGTTAGTCTGATGGGCTTCCCTTTGTGGGTAACCCGACCTTTCTCTCTGGCTGCCCTTAAGATTTTTTCCTTCATTTCAACTTTGGTGAATCTGGCAATTATGTGTCTTGGAGTTGCTCCTCTTGAGGAGTATCTTTGTGGCGTTCTCTGTATTTCCTGTATTTGAATGTTGGCCTGCCCTACTAGGTTGGGGAAGTTCTCCTGGATGATATCCTGCAGAGTGTTTTCCAACTTGGTTCCATTTTCCCCCTCACTTTCAGGCACCCCAATCAGACGTAGATTTGGTCTTTTTACGTAATCCCATACTTATTGCAGGTTTTGTTCCCTTTCTTTTTCTTCTTTTTTCTTTTGGTTTCTCTTCTCGGTTCATTTCATTCATTTGATCCTCAATCGCTGATACTCTTTCTTCCAGTTGATCGAGTCGGTTACTGAAGCTTGTGCATTTGTCACGTATTTCTGGTGTCATGGTTTTCATCTCTTTCATTTCGTTTATGACCTTCTCTGCATTAATTACTCTAGCCATCAATTCTTCCACTCTTCAAGATTTTTAGTTTCTTTGCGCTGGGTACGTAATTCCTCCTTTAGCTCTGAGAAGTTTGATGGACTGAAGCCTTCTTCTCTCATCTCGTCAAAGTCATTCTCCGTCCACCTTTGATCCGTTGCTGGCGATGAGCTGCGCTCCTTTGCCGGGGGAGATGCGCTCTTATTTTTTGAATTTCCAGCTTTTCTGCCCTGCTTTTTCCCCATCTTTGTGGTTTTATCTGCCTCTGGTCTTTGATGATGGTGACGTACTGATGGGGTTTTGGTGTAGGTGTCCTTCCTGTTTGATAGTTTTCCTAACAGTCAGGACCATCAGCTGTAGGTCTGTTGGAGATTGCTTGAGGTCCACTCCAGATCCTGTTTGCCTGGGTATCAGCAGCAGAGGCTGCAGAAGATAGAATATTTCTGAACAGCGAGTGTACCTGTCTGATTCTTGCTTTGGAAGCTTCCTCTCAGGGGTGTACTCCACCCTGTGAGGTGTGGGGTGTCAGACTGCCCCTAGTGGGAGATGTCTCCCAGTCAGGCTACTCAGGGTTCAGGGACCCACTTGAGCAGGCAGTCTGTCCTTTCTCAGATCTCAGCCTCCATGTTGGGATATCCACTGCTCTCTTCAAAACTGTCAGACAGAGTCGTTTGCGTCTGCAGAGGTTTCTGCTGCGTTTGTTATTGTTTACTGTGCCCTGTCCCCAGAGGTGGAGTCTACAGAGACAGGCAGGTTTCCTTGAGCTGCTGTGAGCTCCACCCAGTTCGAGCTTCCCAGCGGCTTTGTTTACCTACTTAAGCCTCAGCAATGGTGGGCGCCCCTCCCACAACCTCACTGCCTCCTTGCCAGTAGATCACAGACTGCTGTACTAGCAATGAGGAATGCTCCGTGGGCGTGGGACCCTCCCGGCCAGGTGTGGGATATAATCTGGTGTGCCCGATTCCTTAAAGCGCAGTATTGGGGTGGGAGTTACCCGATTTTCCAGGTGTTGTGTGTCTCAGTTCCCCTGGCTAGGAAAAGGGATTCCCTTCCCCCTTGTGCTTCCCAGGTGAGGCGATGCCTCGCCCTGCTTCAGCTCTCACTGGTCGGGCTGCAGCAGCTGACCAGCACCGATTGTCCGGCACTCCCTAGTGAGATGAACCCAGTACCTCAGTTGAAAATGCAGAAATCACCGGTCTTCTGTGTCGGTCGCGCTGGGAGTTGGAGACTGGAGCTGTTCCTATTCCACCATCGATCTGAGGCATTCTAAGACTAGAGTCATCTGGCCATCCCCAGCCATTCTAATAGTAGACACCAGAGTGACATCAGGCATTCTAAATATAGAGGCTCCTGGATGACCCCAGGCATTCTAATGATAGAGAAATCTCTCCAACCTCAAAGAATATAGACTCAAAGAACATAGACTCTTGTGTGACCTGAGACATTCTAGTGGTAGAGAATTTTGGCTGATCCCAGGCATTCTTATGATAAAGACACCTGGGCGACCTCCAACATTCTAACGGGAGAGGCTTCTGGTTGAACACAGGCATTGCAAAAATAGAGGCATCTGACTGATCACAGGCATTCTAACGAGAGAGTCTCCTAGACGAACTCAGGCATTTCAATGTTAGAGACACCTGGGCCACCTCAGGAATTCTAAAGATAGAGACTCCTTGTCAATCCCAGACATTCTAATGATAAACACTAGAGGCACTTCAGGCATTCTAAGTATAGAGACACCTGGCAGAGCCCAGGCATTCTAATGATGGAGCCTCCTGGCCAAACCCAGGCGTTCTAATGACAGAGACACCTGGTTGATCTCAGGCATTGTAACGATAGAGACTCCTGGTTGTCTCCAGGCATTCTAATGTGACAGGTTCCTGGCCATCCCCACAGATTCTAATGATAGACAGCTTAGTGTCCTCCAGCATTCTATATATAGAGACAAGGACCTCAGGCATTCTCTGGGGAGAGACTCATGGGCGAGTCCAGGCATTTTAAGAATAGATACATGTGGCTGACTTCATGTATTTTTTATTATACTTTATGTTCTAGGGTACATGTGCACAACATGCAGGTTTGTTACATACGTATACGTGTGCCATGTTGGCATGCTGCACCCAATAACTTGCCATTTACACTAAGTATATCTCCTAATGCTATCCCTCCCTCATGCCCCCACCCCACAGCATGCCCTGGTGTGTGATGTTCCCCTTCCTGTGTTCAAGTGTTCTCATTGTTCATTTCCAACCTATTAATGGGAACATGCGGTGTTTTTTTTTTTTTTTTTTTTTTTTTTGTCCTTGTGATAGTTTGCTAAGAATGATGGTTTCCAGCTTCATCCATGTCCCTACAAAGGACATGAACTCAGCCTTTTTTATGGCTGCATAGTATTCCATGGTGTATATGTGCCACATTTTCTTAATCCAGTCTGTCATTGATGAACATTTGGGTTGGTTCCAAGTCTTTGCTATTGTGAATACTGCCATAATAAACATACGTGTGCATGTGTCTTTATAGCAGCATGATTTATAATCCTTTGGGTATATACCCAGTAATGGGATGGCTGAGTCAAATGGTGCTTCTAGTTCTAGATCCTTGAGGAATCACCACACTGTCTTCCACAATGGTTGAACTAGTTTACAATCCCACCAACAGTGTAAAAGTGTTCCTATTTCTCCACATCCTCTCCAGCACCTGTTGTTTCCTGACTTTAATGATCGCCATTCTAACTGGTGTGAGATGGTATCTCATTGTGGTTGTGATTTGCATTTCTCTGATGGCCAGTGATGATGAGCATTTTTTCATGTGTCTGTTGGCTGCATAAATGTCTTCTTTTGAGAAGTGTCTGTTCATATCCTTTGTCCACTTTTCGATTGGGTTGTTTGTTTTTTTCTTGTAAATTTGTTTGTGTTCTCTGTGGGTTCTGCGTATTAGCCCTTTGTCAGATGAGTAGATTGCAAAAATTTTCTCCCATTCTGTAGGTTGCCTGTTCACTCTAATGGTAGTTTTGTTGTTGTTGTTGTTGTTTTGTTTTGTTTTGCTGTGCAGAAGCTCCTTAGTTTAATTAGATCTCATTGGTCAATTTTGGGTTTTGTTGCCATTGCTTTTGGTGTTTTAGATGTGAAGTCCTTGCCCATGCCTATGTCCTGAATGGTACTGCCTACGTTTTCTTCTAGGGTTTTTATGGTTTTAGGTCTAACATTTAAGTCTCTAATCCATCTTGAATTAATTTTTGTATAAGATGTAATGATGAGATCCAGTTTCTGTTTTCTACTTATGACTTCATGCATTTTAACTGGAGAGTCTCCTGGTGGATGCAAGGCATTGTAATGATAGAGAAACCTGGGGGAAATCAAGCACTTTAACATTAGAATCTGCTGGTCGACCCAAAGCATTCTAATGAGAGGGACACCTGGACATCCTTCAACATTCTAAGTATAGAGACACCTGGCCAAACTCAGGCATTCAAACAAGAGAGACTCCTGGCCGACCCCAGCCATTCTAATGACAGTGACATCTGAAAGACCTCTGGCGTTTAATGATAGGAATTCCTGGCCAACCCCCAGCATTCTAATGGGAGAGACTCCTGGATGATTCCAGGCACTCTAACAATAGACACCCGGGCATCCTCAGGCATTCTAAATATAGATACTTTTGTCTAACCCTAGGCATTCTAATAGGAGAGACTCCTGGCCGACCACAGGAATTCTAATGATACACACCTGGGCAACATGCAACATTCTGAAAATAGAGACAACTGGCCAACCTCAGGCATTCTCATGATAGAGAAACTTGGGCGGCCATAGGCATACTAAGGATAGAGACTCCTGGCCCACCCGAGACATGATAATGATAGATACCTGGAAGACCACACGCATTCTAAGAGTAGAGACTCCTGGCCGACCCCAGGCATTCTAATGATAGAGACAATTCACAAACATCAGGCATTCTAAGGGTAGAGATTCCTGGCTGATTCCAAGCATACTAATGATAGACACCTGGGTGACCACAGGCATGTTAAGGATGGAGACCATTGACTGACCCCAAGCATTCTAAGGGAGAGACTCCTGGTCGACCACAGGCATTCTAATGATAGAGACACGTTGGGGGACCTCAGGCATTTTGAAGACAGTGACACCTGAATGACCTCAGACATTCTAACAGTGCAGTTTCTTGTCAACATCAGGCATTCTAATGATAGAGACTCATAGACGACCTGAGGCATTCTAAGAATAGAGTCTTCTGGCCAACCCCAGCCACTCTAATGATAGACACCTTAGTGACCACAGGCATTCTAAGGATAGAGGCTCCTGGACGACTTCATGCATTCAAATGATAGAGACAGCTCGCTGACTTCAGGCATTCAAAGGATAAAGAATCTTGACCGACATTAGGAATTCTAATGATAGACACCTGGGAGACATGATACAGACTCCTGGACAACTAAAGGCATTTTAATGAGAGAGGCTCTTGGTTGACCCCAAACGTTCTAATGATACAGACATATTGGTGATCTCAGGCTCCCTAAAGATATAGACTCCTGGCCAACCCCAGGCATTCTAATGATGTAGATACCTGGGCAAACTTTGGCAATCTGAGAATAGAGACGTCTGACCAACCACAGGTATTCTAATGGTAGTGTCCATTTGCCACGCCTAGGTATGTTAATGATACAAATTCCTTGGTGACCTCAGGAATTCTAAGGATAGAGACTCTTGGCCTACCCCAGGCATTTTAATGATAGACCACTTGGCGACCTCAGACATTCAAAGGATAAAGACTCGTGGTTTACCCCAGGTATTCTAACAATAGAGACAACTATCCAACCTCAGGCATTCTAAGAATAGAGACTCCTGGCTGAACCCAGTCATTCTAACTTAAGAACCTGGGAGACCTCAGGCATTCTCACGATAGAGACTCTTGGCCTACCATAGGCATTCTAATGGGATAGAATCCTGGCTGATCCCAGTCATTCTAATGATAGAGGCACCTGGCCAACCTCAGAGAGTCTAAGGATAGAGACATCTGGTCGACCTCAGGCATTCTATTGGGAGCGTTTTCTTTCCGACCCCAGGCATTCTAATGTAGAGACACTTGAACAACTTGAGGATCTCGAGCGATCTCAGGATAGAGACTCCTAGCCTACCCAAGACATTCTAATGGGAGTGACTCCTGGTCAACTCCAGGCATTCTAATGATAGAGACACCTGGGTGCCCTTTGGAATTCTAAGGAAGGAGACACCTGGCTGACCCCAGGCATTCTAATGATAAAGACTCCTGGGCGACCAAAGGTATTTTAAGTACAGAAGCTCCAGGGGTTCTAATGATAGACATTTGGGGGACCTAAGGTATTCTAAGTATAGAGACTATTGACCCGCCCCAAGCATTCCAATGGCAGAGACTCCTGGCCAACTTCAGGCATTCCAATGATAGAGACACCTGGCCAACAACAGGTATGCTAAGAATAGAGACCTCTGGCTGACCTTAGGAATTTTAATGGTAGAGGCTTCTGGCAGATCCCATTCTAATGAGAGAGACTCCTGGCCAACCACAGACATTCTAATGATAGAGACACCTAGGCATCCTCTGGCATTCTAATGATGGAGACAGTTGGCTGGTCTCAGTTATTCTAATGGAAAAGACTCCTTGACGACCCCAAGCATTCTAAGGATAGAGACATCAGACCAACAACAGGCATTCTATCAACAGAGTCTCCTGGCTGACTGCAGGCATTTTTATGATATAAACACCTAAGCAACCCTAGAAATTTTCAGGGTAGAGGCTCATGGACTACCCCAAGGATTCTAATGATAGACACAACTGACAGACTTCAGGAATTTTATGGATACACTTCTGGCTGACCTAAGACATTCCAATAACAGAGACTCCTGCCACACCCGAGTAATTCTGATGATAGAGACACACGGGCCACCTCCAGCATTCTAAGGATAGAGACACCTGGCTGACTTCAGATATTCTAATGGCAGAGACTCCTGGCCGACCCAAGACATTCTAAGTATAGAGACACCTGGTTGAACCCAGGTATACTAATGATAGACACCTGAACGACCTCACAAATTCTAAGGATTCAGACTCCTGGCCGACCCAAGCTATTCTAATTATAAAGAAACATTGGCGACCTCAGGCATTCTAAGGAGACTCCTGGTTGACCCCTGGCATTCAAATTATATAGAAACCTGGGTGAACTGTAGCATTCTAAGGATAGAAATATCTGGCCAACAACAGCCATTCCAATGGAAGAGTCCCCTGGCCGATCCCAGGCATTCTAATGTTAGAGACTCCTGGGAGACCTCAGATATTCTAATGATAAAGACTCCTTGCCCATCCGAGGCATTCTGATGATAGGCACCTGGCCGGCCACAGGCACTGTAAGCATACAGACTCTTTGCCCAACAAAGCCATTATAGTGGAAATGACTCCTGGCTGACCTAAGGCATTGTAATGATAGAGACTCATGGGTGAATTTTGGCATTCTAAGCTTAGAGACACCCGGCCAACCTCAATCATCATAATGTTAGACACTGGGACGACGTCAGGTGTTCTAAAAATAAACTCTCCTAACTGAACCAATGCATTCTAATGATAAAGACACCTGGCCGACTTCAAGTATTCTAAAATTAGAGACTCCTGCCTGACACCAGGCATTCTAATGATAGAGACACCTGGTCGATCTCAAGTATTCTATTGGGAGAATCTCATGGGTGACCCCAGATATTCTAAGGATAGAGACATGTGGCAACCTCATCCGTTCTAACTGGAAAGTCTTTTTGCTGACCCAAAGCGTTCTAATGATAGAGAAACATGGGCAACCTCACACATTGTAACGGGAGAGGCTGATGGCTGGCAGAAAGCATTCTAATGATACAGACACCTGGGCAACTTACAACATTCTAAGCATAGAGACACTTGGCTGAACTCAGGAATTCAAAAGGTAGAGACTCCTGTCTGACCCCAGGCACTTTAAGGGTAGAGACATCTGGCCAACGTCAGGCATTCTAACAACAGAGTCTCCTGGAAGATCCCAGGAATTCTAATGATAGGGATACCTGGGCGATATCAAACATTCTATGAAAAGAGACTCCTGACTGACGCCAGACATTTTAATGATAGACACGTGGGCGACCCCAGGCATTCTAAAATTAGAGACTCCTGGCTGACCCCAGCTACTGAAAACCAGAGACACCTGGCTAACCTCAGGCATTGAAAGGATAGAGACTCCTGTTCAAACCCAGGCATTCTAATGAGAGAGACACCTGGGTGACCTCAGGCATTCTAACAATAGACACTCCTGTCTCGTCCCAGATAGTCTAATGATAGAGACACCTGAGGAACATCCGCATTCTAAGAATAGAGTCACCAGTCCGACGTCAGGCATTCTAACAGTGGAGACTCTTGGCCAACTGCAGGCATTCTAATGATAGAGACATCTGGCCAAACTCAGGCATTCTAATGGGAGACATTCCTGGCCGACTCTACGCATTCTAATAATAGAGACACCTGGCCAACCCCAGGCATTCTAATAATAGACAGCTGGGTGACCTCAGACATTCTAAGGATAGAGACTTCTGGCCCACATCAGGAATTCTAATGATAGAGACTCCTGGCTGACTTCAGGCATTCTAAGAATAGAGACTCTTGTTTGACCCTAGGCATTCTAATGGCAGAGACTCCTGGTTGACCTTAGGCATTGTAAAAGTAGAGATATCTGTTTCACCTCAAATATTCTAGTGGGAGAGTCTCTTGGCCAACCCCAAGCATTCTAATGATAGAGACAACTGCATGACCTCAGTCAATATATGAATAGAGGCTCCTCCAACCCGAGGCATTCTAATAATACACACATGGGTGATTTAAAAAATTCTAAGGATAGAGACTCCTAGCCTACCCGAGGCATTCTAATTGGAGAGACTACTTTCTAACCACAGGCATTATAGTTATAGAGACACATGGGTGACCCCAGGCATTGTAATGATAGACACTCCTGGGTGACCTCAGGCATTCTAGGGATAGAGACTCCTGGCCATCCCCAGACATTTTAATGAGAGACACCTGGGTGGTCTCTGGCATTTTAAGGATAGAGACTCCTGGATACCCTAGGCATTCTAATAATAGAGACACCTGTCCAACCACCAGCATTCTAAGCATGGAGACTCCTGGCCCACCACAAACATTATAATGGTGGAGACTCCTGGCTAATCCTAGGCATTGTAATGATAGAGACACATGGGTGAACTCTGCCATTCCAAACACAGACACACCTGTTCAACTTTAGTCATTACAATGATAGACCTCTCAGTGACCTCAGGCATGTTAAAGGTAGACACTTCTTGCCAACCCCAGGCATTCTACTGACAGAGACACCTGACCAACGGCAGGCATTCTAAAATAGAGGCTTCTGGCCAGCCCAAGGCATTTTAAAGATAGAAACAAATGGCCGACCTCAGGCATTCTAAGATTAGAGACTCCTGGTTGTCCACAGCCATTCTAATGAAAAAGACTCTTGTCCAACTCCAGGTATGGTAATGATAGAAACACCTGAGGAAACTCCAGCATTCTAACCATGAAGACGCATGGCCAACCTCAAGTATTCTAATGGCAGAGACTCCTGGCCGACCCCCGGCACTCTAAAGATAAAGACACTTTGCAGACCTCGGGCGTTCTTACAGGAGAGTCCTCCAGGCAACCCCAGGCAATCTAATGGTGGAGACACCAGGGCGAGGTCAGACATTCTAAGGATAGAGACTCTTGACTGACTCCACACATTCTAATAACAAACAGTTGTGTGACAACAGGCATTCTAAGGATAGAGACCTCTGGCCGAACCCAGGAATCCTAATGGTGAATTCACTTGGCCTAACTTAGGCATTCTAAGGATAGAGATTCCTGGCTGACCCCAGGTATTCTTATAATAGCGAGACCTGGCTGTTCTCATGCATTCTAAGAGTAGAGACTCTTGGCCAACCCCAGGTTTTCTAATGTGAGAGAATCTTGGCTTACCCAAGGCATTCTAATGATAGTGACACCTCAGTGAACTCTGGCATTCTAAGCATAGAGACATCTGGCAGATTTCAGGCATTCTAATGGCAGAAACTCCTGGTGAACCCCAGGTAGCCTAAGGAGAGAGATATCTGGCAGATCTCAGACATTCTAATGAGAGATTCTCCTTGGCAACCCCAGAAATTCAAATGATAGAGACACCTGGACAACATTAGGCATTCTAAGGATAGCGACTTGGGCACTGTAATAACAGATACGTGGGCAAACACAAGCATTATAAGGATTGAGACTCTTGGCTATTGTCAGGCATTCTAATGACAGAGACACCTGTGTGACCACAGGTATTCTAAGGATAGGGACCCCTGGCCAACCTCAGGCATCCTTATGGTAGAGACACCTGGTCCAACTCACACATTCTAAGGATAGAGACTCTTTGCCGACCCCAAGTATTCTAATGTGAGAGAATCCTGGCTGACCCAAGGCATTCTAATGATAGAGACATCTGGACCAACTCTGGCATTCTATGCGTACAGACACCTGGCTCAGATGTCTAAAAGGCATTCTAAAAGCAGAAACTCCCAGCAGAACCCAGGCATTCTAAGGATAGAGACATTTGGCAGACCTCAGGCGTTGTAATGGGAGAGTAAACTGGGAGACCCTAGGCATTATAATGATAGAGAGACGTGGCTGACCTCAGGCATTCTGAGCATAGAGACTCCTGGCCAATCCAAGACATTCTAATGGTAGACACCTGGGCTACCTCAGGCATTCCAATAATAGAGACACCTGAAAGACCAAAGTCATTGTAATAATAGACACCTGGGAGACCTCAGGCATTCTAAGGATAGAGACTGCTGGCAGACCCCAGGCATTCTAATGAGAGACACCTAGGGGATTTCTGGTGTTCTAAAGATAGAGACTTTTGGTCGTCCCAGGCATTCTAATGATAAAGAATCCTGGCCTACCCCAGGCATTCTAATGATGGAGACACCTGGGCAAACTCTGGCATTCTAAGGATACAGACAGCTGGTTGACCTCAGGCATTCTAAGCGAGATTACTGGTTCACCATGGGCATTATAATGGAAGAGACTCTTGGCCGACTTTAGGCATTGTGATGATAGAGGCACATGGGCAAACTTCAGCATTCTAAGCATAGAGACACCTGGCTGTACTCAGGCATTCAAAAATAAGAGACTCCTGACATTTTAAGAATAGAGACATCTGGCCGACCTCAGGCATTCTAATGGGAGAGCCTCCTGGCGGACCTCAGGTATTCTAACAATAGAGACATTTGGGTGATGTCAGGCATTCTGTGGTTAGAAACTCCTGGCTGACCCCAGGCATTCTAAGAATAGACACCTGGGTATCTCAGTTATTCTAAGCATAGAGACACCTCTCTGACCCCAGTTGTTTTAAGAAGAGACACTCCTGGCCAACTGAGGCATTCAAATGAAAGACAGCTGGCTGACATCAGGCATTCTAAGAATAAAGACTCCTGCTTGGCACCAAGCAGTCTAATAATACACACATCTGGCCTACCTCAGACAGTCTAAGGATAGAAACCCCTGTCTGACCTTAGGTATTCTGATGAAAGAGACTCCTGGCTCATTTCAGGAATTCTAATGATAGAGACACTTGGGCCATCTTCAGCGTTCTAAGAATAAAGACACCTGGGCAAACTTAGGCATTCTAATGGGAGAGACTCCTGGCTGACCTTAGACATTCTAAGGATAATGATACCTGTTTGACTTCAGACATTCTAATGAGAAAGTATCTTGGCTGACCCTAGGCATGCTAATGATAAAGACACCGGCATGACCACAGGCATTCCATGTATAGAGCCTCTTCTGACCCCAGGCATTCTAATAATAAATACATAGGCGACCTCAGGAATTCTAAGAATAGAGACTTCTGGACAAACCCAGGCATTCTAATGGGAGAGACTCCTAGCCGACTCTAGGCATTCTAATGATAGAAACAACTGTGAGACCTCAGGCAGTCTAAGGATAAAATCTCCTGCCCAACCCCAGGCATTCTAATAATAGAGATACCTTGGCGACCTCTGGCATTCTAAGGATAAAGGCATCTGTCCGACCTTGGGCATTCTAATGGTAGAGTCTCTTGGCCGACCCTGGACACCCTATTGATACAGACACCTGGGTTACTTCAGGCATTCTAAAGATAGGGACTCCTGCCTTACCCAAGGCATTCTAATGATAGATACCTGGGCCACCTCAGGGACTCCTGGCTGACCACAGTCATTATAATAATAGAGACACCTGGTGGACCACAGACAATCTAATGATAGAGACACCTGGCCAGCCACAGACATTCTAAAGGTAGAGGCTCCTGGCCTACCACAGGCATGCTAATGGGAGGGAATTCTGGCCAACCCAAGGTGTTCTAATGATAGAGACTTTTGGCTGACCCCAGGCATTCTAATGATAGAAACACCTGGACGACCTTAGGCATTCTATGGGTAAAGACACCTGGCCGACCCCAGGCATTCTAACAGGAGATCTCCTGGCCAACAGCAGACATTCTGTCATGGAGACTCCTGGCCTACCACAAGCATTATAATGATAGAGACAACTGTTTGGCCTCAGTCATTTTACATAGAGAGACACCTGGCTGACCCCAGACATTCTAATGGAAGAGACATCTGGCCAAACCAAGGCATTCTAATGGGAGAGACTCCTGGCCTACCTGAGGCAATCTAATGATAGAGGAACCTGGGCGGCACCAGGCATTCTAAGCATAGAATGCCTGAGGTTGACCAGGAGTTGGCCACAGAACACCTGGCCAACGCCAGGCATTCTAGAGAGTCCTTTTGATGAACCCAGGCGTTCTAATAATAGAGACTCTGGGCCTACCCCACGCATTCTAATGATAGAGACACCTGTGCGACCCCAAGCATTCTAATGTTAGAGACACCTAGGCGACTGCACTCATTGTAAGGATAGAGACAGCTGGCCAATGCCAGGCATTCTATCAAGAGAGATTCCTTGCCGACACCAGGCATTAAACGGAAGGGACTCCTGACAACCCCTGGCATTCTAATAATAAAACCCCTGGCCAACCCCAGGCATTATAATGTTAGAGACACCTGGGTGACCTCAGTCATTCTAAGGATAGAGGCATCTGAATGACCTAGGCATTGTAATGAGAGTAACGCTTTTTGATGCCAGACATTCTAATGGGAGACTCTTGCCTGACCCCAGGCATTCTAATGGGAAAGAGTCCTGACTGACCTTAGGCATTCTAATGATAGAGACACCTGGGCAACCTCAGACATTCTAACCGGGGAGAAATTTAGTCGATGTCAGGCATTCTAACGGGAGATACTTTTGGCCCACCCAATTCATTCTAATAATAGAGACTTCTGGCTGACCCCAGGGATTCTAATGGTGGAGACAACTTGGCGACCTCAGGGATTCAACAAGAGACACTAGGTCTACCCCAGACATTGTAATTGGAGAAACCCCTGGCTGATCCCAGGCAGGGACTCCTGGTCTACCACAGGCATTCTAATGATAGAGACACCTATGTGACCACAGTCATTCTTAGGATAGAAACAACTAGTCGATCCCTTGCATTCTAGTGGGAGAGATTCCTGCCCATTTACAGGCGTTATAATAATAGAGACTCCTGGCCAAAGGCATTTCAATGACAGAGACAACTGAGTGACCTCAAGCATTCTAAAGATAGAAACACCTGGCTGGCACCAGACATTCTAACAGGAGAGACCCCTGGCCAAACCAAGGCATTCTGATGGAAGAGACTCCTGGCAAACCCGAGGCAATCTAATGGTAGAAACACCTGGGAAATATCAGGTATTCTAAGAATAAAGATAGTTGGCCAACCCCAGGCATTCTAACAGTAGAGACTCTTGGTTGAACCCAGGCATTCTAATGATAGAGATTTTGGGCCTAGCCCAGGCATTCTAATAATAGAGACACCTGGCTGACCTCAGGCATTCTAACTGGAGAGACATGTGGCAGATACCAGGAATTTCAACAGAGAGGCTCCTGACTGACCCCAGGCATTCTAAAGATGGAAACTCCTGGTCAACCCCAGGTATTCTAATGAAATATACACCTGGGAGACCTCAGACATTCTAAGGATAGACACCTGGCCTACCCCACGCAGTATAATGGGAGAGACTCTTGGCTGACCCCAGGCATTCTAATAATAGAGACACCTGAGCAATCTCAGGCATTCTAAGGATAGAAACAACTGGACAACCCAAGACATTCTAACAATAGAGACTTCTTGCACACTTCAGGATTTTAATGATAGAGACTCCACATTTACCCAAAGCATTCCAATAATAGAGACACCTGTGTGACCTCAGACATTCTAAGGCAAGAGACAACTGGCCCTCTGCAGGCATTCTAAGGGAAGAGACTCCTGGCCGACCTCAGGCATTCTAATAGCAGAGACTTATCACTGACCTCACTCATTCTAATGATGCAGATTTTGGTGGACCTCAGGCATTCTAATCATAGAGACCACTGGACAATCTCAGTCATTCTAAAGATAGAGACACGTGGCCAGCCTCAGGCATTCAAACAGGAGAGAATCCTGACTGACTTCAGGCATTCTAATGATAGAGACAACTGGTCAACATCAGGCATTCTAAGGATAGAGACACCCGGCCTATTTCAAGCATTTTAACAGGAGAGACTTCTGGCCAAATCCAGACATTCTAATGATAGAGACTCCTGGGAGACTTTAATCATTGTAATGCAATAGACACTTGGGTGACCTCAATCTTTCAAAGGATAAAGACACCTGGTTGACCCCAGGCAATCTAATGAGAGAGACTCCTTGCTGACCCTAGGCATTCTAATGATAGAGACTTCTGGCTGTCCTCAGGCATTTGAATAATAGAGGTACCTGGGCGACCACAGGCATTCTAAAAATAAAGACACCTGGCTGATTCCAACAATCTAACAGAAGAGACTTCTGGCCGAACACAGATATTTTAATCATAGAGACACTTGTGTGACCTCGGGTATTCTAAGGATTAACACGCCTGGCCCACCATAGCCATTCCAATGGGAGAAACTCCTGGCTGACCCCATTTATTTTAGTGACAGTGACTTCTCGTCAACATCAGGCCTTCTAATGATTTAGACTGCTGGTCAATCATAGGCATTCTAATGATAGAGACACCTGGCTAAACCCGGGAATTCTAACTGGAAAGACTCTTGGCCAAGCACAGGCATTCAAATGATAGAGTCTAGTAAACTACCACAGACATTGTAATGATACAGACACCTGTGTGATCTTTGACATTCCAAAAATAGAGATACTTTCCTGACCTCAGGCATTGTAATGGGAGAGATTTTTGGCAGACGCCAGGCATTCTAAGGACAGAGACATGTGGCCAAACTCAGGCATTCTTCCAGGCATTCTAATGATAGGGACACCTGGGTGACCTCAGACATTCTAATAATAGACGCTTCTGGCTGACCCCAGGCATTCTGATTATAGATACCTGGGCAACCTCAAATATTCTAAGTATAGAGACTCCTGGTCGACCCCGGTCATTCTAATGGTGAGACTTATGGTCATCCCCAGTCATTCTAATGATAGAGACAGTTGGGTGACCTTTGGCATTCTAAGGATAGAGACATTTGGCTGACCTCAAGTACTCTAACAGGAGAGACTCCTCATTGACTCCAGGCATTTTACAGATAGAGACATCTGGCCGATGTCAGGCATTTTAATGAGAGAGTCTCCTGGCCAACCTCAGCCATTTTGATGATAGAGACACCAGAGCGGCCTCAGGCATTTTAAAAATAAAGACTACAGGCTGATCCTAGGCATTCTAAAGATGGACATCTGGGCTATCTCAGACACTATTAGAATAGAGACTTCTGGATGACCCCAGGCATTCTCATGATAGACACGTGGGTGACCGCAGACATTATAAGGATAGATACTTCCCAGGCATTCTAATGAGAGAGACTCCTGGCTGACCACAGGTATGCTAATGGTAAAGACACCAAGTCTACCTCAGGCATTCTAATAACTGAGACTCCTGGCTGACCTGGGGAATTGTAATGAAAGAGAAATGAGGCTACTTCAGGCATTCTAAGGATAGATACTCCTGGCTGACTTCAGGCATGTTAATGACAGACACCTGGGAGACCTCACACATTCTAATGATAGAGATCCCTAGCCAATCCCAGGCATTCTAATAATAGAGACACCTAGGTGAACTCAGGCATTCCAAGGATGGAAACTACTGGCCCACCCCAGGAATTCTAATGATAGAGACAACCAGGTGACCTCTGGCATTCTAACAATAAAAACCACTGGTCTACACCAGTTATTCTAAAGATAGAGATTCCCAGGCAACCCAAAGCTTTCTAATAATAGAAACATCAGGGTGAACTTAGGCATTCTAAGGGAAGAGACTCCTGGCTGAACCAAGGCATTCTAATGATAGACACCTGCATGACCTCAGGAATTGTAAGGATGGAGAATCTCGGAAGAGCTCAGGCATTCTAATGATAGAGACACCTGGCCAACTTCAGGCAGTCTGATAGAGACATCTTGGCGACATCGGGCATTCTAAAAATAGAGACACCTGGTCTACCTCAGGCATTCTAAATGGAGAGACTCCTGACGGATACCAGGCTTTCTAAAAATAGAGGCATCTGGCCAACTTCAGGCATTCTAACGAAAGAGTCTCAAAATGGACTAATAGACACCATAGTGACCTCAGGCATTTTAAGGATAGAGACTCCTGGCTGACAAGAGGAACTCTAATGGGAGAGATTCCTGTCTGACCTCAGGCATTCTAAATGATAGAGACACCTGGGCAACTTCAGGCATTTTGAAAATGGAGACTCCTGGCAGATGCCAGGCATTCTAATGATAGAGACAACTGGTCGGCATCAGGCATTCTAAGGATAGAGTGTTCCTGCTGCAGATAACAAGCCAGAGCCTCTCCCTTTGCTCTCCATAAGAATACTTTTAATTAGTCTATAAACTGCAGAAATGATGTTTATCATGGGCTTACTGTCAATAAATAGGCGGGTCAAACTCTACTCAAAGCCCTCAGCTCTGAAGGTTGTTAGCCCCCTGATCCCATTTTGCACTCTATTACTGAGTCTGTGTCTTTATTTCTCTAGAGTGGCTGGGTTGGGATCTCCATGACTGAGCCGGTCTCGGCAAGTGCCATCCAAATGTGGGACTCAAACCTGGGTTGAAGCGTTGCCAGAGCGACAGTTGGAGAGCAAAGGACTATGGTGGATTACACCTGAGTACTCTTAAACAATCCTCATGGTGAGTAAGAAGGGGAGCTCGGAAGCATCAGGGTAACAATGGGACAAGGGTTGAGCAGGCACAAGATTTATTTGAGTCTGCTTCAGCAGCTCCTCAGAAAAGGAGGAGTGAAGGTTAGCACTAGCCGACTTATGCAGTTTTTCAGTGCAGTAGAGAAATATTGCCCCTGGTTTCTGAACCGAGGAACTAAGGATGTAGAGGTCTGGAAAAAGGTAGGCAGCACGCTGAAAAAGGCATATAAGCATTGTGCTGACGATAGTGTGGGTTCTGATTTGTTCCACGTTGGAAACTTTTCACACTGATAATGAGGAGGAAGGAGACGAAGAAGAGGGAAAGTGTGATAATGTTGCAGAAGAGATAAAAGAACAGATCTCTCAATCACTTAAAGAGACCAAAGAAGGGGAAGCTTGTCCCTGCCCTCGGCACTCCCTCAATACCTTGAAGATAGAGAATGGCCTCACCCTCCAGATCTTTCTTTTCTGGAGGACATTGAGTGAAAAGTAGTCACCACAGTGACTGTTTGAGCAGCACCCCCAGTGACCGCCCTCAGTTCTATCCAGGCAGTTCCCTGTTAGGATACAGCCCTGAGATCAACAGGGGAATATTATGGGCACAATGAACTATTTCCCTTTAAATTACTCAAAGAGTTTAAACAGGCTATCAATCAGTATGGACCAGGTTCTCCTTTTGTGATGGGTCCAAAGTGTAAAACAGGAAAGCACTGGGTCAATCAGTGTCATTCTAAATTTGATAAGGACTGAAGCCTGATTTCAGGAAACACCATGAGGGGATCATCCCGGGCCCCATTCCAAACTAGGGCATTCCCAGCTCAGGTCACTCCCTCACAATTGTACAATGCTTGTCCCCCACCACAGTCAGTAATCCCACAGTAGATCTGTGTAGTGCCAGGGCTGTGAGTCTCCTGCCTGGAGAACTACCACAAAAAGTACCAACAGGACTCTGTGGACCTCTACCAGCAGGAACAGTAAAATTACTTCTGGGAAGATCTAGTTTAAATTTAAAAGAGTGCAGATTCATATAGGAGTAACTGATTTAGATTGCAATGGGGAAATTCAAATAGTTATATCTACCTCCATTCCTTGGAAGGCAGAATCAGGAGAGCACATAGCCCAGCTTCTGATTGTACCGTATGTGGGACTAGGAAAAAGTGAAACTAAAAGAACAGGGGGACTTGGCAGTACAAATAAATAAGGAAAAGCCGCCTATTGGGTAAATCAAATTACTGATAAACTTCCTACCTATGAAATAACTATTCAGGGAAAGAAATTGAAAGATTTGGTACCTGCACAGCAAAATAAACTACCATCAGAGTGAACAGGCAACTCACAGAATGGGAGAAAATTTTTGCAATCTACTCATCAGACAAAGGGCTAATATCCAGAACCTACAAAGAACTCAAACAAATTTACAAGAAAAAAGCAAACAACCCCATCAAAAAGTGGGCAAAGGATATGAACAGACATTTCTCAAAAGAAGACATTCATACAGCCAACAGACACATGAAAAAATGCTCATCATCACTGGCCATCAGAGAAATGCAAATCAAAACCACAATGAGATACCATCTCACACCAGTTAGAATGGCAATCATTCAAAAGTCAGGAAACAACAGGTGCTGGAGAGGATGTGGAGAAATAGGAACACTTTTACACTGTTGGTGGGATTGTAAACTAGTTCAACCATTATGGAAAACAGTATGGCGATTCCTCAAGGATCTAGAACTAGAAGTACCATATGACCCAGCCATCCCATTACTGGGTATATACCCAAAGGATTATAAATAATGCTACTATAAAGACACATGCACATGTATGTTTATTGTGGCACTATTCACAATAGCAAAGGCTTGGAATCAACCCAAATGTCCATCAGTGACAGACTGGATTAAGAAAATGTGGCACATATACGCCATGGAATACTATGCAGCCATAGAAAAGGATGAATTTGTGTCCTTTGTAGGGACATGGATTCTCAGCAAACTATCGCAAGAACAGAAAACCAAACACCGCATGTTCTCACTCATAGGTGGGAACTGAACAATGAGATCACTTGGACTCAGGAAGGGGAACATCACACACCGGGGCCTATCACGGGGAGGGGGGAGGGGGGTAGGGATTGCATTGGGAGTTATACCTGATGTAAATGACGAGTTGATGGGTGCTGACGAGTTGATGGGTGCAACACACCAACAGGGCACAAGTATACATATGTAACAAACCTGCACGTTATGCACATGTACCCTAGAACTTAAAGTATTATAAAAAATAAAAAAATAAAAAAGAAAGAAAGATTTGGTAGACACAGGAGTGGACACTTCAATCATTTCTCTACAGCACTGGCCATCCACATGGCCAATTCAACCCACTCAATTTAACAGTTGGAGTTGGTAAAGCCACTGAAGAATATCAAAGTAGTTATATTTTGCATTGTGAAGGGCCCAATGGACAACCTGGGACTATTCAACCAATTATAGCTTCTGTACCTATAAATTTATGGGGGAGAGATTTATTAAAACAATGGGGAGCACAAATTCTATTCTTTAGTAATTATACAGTCCTCAAAGTCAACATATGACACATGAAATGGAGTAAGTCTCTGGTATGGGACTAGGAGAAATTTGCAAGGTTTGAAGGAAGTGCTTCAAGTGGAAAGATAAAGTTCCCACCAAGGCTTAGGACACCATTTTAGTGGCAGCCATTTTAAGCCTCCAGAGCCTATCCCGTTGAAATAGCTGACAGACAAGCCAATATGGATAGAACAGTGGCCACTGAGTAAAGGGAAACTGGAGGTTTTAGAAGAACTAGTCAAAGAACAGCTTCAAATGAGACATATAGCACCAATGCTCTCCCCTTGGATTTCCCCAGTTTTTGTAATTAAGAAAAAATCAGGTAAATGGAGAATGTTAACTGACTTAAGGGCCATTAATTCAGTTACATAACCTGTGGGGGCATAACAACCAGGACTGCCTTCTCCTGTTATGATTCCAAAAAAATTGGCCTTTAATATTCATAGATTTAAAAGTCTGTTTCTTTACTATCCCCTTAGCTGAGACTGGGAACGGTTTGCATTTATGATTCCCACAGTAAACAACCTGCAGCCTGCTAAGCATTTTCATTGGAAAGTGTTGCCACAAGTCATGTTAAACAGTCCAACAATTTGCCAGACTCATGTAGGGCAAGCAATTGAACCTACTCATCAAATATTTTCACAGTGCTACATTACTTATTACATGGATGATATTCTTAGTGCTGCTCTCACTCAGGAAATATTACTCCAATGTTATGATCACTTGGAATATTTGATTTATCTTGCCAGTTTAATTATAGCTCCTGACAAAATTCTATTTCTCCTTCCTTCTACTTGGGGAACTTAGTAAATGACACTACAATAGTGCCACAGAAAGTAGCCATATGTAAGGATCAATTGAAAACACTAAATGACTTTCAAAAATTACTAGGGGACATTAATTGGAAATGGCCTGTTCTAGGCATTCCTACTTACACCATGGGTGATCTATTTTCTACCCTTAGAGGAGATCGCAGTCTCACAAGCCCTCAGCAATTAACAAAAGAAGCTGAGACAGAGCTGCAACGAATTGAAAAGCAAGTCCATATGGCCCAAATAAATAGAATAGATCCAGAGAAGACTCTAGATTTGCTAATTTTTCCAACAAATAGCTCACTCACTGGTGCTATTGTTCAAGAGCAAGATCTTGTAGAGTTACTTTTTCTTCCATATACGAATTCATGGACTTTGACTCCTTATTTGGATCAAATTTGCTACTATGATAGTAAATTACATGGATATGATGCTGGAATAATTATTGTCCCTTTCATGAAGGCACAAATACAGCAAGCTTTTGTAAATAGTCTTACTTGGCAAACCCATTTAGATGACTTTGTGGGTATTCTCAATAACCATTTTCCTGACATGAAACTGTTTCAATATTTGAAATTAACTAATTGAATTCTCACTAAAATAACTAAATTCAAACCAATTGAAGGTGCTGAGAATGTCTTCACAGATGGGTCTAGTAATGGTAAGGCCTCTTATTCTGGATTGAAAGGTAAAGTTTTTCAGACGCCCTATACTTCAGCTTAAAAAGCAGAGCTTGTAGTCATAATTGAGGTATTGACTATTTTTAGTATGCCTATTGATGTGATTTCTGATTCTTCGTATATGGTTCGTTCTACACAGTTAGTTGAAAATGTTCAGCTATGATTCCACACAGATGAGCAACTGACGACTTTATTTACCCAATTGCAAACAGCAGTTAGGAATAGAATGCACTCTTTTTACATCACTCACATTAGGGCTCATACACCTCTTCCAGGACCTTTGACTTCAGAGAATCAAATGGCTGATTGCCTAGTTGCTACTGCAATATCTAATGGTAGACACTTTCACAATTTAACCCAAGTTAATGCCTCTGGTCTCAAATGCAGATACGGCATTACCTAGAAAGAAGCTAAAACTATTATCCAGTGATGCCCAACTTGCCAAATGTTGCATTCCTCATAATCCTTGAAAACTAAAACCTAATTCTCTTTAACAAATGGATGTCACACATGTTCCCCCGTTTGGAAGACTAGTTTATGCACATGTATGTGTGAACACCTTATCTCAATTTGTCTGGGTTACATGTGAATCAGGAGAGCCTTCTGCCTGTGTTAAATGTCGCCTTTTGCAGTGTTTTGCAGTGATGGACATTCCAGCTTCTATTAAAGCAGATAATTCCCAAAGCTATGCTGGCCAAGCTCTAGCTACATTTTTCTCTACATGGAATATTAAACACATTACTGGTATCTCATATAATTCTCAAGGACAAGCCACAGTGGAAAGATTGAATCTCTTCCTGAAACAGCAGTTGAAAAAACAGAAAGGGGGAGACAGTGACTATAGCCTCCACACATACAACTAAATCTAGCATTATTAACTTTAAATTTTTTGAGCCTGCATAAAGGCTGATCATTGTCAGCAGCTGAACAACATTTACATAAGCCAGTTGCAAAGGCAGAAGTGAAACTACAGGTTTGGTGGAAAGACCCAATAACAAACAATTGAGAAACAGGTAAAACAATAACATAGGGCAGAGGTTAGGCTTGTGTTTCTCCAAGACTGAATCAACAGTCAATTTGGGTGCCTCAAGACATCTAAAGCCCTACTATGAGCCAGATACCCAGGAAGAGATTTTGGGAGGATCCTGAAGACCCACCAGTGGCAGCATTGTCCAAATTGATGCTGAGAAGGACCCCAGCTGTCACGAGCAACACCCGTCAAATGCAGTCACCTACCTGGGGACAGATAAAGAAGGTGTTACAGATGGCGGAAAAAAAAAACCTGAGGAAAGCGAGACAACCAGTCACAATGAGTAATTTAATGATAGCTATGAGAGTGGGGATCACCATTGCCATGAGTATTCCTTCAGCAAGGACTGACAGAGGGCAATTTTACTTATTGGGTACATTTACCTTTTCCAACACTTCTACAGCCTGTAACTTTGCTAGACCCCCCCCAGTGGAGATATACACTAATGATAGCTCTTGGATGCCCAGCCCTACAGATGATAGAGGCCCATCTCACCCACATGACGAAGGAACTGTTATGAATATTTCTTTAAGATTTGAACATCCATCTATCTGTTTGTTAAAGGCCACTAGTTGCCTACCCTATTGCTGTCAATCTTGGCTGGCAATAATTCCTGCATATAATCACTCTATGGCACAGTTACACATGCTTTCTGGTCTCAGTACTTACCATAATGAATCTGCTCCTATAATTGAGGCATACCACCCTCAAAAAACTATTTGTAAACAGGATTGGACCTGGTCAGAAGAAATGAACATACTTGTTGATTGGTCTCCTAAGGGGATGTTTAGCGGGAATTGCACCTCTCAGTCTGTGTGCGACAGTCACACTATGTTCAGCTGGTCTAAACAGAATGATCAGATGGTAGAAATGATAAGAAGTATAGCAAGAGTTCCTACTATCTGGAAACATGACAGTATAGTGGCAGCTCAACTTCAAATGATATGGCCCGCTGTAGGAGTTAAACTTAGGGATTTGTGGAAACTATTAATGGTTCTTGATAAGATCAAGGTTTGGGAAGAAATATATACTATGCTATCCCAACATAGACCTAATTACATTTTACAGTTTGTTGAAACAAAACAAATTGGATACAAATTTGTGTTCTCTCTCCTTTTCTGTTGGTAATGGGTAATCTAAAGTTTGACATCCCTAATTATCATGTAACTTGCCAGGAATATAGGTTGTTCTCTTGCATGAACTCTTTCTTGTTTAATGCTAATCATTCTATCCTAGTAGTGAGAGCTCAAGGAGTATGGTTACCGGTGAAGTTTCCCCATCCTTGGGAATCCTCTCCCTCTGTACATATTACACTGAAATTCTCCAGAAAATTCTGAGACACTCTCGGCATTTCATTGTTACTTTAATCTTGATTATTATGGAACTGATCACTGTCACAGCTACTTTTGTGGCAACTGGAGTTGCGCTACATTCATCAATGCAAACAGCAGATTTTGTAAATAAATGGCAAAATAATTCTACTCTGCTGTGGAACTCTCAAACTAAAATAGACCCAAAGATATTTAATAAAATCAACGATCTCTGATAAACTGTCATGTGGCTGGTAGATCGACTAGCTAGTTTGGAATATAGAATGCCGCTAAAATGCAACTGGAATACTTCTGACTTTTGTACCACTCCTCACCCTTATAATGAATCAGAGCACAAATGGGAAATAATAAAATAGCATCTAGAAGGACATTCTAAAAACTTGTCTCCGGTTGTTGCAAAATTAAGAGAACAAATGTTTAAAGCATCCCAGGCACATCTGATGTTAATGCCAGGAAGTGGAGTGCTTGAAGGAGCGACAGATGGATTGGCAGCCATAAATCCTTTGAAATGGGTGAAAACACTTGGAGGCTCTGTGATTTCTATGATGATTGTGCTATTAATCTGTGTGGTTTGTTTTTGTGTAGTCTGTAGATGTGGATCCTGATAGTATGAGAAGTAGCTCACTGTGATAAAGCTGCCTTTGCTTTTATTTCCCTGCAAAAATGAAAAGGGAGACATGCTGGGAACAGACCCCAAGCCTGGCTGTAAACAAGCCATGAGAAATTGGCCATAAACAAGATCTCTGCAGCACTGTGACATGCTCGTGATGGCTGTAACACACACGCTGGAGGTGAGTGGTTTAACGGAATGAGGGCAAGGAACACCTGAACCACCCAGGGCAGAAAACCACTCAAGGCATTCCTAAACCACAAACAATAGCATAAGCTACCTGTGCCTTAAGGACATGTTTCTGCTGCAAATAATGAACCAGAGCCTCTCCCTTTGTTCTCTGTAAGAATACTTTTAATTAATGTATAAACCGCATGTGCTTACTGTCAATAAATATATGGGTCAAACTCTATTCAAGGCTCTCAGCTCTGAAGGCTGTTAGCCCCCTGATCCCACTTTGTACTCTATTACTGAATCTGTGTCTTTATTCCTCTAGTGTTACTGGGTTGGGGTCTGCATGACTGAGCGGGTCTCAGCACATGGACAAGCACAGACATTCTGAGATACATGGGCAACCTCAGGCATTCTAAGGATAGAGACTACTTTTCAACCTCAGGCATTCTAATGATAGACACCTGAGCAAACTTAGGCATTCTTAGGACAGAAACTCTGACTGATTCAAGGTATTCTAATGATAGAGACCCCTGGCTGATCTCATGTATTCTAAGTAGAGAGACTCCTGGCTGATCCAGGCATACTAATGAAAAAGACTCCTGGTTGACCCCAGGCGTTTTAACTATAGAGATACCTGGGGGCCTCTGGCATTCTAAGAATAAAGACACCTAGTCAACTTCAGGCATTCCAACTGGAGAGACTTCTGGCCGATCCTAGACATTCTAACAATAGAGACGTATGACTGACTTCAGCGTTCTCACCAGAGAGGCTGCTGGCCAACTTCAGGCTTTTTAATGATAGATACATCTAAGCGACCTCAGGCATTCTAACAAAAGAGATTCCTGGCCAACCTCAGGCAGTCTAAGGACAGAGACATTTGGACGACCTCAGGCATTCCAATGGAAGAATATCTTGCTCGACCCCAGGCATTCTAATGATAGAGACACCTGGGTGACATGGGGCATTCTAAAAATAGAGACTCTGGGCCAACCCCAGGCATTCTAATGGTAGACACCTGGATGAACTCAAGCATTCTAAGAATAGGGTCTTCTGGCTGACCCCAGCCACTCTAATGATAGAGACACCTGGACAACATCCGACATTCTAAGGATAGAGACATCTAATAATGGAGACAGCTGGCAGGCCTCAGACATTCTAAGAATAGATTCCAGGGCAACTCCAGGATTTTTAACGTGAGAGCCTCTTGGACGACCTCAGTCATCCTAATCATAGAGACACCTGGGTGACTTATGGCATACTAAAGAAAGAGACATCTCACTGAACTCAGTCATTATAAAGACAGAGACTACTGGCCGACCCCAGGCATTCTAATAATAGAGACACCTGAACAAACTCCAGCATTTCATGGGTAGAGGCTGCTGGCCAATGCCAGGAATTCTAATGATAGACACGTGGGTGACCTGAGGAATTCTAAAGATAGAGACTCCTGGCCGACCCCAGGCATTCTAATGGCAGAGACTCCTGTCCAATCCCAGGCATTGTAATAATAGAGACAAATAGGCAACCTCAGGCATTCTAATGATAAAGACACCTTGGCAACCTCAGGCATTCTAAAGATAGAGCCTCCTTTCTGACCACAGGCATTTTAATGAGAGATATATTGGGGACCTCTGGCATTCTAAGACTAGAGACTCCTGGTTGAACAAAGGCATTCTAATGATAGACATCTTGGAGACCTCAGGCATTCTAATGATAGAGACTTATGACAAGTCTGAGACATTATAATAATAGAGACACTTGGTCAACCTCAATCATTATAAATAGAGACTCCTGGCTGACAACAGACATTCTAATAATAAAGATATCTGTTCAATATAATGCATTCTAAGGATAGAGACTCCTGGCCAACTCCAGGCATTCTAATAGTAGATACCTGGGCAACCACAGGTATCCTAAGGGGAGAATAGATAGAGACTCCTAGCTGATCACAGGCATTCTAATGATACAGACACCAGGGAGACTTCAGACATTCTAAAGATCAAGAATCCTGGCTGAACCCGGCCTTTTAATAATAGTGAAACTTGGGAGACCTCAAGTGTTCTAAAAATAAAGACATCTGCTTGACCTCAGGCATTCTAACGGGAGAGTCTCCTGGCCTACACCAGACTTTTTTTTTTTTTTTTTTTTTGACAGAGTCTCACTCTGTTGCCCAGGCTGGAGTGCAGTGGTATGATATCAGCTCACTGCAAGCTCTGCTCCCGAGTTCATGTTATTCTGCCTCAGCCTCCCAAGCAGCTGGGACTACAGGTGTCCACCACCACGCCTGGCTAATTTTTTGTATTTTTAGTACAGATGGGGTTTCACCATGTTAGCCAGGATGGTTTCGATCTCTGGACCTCATGATCCACCTGCCTTGGCCTCCCAAAGTGCTGGGATTACAGGTGTGAGCCACTGCACCCAGCCTACACCAGGCATTCTAATTACAGAAACCCCTGTGAGATTTCAGTCATTCTAAAGATGGAAACTCCTGCATGACTCCAGGCTTTCTAATGATAGACTCCTGGTCGACCCCAGGCATACTAATAATAGGTACCTGAGCAACCACAGCCATTCTAGAAATAGAGTCCTGGCTGACTATGGGTATTCTAATGGGAGATACTCCTAGCCGACCTCAGGCCTTCTAATTATAGATAAAACTGTATGACCTCAGGTATTCTAAGGACAGAAACTCTTGGTACACCCATTCATTTTAATGGTACAGACCCTTGGGCAACCTCGGGGATTCTAGGAATGGAGACAGTTGGCTGACCTCAGGCACTCTAACATTTTAGTCTCCTGGCCGATTCCAGGCATTCTAATGATAGAGACACCTGAGTGACCTCAGGCATTCCAGGGAGAGACATATCTGTCCGACCCCAGATATTCTAATGATACATACCTGGGCGACCTCAAGCATTTCAAGGAAAAAGACTCGTGCTGAACCCAGGAATTCTAGTGATAGAGGCAGCTGGCCAACTTCAGGTCTTATAAGGACAGAAACTCCTGGCAGACCTCAGACATTCTAATGGAAGAGACACCTGGGCGACTTCCAGCTTTCTAATGATAAAGACACCTGGCAGACCTCATGCATTCTAAAGAGAGAGGCTCCTGGTCAATCCATGCATTCTAAGGATAGAGACATCTAGCCTACCTTAGCCATTCTAACGTGAGCGTCTCCTGGCGGACCCCAGGGATTCTAATGACAGAAACACCTGGGTGACATCAGGCATTATAAAAATAGAGACTCCTGACTCATTCCAGGCGTTCTAATTATAGACATCTGAAAGAACTCAGCATTCTACGAATTGAGACTCCTGGTCAACCCTAGTGTTCTAATGATAAAGACCCCTGGCTGAACTCATGTATTCTAAGGATAGAAATTCCTGGTCTGCCACAGGAATTCTAATGGGAGAGACTTCTGGCCTACCCCAGACATTCTAATGATAGGCACCTAGGTGACCTCAGGGATTCTAATGATAGAGACATCTGGGCAAACTCCTGCCTTCTGAAAATAGAGACACCTGGCCGACCCCAGGCATTCTACTGATAGAGACAGCTGAACGGCCTCAGGCATTCTAAAGATAGAGACTCCTGGCCAACAACAGGCATTCTAATAATAGAGACACCTGGCCAACATCAGCCATTATAACAGGAGAGACATCTGGCCGACCCCAGGCATTCTTGTTCTAGATTACTTGGAGACTGCAGGCATTCTAAGTATAGAGAATCCTGGCCGACCAGAGACATTCTAATGGGGAGACTTCTGGTGGAACACAGGCATTCTAATGATAGAAACACCTGAGCAACCTCAGGTACTCTAAGCATAGAGACTCCTGGCCAAACCCAGGCATTCCAATGATAGAGACATCTGGGCGATTTCAAGCATTCTAAGGATAGAGACTTCTGGCTGATGTCAGGCATTCTAATGGTCGAGTCTCCTGGCCAAATCCAGGCATTCTAATGATAGAGACACCTGGGTGACCTCAGGCATTCTATAAACAGACTCCTGGCCAATCCCAGGTGTTCTAATGATACACACCTGAGCGACCTCATGCATTTTGAGGTTAGACTCCTGGCATTCCAATGGTAAAGATGGCTGGCACTTTTGGCATTCTAAAGATAGACACCTGGCCAATGTCAGGCATTCTAATGGGAAAGGTTCCTGGTTGACCCCAGGAATATTAAGGTTAGAAACTTCTGGCCTACCTCAGGCATTCTAACGGGAGACTCCCCTGACAGACCTCAAGGATTCTAATAATAAACACACCTGGGCGATATCAGGTATTATAAGGATGGAGACTCCTGGCTGACTCCAAGCATTCTAATGATACACACGTTGGCAACCTCAGACATTCTAAGGATATAGACACCTGGCCGATCACAGGCATAATAATTGGAGAGACTCCTGGCTGACCACAGATATTCCAGTGCTAGACACACTTGGGCAAACTAAAACATTCTAAGGATAGACATTCCTGGCCAACTCTAGGCATTCTAATGATAGAGACACCCAGGAAAGTCTCAGCATTCTAAAAATAGAGACATCTGGCCGACCTCGGGCATTCTAATGGTTGAGTCTCTTGTCCAACCCTAGGTATTCTAAAGATAGGGAAACCTGGGTGATCTCAGGCATTCTAATGATAGATACTCCTGGCTGACCCCAGACAGTCTAAGGATAGAAACCTAGGTGAACTTAGGCATTCAAAAGATGGAAATTCCTGGGCGATCCTAGGCATTCTAATGACAGAGACACCTGGGCAACATCAGGCATTCTAAGAATAGAGACATCTGACAGACCTCAGGTGTTCTAATGGTTTAGTCTTCTGGCCAACCCAGACATTTTAATAATAGAGACAATTGGGTGACCTCAGGCCTTCTAAAGGTAAAGACTCCTGGCCAAGCCCAGGCATTCTAATAATAGACACCTTGGTGACCTCAGGCATTTTAAAGATATAATCTACTTGCCAAACCCAGGCATTCAGACAGCTGGCCAACCTCAGGCATTCTAAGAACAGAGAATTCCTGTTCAACCCCAGGCATTCTAATGGAATAGACTCCTGGCTGACCCCAGGCATGTTAATGATAGAGACACTTGGGCAAACGCCAGCATTCTGAGGCAATACATACATGGCCAACCTCAGGCATTCTAACAATAGAGACTCCGGCCAACCCCAGGCATTCGTTTTTTTTCAGGGTCTTCCTCTGTCACCTAGACTGGAGTGCAGTGGCATGATCTTGGCTCACTGCCACTGCCACCTCTGCCTTCCAAGTTCAAGCAATCCTTCTGCCTCAGCCTGCCAAGTAGCTGAAATTGTAGGTCCCCACCAAATTGCCTGGCTAATTTCTGTATTTTTAGTAGAGACGGGGTTTCCCCATGCTAGTCAGGCTGTTTTCAA
The DNA here is from genome assembly GCF_047675955.1 of Chlorocebus sabaeus. NCBI lineage: Eukaryota > Metazoa > Chordata > Mammalia > Primates > Cercopithecidae > Chlorocebus > Chlorocebus sabaeus. Next base: position 94,977,589 of record NC_132933.1, on the reverse strand, counting down.
ACTCCTGATCTTGTGATACACCCGCCTCGGCCTCCCAAAGTGCTGGGACTATAGACATGAGCCACCGCACCCAGCTGACCCCAGGCATTCTAATCATAGAACATGTGGCTGACCTCAGGCATTCTAACAGTAAAGTCTCCTGACCGACCTGAGGCATTCTAATGACAGAGACACCTGCACGACCTCAGGAATTCTAAGAATAGAGGACCCTGGTCGACCCTAGGCATTCTAATGATAGACATCTGGGTGACCTCAGACATTGTGAGGATAGAGACTCCTGGCGAACCCCAGGGCTTCTAATGATAAAGACACCTGGCCAAACTCAAGCATTCTAAAAATAGAGGCTTCTGGCTGACCACAAGCATTGTAGTCGGAGAAACTTCTGGTGAACTCCAGGCATTCTAATGATAGAGACACTTGGGCGACCTCTGGCATTCTAGGGGTAGAAACAACTAGCCAAACTCACACATTCTAAGTGGAGAGATTTTTTGCAACTTCAGGCATTCTAAGGATAGAGACATCTGGCAGATCTTAGGCATTTTAATGGGAGAATCTCCTGGCTGACCCTAGGCTTTCTAATTACAGAGACACCTGGGTGACCTCAGGCATTCTAAGGATGGAGATTCCTGGTCAACACGAGGCTTTCTTTTTTTTTTTTTTTAAATTTATTTATTATTATTATACTTTAAGTTGTAGGGTACATGTGCATAATGTGCAGGTTTGTTACATATGTATACTTGTGCCATGTTGGTGTGCTGCACCCATCAACTCGTCATTTACATCAGGTATAACTCCCAATGCAATCCCTCCCCCCTCCCCCCTCCCCATGATAGGCCCCGGTGAGTGATGTTCCCCTTCCCAAGTCCAAGTGATCTCATTGTTCAGTTCCCACCAATGAGTGAGAGCATGTGGTGTTTGGTTTTCTGTTCTTGTGATAGTTTGCTAAGAATGATGGTTTCCAGCTGCATCCATGTCCCTACAAAGGACACAAACTCATCCTTTTTTATGGCTGCATAGTATTCCATGGTGTATATGAGCCACATTTTCTTAATCCAATCTGTCACTGATGGACATTTGGGTTGATTCCAAGTCTTTGCTATTGTGAATAGTGCTGCAATAAACATACGTCTGCATGTGTCTTTATAGCAGCATAATTTATAATCCTTTGGGTACATACCCAGTAATGGGATGGCTGGGTCATATGGTACATCTAGTTCTAGGTCCTTGAGGAATCGCCATACTGTTTTCCATAATGGTTGAACTAGTTTACAATCCCACCAACAGTGTAAAAGTGTTCCTATTTCTCCACATCCTCTCCAGCACCTGTTGTTTCCTGACTTTTTAATGATCGCCATTCTAACTGGTGTGAGATGGTATCTCATTGTGGTTTTGATTTGCATTTCTCTGATGGCCAGTGATGATGAGCATTTTTTCATGTGTCTGTTGGCTGTATGAATGTCTTCTTTTGAGAAGTGTCTGTTCATATCCATTGCCCACTTTTTGATGGGGTTGTTTGTTTTTTTCTTGTAAATTTGTTTGAGTTCTTTGTAGGTTCTGGATATTAGCCCTTTGTCAGATGAGTAGATTGTAAAAATTTTCTCCCATTCTGTAGGTTGCCTGTTCACTCTGATGGTAGTTTCTTTTGCTGTGCAGAAGCTCTTTAGTTTAATGAGATCCCATTTGTCAATTTTTGCTTTTGCTGCTGTTGCTTTTGGTGTTTTAGACATGAAGTCTTTGCCCATGCCTATGTCCTGAATGGTACTACCTAGGTTTTCCTCTAGGATTTTTATGGTATAGGTCTAACATTTAAGTCTCTAATCCATCTTGAATTAATTCTCGTATAAGGAGTAAGGAAAGGATCCAGTTTCAGCTTTCTACTTATGGCTAGCCAATTTTCCCAGCACCATTTATTAAATAGGGAATCCTTTCCCCATTTCTTGTTTCTCTCAGGTTTGTCAAAGATCAGATGGCTGTAGATGTGTGGTATTGTTTCTAAGGACTCTGTTCTGTTCCATTGGTCTATATCTCTGTTTTGGTACCAGCACCATGCTGTTTTGGTTACTGTAGCCTTGTAGTATAGTCTGAAGTCAGGTAGCGTGATGCCTCCAGTTTTGTTCTTTTGACTTAGGATTGTCTTGGAGATGCGGGCTCTTTTTTGGTTCCATATGAACTTTAAAGCAGTTTTTTCCAATTCTGTGAAGAAGCTCATTGGTATGTTGATGGGAATGGCATTGAATCTATAAATTACCTTGGGCAGTATGGCCATTTTCACGATATTGATTCTTCCTATCCATGAGCATGGTATGTTCTTCCATTTGTTTGTGTCCTCTTTTATTTCACTGAGCAGTGGTTTGTAGTTCTCCTTGAAGAGGTCCTTTACATCCCTTGTAAGTTGGATTCCTAGGTATTTTTTTCTCTTTGAAGCAATTGCGAATGGAAGTTCATTCCTGATTTGGCTCTCTGTTTGTCTGTTTCTGGTGTATAAGAATGCTTGTGATTTTTGCACATTAATTTTGTATCCTGAGACTTTGCTGAAGTTGCTTATCAGCTTAAGGAGATTTTGGGCTGAGACAATGGGGTTTTCTAAATAAACAATCATGTCATCTGCAAACAGGGACAATTTGACTTCTTCTTTTCCTAACTGAATCCCCTTGATTTCTTTCTCTTACCTGATTGCCCTAGCCAGAACTTCCAACACTATGTTGAATAGGAGTGGTGAGAGAGGGCATCCCTGTCTTGTGCCAGTTTTCAAAGGGAATTTTTCCAGTTTTTGCCCATTCCGTATGATATTGGCTGTGGGTTTGTCATAAATAGCTCTTATGATTTTGAGGTACGTTCCATCAATACCGAATTTATTGAGCGTTTTTAGCATGAAGGGCTGTTGAATTTTGTCAAAAGCCTTTTCTGCATCTATTGAGATAATGATGTGGTTCTTGTCTTTGGTTCTGTTTATATGCTGGATTATGTTTATGGATTTGTGAATGTTGAACCAGCCTTGCATCCCAGGGATGAAGCCCACTTGATCATGGTGGATAAGCTTTTTGATGTGTTGCTGAATCCGGTTTGCCAGTATTTTATTGAGGATTTTTGCATCGATGTTCATCAGGGATATTGGTCTAAAATTCTCTTTTTTTGTTGTGTCTCTGCCAGGCTTTGGTATCAGGATGATGTTGGCCTCATAAAATGAGTTATGGAGGATTCCCTCTTTTTCTATTGAATCGAATAGCTTCAGAAGGAATGGTACCAACTCCTCCTTGTACCTCTGGTAGAATTCAGCTGTGAATCCATCTAGTCCTGGACTTTTTTTGGTTGGTAGGCTATTAATTATTGCCTCAATTTCAGAGCCTGCTATTGGTCTATTCAGGGATTCAACTTCTTCCTGGTTTAGTCTTGGAAGAGTGTAAGTGTCCAGGAAATTATCCATTTCTTCTAGATTTTCCAATTTATTTGCGTAGAGGTGTTTATAGTATTCTCTGATGGTAGTTTGTATTTCTGTGGGGTCGTTGGTGATATCCCCTTTATCATTTTTTATTGCGTCGATTTGATTCTTCTCTCTTTTCTTCTTTATTAGTCTTGCTAGTGGTCTGTCAATTTTGTTGATCTTTTCAAAAAACCAACTCCTGGATTCATTGATTTTTTGGAGGGTTTCTTGTGTCTCTATCTCCTTCAGTTCTGCTCTGATCTTAGATATTTCTTGCCTTCTGCTAGCTTTCGAATGTGTTTGCTCTTGCTTCTCTAGTTCTTTTAATTGCGATGTTAGAGTGTCAATTTTAGATCTTTCCTGCTTTCTCTTGTGGGCATTTAGTGCTCTAAATTTCCCTCTAAACACTGCTTTAAATGTGTCCCAGAGAATCTGGTATGTTGTATCTTTGTTCTCATTGGTTTCAAAGAACATCTTTATTTCTGCCTTCATTTCGTTATGTACCCAGTAGTCATTCAGGAGCAGGTTGTTCAGTTTCCATGTAGTTGAGCGGTTTTGATTGAGTTTCTTAGTCCTGAGTTCTAATTTGATTGCACTGTGGTCTGAGAGACAGTTTGTTATAATTTCTGTTCTTGTACGTTTGCTGAGGAGTGCTTTACTTCCAATTATGTGGTCAATTTTGGAGTAAGTATGATGTGGCGCTGAGAAGAATGTATATTCTGTTGATTTGGGGTGGAGAGTTCTATAGATGTCTATTAGGTCTGCTTGCTGCAGAGATGAGTTCAATTCCTGGATATCCTTGTTAACTTTCTGTCTCGTTGATCTGTCTAATGTTGACAGTGGAGTGTTGAAGTCTCCCATGATTATTGTATGGGAGTCTAAGTCTCTTTGTAAGTCTCTAAGGACTTGCTTTATGAATCTGGGTGCTCCTGTATTGGGTGCATATATATTTAGGATAGTTAGCTCTTCCTGTTGAATTGATCCCTTTACCATTATGTAATGGCCTTCTTTGTCTCTTTTGATCTTTGATGGTTTAAAGTCTGTTTTATCAGAGACTAGTATTGCAACCCCCACTTTTTTTGGTTCTCCATTTGCTTGGTAAATCTTCCTCCATCCCTTTATTTTGAGCCTATGTATGTCTCTGCATGTGAGATGGGTCTCCTGAATACAGCAGACTGATGGGTCTTGACTCTTTATCCAGTTTGCCAGTCTGTGTCTTTTAATTGGAGCATTTAGTCCATTTACATTTAAGGTTAAGATTGTTATGTGTGAACTTGATCCTGCCATTATGATATTAACTGGTTGTTTTGCTCGTTAGTTGATGCAGTTTCTTCCTAGCCTTGATAGTCTTTACATTTTGGCATGTTTTTGCAATGGCTGGTACCGGTTGTTCCTTTCCATGTTTAGTTCTTCCTTCAGGATCTCTTGTAAGGCAGGCCTAGTGGTGACAAAATCTCTAAGCATTTGCTTATCTGTAAAGGATTTTATTTCTCCTTCACTTATGAAACTTAGTTTGGCTGGATATAAAATTCTGGGTTTAAAATTCTTTTCTTTAAGAGTGTTGAAAATTGGCCCCCACTCTCTTCTGGCTTGAAGAGTTTCTGCCGAGAGATCTGCTTTTAGTGTGATGGGCTTCCCTTTGTGGGTAACCCGACCTTTCTCTCTGGCTGCCCTTAAGACTTTTTCCTTCATTTCAACTTTGGTGAATCTGGCAATTATGTGTCTTGGAGTTGCTCTTCTCGAGGAGTATCTTTGTGGCGTTCTCTGTATTTCCTGGATTTGAATGTTGGCCTGCCCTATTAGGTTGGGGAAGTTCTCCTGGATGATATCCTGAAGAGTGTTTTCCAACTTGGTTCCATTTTCCCCCTCACTTTCAGGCACCCCAATCAGACGTAGATTTGGTCTTTTTACATAATCCCATACTTCTTGCAGGCTTTGTTCATTTCTTTTTCTTCTTTTTTCTTTTGGTTTCTCTTCTCACTTCATTTCATTCATTTGATCCTCAATCGCTGACATTCTTTCTTCCAGTTGATCGAGTCGGTTACTGAAGCTTGTGCATTTGTCACGTATTTCTCGTGTCATGGTTTTCGTCTCTGTCATTTCGTTTATGACCTTCTCTGCATTAATTACTCTAGCCATCAATTCTTCCACTTTTTTTTCAAGATTTTTAGTTTCTTTGCGCTGGGTACGTAATTCCTCCTTTAGCTCTGAGAAGTTTGATAGACTGAAGCCTTCTTCTCTCATCTCGTCGAAGTCATTCTCCGTCCAGCTTTGATCCGTTGCTGGTGATGAGCTGTGCTCCTTTGGCGGGGGAGATGCGCTCTTATTTTTTGAATTTCCAGCTTTTCTGCCCTGCTTTTTCCCCATCTTTGTGGTTTTATCTGCCTCTGGTCTTTGATGATGGTGATGTACTGATGGGGTTTTGGTGTAGGTGTCCTTCCTGTTTGATAGTTTTCCTTCTAACAGTCAGGACCCTCAGCTGTAGGTCTGTTGGTGATTGCTTGAGGTACACTCCAGACCCTGTTTGCCTGGGTATCAGCAGCAGAGGCTGCAGAAGATAGAATATTTCTGAACAGCAAGTGTACCTGTCTGATTCTTGCTTTGGAAGCTTCCTCTCAGGGGTGTATTCCACCCTGTGAGGTGTGGGGTGTAAGACTGCCCCTAGTGGGGGATGTCTCCCAGTTAGGCTACTCAGGGGTCAGGGACCCACTTGAGCAGGCATTCTGTCCCTTCTCAGATCTCAACCTCCGTGTTGGGAGATCCACTGCTCTCTTCAAAGCTGTCAGACAGAGTCGTTTGCGTCTGCAGAGCCTTCTGCTGCGTTTGTTATTGTTTACTGTGCCCTGTCCCCAGAGGTGGAGTCTACAGAGACAGGCAGGTTTCCTTGAGCTGCTGTGAGCTCCACCCAGTTCGAGCTTCCCAGCAGCTTTGTTTACCTACTTAAGCCTCAGCATTGGCGGGCGTCCCTCCCCCAGCTTCGCTGCTGCCTTGCCGGTAGATCACAGACTGCTGTCAATGAGGGAGGCTCCGTGGGTGTGGGACCCTCCCGGCCAGGTGTGGGATATGATCTCCTGGTGTGCCTGTTTGCTTAAAGCGCAGTATTGGGGTGGGAGTTACCCGATTTTCCAGGTGTTGTGTGTCTCAGTTCCCCTGGCTAGGAAAAGGGATTCCCTTCCCCCTTGTGCTTCCCAGGTGAGGCGATGCCTCGCCCTGCTTCAGCTCTCGCTGGTCGGTCTGCAGCAGCTGACCAGCACCGATCGTCTGGCACTCCCCAGTGAGATAAACCCAGTACCTCAGTTGAAAATGCAGAAATCACCGGTCTTCTGTGTAGCTCGCGCTGGGAGTTGGAGACTGGAGCTGTTCCTATTCGGCCATCTTCTAAAAGTGATTCGAGGCTTTCTAATGATAGATTTTTGCCTGACCTCAGGCATTCCAATGACAAATATCTGAGTGTCCACAGGCATTCTAGGGATAGAGACCCTTGGCTGACCAGAGGCATTCTAATGGGAAAGACTCCTGGCCAACATCAGGCATTCTAATGATAGAGACAATTTTGAGACCTCAGGTATTCTACTGATAGAGACCCCGGACCACTCCATTCATTCTAATGATAGAGACATCTGGGCGACCTTATGCATTCTAAGAATAGAGACATCTGGCCAATCTCAGGTATTCTAACAGTTGAGCCTCCTGGTCAGCCTCAGGCATTCTACTAAAAAAGAGAGTTGGGTGACCTTAGCAATTTTAAGAAGAGAGAATCCTGGCTGACCCCAGGCATTCTAAAAATACACACCTAGGGGACCTCAGGCATTATATGTAAATAGACTCCTAATTGAACCCAGACATTCTAATGATAGAGACAGCTGGCCGACCTCAGGCATTCTAAGGACAGAGTCTCCTGGCCGAATCCAGGCATTCTAATAGGAGAGATTCCTTGCCAATATCAGGCAATCTAATGATAAGGACATCCAGATGAATTCCAACATTCTAACATAAAGACACCTGGCACACCTCAGGCATTCTAAGGATAGAGAAATCTGGCCTACCTCACACATTCTAATGGGAGAGTCTCTTGGCCAACTTCGAAAATTCTAATGATAGAGACACCTGGGCAATGTCAGGCGTTATAAAGATAGACACCTGGCCAACCCTAGTCATTCTAATAATACACACCTTGGAGATGTCAGGCATTCTAAGGATATAGACTCCTGGCCAACACCAGGCGTTCCACTGGGAGAGACTCCTGGCTGACCACAGGCATTCCAGTGCTACAGACACCTGGAAGACCTCAGGCATTCTAAGGATAGAGACATCTGGCTGACCTCAGGCATTCTAATGATAGGGATACCTGGCCAACCTCAGACATTCTAAGTATAGGCACTCCTGGCTGACCCCAGGGAGTCTAATTGTAGACACTTGGGCAAACTTAGGCATTCTAAGGATAGAAACTTCTGGCCGAACTCAGGCATTCTAATGACAAAGACACTTGGGCTACCTCAGGCATTCTACAAATAGAGACATCTGGCATACCTCAGGTATTGTAATGGCTTAGTCTTCTGGCCTGCATTCTAATGATAGAGACCTCAGACCTTCTAAAGATAGAGACTCCCAGCCAACCCCAGGCATTCTAATGATACACACCTTGGCAACCTCAGTCATTCTAAGGATAGAGACTCCTGGCCAATCCCTGGCAGTCTGATGATAGACAAGTGGGTGACCTCAGGCATTCTAAACATGGAGACTGCTCTCCAACCTCAGGAATTTTAATAATAAGGACAGCTGGCTGACTTCAGACATTCTAAGGACAGAGACTCCTGACCAACGCTAGGCATTCTAATGAAAGAGACTCTTTGTTGACCCGAGGCTACTTCAGACATTCTAAGAATAGAGACTCCTGGCCAATCCCAGGCATTCTAATGATAGAGATACTTGGGCGACCTCAACCGTTCCAAGGATAGAGACATCTGGTTGACCTCATTCATTCTAATGGTTGAGTCTCCTGGTGGATCCTGTCATCCTAATGATGAAGACACCTGGGTGACCTCAGGCGTTGTAAGGATAGAGACTCCTGGCTGAACCCACGCATTCTAATGATACATATTTGGGTGATTTTAGGCATGCTAAGAATAGAGACTCCTTGTCGAGACAAGACATTTTAATGATAGAGTCCCCTGGCTGACCTCATGTATTCTAAGAATAAATACATGGAGTCAATCTCAGTAGTCTAACCAGAGAGTCTCCTGGCTGGCCCCAGGCATCCTAATAATAGGGACAGCTGGGTGACCTCAAGAATTCTAGGGATAGAGTCTCCTGCCTGACCTTTGGTATTCTAAAAATAGGCACATCTGGCCCACCTCAGTTATTCTAACAAAAGATTCTCCTGGCTGACTTCAGTCATTCTGGTGATAGAGACACCTGTGTGACTTCAGGCATTCTAAGAATGAAGACTTCTGACTGAACCCAGGCATTCTAAAGATAGAAACACATGGCTTACCTCAGGCATTCTAAGGATAAAGACTCCTGGAGGACCTCAGGCATTCAAATAGGAGAGATTTATTGGCAACACCAGGCATTCTAATTGTAGAAACACCTGGGTGACCCCTGGCATTCTAAGGATACAGACACCTGGCCAACCTCAGACATTTCAATGGGAAAGACTCCTTACCTACCAGGAGTACTCTAAAAATAGTCATGTGGCTGACCTCATGCATTCTAACGGAAGAGTCTCCTGGCCAACTGCAGGCATTCTAATGATAGAGACACCTGGGTGACCTCAGACATTCTACTGGGAGAGACTGCAGGTCAACCCCAGACATTCTAAGGATAGAGACATCTGGCCACTCTCAGGCATTTTAACAGAAGAGTCTGTTTCCGACCCAAGGCATTCTAATGATAAAAACACCAGCTGACCTGAGGCATTCTAAGGATATAGACTACTGGCAGACCTCAGTCATTCTAATGACAGACACATAGGTGATCTCATGCATTCTAAGAAGGGAGGCTCTTGGCCAACCCTGGGGACTCTAATGATAGAGACACCTTGGCGACATCTGGCATTCTAAGGATAGAGATATCTGACAGACCTGAGGCATTCTAAAGGGACAGTCTCCAGGCCGACCCTAGGTATTCTAATGACAGATACACCTGGGCGACCTTAGGCATTCTAAGGCTGGAGACTCCTGGCCAACTCCTGGCATTCTAATGGGAGAGAATCCTAGCCGATCCCAGGCATTCTCATAGTGGAGACACCTAGGCAACGTGTGGCATTCTAAGGATAGAGACGCCTGGCCAACCGCAGTCATTCTGAAGGGAGAGAATCTGGGCCCAACCCAGGCATTCTAAAAGCAGAGACATGTGGTCCACCTTAGGCACTCTAAAAGGGGAGTCTCAACACTGATCCCAGGCATTCTAATGTCGGGGACAGCTGGGTGGCCTCAGACATTTTAAGGATAGAGACTCTTGAACGACCCCAGGCATTCTAATGATAGAGACATCTGTGTGATCTCTCACAATCTAAATGATAGAGACACCTGGGTGACATCAGGAATTCTAAGGATAAAGACTCCTGGCTGACATAATGCATTCTAATGATAGACACCTGGGCTACCTCAGGCATTCTAAAGATAGAGAATCCAGGCCAACACCAGCCATTCTAATGACAGAGACAAGTAGCCGACCTGAGGCATTCTAAAAATAGAGACACCTGGCTTATTCCAGGCATTCTAATGATATAGGCCCCTGTCCAACCTCATACATTCTAAAGATAGACTTCTGATTGATCCTGGGAATTCTAATGGGGGAGACTCCTGGCTGGCGCCAGAAATTCTAATAATAGAGACACAAGGGGGACCTCCGGCATTCTAAGGATAGAGACACTTGGCCGGCCGACATCAGGAAGTATAACAGGAGAGACTCCTGGCCGATTCCAGGCATTCTAAGGATAGACACATGTGGCTGATTTCAGCATTCTAACCAGAGAGTCTCCTGTCCGGCCACATGCATCTTAATGATAAGGACGCCTGAATGAATTCAGGCATTCCAACGGGAGAGTCTCCTGACTGACCCCAGGCATTCTAATAATAGAGACACCTAAGGGACCTCAGACATTTTAACGATAGAGAAACCTGGCCGACATCACACATTCTATAGATAGAGACTCCTGGCCTATCCCAGGCATTCTAATGGGAGAGACTACCTGCCAACTCTAGACATTCTAATTATAGAGAAACCTGGGTGACCTCTGGCATTTTAAGAATAGAGACAACTGGCAGACCTCAGGAATTCTAACGGGAGTGACTACTGGCCTACCACAGGCATTCTAAGGGTAGAGACATGTGGCAGACCTCAGGAATTCTAACGGGAGAGACTCCTGGCTGACCACAAGGTTTCTAATGATAGAGAGATTGTGGGCAACCTCTGGCATTCTATGGTAGAGACATCTGGCCAACATCAGCATTCTATACAGAGTTTACTGGCTAACCCCATTCATTCTAATGATAAAGATACCTGGATTACCTCTGGCATTCTAAGGATAGAGACTTTTCGCCGACCCTAGGCATTTTAATGATAAGTACCTGGGCAACCTCAGGAATTCTAAGAAAAGAGACTTCTGACTCACCCCAGGAATTCTAATGACAGAGACACTTGGCCGACCTCAGGCATTTTAAGGATAGAAACTTCTGTCTGAGGGAAAGCATTCCAATTATAGAAACACTTGGCTGATCTCAGGCATTCTAATGATAGAGACACCTGGGTGACATTTGGCTTTCTAGAAATAGAAACACGTTGCTGCTCTCAACATTCTAATGAGAGAGTCTCCTGGCCAATGCCAGGCATTCTAAAGGTAGAGACACCTGGGCAACCTCAGGAATTCTAAGGACAGAGACCCTTGGCCAACCTTAGACATTCTAATGATAGACATCTGGGTAACCTCAGGCATTCTGAGGATAGAGACTCCTGGCCAACCCAAAGGATTCTAATGATACAGACAACTGGGCAACCTCTGGCATTCTAAGGATAAGCATATCTGGTTGAACACTGGCACTTTGATAGGAGATTCCCCTAGTCACTCTAGACATTCAAATCATAGAGACATCTGGCTGACCACCTGAATTATAAAGATGGCCTCCTGGCTGACCACAGGCATTCTTATAATAGACACCTGGAAGACCCCAGACATTCTAATTACAGAGTCTCTTGACCTACCCCAGGCATTCTAATGATAGACACACCTGGCCAACCTTAGGCATTCTAAGGACAGAGTCTCCTAGCTGACCCCATGCTAATGGAAGAGACTCCTGGCAAACCACATGCATTCCAATTATAGCAACACCTGGGCAACCTCTGGCAACCTAAAAGTAGAAGCACCTGGCGTACCTCAGGCATGCAAATGAGAGAGACTTCTAGCTGATCACAGGCATTCTAAGGATAGAGGCATGTAAGGGACATCAGGCAATCTAACAGGAGAGGCTCCTGGCCAGCCACAGGCATTTGAAAAATAGAGACATCTGGCCTATAGAAGCATTTTAATGGGAGAGTCTCCTGGTTGGCCCCAGGCATTCTAATGGCAGAGATACCTGGGCGACCTCAGGCATGCTAAGGATTGAAATTCCTACTTGACTCCCGGCATTCTAATGATAGACACCTGGGTGACCTCAGGCATACTAGAGTCTCCTGGCCATCCACAAGCATTTCAACAGGGGGAGTCCTGGCCAACCTGAGACATTATAATGATAGAGACACCTGGAGGGCCTCAGGCATTCTAAAAATAGAGACTTGTGGCCGACCCTAGGCATTCTAATGATACAGACATTTTGGCAACCTCCAGGATTCTTAGGGATAAACACTTATGGGTGACCTCAGGAATTCTAAGGATAGAGACTCCTGGCCCTCCTCAGGCATTCTCATGATAGAGACACCTGCCAAACTTCAGCATTCTAAGAATAAAGACTCCTGGCTGACCCCAGACATTCTAATGATAGACAACTGGGTAACCACTGGCATTATAAGGATAGAGACTCCTGATTTACCCAGTCTTCTAATAATAAGAGACACCTGGCTGAACTCAGGCATTCTAAAAATAGAGACTCCTGGCCGACCACAAGCATGCTAATGAGAGAGACTGCTGGTTGACCCCAGACAATAAAGTGATAGAGACATCTGGGCAACCTGGGACATTCTAAGGATTATGACCCCTGGCCAGCACCAAACAAAGCACCAAACAATCTAATGCTAGGGACACCTGACCAACCTCTGGCATTCTAAGCATAGAGTCATCTCGCTGACCTCAGGAATTCTAATGAGAGAGTTTCCTGGCCAACCCCAGGCATTCTAAGAATAGAGACATCAGGCTGACCTCAGGCAGTCTAACAAGATAGTATGCTGGTCGACTCCAGGCCTTCTAATGATAGAGACACCTGGGCTACCTCTGGCTTTCTAAGGATAGAGACAGCTGGCCGTCCTAAGGCATTCTTATGGGAGACACTCCAGGCCAACCTCAGGCATTCTAAGGACAGACTTATATGGCTGATCTGAGGCATTTTAACAGGAGAGTCTCAAGGCAGACCCCAGGCATTTAATGATAAAGACACCTGGGGAAACCCAGGCATTCTAAAAATATATACTCATGGCCAAACCGAGACAGTCTGGTGATAGAGACACCTGGGAGACACTTCTCATTCTATGGATAGAAACATCTGGCCGACCTCAGGCATTCTAACGGTAGAGTTTTCTGGCCAAATCTTAGTCATTCTAATGATAAAGTTACCTGGCCATCCTCAGACATTCTAATGATAGAGACTCGTGGTCGACACCAGGCATTTTAATGATAGACATGTGGGTGACCTCAGGCATTCTAAGAACAGAGAACCCTGGCCGACCTCATGTAATGTAATGATAGAGATACCTAGCCTACATCAGGTCTTTTAAAGATAGAGTCTCTGGGCCAACCATGGGCATTCTAATGGGAAAGGTTCCTGGCCAACCCCAGGCATTCTAATGATAGAGACACCTGGGCGACCTCAGGCATTCTAAGGATAGTGTCTCCTGGCTTGCCCCAGACATTCTAATAAAAGAGACACCTGGCTGACCTCTGGCATTCTAAGAATAGAGACATCTGGCTGACCTCAGGCATTCTTAAAAGAGATCATTCTGGTTGACTCCAGGCATGCTGAGGATATAGACAGCAGGTTGACCTCAGGCATTCTAATGGGAGAGTGTTCTTGCCCACTAAAGGCATTCTAATGATAGAGGCCCCTGGGCCACTTTCTAAGGGTAAATACATCTGACCGACCTCAGACATTCTAAGTATAGAGACTTCTGGCTAACCCAGGCATTCTAATGATAGAGAAACCTGAGCGATATCCGTCATTCTAAGGATAGGGTCACCTATCCAACCTCAGGCATTCTAATGGTACAGAGTCCTGGCTGACTCCAGGCATTCTAACAAGAGAGACTCCTGGCTGACCCCAGGAATTCTAATGATAGAGACATCTGGTTGGTCTCAGGCAATCTAAGGACAGAGATTCCTGGCTGACCCCAGGTATTCTAATAGGATAGACTCCTGATCGACCTCAGTCATTCTAATGATGGAGACACCTGGGTGACCTCAGGCATTCTAAGGATGGTAACTCCTGGCCTGCCCCAGACATCCTAATGATAGAGACACCTGGCTGAAATGTGGCATTCTAAGGATAAAGACATCTGGCTGACCCCAGGCATTCTTAAAAGAGAGCATTCTAGTTGATCCCAGGCATTCTAAGGATAGAAACAACTGGTCAACCTCAGTCATTCTAACAATAGAGACTCCTGACGACCCCAGGCATTCTAAAGATAGAGATATCTGGCCGACCTCAGACATTCTATAAGTAAAATTTGCTGGCTGACCCCAGGCATTCTAATGATAGAGACACCTGGCCAAACTCAGGCATTCGAAAGATAGAGATTCCTGGCTTACCCCAGGCATTCGAAGGAAAGAGACTCCTGGTCAACCAGAGCCATTCCAATTATGGAGACACCTGGGCAACCTCTGCCATTCTAAGGATAGAGACTCCTTGCCGACCACAGGCATACTAGCAGGAGAGACTCCTGGTTGACCACAGGCATTCTAAGACTAGAAACATGTGGCCGAAATAAGACATTCTAACTAGAAAGACTCCTGACTCACCCCAGGTATTCTTATGATAGAAACACCTTGACAATGTCAGACATTCTAAGGATAGAGATTCCTGGCCAACCCCTGGCATTCTAATGATAGAGATATCTGGGCAACCTTCAACATTCTAAGCATAGAGATATCTGGTCGACCCCAGGCATTCTAATTGCCTGGGCAACCACAGGCATGCTAACGATCGAGACCCTTGTCCTAACTCAGGCATTCTAATAAAAGAGACGACCTCAGGTATTCTAAGGATAGTGACTCCTTTCCTATCTCTGGCCCATCTCAGGCATTATCATGGGAGGGACTTCTGTCAGATCTCATTTATTCTTATGGGAGAGACACCTGGCCGAACTCACTTATTTGAAGGGAAGAGACTCATGGCCAACCTCGTGAATTCTAAGGGGAGAGACTCTTAGTCCACCTCAGGCATTGTAACAGGAGAGACACCTGGTTGATCTCAGGCATTCTAACAGGGTGTAAACTGACTGATCTCAGGCATTCAAAGGGGGAGAGACTGCTGTTCAAACTCAGGCACTCCAATGGGAGAGACACCTGGCTGACCTCAGGCATTCTAACAGGAGAGACACCTGACTGATCTCAGGCATTGTAATTGGTGAGAAATCTCACTGACCTCAGGCACTCTAAGGTGAGAGTCTTCTGGCCAGCTTCAAGCATTGCAGGGAAAGATATTCCTGGCCTACTTCAGGCTTTCAAATGGGAGAGATACCAGGTAGACCTCAAATATTCTTACAGGGAGACTCGTGGTATACCTAAAGCATTTTGAATGAAAGACACCTTGCTGACTACAGGCATTCTAATGGGAGAGACACCAGTCTGTTTTCTGGTATTTTATTTGGAGAGACTCTTGACCAATCTCAAGCATTTTAATTGGAGAGACTCCTGGCATACCTTAGGCATTCTAACAGGAGAGACTCCTGGCTGTTCTCTGGTATTCCAACAGAAGAGACTCCTGGCTGACCTCAGGCATTCTAAAGGGAGAGAATCCTGGCTGACCTTATTTATTCCAATGGGAGAGACACCATGCCAACCTCAGGTGCTCTAATAGTAAAGACACCTGGGTGAACTTACACATTTCAACCAGAAAGACACCTTGCTTGGGTCAGGTATTCTAATGGGAGAGACACCTGGCTGACCTCAGGCATACTAAAGGTGGAGAATCCTGCCCATATTCAAGCATTCTATGAAGAGAGATACCTGGTCACCTTCGTGCATTGTATCAGTGGAGACACCTGGCTGATCTCACTTATTCTAACAGGTGAGACAATTGGCCAAACACGGGCATTCTAAGAAGAACGTCTCCTGAATGACCTAAGGTATTCTGAGTGGAGAGACTCCTGGCCTCAGGCATTCTAACTGGAGGGACACCTGGATGGCCTTGAGCATTTCAAGAGGAGAGACACCTGGTTCAACTCAGACATTCTTATGAGAGTGACGTCTAGCCTACCTCCACCTAAGGGTGGAGGCACCTGGCCGACCTCAGGCATTCTAACGGAAGAGGCCCCTGGCCAATCTCATTCATTCTAATGCGAGAGACACCTGGCTGACGTTAGCCTTTCTGTCGGGAGAGACTTCTGACCATCCTCATTTAGTCTAAGGAGAGAGACATCTGGCTGACCGCAGGCATTCAAAGGAGAGAAATTCCTGGCCTACCATAGGCATTCTAAGGGGAGAGGCTTCTGACCTATCTTAGAAATTATAAGTAGAGAGTCCCCTGGCTGATGTCAGGCATTCTAATGAGAAAGACACCTGACCGACCATATTTATTCCAACATGAGAGACCCTGGCCAACTTCAGGCGTTCTGAAGAAAGAGTCACCTGGAGGACATCAGGCATTCTAATGTGAGAAACATCTGGCTGGCCAAAAACTAAAAAGAAAACCTACCTGTAAAAATGCTTTGGGATGTTTGGATTCATCTCACAGAATAGAAACCGTGTTTTGATTCAGCAGGATGGAAACACTCTGTTTATAGAATCTACAAAGGGACATTTTGAGGTCATTGAAGCCTAAAGTGGAAAACCAAATATCTCACCATAAAAAGTAGAAACAAGATATCTGTGAAAATTGTTCAAGATGTGTGGATCATCTCACAGGATGAAACTTGTGCTTGGATTCACCAGGTTGGAATCACGTTTTTTGTGGAATCTACAAAGGGACATTTCTGAGTTCACTCAACTCTATAGTGAAAAACCGAATATCCCAAGAAGAAAACTAGAAACAAGCTATCTGTGAAAATGCTTTGTGATGTGTCTATTCATCTCACAGAATGGAACATGTGTTTTGATTCACCAGGTTGTAAAGACTATTTTTATAGAATGTACAAAGGGGAATTTATGAGCTCATTGAGGCCTATACAAAAAATGGAATATTATGAAAAAAATTTAGAAACAAGCTTTGAAAAAGCTTTGTGATATATGAGTTCATCTCACAGAATGGAATATGTGTTTTTATTCCCCTGGTTAAAAATACTCTTGTTGTAGAATCTACCAATAGACATTTATGAGCCTATTGAAACCTATAGTGAAATAGTAAATATCCCTCATTAAAAAATAGAAACAACCTACATGTGAAAATGCTTTGTGATGTGTGGATTAATCTTACAGACTGAAAACTGTTCTGATTCACCAGGTTGGAAACACTCCTTTTGTAATATCTAAGATGAGAGTTTCCTGAGGCCATTGAAAACTACAGTGAAAAAGCGAATATCCCACATCAAAAACTAGAAACAAGCTATCTGTGGAAATACTCTTTGATCTGTGAATTCACCTCATAGAGTGGAACCTTTGTTTTGATTCACCAGGGAGGCAACACTTGCTTTGTAGTATCTGCAAAGAGACATATCTGAGCTCATTGAAGCCAATAGTGAAAAACAGAATATGTGGCGATAAAAACTAGAAACAAGGTATCTGTGGAAATAATTTGTGATGTTTGGATTCATCTTCTAGAATGGAGCTTGTTTTTATTCACAGGTTGTAAACACAGCTTTTGTAGCATCTACAAAGAGACATTTCTGAGTCCATTTAAGCCTAAGGTAAGAAATCAAATATCCCTTGATAAGAAGTAAAAAACAAACTATCTGTGAAAATGCTTTGTGATGTATGGATTCATCTCACATAATGGAACCCATTTTTGATCCACCAAGTTAGAAACACTCTTTTCATACAATCTATGAAAGGACATTTCTGAGTCCGTTAAAGACTAGAGTGAAAAACAAATATCCCACATTAAAATCTAGAAACAAGCTATCTGTGAAAATGTTTTGTGATGTGTGAATTCAACTAAATAAGTTAAAACTTGGTTTTGATTCAAAGGTTGGAAACAATCTTTTTGTGGAATCTACAAAAAAAAAAAAAAATTGTGAGCCATTGAGGCCTAAAATGAAAACACAAATATCCAGAGGTAAAAAGTAAAAAAAAAAGATATCTGTGAAAATGTCTTGAGATGTTTAGATTCATCTCAGAGAATGGAACCTGTGTTTTGATTCAACAGGTTGAAAACACTCTTTTAGTATAATCTATGAAGGGACATTTCAGAGCCCATTAAAGTCTATAGCAAAAAATCGATAATCCTGCTATAAAAAATAGAAACAATCTAACAGTAAAAATACTTTATGATGTGTGGATTAGTCTCAGAGAATGAAACCTGTGCTTTCATTCGACAGGTTGCAAAGACTCTTTTTGTAGAAACTACAAAGAGTTATTTCTGATCCCATTCTGGTCCATAAGGGAAAGTGAATATCCCACATTAAAAAGTAGAAACTAGCTGTCTGTGAAAATGCTTTGTGATGTGTAGATTCATCTCACAGAATCCAACCTATGTTTTGATTCAAGTTTGAAGCACTCTTTTTGTAGAATATAGGAAGGAAAA
Organism: Chlorocebus sabaeus; assembly: GCF_047675955.1. Classification (NCBI taxonomy): domain Eukaryota; kingdom Metazoa; phylum Chordata; class Mammalia; order Primates; family Cercopithecidae; genus Chlorocebus; species Chlorocebus sabaeus. Next base: position 94,959,124 of record NC_132933.1, on the reverse strand, counting down.
AGTCTCAGCCCATTGAAACAATAAGAAAAAATTGAATATCCCATCATAAAAACAAGACATAAGCTATCTGTAAAAATGTGTGGATTAAACTCACAGAAATAAAGCTGCTTTCTGATTCACCAGGTTGGAAACACTGTTTTGTTTTTGTTGTTGTTGTTGTTGTTTTGTGTGTGTTTTTGTTTTTGTTTGTTTTTTTGTAGAATATACAGAGAAATATTTCTGAGTCCACTGAGGCAAATAAGGAAAAATCGAATATTCTGCGATAAAAGCCAGAAACAACATATATGTGAAAATGTTTTATGATGTGTAGATTCATCTCACAGAATGGAACATGTGTGAAGCCTAGAGTGAAAAACAAATACCTCACATTAAAACTTAGAAACAAGCTATTTGTCAAAATGCTTTGTGATGTGTGGATTCATTCAGTGTTAAACCTTTGCTTTGATTCACCAAGTAGGAAATACTGTTTTTGTAGAATCTAAAAAGGGACATTTCTGAGCCCATTGAAGCCTAAAATAAAAAATCAAATACCCCGTGATAAAAAGTAGAAACAAGCTATCTGTGAAAATGCTTTGTGATGTGTGGATTCATCTCACAGAATGGAATCTGTGTTTTGATTCACCACATTGGGAACACTCCTTTTGTAGAATCTATAAAAGACAATTTCTGAGCCCATGGAGGCCAATAAAAAAGATAAAATATCCCACAATAAAAACTAGAAGCAATCTAACTGTAAAAAATTTTTGTAATATGTGGATTTATCTCACAGAATGGTACCTGCGTTTTGATTCTCCAGGTTTGAAACATTCTTTTTGTAGAACCTACAAAGGGACATTTCTGAGCCCATTGTGGCCAAAAAGGAAAATAAAAAATTCTGCAATAAAAACTAGAAACAAGCAATCTGTGAAAATGCTTTGTGATATGTGATTTCATCTCACAGAATGAAATACTTTGAAAACACCTTGTTTTGGAGAATCTACAGGGGTACAATTCTGAGCCCATTGAAGCCAAGAGTGAAAAATGGATATCTCATGATAAAAACTAGAAACATGATATCTGTAAAAATTCTTTATGATATGTGGATTCATCCAAGAGAATAGAACCTGTGTTATATTCACCAGGCAGGAAACACATTTTTTTTTTTTTTGTAGAATCTATAATGTGACATTATAAGTCCTTTGAAGCCTATAAGAAAAAACTGAATATCCCGTGATGAAAAATAGAAAAAGCTATCTGTGAAAATGCTTTGTAATGTGTGGATTTATCTAAGATAATGGATCCTGTGTTTTAATTGACCAGGTTGTAAAAACTCTCTTTGTATAATCCATGGAGAGACATTTCTGAGCCCATTGAGGCCAATAAGGAAAAATAGAATATTCTGCTATGAAAACTAGAAACAAGTTTTCTGAAAATTCTGTGTGATGTGTGGATTCATCTCACACATGAAATATGTGTTTTGATGCACCAGGTTGTAAACACTTTTTTTGTAGAATCTACAAAGGGACATTTCTGAGACTATAGAGGTCCCTAAAAAAATAAAATATTCCATGATAAATACTAGAAAAAAGCCATCTGTAAAAATGCTTTGTGATGTATGAGTTCATCTCAAAGAATGGAACCTGCATTTTTTTTTTCAAAATTTAAATATATTTTATTAGACTGTATACATTAAAATATAAAAATTAGAAATAAAAATGACTTGTCTTTTTTTATTTTTTATTTTTATTTATTTTATTTATTTATTAATTATTATTATAATAATTTAAGTTCTAGGGTACATGTGCATAACGTGCAGGTTTGTTACATATGTATACTTGTGCCATGTTGGTGTGCTGCACCCATCAACTCGTCAGCACCCATCAACTCATCATTTATATCAGGTATAACTCCCAATACAATCCCTCCCCCCTCCCCCCTCCCCCCTCCCCATGATAGGCCCCGGTGTGTGATATCCCCCTTCCCGAGTCCAAGTGATCCCATTGTTCAGTTCCCACCTATGAGTGAGAACATGCGGTGTTTGGTTTTCTGTTCTTGTGATAGTTTGCTAAGAATGATAGTTTCCAACTTTAACAGGTGCTGGAGAGGATGTGGAGAAATAGGAACACTTTTACACTGTTGGTGGGATTGTAAACTAGTTCAATCATTATGGAAAACAGTATGGCGATTCCTCAAGGATCTAGAACTAGATGTACCATATGACCCAGCCATCCCATTACTGGGTATACCCAAAGGATTATAAATCATGCTGCTATAAAGACACATGCACACGTATGTTTATTGCAGCACTATTCACAATAGCAAAGACTTGGAATCAACCCAAATGTCCATCAGTGACAGACTGGATTAAGAAAATGTGGCACATATACACCATGGAATACTATGCAGCCATAAAAAAGGATGAGTTTGTGTCCTTTGTAGGGACATGGATGCAGCTGGGAACCTGCATTTTTATTCAACAGATTGGAAACAAAATTTTTGAAAAATCTATAATGGGAAGATTCTGAGTCAACAGATTGGAAACAAAATTTTTGAAAAATCTATAATGGGAAGATTCTGAGTCCATTGAGTCACATATGGAAAAAATTGAATATCCTGCAATAAAAACTAGAAATAAGCTATCTGTGAAAATAATTTGTGATATGTGGATTCATCTCACAGAATAAAACCTATGTTTTCATCCACTAGTTTGGAAGCACTCTTTTTATAGAATCTATGAAGAAACATTTCTGAGTCCATTGAAACCTGAAGTGAAAAAACCAATATCCAATGATAAAAAGTAGAAACAAGATATCTGTAAAAATCGTTTGAGATATGTGGGTTAATCTTGTAGAATGAAACCTCTGTTTTGATTCACTAGGTTAGAAACACTCTTTTGATATAATCTATGAAGGGACATTTCTGAAGCTACTGAAGCATGTAGTACAAAACTGAATATCCTGTGATAAGAACTAGAAACAAGCTATTTGTCAAAGTGCCTTGTGATGGGTGAATTCATTTCCTAAAGTGGAAACTGTGCTTTTATTCACCAGGTTGGAAACACTCTTTTTCTACAATTTAGAAAGGAATATTTCTGAGCACATTGAACCCTACTGTGTAAAACTGAATGTTACAGGATAAAATAGAAACAAGCTGTCTGTGGAAATGCTTTGTGATGTGTGGATTCAACTCACAGTATGGAACCTGTGTTTGGATTCACCAGTTTGGAAACACTCTTTTGCTAGAATCTACGACGGGATACTTTGGAGCCCACTGAAAGCCTACAGTGAAAAGCAGATTATTCCACATTAAAAAGTAGAAACGGGTGGGCACGTGGCTCACAACTGTAATCCAGTACTTTAGGAGGCTGAGGTGAGCAGATCACGAGGTCAGGAGTTTGAGAGCAGCTTGGCCAACTTAGTGAAACCCTGTATTTACTAATAATAGAAAAAAACTACCTGGGTGTTGTGGCAGGTGCCTGTAATCCTAGCTACTTGGGAGGCTGAGGCAGGAAAATCGCTTGAACCTAGGATGCAGAGGTTACAGTGAGCCGAGACTGTGCCACTGCACTCTAGCCCAGGTGACAGTGAGATACTCCATCTCAAAAAAAAAAAAAAAATGTAGAAAGAAGCTATCTGTGAAAAGGTTTTGTGTTGTGTGGATTCATCCAGGGAATGGAACCTGTTTTTTGAGTCACCAGATTGGAAACATTTTTTTTTTTGGTAAAATCTACAAAAGGAAATTTCTGAGCCCATGGAGGTCCATTAAAAACATCTATTATCCCACGATAAAAACTAGAATCATTCTGTCAGTGAAAAAGCTCTAAGATGTGTAGATTCTTCTCACAGAATGAAACCTGAGTTTTGATTCCCCAGATGGGAAACACACATTTTGTAGAATCTACAAAAGGATATTTATGAACTCAATTGAGACCAATAAGGAAACTTTGAATATTCCTGTGATGAAAACTAGTAACAAGGTGTCTGTGAAAATGCTTTGTGATGTGTGGATTCACCTCACAAAATGGAACCTCTGTTTTGATTTGCTAGGTTGGAAACACTCTTTTTGTAGAGTCTACCGAGGGACATTTCTGAGACCATTGAGGCAAATAAGGAAAGATCAAGTATCCTACGATAAAAACTAGAAACAAGCTATCTGTGAAAATGCTTTGTGATGTGTGGATTCATCTCACAGAGTTAAGCCTTTGTTTTAATTCACCAGTTTGGAAGCATTCTTTTAGTAAATCTGCAAAAGAACATTTCTAAGCCCACTGAGATTAATTAAAAAAAAATTAATGTCTCATGATGAACACTAAAACAATATATCTGCAAAATTCTTATGATGTATAAATTTATCTCACAGTTTGAAACCTGTGTTTGATTCACCAGGGTATAAATACTCTGCAGAATCTATGAAGCGACCTTGTTGAGCCCATTGAAACCTATAGTGGAAAAACAAATATCCTGCAATAAAAATCAAAAGCAAGGTGTTTGGAAAAATGCTTTGTGATGTGTGGATTCACTGCCCAGAATAAAATCTGGGTTTTGATTCACCCGGTTGGAAACACTATTTTGTAGACTCTACATAGGGACGTTTCTGAGCCCATTGAAGCCCATAGTGAAAAAACAAATATCCCAGGGGCGGCAGGAAGGGGGGAACTAAAAACAAGCTATATATGAAAATGCTTTTTTGATGTGTGGATTCATCTCACAGAATGGAAATTGTATTTTGATTCACCAGGTTGGAAACACTCTTTTTGTATAATCTACAAAGGGACATTTGTTAGCCAATTGAAACCTGTGGTGAAAAACCGAATATCCTGCATTAAAAATAGAAACAACCTACCTCTGAAAATGCATTGTGATTTCTGGATTCATCTCCTAGAATGAAAACTGTGTTTCGATTCACCAGCTTGGAAATACATGTTTTGTAGGATCTACAAGGGGACATCTCTGAACCCATTGAAGCCTATAGTGAAAAAGTGAATGTCCTGTGATAAAACCTAGAAACCAGCTATCTATGAAAATGCTTTGGAATGCGTGGATTTATTTCCAGAATGGAGCCTGTGTTTTGATTCACCAGGTTGGAGCCACTCTTTTGGTAGAAGGTACGAAGGAACATTTCTGAGCCTGATGAAGCTTAGAGTGAAAAACCGGATATAACACGATAAAAACTACCAAAAAAAAAAAAAAAAAAAAAAAAAGGCTGTATGTAAAAATACTTGGTGAAGTGCAGATGCATCTTACAGAATGCAACCTGCGTTTTGATTCACCAAATTGAAACACTCTTTTTGTAGACTCTATGTAGAGACATTTCTGGGCCCATTGAATCCTATAGTGAAAAACAAAATATCCCGTGATAATAAGTAGAAGCAAGCTACTTGTGAAAACACTTTCTGTTTTCCAAGATATGTGAATTTATCTCACAGAATGGAACCTGTGTTTTGATTCACCAGGTTGGAAACACTTTTTGTAGAATCTATGAAGGGACATTTCTGAGCTTATTAAAGCCTCTAACAAAAACCCGAATATCCTGCAACAAAAACTATAAACAAGCAATCTGTGAAAACACTTTGTGATATGTGAATTTATCTCACATAAAAGAACCTGTGTTTTTATTATCCAGGTTGGAAACACTCTTTTTTAACAATCTACGATGGGGCCGGGCGCGGTGGCTCAAGCCTGTAATCCCAGCACTTTGGGAGGCCGAGACGGGCGGATCATGAGGTCAGGAGATCGAGACCATCCTGGCTAACACGGTGAAACCCCGTCTCTACTAAAAAATACAAAAAACTAGCTGGGCGAGGTGGCGGGCGCCTGTAGTCCCAGCTACTCGGGAGGCTGAGGCAGGAGAACGGCGTGAACCCGGGAGGTGGAGCAGTGAGCCGAGATCCGGCCACTGCACTCCAGCATGGGCGGCAGAGCGAGACTCCGTCTCAAAAAAAAAAAAACAAAACTTTCTATCCCATGATAAAAATTAGAAACAAGCTATTGTTGAGAATGCTTTGTGCTGTCAGAATTCAAAATCAAAACAAAGAATGCTTTGTTTTGATTCCCCAGGTTGTAAACACATTTTTGTAGAATCTATGAAGGGACATTTCTGAGACTATTGAGGCCCATAAGAATAAATACAATGTCTTGAGATAAAAAGTAGAAACAAGCAATTTGTAGAAATGCTTTGTGATGTGTGACAATATCTCAAATAATGGAACTTTTTTGGAATCTTCAGGTTGGAAACACACTTTTTGTAGAATCTACATAGGGACATTTGAGAGAACATCGAAGCCAAAGTGAAAACTTGTGTTTTTATTCAGCAGTATGAAAACATTCTTTTTGTATATCTATGAAAAGACATTTCTGAACCCATTGAGTTCCATTGTGAAAAACCGAATATCCCGTGATAAAATCTAGAAACAAGCTATCTGTGTAAATGTTTTGTGATGTACAACTTCATCTCAAAGAGTGGAACCTGTGTTTTGATTCAACAGGATGGAAACACTCTTTTTCTAGAATCTACAAAGGACTTTTCTGAACCCATTAAGCCAATAGTGAAAAAGCAAGTATCCCACAATAAAATCTAGAAACAACTATCTGTGAAAATACTTCATGATGTGTCACTTTATCTCACAGAATTGAACCTGTCTTTTGATTAACCACATTGGAAAAACTTTTTGTAGAATCTACCAAGGGACATTTCTGAGCACATTGAAACGTATAGTAAAATACCATATATCCCGTGATACAAATTAGAAACAAACTATCTTGGAAAATGCTTCATGATGTGAAGATTCATCTCAGGGTATGGAATATGTGTTTTGATTCACCAGGTTGGAAATACTTTGTTGAAGAGACTATGAAGGGACATTTCTGAGCCCATTAAGCCCCCTTTAGATTAATCAAATATCCAACCATAAGAACTAGAAAGAAGGTATTTGTGCAAATTTTTGTGATCTGTGGATTCATCTCACAGAAAGAAACCTGTGTTTTGATTCACCAAGTGGAAGCCATCTTTTTGTAGAATCTATGAAGGAATATTTCTGAGCCCATTAAGACACATAAGGACAAATAGAATATCCTGTGATAAATGCTAGAAACAAACTATCTGTGAAAATTGTTTGTAATGTGTCTCACAGAAAGGAACTTGAGTGTTGATTAGCCAGGTTGCAAACACTCTTTTTGTAGAAACTGCAAAGGGACGTTTTGAAGCCCATTGAATTTTACAGAGAAAAACTGAGTGTCACGTGATAAAAGCTATCTGTAAACACGCTTTGTCACTTAAATTCATCTCACAGAATGGAACCTTCATTGTGATTGAACAGGTGGGAAACACAGTTTTTGTGAAATATACAAGGAGACATTTCTGACCCTTTGAGGCCTATAGTGAAAAATCAAATATTGCACAATAAAAACTAAAAAGAAACTATCTGTGAAAATGATTTTTGTTGTGTGAATTTATCACACAGAGTTAAACCTTTGTTTTGATTTACCATGTTGAAAACACTCTTCTTAAAGAATCTATGACGGGACATTTCTGAACTATTTGAGGTCTATAGTGAAAAACTGAATATACTGCAAAAAGCACTAGAAACAAGCGATCTGTGAAAATGCTTTGTGAAGTGTGCTTTCATCTCACAGAATGGAACCTATATTTTGATTCTACAGAATGATAACACTCTGTCTAGAATCTATGAAGGGACATTTCTGAGAGTATTGAAACCTAGAGTGAAAAATTTAATATACTGCGATAAAAAAACAGAAAAAAGCTATTTGTTAAAATCTTTTGTGATGTGTGGATTCACCTCACTGAATGCAACCTGTGTTTTGATTCACCAGGTAAGAAACACTCTTTTTGTAAAATCTACGAAAGGCAATTCCTCCACCCATTAAGGTTCATATGGAAGAATCGAACATCTTGTGATAAAAACCAGGAACAAGCCATCTGTGAAAGTGTATTCTGTTGTTGAATTCATCTCACAGAATGGAACCTATGTTTTGATGCAAGACACATGAAAAAATGCTAATCATCACTGGCCATCAGAGAAATGCAAATCAAAACCACAATGAGATACCATCTCACACCAGTTAGAATGGCAATCATTAAAAAGTCAGGAAACAACAGGTGCTGGAGAGGATGTGGAGAAATAGGAACACTTTTACACTGTTGGTGGGATTGTAAACTAGTTCAACCATTATGGAAAACAGTATGGCGATTCCTCAAGGATCTAGAACTAGAAGTACCATATGACCCAGCCATCCCATTACTGGGTATATACTCAAAGGATTATAAATCATGCTGCTATAAAGACACATGCACACGTATGTTTATTGCAGCACTAATCACAATAGCAAAGACTTGGAATCGACCTAAATGTCCATCAGTGACAGGCTGGATTAAGAAAATGTGGCACATATACACCATGGAATACTATGCAGCCATAAAAAAGGATGAGTTTGTGTCCTTTGTAGGGACATGGATGCAGCTGGAAACCATCATTCTCAGCAAACTATCACAAGAACAGAAAACCAAACACCGCATGTTCTCACTCATAGGCGGGCACTGAACAATGAGATCACTTGGACTCAGGAAGGGGAACATCACACACAGGGGCCTATCACGGGGAGGGGGGATGGGGGAGGAATTTCATTGGGAGTTATACCTGATGTAAATGATGAGTTGATGGGTGCTGACGAGTTGATGGGTGCAGCACAGCAACATGGCACAAGTATACATATGTAACAAACCTGCACGTTATGCACATGTACTCTAGAACTTTAAAGTATAATTAAAAAAAAAAAAAGAAAAGACTCTTTGCAGAATCTACGAGGAGACATTTCTGAGCCCAAATCGAAAAAAAAGTGACCTGTGAAAATACTTTGTGATGTGTGGATTCAGCTCATAGAATAAAACCTGTATTTTGATAAACCAGCTGGGAAATAACCTGTTTGTGCAACCTACGAAGGGATGTTTCTGAGCCCATTGAAGTCTATAGTGATAACAAAATATTCCATGATAAATAAACTAGAAACAAGCTGTCTATAAGAATGCTTTGTGATGTGTGGATTCATCTCACAGAATGGAACCAGAGTTTTGATTCACCATGTTGGAAACCCTCTGTTAGTATAACCCGTGAAGGAACATTTCTGAGCTTCTTGAGACCTAAAAGGTAAAATTGAACACCAGGTGATAAAAACTAGAAAGAAGCTAGATGGGAAAATGTTTTGTGATGTTTGGATTTACCTCATAGAATGAAACCTGTGTTTGGACTCATCAGCATGGAAACACCCTGTTTGTATAATGTACGAAGGGATATTTCTGAGCCCATTGAAGCCTATAGTGAAAAGCCGAATATCCCGTGATTGAAAACTAGAAGGAAGCTATCTGAAAAAATTATTTGTGATATGTGGACTTCCCTCATAGAGTAGCACCGGTATTTTTATTCAAAAAGTTGAAAACATACTTTTTATAGTATCTACAAATTAACACTTCTGAGCTTCTTGAACAATATAGTGAAAAACCGAATATCCTGTGATAAAAACTAGAAAAACCCTATCTCTGAGGATGCTCTCTGATGTGTCAATTTATCTCACAGAACTGAACCCGTGTTTTAATTCACCAGAATAGAAATGCTCCTTGTCTAGAATCTACAAAGGGACATTTCTGAGATCACTGAAGCTTAGAGTGAAAAATTAAATATCCCGTGATAAAAAGTAGAAAAACGCTACATGGGGATGTGTTGATTCACCAGACTGAATGAAACCTCTGTTAGGTTTTATTCCCTCTTTTTCTATTGATTGGAATAGTTTCAGAAGGAATGGTACCAGCTCCTCCTTGTACCTCTGGTAGAATTCGATTTGAATCTGTCTCGTCCTGGACTTTTTGGTTGCTAGGCTATTAATTATTGCCTCAGTTTCAGAGCCTGCTATTGGTCTATTCAGGGATTCAACTTCTTCCTGGTTTAGTCTTGGGAGAGTGTAAGTGTCCAGGAAATTATCCATTTCTTATAGGTTTTCTAGTTTATTTGTGTAGAGGTGTTTATAGTATTCTCTGATGGTAGTCTGTATTTCTCTGGGGTCAGTGGCGATATCCCCTGTATCATTTTTAATGCATCTATTTGATTCTTCTCTCTTTTCTTCTTTATTATTCTTGCTAGCGGTCTATCAGTTTTGTTGATCTTTTCAAAAAACCAACTCCTGGATTCATTGATTTTTTGGAGGGTGTTTTGTGTCTCTATCTCCTTCAGTTCTGCTCTGATCTCAGTTATTTCTTGCCTTCTGCTAGTTTTTGAATGTGTTTGCTCTTGCTTCTCTAGTTCTTTTAATTGTGATGTTAGGGTGTCAGTTTTAGATCTTTCCAGTTTTCTCTTGTGGGCATTTAGTGCTATAAATTTCCCTCTACACACTGCTTTAAATGTGTCCCAGAGATTCTGGTATGTTGTATCTTTGTTCTCATTGGTTTCAAAGAACATCTTTATTTCTGCCTTCATTTTGTTATGTACCCAGTAGTCATTCAGGAGCAGGTTGTTCAGTTTCCATGTAGTTGAGCGGTTTTGATTGAGTTTCTCAGTCCTGAGTTGTAGTTTGATTGCACTGTGGTCTGAGAGACAGTTTGTTATAATTTCTGTTCTTGTACATTTGCTGAGGAGTGCTTTACTTCCAACTATGTGGTCAATTTTGGAATAAGTGTGATGTGGTACTCAGAAGGGTTTGTAAGTCTCTAAGGACTTGCTTTATGAATCTGGGTGCTCCTGTATTGGGTGCATATATATTTAGGATAGTTAGCTCTTCCTGTTGAATTGATCCCTTTATCATTATGTAATGGCCTTCTTTGTCTCTTTTGATCTTTGATGGTTTAAAGTCTGTTTTATCAGAGACTAGGATTGCAATCCCTGTTTTTTGTTTTTGTTGTTGTTCTCCATTTGCTTTTGAGATCCTCCTCCATCCCTCTATTTTGAGCCTATGTTTGTCTGTGCATGTGGGATGGGTCTCCTGAGTACAGCAAACTGATGGGTCTTGACTATGCAATTTGCCAGTATGTGTCTTTTAATTGGACAATTTAGTACATTTACATTTAAAGTTAATATTGTTATGTGTGAACTTGATCCCGTCATTGTGATATTAGTTGATACAGTTTCTTCCTAGCATCAATGGTCTTCACATTTTGGCATGTTTTTGCAATTGTTGGTACCAGTTGTTCCTTTCTATGTTTAGTGCTTTCTTCAGAATCTCTTGTAGGACAGGCCTGGTGGTTACAAAATCTCTAAGCATTTGCTTGTCTGTAAAGGATTTTATTTCTCCTTCACTTATGAAACTTAGTTTGGCTGGATATGTAATTCTGGGTTGAAAATTCTTTTCTTTAAGAATGTTGAATATTGGCCCCCACTCTCTTCTGACTTGTAGACTTTCTGTCGAGAGATCTGCTGCTAGTCTGCTGGGCTTCCCTTTGTGGGTAACCCGACCTTTCTCTCTGGCTGCCCTTAACATTTTTTCCTTCATTTCAACTTTGGTGAATCTGACAATTTTGTGTCTTGGAGTTGCTCTTGTCAAGGAGTATCTTCATGGTGTTCTTTGTATTTCCTGAATTTGAATGATGGCCTGCCTTACTAAGTTGAGGAAGTTCTCCTGGATGATATCCTGTAGAGTGTTTTCCAACTTGGTTCCATTTTCCCCCTCACTTTCAGGCACACCAATCAGAAGTAGATTTGGTCTTTTGACATAATCCCATATTTCTTGGAGGCTTTGTTCATTTCTTTTTCCTTTTTTTCTCTAGACTCCTCTTCTTGCTTCATTTCATTCATTTGATCTTCAATCATTGATACTCTTTCTTCCGGTTGATCGAGTCAATTACTGAAGCTTGTGTATTTGTCACGTATTTTTTGTGCCATTGTTTTTATCTCTGTCAATTCGTTTATGGCCTTCTCTGCATTGATTATTCTAGTTATCCTTTCTTCCATTCTTTTTTCAAGATCTTTAGTTTCTTTGCACTGGTTACATAGTTCTTCCTTTAGCTCTGAGAAGTTTGATCGACTGAAGCCTTCTTCTCTCAACTCATCAAAGTCGTTCTCCGTCCAGCTTTGATGCGTTGCTGGTGGTGAGCTGCGTTCCTTTGGAGGGGAAGATTTGTTCTGATTTTTTGAATTTCCAGCCTTTCTGCCCTGCTTTTTCCCCATCTTTGTGGCTTTATCTGTCTTTGTTCTTTGATGCTGGTGACATACTGATGGGGTTTTGGTGTGGGTGTCCTTTCTGTTTGTTAGTTTGCATTCCAAAAGTCAGGACCCTCAACTGTAGGTCTGTTAGAGATTGCTTGAGGTCCACTCCAGACCCTGTTTGCCTGGGTATCAGCAGCGGAGGCTGCAGAAGATAGAATATTGCTGAATGGCGAGTGCTGCTGTCTGATTCTTGCTCTGGAAGCTTCGTCTCAGGGGTGTACCCATCCGTGTGAGGTGTGAGGTGTCAGTGTGCACCTAGTGGGGGATGTCTCCCAGTTAGGCTACTCAGGGGTCAGGGACCCACTTGAGCAGGCAGTCAGTCCGTTCTCAGATCTCAACTTCCATGCTGGGAGATCCACTGTTCTCTTCAAAGCGGTCAGACAGGGGCATTAACATCTGCAGAGGTTTCTGCTGGTTTCTCTTTAGCTTTGCCCTGTCCCTAGAGGTAGAGTCTACAGAGACAGGCAGGCCTCCTTGAGCTGCAGTGGGCTCTACCCAGTTCGTGCTTCCCAGAGGCTTTGTTTACCTACTTAAGCCTCAGCAATGGCGGGCACCCTTCCCCCAGCCATGCTGTGTGTCTCAGTTTCTCTTGGCTAGGAAAAGGGATTCCCTTACCCCTTGGGCTCCCAGGTGAGGTGATGCCTCGTCCTGCTTCAGCTCTTGCTGGTCGGGCTGCACCAGTTATCCAACACCAATTGTCCGGCACTCCCCAGTGAGATGAACCTTGTACCTCAGTTGAAAATGCAGAAATTACCCATCTTCTGTGTCATTCGCACTGGAAGCTGGAGGCTGGAGCTGTTCCTATCCGGCCATCTTTGAGACTCCCCTCTGGGAACCCTCTTTTTGTAGAATCTACGAATGTTCATTTCTGAGACCATTGAGGCCAATAGTGAAAAACAGTATATCTTGGGATAAATATTAGAAACATATTAACTGTGAAAATGCTTCATAGTGTGTGGGTTCCTTTCACAGAATGGAAACTGTATTTTGATTCACTGGTTTGGAAAGATTTTTGGTAGAATCTACGAAGAGAGATTTCCGTGCCCATTAAGGGCAATAGTGAAAAACTGAATATCTCGCAATGAAAACTAAAAAAAACTATGTGAAAATCCTTTAGATGTGTGGATTCATCTCAGAGAATAGAAACTACATTTTGATTCACCAGGTTGAAAACATCCTTTTTGTAGATTCAATGAGCAAACATTTCTGAGACCATTGAGACTTAAAGTGAAACACACAATATTCCTTGAAAAATAAACAACCTATCTGTGAAACAACCTCTCTGTGAAAATGCATTGTGATTTGTGGATTTATCTAACCGACTGGAACCTGTGTTTTGATTTACCAAGTTGAAAATACTATTTTTGTAGAGTACACCAAGGGACATTTCTGGGCAAATTGATTCCTCTCCTGTCATGATGAAAAGAATATCCATGATAAAATCTAAAAGCAAGCTATGTGTAAAAATGTTATGCAATGTGTTAATTCATCTCTCAGAAGGAAACCTGCATTTTGATTCATCTGCTTGGAAACACTTTTTGTAGGATCAACGAAGTAACATTTCTGAGCTCATTGAGGCCTATTGTGAAAAACTGAATATTCCATGACAAACGATGGAAACAAGCTAAATGTGAAAATGCTTTGTGATATATGGATTCATCTCACGTAATAAAACCTGTGTTTTGATTCTCCAGGTTGGAAGCACTCATTTTATGGATTCTACAAAGAAACATTTGTGAGCCCATGGTGGCTTACTGTTGAAAGCCAAATGTCCCATGATAAAAACTAGAAACAAGTTATCTGTGAAAATGCTTTGGTACATACGGGTTCATCTCACAGAATAGAACCTGTATTTTGATTCACCAGCTTGGAGGAACTCTCTTTGTATAATCTACAAAGAATCAGTTCTGAGCCCATTGACCCTTGTAGTGAAAAACACAATACCCCACACTAAAAACTGAAAAAAAGCTATCTGTGAAAATACTTTGTGTTGTTTGGATTCATATCACACAATGTAACCTGTGTTTTGATTCACCAGGTGGAAACACTCTTTTTCTAAAATCAACGAACAGTCATTTCTGAGCTCATTAATGCCTACATTGAAAAACCAAATATCTTGCAATAAAAATGAGAAACAATCTATCGGTAAAAATGATTTGTCATGTGTTGATGTATCTCACAGAAATTAAGCTGTGTTTTGAATCACTAGGTTAGAAGCCTTGTTTTTGTAGAATCTACGAATGGATATCTCTGAGCCCACTGAGGCCAATAGTGAAAAACAGAATATCCCATGATAAATACTAGAAACTGTGAAAATGCTTTGTAATGTGTAAGTTCATCTCACAGAATAGAACCTGTATTTTGATTCACCAGGTTGAAAACATTTTTTAGTAGAATCTACGAAGAGTGATTTCTGGGCCCATTGAAAGCAATAGTGAAAAACAAAATAGCCTCCGATAAAAACTATAAAGCTATGTGTGAAAATCCTTTGTGATGTGTGGATTCATCTCAGAGAACGGAACCTATGTTTGATTCATCAGGTTGGAAACACTCTTTTTGTAGATCCAATGAAAGAACATTTCTGAGTCCATTGAGGCCTATAGTAAAACACAGATTATCCCTTGAAAGTTACTAAAACAACCTATCTGTGAAAACGCATTGTGATGTATGAATTTATATAACTGACTAGAACCTGTGCTTTGATTTGTCAGGTTGAAAACACTCTTTTTGTAGAGTACACCAAGGGACATTTCTGAGCTAATTAAGGCCTCTCATAATAAAAAGAATATCCATGATAAAATCTAAAAACAAGCTACCTGTAAAAATGCTATGTGATGTGTTAATTCATCTCTCATAATGAAAACTGCACTTTATTCACCAGCTTAGAAACAATTTTTTTTTAGCATGACAGAAGAAACATTTCTGAGCTCATTGAGGCCTATAGTAAAATAAAGGAATATTCCACGATAAACTATGGAAAAAAGCTATCTGTGAAAATTCTTTGTGATGTATGGATTCATCTCACAGAATAAAACTTGCGTTTTGTATCACAAGGTTGGAAACACTCTTTTTAAGGATTGTAGGAAGAAACATTTGTGAGCCTATGGTGGCCTACAGGTGAAAACTGAATATACCTCAACAAAAACTCAGACAAGCTATCTGTGAAAATGTTTTCTGATGTCTGGCTTTATCTGTACAGAATGTACAATTTATAAAATGGGACCTGGGTTTTGATTCAGCTGTTTGGAAACACTCTTTTTGTAGAATCTGAGAACAGACATTTCTGATTCCATTGGCTCCTATAGTGAAAAACAGAATATCCCAAGATAAAAACTAGAAAGAAACTATCCGTGAAAATCTTTGTGATGTGCAGTTTTATCTCACAAAATGTAACCTGTGTTTTGATTCATCAAGTTAGGGACAAACTTTTTGTAGAATCTACGAAGAGATTTAGCCCATTTAAGTCTATAGTGAAAATTTGAATATTCTGTGAAAAATATTATAAACAAACTATCCGAGAAAAATCTATGTGAGACATAGTTTTATCTCACAGAATGGAACCTGCCTTTTGATTCATCAGACTGAAAACCTTCTTTCTGTAGGATCTACAAATGGACATTTTTTAGCCCATTGAGGTCAATAGTGAAAAACCAAATATCCCACAATAAAACCTAGAAGCAAGCTCTCTATGAAAATGCTTTGTGATATTTGGATTTATCTCACAGAATGGAACCTATGTTTTGATTCACCACGTTGGAGGCACTCTTTTCATAGAATCTATGAAGAAAGAATTCTGAACCTGTTGATCCGTGTAGTGAAAAACAGATTATCCTGTGATAAAAACTAGAAAAAATGTATCCATGAAAATTCTTTGTGTTGTTTGTATTCATCTTACAGAATGTAACCTGTGATTTGATTTACCAAGTTGGAAGCACTCTTTTTCTAAAATCTATGAACAAACATTTCTGAGCTCATCGATGCCTATAGTGAAAAATGAAATATCTTGCAATAAATACTAGAAACAAGCTATCTGTGAAAATGCTTTGTAATATATTGATGTATCTCACAGAATGGAACATGCATTTTGATTCACCAGGTGGAAACTTTTTTTAAATAGAATGTACGAAAAGAGATTTCTGAACCCACTGACAGCAATAGTAAATAACTGAATAATCTGTGATAAAAACTAAAATAAAGCTATGTGTGGGCGAGCGACACAGAAGACCGGTGATTTCTTCATTTTCAACTGAGGTACTGGGGTCACCTCACTATGGAGTGTTGGACAATCGGTGCTGGTCAGCTGCTGCAGCTCGACCAGTGAGAGCTGAAGCAGGGCAAGGCATCGCCTCACCTGGGAAGTGCAAGGGGGAAGGGAATTGCTTTTCCTAGCCAGGGGAACTGAGACACACAACACCTGGAAAATTGGGTAACTCCCACCCCAATACTGCGCTTTAAGCAAACGGGCACACCAGGAGATTATACCCCACACCTGGCCGGGAGGGTTCCACGCCCACGAAGCCTCCCTCATTGCTAGCACAGCAGTCTGTGATCTAACTGCAAGGCAGCAGCGAGGCTGGGGGAAGGGCGCCCTCCATTACTGAGGCTTAAGTAGGTAAACAAAGCTGCTGGGAAGCTTGAACTGGGTGGAGCTCACAGTAGCTCAAGGAAACGTGCCTGTCTCTGTAGACTCCACCTCTGGGGACAGGGCACAGCTAAACAACAACAACAAAAAAAAAAAAGCAGCAGAAACCTCTGCAGAAGCAAACGACTCTGTCTGACAGCTTTGAAGAGAGCAGTGGATCTCCCAACACAGAGGTTGAGATCTGGGAAGGGACAGACGGTCTGTTCAAGTGGGTCCCTGACCCATGAGTAGCCTAACTGGGAGATATCCCCCACTAGGGGCAGTTTGACACCCCACACCTCACAGGGTGGAATACACCCCTGAAAAGAAGCTTCCAAAGTAAGAATCAGACAGGTACACTTGCTATTAAGCAATATTCTATCTTCTGCAGCCTCTGCTACTGATACCCAGGCAAACAGGGCCTGGAGTGGACCTCAGGCAATCTCCAACAGACCTACAGTTGAGGGTCCTGACTTTTAGAAGGAAAAATATCAAACAGGAAGGACACCTACACCAAAACCCCATCAGTACGTCACCATCATCAGAGACCAGAGGTAGATAAAATCACAAAGACGGGGAAAAAGCAGGGCAGAAAAGCTGGAAATTCAAAAAATAAGAGCACATCTCCCCCTGCAAAGGAGCGCAACTCATCGCCAGCAACGGATCAAAGATGGACGGATAATGACTTTGACCAGATGAGAGAAGAAGGCTTCAGTCCATCAAACTTCTCAGAGCTAAAGGAGGAATTACGTACCCAGCGCAAAGAAACTAAAAATCTTGAAAAAAGAGTGGAAGAAGTGATAGCTAGAGTAATTAATGCAGAGAACGTCATAAACGAAATGACAGAGATGAAAACAATGACACGAGAAATATGTGACAAATGCACAAGCTTCAGTAACTGACTCGATCAACTGGAAGAAAGAGTATCAGCGATTGAGGATCAAATAGATGAAATGAAGTGAGAAGAGAAACCTAAAGAAAAAAGAAGAAAAAGAAATGAACAAAGCCTGCAAGAAGTATGGGATTATGTAAAAAAAACAAATCTACGTCTGATTGGGGTGCCTGAAAGTGAGGGGGAAAATGGAACCAAGTTGGAAAACACTCTGCAGGATATCATCCAGGAGAACTTCCCCAACCTCGTAGGGCAGGCCAACATTCCAATTCAGAAAATACAGAGAACGCCACAAAGATACTCCTTGAGAAGAGCAACTCCAAGACACATAATTGCCAAATTCACCAAAGTTGAAATGAAGGAAAAAATGTTAAGGGCAGTCAGAGAGAAAGGTCGGGTTACGCACAAAGGGAAGCCCATCAGACTAAAAGCAGATCTCTCGGCAGAAACTCTACAAGCCAGAAGAGAGTGGGGGCCAATATTCAACATTCTTAAAGAAAAGAATTTTCAACCCAGAATTTCATATCCAGCCAAACTAAGTTTCATAAGTGAAGGAGAAATAAAATCCTTTACAGATAAACAAATGCTTAGCGATTTTGTCACCACCAGGCCTGCCTTACAAGAGACCCTGAAGGAAGCACTAAACATGAAAAGGAACAACCAGTACCAGCCATTGCAAAAACATGCCAAAATGTAAAGACCATCGATGCTAGGAAGAAACTGCATCAACTAACGAGCAAAATAACCAGTTAATATCATAATGGCAGGATCAAGTTCACACATAACAATATTATCCTTAAATGTAAATGGACTAAATGGTCCAATTAAAAGACACAGACTGGCAAACTGGATAAAGAGTCAAGAACAATCAGTCTGCTGTATTCAGGAAACCCATCTCACATGCAGAGACATACATAGGCTCAAAATAAAGGGATGGAGGAAGATCTACCAAGCAAATGAAGAACAAAAAAAAAGCAGGGGTTGCAATCCTAGTCTCTGATAAAACAGACTTTAAACCATCAAAGATCAAAAGAGACAAAGAAGGCCATTACATAATGGTAAAGGGATCAATTCAACAGGAAGAGCTAACTATCCGAATTCTAATGACAAAGACACATGGCTGATCCCAGGAATTCTAATGGCACAGACTCCTTGTTGAGTCCAGAAATTCTAATGATAGGGACCCTTGGCCTACCTTAGGCATTCTAAATATAGAGACACCTGTGTGAACTGAGGCATTTTAAGGAAAGAGACACTTGGAAAACCTCAGGCATCCTAATGGGAGAGACTTCTGGCCCACCCCAAGTAATCTAACAAAAGAGACTACTGGCTGACCCAAGGCCTTGTAATCATAGAGAATCCTGGCCAACCCCAGGCATTCTAAGGATGCAGACACCTGTGGGACCTAAGGCATTCTAAAAATAGAGACATCTGGCTGACCTCAGGCATTCTAATCATAGAGGCTCCTGGCCAAACCAGGACAATCTGATGATAGAGACTCCTGGCCTATCCCAGGCATTCTACTAACAAAGACACCGGTGTGACTTCTGTCATTCTAAAAAGAGAGACACCTGGTCTACCCCAGGCATTCTAATCAAAGAGATATCTGACTGTCCCCAGGCATTCTAATGTTAGAGACCCCTGGCCATCCCCAGGCGTTCTAATAATAGAGACAACTGGGGCACTTCAGGAATTCTAATGATAGAGACACGTGGCCAATCCCAGGCATTCTAATGGCAAAGACTCCTTGTTGAGCCCAGGCATTCTAATGCCAGGGACCCCTGGCCTGCTGTAGGTGTTCTAATGACAGAGACACCTGTGTGATGTAAGGCATTTTAAGGACAGAGACAACTGGCCAATCCCAGGCATTCTAACGGGAGAGATTTCTCGCTGACCCCAAATAATCTAACAAAAGACACTACTGGCTGTAGACACAACGCCTTCCAATGATAGAGATTCCTGGCTGATCCCAGGCATTTTAATAATAGAGACACCTGTGGGACCTAAGGAGTTTTAAAGTGGAGACGTCTGGCTGACCTCAGGCATTCTAATGATAGAGGTTACTGGTCAAACCAAGGCAATCTAATGATAAAGACTCCCGGCCTATCCCAGGCATCCTACTGACAAAGACACAAGTATGACTTCCATCATTCTAAAAAGAGAGACACCTGGTCGACCCCAGACATTCTAACGGAGGAGATACCCGGCTGATCACAGGCGTTCTAATGTTAGAGACTTCTGGCTCTCCCCAGGCATTCTAGTAACAGAGGCACCTGGAGGACTTCAGGCATTCTAAGGATTGAGACATGTGGCCTGCCCCAGGCATTCTAACAAGAGAGACTCCTGGCCAACCCCAGGCTTTTTATCATAAAGTCACTTAGGTGACATGAGACATTCTAAGAATAGAGACACTTGACCTACTCCAGGAATTCTAATGGCAGAGACCTCTGGCTGACCTCAGACATTCTAATGATAGCTACTCCTCACCTAACCCAGGCATAGTAATAATAGAGACACCAGTATGACCTCAGGAGTTCTAAGGATAAAAGCATCTGGTAAATCCCAGGTGCTTTAATGGGAGAGATTCCTGGTCAACTCCAGGCATTCTAATGGGAAAGACTTCTGGTCATCTCCAGGCATTCTAATGATAAAGACTCCTGGCCAACCTCAGGCATTCTAATGAAAGAGACACCTAGAGGACCTCAGGCATTCTAAGGATAGAGATACCTGGTTGACCCCAGGCATTCTAATGGGAGAGACTACGGGTTGATTGAAGGCATTCTAATGAAACATATCATTGGTTGCCCCAGGCACTCAAATAATAGAGAAACCAGGTCGACCCCAGGCATTTTAATGAGAGATTCTCCTGGTCAACCACAGGCATTCTAATAATAGAAACACCTTGGTGACACCAGGTATTCTAATGACAGAGACATTTGGCCAACCCCAGGCATTCTAACAGGAGAGACTCCTGGCCAACTCTGGGCATTTTAACAGGAAAGACTCCTGGTCAAACCCAGGCATTCTAATGATAGACACTCCTGGACTACCCTAGGTATTGTAATAATAGGTACATCTGGGGGAACTCATGCATTCTAACAATAAAATCACCATAGCTAAATCAGGCATTCTAACAATAAAGACACCTGACTGACCCCAGGCATTCAAACAGGAGAGACTCCTGACAGACCCCAGTCATTCTATTGATAGAGACTTCCAGTTGAAAACAGGTATTTTAATGTTAGATACACCTGGCAATCTCAGGCAATCTAGGGATAGAGGAACCTGGCTGATCCAAGGCATTCTAATGGGAGAGACTCCTGTGTGACACCAAGCATTATAATGATAGAGACTCCTGGTCTACCCAAGGAATTCTAATGATAGAGACACCTGGGAAACCTCAAGCATTCTAAAGATTGAGACAGCTAACCGAAACAGGCATTCTAATGGGAGAGACTCCTGGCTGACTTCAGATATTCCAATGATAGAGACACTTGGGCGACCCCTGGCAGACACTAGGCTTTTTATTAATAGAGACTTCAAGCCTAGCTCAGGCATTCCAAAGATAGAGACACGTAGGAAACCTCAGACATTCTAAAAATACAGACAGCTGGCCAATGCCAGGCATTCTAATGATATAGACACGGGGCCTGCCCAATTCATTCTAATGATAAAGAAACCTTTTCAACCTCAGGCATTCTAAGGAGAGAGACATCTGACCAATGCCAGGCATTCTAACAGGACAGACTCCTGGCCAACCTCAGACATTCTAATGATAGAGACTCCTGGCCAACCCCAGGCATTCTAATGATAGAGACACCGGGGTGACCTCACCATTCTAAGGATGAAGACACCTGGTCAAACCCAGGCATTCTAATGGGAGAGACTCCTAGCTGTCACCACGCATTCTAATAATAGAGACTCCTGGTCGATCCCATGCATTCTAACAGAAGAGACTCATTGTCGAGCCTAGGCATTCTAATGATAAAACTCTTGGCCAAACCAAAACATTCTAATGATAGAGACACCTGGGCAACCTCAGGAAATCTAATGATAGAGACACCTGGCTGCTAGCAGCACTCCAGCAAGAGACATCTGGCCAACCGAGAAATTCGAATGATAGAGACTTGTGGCCTATCCCAGGCATTCTAATGATGGAGAAACCTGGGTGAGCTCAGGCATGTTAAGGATAGAGACACCCGCATAACCTAGGCTCTCTAACATGAGAGACTCTTGGTTGACCGCAGGCATTCTAACAGGAGAGACTTCTGGCCGACCCCAGGCATTCTAATGACAGAGAAACCTGTGCGACAGTAGGCATTCTAACAATAGAAACACCTGGCCGGCCGATACCTGACATTGTCATGGGAGAGACTGCTGGCCAACCCGAGGCATTCTAATGATAGAGACACCAGGGTGACTTCATTATTCTAAAGACAGGGAAACCTGGCCAAGTTCAAACATTCTAACTGGGAGTGACTCCTGGCCTACCCTAGGCATTCTAATGTGAGAGACACCTGTGTAAAATAAGGCATTCTAAGGATAGAGACTCCTGGCCAACTGCAGGTATTCTAACAGGAAAACTCCTAGTTGATCCTAGGCATTCTAAAAAGAGAGACTCCTGCCTGAACTTAAGCATTCTAATAATAAAGACACCTAGGGGACGTCAGGAATTCTAAGGACAGAGACACATGGCCGAGCCCAGGCATTCTAACAGAGAAATTCCTGGCTGATTCCAGGCATTCTAATGATAGGGACTCCTGGATCACCCCAGGCATTCTAATGAAAGACACACATGGAGGAGTTCAGGCATTCTAAAGATAAAGACACCTGGCCAACCCCAGGCGTTCTAATGGGAGAGTCTTCTGGACAACTCCCGACATTCTAATGATAGAGAAACCTGTGTGACCAAAGGCATTCTGAGGATAAAGACACCTGGCCCACCCTGGGCTTTCTAACAGGAGAGGCTTATGGCCGACCCCACCATTCTAAAAATAGAGACACCTGACCAACCCCAGGCATTCTAATGGGAGAGAATCTTGGCTGACCCCAAGATTCCTAATGATAGAGACTCCGGGACTTTCCCAGGCATTCTAAAGACAAACATCAGGGCCACCTGAGGCATTCTAAGAAAAGAGACACCTGGAAGAACCAGGCATTCTATCAGGAGAGACTCCTGACTGACCCCAGACATTCTAATGATACAGACACCTGGGCAAACTCAGGCATTCTAAGGATAGATACACCTGGTCAACCCAAAGCATTCTAAGAGCAGAGACTCCTGGCCAAATCTAAGCAATGTAACAAGAGAGACTAATCGCCAAGCCCAGGCATTCTAATTATAGAGACACCAGGGTGATATCAGGCATTCTAAAAATAGAGACACCTGGGTGATCTAAGGCATTCTAACGGGAGAAAATCCTGACTGACAACAGGCATTATAATATTAGAGACACGTGGCCTGCTTCAGGCATTCTAATGATAGAGACACCTGTGTGACCTCATACATTCAAAGGATAGAGACATTTGGCCAACCACAGGAATTCTAACAAAAAGACTCCTGGCCAATGACAGCACTTCTAATGTTAGAGACTCCTGACCAACCCCAGGCATTCTAACGAGAGAGACACCTGGGGGACCTCGAGCATTCTGTGGATAGAAACACCTGGCCAACCCCACGCATTCTAATAAGAGAGACTCCTGGTGTAACACAGGCTTTCTAATGACAGAGACTCCAGACCTATCCCAGGCATTCTAATGATGGACACTTGGGCGACAACAAGCATTCTAAATATGGTGACACTTGACTGATTCGAGGAATCCCAACAGAAAAGACTCCTAGCTGACCCCAGGCTTTCTGAAGTTAGAGACTCCTGGCCAAGCCCAGGCATTCTAATGAGAGAGATTACTGGCCTACTCTAGGCATTCTAATGATAGAGACACCTTTTTGGTCTAAGGCATTCCAAGGATAAAGACATATGGCCAATTCCAGGCATTCTAACAAGGGAGATTCCTGCCTGAATGAGGTATTCTAATGGAAGAGACTCCTGGTTGACTCCAGGCCTTTTATTGATAGAGACTCCTGATGGATCCCTGGCATTCTACTAACAGAGACACCTGTGGGACCTCAGCCATTCTAAGAAGAGAGACGCCGATCTGACCCAAGGCATTCTAATGAGAGAGACTCCTGGCCGACCTCAGGCATTCCAATGTTAGAGACTCCTGGCCAACCACAGGCATTCCAATGATAGAGACCCCTGTGCAACCTCAGGCATTCTAAGGACAGAGACACCTGGTCAACCCAAGGCATTTTAGGAGAGGCTTTTGGCCAATGCCAGGCATTCTAATGATAGAGACGCCTGTGTGACCTAAGTCATTCTAATGACAGAGACACACACCTAGCCAACCACAGACCTTCTAACGAGAGAGACAGCTGTTAGATCCAAGGTATTTTAATGGTAGAGACTCCTGGCTGATGCCAGGCATTCTAATGACAGAGACTCCTGGATGACCCCAGGCATTCTTTTGATAGAAACTACTGGCCGAACCCAGGCATTCTAAATATAAAGACACCTGGGTGACCTCAGGCAATCTAAGGAGAGAGACACATAGCCAACCTCAGGCATTCTAACAAGAGACTTCTGGCAGATCCAGACATTCTAATAATAGAGACTTATGGCCTACCCTAGGCATTCTAATGATAGAGGCACCTGGGTGACATCAGGCATTCGAAGGACTGAGACAACTGCATGACCCTTGCTTTCTAATGGGAGAGATCTTGGCCAACCCCAGACATTCCATCGGGAGAGATTCCTGGCCAACTCCAGGCATTCTAATGATAGAAAAAGTTGTGTAACCTCAGAAATTCCAAGCATAGAGACACCTGGTCGACCTCTGACACTCTAATGGGTGAGACTCCTGGCCGACCTGAGGCACTCTAATGATAGAGGCTCCTGTTTGACCCCAGACTTTCTAATGATAGAGACACCAGGGCGACCTCATCTTTATAAGAATACAGACACCTAGCTAACCCTAAGCATTCTAACGGAAGAAACTATTGGCCAACTCCAGGCATTCTTATGATAGAGATTTCTGGCCTAGGCCAGGCATTCTAATGATAGAGACACTAACTCAGGCATTTTTAAAATAAAGACACTTGGCCGACCACAGACATTCTAACTGGAACAACTCCAGACCAATCCCAGGTATTTTAATGATAGAGACTCATGGGCTACCCCGCACATTGCAATGATAGAGACAACTGTGCGACCTCAGACATTCTAAGGATAGAGATCCCTGGCCGGTCCCAACCATTCTAACGGAACCAACTTCTGACTCACCCCAGGCATTCTAGCAGGAGAGACTTCTGGCCTGCCTCAGGCCCTCTTATGTTAGAGACAGCTCTGAGACCTCAGGCATTCTAAGGATAGAGACACTTCGCTGACCCAAGTCATCCTAATTGGAGAAATTCCTAGTGGACCTTAGGCATTCTAATAGGAGAGACTCCTGGTTGAACCCAGGCATTCTATTGAGAAAGACATCTATTTGACATCAGGCATTCTAAGGATACAGACACCTGGAATAGCCCAGGCATTCTAATGGTAGAGACTTTTGGCATACATCAGGCATTCTAATGATAGAGACTCCTGGCCATCTCCAGGCATTCTAATTATATAGACAGCTTAGCGACCTCATTCATTCTAAAAATGGAGACATGTCGCCGACCTCAGTCATTCTAATGGGAGAGACTCCTGGTCAACTTAAGGCGTTCTAATAATAGAGACTCCTGACCTACCCTAGGCATTCTAATGATAGAGACAGCTGTGCGATGTGAGGCATTCTCAGGATAGAGACACCTTGGCCAAACCTAGATATTCTAATGAGAGAGATTCCTGGCTGATCACAGGCATACTAAACGGAAACTACTGGCTGACCCTAGGCCATGATGATAGAGACAACTGGGTGACCTCCTGGATTCTATAGTTACAGACACCTGGCTGAACCGAGGTATTATAATGGAAGAGACTCCTGGCAAATTCCCGGCATTCTAAGGAAAGTGAGTCCTGGCCAACCCCAGGTATTCTAATGATAGGCTCCTGGCCTTCCACTGGCATGCCAATGATTAAGACACGTGTGTGACCTCAGGCTTTATAAGGACACTGACACCTAGCTGAACCCAGGAATTCTAATGGTAGAGACTCCTGGCCAAAACCAAACATTCTAATGATAGAGATGTTTGACTGACTCCATGCATTACAGTGATAGAGAATCCTGGGCGTCATCAGGCATTCTAAAGATAGAGACACCTGGCCAAGCCAAAGTATTCTATGGGAGAGATTCACGGTGGACCCAAGGCATTCTAATGATAGAGACTCCTGGTGTACTCCAGACATTTTAATAACAAAGACACCTGTGTGACCTCAGGCATTCTAAGATAGTGAGACCTGGCCTACCCTGGCATTCTAATGATAAAGATCTGTGTGTGACCTAAGGCACTCTAAGGACAGAGACACCTGTGTAAACTAAGTGATTTTTTAAAAATAGAAACACGTGGCCATCCTAATGGGAGAGACTTTTATTCAACCCCAGGCATTCTAAAGTGTGAGAATCCTTGCCAACCGAGGCATTCTAATAATAGAGACAACTGGGGGATTTCACCATTCTAAGGATAGAGACACCTGGCTGAATCCGGGCATTCAATCATGAGAGATTTTTGGCCAACTCCAGGCATTCTAATGACAGCGAGTCCTGGACAACCACAGGCATTCTAATGATAGAGACACCTGGGCGACATCAGGCATTAAGGATAGAGACCATTGACTAACCACAATCACTCTAATGACAGACAATCCCGGATGACATCAGGCATTAAGGAGAGACACCTGACCGACCACAGGCACTCTAATGACAGGCACTCCTGGCCTACTTTAGGCATTCTAATGATAGAGACACCTGTGTAACATAAGACATTTTTAAAAATAGAGGCACCTGGTTGACCTTAGGTATTCTAACGGGAGACTTTCCTGGTAGACCCCAAGCATTCTAATAAGAGAGACTTGAGACTCCTTGCTGACCACAGGCATTCTTAATGGTAAAGAAAAATGGGCCACATCACCAACCTAAGAGTACACACACCTGGCCAAACCCAGGCATTCTCACCGGAGAGACTTTCAGCTTACCCCAGGCATTGTAATGGTAAAGTCTCCTGGTCTAGCACAGACATTCTAACGATAAAGACACTTGTGTGACCTCAGGCATTTTTAGGATAAAGATACCTGGCCAACCCTAGGCACTCTAAAGGAAGAGACTCCAGGCCTATTGCAGGCATTCTAATGATATAGACTCCTATCCTATATCAGTAATTCTAATGACAAAAACCTGTGCGACCTGAGTCATTCTAAAAATAGAGACACCTGGCTGATGCCAGTCATTCTAATGGAAGAGATTTCTGGCCGACACCAGGGATTCTAAAAATGGAGACTCCATGCCGACTACAGACATTCTAATAATAGAAACACCTGAGGGAACTCAGGGATTTTTTTTAAGGACAGTGACACCTGGTCAACCCAATGCATTCTAACAGAAAAGACTCCTGGCCAACCCCAGGCATTCAAATGATAGAGACTCCTGGCCTACTCCAGGCACTTTAATGACAGAGATACGTGTGGTACCTCCAGCATTCTAAGAATAGAAAATCCTGGTTGACCCCAAACGTTCTAATGGGAGAGACAACTGGCCGACCTAGGCATTCTAATGAAAGAGACACCTGAGTGACATAATGCATTCTAAGGATAGAGACACATGGGTGACCCCAGGGATTCTAACGGAAGAGACTTCTGGCCAACTTCTTGCATTCTAATGGGAGAGACTCCTTCCTGGCTCCAGGCATTAATGATAAGTACACCTGGGTGACACCTGGGCCATTGAGATACCTGACTGACCTCAGGATTTCTATTAATAGAGACAGCTGTATGACCCAAGGCAGTCTAATGGGAGAGACTCCTGGCCGACACCATTCTTTCTAATAATAGAGATTCGAGGCCAGTGATAGAGACGGCTGTGCGACCTCAGTCATTCTAAGGTTACAGACACCTGGTGACCCCAGGCAATGTAGAGAGAATTTTGGCAGAGCCCAGGCATTTCAATGATAGAGACTCCTGGGCTACCCTGTTCATTCTAATGATAGAGAACACTGTGAGACCTCAGTCATTCTAATGAGAGACACCTTGGCAACCTCAGGCAATCTAAGAATAGGGACACCTGCCCAAATCCAGTCATTCTAACTTGAGAGACTCCAGGCCCACCGTAAGCATTCTAATGGGAGTCCTGACTGATCCCAGGCATTCTAGTGATAGAGACACCTGGGTGACCTCAGGCATTCTAAGGTTAGAAAAACCTGGATGAACCAAGGCATTCTAAGGGGAGTGATTCCTGGCCTACACCAGGCTTCCTAATGGTAGAGTCTCCAGTCATATCCCAGGCATTCTAGTCATAAATATCCTGGGTGAACTCAGGCATTCTAAAAATAGTGACAACTGGATGAACCTGGGCATTCTAATGGGAGAGACTCCTGGCCGAACCGAGGCATTTAAATAATACAGTCTCCCAGCCTACCCCAGTCGATCTAATGATAGAGACACCTGTTGGACCTCAGGCATTTTAAAGATAGAGACACCTGGCCGACCCCAGGCACTCTAATAATAGAGATACCAGGGTGACATCAGGCATTCTAATTATAGGGACACTAGACCTAGCCCAGGCACTCTAGTGATAGAAACACCTGTGAAACCTCAGGCGTTTAATGAATAGAGACACCTGGCCAACCCCAGACATTCTAACTTAAGAGACTCCAGGTTGACTGCAGGCATTCTAATGTTAGAGATTCCTGGTCTGTCGCAGGCATTCCAATGATAGTCACCTGTGCAACCTTAGTCATTCTAAAAATAGATACACCTGGGAGACCCAAACACCCTATGGGAGAGACTCCACACTGATCCCGGGCATTCTAATGAGAGAGACTACTGGAAGCCCACAGGCATTCTAATGATATAGACACCTGAGTGAACTCAGGCATTCTAAGAATAGAAATACTTGGCTGACTCCCAGCATTTTAACAAGAGAGACTCTTGGCCGACTGCAGGCATTCTAATGATAAAGACACATGCGAGACCTCAGGCATTCTAAGGGTAGAGGCACCTGGTTGAACAAAGGTATTCTAATGGGACAGACTCTTGGCTGACCATGGGCATTCTAATGATAGAGTCTCCTGGCCTATTTCACTCATTCTAATGATAGAGAAACCTGTGGGACGTCGGGCATTTTAAGGATAGAGACACCTAACCGAACACAGGCATTTTAAAGGGAAAGACCCCTTGACCACCCCAGGCATTCTAATGATAGAGACTCCTGGCTGACCCCAGGCATTCTAATGATAGAGACACCTGGGCAACCTCAGGCTTCCTAAAGATAGAGAGACCAGGCTGACCCAGGTATTCTAACTTGGCCAACCCCTAGCATTCTTATGATGGAGACCCTTGTACTAGACCAGGAACTCTAATAATAGAGACACCTGTGTGACCTTAGACATTTTAAGTATAGAGACACCTGGCTGACTCCAGGCATTCTAATAGGAGATACTCCAGATCGACCCCAGACATTCTAATGATGTAAACTCCTGACATATCCCAAGCATTCTAATGATAGACACCTGTTTGACCTCAGACTGTCTAAAAATAGAGACACCAGGATGACCCAAACATTCTAATGGAAGAGAGTTCTGGCCGACCCTGGGCATTCTAATGATAGAGATAACTGGGCTTACTCAGGCATTCTAAGAATAAAAACACCTGGCAGACCCGAAACATTCTAATGAGAGACTTCTGGCAGACTTCTAGGCTTTCTAATAATAGAGACTCCAGGCCTACCAAAAGCATTCTAATAATAGAGACACCTGTGTGACTGCAGGCATGCTCAGGATAGAGACACGTGACCGAACACAGGCATTCTAAAGGGAGAGACTCCTGGGTGACCCCAGGCATTTTAAAGATAGACACCTGGGAGACCTCAGGTATTCTAAGAAGAGTGACACCTGCCCCACACTAGTCTTTCTAATGGGAGTGACTCCAGGCCGACACCAGACATTCGAATGATAGACACTCCTGGCTTATCCCAGGTGCTCTAATAATAGAGACACCCGTGGGACCTCTGGCATTATAAAGATAAAGACACCTGATCAATTCCAGAAATTCTACCAAAAGAGACTCTTGGCCAAACCCATGTACTGCAGTAAGATTCCTGGACGACCCCAGGCATTCTAAAAATAGAAACACCTGGGCAACCTCAGGCATTCCAGTGGGAGAGACTCCTGGCCGACCACAGGAATTTTAGTGAGAGAGACACCTGGGTGAAATCAGGCATTCCATAGAAAGAGATACTTGGCCAACCCCAGGCATTCCAAAGGGAGAGATTCCTGGTGGACCCCTAACATTCTAACTGAAGAGACCCCTGCCTGACCCCAGGCATTCTAATTACAGAGACTCTTGGATGACCCTAGGCATTCTAATGGTAAAGATACCTGGGGGACTTCATGCGTTCTAAGGATACAGACACGTGAGCCACGACATTCTAGACCCAAGAAATTCCAGAAGAAAATACTCCTGGCCAACCCCAGACATTCTAAAGACACTTGGGTGACCTCGGGCATTGTAAGGATAGGGACACCTTACTGACCTCAGGAATTCTAACGGAAGAGACTCCTTGTCAACCCCAGGCATTCTAATGATAGAAGCTTCTGGCAGACCCCAGGCATTCTAATGATAAAGACACCTGTGCTACCTCAGTCATTATAAGATTAAAAACACATGGCTTTCCCCAAGATATTTTAATAGGAGAGACTCCTTGCTGACCATAGGCATTCTAATGGTAAAGACTTTTGTTCTAACCCAAGCATTCAAATGATAGAGACACCTAGGCGACCTCAGGCATTCTAAGGATAGCGACACCTGGTCGACCACATTCTTATGAGAGAGACTCCTGGCTGTCCCCAGGCATTCTGATGATGGAGACTCCTGGCCTACTCCAGGCATTCTATTGAGAAAGACATCTGTGTTTCCTCAGACCTTCTAAGGATTGAGACACCAGGCTGAAAATAGGCATTGTAAAATAAAAGACTCCTGGCCAATCCCAGGCCTTCTAATGAGAAAGACACTGGGCCTACCTAAGGAATTCTAATTATAGATAATCCTGGCCTATCACAGGTATTTTAATGACAGAGACACCTGAAGGACCTCATGCATTCTAAGGATAAAAACATCTGGGATACTGCAGATATTCCAAGAAGAGAGTCCTAGCCAACCCCAGGTGTTCTAATGATAAAGACTTTTGGCCCATCACAGGCAGTCTAATACTAAAGACACCTGTGTGACCTCAGTTATTCTAAAGCTAGAGACACGTAGCCAACCCCAGGCATTCTAAATGAGAGATACATGGCTGACCCCAGGCATTTTAATGATAGAGACTCCTGGCCTACCCCAGGCATTCTAATGATAAAGACACCTGTGCTACCCCAGGCATTCTAAAGATTGAGATATCAGGTCGACCCCAGGCATTCTAAAGGGAAAGGCTCCTGGCTGAACCCAGGCATTCTAACTGGAGAGACTTCTGCCTATTCCCAGGCATTGTAATGGTAAAGACACCTGGAAGCCCTCAGGCATTCTAAGGATAGAGACACCTGGTCGACCCAATGCATTCTAATGGGAAAGCCTCCTGACTGACCCCAGATACTCTAATGATGTAGACATTTGTGCGACCTTATGTATTTTAAAAATAGAGACACCTGACTGACCTTGGGCATTTCAATTAAAAATACATCTGACTGAACCGAGGCATTCTAAGGATAGAGGCACCTGGGTGACCTCAGGCAATCTAAGAATAGAGAAACCTGGGTGACTCCAGGCATTCTAACCAAAGAGACTCCTGGTTGACCCATGGCGTTCTAATTATAGAGACACCTGTTTGACATCAGTCATTCTAAGGATAGAGACATCTGGCCAACCCCAGACATTATAACGGATGAGACTCCTGGCCAACCACAGGCATTGTAAGGATAGAGACTCCTGACCTACCACAGGCATTCTAATGATAGAGAAACCTGTGTGACCTCAGTCATTTTAAAGATTGAAACCCTTGGCTGATGCCAGGCATTCTAATTGGAGAGACTCCTGGCAGACCCCAGCCATTCTAACGGGAGAGACTCCTGGCAAAACCCAGGTATTCCAATGATGGTGGCTCATGGACGACCCCAGGAATTTTAACCAGAGAAATTCCTTGTTGACCCCAGGCATTCTAATGAAAGAGATTCCTGTGTGACCTCAGGTATTTTAAGGACAGAGACACCTGACTGATCCCAGGCATTCTAAAAGGAGAGAGACCCCAGGTATGATAGAGAATGTGGCTTACCCACATTCTAATGATAGAGACACCTGAGCGACCTCAGGCATTCTAAGGATAGACACCTGGCCGACCTCAGGCATCTAAGGACAGAGACACCTGGACGACACTAGTCATTCTAACTGGAGAGACTATGGGGTACAGTAAGAATACTAATGGGATAGTCTCCAGGTTGACCCCAGATGTTCTAATAATTGAGACACTTGGGCTATTTCAGGATTTCTAAGGATAGAAACACCTGGCTGACCCAAGACATTTTAACCAGAGAGATTTTTGCCCACCCCAGGCTGTGGAATGATAGAGATTCATGGCTGAATCCCAGCATTCTAATCATAGAGACACCTGTGTGATCTCAGTCATTCTAAAGATAGAGATACATGGCCTACCCTACTCATTCTAATGGATCATACTCCTGGTCGACCCCAGGCATTCTAATAATAGAGAAACCTGGGTCACCTCAGGAATTCTAAGGATAGAGACAAATGGCCAACCCCAGACATTATAACGGGTAAGACTCCTGGCCTACCCCAGGAATTCTAATAATAGAGACACCTGGGTGACCTCAGGCATTCTAAAATTATAAACACTTGGCCTACCCGGAGCATTCTAATGGGTGTAACTCCTGGTTGATCTCAGCCATTCTAGTGATAGAGACTTCTGGCCTACATCCATCATTCTAATGATAGAGACTCCTGTTCCACTTCTGGCATTCTAAGAATAGGGACATTTGGCTGACCTGAGGCATTCTATAATGGGAGAAACTCTTGTGTGACCTCAGACATTCTAATAATAGAGACTACTGGTTTACCCAAAACAGTCTAATGGTAGAAACACCTGAGCAACATCAAGCACTTTAATAATAGAGACACCTATCTAACCCACACATTTTAAAGATAAAGACTCCTGTCTGAACCCAGGCATTATAAAAGGAAAAACCCCTGGTCAAATCCAGGCATTCTAATGAGAGAGGCTCCTGGTTGACTCCAGGCATTCTAATGATAGCGCCTCCTGGCCTACTCAAGGCACTCTTATGATAGGGACAGTGGTGCAACTTCAGGCATTCTAAAAATAGAGACACGTAAATAGAGACATTCTAATGGGAGAGATTCCTGGTCGACCCCATGGATTATATCTGGTAAGACTCCTGGCTGACCCCAGGTATTCTAATGATAGAGACAGATTAGGGACATCAAGTATTCTAAGGATAGAAACACCTGGCCAATTTCAGGCATTCTAATGGGAGAGATTCCTGGCCGACCTCAGGAGTTCTAATGATAGAGACAAATGGCCTATCCCAGGCATTCTAATGATAGCGACACCAGTGTGACCTCAATTCTAATGGTATATAAACTTGGCCAATCACAGGCATTCTAATGAGAGAGACTTTTGGATGATTTTAAGAGTACTAATGGTAGAGACACCTAGGGGACCTCAGGCATTCTAAGAATAGAGACATCTGGTGGATTCCAGGCATTCTAACGTGGGAGACTATTGGCCAACCCCAGGCATCCTAATGATAGAGACTTCTGGTTGACACCAGGCATTCTAACGATAGAGATGCCTGTGTGACCTCAGACATTCTAAAAACTAGAGATACCTGGCCAATCGCAGGCATTCTAATGGAATGAGTCATGGATGACTCCAAGTAGTCTAATGATAGAGACACCTGTGCAACCTCAGGAATATAAAAATAAAGACACCTGGCCAGCCCAGTCATTCAAACAGGAGAGACTCCTGGCTGAACCCAGGCACTCTAACAGCAGAGACTCCTGACATAGCCCTGGAATTGTAATGATAGAGACACCGGGGCCACCTCAGCCATTCCTAGCATAGAGACAATTGGCCAACCCAAAAGATTGTAATGGGAGAAACTACTGGCTGACACGAGGCATTCTTTTTTTTTTTTTTTTTTTTTTTTTTTTTGAGACGGAGTCTCGCTCTGTCACCCAGGCTGGAGTGCAGTGGCCCGCTCTCTGCTCACTGCAAGCTCTGCCTCCCGGGTTCGCGCAATTCTCCTGCCTCAGCCTCCCGAGCAGCTGGGACTACAGGCGCCCGCCACCTCGCCCGGCTTATTTTTTTGTATTTTTAGTAGAGACGGGGTTTCACCATGTTAGCCAGGATGGTCTCGATCTCCTGACCTCGTGATCCGCCCGTCTCGGCCTCCCAAAGTGCTGGGATTACAGGCTTGAGCCACCGCGCCCGGCCCGACACGAGACATTCTAATGAATGACACATCTGTGCAACCTCAGATTTTTAAGAATAGACATAACTGGCTCACCCCAAGCATTGTAACGAGAGAGACTCCAGGGTGACCACGGAAATTATGATAGAAACTCCTGGCCTATCCCAGGCTTTCTAATAAAAGACAACTGTGAGATTTCAGTCATTCTATGAATACAGACACCTGGCTGTCCTTAGTCATTCTTTTTTTCTATTTGCAAACTTTTTTTAATGTAATTTCTGATGTACATGTGCAGAATGTGAAGTTTTGTTACATAATTATACAAGTGCCATAGTGGTTTGCTGTACCCATCAACCTGTCACGTACTGTCCCTCCCCTAGCCCCCCTAGCCCCAAACAGGCCCTGGTGTGTGACGTTCCCCTCCCTGTTTCCATGTGTTCTCATTGTTCAACTCCCACTTCTGAGTGAGAACATGTGGTGCTTGGTTTTCTGTTCTTGTGTTAGTTTACTGAGAATGATGGTTTCCAGCTACATTCATGTCAATTCAAAGACGTGAACTCATCCTTTCTTATGGCTGCGTAGTATTCCATGGTGTATATGTGCCACATTTTCTTTATCCATTCTATCATTGATGGACATTTAGGTTAGTTCCAAATCTTTGCTATTGTACACAGTTTTGCAATAAACATACATATGTATGTGTTTTTATAGTAGAAAGATTTGTAATCCTTTGGGTAAATATCCAGTAATAAGATTGCTAGGTCAAACGGTATTGCTAGTTCTAGATCCTTGAGGAATAACCACACCATATTCCACAATGGTTGAACTTAATTACACTCCCACTAACAGTGTAAAAGCTTTCCTGTTTCTCCACAGCCTCACCAGCACTTTTGTTTCCTGACTTTTTAATGATCGTAATTCTAACTGACATGAAATGATATCTCATTGTGGTTTTGATTTGCATTTCTCTAATGACCAGAGATGATGAGCTTTTTTTCATATATTTGTTGGCCATATAAATTTCTTCTTTTGAGTAGTGTCTGTTCATATCCTTTGCCCACTTTGTGATAGGGTTATTTGATTTTTCCTTGTAAATTTGTTTAAGTTCTTTGTAGATTCTGGATATTAGCCCTTTGTTAGATGGATAGATTGCAGAAATTTTCTGCCATTCTGTAGGTTGCCTGTTCACTCTGATGATAGTTTCCTTTGCTGTGCAGAAGCTCTTCAGTTTAATTAGATTCCATTTGTCAATTTTGGCTTTTGTAGACATTGCTTTGGATTTTTAGACATGAAGTCTTTGCCCATACCTATGTCCTGAATGGTATTGCCTAGGTTTTCTTCTAGGAATTTTACGGTTTTAGGTCTTAAGTTTAAGTCTTTAATTCATCATTGGTTAATTTTTGTATAAGGTGTAAGGAAGGGGTCCAGTTTTAGTTTTCTGCATATGGCTAGTCAGTTTTCCCAATACTATTTATTAAATAGAGAATCCTTTCTTCATTGCTTGTTTGTGCCAGGTTTGCAAAGATTAAATCGTTGTA
The DNA here is from genome assembly GCF_047675955.1 of Chlorocebus sabaeus. Lineage (NCBI taxonomy): Eukaryota > Metazoa > Chordata > Mammalia > Primates > Cercopithecidae > Chlorocebus > Chlorocebus sabaeus. The sequence continues at coordinate 94,923,262 of NC_132933.1, read as the reverse complement.
GACGTGTGGTGTTATTTCTGAGGCCTCTGTTCGGTTCCATTAGACTAAACATTTGGTAGTGTACGAGTACCATGCTGTTTCGGTTACAGTATCCTTGTAGTATAGTTTGAGATCAGGTAGCATGATGTCTCCAGCTTAGTTCTTTTTGCTTAGGATTGTCTCGGCTATGCGGAATCTTTTGTGGTTCCATATGAAGTTTAAAGTAGTTTTTTTTTTTTTTTTAATTCTGTGAAGAAAGTCAATGATAGCTTGATGGGGAGAGTCGATCATTTCAAAAAACCAGATCCTGGATTCATTGATTTTTAGAAAGGTTTTTCATGTCTCTACCTCCTTCAGTTCTGCTCTGATCTTAGTTATTTCTTGTCTTCTGCTAGTTTTTTAATTTGTTTGCTCTTACTTCTTTAGTTCTTTTAATTTTGAGATTAAAGTGTCGGTTTTAGATCTTTCCTGCTTTCTCCTGTGGGCATTTAGTGCTATAAATTTCCCTCTACACAGTGCTGTAAATGTGTCCCAGAAATTCTGGTATGTTGCATATTTGTTCTCATTGATTTCAAAATCTTTATTTCTGCCTTTATTTCATTATTTACTCATTATTCATTTAGGAGTAGGTTTTTCAGTTTCCATGTAGTTGTACTGTTTTGAGTGATTTTGTTAGTTTTGGGTTCTAATTTGATTGCACCATGGTCTGAGAGACTGTTTGTTATAATTTCTCTTGTTTTGCATTCGCTGAGGAGTGTTTTACTTCCAATTATGTGGTCAATTTTATAATAAGTTCGGTGAGGTGCTGAGAAGAATGTATATTCTGCTGATTTAGGGTGGAGATTTCTATAGATGTCTTTTAGGTCCACTTGGTCCAGAGCTGAGTTCAAGTCTTGAATATCCTCGTTACTTTTCCTTCTTGTTGATCTGTTTAATATTGACAGTGGGTTGTTAAAGTCTCCCACTGTTATTGTGTTGGAGTCTAAGTCTCTTGGTAGGTCTCTAAGAACTTGTTTTATGAATCTGGTTGCTTCTGTATTGCATGCATATATATTATAAAAGTTAGCTCTTCTTGATGCATCTACCCTTTTACCATTATGTAATGACCTTCATTGTCTCTTTTGATCTTTGTTGGTTTAATGTCTGTTTTATCAGAGATTAGGATTGCAACTCCTGCTATTTTTGCTTTCCATTTGCTTGGTAAATATTCTTCCATCTCTTTATTTTGAGCCTATGTGTGTCTTTGCACATGAGATGGGTCTCCTGAATACAGCACACTGCTGGGTCTTGACTCTTTATTCAATTTGCCAGTCTGTGTCTTTTAATTGGGGCATTTAGCCCGTTTACATTAAGGTTAATATTGTTATGCATGAATTTGATTCTGTTACTATGATACTAGCTGGTTATTTTGCCCATTAGTTTATGCAGTTTATTCGTAATGTCAATGGTCTTTACAATTTGATACGTTTTTGCTGTGGCTGGTACAAGTTGTTTCTTTCCATGTTTAGTGCTTCCTTCAGGAGCTGTTGTAAGACAGGCCTGGTGGTGACAAAATCTCTCAGTGCTTGCTTATCTGTAAAGGATTTTATTTCTCCTTCACTTATGAAGTTTAATTTGGCTGGATATGAAACTCTGGATTGAAAAGTTTTTCTTTAAAAATGTTGAATATTGGCCCCCATTCTCTTCTTTATGTGGCATTTCTGCAGAGAGATCTGCTGTTAGTCTGATGGGCTTCCCTTTGTGGATAACCCGACCTTTCTCTCTGACTGCCCTTAACATTTTTTTCCTTCATTTCAACCTTGGTGAATCTGATGATTATGTGTCTTGGGATTGCTCTTCTCAAGGAGTATCTTTGTGGTGTTCCCTGTATTTCCTGAATTTGAATGTTGGCCTGTCTTGCTAGCTTAGGGAAGTTCCTCTGGATAATATCCTGAAGAGTGTTTTTCAACTTGGTTCCATTCTCCTCATCACTTTCAGGTACAACAATCATATGTAGATTTGGTCTTTTCACGTAGTTCCATATTTCTTGGAGGCTTTGTTTGTTCATTTTTATTCTTTTTTCTCTAATCTTGTCTACTCACTTTACTTCATTAAGTTGATCTTCAGTCTCTGATATCCTTTCTTCCCCTTGATCGATTTGGCTATTAATACTTGTGTATGCTTCACGAAGTTCTTATGCTGTGTTTTTCATCTCCATCAGGTTGTTTATATTCTTCTCTCAACTGGTTGTTCTAGTTAGCAATTTGTCTAACCTTTTTTCAATGTTCTTAGCTTCTTTGCATTGGGTTAGAACATGCTCCTTTAGCTCAGAGGAATTTGTTATTACCCACCTTCTGAAGACTACTTCTGTCAACTCATAAACTTATTCTCCATCCAATTTTATTCCCTTGCTGGCAAAAAGTTGTGATCCTTTGGTGGAGAAGAGGTGTTGTGGCTTTTAGAATTTTTAGCCTTTTTGCGCTTGTTTCTCCCCATCTTTGTGGATTTATCTACCTTTGGTCTTTGATGTTAGTGACCTTCGAATGGATCTCTGAGTGGACGTGCTATTCCTTTCTGTTTGTTAGTTTTTCTTCTAATAGTCAGGCCCCTTTGTTGCAGGTCTACTGGTGTTTGCTGGAGGTCCACTCCAGACCCTGTTTACCTGGGTGTCAGCAGCAAAGACTGCAGAACAGCAAGGATTGCTGCCTGTTCTTTCCTCTGAAAGCTTGATTCCAGAGGGTCACCTGCCATATGGCAGCCAGAGTTCTCCTGTATGAGGTATCCGTCTGCCCCTCCTTAGAGCTGTCTCCCAGGAGGCACAGTGGTCAGGGACTTACTTGTGGAAGCAGTCTGACCCTTAGAAGAGCTCAAACGCTGAGCTGGCAGGTTTGTTGCACTCTTCTGAAACGTCAGGCAGGGATGTTTAAGTCTGCTGATGCTGTGCCCACAGCCGCCCATTTCTCCAGGTGCTCTGTCCCAGGGAGATGCGGGTTCTACCTATACATCCCTGCCCAAAGAGGAGAAATCTGGCAGTCTGGTCACAGTGGCCTTGCTGAGCTGCAATGGACTCCACCCAGTTAGAAGTTCCCAGTGACTTTGTTTACAATGTGAGGATAAAACTACCTACTCAAGCCCCAACAATGGCTGATGTCGCTTCCGCCACCAAGCTCGAACTTTCCATGTTGATCACAAACTGCTGTTGTGCTGGCAGCAAGAATTTCAAGCCATTGGATCTTATCTTGCTGAGCTTCGTGGGGTTGGGACCTGCTTAACCAGGCACTGGATGGTATCTCCTGGTCCATCAGTCACAAATACCCTGGGAAAAGTGCAGTATCTGGGCCAGAGTTCACCACTCTTTTCAGTATATGGCTTCCCTTGGCTAGGGGAATATATTCCATGACTCCTTGCACTTCCCAGGTGAGGGGATGCCCCACCATGGTTCAGTTCACCCTATGTGGGCTGCACCCACTGTCCAACGAGTTCCAATGAGATACACCAGGTTCCTCAGTTGGAAATGCAGAAATCACCCACCTCCTGCTTCAGTCTCATGGGGAGCTGCAGACCAGAGCTGTTCCTATTCAGCCATCTTGCCCAGGACCCCATACTTAAACATTCTAATGATAAATACCTTTGCCCACCTCACATGTTGTAATCATAGAGGCACCTGTGCGAACTCAATCATTGTAAGGATAAAGACACTTGGTAAACCCCAGGAATTGTAATGGGAGAGACTTATAGCCAGCCATAGGCATTCTAACAGGAGAGACTTTTGGTAGACCATGGGCATTTTAATGATAGAGTATCCTGGCGGACTCCAGGCACTCTAATGACAGAGACACGTGGGCGACCACAGGCATTCTAAAAATAAAGGCACCTAGCTGACCCAAGGCATTCTAACGAGAGAGACTTTTGGCCGACCCCAGGCATTCTAATGATAGAGATACCTGTGCGACCTCAGGTATTTTAAGGATAGAGACTCCTAGTTGACCCCAGGCATTCTAACAAGAGAAACTCCAGGCCAACCCTAGACATTATAATGATAAAGACTCCTGGCCTATCCCAGGCATTCTAATGACAGGCAACTGTGAGATTTCATTCTAAGGATACAGACGCCTGGCCCACTTCAGACATTCTACAAGAGAGACTCCTTACTGATCCCAGGCTTTCCCATGATAGAGACTCCTGGCCAAATCCAGGCATTCTAATGTAGAAACATCTGGGTAAATTCACACATTCTAAAGATAGTGACAACTGGCTGACTTAAGGCATTTTAACAGAAGATACTACTGGCCAATCCCAGGCATTTTAATGGGAGAGACCACTGACCGACTGCAGGCCTTCTAATGATATAAACACCTGTCCGACCCCAGGCATTCTAATGATAAAGACAGCTGGGGGACCTCAGACAATCTAAGGATACAGACATTAGGCTGAACGCAGTCATTCTAATGGATGAGATTACTGACCAACCCAAGGGATTCTAATGATAAAGACTCCTGGCTGACCTCAGACATCTTAATGATAAAGACACATGGGTGAACCCAGACATTCTCAGAATAGAGACACCCGGCTGACCCCAGGAATTCTAACTAAAGAGACGCCAGGCCTACCCCAGACCTTCTAATGATAGAGACACCTCTGTGACCTCAGGTATTTCAATAATAGTGACACTTGGCTGACCCAAGGCATTGTAACAGGAGAAATTCCTGGCAGATCCCAGGTAATTTAATGATAGAGACTTCTGGCCTAACTCAGGCATTGTAGTCATGGAGACACCTGTGCGACCTAAGTTCTTCTAAGGATAGAGACACGTGGCCAACCCCAGGCATTCTAATGCAAAAGACTCCTGGCCAACCCAGGAATACTAAAGGAATAGACACTTGGCCAGATCCAGGCATTCTAATTATAGAGACTCCTCGATTATCTTAGGCATTTTAATCATACATACACCTGAATGACCTCAGGCATTCTAAGGATGAAGACATCTGGCTGACCACAGGCATTCTAATAAGACAGACTCTGGGATGAACTCAAGTATTCTCATGATAGAGACACCTGGGTGACATCAGGCATTCTAAGGATAAAGACACCTGGCTGACCCCAGGCATTTTAATGGGAGAGACTGTTGGCCAACCATAGGCATTCTTTGATGGAGACTCTTGGCCCACCCCAGGCATTTTAATGATAGAAACACCTGTGTGACCTTAGGCATTGTAAGGATAGAGACACCAGGCCAAACCCAGGCATTCTAAGACTCTTGGCCCAACCGAGGCATTCTAAAGATAGAGAATCCTGGCTGATCCCAGGCATTCTAATGATAGAGACACCTTGGTGACCTCAGGCATTCTAAGGATAAAGACACCTGAACGAGCCCAGGCATTCCAAAGAGAAAGACTCTTTGTCAACCACAGGAATTCTAATGATAAAGACTCCTGTGTGACTTCAGGCATTCTAATGAATAAGAAACCTACAGAAACTCAGGCATCCTAAGGACAGAGACACCACGCTGACCCCAGACATTCTGATGGGAGAGATTACTGGGCGACCCAAGGCATTCTAATGATACAGAATCCTGGCCGATCTCAAGCATTTTAATGATAGTGACACCTGGGCGACCATAGGCATTCTAAGGATAGAGACACCAGGCCAACTTCAGTCATTCTAATGAGAGAGACTCCTGGCAGACCACAGGCATTCTAATGAAATAGACTTTTGGAAGAAACACAGGCATTCTAATGAAAGAAATTCCTCACCTATCCCATGCATTCTAATAATAGACACACCTGGGCAACCTCCAGCATTTTAAGATGTAGACACCTGGCCAACCGCAGGCAATCTAACAGGATAGATTCTGGCTGAATCCAGGCATTTTAATGATAGAGACTCCTGGACGACCCCAGGTATTTTAATGATAGAGACAGCTGGGTGACCTCAGGCATTCTAAGGATAAAGACACATGGCCAACCTCAAGCATTCTAATGGGAGAGATTTCTGGCCGACCCCAGACATTCTAATGATAGAGACTCCTTTACTACCCCATGCATTCAAATGATAAAGACACTTGTGCAATCGCAGGCATTCTAAGGATGGAGACACCTTGCTGACTCCAGGCATTCTGAAGGGAGAGAGTTTTGGCTGAACCCAGGATTTTAGTGGGAGAGACTCCTAACTGACCCCAGGCATTTAAATGATAGAGACTCCTAGCCAGCCCTGGACATTCTAATGATGGAGACACCTGGGTGGCCTCGTGGATTCTAAGGACATGGCTGACACCAGGCATTCTAACAGGAGAGACTTTTGGACAAACCCAGGCATTCTAACGGGAAAAACTCCTAGCCTAACACAGGAATTCTAATGATAGAGGCACCTGTCCAATCCATTCTAAGGGTAGGGATATCTGGCCAAAAGCAGGCATTTTAATAGAAGAGACTCCTAGCTGATTTCAGACATTCTAATCAGAGGGACTCCTGACTGACCTTAGGAATTCTAATGATAGAGACACCTAGGCAACCTCAGTCATTCCGAAAATAGAGACACATGGCCGACCCCAGGCATTCTAATGTGAGAGACTCCTTTCCAAACCCTTTCATTCTAAAGATAGAGACTCCCAGTTGACACCAGGCATTGTAATGATAGAGACACCTGGGTGACCTCAGGCCTTCTAAGGATACAGACAGCTGGCCACACACAGGCATTTTAAAGAGAGAGACTCCCGGCTGACAACAGGTGTTCTAAAGATAGAGACTTCTGGCCTATGGTGAACATTCTAATGATAGAGAAACCATTGCGACTTCAGTCATTTTAAGCTAGAGACTTCTGTCTGATCCCTGGCATTCTAACAAGAGAGACATCTCCCTGATCCACGGCATTCTAACTGGAAGGACTGCAGGCCAAACCTAGGCGTTCTAAAGGGAAAGACTTCTGGCAGACCCGAGGTATACTAATGATAGAGACACCAGGGCGACCTTAGGTATTCTAAAGATAGAGGCACCTGGTTGACCCCAGATATTCTAATGGGAGACATTTTGAACCACCCCAGGTATGCTAATAATAGAGACTTTTGGCTAACCCAAGGCATTCTAAAGATGGAGACACCTGGGCGACTTAAGGCATTCAAAAGATAGACACCTGGTAGACACCAGGCATTCTAACTGAAGAGATCCCTGCCATCTGGAGTATTTATCTCCATTCTAAAGATAAATACTGTTTACTGACCTCAGGCATTCTACTGATAGAGAAACCAGGGCTACTTCAGGCATTCTAAGAATAGAGATACCTGGCTGACCCCAGGCATTCTAATGGGAGAGACTCTTGGCCAGACCCAGGTGTTTTAATAATAGAGATTCCTCACTTATTCCAAGCATTCTAATGATAGAGACCCCTGGGCGACCTCAGGCATTCTAAGGATGGAGACATCTGATGGCCTACGGGCATTCTAATGGGAGAGATTCCTGGCCAACCCCAGACATTCCTATGATAATGACATCTGGGTGACATCAGGCATTGTAAGAATAGAGACCGGGCCGACTTCATGCATTCTAATGGGAGAGACTCCTGGCCGACCCCAGGCATTTTAATGGTAGAGACTCCTGGCCGACCCCTGGCATTCTAATGGTAGAGACACCTGGGTGACCACAGACATTCTATGGATAGAGAAGAGGCACCTGGCTGATCCAAGGCATTCTAATTGGAGAGACTCCTGGCCATCCCCAGGCATTCTAATGTTAGAGACACCTGTGTGACCTCAGGTATTTTAAGGATAGAGACACCTGGTTGACCCGAAACATTTTAATGAGAGAGAATTTAGGCTGACCCCAGACATTATAATGATAGAGACTCTTGGCCTCACCCAGCTATTCTTATGACAGACAACAGTGAGAACTGAATCTTTCTAAGGATAAAGACACCTGGCCCACCCCGAACATTCTACATGAGACTCCTGACTGATCTCAGGCAATCCATCAGGAGAGTCTCCTGGCCAACACCAGGTATTCTAATAATAAAAACACCTGTTTCACCTCAGTTATTCTAAGGATAGATAATCCTGGCCGACCCCAGGTATTCTAATGGGAGAGACTTTTGGTCGAACTTAGGCATTCTAACGATAGAGACTGCTTGGCTCTCCCAAGCATTCTGATGATAGACACACCTGGGCGACCTCAGGCATTCTAAAAAAAGGTGATACCTCGTGGACCACAGGCATTCTAAAGGGAGAGACTCCCAGACAACCCCCGGTATTCTAGTGATATAGACACATGGCCAACCCCAGGCATTCTAATGGGAGAGGCTTCTTGCCAAAACCAGGCATTCTAATGGGAGAGACTCCTGGACAACCCCAGGCATTCTAATGATAGGGACTCCTGGCCAACTGCAAGCATTCTGAAGATAGAGGCACCTTGGGGAACTCAGGCATTCTAAGGAAAAAGACACCTGGCTGAGCATAGGCATTCCAACGGGAGACACTGCTGGCTGATCCCAGGCATTCTAATAATAGATATTCCTGGCCAATCTCAGGTATTCTTATCATAGAGACACCTGGGCGACCTCCGACATTCTAAGGCTAGACACACCTGGCTGACCCCAGGCATTATCATGGGAGAGACTACTGGAGTGACTCAGGCATTCTAAAGATGGAGAATCTTAGCAGACCACAGGCATCCTAATGATAGAGACACCTGGGCGATATCACCATTCTAAGAATAGAGACACCTAGCCATTCCCAGGCATTCTAATGATAGAGACTCTTGGCCGACCCCAGGCATTTTAATGGGAGAGACTCCTGGATGAGGATAGGTCTTCTAATGATAGAGACTCCTGTTCTACTCCAGGCATTATAATGATAGAGACCATGTGACCTTGGTCATTCTAAGGATAAAGACTCTGGCCAACCCAAGGCATTCTAATGAGAGAGGTTCCTGGCCAACCCCAGGCATTCTACAGAAGAGACTCCTAGCCAAACACAGGCATTCTAATGATAGAGACTCCTAAATGAACCCAGGCATTATAATGATAAAGACACCTGGGCAATCTCAGGCATGCTAAGGATGGAGACATCTGGTGGACCACAGACATTCTACCTGCAGAGACTTTTGGCAGACCCCAGGCATTCTAATGATAGAGACACCAGGGCAACATCGTGCATTCTAAAGATAGAGATAGCAATTTTACCCCAGGCATTTTAACTGGAGAGATTCCTCACCAATCATAGGGATTCTAATGATAGAGACTCCTTGTTGGCTCAGGCATTGTAATGATAGAGATGGCTGTGTGACCTCAGGCATTCTTAGGATAGAGACACCTGACTGACCCCAGGCATTCTAATGGGAGAGAGTCCCGATTGATCCCAGGCCTTCTAATGAGAGAGACTCCTCTCTGACTCCAGGCATTCTAATAATAGAGACACCAGGAGGACCTCAGGCATTCTAAGGATACAGATACCTGGCCGACTCCAGGCATTCTAACCTTAGAGAGTCCTGACCAACCCCAGACATTCTAATGGTAGACTCCTGGCTGACCCCAGGCATTCTAATGATAGAGACATCTGTGTAACCTCAGGCATTGTAAGGATAAAGATACCTGGCTGACCCAGGCATTCTAACAGGAGAGGCTCCTGACTGACCCCATGCCTTCTAACCTTAGAGACTCCTGGCTAACACCCACCATTCTAATGATAGAGGCACCTGGGCGAACTCAGGCATTCCTAAGATAAAGACACATGCCCAGCCCAAGGCTTTCTAACTGGAGAGACTTCAGGCCAACCTCAGGCATTGTAATGAATGAGACACCTGTGCAACCTCAGCTATTTTAAGGATAGAGACACTTGGCCAATTCCAGGCATTCTAATGATAGAGACTTCTGGCCGACCCCAGACATTATAATAATATAGACTTTTGACCTACTGCAGATATTCTAATGGTAGATAAATATATGACCTCAGTCATTTTAAGAATATAGACACCTGAAAGACTCTATGAGCGAGATTCCTGGCCAAACCCACGCATTCTAATAACGGAGATACCTGTGTAATCTCAGTCATTCCAAGTATAGAGCTACCTGCTCGATCCCACACACTCTAACGAGAGAGACTTTGGCTGACCCCAGGCATTCTAACGGGAGAAATCCCTGGCCAAACCCAGTTATTATAATGATAGACAGTCCTCACATGTCTTAGGCATTTTAATGATAAAGACACCTGGGCGACTTCAGGCATCCTAAGGATGGAGACACCTGGTGGATCACAGGCATTCTAATGGGAGAGACTCCTGCCTGACCTCAGGCATTCTAATGGGAGAGACCGCTGGCTGAACCCAAGCATTCTAATGGGAGAGACACTTGGCCAACCCCAGGCATTCTAATAATAGAGACCCTTGGGTAACCTCAGGCGTGCTAAGGATAGAAACACCTAACTGACCCCAGGCATTCTAATGGGAGAGACTCCTGTCCAACCCAGGCATTCTAATAAGGTAGATTCATCACGGACAACAGGCATTCCAATGATAGAGACCCCTGGTCAAACCCGAGCATTCTAACAATAGAAACACCCAAACGACCTCAGGCATTCTAAGGATAGAGGCAGAAGGCAGACTTCAGGAATTCTAATGGAAGAGGCCCCTGGCTGATTCCAGACATTGTAATGGTAGAGAATACTAATCTACCCAAGGCAATCGAATGATAAATATATTGGTACAAACACAAGCATTCTAAAGATAGAGACACACGGCTGACCACAGGCCTTGTAATAGGAGAAAGTTCTGGTGAACCCCAGGCATTCTAATGATAAAGACTCGTGGTTGACACAGACATGCTAATGATAGAGACTACTGTCATTTCTCAGGCATTGTAATGATAGAGACCCCTGTGCAACTTCAGGCATTCTAAGAATAGACACCTGGCCAAACACAGACATTTTAAAGGGAGAGACTCCTGGATTACTGCAGGCATTCTTATGTTAGAAACACCTGTGTGACCTCAGGCATTCTAAAAATAGAGACTCCTGGCCAACCGCATGCATTCTAATGGGAGAAACCTCCGGCCGACACCATGCATTCTAATGACAGAGACTACATGCTGAACCCAGGCATTCTAATTATAGGGACACCTGGGCGACATCAGGCATTGTAAAGATAGAGACACCTGCCTGACACTAGGCATTCTAACGGCAGAGACTCCTGTCCAAACCTAGGCATTCTAATGATGGAGACTCCTGGTATACCCCAAGCATTCTAATAATAGAGACAACTGGGTGATGTCAGCCATTCTAAGGATAGAGACCACTGGTGGAACCCAGGCATCCTAATGGGAGAGACCTCTTGCCAATGGCAGGCTTTCTAATAATACAGACTCCTGGCCAAACACAGGCATTCTAATGATAGAGACACCTGGGCGACCTCTGGCATTCTAAGGATAAAGACACCTGGCAGAAACGCAGACATTTCAAGAAAAGGGGCTCCTGGCTGATACCAGGCATTCTAATGGGAGAGACTCCTGCTCAACTCCAGGCATTCTAATGGAACAGGCTCCTGACCGACTCCAGGCATTATAATGATAGATACTTCTGGCCAGCCCCAGACATTCCAATTATAGAGATGCCTGGGAGACCTCAGGCATTCTAAAGATAGAGACACCTGGCTGACCCCAGGCATTCTAACAGGAGAGACTTCTGGACAACCCCATCCATTTTAATGGGAGAGACTCCAGGCCAACACCAGGCATTCTAAAGATAGAGACATCTGGGAGAGCTCAGGTATTCTAAGGATAGAGACTGCTGGCCACACCAGGTATTCTAACGGGAGAGACTTCTGGTCAAATCCAGGCATTCTAATGATAGAGACCAATGAGTGACCTCAGGCATTTTAAGGATAAATACACCTGGTCAATCACAGGATTTCTAATAGGAGAGACTTCTGGCCAGTCTTAGACATTCTAATGAGAGAAGCTCATTGGCGAAAACAGGCATTCCTGTGATAGAGAATCCTGGGCAGCCCCAAGCATTCTAATGATGGAAACACCTGGGTGACATCAGGCATTCTCAAGATAGAGACACCTGGCAGACTACTCGCATTCTAACAGGAGAGACTAATGGCCATCGCCAGACATTCCCAAGGGAGAGACTCCTGACCGACTACAAGTATTCTAATGATAAAGACACCCAGGTGACATCAAGCATTCTAAGGGTAGAGACACCTGGCATAACCCAGGCATTCTAACAGGAACAATCCTGGCAAACCCCAGGCATTCTAATAATTGAGACTCCTGGCCAACCACAGGCATTCTAATTATAGAGACACCTGGGCAAACTCAGGCATTCTAAGGATAGAGACACCTTGCTGACCCGAGGCATTCTAATGGGAGAGACACCTGGCCGATCTCAGTCATTCTAATGTTGGAAACTACTGGCCTACACCAGACATTCTGGTAATAGAGACACCTTGGTGACCTCAGGTATTCTAAGGATAGAGACACCTGGCCTACCCAAGGCATTATAACAAGAGAGACTCCTGTCAGACCCCCATGCTTTTTCAATGATAGAGACTCCAGGCCTACCCCAGGCATTTTAGTAATAGGAACACCTGTGCAATTTCAGGCCTTCTAAACATAGAGACATCTGGCTGACTTCAGGCATTCTAATGGGAGAGACTGGCGTTTTCACCAGAAAGACTCAGGGCTGACCACAGGAATTGTAATTATATGGACTCCTGGCCTACTCCAGACATTCTATTGATAGAGACATCAGTGCCACCTCAGGCATTCTAAGGATAGAGTCGAATGACAGATTTCAGGCATTCTAACAGGAATGACTTCTGGCTGACCCCAAGCATTCTAATATAGACTCCTGTCTGACCACAGGCATTCTAATGATAGAGACTCCTGACCGACTTTTGGCATTCTAAAGATAGAGACACTTGGCGACTTCAGGCATACTAAGGATAAAGACACCTCGCCAATTCCATGCACTTTAACGGGAGAGACTCCTGGCAGACTCCAGGCATTCTAATGATAAAAACACCTGGGTGACTGCAGACATCCTAATGATAGAGACACCTGACTGACCTAAGGCATTCTAATGATAAAAACACCTGGGTGACTGCAGACATTCTAATGATAGAGACACCTGACTGACCTAAGGCATTCTAATGGAAGAGACTCCTGGCAAACCACAAGTTCTTTAATGATAAAGACTTCAGGTCTACCCGAGGCATTCTAATGATAGAGACACCTGTGCGACCTCAGGCATTCAAAGGATAGAGACACCTTATCAACTCCAGGCATTCTAATGGGAGAGACTAATGGCCAACCCCAGACATTCTCACAGCATAGACTCCTGGCCAACCCAAGGCATTCTAATGGGTGTCATAAGGCATTCTATCTGGGCAACATAAGGCATTCTAAAGAGAGAAACACCAGGCATAATCCAGGAATTCTAACAAAAGGCAATCCTGGCATACCACAGACATTCTAGTGATGGAGACTCCTGGCCTACCTTAGGCATTCTAGTGATAGAGACACCTGTGCTACTTCACACATTGTAAAGGTAGACACACCTGACCGAATCCTGGCATTCTAATGGGAGAGACTCCTGGCCAACCCCAGGCATTCTAATGATAAAGACGTTTGGCAGACCCCAGTCATTCTAGTGGTAGAGAAACCTGGGTGACACCAGGTATTCTAAGGATAGAGATACTTGGCTGACCACTGGCATTCCAACGGGAGAGACCTGTGGTGCACATTTGGCATTTTACTGGGAGACACTCCTTTCTGACCCCAGACATTATAATGATAGAGACTCCTGGCTGACCCCATGCATTGTAATGATAGAGACATCCTGGGTGACCTCAGGCTTTCTAAGGGTAGAGACACTTGGTTAATCACAGGGATACTAACGAGAGAGACTAGTGGCCGAATATAGGTATTCCAATGATAGAGACTCCTGTCTGACACCTTGCATTCTAATGGTAGAGATACTTGGGCGACTGCAGATATTCAAAGGATAGAGAAACCTGGCCGACCCCAGAATTTTTTATGGGAGAGACTCCTGGCCGAACCTGGGCATTCTAATGAGATGGACTCTTTGACGATCCAAGGCATTCCAATAATAGAGACCACTGGCTTACCCCAGGCATTCTAATGATAGAGACACCTGTGCAAACTCAGGCATTCTAACAGGAAAGACTCCTGGCCCACCCCAGACATTTTAATGATAGAGAAACATTGGTGACATCAGGCATTCTAAGAATAGAGACTCCTGGCCCACCCCAGACATTCTAATGGAAGATACTCCTTGCCAAGCCCAGGCATTCTAATAATCGAGACTCCTGGTCTACCCCAGATATTCTACTGATAGAGACACCACTGCGACCTCAGACATTCTGAGGATAGAGACACCTGGCTCTCCCCAGGCATTCTAATGGGGGAGACTCCTGGCCAACCTTAGGCATTCTAAAGGAAAAGACTCCTGGTACACCTCAGGCAGTCTAATAATAGAGACACCTGGGTGACATTATTCATCCTAAGGATAGAGACAGCTGGCCCAAACCAGCCATTCTAATAAAAGGTACTCCTGGCCTACCCCAGGCATTGTAATGATAGAGACACATGGGAGACCTCAGGCATTATAAGGGTAGAGACACCTGGCTGAGCTTAGGCATTCTAAAGAGAGAAACTCCTGGCTGCCCTTAGGCATTCTAATGGGAGAGACTCCTGGCTGACCCAAAGTATTCTAATGAGAGAATTTTGAGTGATATCAGGCATTGTAAGGACAGAGACACCTGGCTGACAAAAGGCATGCACACAAGAGAGACTCCTCACCTTCGCAAGGCATTCTAATGATAAAGACTCGTAGCCTATAACAGGCATTCTAATTTTAGAGACTCGTGTTTGACCTCAGACATCCTAAGGATAGAGATACCTGGCCGAGCCCAAGCATTCTACCCAGAGAGACTGCTGGCTGACTCCAGGCATTCTATTGGGTGAGACTCCTGGCCAACCCCGTTCATTAAAATTGAGACTTTTAGCCGACCCCAGGCATTCTAATATTAGAGACCTGGGTGACCTCAGGCATTCTAAGGGTAGGGACACATGGCTGAGTCCAGGCATTCTAACAGGAGGGACTCCTGGCTGACTGCAGACATTCTAATGATAGAGACCCCTGGACTACCACAGGTATTCTAGTGCTGGAGAACCCTGTGAGACCTCAGTCATTTTAAGGATAGAGACACCAGGCCAACCCCAGGCATTCTAACAAGAGAGACACCTGGCCAAACCAAGGCATTGTAATGGGTGAAACTCCTCATCAGCCCCAGGCAATCTAATGATAGAGACACGTGGGTGACATCAGTCATTCTAAGGATAGAGATACCTGGCCAAACCCAGGCATTCTAATGGTAGAGACTCTTGGCCAACCCAAGGCATTCTAATGTTAGAGACACCCGTGAGACCTCAAGCATTGTAAGGCTAGAGGAACCTGGTTGACGCCAGGCATTCTAACTGAAGAAGACAAGTGGCCAAGCCCAGGTATTTCAATGGAAGAGAGTCCTGGACAACCCCAGGCAGTCCAATGGTAGACTGGCCAACTACTGGCCGACCCCAGGCATTCTAATAATGCAGACACCTGGGTAGCCTCAGACATGCTAAGGATAGAGACACCTGGCTGATCCCATGCATTCTAAGGAGAGAGGCTCTTGGCTGACCCCAGGCATTCTATTGATAAGAGACATTTGGGTGGCCTCAGGCATTCTAATAGAGACATCTGTCTTAATCAAGACAATCTAATGAAAGAGACTTCTTGCACACCCCATAATTTTAATGATAGAGACTCCAGGCCTTCCCAAGGAATTCTAATGACAGAGACATATGTGTGACCACAGTCATTCTAAAGCAAAAGACAACAGGCCCTCCCAAACATTCTAATGGGAGAGACTTTTCGCTGACCTCATTTATTCTAATGATGGAGACTTCTGGCAGACCCCAGGCATTCTAATTATAAAGACAACTGGACCATCTCAGGCATTTTAAGAATAGAGACACCTGGCCGACCCAGGCATTCTAACGGGAGAGATTCCTGGCCAATTCCAGGCATTCCAATGATAGAGACTACCTGCCCACTCCAAGCATTCTAATGATAGAGACCATATGCAACCTCAGTCATTCTAATGTGGAAACACCTGGCCAAACCAGGTTTTCTAATGGGGAAGACTCATGGCTGACCCATGGCATTCTAATGATAGAGACTCTTTGTTGACCACAGGCACTGTAATGATAGAGACACCTGGGCAACCTCAGGCATTCTAAGAATAGAGACACCTGACTGACCCCAGAGATTCTAATAGGAAAGACTTCTGGCCAACCACAGCATTGACCTCAGGCATTCTAAGGATAGAGACATCTGGCTGACCAAAGGCATTCTAAGAGGTGAGACTTCTGGCCGACCACAAACATTGTAATAATGGAGACGCTTGGCCTACTCAAGATATTCTAATGATGGAAACAACTGCACAGCCTCAGGTATTCTAAGGATAGAATCACCTAGCTGACACCAGTCACTCTAACAGGAGAGACTCGTGGCTGACTTCAGGCATTCTAACGATGGAGATTCCTGGCTGAACCCAAGGCCCCTGGACGACCTCAGGCATTCTGAGGAGAGAGACATCTCGCCGAACTCAGGGATTTCAGCGGGAGAGCTTCCTGGCTGAACACAGGCATTCTAATAATAGAGACATCAGGCCAACTTCAGGCATTCTAATGAGAGGGTATTCTGGACCACCCCAGGCTTTCTAATATTAGAGACACCTGGGCGACCTCTGGCATTCTAAGAATACAGACACTTGGCCTACTCCAGGCATTCTATGGGAGATAATTCTGGCCGACCCCAGGCATCCTAAGGACAGGAACATCTGGCCGACCTGAAGCATTCTAACAAGAGAGTATTCAGGCAGGCCACAGGCATTTAGTAATAGAGAAAACTGGGCTACCTCAGGCATTCTAATCATATATACTCCTGGTTAACCCAAGGCCTTCTAATAATAGACACACCTGGGCCGCCTTTCACATTCTAAGGATAGAAGGATTTGCTGGATCTCAGGCATTTTAACGGTAGAATATTCTGACTGGTCCCAGGCATTCTAATGATAGAGACACCTGGGTGCCCAAAGGCATTCTAAGGATAGAGAATCCTGTCTGACACCAGGCATTTTAATGATAGACACATGGGGGACCTCAGGCATTCTAAAACTGGAGACTTCTGGCCAACCCCAGGTGTTGTTGTGATAGAGACACCTGGCCAACATCAGACATTCTAAAGACAGAGTCTCCTGGCCGAACACAGGCATTCTAACAGGAGAGACTCCTGGCCTACTGCAGGCATTCTAATGATAGAGACACCTGGGCAACCTCAGGCATTCTATGGATAGAGGCGCTGGTCAGTCCCAGACATTCTACCAATAGATACACCTGGCCAAATTCTGTCATTCTAAGGACAGAGATATCTGGCCAACATTAGGCATTCTTATGAGAGAGCATCCTAGCTGACTCCAAGAATTCTGAGGATAGAGAGATCAGTCCGACATCAGGCATTCTCAGTATAAAGACTCCTGGCTCACCCCAGGCATTCTAATGATAGAGAAACCTGGGCAACATCCAGCACACTAAGAATAAAGTCATCTGTCTGACCTCTGGTATTCTAAAGGGAGAGACTCCTGGCTGAAACCAGGCATTCTAATGGGAGAGGCTCCTCTGGACTGACTCAAGACATTCTAACTGGAGAGACTCCTGGTCGATCTCAGGCATTCTAATGAAAGAGACAACTGGCCGACCACAGGCATTCTAAGGACAGACATTCCTGGGCAAACCTAGGCATTCTATTTGGATAGACTCCTGGCTGACCTCAGTCGTTCCAATAATGGAGACACCTGGGCGACCTCCAGCATTCTAATGATAGAGATAACTGGCTGACCTCAGTCTTTCTAACAGTAGAGACTCCTGCTGACCACAGGCATTCTAAGGATAGAGATATCTGGCCAACCTCAGGTATTCTAACGGTAGAGTCTCCTGGCCAACAGCAGGCATTCTAATGAGAGTCACCTGGCTGAACCCAGGCATTCTAAGGATAGAGACTCAAGGCCAATTCTAGACATTCTAACGGGAGAGACTACTGGCCGATCCCCAGCATTCTAATAAGAGAAACAACTGGGTGACTTCAGGCATTCTAATGATAGAGACACCTAGGAAAAATCAGGCATCCTAAGAAAAGAGGCTCCAGACCCTCCCCAAGCATTCTAATGAGTGATGCCTGGGCAACCTCTGGCATTTTAATGGTAGAGACTTCTGGTCGTTCCCAGGCATTCCAATGATAGAGACACCTGGCTGAACTCAGGCATACTAAGGGTAGAGACTTCAGGCCAACCTCGAGAATTTTCAGGATAGAGATTCCTGGCCAACCACAGACATTATAATAGTAGAGATTTCTGGCCAACTACAGGCATTCTAATGGTAGAGATGCCTGGCTGACCACAGGCATTCTAATGATAGAGACACCTGGGCGACTTTTGGCATTGTAAGGATAGAGACCACCATCTGACCTCAGGCACTCTAAAGGTAGAGTCTCCTGGCTGACTACAGTCATTCTAATGATAGAGACACCTGGGTTACCTCAGGCATACTAAGAATAGAAACTCCTGGCTGAGCCCAGGCATTCTAATGATAGACATCTAGGCAATCTCAGGCATTATAAGTATAGAGACTCTTGGTCAACTCCAGGCATTCTAATTGTAGATACATCTGACTGGCCTCAGGCATTCTAAAAATACAGACTTGTGGTCAACAACAGGCATTATAATAGGAGAAACTCCTGGCGAGCCCCAGACATTCTAATGATGCAGACATTTCAGTGAACTTTGGCATTCTAAGGAGAGAGATAGCTTGCCAACCTCAGGCAATCTAATGGGAGAGACTCCTGGTCCATTCCAAGCATTTTAAGAATAGGGACATCTGGCTGACCTCAGACGTTCAAACTTTAAAGTATCCTGTCCAATCCCAGGCATTCTAATTACAGAGACACCTGGGCAAACTCAGGAATTGTGAAAATAGACACTGCTGCCCGACCCCAGGCATTCTAATAATAGACACCTGGCTAACGCCAGGCATTCTAAGAATAGAGACTCCTGGCCAATCATAGGCATTCTAATTATAGAAACCTTGGTGGCCTCAGGCATTCTAAGAATGGAGACTCTTGGTTGACCCAGGAGTTCTTATGATAGAGACACATGGTCCATATCACACATTCTAAGGGTAGAAACATGTGGCCGACATTAGGCATTCTAATGGGAGAGACTACTGGACAACTCCAGTCATTCTAATGATAGAATAACCTGGACAACCACAGACATTCTATCAGAAAAGATTTCTAGTTGACCCAGAAATTCTAAGGCTACAGAAATCTGGCTGCCCCCAAGCTTTTGCACAGAAAGAGTCCTGGCCAACCCCCAGGAATTCTAATGATTGAGACACCTGGGCAACCTCAAGCATTTTAAGAATTGAGACTCCTATCTTACCTTAGGCATTCTAATCATAGATGTCTAGGTGACCTCAGGCATGCTAAGAATAGAGACTTCTGGTTGATCCCAGGCATTCTAATGGGAGAGCCTCCTGGCCAAACCAGGCATTCTAATGATAGTGACAACTGGGTGACCTCTGTCATTCTATGGATAAAGTCTCCTGGCCAACCCCAGGCATTCTAATGATAGACAACTGGGCGACTGCACGCCTTTTAAGGATAGAGACTCCTGGCCAACTCTAGGTATTCTAATGTTAGAGACACCTTGGTGACTTCTGGCATTCTAAGGATAGAGACTTCTGACCAACCACAAGCATCCTAACAATATAGTATCCTGGTCGATCCCAAGCAATCTAATGATAGAGACACTTGGGTGACCTCTGGCATTCTAAGAATAGAAACTTGTGGTTGATCCCAGGCATTGCAACAATAGAGACCCCTGGCAAACCTCAGGCATTCTAAAAATGGAGAATTTAGCTAACCACAGGAATTCTAATTAGAGAGATTCCTGGCCAAGCCCAGATATTCTAATGACAGAGACACCTGGGTGACATTTGACATTCTAAGGACAGAGACACCTGGCTGACCTGAGGCATTTTAATGAGAGACAATCCTGGCCCACCTCAGACATTCTAAGGACAGAGACATCTGATGGACCTGAGGCATTCTAATGGGAGAGTATCCAGGCGGACCCCAGGCATTCTAATAATAGATACACCTGAGTGAACACAAGCATTCCAAGGACAGAAACTCCTGTCCAAATCCAGGCATTCTAATGACAGAGTGTTCTTGCTGACCCCTGACATTCTAATGACAGAGAAACCTGGCCCATCTCAGCCATTCTAAAGATAGAGGCTCCTGGCCGACACCAAGCTTTCTATTGATAGACACCTGGGTAAACACAGGCATTCTAAAGGTAGAGACTCCTGACTGATCCGAGGCTTTCTAATGATAGAGACACCTGGCCGCACTCAAGCATTCTACCAATAGAGACTTCTGGCCAACCCAAGGGATTCTAATGGAAGAGACTCCTGGCCAAACCCAGGAATTTTAATGACAGAGACACCTGGGTGATCTCAGGTATTCTCAGGATAGAGACTTCTGGCCTGCCCCAGACATTCTAATGTTAGAGACACCTAGCCAACCTCCAGCATTCTTTTTTTTTTCTTGCTTTTTTGAAGTGTTGCTCTGTCACCCAGGCTGGAGTGCAGTGGCGTGATCTTGGCTCACTGCAACTTCCACCCCCACAGGTTCAATCAGTACTCCTGCCTCAGCCTCCCAAGAGGCTGGGATTACAGGCTCACACCACAATGTCCAGCTAATTTTTGTATCTTTTGTAGAGACAGGGTTTCACCATGTTTATCAGGCTGGTCTCGAATTCCTGACATCGTGAGCCATCCACCCACCTTGGCCTCCCAAAGTGCTGAAATTACAGACATGAGCCAGAGTACCCAGCCCAACCTCTGGCATTCTAAGAATACAGACGTCTCATCGAACTCTGTAATTTTAACTGAAGAGTCTCCTAGCCGACCCCAGGGATCCCAATGATAAAGATACTTGGGTGATCTCAGTCATTCTAAGGATAGAGACTCCTGCCTGACCCCAGTCATTGTAATGATAGACACATGCATGACCTCAGGCATTCTAATGACAGAGACCTCTGGCCCACATCAGGCATTCCACTGGGAGAGACTCCTGGCCTACCACAAGCATTCTAATGATAGAGACACCTGGGCGATCTCAAGCCTTCTAAGAATAAAGTCTCTTGGCTGACCCCAGATGATCTAATGATAGACAATTGAATGACCTTAGGGACTCTAATAATAGAGACATCTGGGTCACCTCTAGCATTCTAAGGATAGAGACATCTGGAACATATATTTTCATTCACCAGGTTAAAAACACTCTTTCTTTTTGTTGATTATACAAAGGGAAATTTCTGAGCCCATTGAATCACACAAAAAAATAGAATATTCTGCCATTAAAAAGTAGAAACAAACTATCTCTGAGAATGTTTTGTTAACTGTGGATTCATCTCAAGAATGGAACCATCTTACAGAATAGAACCATTTAAGAGAATGGAGTGTTTCCAGGTTGGAAATGCTCTTTTTGTAGAATCTATGAAGGGAAGTTTCTGAGCCCATTGTAACCAAAAAGGAAAATCGAATATCCTGCAATAAAAACTAGAAAGAAGCTATCTGTGAAAATACTTTTTGATGTATGGTTTCATGTCACAGAATGGAACCTGTGTTTTGATTCAGCAGGTAAAACATAGTCTTTTTGTAGAATCTTCGGGCATACAATTCTGAACCCATTGAAGCCTATAGTGAAAATTGAATATTCCAGGATAATAACTAGAAACAAGCTGTGAAAATGTTGTGTGATGTGAGGATTTATCGCACAGAATGGAAACTGATTTTTGATTCACCAGGTCAGAAACATTCTTTTGGTAGATCCTACAAAGAGACACATTTGAGACTATTGTGGCCTACAAGAAAAAAATTAAATATCCCACCACAAAAACTAGAAACATGCTATCTGCAAAAATGCTTTCTGATGTTTGGATTCACGTTTTAATTCATCAGGTTGGAGAAACTCTTTTTGTATAATCTATGAATTGATATTTTTGAGCCCATTGAAGGCTATAGTGTAAAACCAAATATCCCATGATAAAAACTAGAAAAAATCTATGTGTGAAAATCCTTTTTATGTGTGGATTCATGGCAGAGAATGAAACCTATGTTTTGATTCACCAGGCTGGAAACACTTTATTTGTAGAAATTCGAAGAAACAATTGGCCATTGTGGCCAATATGGAAAACTGAATATTCCGTGAAAAAAAAAAATAAATAACTAAAAACAAACCGTTTGTGAAAATGCTTTGTGATGTGTGGATTCATCTCACAGAACGCAAAATGTGTTTTCATCCACCAGGTTCAAAACACTCTATAGAATCTATAAAGGGACATTTCTGAGCCCGTTTAAACCCATAACAAAATGTTGAGCATCCCGTGATAAAAATTAAAAACAAGCTATTTGTGAAAATGCTCTGTGATGTGTGGATTCATCCCACAGAATGGAAACTGTGTATTGATTCACAGGTTAAAAACACTGTTTTGTAGAATCCACGGGGCTACAATTCTGAGCCTATTGAAGTGTATAGTGATAAATGAATATCCAAAATAAAAACTAGAAAATAAACCTGTCTGTGAAAATGCTTTGTGATGTGTGGATTCATCTCACATAATAAAATCTGTGTTTTTACTTACCAAGTTGAAAACACTCTTTTTGTAGAATCTTCTTAAGGACATTTGTGTGCCCATTGAGACCCATAAAAGATTAAATATCCCGTGAAAAAAACTAGATAAAAAGCTATGTGTGAAAACTCACTGTGATGTGCGGATTCATCTCCCAGAATGGAACTTGCGTTTTGATTCACCAGGGTAAAAATACTTTTTATAGAATCTACAAAGAGATATTGCTGAGCCCATTACATGCAATAACAAAAATAGAAAATCCTAGGAGAAAAACTGGAAACAAACTATCTGTGAAAGTGCTTTGTGATGTGCCAATTCATCTCACATAATGCAACCTGAAATTGCACAAGTTTGCAAACACTTTTTTTTGTAAATTCTACTTAGGGACATTTGTGTGTCCATTGAGGATAATTATGAAACATCGGATATCCCCCAATAAAAACTAGAAACAAGCTATCTGTGAACGTAGTTTTTGATGCTTGGATTCTTCTCACAGAATGGAACCTGTTTTTTTATTTAACAGGTTGGAAACACGCTTCTTCTAAGATCTACAAAGGGATATTTTTTTTGAGCCCATTAAGGCTTACAAGAAAAAATTAAATATCTTGTGATAAGAACTTGAAACACACTATCTGTGTAAGTGCTTCTTGATTTGTAAATTTATGTCACAGAATAGAAACTGTGTTGTAATTCACCAGGTTGGAAGCACTAGTTTGTAAAAATCCACAAAGGGACATTTTTGAGCACATTGATGCCAATAAGGACAATCAAATATCCTATGAAAAAACTAGGAACAAACTACCTGTAAAAATGTTTTGCAATACGTGGATTCATCTCAAAGAATTGAACCTATGTTTTTGATACATGAGGTTGAAAACACTCTTTCTGTAGAATCTACAAAGGAACATTTCTGAATCCATTGAGACCAGTTAGGAAAAATACAATATCCCGCGGTAAAACCTGGAAACAGTTTGTCTATAGAAATGTCTTGTGATGCCTGGATTCATCTCACAGAATGGAGCCTATATGTTGATTCACCAGACTGAAAACACTTTTTTTTTTTTTTTTAGGATCTACAAAGGGACATTTCTGAGGCCATTGAGGAAAAAAAATAAAATATCCCACAATAAAAACTAGAAACAAGCTATCTGTGAAAGTTTTTTATGATTTGTGACTTCATCACACACAATAAATCCTGTTGTTTGGTTCACCGGGTTGGAAACATTGTTTTGTTACAATCTATGAAGGGACATTTTTGAGCCCATTGTGGTCAATGAGGAAAGTCAAATATTCCATAATAAATACTAGGAACAAGCCACTTGTGAAAACGCTTTGTGATGTGTGATTTCATATCACGGAATGGAACATGTGTTTTCATTAACCAGGTTGGAAAGACTCTCTTTGTACATCTTCAAAGGGACATTTTTGAGACCTTTAGGCCCATTAAAAAACCAAACATCACACGATAGAAAGTACACACAAGCAATTTTTGAAAATGCTTTCTGATGTCTAAATTCGTCTCACAGAATGAAACCTGTGTTTTGCTTCACCAAATTGGAAACACTCTTTCTGTAATATCTGTGAGTATTTCTGAGTCTTTTGAAGCCTGTAATGAAGAAGTGAATATCACATGATAAAAATTAGAAACGAGAGATCTGTAAAAATATTTTGTAATGTGTGAATTCATCTTTCAGAATGGAATGTCTGTTTCGATTCTCCATGTTGGAAACTCTCTTTTGGTAGAATTTATATCCAAACACCTCTGAGCCCATTGAATCCTATAAATGAAAACTAAATATCCTGCGTTAAGAACTAGAAACAAGTTATCTGTGAAAACGCTTTGGGATGTGTGGATTCATCTTACAGAGTGGAACATGTGTTTTGTTTCACCAGGTTGGAAGCACACTTTCTGTAGAATCTACAAAGGAAAATTTATCAACCTGTTTAAGCCTAAGGTTGGAAATGAAATATCCTGCCATAAAAAGTGGAAGCAAGCTATCTGTGAAAATGCTTTCTGATATGTATTAATCTCACAGAACGGAACCTGTGTTTTGATTCACCTAGTTGGAAACACTCTTTTAGTGGATTTTATGAGAACATGTTACTGACCTTAGCAAAGCCCATAGTGAAAAACAGAATATCCCACATTAAAATCCAGAAAGAAGCTATTTGTGAAAATGCTATGTGATGTGTGGATTCATCTCACAGAATGGAACACGTGTTTTGATACACCAGGTTTTAAATCATCTTTTTGTAGGATTTATGAAGGGAAATTTGGTCTCACAGAAATAAATTTCTGTTTTAATTCACCAGATTGGAAACACTGTTTCTGTGTGGTCTATGAAAAGACATTTTTAACTTACTGAAACCTATAGTTAAAAAAAAAAAAAAGAGTATTCCGTGATAAAAGCCAGAATCAAGCTATCAGTGAAAATGGTTTGTGATTTAGGGATTTAGGTCACAGAGCTAGAAATGTTTTTTCATTCACCAGATTGGAAACACATTTTTTTTTTGTAGAATCTACGAAATGATATTTTTGAGCCTATTGAAGCCAATAGTGGAAAACAGAATATCCCAAACTAAAGACCAGAAACAAGTAATCTGCGAAAAAGGTTTTCAATGTGTAAATTTATTACACTGAATGGAACCTGTGTTTTGATTCACCAGGTTGGAATCACTCTCTTTGTAGAATCAACGAAGAGAAATTCATAGCTCATTGAAGCCTACAGTGAAAAACCAAATATCCTGTGATAGAAACCAGAAACAAGCTATACGTGAAAATACTTTGTGACGTGTCCAATAATCTCACGGAGTTGAACTTCTGTTTTCATTCACCAGGTTGGATTTTTTTTTTTTTTTTTTTTTTTTTGGTAATCTACAAAGGGACATTTCTAAGCCCATTAAAGCCTATGACTAAAATCCAAATATCACAAGACAAAAACTAGGAAAAAGACTATCTGGAAAAATGCTTTGTGAAGTGTGGACCCATCTCACAGATTTAAACGTGTTTTCAGTCCAGGCATGTTGAGTCAGGCCTGTAATCCTGGCACTTTGGGAGGCCAAGGTGAGCGGATCACCTGAGGTCAGAAGTTCAAGACCAGCCTGACCAACATGGAAAAACAACGTCTCTACTAAAAATACAAAATTAGCTGGGCATGGTGTTACATGCTTGTAATCCCAGCTATGCAGTAGGCTGAGGCAGGAGAATCTCTTGAACCTGAGAGGCAGAAGTTGTGGTGAGCTCAGAGCATGCCATTGCACTCCAGGCTGGGCAACAAGAGTGAAACTCTATCTCAAAAAAGAAAACGTGTTTCTATTCACCTTGTTGGAAATATTTTTTTAATAGAATCTTCAAAGGGCCATTTCTGAGCCCATTGAAATCTATATTGAAAAATTGAATGTCCTATGATAACAACTATGAACAACCATATTTTGAAATGCTTTGTGATGCGTGGATTCATCTCACAGAGAGAAAGTTATGTTTTCCTTCACCAGGTTGGAAACACTTTTTTGTAGAATCTATGAAGTGACATTTCTGAACCTATCGAGGCCCATAAGATATAATTGAATATCCCATGATAACTAGGAGAAACAGGCTAACTGTTAGAATGTGTTGTGATGTGTAAATTTATCTTATAAAATGAAACCTGTGTTTTGATTCACCAGGTTGGACACACCTTTTTTTAAGAATCAATGAAGGAAAATTTCTGAGTCCACTGAAGCCTATAGTAAATAACTTAATATCCCACAATATAAACAAGAAAACAGCTATGTGTGAAAATGCTTCGTGTTGTGGATTTA
This sequence comes from Chlorocebus sabaeus, assembly GCF_047675955.1. Classification (NCBI taxonomy): domain Eukaryota; kingdom Metazoa; phylum Chordata; class Mammalia; order Primates; family Cercopithecidae; genus Chlorocebus; species Chlorocebus sabaeus. The sequence continues at coordinate 94,896,701 of NC_132933.1, read as the reverse complement.
TCTCACAGAGGTAAACTCGTGTTTTCATTCATCAGGTTGTGAATACTCTCTTGGTAGAATCTGCAAAGGGATATTTGTTAGCTCATTGAAGTCTATGGTGAAAAACATAGTATTCCATGATAAAAATTAGAAAGAAGCTATCTGCAAAAATGCTTTGGATGTGTGGATTCATCTCAAAGAATGGGACCTGCGTTTTGATTCACCAAGTTGAAAACACTTTTTAAATAGAATTTAAAAAGGGACATTTCTGAGCCCAATGAAGCCTATAGTGAAAAACTGAATATCCGTGATAAAAACTAGACACTGGCTATCTGTGAAAATGCTTTTTGTTGTGTGGATTCTTCTGATGGAATGAAACCTGTGTTTAGATTCACCGTGTCAGAAACGCTCTTTTCATACAATCCAAGAAGGGTCATTTCTGGGCCCATTGAGGCCTCTATAGAAAAGTCAAATGTTCCATAATAAAAACTATCAACAAGCTATCTGAGAAAATGCTTTGTTATGTGTGGATTTAGCTCACATAACGGAACCTGTGTTTTGATTCATCAGGTTTGAAAAACTCTTCTTGTGGAACCATTGATGAAACATTTCTGAGCCTTTGAAACCCATAGTAAAAACTGGAATATCCTGTGATTAAAGCTAGAAATAAGGTATATGTGAAAATTCTTTGTGATGTGTGGATTCATCTTACAGATGTAAACTTGTATTTTCATTCACCAGGTTGGAAACACTCTTTTTGTGGAATCTACAAAGGGACATTTCTGAACCCATTAAAGCCTATAGTAAAAAATTGAATATCCCATGATAAAACTAGAAAGAAGCTACCTGTGAAAATACTTTGTGATGTGTGAATTCGTCTCACAAAATGGAACCAGTGTTGGGATTCAACAGGTTAAAAACCCTTTTGTTGTAGAATTACTGAAGGGATATATCTGAGCCTGTTAAAGTCTATAATGAAAAATGGAATGTCCCACAATAAAAACTAAAAAGAATGTATCTGTGAAAGAGCATTTTGATTTGTGGATTCATCTCACAGAATGAAATGTGGATTTTGGTTCAACAGGTTGGAACCACTCTTTTTGTAAGATCTATGAAGGGGCATAACTGAGCCAATTAGCGGCCTACAGTGAAAAACCAAACATCCCGCAGTAGAATCTAGAAGCAAGCTATGTGTGAAAATGCTTTCTGATGTGTGAAGTCATCTCACAGAGTTAAGTCTGTGTTTTTACTAACCAGGATGGAATCACTCTTTCTATACAGTCACCGAAGGGACATTTTAGAGACCATTAAAGCATATAGGGAAAAATAGAATATCCAGCGATAAAAACCAGAAACAACCTATGTGTGAAAACGCTAAGGATGAGTGGATTCATCTCACAGAATGGAACACGTGTTTTGATTTACCAGGTTGGAAACACTTTTTTTATAGAATCTACGAAGAGACATTTATGAGCCCATTGAAGCTTATGGTAACAAAACGAATATCCCACATAAAAATTAGAAACAAGCTGTCTGTGAAAATGCTTTGTGCTGTGTAGATTCATCTGACAAAATTAAGCCTGTGTTTGAATTCATCATGTTGAAATAATCTTTTGGTAGACTCTACGAATGGACATTCCTGAGGCCATTGAAACCTACAGTGAAAAATCAAATATTCTGTGATACAGAAGAGAAACAAGCTATATGTGAAAATGCTTTGTGATGTGTCTATTCCTCTCACAGACTTAAACCTGTGTTATGATTCACACAGTTGAAAAACCTCTTCTTGTGGAACCTATAAAGGAAAATATCTGAGCCCATTGAAGGATGTAGTAAGAAAACGAATATTCCCTAATAAAAACTAGAAAAAAGTTATCTGCAAAAATGCTTTGTAATGTGTGGATTTATTACACAGTGACAAACTTGTGTTCTCATTCACCATTAGAAACACTCCTTTGTAGAATCTATGAAGGGACATTTCTGAGTCCATTGAAGCCTACAACAAAAAAACAAACATCCCTCAGTATAAACTAGAAGCAAACCATTTGCAAAAATACTTTTTGATGTGTGGATTCATCTCACAGAGTTACAATGTGTTTTCATTCACTATTTTGGAAACATTCTTTTTGTACGTCTTTGAAAAACATTTCCTGACTTTTTGAAGCTTATGGTAAAACCCATAAGCTGAGTATCCCACAATAAAAACTAGAAACCAACTATCTATGAAAATACTTTGTGATGTGTGGATTCATCTCACCAAAATAAACTTGTATTTTAATTCACCATGTTGGAAACAGTCTTGATGTAGAATCACTGAAAGGATATTTCTGAGTCCATCAAGGCCTATAGTAAGAAATTGAATATCCTGGGATAAAAACTAGAGAAAGGCTGTATGTGAAAATGCTTTCTGATGTGGAGATTTACCTCACCAAACTTGTATTTTTATTCATCAGGTTAGAAACACTCTCTTTGTGTAATCTACAAAAAAGTATTTCTGAGAACATATATGAACATTGTGAAAAACAGAATATCCCATGGAAAAAAACTACAAACAAGCTATGTGGAAATGCTTTGTTATATGTGGATTCACCTCACATGTAAAAATTTAAAAGTGTGTTTTGAGTCTCCATGAGGGAAACATTCTTTTTGTAGGATATACGAGAGGAAGTTTCTGAGCACAATGTAGCCTATTGTGAAAAACAGAATATTCTGTGACGAAAACAAGAAACAAGTTGTATATGAAATTCTTGGTGATGTGTGGATTCATCTCACAGAAGTAAATGTGAGTTTTTATTCACCAGGTTGGAAACCCTTTTTTTGGAATTACAAAGGGACATTTCTGCACCCATTGAAGCCTAAAGGAAAAAATGGAATATCTCGTGAAAAAACAAAAATAAAAAAACTAGAAACAAATAAGCAAGCTATCTGAGAAAATGCTTTGGGATGTGTGTATGCATCTCACAGAGTTAAAAATGTCTTTGCACTCACCAAATCAGAAACAAATTTTTGTAGAATAAAGGGACATTTCTGAGCCCATTGAAGCCTACAGTGAAAAACCGAATATCCCTCAATAAAAATTAGAAAGAAGCTATCTGTAAAAATGCATTGTGATGTTTGAATTCATCTGACAGAGTGGAATTTGTGTTTGGATTCACCAGGTTAGAAACACTGTATTTGTAGAATCCAAGAAGGGACATTTCTTACCCCATTGAGGCCTATAGTGAAAAATTAAATGTCTCACGATAAAAACTAGAAAAAATCTATCTGTGAAAATGCTTTGTGATGTATGGATTTATCTCGCAGAATGGAATCTGTGACTGAATTCGCCAGTTTGGAAATTCCTTTTGTAGAATCTACGAAGTGATATTTCTGAACCCATTGAAGCCTATAGTGAAAAACCGAATATACTGCAATAAAAGCTAAAAACAAGCTATCTGCAAAAGTGCTTTGTTATGTGTGAATTCATCTCACATAATGAAACCTGTGTTTTATTCCCCAAGTTGGAAAAACTGTCTTTGTAGAATCACCGAAGGGACATAACTGAGCCCATTGAAGCGTATACTAAATAAATAAATATCCCAAGGCAAAAACTAGAAACAACCTATCTGGCAAAATATTTTGTGATGTGTGGATTCATCTCACAAAGTTAAATCTGTGTTTTGATTAACCAAATTGGAAATACTCTTTTTGTAGAATCTATGAAGGGACATTTCTGAGCCCATTGAAGCCTATACTGAGAAAATGAATATCCCTTAATAATAATAATAATAATAATAATAATAATAATAATAATAAAGCTATCTGTGAAAATGTTTTGTTATGTGTGAATACTTCTCACCAAATGGAACCAGTGTTTGGATTCACCAGGTTGGAAACACTCTTTTTTCAGAATCTATGAAGGTACATATCTGAGTCTATTAAATTCTTTAGTAAAAAAATTGAGTATCCTGTGATGAAAACTAGAAACAAGCTATCTGTGAGAATGCATTGTGATAAGTGGATTCATCTCACAGAGTTAAAAATGTATTTTCTACTAGGGAGATTGACACAGGAGAATCGCTTGAACCCAGGAGGCAGAGGTTGCAGTGAGCTGAGATCACAACACTGCACTCAAGCCTGGTGACAGAGTGAAACTCCATCTCAAAGAAAATGTATTTTCATTCACTAGGTTGGAAACTCACTTCTTGTGGAATCTACAATAATACATTTATGAGTTAATTGAAGCCTATAGTGAGAAACCAAATATCCCATGATAAAAACTAGAAATAAGCTATATGTTAAAACGCTTTCTGATGTGTATGCTCATCTCACAGAAATAAATTTGTATTTTGAAATACCAGGTTGGAAATACTATTTTTGTAGAATCTACAAAGGGATATTTCTAAGCCCATTGAAACCTAGAGTGAAAAACTGAATATCCTGCAATAAAAACTAGAAACAAGCTATCTGTGAAAATGTGTTTGAATGTGTGAACTCATCTTACAGAGTTAAAAATTTATTTTTATTCTCCAGGTTTAAAACACACTTTTTGTAGAATCTGCAACATGCCCATTCAATCTTAGCCCATTGAAGTCACTATAGTGAAAAACATTCTTTTTGTAGAATCTATGAACAAACATTCCTGAGTCCATTGATCTCTGGAGAGGAAAATGGAATATTTCCTGAGAAAAACTATCCACAAGCTATCTGTGAAAATGCTTTGTGATGTGTGGATTCATTTCACAAAATGGAACCTGTGTTTGGAATTGCTTGGAAACACTCTTTTGGTAGAATCTACAAAGAGACATTTGTGCACCCATTGAATCCTGTAATGAAGAACCGAATACACTGCTAAAAAAAAAAAAAGTAGAAACAAACTATCTGATAAAATGCTTTGTGATGTGTGCATTCATATCATAAAATGAAACCTAAGTTTTGATTCACCAGGTTGGAAACACTCTTTTTGTGGAATCTATGAAGAGTCATTTCTGAGCCCATGGAAGTCTATTCTTAAAAAATGAATATCTTGTTACACAAACTAGAAACAAGCTATCTGGGAAAATACTTTGTGATGCGTGCAGTCATCTCTCACAGTTAAATCTGTGTTTTGCTTCCCCAAATTGGAAAAACTTATTTTTTAGTGTCTACGAAGGGACATTTCTGAGTCCATTGTATCCTATTGTGAAAAAACAAATATCCTGTGATAAAAACTAGAAACAAACTTTCTGTTGAAATGCTTTGTGATGTGTGGATTCATCTCACAGAATGGAAGCTGTGTGTTGATTCACCAAGCTAAAAGCACTCTTTTTGTAGAATCACTGAAGGAACATTTTTGAATCCATTGAGAACTGTAGTGAGAAACTGAATATTCCGCAATAAAATCTAGAAACAAGTCAGAAGTAAAAATGGTTTCTGATGTGTGGATTCATCTCACAGAGATAAACTTATCATTGCTTTCATCAGATTTAAAGTCCACTCAATATTGGCTTCTGTTGCCGTTGCTTTTGGTGTTTTAGACATGAAGTCCTTGCCAATGCCTATGTCCTGAATGGTATTACTTAGGTTTTCTTCTAGGGTTTTTATGGTATTAGGTCTAACATTTAAGTCTCTAATCCATCTTGAATTAGTTTTCATATAAGGAGTAAGGAAAGGATCCAGTTTCAGTTTTCTACTTATGGCTAGCCAATTATCAGAGCACCACTTGTTAAATAGGGAATCCTTTCCCCATTTCTTGTTTTTTTCATGTTTATCAAAGATCAGATGGCTGTAGATGTGTGATATTATTTCTGAGGACTCTGTTCTGTTCCATTGGTCTATATCTCTGTTTGGTACCAGTACCATGCTGTTTTGGTTACTGTAGCCTTGTAGTATAGTTTGAAGTCAGGTAGCGTGATGCCTCCAGCTTTGTTCTTTTGACTTAGGATTGTCTTGGAGATGCAGGCTCTTTTTTGGTTCCATATGAACTTTAAAGCAGTTTTTTAATGGGATCTAATTAAAATAAAGAGCTTCTGCACAGCAAAAGAAACTACCACCAGAGTGAACAGGCAGCCTACAGAATGGGAGAAAATTTTTGCAATCTACTCATCTGACAAAGGGCTAATATCCAGAACCTACAAAGAACTCAAACAAATTTACAAGAAAAAAACAAAGAACCCCATCAAAAAGTGGGCAAAGGATATGAATAGACATTTCTCCAAAGAGGACATTCATACAGACAACAGATACATGAAAACCTGCTCATCATCACTGGCCATCAGAGAAATGCAAATCAAAACCACAATGAGATACCATCTCACACCAGTTAGAATGGCAATCATTCAAAAGTCAGGAAACAACAGATGCTGGAGAGGATGTGGAGAAATAGGAACACTTTTACACTGTTAGTGGGATTGTAAACTAGTTCAACCATTATGGAAAACAGTATGGCGATTCCTCAAGGATCTAGAACTAGAAGTACCATATGACCCAGCCATCCCATTACTGGGTCTATATCCAAAGGATTATAAATCATGCTGCTATAAAGACACATGAACACGTATGTTTATTGCAGCACTATTCACAATAGCAAAGACTTGGAATCAACCCAAATGTCCATCAGTGACAGATTGGATTAAGAAAATGTGACACATATACACCATGGAATAGTATGCAGCCATAAAAAAGGATGAGTTTGTGTCCTTTGTAGGGACATGGATGAAGCTGGAAACCATCATTCTCAGCAAACTATCACAAGAACAGAAAACCAAACACCGCATGTTCTCAGTCATAGGTGGGAACTGAACAATGAGATCACTTGGACTCGGGAAGGGGAACATCACACACCGGGGCCTATCACGGGGAGGGGGGAGGAGGGAGGGATTGCATTGGGAGTTATACCTGATGTAAATGACGAGTTGATGCGTGCTGATGAGTTGATGGGTGCAGCACACCAACATGGCACAAGTATACATATGTAACAAATCTGCACGTTATGCACATGTACCCTAGAACTTAAAGTATAATAATAAAATAAAAAAATTACTACTCAAAAAAAATAAAAAATAAATTTAAAAATAAAAAAAATTAAAAAATAATAAAGTCTTCTCTTTGTAGAATCTACGAAGAAATGTTTTTGAGCCTACTGAAGCTTATTTCGAAAAATAGAATATCCTGCAATAAAAACTAGGAACAAACTATCTGTGAAAATGCATTGTGATATGTGGATTCATCTCACAAAATGGAACCTGTGTTTTGATTAACCAGGTTGGAAACACAGGTTTTGTAGAATCTATAAAGGGACATTTTTGAGACCATTGACTGTATAGTGAAAAACCAAATATCCAGCGATGAAAACGTAGGAACAAGTTATGTATGAAAATGCTTTGTGATGGGTGGATTGATCTCACAGAGTTAAACTTGTATATTAATTCACCAGGTAGGAAACACTTCTTTTATGGAATCAACGCAGGGACAATTCTGAGCCCTTTGAAACCTATAGTGAAAAAATGCACACTCCCCCCGAAGAAAAGAAAGATAAAAAGAAACAAACTGTCAAAATGGGTTGCAATTTGTGTATTAATCTCAAAATGTTAAAAGTGGATTTTCATTCACAAGGATGGAAATACTCTTTTTGTAGAATCTACTAAAGGACATTTCTGAACCCATTGAAGTCTGCAGTAAAAAAAAATTGAATATTTTGTGATATTAACTAGAAAGAAGCTATCTGTGAAAACGCTTTGTGATGTGTGGATTCATCTAAAAGAATGGAACCTGTGTTTTGATTCACCAGGTTGGAAACACTCTGTAGAATCTACGAAGGGTTATTCCTGAGCCCATTGAAGCCTATAGTGGAAAACCGAATATGCTGTGATAAAAGCTAGAAACAAGCTATCTGTGAAAATGCTTTGTAGTGTGTGGATTCATCTCAGAGACATTAAAATGGGTTCCCTTTCTCCATGTTGGAAACACTTTTTTGTAGAATCTACAAAGGGACATTTTTGAGCCTGTTGAAGCCTGTAATGAAAAACAAAATATCCCATAATAAAAAGTAGTAACAAGTTCTATGTGAAAATGCTTTGTGAGGTTTAGACTCGTCTCACAGTTCGGAACTTGCGTTTGGGTTCACCAGATTAAACACCCCCGCTTCCTTTTTTGTAGATTCTACACAAAGACATTTCTGAGTCCATTGAGGCCTCTAGTGAAAAACCAAATATCCCATGATAAAAACTAGAAACAAGTTATCTGTGAAAATCTTTTGTGATATGTGGGTTCATCTCCCAGAATGGAACCTGTGTTTTGATTCGCCAGTTTGGAAACACTCTTTTTTTTAGGGTTTACAAAGAAACATTTCTGAGCCCATTTAGACCCCTAAGATAAAATATCTCTTGATAAAAACAAGAAACAATCTACGTCTACCTCTGAAAATGCTTTTCGATTTGTGGATTTATCTCACCAAAATAAACTTGCGTTTTTATTCACCAGGTTAAAAACACTCTTTTTGTACCATCTAGTGAGGCACATTGCTGACACCATTGAGGGTATAATGAAACCGGAATATCCAGTAATAAATCTAGGAACAAGCTATCTGCGAAAAAGCTTTGTGATGTGTAGATTCATCTCCAAAAGGTAAACTTGTGTTTCTACTCACCAGGTTGGCAGCATTCTTTTTTTATAATCTTCAGAGGGCCATTTCTAAGCTCTCTGAAACCCATAGAAAAAAACAAAAAACAAATATCGTGATATAAAATTTAGAAACAAGCCATCTGTGAAAATGTTTTGTGATGTGTGAATTTATCTCACAAAGTGGAACCTGGGCTTTGATTCACCAGGTTGTAAGCTCTCTTTTTGTATAATCTATGAAAAGACATTTCTGGGCCAATTGAAACCTAAAGTGAAAAACAGAATATTTCATGATAAAAAGAAGAAACCAGCTATATGTGAAAATTCTTTGTGATCTGTGGATTCATCTCACAGTGATAAACTTGTGTTTCCATTCAGTAAGTGAGAAACACTCTTTTTATAGAATCTATGAAGGGATATTTCTGAGCCCATTGAAGCCTTTATTGAAAACAAAACTATCCCTTGATAAAAACTATTAGTAAGCTATATGTGAAAATGCTTTGTGATGTGTGGATTTATCTCCCAGAGATAAACCTGTGTTTTCATTTGCCAGGTAGGAATCATTCTTTCTGTAAAATATATGAAGGTATATTTCTGATCCCATTAAAGTCTATAGTGAAAAAATGAATGTCCCACCATGAAAACTAGAAACAAGCCATCTGTGAAAATGCTTTGTGATGTGTGGATTCATCTCACAAAATGGAACCTGTGTTTTCATTCCCCTGGTTGGAAACACTCTTATTGTAGAACCTACGAAGGGACATTTCTGAGCTTATTTAAGTTTGTAGTGAAGAAAGAGATTATCCCACGATAAAACTAGAATCAAGCTATATGTGAAAATGCTTTGTGATATGTGGATTTATCTCACAGTGATAAACTTGTGTTTTCATCCAGAAGGTGGAAACACTCTTTTTGTAGAACCTACAAAAGGACATTTCTGAACCCATTGAAGTCTGTAGTGAAAAACGTATATGCAGTGATACAAAGTAGACCTAACCTATCTGTGAAAATGCTTTCTAATGTGTTGATATATCTCAGAGAAAGAAACCTGTTTTTTGATTCATCAGGTTGTAAACACTATTTTATAGAATCTATGAAGGGACATTTCAGAGACCATTGAGGGTATAGTAATTAATCGAATGTCTTGCAATAACTCTAGAAACAAGCTATCTGTGACAATTCTTTGTAATGTGTGGATTCATACCACAGAGTTAAACCTGCGGTTTGATTCACCAGGTTTGAAAAACTTATTTTGTAAACTCTACGAAGGGGTACCCTGAGCCCATTGAAGCTCATAGTGAAAAACCAAATATCCCATTATAAAAAAACAAGAAACAAGCTGTCTGTGAAAATGCTTCATGATGTGTGGATTGATCTGATAGAAAAAAAACCTGTGTTTCGATGGACAAACTTGGAAATGTTTTAAATACAATCTACCAAGTGACATTTCTGATTACATTGAAGCCTACAGTAAAAAACAAACATCCCACGATAAAAACTAGAAATAAGTTGTCTGTGAAATGCTTTGTGACGTGTGGAATCATCTCTCAGAATGGAAACTGTGTTTTGATTCAGCAGGTTGGAAACACTATTTTTGTAAAATCTATGAAGGGATGTTTCTGGGTCCACTGAAACCTGTAGTGAAAAATTGAACATCTGGTGGTAAAACATATAAACAAGCTATTTGTGAAAATGCTTGGTGATGTGTGGATTGATCTCACAGGAGAGATCCTGTGTTTGGATCACCTGTTTAAAACACTTTTTTTTCTTTTGTAGAATCCGCAAAGAGACATTTCTGAGCCCTTTGCAGCCTACACTGAAAAACAAAACATCCCACAATAAAATGTAGGTACAAACTATCTGTTTAAATGTTTTGTGATGTGGGGATTCATCTCACAGAATGTAACCTGTGCTTGAATTCTCCAGGTGGGAAACACTCCTTTTGTAGAATCTATGAAGGGACATTACTGAGCCCATTGAGGCCTATACTGAAACACAGACTACCTGGTGATAAAATCTGGAAACAAGCTGTCTGTGAAAATGTTTTGTAATGTGTGGATTTATCTCTTAGAGTTGAACCTGAGTTTTGGCTCACTGGGATGGAAAGATTCTTTTTGTAGAATCTACAAGGAGATATTTCTGGTTCCATTGAAGACTGTAGTGAAAAACTGAATATTTTGTAATAAAGAGTAGAAACAAGGTAGCTGTGAAAATGCTTTGGGGTGTGTGGATTCATTTCGTGGAATGCAACCTGTGTTTTGATTCATCAGATTGGAAACACTTTTTTATAGAATCCACGAATGGACAATTTTGAGTCTACTGTGGCCAATAGTGAAAATTTGAGTATTAGAGGCCAAGGGGAGAGCAGGGAGTTAGAAAAAGACTGAGATAAGCAATGGGAGGCCTCCTCAGAGGGGCCTTACACTGTCAAACTGCCCCTGGAGCCTCTGCTCATCAACATAGTAGAAGGAAAACCAGCCTACAACTTTGTAGTCACAATTTTTTCTCCAGAGTTAAGGATAAAAAGGGAACTAGGAGATAAGGAAAAGGAAAACATTCCCTTTCTTCCTACATTCGGGTGCCTCTCCAATCTTCTTCCTGTGGCACCTGCCCAGCAGCCAGTCCTGCCAGTAAGCCCACTCCACAGAACCTGAGGCCTGGAGCCCCAGCCCTGGTCATGGATTAGTGCCTGGCCAAGTTGCACCCCCACCTCAGGCCCCAGCAGTGCTCCCTCTCTTCCTTTCTGTTGTGATTGACTCTGAGATATATGATGTGGGATGTACTAGGTGCAACGCATCGTGTTGATTATTGAGGCATAAAGTAAGAAAGGATCTTTTGAAATGTGAGGACATCATCCACAAACTGTCATTGACCATCTACGATTTATAACTAGAATATAATAAGATTTGTAAGATGAACTTTAAAGCCTAAAAGAAAACTGAGTTTTTTCAATGTGTAAATTTAATAAATATTAATATCAAAAACCAAAAAAAAAAAAATTAGAAACAAGCTGTATGTTAAAATACTTTCTGATGTGTGGATTCAACAAACAGAGTTTAACCTATGTTTTGATTCGCCGTGTTGGAAACACTCTTTTTGTAGAATCGACAAAGGGATATTTTTGATCCCATGGATGCTTATAGTGAAAACCAGAATCTCCCATGATAAAAACTAAAAACAAGCTATCTGTGAAAATGCTTTGTGATGTGTGGATTCATCTCATGTAATGGAACATGTGTTTTGATTCACCAGATTGGAAACTTTTGTATTGCAGAATAAATGAAAGAACATTTCTGAGTCCATAGAAGTCTACAGTGAAAACCTGAATATTCTGAGATAAAATCTAGAAACAACCTATCTGTAAAAATGCTTTCTGATGTGTGGATTCATCTCACAGAATGGAACATGTGTTTTTATTCACCAGGTTGGAAAACCTTTTTTGTAGAATCTATGAAGAAACACTTCTGAGCTTATTTAGGCCTATAGTGTAAAATAGAACATCCCTTGATAAAAACAAGAAACAAGCTGTCAGTGAAAATGCTTTGTGAAGTGTGGATTCATCTAACAGAAAGAAACCTGTGTTTTGATTTACCAGTTTGGAAACACCTTTTTTTTTTTTTTTTTTTTTTTTTTTTTTTGTAGAATCTATGAACGGACATTTCTTAGCCTATTTGATGCTATAGTGAAAAACAGAATATCCTGTGATAGTGCTCCAATAACTGTCCCCAATAGCTGTACACAAGCTATTGTCCAATATTTTCCCCAATAGCTGGACACAAGCTATTGGAAAAAAAATGCTTTGTGATATTTGGATTCATCTCACAAAATGAAACCTGTGTTTTGATTTAGCAGGTTAGAAACACTTTTTTATGTAAAATTACAAAAGGACATTTCTGAGGTTATTGTCGCCTATAGTAAAAAACAAACAAACAAGAAAAAGACTGTATATCCTGTGATTAAAAACTAGAAACAAGCTCTCTGTGAGAATCCTTTGTGATGTGTTGATTACTCTCACAAAATGACACCTGCGTTTTGCTTCGGATTGGAAAACCTTTTTTAAAGAATATACAAATGAACATTTCTGAACCCTTTGACGCCTATACTGAGAAACCGAATATCCCACGACAAAAAACTAGAAACAAGCTGTCTGTGAACATGTCTTGTGATGTGTTGATTCATCTAACAGAATTGAACCTGTGTTCTTTTATCAGGTTGGCTACACTCTCTTTTTTAGAATACACAGAGGGATATTTCTTATTAGTGAATAACCAAATATTTGCAATGAAAACTGGAAACGAGCTATCTGTGAAAATGATCTGTGATGCGTGAATTCTCCTCCCAGGATGAAACCTGCATTTTAAATTACCAGTTTGGAAACACTCCTTTTGTGAAATCTACAAATAAAATATTTGTAAACCCATTGAGACATATAGTAGAAAACTGAGTATCCCACGATGAAAACTAGAAACAAGCTATTTGTTAAAATATTTTGTGATGCGTGGATTCATCTCACGGGATGAAATCTGTGTTTTGATTCTGCAGGTTAGAAACACTCTTTTTGTAGAATCTATGAACAAACATTCTTGAGTCCATTGATCTCTGGAGTGGAAAACGGAATATTTCGTGAGAAAAACTAGAAATAAGCTATTTGTGAAATTCCTTTGTGATGTGTGGTTTCAATTCACAAAATGGAACCTGTATTTTGATTCCCCAGGTTGAAACCACTTTTTAAAAGAATCTATGAGCAGATGTTTCTGAGCCCATTGACATCTATAGTGAAAAACTGAATATCTTGCAATAAAAGCTAGAAACAAGGTATCTGTGAAAATTCTTTTAGATGTGTGGGCTTATCTCACAAAATGGAACCTGTGTTTTGATTCACCAGGTTGGAAACACTCTTTTTGTAAAATCTATCAAGGAACATTTCAGAGCCCACTGACGCCTATAGTGAAAAACTGAATAACTTGAAGAGCTGCTAGAAGCAAGCTGTCTATAAAAATACTTTGTAATGTGTGGATTCTTCTCACAGTATACACCCTGTGTTTTTATTCACCAGGTTAGAAACACTCGTTTTGTAAAATCTAAGAAGCAATATTCCTGAGCCCATTGATATCTATAAAAAAACAAATATCCCACGATAAAACCTAAAAACAAGCTATCTATGAAAATACTTTGTGATGCATGGATTCATCTAACAGAATGGAACAAGTGTTTAAATTCACCAGTTTGAAAACCCTCTTTTTGTAGGATTCATGATAAAAACATTTCTGAGCCTATTTAGGATTATAGTGAAAAACCAAATATCCCATGTCAAAATATCTGTGTACAAGCTATCTGTAAAAATGCTTTGTGATGTGTGGAAACATCTGAAAAAAAAATGGAACTTGTATTTTGATTCCTCAAGTTGTAAATCCTCTTTTTGTAGAATCTACTAATGGATATTTTTGAGCCCATTGAAGCCTATAGTGAAAAACCGAACATACCATGATAAATACTAGAAACAAAAAAATGCCTTTGGATTTGTATGTTCGTCTCACAGAATGGAAACTTGGTTTGGATTTAGCAGGTTAGAAATGCTCTCTTTGTAGAATCTATGAATGGACATTTCTGAGTCCTTTGTTGCCTATAGTGGAAAACCAAATATCCTGCAATAAAAACTAGAATCAAGCTATCTGTGAGGATCCTTCATGACGTGTGCGTTCATCTCACAAAATATTACCTGTGTTTTGATTCCGTATATTAAAAACACTTCTTTTTTGGAATTTACGAATGAACATTTCTGAGCTTATTCACGTATATAGTGATTAAACGAAATAGTCCACAATAAAGCTACAAAGAAGCTATCTGTGAAAATTATTTGTTATGTTTGGATTTATATCAAACAATGGAACCTGTCTTTTGATTCACCAAGTTGGAAATACTTTTTTTTTGGAATCTACTAACGGACATTTCTGAGCCCACTGATGCCTATAGTGAGAAACCGAATATCCCAGGATATTAACTAGAATCCAGCTATCTGTGAAAACGCTTTGTGATGTGTAGATTAATCTCACAAAATGGAACCTGTATTTTTATTCAGCAGGTTGGAAACACTCCTTTTCTACAATCTATGAACAAACACTTCTGAACCCATTGACTCCTAGAGTGGAACACCGAATATTGAGGGAGAAAAACTAGAAACAAGCTATCTGGGAAAATCCATTGTGATGTGTGGTTTCATCTCACAAAATGTAACCTGTGTTTTGTTTCACCAGATTGGAAACACTCTTTTTCTTAGACTGTACAAATGGACATTTGTGAGCCCATTAATGCTTATACTAAGAAACCGAATTTCCTGTGACAAAAACTATAAAAATGATATCTGTGAAAATGCTTTTTAATGCGTGGGTTCATCTCAAAGAATGGCACCTGCATTTTGATTCACTAGGTTGGAAACACATTTTTGTAAAATCTACAAAGGGAAATTTCTGAGCCCACTGGTGCCTATAGTGAAAAACAAAATCTCTTGAATAACTATGAGAAACAAGCTATCTGTGAAAATACTTTGAAATGTGTAGATTCATGCCACGGTACGGAACCTGTGTTTTGATTCGACAGGTTGGAAACCCTTTTTGTAGAATATATGAAGAGACATTTCTGAGCCCATTCAGGTCTATAGTGAAAAACTGAATACACCACTATGTAAACTAAAAACAAACCCTCTGTTAAAATGCTTTGTGACGTGTGGATTTATCTAACAGAATGGAACCTGTGTTTCAATTCATCAATTTGCAAACATTATTTTTGTCAAATTCACAAAACGGTATTTGTGAGCCCATTGAGGGCTGCAGTGAAAAACCAAATATCAGCTAAAAATATGAAAAAACAAGCTACTTGTGAAAACGCTTTGTAATGTGTGGATTCATCTCACAGTATGGAACCTGTGTTTCGATTCACCAGGTTAAAAATGCTCTTTTTGTAGAATACAGAAAAGTACCTTTCTGAGCCCATTGTGGGCATAGTAAAGAAACCAATATCCACAATGAAAACTAGAAACAAGTTATCTGTGAAAATGCTTTGTTATGTATGGATTCATATATTCAAGTATTCCAGGATAAATATCAGAAACAAGCTGTCTGTGAAAATGATTTGTCATAAGTTGGTTCGTATCACAGAATGGAACCTGTGTTTTGATTGACCAGGTGGGAAATACTCTTCTTGTAGAATCTATCAAGGGACATTACTGAACTTTTTTACACCTATGGTGAACACTGAATATCCCTCAATAAATACTAAAAACAACCTGTCTGTGAAAATGCTTTGTAACATGTGGATTCGTCTCCCAATATGTAACCTAGGTTTTTATTCACCCGGTTGGAAACTCTTCTTCTGGAATCTATGAATGGAGACTTATGAGCCCATTGAGGACTATAATGAAAAATCAAATATTCCTCAACAAAAACCAGAAACCAGCTGTGTGTGAAAATCCTTTGCCATGTGTGGATTAATCTCACAGGACAGAACCTGTGTTTTGATTCAACAGTTTGGAAACACTCTTTTTTTTTTTTTTTTTTTTTTTTTTTTTTTTAGAATATACAAACAGAAATTTCTGAGCCCACTGATCCCTATTTTAAAAAAAAATGCTGCAATAAAAACTATAAATGCTAGCGTGAAAATGCTTTGTGATGTGTAGATTCATCTCATAGACTAAAACCTGTGTTTTGATTCAGCAGGTTAGAGAAAGTATTTTTGTATAATCTATGGACAGACATTTCTGAGCACACTGATGCCTAAGGGGGAAAACCGGATATCGTGTGATAAGAACTAGAAATAAGCTATCTGAGAAAATCCATTGTGATGTGTGGGTTCATCTAACAAAATGGAACCTGTGTTTTGATTCACCAGGTTGGAGACATTTTTTTTTAATGAATCTACAAATGGACATTTTTAAGTCCTTTGACACCTGTAGTGAGAAATGGAATATCTCATGATAAAAACTGGAAACAAGCTAAACAGCTTGTGATAGATGTGAAAAGCATGCTTTTGTGATGTGTGGATTCATCTCATAGATTAAAATCTGTGTTCTAATTCACCAGGTTGGAAACACTCTCTTTGTGGAATCTACGAAGGGAGATTTCAGAACCCATTGAGACCTAAGTGCAAAACCAAATATCCTGCCACTAAAAAAAATGAAATAAACTAACTATGAAAATGCTTTGTGATGTGTCAGTTCATCTCACAGAATGAAACCTACATTTTGACTTGAAAAAAAACTGTCTGTGAAAATGGTTTGTAATGGGTGTATTCATCTCGCAGAATAGAACCTGTGCTTTGATTTAGCAGGTTGGAAACAATGTTTTTGTAGTAACAGACATTTCTGAGCCCATTGTAACCTATAGTCAAAACCCGAATATTTGGTGATAAATACTAAAAACAAGCTATCTGTTAAAAAGCTTGGTGATGTGTGTGTTCACCTCAAAGAAAAAAAACTGCTTTGATTCACCAGGTTGGAAATACTCTTTTTGTATAATCTACAAAGAGAGATTTCTGAGCTTATTGAGAACTGTAGTGAGAAACCAAATACCTCGTGAAAAAAAAAAACCTAGAAACATGCTATCTGTGAAAACCTATGGGATGTGTGCATTTATCTCACAGAATGGAACCGGTGTTTTGATTCACTATGTTGAAAACACTCTTTTGTAGAATGTACAAACAGACATTTCTGAGCCCGTTGAAGGCTATCGTGAAAAAACAAATACTCTGGGACAAAAACTAGAAACAAGTCATCTGTGAAAATGCTTTGTAATGTGTGGATTCATCTCACAGAACGGAACCCGTGTTTTGATTCAACAGGTTAGAAACACTCTTTTTGTACAGTCTACATAGTAACATTTCTGAGCCCATTGACGCCTAATGTGAAGAAAAGGAAAATGCTTTGATGAAAACTAAAAACAAGCTGTCTGTGAAAATGCTTTGTGATGCATGGATTGATCTTAAAGAATGCAATCTGTGTTTTGATTCACCAGTTTGAAAACACTTCCTTTGTAGAATCTATGAAGAGACATTTCTGAACATATTGAAGTCTATAGTGAAAAATCTATATTCAGCGATAAAAATTGGAAACAAACTATCTCTAAAAATATGTCCTCCATCATTATAAAAATAGAGCCACCTCACTTATCCTAGGCATTCTAATGAAAGAGACTTATGGCCGATCTAATGATAGAGACTCACTTTTGAACCCAGGCATTCCAATGATAGAGACATCTGGGCAACCTTAGTCAATCTAAGGATAGAGACACCTTCCCGATCCGAGGCGTTCTAACGGGAGAGACTCGTGGCCAACACCAAACTTTCTAACAGGAGAGACTCCTTGCCTACCCCAGGCATTCTAATGACAGAGACACCTGTGCGAACTTGGTCATTCTAAAATTAGAGCCACCTTGTGAACCTCAGGCATTCTAATGGGAGAGACTCCTGGTTGACCCCAGGCACTCTAATGATAGTGACCCCTGGCCAAACCCAGGCATTCTAAGGATAGAGACACCTAGCTAATCAGAGGAATTCTAACTGGAGAGACTACTGACTGACCCAAGGAATTATAATGATAAAGATCCCTGGCCACCCCAGGCATTCTAATGATAAAGGCACCTGGTCAACCTCAGGCATTCTAATATTAGAGACACCTGTGCTATCTCAGTCATTCTAATGACTGAGAGAGCTGGCAGACCCCATGTTATACCCAGACCGTTTGTTCCCCAAAGAAGACCACCAGAGTCCAGAGTCAAAGCCAAGCGGCAAGGATCTTTACTACAAGTTCGAAGTTGGTTGCTCCATTCCACAGCATACAAGAGGGCCTCGAACAATGCAAGTGCTTGCTTTTTATAGCCCGATGTAAACAGGATATGTAAAGTTACAGGGGAACAAGGTAATTCTCTCAGTTACAGCATTACAATTGGTTAACATTATACATTTAGCATTCCTTATCGGAGAGTTCCCAGGTGATGTTTTTCTGAAGTTTGAAAGAAATATGGAGGAATGTGTTTGTGCTGGGCTCAGGAAGTAGGGAGATATATGGGGGATGTGCCTCATTCCTTTCATTCCCCCCTTCTTTTCAGGTAACTCTAGAGCCAATCTTGGGTCTTATAAGTCTGACTCTGTTTCAGCGTTTACAGGTTGGTATTGGGCTCTGAGGACCATGAGCTGAACAGTGTCAAACCTTTCTCTGACAAACTGCAAAATTCTGTTAACAACACAAGGTCCTACAGTTAGCAGAAATAGTAGACTTAGCAGGGGTCCAAGGAAGGGGGCTAACAGAGAAAACATAGAGGAATTCCACCATTGGTCTGCAGCTGAAGCAAACTGCCATGTTTTTACTTCAGTGCTTAACTTGCGTAACTGTTGGACCCGGTCTTCTACAAGCCCTGACTCATTTATGTAGAAACAACAGTCTTCTTTCAGAAACATACATGTACCACCTTTTTCCGCAGTGAGTAGGTCTAGGTCCCTCTGGTTCTGCAAGGTTACCTGGGCTAGGGACGTGAGCTGCCGCTGAAGGGAGACAAGGGACTCAGCTCACTCCTCCATAGTAATGGCAAATTGTTGGTACAACTTGTTGCTTTCTATGAGGGTGTGACCTAGGGCTCCCCCCGCCATCCCAGCCACAATGAGGGATGCGGTGAGGGAGAGATTCCTGCAATGAGGGGGAGAAATATGGCTCGTACAGGTCTCAGTCTAGGGACTGGGTGAATAGCAGTACTAGTCCAGTTACCGGTGTACCCTAGGAACTCGCCAGCAGTTAGTAGAGTCAACCGGGGAACTAATGTGACAGGAAGACACAGTAGGTTGGTAACAGAGGGACTAGATAGGTCCTTAGATAATGTCCCATTACACCAGAAGAATATGCCCAGTGGAGCCCTTAGGGTGATATTAGGGGGCACTGCAGTGATGCTGCAGAGGCTGGAATTGGTTCCTGAGAAACAGTAGGGAAACTTCTCCTGACTGGGGTTTAGGTATAGGGGCACGTTTAGGATAGGGGCATATGAGAAGTTTCGGAGGTTGTTAGCTTGGGCAGAGGTAGAGGATCCCTATGGCAGAGGGACAGTGGTTAGCGGTGGACACCCTAGGGTGGCACACAGAAAGCAGCCAGACAGGCTGTGAAGTCCTGTAAGGTTAGCAAGCTCTAGTCCTTCTTGTAATAATTTTAACCAGGAGAAAGGACGTAAGTCTTGTGTTAGTCTGTTTTCCTGTCGTTGGATATTCCCGTGAACCAGGGGCAGTACTTGCACTAGGCCTTGCCACAGATAGAGGTGACTGCTAGGCCATGTGGAGGAGGGGGAGTAGTATACAGCCCCATGTTGAGGCATGGTCCAGCGGGAGTTCCAGGGGTCTCCAACCATCCATGTATATGAAAAGTCTCCATCCCGTCTACGATGGAAGGGCCACTTAGGGTCCAACTGTTCTTCCTCTCCCCAATAATGGGACCTATGGAGGTTACAATAGTTATAAGGACAGCCGGCATTTTGGTGTCACCAATAGTGTTTACAATTGTATTCAGTGTGATCAAACTCAAAACATATTATTGGTGTCACTGGTTTGGCTATTTGAAAGCCAGTAAAATTTAGTAAGATTCGGCTCTTGCACCCTGAGGAGGGGCAATCAACAATGACCAATAATTTCCCGGGCTTATGAGGTTGTCCAGGGTGGGTTCGGTTTTCATAAAGCCAGAATCTCCAGACAAAGGGATTAGATGCTGGTTTGGTGTTTTCCTCAGCGGCCACTAGGGCTAGACTATCTAACTGCATGTTTGCAGTGAGCTATGTTGCCGGTGCAGGGTGAGTTTTAAGGGGTTGTTCTTAGCTCTGTCCACAGTCCACGTGGCCGGTGCTTCAGCCACTGCCGTGATTGGTCCCAGAAGGTCGGAGGTTGGGTCCACTGGCTTGACGTGGGTGTAGTGGATCCACGACGCGATGCCTTCTACCTTTAGGGTGGTTGGGTGTGGTCAGGAGTACCTGGAGTGGTCCCTTCCACCTGGGTTCTAGGGTCTCTTGTCGGTGTCGCTTAACCAGGACCCAGTCTCCCGGCTGCTACGGATGGGGTGTTGGTGGGGGACCGGTCTCATATAGTTCCTTCAGCTTGGGCTAGATTTCTTGATGAATTTTCTGCAAGGCTTGTAGGGAAAATAAGAATTCAGAGACATTTTCTGTTTCAGACTCAAGCAGATCATCTTTTAAGCTGGGAACCAGGGGTGGAGGTCTGCCATACATGATTTCGTAAGGGGTAAGGCCCAGTATGTAAGGGGTATTACGGGCCCAGAACAGAGCCCCACCCAAGGAGAGAAGGACCACCCAATTAGTGCCAGTCTCCATAGGCAATTTAGTTAAGGTCTCTTTTAAGGTCCGATTCATCCTCTCTACCTGTCCTGAACTCTGGGGCCTGTAAGCGCAATGTAGTTTCCAATTTGCCCCAAGGATGGAAGCCAAATCCTGACTTACCTTAGCGACGAAGGCGGGCCCATTATCTGACCCTATCTGGACGGGGAAGCCATACCTGGGAAGGATATCTTCCAGAATTTTCTTTGCTACGACCTGAGCAGTTTCTCTTCTGGTTGGGAATGCTTCAGTCCACCCTGAAAAAGTATCTACAAAGACAAGTAAGTACCAATACCCGTACTTTCCTGGCTTTATTTCAGTAAAATCTACTTCCCAGTAGATACCGGGCCTGGTTCCCCTGAGCCTTGTTCCCGCTGCAGTCTGGGATTGGGGGTAGGCGTTGTTAAGCTGGCAGACCTTGCAACTTGCCACGATGCTGCTGGCCTTCTCGGCTGTATGTCTGAATTTGAGCTTAGAGCATCTGACCAGGTCTATCATCCACCGAGCACCCAGGTGGGTGGTTCGGTGGTTGTGTTCTAATACTTGTTGTCCTAATTTTTCTGGTAGGATGGTTTGGTCATTAGTATCAGTCCACCACCCATTCTGGATCTGTTTCAGGGGAAGTTTGTCAATCCACTGGAGATCTTGTTCTGAATAATCAGAGAAATAGGGCAAGTCCCGGGGGCCCGGGTCAGGGAGCTGCAGTGCAAGGAGTTGGCTGGGAGCCTTTTCCATATTTCTTGCAGTTTGGTCTGCCAGAAAGTTGCCTTGAGCAGTTGGAGTGGTTGGTTTCTGATGCCCTGGGCAATGCACAATGGCTAACTTTTCTGGCTTCCATAGCACTGTTAACAGGGCTAGGATCTCTTGCTTGTTTTTTATCTCTTTTCCTTCAGCTGTTAGTAACCCTCACTCCCTGTAAATGGCCCCATGTATGTGCGCCGTAGCAAAAGCATATCAGCTGTCTGTATATACTGTCAGCTTCTTCCCTGCCCCTAAGGTAAGAGCTTGGGTGAGCGCTATCAGTTCGGCCTTCTGGGACGATGTCCCCGGGGGCAGGGGTTCTGCCCAGATTACCTCAGTCTCTGAAGTCACTGCTGCTCCAGCGCACCTCTGGCCTTGATGCATGAAGCTGCTCCCATCAGTGAACCAGACGAGGTCAGCATCAGGGAGTGGGCGGTCCTGCAGGTCCTCTCGAACTCCGTGCACCTGAGCTAGTATCTCGGTGCAATCATGGAGTGACGCGTCCAGGTCCGGGTTGGGCAGCAGCGAGGCAGGGTTTAAGGTTGTTGGGGGCAGGAAGGTTATACTGATAGGATTTAGTAGTAGTCCTTGGTAGTGGGTGAGCCGGGCATTACTTATCCATCGATTAGGTGGCTGTTTGAGTACACCTTCGATGGCATGTGGGGTAACTACCTGCAGTTCTTGACCCATGACAAGTTTATCAGCATCTTGTACCATCAGAGCCATGGCCGCAATCATTCGGAGACAAGGGGGCCACCCGGCAGCCCCTGGGTCTAACTTCTTTGACAGGTTGGCAACCGGCCTCCGCCAGGGGCCTAAGTTCTGAGTTATTACTGCCTTGGCGACACCCTTGCTCTCGTCCACGTATAAGTGGAAGGGCTTGGTGACATCAGGTAGTCCCAGTGCAGGCGCAGAGAGTAGGGCGGTTTTGATCTGTTGGAAAGCCAACTCGGCTTCGTCTGTCCAATTAAATGGCTGCTGCCCCCGTGTTGCCTGATACAAGGGTTTAGCCAGTTCTGCGAACCCAGGTATCCATAGTCTACAAAATCCCGCTGACCCCAGGAATTCCCTCACTTGTTGGGTGAATTGTGGCCTGGGGATCTGCAGAACAGTCTGCTTCCGGGCATCTGTTAACCAGCGCTGCCCTCCTTTTAGCAGGTACCCCAGATATGTTACTTCTGGCTTACAGATTTGAGCTTTCTTTGCCGAGGCTCGGTAGCCTAGATTTCCCAGAGCTTGTAAGAGACTTTTTTTCCCTTGAATACAAGCTTCTTGGGTCTCAGCAGCAGTCAGGAGGTCATCAACATACTGTAGTAAAGTTATTTCAGGGTGTTTACGTCGGTACTCACCCAGGTCTTCATGGAGGGCCTCATCGAACAGGGTAGGAGAGTTTTTGAATCCCTGCGGCAGCCTGGTCCATGTCAGTTGGCCACTTATGCCCCTTCCAGGGTCATTCCACTCGAAGGCGAAGAGCTTTTGGCTCTGAGGGGCTAAAGGCAAACTGAAGAAAGTGTCTTTCAAATCTAAAACAGTGTACCATTGATGTTTAGGGTTTAGGGTACTCAGGAGGGTATACGGGTTAGGCACAGTTGGGTGTATGTCCACAACCCTCTTATTGATTTATCTTAAGTCTTGTACAGGTCTGTATTCTCCACTATTAGGTTTTCGTACCGGCAACAATGGAGTATTCCAGGGCGAGTGACATGGGCGAAGGACCCCTTGGTCAAGGAGCCGGCGGATATGTGGGGCAATTCCTTTCTTGGCCTCTAGGGGCATCGGGTATTGGCGTACCCACACGGGGTCTGTCCCAGGCTTAAGTTCAACAAACAAGGCAGGGCAGTGTTTTGCTAGTCCTAAGCCCCCTGTTTCCGCCCAAGCTTCTGGATATTGCTGGAGCCAGGTTGCTATGTCCTGGTCAGGGGCCGCTCGCTCCTGGTGGAGCTGGTACTCATCTTCTAGGGTTATAGTCAGGACAGACACGGGCCGATTGTGGGAGTTGGTCACGATGGGCCCCTCAGGGAGGAAATGAATCTGTGCTCCCATTTTAGTTAGCAGGTCTCTCCCTAACAGGGGACAGGGGCTCTCAGGGATGACCAGGAAAGAATGGGTTACATTCCTGGCTCCAAGGTTTACTGTCCTTTGTGTTGTCCATGGGTATTTCTTAACTCCTGTGTCCCCTTGTACCCACGAGGACTTGGAGGATAATTTTCCATTAGTTTTAACTAGAACTGAGTGCTGTGCTCCCGTATCGACCAAGAACTGAACTGGGGACCCCTCCACTTGCAAAGTTACCCTAGGTTCAGGGAGGGGGTCCGAACCCCATCTTCCCTAGTCTTCATCTTGAGTGACTAGTACAGGTGTAGACCTAGGGGTCCCTGTCCTCGTTGTTTCCTTTTGGGGCAGTCTCTTACCCAGTGGCCAGCTTCCTTACAGTAGGCACATTGGTCTTTGCTCAGATTATCATGCCTGGGAGGCCACCTAGGTTGGGTGTTCTCTGGCTGTAGATGCTCTTTCTGTACTACTGCTGCCAGGACCTTGGTCATTTTTTCAGTGGCCTTTATTTGCTTTTCCTCTGGAGTATCTCTGTTATTATAAACCCGCTGGGCTATCTGAAGGAGGTCCTGAATCTGCTTTCCCTCTAAGTCTTCTAATTTCTGGAGTTTCCTTTTAATGTCTGGGGCTGCCTGATTTACAAAAGACATTACAACAGCTGCCTGACTTCCTGGAGCCTCAGGGTCTATGGGGGTGTACTGTCTAAAAGCTTCCATTAATCTTTCTAAGTAGGTAGCTGGGCTCTCTGTCTTTCCCTGCAGAACAGAGTATACTTTAGCCAAATTAGTGGGCTTGCGAGCAGCTGCCCGGAGACCCGCCATTAGAGTCTGGCGATAAAGGCGCAGCCATCCCCTACCTTCTGCCGTGTTGTAGTCCCACGCTGGCCTGGTCAGAGGAAAAGTCGCATTTATGAGGTCGGGGTTGGCAGTCGGTTGACCGTCGTCCCCCGGGACCAGCTTTCTAGCTTCTACCTGTATTCTCTCTCGCTCCTCCGTTGTGAACAAGATTCGGAGGAGCTGCTGACAATCATCCCAAGTGGGCTGGTGGGTGAACATGACACTATCCAGTAAAGCCATTAAATCTTTGGGGTTGTCTGAAAACTGAGCGCTCTGGGTCTTCCAGTTATACAGATCACTGGTAGAGAATGGCCAGTACTGGAGCCTGGGGATTCCCGTGTCATCTGGGGGTCCTATTTCCCGAAAGGGTAGAGCCACTGTGGAGTCAGGCGGCTGGGGGGGGCTAGGCCGTGAAGTGCGCCCTCGCATCCGCCCCACCGGCCCTTCAGAGTTACTTTCACTCTCAGCGGGTCCATGTGTGCCGGCCGCCTCCCGTCCACCTGCTCCCTCCCGTGGCTCAGCCCAGGGGGCGGGGTCCTGTGGCCCGGAGGGGTATGGAGGGGGTTCTGTGAACAGTGGGTCCCCGCTATCAGGTAAAACAGGATGGGGGGGGCAATCAGCTGCTTGGATTTTAGCGGCCGAGCAACCAGTGCCTTACAAGGTTCAGGGACTAATTGGAAAGGTGACAGCCAAGGAGGCAGGTTCTCAACTAGGTCCTGCCATATGAGGATATATGGGATTTGATCCAAGTGGCCCGCACGCCCAGGTAGGAAAATCTTGGACTTTACTCTAGTGATGACAGTAAGTCGGAACGTCCCTTCGGGTGGCCACCCCACATCGAAGGCAGGCCATTCGGAGTGGCACAGAGTAATTAGCTTTCCCTTCCTGACCTCTATACTAAGATCATGATCCCTTGCTCTTACTTCCTTGAAATTACTTGTAAGGAGAGATAGAGGAGTGCTCTGGGTATTACCCATCCTGTAATAATTTGTAGTCTCTTCCTGTAAAGGAAGGTGGGTTAGAATCCCTGTAAAGGAAATCTGACTTATTAATGATATCTAGTTGCAAGCGCGCTCTGGCAGCCCAGGTCAGAAACAGCTGCTGCCCAGATCGCAAACGCACTCTGGCAGCGCAGATCGCGAGCGTGTCCCGGCAGCCCGGGTCAGAAACAGCTGCTGCCCAGATCACCAACGCACTCTGGCAGCGCAGATCGCGAGCGTGTCCCGGCAGCCCGGGTCAGAAACAGCTGCTGCCCAGATCGCCAACGCGCTCCGGCAGCTCAGATCGCGAGCGCACCCCGGCAGCCCGGGTCAGAAACAGCTGCTGCCCAGATCGCCAACGCGCTCCAGCAGCTCATATCGCGAGCGCGCCCCGGCAGCCCGGGTCAGAAACAGCTGCTGCCCAGATCGCAAACGCGCTCCGGCAGCTCAGATCGCGAGTGAGCCCCGGCAGCCCGGGTCAGAAACAGCTGCTCGGATCGCAACCGCGCTCTGGCAGCACAGATCACAAGCGCGCTCCGGTAACCCGGGTCAGAGTCAGCTGCTCAGATTGCAACCACGCTCCGGCAGCACAGATTGCAAGCACGCTCCGGTAACCCGGGTCAGAGTCAGCTGCTCAGGTAAAAATCTAGATCAGACGAGAGCCAGGGGACGTCTCCCACTGGTCTCCGCTGGCCGTCCTATAGCGCATCCACCAGGACTGCACCAGCTTCAGTTTCCGACCTTGCGAGTCACAGATTCAGGCTCAGAACAGACACAGACAGACAAATGGAGACGAGCCGGCTCACCTATCAGTAGATCGATCCTAGTAGATCCGTCGACCAGGGGTCTGGTGGCCTTGGGGAATCCCGGACGAGCCCCCAGATGTTATACCCAGATCGTTTGTTCCCCAAAGAAGACCACCAGAGTCCAGAGTCAAAGCCAAGCGGCAAGGATCTTTACTACAAGTTCGAACTTGGTCCCTCCATTCCACAGCATACAAGAGGGCCTCAAACAATGCGAGTGCTTGCTTTTTATAGCCCGATGTAAACAGGATATGTAAAGTTACAGGGGAACAAGGTAATTCTCTCGGTTACAGCATTACAATTGGTTAACATTATACATTTAGCATTCCTTATCGGAGATTTCCCAGGTGATGTTTTTCTGAAGTTTGAAAGAAATATGGAGGAATGTGTTTGTGCTGGGCTCAGGAAGTTGGGAGATATATGGGGGATGTGCCTCATTCCTTTCACCCAAGCATTCTAATGTGAGAGACTCCTGGTTGACTCCACGAATTCTAGTGATAGAGACTTCTGGCCTTCACCAGGCATTGTAATGATAGAGACACAGGTGTGACCTCAGGCATTCTAACAGCAGATACTCCTGCCCAACCCCAGGCATTCTAATAACAGAGACACCTGGGCAACATCAGTCATTCTAAGGATAGAGACACCTGGCCCAATGTAGGCCTTCCAATGATAGAGATTCCTGGCCAACCCAAGGCATTCTAATGATAGAGATTCCTGGCCTATCTAAGACATTCTAATGATAGAGACACCTGTGTGAACTTAGGCATTCTAAAGATAGACACCTGGCTGACTTCAGGCATTCTAATAATAGAGACACCTGGGTGACATCAGACATTCTAAGGATAGAGACACCTGGAAAATCCCAGACATTACAATGGTAGAGACTCCTGGCCTATTCAAGACACTCTAATAATAGAGACAACTGGGGGACCTCAGCCATTCTAAGGATAGAGACACCAGGTAGACCACAGGCATTCTAATGGGAGAGACTCTTGGCCGACCTTAGGAATTCTAACATTAGAGACTCCTGGTGGACCCCAGGCATTCTAATGATAGAGGCAAGTGTGGAAACTCAGTTATTCAAAGGAGACAGTCACCTCACTGACCCTGGGCATTCTAACCAGAGAGACTCTTGGTCAACCCTAGGCATTCTAATGATAGAGACTCTTGGTGAATCCAGGCATTCCAATGATAGAGACACCTGGGTTACATCAGGCAATATAAGGATAGAGACAGCTGGCCCACCCCAGGCATTCTTATGATAGAAACTCCTGGCCTACCCTAGGCATTCTAAGGATAGAGACACCTGGCTGAACCAGGCATTCTAATGGGAGAGACTCCTGGCCAATCCTAGGTATTCTAATGGTAGAGAATCCCAGCTGATCGCAGGCATTCTAATGATAGAGACAGCTGGGCAACCTCAGGCATTCTAAAGATAGAGACACCTGCTTGACCTAGGCTTTCTAAAGAGACTTCTTTCCGACCCCAGGCATTGTAATGGTAGAGACACCAGGGTGACCCAACCATTCTAAGAATAAAGACACCTGGTCGACCCCAAGAATTCTAATGGGAGAGATATGCGGCCAACTTTAGACATTCTAATACAGAGACTTAGGGTCTAGCCCAGGCATTTTAATGATAGAAATACCAGTGCGACCTCAAGCATTTTTAAGATGAAAAAACTTGGCCAACCCCAGGCATTCTAACGGGAGACTCCAGGCCAAAAACAAATATTCTAACTATAGAGACTCAAGGTCTAGCCCAGGCATTCTAATGATAGAGACAACTTACTGACCTCAGGAATTGTAAGGATAGAGAAACCTGGATGACCCCAGGCATTCTAACGGGGAAGACTTCTGGCCCAACCCATGCATTCTGGTGATAGAGACGCCTGGCCCAACCAAGGCATTCTAATGATAGAGACACCTATACGACTTCAGACAGTTTAAGGATAGAGACAGCTTGCCTAATCCAGGCATTTAAATGGAAGATTCTCCTGGTTGACCCCAGGCATTCTTAAGGGAGAGATTCCTGGCATACTGTAGACATTCTAATTTTAGAGACAATTCTGAGACCTCAGTCATTCTAAGGCTAGAGACACTTCACCTACCTCTGTTATCCTAACAAGAGAGACTCCTGGCTGAACCTCAGCATTTAATGATAGAGACACCTGGGGGAGTACAAGCATTCTAAAGGTAGAGACACCGGGCCAAACTGAAGCATTCTAACAACAGAGACTTTTGGAGGACTCCTGGCATTCTAACAGGAGAGGGTCCTGGCCAAATCCAAGATATCTAATGATAGAGACTCCAGGCCTACCCCAAGCATTCTAATGATAGAGATTCTTTGGTGACATCAGGCATTCTAAGGACAGAGATACATGACCAACTCAAGGCTTTCTAATGGGAGATACCCCTGGCTGACCCCAGGCATTCTAATGATAGAGACTCATGCCCTACCTCAGGCATTCTGTTAGAGACACTTGTGCAAACTCAGGCATTTTAAAAGTAGCGACACCTGGCAAGACCCAGGCATTTTAAAGATAGAGATACTTGGCCTACCCCAGGAATTTTAAAAGGAGAGACTCCTTGCTGACCCCAGACAATCTAATGGTAGAGACACCTTGCCTACCCCAGGTAATGATAGAGACACCTATGTGACCTGAGGCACTCTAAGGATAGAAACACCTGGCCAAACCCAGGCATTCAAATAGGAGAGACTACTGGCCAGCACTAGGCATTCTAACAAGAGAGTCTACTGGCCGACCCCAGGCATTCTAATGGTAGAGCCACCTGGGGGACCTCAGGCCTTCTCAGAATAAAGACACCTGGTCGAAACCAGGCATTCTAATGGGAGAGAATGCTGGCACACCCTTGGCATTCTAAAGATAGAGACACCGGGGCAATCACAGGCATTCTGAAGATAGGGACACCTGGCTGAACGAAGGCATTTTAGCATTTTAGCAGTAGAAACTTTTGGTGGAACCACAGCATTCTAACAGGAGAGAGTCATGGCCAAACCCAGGCATTCTAATGACAGAGACTCCTGGCCTACCCCAAACATTCCAATGATAGTGACGCCTGTGATACCTCAGGCATTCTAGGGATAGAGACACCTGGCCGATTTCAGGTATCACTCTGATGATAGAGACAAATGTGTGATCTTAAGCATTCTAAAAATAGAGGCACCTGGGTGACTGATGCATTCTAATGGGGAGACTCCTGGTGGAGCCTCAATTTTCTAAGAAAAGAGACTCCTGGTAAATTCCAGGTATTTGAATGATAAAAAAACTCCTTGCCAATCCCAGGCATTCTAGGATAAAACACTTGTGAGACCTCATACATTCTAAGTTCAGAAATACCTGGCTGACCCCAGGCATTCTAATGGTAGAGATTCTTGGTCTACCAAAGGCATTCTAACTATAGAGATGCCTGGCCAACACCTGGCATTCTAATGACAGAGACACCTGGGCAACCACAGGCATTCTAACAGGAGGTACTCTTGGCCAATTCTAGGAATTCTAATGATAGAAACTCCTGGCCTAACCCAGGCATTCTAATGCTAGAGACACCTCTGCAACCTCAGGCATTCTAAAGATAGAGACACCTGGCAAACCCCAGGCATTCTAATGGAAAAGGCTCCTGGACGATTCCAGGAATTCTAATGTTAGAGACACCTCTGAGACCTCAGGCATGCTAAGAATGGAGAAACCTCACCAATTCCAGTCATCCTAATGAAAGAGACTCCTGGCCAAACCCAGGCATTCTAATGATAAAAAATCCTGAGCAACATCATGCATTGTAATGATAAAGACACCTGGAATAGACCATACATTCTAATGGTAGAGATTTCTGGAATACCCTGGGCATTCTAACGATAGACTCCTGGCCATCCTTGGGCATTCTTATGATATAGACACCTGGGTGACCTCAACCATTCTAAGGATGGGGACACATTGTCAACTCCAGTCATTCTAACAGGAGAGACTCCTGACCAACTTAAGGCATTCTAATGATAGAGAATCCTGGCCTATTCCAGGCATTCTAATGATAAAGAAAGCTGTGCGACATGAGGCATTCTACGAATAGAGACACATGGCTGACCCCAGGTATTCTAATGGGAGAGATTGCTGACAGAACCTATGCATTCTAAATGGGGAGGCTACCGGCTGACCCTAGGGATTCTAATAATAGAGACAACTGGGCAACCTCCCACATTTAAAGATAAAGACCCCTGACCAATTCAGGGCATTCTAATGGAAGAGACTCCTGGCAGACCCCCAACATTGTAAGGGGAGAGAGTCCTTGCCAACCATAGGCATTCTAATGATAGGGACTCCTGGCCTACCATAGGTATGCTAATGATAGAGACAACTGCACCACCTCAGGCATTCTAAGGATAGAGGCACCAGCTCGAATTTGGAAATTCTAATGAAAGAGACCCCTGGCTGAAACCAAACATTTTTATGATAAAGACCCCTGGCCAACCTCAGGCATTCTAGTGATAGAAACTCCTGGGCCACCCGAGGCGTTAACTGGCTGACCACAGGTATTCTAATGGGAAAGACAGCTGGCCGACCCCAAACATACTAATAATAGAGACATCTGGAAGACCTCAGGCATCCTAAGGATGAAGACACCTGAAGAACTCCAGCATTCTAAATGGAGAGACTCCTGGCCGATGACAGGCATTCTAACTGGACAGACTCTTGGCCGTCCCCAAGCGTTTAAATGGGAAAAGACTTCTGTCTGATCCGAAGCATTCTAATTATGGAGACTCCTGGTCAAATCCAGACATTCTAATGATGGAGACTCCTGGCCTTCCCCAAACATTCTAATGATAAAGACACCTGTGGGAACTCAGGCACACTAAGGATAGAGACACCTGGCAGAACTCAGTCATTCTAACGGGAGAGACTCCTGGCTGACCCCAGTTATTCTAACAAGAGAGACTCCTGACCATCCCTAGGCATTCTAATTATAAAGACTCCTGGCCAATCCCGGGCATGCTAATGCTAGAGAAACCTAAGGAACCTCAGGCATTCTAAGGATAAAGACACTTGGCCGACACCAGCCATTCCAACGGGAGAGATTCCTGTCCAAACCCAGGCGTTCTAATGGGAGAGACTCCTGTCCGACCCCAGGCATTCTAATTATAGAAACTCTTGGCCTACCACAGGTGCTCTAATGATAGAGGCACCTGTGAGACCTCAGGCATTCTAAAGTTAGAGACACCTGGCAGACCTCAGGTGGGAGGATTTTGGCAAACCCCAGGCCTTCTAATGATAGAGACTCCTGGCTGACCCCTGGCATTCTAATGATAGAGATATCTTGGGGGCCACAGTCATTCTAAGGTTACCCCAGGTATGCTAATGGTAGAGACTACTGGCTGAACCAAGGCATTCTAATGATAGAGAATCCTGGCTGACCCGAGGCAGTCAAATGGTATAGACACCTAAGGGACCTCAAGCATTCTAAGTATAGAGACACCTTGCGACCCCAGGCATTCTATCGGGAGAGTCAACTGGCTGAACCCAGGCATTCTAATGATATAGACTCCTGGATGACTCCAGGCATTTTAATGATAGAGACACCTGTGTTACCTCAGTCGTTGTAAGGATAGAGACACCTAGCCAACCTCAGTCATTGTAAGGATAGAAACACCTGGCCAACCCTGGCATTCTAATGAGACAGACTCTTAGCAGACTTCAGACATTCTAATGATAGAGACTCCTGGCCTACCCCAGGTATTATGATAGAGACACCTGTGCAACCTCGGGCTTTGTAAGAATAGACACACCTGGCTGACCACAGACATTCTAACAGAAGAGACTCCTGGACCATCCTAGGCTTTCTCATGGGAGAGACTCCTAGACGAACTAAGGCATTCTAATGATAGAGACTCCTGGATGACCTCAGGCATTCAAAGGGTAGATACAACTGGCCGAACCGAGGCGTTCTAATAAGAGAGACTCCTGGCTAACCCCAGGCATTCTAATGATAGAGATACTTGGGTGACATCAGGCAATCTAAGCACAGAGACACCTGGCCAACCACAGGAATTCTAATGGAAGAGACTCCTAGCCAACCCCAGGCATTTGAATGATAGAGACTCATGGCTTACCCCAGGCATTCTAATTATAGAGTCACGTGTCTTACCTCAGACATTCTAAGGATAGAGAAACCTGGCTCACTCCAGGCATTCTGACGGGAGAGACTCCTTGCTGTACCCAGCCATTCTAGTGAGAGAGCAATTCCCACTAGAATTGCTCTAGTGGAAGCTACTACTAGTGCTGACCCCAGCAATTCTAATAATAAAGACTCCTAGCCAACGTGAGGAATTCTAATGATACAGACACCTAGGGAACCTCAGGCATTCTAAGGATAAAGACACCTGGTGGTCCTCACACATTCCAATGGAAGAGACTCCTGGCCGACCCCAGGCATTTTAATGATATAGAATCTTGGCATTCCCCAGGAATTCTAATGATAGAGACACCTGTTCGACATCAGACATTCTAAAACTTGAAACACCTGGTCAACCCAAGGCATGCTTATGATAGAGACACGTGGGCAACCTCACACATTCTAAAGATAAACACTCCTGGCCGACCGCAGGCATTCCAATGATAGAGACTGCTGGTATACAGCAGGGATTGTAGTGATAGAGATACCTATTCAACCTTAGGCATTCTAAAAATAGAGACATCTGGCCAACTCCAGGCATTATAATGGGAGAGAGTCCTGGCTGACACCAGACATTCAAATGATTGAGATTCCTGGAAGACCTTAGACATTCTAATGACAGAAACACCTGGTCGACCCCAAGCATTTAATGGGATAGATTCATGGTGAACCACAGGCATTCTAATGATACAGACACCTAAGAGACCTCAGACATTCTAAGCATAGAGACACCTTGCTGACCACAGCTATTCTAATGGGAAAGACTCCTGGTGAAAACTAGACATTCTAATTATAGAGATTCCTAGACTACTGCACTCACTGTAATGGAAGAGAAATCTGTGTGACATCAGACATTGTAAGGATAGAGATACCTGGTCGAACCCAGGCATTTTAATGGGAGAGACTACTGGCCAAGCCCAGGCATTCTAACAATAAAGACTCCTGGAAGACCCCTGGCATTCTAAAGATAAAGACACCTGGGCAACCTGATCATTCTAATGATAGAGAAACCTGGTCAGCCCCAGGCATTCTAACAGAAAGACTCCTGGACAACCACAGGCATTTTAATAACAGAGACACCTGACCTAGTCCAGGCAATCTAATAAGAGAAAAACCTGTGCAACCTCAGGCACTCTAAGGATAGAGACACCTGACTGAACACAGGCATTCGAAATAAAGAGACTCCTTGCTGCCCCAGGTATTTTAATGGGAGAGACTTTTGGCTGACCACAGGCATTCTAATGATAAAGACTCCTGACCAACCCCAGGCATTTTAACAATAGAGACACCTGAGAAAATTAAGCCATTCTAAAGATAGAGACACATGGCTGACACCAGTTATTCTAACGTAAGGGACTACTGGCCGACACAAGGCATTCTAATGATAGAGACTTCTAGCTGCCACAGGCATTCTAATGAGACCTGAGGCATTCTGAAAATAGGGACACCTGGTCAACTTTAGGCATTCCAATGATAGAAACTACTGGAAGACCACATGCATGCTAATGATAGAGACTCATGGCCGACCATAGGCATTTTAATGCTAGAGTCACCTGGGCGACCTCAGGCATTCCAAGGATAGAGACACCAGACAGACCCCAGGCATTCTAATGGGAAAGCCTCCTGGCTGAGCCAGATGTTCAAATGATAGAGACTTTTGGCCAAACCCAGGCGTTCTAGTGATAGAGACACCTAGGTGACCTCAGGAAATCTGTGGAAAGAGACACCGGCAATACCCCAGGCACTTTCAAGAGAGACACTCCTTGCTGACTTCATGTATTTTAATGATAGTGACTCCTGGCCTACCCCAGGCATTCTAATGATAGAGACATCTGGGCAACCTCAGACATTCTAAGAATAAAGACACCTGCCTGACCTAGGCTTTCTAACAAGAGAGACATCTGGCTAACCCTAGGCATTCTAATGGGATAGATTCCTGGCCGACCCCAAGCATTCTAATGATACAGACTTCTGGGCTACCTCTGGCATTCTAAAAATATAGACACCACGCTGACACCAGGCACTCTAATGGGAGACACTCGTGGCTGACCACAGGCATTTGAATGACATAGACTTCTGGCATACCCCCAGTGCTCTTATGATAGAGACATCTGTGAGACATAAAGCATTCTAAGAATAAAGGCACCTGGCCAACCCCAGGTATTCTAACATGAGAGACTCCTGGCCCACCCCAGGCATTCTAACACTATAGACAACAGGGCGACATCAGGCATTCTAACAATAAAGACACTGGGCCGATCCCAGGCATTCTAACGGGAAAGACTCCTTGTCAACCCCAGGCATTCTAATGAGAGAGACTTTTGGCAAACCCCAGGCACACTAATGATAGAGACACCTGGATGACCTCAGAGATTCTTAGAGACAGCTGGCCGACCCCAGGCATTCTAACGGGAAATACTCCTGGCTGACCCTAGGCATTGTAATGAGAGAGACTTTTGACAAACTCCAGGCATGCTAATGACAGAGACACCTGGGTAACCTCAGAGATTCTTAGAGACAGATGGCTGAAGATGGCTGACCCCAGGCATTCTAACGGGAGAGACTCCTGGCTGACCCCAGCCATTCTAATGATAGAGACACTTGGGTGACCTCAGGTATTTCAAGGATAGAGAAAACTGGCCGATGCCACGCATTCTAAAGACACTCTGCTGATCCTAGGCATTCTAACAAAAGACAACCCTTGCTGACCCCAGATATTCTAATGATAGAGACTTTTGGCCAACCTCAGGCATTGTAGAGACACGTGGGCGACCCCAGGCATTCTAACAAAAGATACCCCTTGCCAACCCCAGGTATTCTAATGATAGAGACTTTTGGCCTACCCCAGGCATTCTAATGATAGAGACACCAGAGAGACCTCAGGTATTCTAAAAATACTGACACCTGGCCAACTCAGGCATTATAACAGACAAGAAACCTGTCCAACCCTAGACATTCCAACAGGAGAGATTCCTGGCCAACTGCATGCATTCTAATCATACAGACCCTTGGGCGACCTCAGGCATTTCAAAGATAGAGACACCTGACCCACCCCAAGCACTCTAACGGGAGACACTCCTGGCTGACTACAGGAATAAGAATGATAGAGACTCCTGGCCTACCTCAGACACTCTAATGAAAAAGACACCTGTGAGACTGTAGCATTCTAAGGATAGAGACACTTGACTGACCCCAGACATTCTAACAGGAAAGACCCATGGCCTACCACAGGCATCATAATGATAGAGATACCTGTGTGATCTAAGACATTCTAAGGTTAGAGATCCCTGGCCGATCCCAGGTATTCTAATGGAAAAGACTCCTGGTCCACCCCAGGCATTCTAATGAGAGAGACTTTTGACCAGCCCCAGGCATATTAATGATAGAGACACCTGGTTGACCTCAGAGATTCTAAGAATAGAGACAGCTGACTGACCCCAGCCACTCTAATGATAGACATTTGGGTGACCTCAGGCATTTTAAGGATAGAGAAACCTGGCCAACCCCAGGCATTCTAAAGACACCTGGCTGATCCCAGGCATTCTAACAAAAGACACCCTTTGCCGACCCCAGGTATTCTAATGATAGAGACTTTCGGCCTGCCCCAGGCATTCTAGTGATAGGGATGCCAGAGCAACTGCAGGCATTCTAAAAACACTGACACCTGGACAACCCAGACATTATAACAGGAAAGACACCTGGACAATCCTAGGCATTCTAACGGGAGAGATTCCTGGCTGATTGCATCCATTCTAATTTTACAGACCCATGGGCGACTCTAGGCATTTCAAGGATAGAGACACTTGGCCCACCCCAAGCACTCTAAGGGAGAGTATCCTGGCTGACCACAGGCATAAGAATGATAGAGACTCCTGGCCTACCTCAGGCACTGTAATGAAAAAGACACCTGTGAGAGCTCTAACATTCTAAGGATGGAGACACCTGACTGACCCCAGGCATTCTAATGAGAGAGACTTTTGGCCAACCCCAGCCATTCTAACAATAGAGACACTTGGGGGACCTCAGGCATTTTAAGGATAGAGAAACCTGGCCAACCCCAGGCACTCTAAAGACACCTGGTTGACCCCAGGCATTCTAACAAAAGACACCCCTTGCTGACTCCAGGCATTCTAATAATAGAGACACCAGAAAGACCACAGGCATTCTAAAAATACTGACACCTGACCAACCCAGGCATTTTAACAGGAAAGACACCTGGCCAACCCTAGACATTCTAACGGGAGAGATTCCTGGCCGACTGCATGCAATCTAATTATACAGACCCATGGGCGAACTCAGGCATTTCAATGATAGAGATACCTGACCCACTCCAAGCACTTCAACAGGAGAGACTCCTGGCTGACCACAGGCATAAGAATGATAGAGACTCCTGGCCTACTTCAGGCGTTCTAATGAAAAAGACACCTGTGAGACCTGTAGCATTCTAAGGATAGAGACACCTGACTGACCCCAGGCATTCTGATGGGAGAAACTCCTAGCCAACCACAGGAATTCTAATGGGAGAGATTCTTGGCCAATCCCAGGAATTCTAATGGTAAAGACACCTGGGCAACATCAGGTATTCTAACAATACAGACACCGGGCTGACCCCAGGCATCTAACGGAAAAGACTAATGGGTGACCCCAAGCATTCCAATGATAAAGACTCCCGGCCCACACAAGGCATTCTAATGATAGAGACACCTAAGCTGCCTAAGGCATTCTAAAGATAAAGACACCTGGCTCACACATGCATTGTAATGGGAAAGAATCCTGGTTGACTCCAGGCATTCTAATCAGAAAGATTCTTGACTGACTTCAGGCATGCTTATGATAGAGACACCTGGGGGACCTCAGACATTCTAAAAATAGAGATGCCTGGTCCATTCCAGCCATTCTAACGAGAGTGACTCCTGGCATTCCACAGGCATCCTAATGATAGAGACACCTGTTTGACATCAGGCATTCTAAAAATAGAGACATTTGGCTGACCCCAGGCATGTGCTTATGATAGAGACACGTGAGGAACCTGGTTGACTCCAGGCATTATAACAGAGAGACTCCTGGCCAACACCAGGCATTTCAATTATTGAAATTCCTGGAAGACCTTAGGCATTCTAATGACAGAAACACCTGTGCAACCTCAAGCATTCTAAGGATAGAGAAACCTGGTCAACCCCAGGCATTTCATCAGGAGAGATTCATGGCTGACACCACACATACTAATGATAGAGACTCCTGCCCTACCCCAGGCATTCTAATGATAGAGACACCTGAGCAACATCAGGCATTCTAAGTATAGAGCCACATGGCCAACCTTAGTCTGGGAGAGACTTTTGACTGACCCCAGGTATTTTAACTGGGAGACTCCTGGTTGTACCCAGGCACAGAGAGTCCTGGATGACTCCAGGCATTCCAGTAATAAAGAAATCTGGCTTATTCCAGACATTCTGATAATAGAGACACCTGGGAGACCTCAGGCATTCTGAGGACAGAGACACCTTGCCAAGATACTCCTGGCATTATAATGGGAGATACTCCTGGTTGACAAAAAGCATTCTAATAATACAAACATCTGGGCAAATCAGGGATTATAAGAACAGAGATCCCTAGCCAATCACAGGCCTCCTAACGAATTTTAACAGGAGCAATTCCTGTCTGACTCAAGGCATTCTAATGAGAGGTACACCTGTCCAACTCCAGGTTTTCTAATGATAGAGACACCTTGGTGACCTCAGGCAATTGAAGGATAGAGACACGTGGTTGATGCCAGGCATTCTAACGGGAGAGATTCCTGGCCTATTCCAGGCATTCGAATAAAAGAGACTCATGGCTGACCCCACGCATTGTAATGACAGAGACACCTGAGCAACCTCAGGCATTCTAATGTTAGAAACACATGGCTGACCTAGGCTTTCTAAAGAGAGACTTCTGGCCTTCATCAGACATTCTAACACTAGAGACTCCTGGCTGAAGATAGGCATTCTAGTGATAGAGACACCTGCACTACCTCAGGCGTTCTAAGAATAGAGACACCTTGCTGACCACAAGCATTCTAACAAGAGAGTTTCCTGGCTGACCCCAGGCATGCTAATGATAGATACCTGTGTGACCTCAGGTATTTAATAAATGGAAACACCTGACTGACCCAGGCTTTCTAACAGGACAGACTCCTGGCCAACCCCAGGCATTTTAATGAGAGACTTCTTGCCGACCCCCCAGCATTCTGAAAATAGATACAGCTTGGCGACCTCAGACATTCTAAGGATAGAGACCCCTAAATGACCCAAGGCATTCTAAGTGGAGAGACTCCTGCTTGACATTAGGCTTTCTCATGATAGATACTCCAGGACTACAGCAGGCATTCTAATGATAGAGACATCTGTTCGACTTCAGACAATCTAAGGATAGAGACACCTGGTCGACCCCAGACATTCTAACAGGAAAGACTCCTGTGGACCGCAGGCATTCTAATGATAGAGACACCTTGACGACATCAGGCATCCTAAGGATGGAGAAACCTGGCTGAACAC
This sequence comes from Chlorocebus sabaeus, assembly GCF_047675955.1. Taxonomy (NCBI): domain Eukaryota; kingdom Metazoa; phylum Chordata; class Mammalia; order Primates; family Cercopithecidae; genus Chlorocebus; species Chlorocebus sabaeus. The sequence goes on along the minus strand of NC_132933.1, from coordinate 94,857,662 downwards.
AGGCATTCTAATGGTAGAGACTCATGCCTGAACATAGGCATTCTAATGGAAGAGACTCCTGGTTCACCACAGGCACTCTCATGAAAGAGACTCCTGACCATCCCCAGGAATTCTAAAGATAGAGAAACCTGGGCGACCTCAGGCATTCTAAAGATGGGAACACCTGGCTGACCCCAGGCATTCTAACCAGAGACTTTTGGCCGAATCCAGGCATTCTAATTATAGAGCCTCAAGGCCGACCCCAGGCGTTCTAATGATAGAGACATCTGGGTGACCTTACAATTCTAACCATAGACACACCTGGCCAATCCGAGGCATTCTAATGGGAGAGACTCCCAGCTGAGCTCAGACATACTAACAATAAAGACTTCTGGCCTACCCCAGGCATTCTAATGATAAAGAGACCTCTGCAACCTCATGCATTTCTAGGATAAAGACACCTGGCCGAACCCAGGCATTCTATCAATAGAGAATCCAAGGTGAACCAGGCATTCTAATGATAGAGACTCCTGAACGATTCTAAAACTTCTAATGATAGAGACACCTGGGTAACCTCAGGCATTCTAAGGTTACAGACACCTGGCTGAACTCAGGATTTCTAACGGGAGAGACTCCTGGTGGACCAAAGACATTCTAATGATAGAGACACCTCCATGATATCAGGCATTCTAAGGATGGAGGCACCTTGGCTGACCACGGGTATTCTAATGGGAGAGGCTCCTGGTTGACAGCAGGGATTCTAATGGAAGAGACTCCTGTCCAACCACAGGCATTCTCATGAGAGAGACTCCTGAATGACCCCAGGCATTCTAATGGTAGAGACACCTGGGCAACCTCACCATTCTAAAGACAGAGACACCTGGCCAACTTCAGGCATTCTAACAAAAGAGGCTCCTGACCAACATTAGGCTTCCTAATATTAAAGACTCTTGTCTTATTTCAAAAGTTCTAATGAGACACCTTTGTGACCTCAGGCATTCAATGGACAGTGACAACTGGTCAACCATAGGCATTCTACCAAAAGAGACTTCTGACCAACCCCAAGCATTTGAATGATAGAGACTCCTGGCCAACCCAGGCACTCTAATGATAGAGAATTCTGTGAAACTTCAAGTATTCTAAAAATAGAGAAACTTGGCTGACCCCAGGCATTCTAATGGGAAAGACGCCTTGCTGATCCTAGGTATTCTAACAGGAAAGACTCCTTGCTGACCCCAGACCTTCTAACGGGAAAAACTCCTGGCAAACCACAGGCATTGTAATGTTAGTGACATCTGGGCGACATTAGGCATTCTAAGGATAGAGACTCCTGCACGACGCCAGGCTTTCTAATGGGAGAGAGTTTTCACTGACCCCAGGCATTCTAGTGGGAGAGACTCCTGGCCTACGTCAGGCATTCTAAGATTAGAGACACCTCTGAGACCTCAGGCACTGTAATGATAGAGACATGTCATCAAAACATGTCATTCTAATGGGAGACCCTCCTGGTGGACCCCAGGCATTCTAACGGGAGAGACTCCTGGCCAAACCTAGGCATTCTAATAATAGAAACAACTGGGCAATTTCAGGCATTCTATGGATAGAGACACCTGGCATAGCCGAGGCATTTTAATGGTAGAGACTTCTGGTCGTTTCCAGGCATTCTAATGATATAGACACCTGGGCGAATTCCAGTATTCTAGGGATGGAGACACATCATCAACCCCACAGCCATTCTAACAAGAGAGATTCCTAGCTAACCCAGGCATTTTAATGATAGAGATCCCTGGCCTATCCCAGGCATTCTAATGATAGAGACATCAGTGAGACACGAGACATTCTAAGGATAGAGACACATTGCCAACCTCAGACAATTTAATGGGAGAGACTCCTGGTAAAACCCAGGCATTTCTACCCAAGGCACCTCTGGCTGATTCTAAGCATTCCTATGGTAGAGATACCTGGACAAACTCAGGCATTCTAAAGATAAAGACAACTGGCCGAACCGAGGCATTCTAATAGGAGAAACTCCTGGTAGAAGCCCGGTATTCTAAGGGGAGAGAGTCCTGGCCGACCCAAGGCATTGTAATGATAGAAACGTCTGGCCAACCCCTAGCATTCTAATGATAGAGACATCCGGGTGACCTCAGGCATTCTAAGGATAGAGACACCTGGCTGGTCCCAGTATTCTAATGAGAGAGAATCCTGGCCAACCCCAGATATTCTAATGGTAGAGACTTCTGGGCTACCACAGACATGCTAATAACAGACACCTGTGCCACCTCAGGCATTCTAATAACAAAGAGCTCTGGATGACCCCAGGCATTTCAGTGATAGAGACTCCTGGGCAACGCCAGCTATTCTATTGGTAGAGACACCTGGTTGACCCAGGCATTCTAATGGGAGAGATAACTGGATGACCCCAGGCGTTCTAACAAGAGAGACACATGGCTCACCCCAGGCATTCTAATGGTAGAAACACATGGGAGACATCAGGCATTCTAAGAAGAGTGAGACCTGGACGACCACAGGCATTCTAATGGAAGAGACTCTTGACAAACCGCAGGCATTCTAATGATAGAGAATTTGGGGTTACATCAGGCATTCTAAGGACAAAGACACCTGGCCAAAACAGGCATTTTAATGGGAGAGGCATGTGGCCTACCCCAGGTACTCTTAATGATAGATACTCCTGGCCTACCCCAGACATTCTAATGATGGGGACACCAGTGCAAACTCAGGCACTCTAAGGATAAAAACATCTAAGCTACCTCAGGCACTCTAAAGATAAAGATACTTGTGAAAACCCAGTAATGGTTAAAATAGAGACTCCTGGCTTACCACAGGCATTCTAATAATAGTGACACCTGAGCAACCTCAGTCATTCTAAGGATAGAGACATATGGCTGACCCCAGGAATTATATCAGGGGAGAATTTTGTCTGAACACAGTCGTTCTAATAATAGAGACACCTGGGAGATTTCAGACATTCTAAGGATGGAGACACCTGGCTGACCTAAGGCTTTCTAACCAAATATCCTCCTGGCCAACCCCAGGCTTCTAATGATAGCCTATGCCAAGCATCCTCATGATAGAGACACCTGTGCAACCTCAGGCATTTTAGATATAGAGACCCCTAGCCGATTTCAGATATTTTAACTTAAGAGACTACTGGCCAACTACAGGCATGCTAATGATACAGAATCCTGGCCTACCCCAGACTTTTTAAGGATAGAGACACTTGGCCAACCACAGGCATTCTAATGGGAGAGACTCTGGGCCAAGTACAGACATTCTAACAAGAGAGACTACTGGCCGTACCCAGGCATTGTAATGTTAGAGACTTTTGGATGAACCAAGGCATTCTTATGAGAGAGATACCTGGGAGAATCAGGCAATCTAAGGATAGAGACACCAGAATGGCCACAGGCATTCTAATGGGAGATACTACTGGCCAAATGTAGGCAGTCTAAAAATAGAGACACCTGGGAGACATTAGAAATTCTAAGGAGAGAGACACCTAGCAAACCCCAGGCATTCTAACAGGAGAGACCCCAGGCCGACCCAAGGCATTCTAAGAAGGCAGACTCCTGTGAAACTCCAGGCATTCTAATTATAGAGACACATGGGTGAACTCAGGCAATCTAAAAATAGAGATACCTGGCCAACTTTGGGCATTCTAATGGGAGAGACTCCTGGCTGACCCAGGTATTCTAATGATAGAGACGTGCGGCCAAATCCAGGCATTATAATGATAGAGACAACAGGGCTACCTCAAGCATTCTAATGATAGAGACACCTGGCCGACCCAGGGTTTCTAATGGGAGAGACACCTGACTGACCCAAGGCATTCTAATGGTAGGGACTTCTGACCAACACTAGGCTTTCTAATCATAGAGACTTTAGGCCTACTGCAGGCATTCCAATGATGGAGACACCAGTGTTACCTCAGCAATTCTAAGGATAGAGACACCTGGTCGACCTCAGGCATTCTAAGTGGAGAGACTACTGACCGACACCAGGCTTACTAATGATAGAGACCCCAGGCCTACCACAAACATTCTAACAGAAGAAATTCCAGGCTGACCCCAGGCATTCTAATGATAGAGATCCCTGTCTGACCCCAGGCATTCTAACAGTAGACACCTGTGTGAACTCAGTTATTCCAAGGAGAGAATCACCTGGCCAATCTCAGGCATTCTGAAGGGAAAGACTTTTGGCTAACCACAGGCATTCTAGTGCTAGAGACTCCTGTACAAACCCAGGAATTATAATTATGGAGACAACTGGGCAACCTGAGGCATTCTAAGGATAGTGACACCTGGTTCACCCCAGGCATTCTAGCAAGAGAGATTCCTGGCTGATCTTGCCCTATCACAGGTGGTTTAGTAATGGAGACACCTGTGGGGTAACAGGCATTCTAAGAATAGAGACACCTGGCAGACCCCAGGCATTCTAATGAGAGAGACTCCTAGCCCACCCTAGGTATTCTAATAGGAGAGACTCCTGGCTGACCCCAGACATTCTAATGATAAACACATAGATGACATCAGGCATTTTTAACAATAGAGACACCTGGCTGACCCCAGGCATTATAACGGGAAACAATCCTGGCTGATCCTCAGAATACTAATGATAAAGACTCCTACCCTACCCTAGGCATTCTAATTGTAGAGACATCTATGTGACCTAGACATTCTAAGGATAGAGACACCTGGCCGACCCCAGGCACTCTAATGGGACAAACTCCTAGTTGACTGCAGGCATCTAATGAGAGAGACTCCTGGACAATCCCAGGCATTCTAATGGGAGAGACTCCTTGCAGACCTCAGGCATTCTAATGTTAGAGATGCCTGGCCTGGCCCAGGCACTCTAATAATGGGGACACCTGTGCCACCTCAGGCATTTTTAAAATAAGGACAAATGGCCAACCACAGGCATTCCAAAGGAAGAGACTCCAGACTGAACCCAGACATTCTAATGATAGAGAGCCTTGTCTGAGCCCAGGCGTTCTAATGATAGACACCTGTGCAAACTCAGTCATTCTAAGGAGAGAAACATTTTGCCAACCCCAGACATTCTTAAAGGAGAGACTCTTGACTGATCACAGACATTCTAAAGCTAGATACCTCTGTCCGAACACAGAAATTCCAATGATAGAAAGACATTGGGCGACCTTGGGTATTCTAAGGATAATGACACTCGGTCTACCCTAGGTATTCTAGAGGGAGAGACTTTTGGCCAACAGCAGAGATTCGAAAGATAGACTCCTGGCTTACCCCAGGGACTCTAATAATAGAGAAACTTGTGGAACCATGGGCATTCTAAGGATAGAGACACGTCCCACCCCAGACATTCTAATAGGAGAGACTCCTTACCCACCCTAGGCATTCTAACAAAAGAGACTCTTGGCCAACCCCAGGCATTCTAATAATAGAGACACCTAGGCGACATCAGGCATTCTAACAGTACAGACTGCTGGGTGAACCCAGACATTCTAACTGGAAAGACTCTTGGCTGATCCTAGACATTCTAATAATAAAGACCCCTGGACTACCCCAGGCACTCTAATGATAAAGACACCTGTATGACTTCAGGCATTCTAAGGATAGTGACACCTGACCAACCCAGCCATTCTAACAGGAGAGACTTCTTAGCCGACCGCAGACATTTTAACAAGAGAGACTCATGCTGATCACAGACATTCTAACGATAGAGGAACCTGGGTGACTTCAGCCATTCTAAAAATAGAGACACCTGACTGACCAAAGGCATTCTAATGAGAGATATTTTTGGCCAACCCCAGGCATTCCAATGATAGAGACTCCTCATCAACCTCAGGAATTCTAATGATAGAGACACGTTGGTGACATCAGGCATTCTAACAATAGGGACATCTGACTGACCCAAGGAATTGTAACAGGATAGACACCTGGCCGACCCCAGGCATTCTAATGATAGAAACTCCTCACCTACTCCAGTCATTCTAATAATAGAGAATCCTGTATGAGTCAGTCATTCTATGGACAGAGACACCTGACTGACCCCAGTCATTCTAATGGGAGAGACTCCTGGCCGACCCCACATTGTAATGGGAGAAACTCCTTGTTGAACCCAGATGTTCTAATGATAGAGACTCCTTACATACCCAAGGTGCTTTAATAATAGAGAAACCTGCGTGACTTCAGGCATTCTATGGATAGAGACACCTGGCCGATTTCAGGCATTCTTATGAGAGATATTAGTGGTCTTCCACAGGCATTCTAACCGGAGAGACTCCTGGCCGACCCCAGTCATTCTAATCATAGAGATACCTGGGGGACCTCAGGCATTCTAAAGGGAGAGACTCCTGGCCAATCCCAGCCATTCTAATAATAAAGGTTTCTGGCCAAACCATGGCATCCTAATTATAGAGACTCCACTCAGTCTTATGATAGAGAAACTTTCTAATGGCATTCTAATGATAGAGACTCCTGACCAACCTCAGGAATTCTAATGATAGAGATACATTGGCAACATTAGGCATTTTAACAACAGAGACATTTGGCCGACCCAAAGCATTCTAACAGGAGAGACTCCCGGCCTACCCCAGGCATTTTAATAATAGAGAAACCTGTGCGAGTAAGTCATTCTAGTGATAGAGATACCTGGCCGACCCAAGGCATTCTAGTGGGAGAGACTCTTGTGTGATCCCAGACATTCTAATGATAGACAATCCTGTTCTACCCTAAACATTCTAAGGATAGAGACAAATGGATGACCTCAAACATTCTAAAGACAGAGACACCTGGCTGACCTCAGGCATTCTAATGGGAGAGACTCTGAGCCAAAATCAGGCATTCTAATGTTAGAGACACCTGTGCTACCTCAGGCATCATAAGAAAAGAGACACGTGGCAGACACTAGGTATTCCAACAGGAGAGACTCCTGGGCCATACGAGGCATTGTAACGGGAGAGACTCTTAGTAGATTTCAGGCATTCTAATGACAGAGACACCTGGGAGACCTAAGGCTTTCTAAAGAAAAAGACACCTGACCGAAACACAGGTTGATCCCAGGCATTCTCTCAGGAGATACTAATGGTCGACCCAAGGCACTCTAATTGGAGAAACTCCTGACGACCCCAGGCCTTCTAATCTTAGAGACTCCTTACCAACCCCAGGCATTCTAATAATGAATACACCTGGCCGACCTCAGACATTTTAATGGGAGACTCCTGGCAGACCGCAGGCATTCTAAAAATAGAGACATGTGGCCGACCTCAGCATTCTAACAGGAGAGTCTCTTGGACAACCCCAGGTATTCTAAGAATAGAAACACCTAGACAACCTCAGGCATTTTAACAGGAGAGACTCCTTGCCGACCTCATTTATTATAAGGATAGAGACATCTGGCAGGCCACAGGAATTCTAAGTACAGAGACTCCTGGCTTAGCCAAGGCATTCTAATGATAGAGACACCTGGGTGAAATCCTGTATTCTAAGGATAGAATCATCTGTCTGACCTCAGGCATTTTAATGGGAGAGACTCCAGGCATCCCCAGCCATTCTAAAAATAGAGACATCTGGCCGCACTCAGACATTCTAAAGATAAGAAGCTTTTGACTGACCCCAGGCATTCTAATGATAGACACCTGGGTGACCTCATGTATTTTTTGGGATAGAGACTTCTGGCTGACATCGGACATTCTAATGATAGAGACACCTGGCCAACCTTAGGCATTCTAAAGATAGAGACACCTAGCCAACTCCAGGCATTCTAATGGGAGAGGCTTCTGTCTGACCTCAGGCGTTCTAACTATAGAGACACCTGGGCGACTTCCAGCATTCTAAAGATAGAGACACCTGGCCAAATTCAGGCATTCTAACAGGAAAGACTCCTGGCTGACCCCAGGCATTGTAAGGGTAGAGATATCTGTCTCACTCTCTTGCCCAGGCTGGAGTGCAGTGGCATGATCTTGGCTCACTGCAACCTCTGCCTCCTGGGTTCAAGTGATTCTCCTCCCTCAGCCTTTTGAGTAGCTGGGATTACAAGCATGCGCCACCAGGCCTGGCTAATTTTTGTACTTTTAGTAACGATGTGGTTTCACCATGTTGGTCAGGCTGGTCTCAAAATCCTGACCTTGTGATCTGCCTGCCTCAGCCGCCCAGTGCTGGGATTACAGGCATGAGTCACCACACCCAGCTCCTGGGCTCAGGCATTCTAACCAAAGAATCTCCTGGCCAACCCAGGCATTCTAATAATGGAGACACCTGGGTGACCTCAGGAAGTCTATGGACAGAGGTTCCTAGCTGACACCAGGATTTCTAAAGATAGACACATGGGTGACCTCAGGAATTCTAAGGATAATGACTCCTGTCCTGTCCCAGGCATTCTAATGGGAGAGACTCCTATCCAACCCCAGGCATTCTAATAATAGAGATACGTGGGCGACCCCAGGCATTTTAATCATAGAGACACCTGGAATACCTTAGACATTCTAAGGATAGAGACTCCTGGCCGACCCCAGGCATTATAATGAGAGACACCTGGGTATTTCTGGCATTTTAAGGATAGACACTCCTGGCCGACCTCAGGCATTCTAATGATAGAGATACCTGGGCAACATCATGCATTCTAAGAATAGAGACTCATGGCTGACCCTGGGAATTCTAATAATAGACATCTAGGTGGCATCAGGCATTTTATGGATAGAGACTCCATGCCAACCTGAGGCATTTTAATGATAAAGACCCTTGGTAGAACTCAGAATTTCTGAGGATAGAGACTTTTGGCCGACCACTGGCATTTTAATGATAGAAACCTAGGCGACCTCAGGCATTCTAAGGATAGAGATCCCTGGCCGACTTCAGACATTCTAATGATAGAGACATCCAGCCAATATCATACATTCTAAAAATAGACACTCCTGGTTGACTCCAGGCATTCTAATGGTAGATACCTAGGTGACTGCAAGCATTCTAATGATAGAGACTCCTGACTGATCACACGCATTCTAATGTGACAGATTCTTGGCCTACCATAGGCATTTTAATGATAGAGAAACCAGGGTGATCACAGACATTTTAAAGAGAGAAACTCCTGGCCAACTCCAGGCATTCTAATGGGAGAGACTTCTGGTTGACCTCAGGCATGCTAATTATAGAGACACTTGGGTGACTTCGAGCATTCTAGGGATAGAGGCACCTGGCCAAATTCAGGCATTTTAATAGGAGAGACTCCTAGCTGACCCCAGGCATCCTAAGGTTAGAGATATCTGACTGACTTCAGGCATTCTAATGGAAGAGTCTCCTGGCCAACCCCAGGCATTCTAATGATAGAGACACCTGGGTGACCTCAGGTATTCTATGGATAGAGGCTCCTAGCTGACTCCAGGATTTCCAATGATAGACACATGGATGACCTCAGGAATTCTAAAAATAGAGACTCCCAGCCTACCTCAGGCATTTTAATGGGAGAGACTCCTGTATGATCCCTGGCCTTCTAATGATAGAGATACATGGGCAACCCCAGGCATTTTAAGCATAGAGACACCTGGGTGACCTCAGGCATTCTAATAATAAAGACACCTGGGTGATTTCAGAAATTTTAAAAATTAAGACACCTGGCCGACTCCAGACATTCTAATAATAGAGACACTTGGGTGACCTCAAGCATTCTAAGAACAGAGATATCTGGTACACCTCATTTATTCTAACAGTTGAGTTGCCTAGTTGATCCAGGCATTCTAATGATAGACACACTTGGGTGACCTCAGGCATTCTAAAAATAGAGACTCCTGGCTGACCACAGGCATTCCAATGATAGACACCTGGGTAACCTTAGGCATTCTTAGGAAAGAGACTTCTATCCAACCTCAGGCATTCTAATGATAGAAACACCTGAACTACCTCAGACATTCTATGGATAGAGACCTCTGGTTGATCGTAGGCATTGTAATGATAGACACATGGGTGACCTCAGAAATTCTAAGGATAGAGACTCCTGGCCAATCCCAGCCATTATAATAGAGACACCTTTTACAATTCAGGCTTTCTAAAGATAGAGACTCCTGGCCGATCCCAGGTGTTCTAATGAGAGAAACTCCTGGTCAACCTTAGGCATTCTAATCATGGAGACATCTGCTAGACCCCAGGCATTCTAATGGAAGAGACTCATGGCCCACCAGAGGCATTTTAATGATTGAGACACCCGGCAATCTCCAGCATTCTAAGAATAGAGACACATGGTCTAATTTAGGCGTTCTAATAGTAAACACTCCTGGTTCATCCCAGGCATTATAAAAATAGAGACATTTCTCTGACCTCAGGGATTCTAACAGTAAAGTTTCCTGTGCGACCCCAGGCATTCCAATGGGAAAGACTCCTGGCCAAACCCAGGCATTCTAAGGATAGAGACACTGGGCTGACCTCAGGCATTTAAAAGGCAAAGACATCTCGCTGATCTTAGGTCTTCTAAGGATAGAGACATCTGGCTGATCTCAGGCATTCTAATTACAGAGACACTTGGGCTACCCAAGGCTTTCTAAAAATAGAGACTCCTGGCCAACCCCAGGCATTCTAATGATAGAGATATCTGTGTGATCCCAGAAATTCTAAGGATAGAGACTTTTGGCCAACTCCATTCATTCTAATGATAGAGATAGCTAAGTGACCTCAGACATTCTAATGATTGAGAAATCTGTCTGACCTCATGCATTCTAAAAGTTGATTCTCCTGGCTGACCCCAAACATTCTAGCGGTAGAGACACCTATGTGACCTCAGGCATCCTAAGAAGAGAGACTCTTGGCCGACCCCAGGCATTCTAATAATAGACACCTGGTTGATCTCAGGCACTCTAAGGAGAGAGTCTCCTGGCCAAACTCAGGTCTTCTAATGATAGAGATAGCTGGCTGACCTCAGGCATTCTGAGGACAGAGACTTCTGGCTGACCTCAGCCATTCTAACCAGAGAGACTCCTGGCCAATATTAGGAATTATAAGGGGAGAGCCACCTGGGCGACCTCAGACATTCTAATGAAGAGGACAACTGGCCAATCTCACTTATTCTAACATGAGAGACTTCCGACCAACTTCAGGCATTCTGAAGAGAAAAACACCTGGCTTACTTCAAGCATTGTAGTAGGAGAAACACCTAGTCGAATAAAACAGGGAACAAGCTATCTGTGAAAATGCTTATGATGTGTGGATTAATGGACATGTGTTCTCATTCACCAGATTGGAAACACAATTTTTGTAGATTCTGTGAAGAAACATTTCTGAACCCAATGAGGTCCATAAAAATATTGAATATCCCACAATAAAAACTAGAAATAAGCTATCTGTGAAAATGATTTGTGATGTGTGGATTTATCCCACAAAATGGAACCTGTGTTTTTTAAATCATGTTGGAAACACTCTTTTTGTAGAATCTACAAAGGAACATTTCTGAGCCTATTGAAGTCAAAAGTAAAAAACAGAATATTTCACATTACAAACTACAAAGAAACTAATGGATGAAATGTTTTGTGATGTGTGGATTCATCTCACAGAATGGGGCCTGTGCTTTGATTCACCAGGTAGGAAACACTCTTTTTGTAGAATGTATGAAGGGACATTTCTGAGCCCATTGACACCTAAAGCAGAAAATTGAATATCGCACAATAAAAAGTAGAGACAAGTTATCTATGTAAATGGTTTGAGACGTGTGGATTCATCTCAAAGAATGGAACTTGTGTTTTCAGTAAGCAGGTTGGAAACAAACTTTTCATAGAATTTAGAAATTAACATTTCCAAGCCCACTCAAGCTTATAGTGAAAAACTGATTATATTGTGATAAAAATTAGAAACAAACTGTTGTAAAAATGCTTTGTGACGGGTGGATCCATCTCACAGAATGGAACATGTGTTTTGATTCGCCAAATTGGAAACACCCCAGTTGTAGAATGTATGAAGGGATATTTATAAGCTAATTGAAACCCCTACAAAAAAATCTAATATCCCCCAAAAAAAAAGAAAAACTAGAAACAAGCTATCTGTAAAAAAGCTTAGTGATGTGTAAATTCATCTCACAGAATGAAACCTGTGTTTTAATTCCCCAGACTGGGAATAGTCTTTTTGTAGAATCTACCAATAAATATTTCTGAGCCCTTTGAAACCTATCATGAAATACTGAATATCCTGCATTAAAAACTAGAAACAAGCTATCTGTGAAACTTCTTTGTGATGTGTGGATTCATCTCACAGAATGGATCCTGTGTTTTGATTAACAGATTGTAAACACATTTTTTGTAGAATCTACGAAGGGACATTTCTGAGCCCATTGGACCGTAAGGTAAGAAACTGAATTATCCTCGATAAAAAGTAGAAACAAGTTACCTCTGCAAATGCTTTGTGATGTGTGGATTTATCTCACAGAATGAAAGATGTGCTTTCACACACCAGGTTGGGAACACTCTTTTTGTTGATTCTATGAAGGGATATTTCTGAGAACATTAAGTTCAATTTTGAAAAATCAAATACCCTGCAATAAATAGTAACAATAATAAGCTACCTGTGAAAATGCTTTGTGATGTTTGGATTCATCTCACTGAATGGACCATGGATTCATCTTACAGAATGGAAACATCTCATAGAATGGAGTGTTTCCAGGTTGGAATCACTTTTTTTGTAGAATTTACAAAGGATCATTTCTGAACTCACTGTGCTCAAAGAAGAAAATCCATTCTCCCACGATAAACACTAGCAACAAGCTATCTGTAAAAATGCTGCGTGATGTGTGATTTCATCTCAGGGAATGGAAGCTGTGTTTTGATTCACCAGGTTGGAAACAACACTCTTTTTGTACAATTGACGGGGGTACAATTCTAAGCCTGTTGAAGCCTACAGTGAAAAATGAATATCCCACCAGAAAAATTAGACACAAGCTATCTGTGAAAATGCTTTGTGATGTGTGGATTTATCTCACAGAATGGAACCTGTGTTTTGATTTGCCAGGTTGAAAACATTATTTTGGGGGGGCGGAGCAAGATGGCCAAATAGGAACAGTTCCAGTCTCCAACTCCCAGGGCGAGTGACACAGAAGACTGGTGATTTCTGCATTTTCAACTGAGGTACTGGGTTCATCTCACTAGGGAGTGCCAGACAATCGGTGCTGGTCAGCTGCTGCAGCCCGACCAGCTAGAGTGGAAGCAGGGCGAGGGATCGCCTCACCTGGAAAGCGCAAGGGGGAAGGGAATCCCCTTTCCTATCCAGGGGAACTGAGACACACAACACCTGGAAAATTGGGTAACTCCCACCCCAATACTGTGCTTAAAGCAAACAGGCACACCAGGAGATTATATCTCACACCTGGCCAGGAGGGTCCCATGCCCACGGAGCCTCCCTCATTGCTAGCACAGCAGTTTGCGATCTACCAGCAAGGCAGCAGGCAGGCTGGGGGAGGGGCGCCCGCCATTGCTGAGACTTAAGTAGGTAAACAAAGCCGCTGGGAAACTCGAACTGGGTGGAGCTCACAGCAGCTCAAGGAAACCTGCCTGTCTCTGTAGACTCCACCTCTGGGGACAGGGCACAGTAAACAAAAGCAGCAGAAACCTCTGCAGACGTAAACGACTCTGTCTGACAGCTTTGAAGAGAGCAGTGGATCTCCCAACACGGAGGTTGAGATCTGAGAAGGGACAGACTCCCTGCTCAAGTGGGTCCCTGACCCCTGAGTAGCCTAACTGGGAGACATCCCCCACTAGGGGCAGTCTGACACCCCACACCTCACAGGGTGGAGTACACCCCTGAGAGGAAGCCTCCAAAGCAAGAATCAAACAGGTACACTCGCGGTTCAGCAATATTCTATCTTCTGCAGCCTCTGCTGCTGACACCCAGGCAAACAGGGTCTGGAGTGGACCTCAAGCAATCTCCAACAGACCTACAGCTGAGGGTCCTGACTGTTAGAAGGAAAACTATCAAACAGGAAGGACACCTACACCAAAACCCCATCAGTATATCACCATCATCATCAAAGACCAAAGGCATATAAAACCACAAAGATGGGGAAAAAGCATGGCAGAAAAGCTGGAAATTCAAAAAACAAGAGCGCATTTCCCCCGGCAAAGGAGCGCAGCTCATCGCTAGTAACGGATCAAAGCTTGATGGAGAATGACTTTGACGAGATGAGAGAAGAAGGCTTCAGTCCATCAAACTTCTCAGAGCTAAAGGAGGAATTACGTACCCAGTGCAAAGAAACTAAAAATCTTGAAAAAAAAAGTGGAAGAATTGATTACTAGAGTAATTAATGCAGGGAAGGTCATAAACGAAATGAAAGAGATGAAAACCATGACACGAGAAATACGTGACAAATGAACAAGCTTCAGTAACCGACTCGATCAACTGGAAGAAAGAGTATCAGCGATTGAGGATCAAATGAATGAAATGAAGTGAGAAGAGAAACCAAAAGAAAAAAGAAGAAAAAGAAATGAACAAAGCCTGCAAGAAGTATGGGATTATGTAAAAAGACCAAATCTACGTCTGATTGGGGTGCCTGAAAGTGAGGGGGAAAATGGAACCAAGTTGGAAAACACTCTTCAGGATATCACCCAGGAGAAATTCCCCAACAGAGTAGGGCAGGCCAACATTCAAATCGAGGAACTACAGAGAACGCCACAAAGATACTCCTCAAGAAGAGCAACTCCAAGACACATAATTGCCAGATTCACCAAAGTTGAAATGAAAGAAAAAATCTTAAGGGCAGCCAGACAGAAAGGTCGGATTACCCACAAAGGGAATCCCATCAGACTAACAGCAGATCTCTCGGCAGAAACTCTACAAGCCAGAAGAGAGTGGGGGCCAATATTCAACATTCTTAAAGAAAAGAATTTCATATCCAGCCAAACTAAGTTTCATAAGTGAAGGAGAAATAAAATCCTTTACAGATAAGCAAATGCTTAGAGATTTTGTCACCACTAGGCCTGCCTTACAAGAGACCCTGAAGAAAGCACTAAACATGGAAAGGAACAAACGATATCAGCCATTGCAAAAACATGCCAAAATGTAAAGACCATTTAGGCTAGGAAGAAACTACATCAACTAACGAGCAAAATAACCAGTTAATATCATAATGGCAGGATCAAGTTCACACATAACAATATTAACCTTTAATGTAAATGGACTAAATGCTCCAATTAAAAGACACAGACTGGCAAACTGGATAAAGAGTCAAGACTCATCAGTCTGCTGTATTCAGGAGACCCATCTCACACGCAGAGACATACATAGGCTCAAAATAAAGGGATGGAGGAAGATTTACCAAGCAAATGGAGAACAAAAAAAAGCAGGGGTTGCAATACTAGTCTCTGATAAAACAGACTTTAAACCATCAAAGATCAAAAGAGACAAAGAAGGCCATTACATAATGGTAAAAGGATCAATTCAACAGGAAGAGCTAACTATCCTAAATATATATGCACCCAATACAGGAGCACCCAGATTCATAAAGCAAGTCCTTAGAGACTTACAAAGAAAGTTAAACTCCGATACAATAATCATGGGAGACTTCAACACTCCACTGTCAACATTAGACAGATCAACGAGACAGAAAGTTAACAAGGATATCCAGGAATTGAACTCATCTCTGCAGCAAGCAGACCTAATAGACATCTACAGAACTCTCCACCCCAAATCAACAGAATATACATTCTTCTCAGCACCACATTGCACTTCTTCCAAAATTGACCACATAGTTGGAAGTAAAGCACTTCTCAGCAAATGGACAAGAGCAAAAATTGTAACAAACTGTCTCTCAGACCACAGTGCAATCAAACTACAACTCAGGACTAAGAAACTCAATCAAAACCGCTCAACTACAGGGAAACTGAACAACCTGCTCCTGAATGACTCCTGGGTACATAACGAAATGAAGGCAGAAATAAAGATGTTCTTTGAAACCAATGAGAACAAAGATACAACATACCAGAATCTCTGGGACACATTTAAAGCAGTGTGTAGAGGGAAATTTATAGCACTAAATGCCCACAAGAGAAAGCAGGAAAGATCTAAAATTTACACTCTAACATCACAATTAAAAGAACTAGAGAAGCAAGAGCAAACACATTCAAAAGCTAGCAGAAGGCAAGAAATAACTAAGATCAGAGCAGAACTGAAGGCGATAGAGACACAAAAAACCCTCCAAAAAATCAATGAATGCAGGAGTTGGTTTTTTGAAAAGATCAACAAAATTAACAGACTGCTAGCGAGACTAATAAAGAAGAAAAGAGAGAAGAATAAAATAGATGCAATAAAAAATGATAAAGGGGATATCACCACCGACCCCACAGAAATACAAACTACCATCAGAGAATACTATAAACACCTCTACGCAAATAAACTAGAAAATCTAGAAGAAATGGATAATTTTCTGGACACTTACACTCTTCCAAGACTAAACCAGGAAGAAGTTGAATCCCTGAATAGACCAATAGCAGGCTCTGAAATTGAGGCAATAATTAATAGCCTACCAACCAAAAAAAGTCCAGGACTAGATGGATTCACAGCTGAATTCTACCAGAGGTACAAGGAGGAGTTGGTACCATTCCTTCTGAAACTATTCCAATCAAAAGAAAAAGAGGGAATCCTCCCTAACTCATTTTATGAGGCCAACATCATCCTGATACCAAAGCCTGGCAGAGACACAACAAAAAAAGAGAATTTTAGACCAATATCCCTGATGAACATCGATGCAAAAATCCTCAATAAAATACTGGCAAACCGGATTCAGCAGCACATCAAAAAGCTTATCCACCATGATCAAGTGGGCTTCATCCCTGGGATGCAAGGCTGGTTCAACATTCACAAATCAATAAACGTAATCCAGCATATAAACAGAACCAAAGACAAGAACCACTTGATTAGCTCAATAGATGCAAAAAAGGCTTTTGACAAAATTCAACAGCCCTTCATGCAAAAAACGCTCAATAAATTCGGTATTGATGGAATGTATCTCAAAATGATAAGAGTTATTTATGACAAACACACAGCCAATGTCATACTGAATGGGCAAAAAGTGGAAAAATTCCCTTTGAAAACTGGCACAAGACAGGGATGCCCTCTCTCACCACTCCTATTCAACATAGTGTTGGAAGTTCTGGCTAGGGCAATCAGGTAAGAGAAAGAAATCAAGGGTATTCAGTTAGGAAAAGAAGTCAAATTGTCCCTCTTTGCAGAAGACATGATTGTATATTTAGAAAATCCCATTGTCTCAGCCCAAAATCTCCTTAAGCTGATAAGAAACTTCAGCAAAGTCTCAGGATACAAAATTAATGTGCAAAAATCACAAGCATTCTCATACACCAGTAACAGACAAACAGAGAGCCAAATCAGGAATGAACTTCCAATCACAATTGCTTCAAAGAGAATAAAATACCTAGGAATCCAACTTACAAGGGATGTAAAGGACCTCTTCAAGGAGAACTACAAACCACTGCTCAGTGAAATAAAAGAGGACACAAACAAATGGAAGAACATACCATGCTCATGGATAGGAAGAATCAATATCATGAAAATGGCCATACTGCCCAAGGTTATTTACAGATTCAATGCCATCCCCATCAAGCTACCAACGAGTTTCTTCGCAGAATTGGAAAAAACTGCTTTAAAGTTCATATGGAACCAAAAAACAGCCCGCATCTCCAAGATAATCCTAAATCAAAAGAACAAAGCTGGAGGCATCACGCTACCTGACTTCAAACTATACTACAAGGCTACAGTAACTAAAATAGCATGGTACTGGTACCAAAACAGAGATATAGACCAATGGAACAGAAAAGAGTCCTCAGAAGTATTACCACACATCTACAGCCACCTGATCTTTGACAAACCTGAGAGAAACAAGAAATGGGGAAAGGATTCCCTATTTAATAAATGGTGCTGGGAAAATTGGCTAGCCATAAGTAGAAAGCTGAAACTGGATTCTTTCCTTACTCCTTATATGAAAATTAATTCAAGATGGATTAGAGACTTAAATATTAGACCTAATACCATAAAAACCCTAGAGGAAAACCTAGGTAGTACCATTCAGGACATAGGCATGGGCAAAGACTTCATGTCTAAAACACCAAAAGCAACAGCAGCAAAAGCCGAAATTGACAAATGGGATCTCATTAAACTAAAGAGCTTCTGCACAGCAAAAGAAAGTACCAGCAGAGTGAACAGGCAACCTACAGAATGGGAGAAAATTTTTGCAATCTACTCATCTGACAAAGGGCTAATATCCAGAACCTACAAAGAACTCAAACAAATTTACGAGAAAAAAACAAACAACCCCATCAAAAAGTGGGCAAAGGATATGAACAGACATTTCTCAAAAGAAGATATTCATACAGCCAACAGACGCATGAAAAAATGCTCATCATCATTGGCCATCAGAGAAATGCAAGTCAAAACCACAATGAGATACCATCTCACACCAGTTAGAATGGCAATCATTAAAAAGTCAGGAAACAACAGGTGCTGGAGAGGATGTGGAGAAATAGGAACACTTTTACACTGTTGGTGGGATTGTAAACTAGTTCAACCATTATGGAAAACAGTATGGCGATTCCTCAAGGATCTAGAACTAGATGTACCATATGACCCAGCCATCCCATTACCGGGTATATACCCAAAGGATTATAAATCATGCTACTATAAAGACACATGCACACGTATGTTTATTGCGGCACTATTCACAATAGCAAAGACTTGGAATCAACCCAAATGTCCATCAGTGACAGACTGGATTAAGAAAATGTGACACATATACACCATGGAATACTATGCAGCCTTAAAAAAGGCTGAGTTTGTGTCCTTTGTAGGGACATGGATGCAGCTGGAAACCATCATTCTTAGCAAACTATCACAAGATCAGAAAACCAAACACCGCATGTTCTCACTCATAGGTGGGAACTGAACAATGAGATCACTTGGACTCGGGAAGGGGAACATCACACACCGGGGCCTTTCATGGAGTGGGGGGAGGGGGGAGGGACTGCATTGGGAGTTATACCTGATGTAAATGACGAGTTGATGGGTGCTGACGAGTTGATGGGTGCAGCACAGCAACATGGCACATGTATACATATATAACAAACCTGCACGTTATGCACATGTACCCTAGAACTTAAAGTATAATAATAATTTTTTAAAAAAAGAAAACATTATTTTTGTCATATCTACTTAGGGACATTTCCGTGCCCTTTGAGACCCATGAGGAAAGAAGAATGGAATATCCCACAAATCAACAACAACAACAACAACAACAGCAACAATAACAGTCAGAAGCAAGCTATGTGTGAAAACACATTGTGATGTGTGGATTTATCTCACAGAATGGCACTTGCGTTTTGATTCAACAGGTTGAAAGGACTCTTTTTGTAGAATCTACGAATGGACATTTGTGTGCTCATTATGCCCAATAAGGAAAATCTTATATTCTACTATTAAAACTAGAAACAAGCTCTCTGTGAAATGCTTTTTGATATGTGGATTCATCTCACAGATGAATCTCACAGACCTGTGTTTTGATGTGCTGGGTTGAAAGCACTTTTTCTATAGAATCTACTTAAGGACATTTTTGTGCCAACTGACATCCAGAAAAAAAAAAATGAATATTGTGTGATAAAAACTAGAAACATGCTGTGTGTGAAAAATGCTTTGTGATGTGTGGTTTCATCTAACAGAATCAAACCTGTGTTTTAATTCACCAGGTTGGAAACAATCTTTTTGTAGAATCTAAAAGGGGACATTTATGAACTCTTTGAAATCTATAATGAAAAACTGAATATCCTGCAATAAAATATAGAAAAAAAGCTGTCTGTGAAAAGGCTTTGTGATGTGTGGATTCATCTCACAGAATGGAACCTGTTTTTTGATTCACCAGGTTGGAAAAACTCTTTCGGTCGATCCTACAAAGGTATATTTTTAAGACCATCATGGCCTACAAGAAAAAATTAAGCACTAGAAACCTGTTAAAATGCCTTGTGATGTTTGGATTCATCTAAAAGAATGGAACTTGAGTTTTGATTGAGCAGGTTGGAGACACTCTTTTTGTAGAATCTGTCAACCGACATATGTGAGCCCATTGAAGACTATGTTGAAGAACTGAATATCCTGCGTTACAAACTAGAAACAAGCTATGTGCAAAAATGTTCTGTGATGTATGAATTCATCTCAGAAAATGGAACCTGCTTTTTGATTCTCCAAATTGGAAACTATCTACAGAAATTTGAAGAGACAATTCTGAGTCCATTGTGCTCAATAAGGAAAATAGAGTATCTCATGATAAAAACTAGAAGCAAGCCATCTGTGAAAATGTTTTGTGATGTGTGGATTCATCTCACAGAAGGAAACATGTGTTTTCATTCAACAGGTTGGAAACACTCTTTTTGTAGAACCCATGAAGGTACATTTCTGATCCCATTGACCCCAATTAAAAAGTTGAATATCCCACAATAATAATTAGAAACAAGCTATCTCTGAAAACGCTTTGTGATGTGTGGATTCATATCACAGAATGGAACTGGTGTTTTAATTCGCCATGTTGGAAACACTTTTTTTTTTTTTTTTTTTTTGTAGAATCTATGAAGAGACATTTCTGAGTCCATTGTGGACTAGAAGGAGAATTGAATATTCCATGATAAAAACTAGAAACAAGCTATGTGTGAAAACACGTTGTGATGTATGGATTAACTGACAGAATGGAATTTGCATTTTGATTCACCAGGTTGGAAATACGCATTTTGTAGGATCTATGAAGGGACATTCCTGAGTTCATAAAGTTCAATAAGGAAAATAGAATGCCTACAATCAAATGTAGAAACAAACTGTCTGTGAAAATGCTTCATAATGTGTGGGTTCT
Organism: Chlorocebus sabaeus; assembly: GCF_047675955.1. NCBI lineage: Eukaryota > Metazoa > Chordata > Mammalia > Primates > Cercopithecidae > Chlorocebus > Chlorocebus sabaeus. Next base: position 94,836,827 of record NC_132933.1, on the reverse strand, counting down.
TGCCACAGAATGGAACCTGTGTTTTGATATGCCAGGTTGAAAGCCATCTTTTTGTAGAATCTACTTAGGGACATTTGTGTGTCCATTGAAGCCAATAAGGAGAAATCGACTATCTCGTTATAAACTCTAGAAATAAGTTATTTGTGAAAATACTTTGTGCTGTGTAGATTCATCTCACAAAATGGAATCTGTTTTTGATTCTCCAGGTTGGAAACACTCTTTTCATAAAATCTACAAAAAGACATTTTTGAGCCCTTCAAGGCCTACAAAAAAAATTAAATATCCCATTATAAAAACTAGAAACACTCTATCTGGGAAAAATGTTTTGTGATTTGTGGATTCATCTCACAGAATGGAACTTCCATTTTGGTTGGCCAGGTTGCAAATACACTTGTAAAATCTATGAAAGGGCATTTCTGAGACCATCGAGACCCATAAGGTAAAGTTGATTTACCTGTGATAAAAACTAAAAACAAACTACCTGTAAAGATGTTTTGTGATGTGTGGATTCATTCACAGAATGAATCTGTATTTTTATTTACTGGGTTGCAAACACTCTTTTTGTGAAATCTAAGAAGGGACATTTCTGAGTTCACTGAGGGTAATAAGGAAAAATCAAACATCCCACGATAAAAACTAGAAGCAAGCTATCTGTAAAAAAATACTTTGTGATGGGTGGATTCATCTAACAAAACGGAACTTGCATTTAAATCCACCAGGTAGGAAACACTCTTTTTGTAAAATCTATGAAAAGATATTTCTAAGCCCATTAAAATCTAGAGTGAAAAACCAGATAGCCTTCATAACAATCTAGAAACAAGCTATCTGTCAAAATGCTTTGTGTTATGCGGATTCATGTCAGAAAAGTAAACCTTCATTTTGATTCACCATATTGGAAAGACTCTTTGTAGAATCTACAGAGGAATATTTCTGAGCCCATTGAGACCAATAAAACAATCAAATATCCCACAATAAAAATTAGAAACAATCTATCTGTGAAAATGTTTTCTGATGTGTGGATTCATTTCACAGAATTGAACTTGTGTTTTGATTCACCAGGTTGGAAACAATCATTTTGTAGAATCTACAAAGGGACATTTATGAGCCCATTGTGGTTACCAAGAAAAACCGAATATCACATGACAAAAACTAGAAACAAGCAATCTGTGAAAATGCATTATGATGTATTGTTTCCTCTCACAGAATGGAACCTTTGTTTTTATTTACTAGATTGGAAGCACTCTTTTTGTAGAATATACGATGGGTCATTCCTGATACTATTGAAGCCTATAGTAAAAAACCTAATATTCTGTGATAAAAACTTGAACCAAGCTGTATGTGAAAATGCTTTGTGATTCGTGGACTCATCTCACAGAATTGAACCTGTGTTCTGATTCACCAGGTTGAAAACACTCTTTCCATGAATGTACTAAGGAATATTTCTGAGACCATACGTGCCTCTAAAAAATTGAATAATCTGCAATAAAAACGAGACACAAGCTACCTGTGAAAATACTTTGTGATGTGTTGATTCATCTCAAAGAATGGAACGAGTTTTTTGATTAACAACTATGGAGACACTCTTTTTTTAGGATGTATGAAGTGACGTTTCTGAGACCTTTGGTGCCCATAAGAGTAAATGTAATATCCTGCTATAAAAACTAAAAGCAAGCTATCTATGAAAATGCTTTGCTATGTGTGGATTCATCTCACAGAATAGAACCTGTGTTTCAATTCACCAGTTGAAAACACTGTTTTGGTAGAATCTATGAAGGGACATTTTGGAGCCCATTGAGGCCTATAGTAAAAAACTGAATAACCTGTGATAAAAAACTGCAAAAAAAGATACCTGTAAAAATGCTTTAAGATGTGTCAGTTTATCTCACAGAATGGAACCACTGCTTTGATTTACCAGGTTAGAAACATTCTTGTTGTGTAATCTACAAAGGGACATTTCTGAACCCTTGAAGCCTGTGGTAAAAAACAGAATATCCTACAACAAAAACAGAAAAAATCTATTTATAAAAATGCTCTCTGATATGTGGATCCATCTTAAAGAATGGAACCAGTGTCTTGATTCATGAGGTAGGAAACACTGCTTTTGTAGAAGCTACAAAGGGACATTTCTGAGCCCGTCGATGCCTCTAATAGAAAATGCAATACCCTGTGATACAAACTAGAAAAATTTATCTGTGAGAATGTTTTGTGATGTGTGGATTCATCTCACAAAATGGAACTTGTGTTTTTATTCACCAGGTTGGAAACACTCTTGTGGTAGAACCTACAAAGGGTCATTTTCAGCCCATTGAGACCAACAAGAAAAAATTGAATATCCTGCAATTAAACTCTAAGCACACTCTCTGTGAAAATGCTTTATGATGTGTATTCATCTAACAAAATGGATGTTTTGTGCTGATTCACCATGTTCACAACACTATTTTGTAGAATTTACAACAAGACAGATAAGACCCCATGTAGTCAAAAAGGAAAATTGAATATCCCATGATAAATACTAGAAACAAGCAACAAGTGAAAATGTTTTGTGATGTGTGATTTAATCTTACAAAATTAAACATGTGATTTGACTCACCAGGTTCAAAACAACCTCTTTTTAGGATCTACGAGGGAACAATTATGAGCCCATTTAAGCCTACAATAATATACAAATACCCCACGATAAAAGCTAGAAACATCTATATGTGAGTACATTAAAGCCTACATTTAAAAAAACCGAATATCCCATGATAAAAACTAGAAAGAAGCTATATGTGAAAATGCCTTGTGATGTGTGATTTCATCTCACTAAGTTAAACCAGTGTTTTGATTTACCAGGTTTTAAATACTCTTTTTGTACAATCTACAGAAGGACATTTCTGAGACAATTGAAGCCTATAGTGAAAAACCAAATATCCCCCCAAAGAAATGTGGAATACCCTATGTGTGAAAATGCTTTGTGATGTGTGGATTCACTTCACACAATGAAACCTGTGTTTTGGATTCACCAGATTAGGAACACTATTCTTGTAGAATATAGAAAGGGACATTTCTGAGCCCATTGAAGTCTATAGTGAATAACCAAATATCCCATGATAAAAACTAGAAATAAGCCATATGTGAAAATGCTTCATGATTTATAGATTCATTTCATAGAGATAAACTACTGTTTATTCACCAGGTTGAAAACACTCTTTCTGTGGGATCTATGGAGGGACATTTCTGAGCCTATCGAAACAAATAGTGAAAAACTGAAACAGATAGTGAAAAATTGAAACAAGGTATGTGAAAATGCTTTGTATTGTGTGGATTCATCTCACAAAATGGACTTCTATTTTGATTTACCAGGTTGAAAACTGTCTTTCTCTAGTATATATGAAAAGACATTTCTGAGCCCATCGAGGCCTATAGTTAAAAACAGAATATCCCAACTAAAACCTAGAAAATAGCAGTGTGTGAAAATGATTTGTGATGTATAGATTCATCTGAATATAATGGAACATGTGTTTTTATTCTCCAGGTTGGAATCACCCTTTTTGTAAGATCTACAAAGGGATATTTCTGAGCTCATTGAAGCCTATAGTGAAAAATCGAACATCTTGTGATAAAAAGTAGAAACAAGGTATGTGTGAAAGGGCTTTTTGATATGTGGATTTATCTCACAGAGTTAAACCTCAGTTTTTATTTACTAGTTATTAAACACTCTTTTTGTAGTATCTACGAAGGGACATTGAATTTTATGGTGAAAAATCTAATATCCCGTGATAAAATATAGAAACATGACATATGTGAAAATGCTTTCTGATGTGTCATTTCATCTCACACAGTTAAACAATTCACCAGATTGGAAATCTTCTCTTTGTAGAATCTACAAAGGGACGTTTCTGAGCCTATTGAAGCCTTACTCAAAAATCAAATATCCCACGATAAAACCTGGAAACAAGCTATATTTCAAAATGTTTTGTGATGTGTGTGTGAATGCATCTCACAGAAAGAAACCTGTATTTTGAATCACCAGGTTGGAAACATTCTTGTTGTAAAATCGAAGAAGGGACATTTCTGAGCCAATTGACACTCATAAGATAAAATAGAATATCCAGTGAGAAAAACTAGAAACAAACTGTCTATGAAAATATCTTGTGATGTGCGGATTTATCTCACAAAATTGAACCTCTTTTTTTATTCACCAGGTTGCAAACTCTTTTTTTTTTTTATAGAAAATATGAAGGGACATTTCTGAACCCTTTGAAGCCTATGACGAAAAACCGAATATCCTTATGTAAAAACTAGTAACAAACTATATGTGAGAATGCTTTGTGATGTGTTGATTCATCTCACAGGGATAAAATTCTGTTTTAATTCACCAGGTTGGGAACACTACTTTTGTGGAACCTATGAGGGGACATTTCTGAGCTTATTGAAGCCTACAGTAAGACACCAAATATCTTGCGATGAAAACTAAAAAACAAAAACAAAAACAAAAAATGCTATCAGTGAAAATGCATTTTGATGTGTGGATTCGTTTCGCAGAGTTAAAAAAATATTTTAGTTCACCATGTTGGAAATACACTTTTTGTAGAATCTACAAAATAAAAAATTCTGAGCCAATTGAAGCCTGTAGTAAAAAACTGAATATCCCACAATAAAAACTAGAAACAAGCTACATATGAAAATGTTTTGACACGTGCCGGTTCATGTTCCAGAGTTTAAAAATTGTTTTCATTCACCTCGTTGGAAACACTCTTTATATGTAATCTACAAATGGACATTTCTGAGTTTATTGAAGTTTACAATGAAAAACCAGATATCCAGCATAAAAAGTACAAAGAAGAGTTCCATGAAAATGCTTTGTGATGTGTTGATTCATCTGACAAAATTGAACCTGTGTTTTGTTCCACCAGATTGAAAACACTCTTTGTAAAATCTACGAGGGGACATTTCTGACCCCTTGGAAGCTGATAGTGAAAAACCTAATATTCCTTGATAAAAACTAAAAACAAGCTATCTGTAAAAGTTTTGTTGTTGTTCTTGTTGTTCTTGTTGTTGTTTTGTGGTGTGTTAATTCATCTCACGGATTTAAACCTGTGTTTTGATTCACCAGGTTGGACACATTGTTTTTGTAGAATCTATAAGGGACATCTCTGAGCTTATTGAAGGTTATAGTGAAAAACTGAATATTCCATGATAATAATGAGTAACAAGCTACATGTGAAATACCTTTGTGATGTGTGGATTCCTCTCACAAAATGGAACCTGTGTTTTGATTCACTAGGAGGGACACACTCTTTTTGTAGTATCAGCGCTCGGCCATTTCTGAGTCCATTGAAGCCTATAGTGTGAAGTGGAATATCCTGCAATAAAATCTAGAAACAAGCTAGCCATGAAAATTTTTTTGATGTGTGGATTCATCTCTCAGAGTCGAACCTTAGTTTTGTTTCATCAGGTTGAAAACCCTTTTTTTCTATCTACAAAAAGACATGTCTGAGCCCATTGAGGCCTATAATAAACAACCGAATATCTCATGATAACTACTAGAAACAAGCTTTCTGTGACCTCAGACACTAAGGAGAGACTCCTGGTCAACCCCTGGCATTCTAATAATAGAGAATCCTGGCTTATCCCATCCATCCTAATGATAGAGAAACCTGTGCAACCTCGGGCATTCTAATCATAGAAACACCTCACTGACCTCAGGCAATCTGAGTATAGAGACATCTGCTCCAGCCCAGGCATTCTAACAAGAGAAACTCATGGGAGACCCCAGACAATCTAATGGGAGAGACCCTGGCTGATCCCAGGCATTCCAATGATAGAGACACCTGGGCGACCTCAGGCATCCTAAGGATGGAGACACCTGGCCGATCCAAGACATTCTAACAAGAGGGACTCCTGGCCAACACCAGGCTTTCTATTTATAGACTCCAGGTCTACCCCAGGCATTCCAATAGTAGAAATGTCTGTCCAACCTTAGGCATTCTGAAAATAGAGACACATGGCTGACACCAGGCATTTTAAGAGACATACTCCTGGCAGACTCAAGGTCTGTCCAGTCTCTAATAATAGAGAATCCTGGCCTACCCCATTTTTTCTAATGATAGAGACACCTAACCAACACCAGGTAATCTAATGGAAGGGAGTCCTGGCCAACCCCAGAATTCCTAATGATAGAGAACCCTGTTCTACCTCAGGCTTTCTAATAAAAGACACCTGAGAGATCTCAGGCATTCTAAGAATAGTGACAACTGGCCTGACCCCTGGGATTGTAATGGGACAGACTCCTAGCAAAACACAGGCATTCAAGTGATAGAGGTTTTCAGCCTACTGGAGTCACTCTAATGGCAGAGACTTCTGTGGGAACACACACATTCTAAGAATAGAAGACACCTGGCCAAACCCACGTATTCTAAATGGAAACACTCATAGACAACCGCACACATTCTAATGATAGAGAAACATAGGTGACATCAGGCATTCTAAGGATAAAGACAACTTGCCGACCCCAGGCATTATAAGGGGAGAGACACCTTGCCAACCCCAAGCATTCTACTGATAGAGACTCCTGGCTCACCCTAGGCATTCTAATAATAGAGACACCTGTGGGACCTCAAGAATTCTAAGGATATTAAGGAAACAACAGGTGTTGGAGAGGATGTGGAGAAATAGGAACACTTTTACACTGTTGGTGGGATTGTAAACTAGTTCAATCATTATGGAAAATAGTATGGCGATTCCTCAAGGATTTAGAACTAGAAGTACCATATGACCCAACAATCCCATTACTGGGTATATAACCAAAGGATTATAAAACATGCTGCTATAAAGACACATGCACAAGTATGTTCATTGCGGCACTATTCACAATAGCAAAGACTTGGAATCAACCCAAATGTCCATCAGTGACAGACTGGATTAAGAAAATGTGGCACATATACACCATGGAATACTATGCAGCCATAAAAAAGGATGGGTTTGTGTCCTTTGTAGGGACATGGATGCAGCTGGAAACCATCATTCTCAGCAAACTTTCACAAGAACAGAAAACCAAACACCGCATGTTCTCACTCATAGGTGGGAACTGAACAATGAGATCACTTGCACTCGGGAAGGGGAACATCACACACCAGGGCCTATTATGGGGAGGGGGAGGAGGGAGGGATTGCACTGGGAGTTATACCTGATGTAAATGAGGAGTTGATGGGTGCTAACGAGTTGATGGATGCAACACAGCAACATGGCACAAGTATACATATGTAACAAACGTGCACATTATGCACATGTACCATAGAACTTAAAGTATAATAATAAAAAAATAAAAATAAAATAAATACATAAATAAATAAATAAGAATTCTAAGGATGGATACACCTTGTCCACCCCAGGCATTTTAATGATAGGGACTTCCTGACAACCCAAGGCAATCTAATGATAAAGACTACTGGCCTATCCAGGATATTCTAATGATAGAGACACCTGTGGAACCACAGTCATTCTAAAGATTGAGACACATGGGCGACCCCAGGCATTCTAATGGTACTCCTTGCCAACTCCAAGCATTCTAATGGTAAAGAAACCTGCATGAAATCAGGCATTCTAATGATAGAGACACGTGCCAACTGCAGGCATTCTAAATGGAGAGACTCTTGACCGACCCCAGACATTCTAATCATAGAGACACCTGGGTGACATCAGGCACTCTAAGGATAGAGACACCTGGCCTACCCCAGATATTCTAACGAGAGAGAGTGGTGGTCAACCAGGACATTCTGATTATAGAGACTACTGACCTACTCCAGGAATAGTAATGATAGAGACACCTGTGTTACCTAAGGCATTTTTTTTTGAATAAAAATACCTGGCTTACCCCAGGCATTCTAATGGGAGGGACTCCTGGTCAACCTCAGGTATTCTAACAGAAGTGACTCCTGGCCAAACCTAGGCAATCTAACGCTAGAGATTCCTGGCTGACCCCAGGCATTGTCATGATAGAGACACCTGAGGGACTTCAGGCAATTAATTGATAGAGACTCCTGGACACCCCAGGCATTCTAATGATAGAGGCATCTGGGAGACCTCAGACATTAAAATGTTAGAGACAACTGTGCTATCTCAGTCATTCTAATGATTGAGAGAGCTGGCTGACCCCAGGCATTCTAATGGGAGAGACTCCTGGTTGACCCTAGGAATTCTAATGATAAAGACTCGTGGTCTACCTGTGGCATTCTATTTATAGAGACCCCTGTGTGACCTCATGCAATCTAACAAAAGATACTCCTGGTGAACCCCATGCATTCTAATAACAGAGACACCTGGGTGACCTAAGGCATTCAAAGGATAGAGACACCTGACCCACCCCAGGCATTCCAATGATAGAGACTCCTGGCTGACCCAAGGAATTCTAATGATTGAGACTTCTGGTCTATCCAAGGCATTCTAAGGATAGAGACACATGTGCGACCTCAGGAATTCTAAGGATAGAGACACCTGGCCCACCACAGGCATTCTAATAATAGGGACACCTGGATGATGTCAGGCATTTTAAGGATAGAGACACCTGGACAACCCCAGGCATTTTAACGGAAGAGACTCCCAGCTGGCCTCAGGCATTTTAATGGGAAAGACTTTGGCCAACCCCAGGCATTATAATGAGAGACACTTTTGTTCGACCATGGGCATTCTAATGATGGAGACACCTGGGGGACCTCATTCATTGTAATAATAGAGATAGCAGGCAGACCCCAGGCATTCTAATAGGAGAGACTCCTGGCTGACCCCAGGCATCCTAATATTAGAGCCCCCTAGTTGACCCCAGGCATTCTAATGATAGAGACACCTGTGCAAACTCAGTCATTCTAAGGAGAGAACCACCTCACTGATCCCAGGCATTCTAATGGAAGAGACTCCTGGCCAACCCCAGGCATTCTTATGGGAGAAACGCCTGTCTGACCACAAGAATTCTTATGATAGAAACTCCTGGCCTACCCCAGGCACTCTAATGATAGAGACACCTAGGCCACCTCAAGCATTTTAAAGACACAGACACCTGGCTGAACCAGACATTCTAAAGAAAGAGACTCCTGGCTGACCCTAGATATTCTAATGTTAGAGAATCCTGTCTCACCCCAGGCATTCTAACGATAGAGAGAGCTGACGACCTCAGACATTCTAAGGATAGAGACACTTGCATTATCCAGGCTGTCTAATGAAAGAGACTGCTTTCCCATCCCAGACATTCTAATAATAGAGACACCAGAACGACCTCATCATTTGAAGGATAGAGACACCTGTACAACCCCAAGCATTCTAACGGGAGAGACTTGTGGATGACTTCAGGCATTCTAATGATGGAGACTCCTGGCCTAGTCCAGGCACTTTAATGATGAAAACACCAGTGTGACCTCGGGCATTTTTAAGATGAAGAAACTTGGCCAACCCCACGCATTCTAACTGGAGAGACTGCAGGCTGAAACCAAGTATTCTAACGATAGAAACTCATGACTGAGCCATGACATTCTGATGATACAGACTACTGTGCAACCTCAGGAATTCTAAGGATAGAGAAAGATGGTTTGCCCCAGGCATTCTAATGGGAGAGACTTCTGGCCAAACCCAGGTATTATAATGATAGAGATGGTTGGCCTAACCCAGGCATTGTAATGGTATAGACATCTATGCAACCTTAGGCATTCTAAGGATAGAGACACCTGGCCGACCTCAGGCATTCAAATGAAAGAGGCATTCTCATGATAGAGACTCCTGGCTGACTCCTGGTATTCTAATGATAAAGACACCTGGGTGAACACAGGCATTCTAAAATAGAGCCACTTGATTGTCCCCAGGAATTTTAATGGAAGATACTCCTGGCTGATTCTAGAAATTCTAAAGATAGAAACTCCTGGCATACACCAGACTTTCTAATGTTAGAGACACCTCTGCGACCTCAGGCATTTTAAGGATAGAGACATCTGGCCAACCCCAACCATTCAAATGGAAGAGACTACTAGCTGACTCCAGGCATTCTAGTGGGAGATACTCCTGGCCTATCCCAGGAATTCTAATTTAAGAGACACCTCTGAGATCTCAGGCATTCTAAGGATAGAGACACCTTGCAAATCCAAGTCATTCTAATGGGAGAGACTCCTGAAAGCCCCACACATTTTAATGGGAGAGACTCCTGGCCAAACCCACGCATTCTAATGATAAAGACACCTGGGCGACCTCATGCATTCTAAAGATAGAGACACCTGGCTGACCCAAGGCAATCTAATGTGAGAGACTTCTGCTGGACAGCAGTCTCTCTAATGATAGAAATTCCAGGCCTCCCCCCAGGCATTCTAATGAGAGAGACACCTGTGTAATCTCAGGCATGCTAAGAATAAAGACTCCTGGTTGACCCCAGACATTCTAATGGTGGAGACTCCTGGCCTACCCCATTCATTCTAATGATAGAGAAACCTGTGCAACTTCAGTCATTTTAAGGATAGAGACATCTAGCTGATCTCAGGCATTCCAATGGAAAATACTCCAGTTTGACCCCAAGCTCTCTAATGATAAAAACTCTTGAATGAACCCAGGCATCATAATAATAGAGACACGTGAGCAACCACAGGTATTCTAATGATAAAGACACCTGTGTGACCTCCTGCATTCTAAGAATAAAGATGTGTGGCCGACCTTAAGCATTCTAATGAAAACACTCCTGGATGTTCCCACTCGTTCTAATGAGAGACATGCCTGGGCAACATCAGGCATTCTAAAAATAGGGACACCTGGCCTATGCCAAAAATTTTAATGAGAGAGATTCCTGGTCGACCAAAGGCATTGTAATGATAGAGACTGTTGGCCTACTTCAGGAATACTAAGTATAAAGACACCTGTGTGACCTCAGGCATTTTTTTTTAGTATAGAAAACCTGGACTACCCCAGGCATTCTAACAGGAGAGACTCCGGGCTGACCCCAGATATTCTAACGAAAGAAACTATCGACCAAACCCAGGCATTCCAAGGATAGAGACACGTGGGAATCATCAGTCATTTAAGGATAAAGACACCTGGCTTACCCAAGGCATTCTAATGGGAAAGAGTACTGGCCGACCCAAGGCATTTTAATGATAGAGACCCCCGGCCGCCAAAGTCATTCTAATGATAGGGACAGCTGGGCAGCTTCAGGCATTCTAAGGATAGGGACACTTGGCCGACCTCAGGCATTCTAATGGGAGAGGCTCCTGACTGACCCCCAGCATTTTAATTATAGACACCTCTGGCCATCCACAGGCATATTAATGATAGAGACACATGGCTGACCTCATGTATTCTAAGAATAATGACACCAGGCTGAGTACAGGCATTTCAATGGGAGATACTTCTGGCCAGCCACAGGCATTCTAATGATAGAGACTCCTGGCTAACTTCAGTTATTCTAACAGAAGAGAATCCTGGCATCATTAGAATGCAACCTCAGTCATTCTATGGTTACAGACACATGGCCAACCCCAGTCATTCAAATGGGGAGACTAATGGCTGACCCCAGGTATTCTAATGATAAAGTCTTCTTACTGAACCCAGGCTTTCTAATGACAGAGACACCTGGGCGACCTCAGGCATTTTATGGATAGAGACACTTGGCCAACACAGGCATTCTAACCAGAAGACTTTTGGCCAACCTCAAGCATTTTAATGATAGAGACACCTGGGCAACCTCAGGCATTCTAAGGACAGAAACACCTGGTCGACCCCAACCATCCTAATGGGAGTGACTTCTGGCTGACCGCAGGCATTCTAATAATAGAGATTCCTGGCCTAGTCTAGACATTCTAATGATAGAAACACCTGTGCAACCTCAAGCATTTTAAAAATCAAAACCCCTGGACGACCCCATGCATTCTAAAGGAAGAGACTCCAGACTGACTCCAGGCCTTCTAATGATAAAGACACCTGGGTGGTCTCAGGCATTCTAACGGGAGAGACCCCTGGTGGACTCCAGGCATTCTAATGATGAAGACTTCTTGCCTACACGAGGTGCTGTAATGATAGAGACATCCAGACAATCACAGATCTTCAAAGGATTGAGATACCCGGATGACTGCAGGCATTCTAACAGGAGAAACTCCTAGTTGTCCCCATGCACTCTAATGGAAGAGACTCCTGGACGTTCCCAGCCATTTTAATGATAGAGACACCTGTAAAACCTCAGTCATTCTAAGGATAGAGACACCTAGCTGACCCCAGTAATTCTAATGGGAGAGACTTTTAGCCAACCCCAGGCATTCCAGTGACAGAGACTCCTGGTTGACCCCAAGCATTCTAAGAATACAGACACCTGTGTCACCTCTGGCACTGTACAGATAGAGATACGTGGCCGACCTTAGGCATTCTAATGGGGTGATTCCTGGCCAACCCAAAGTCAATCGAATGAGAGATACATCAGGACAACTTCAGGCATTCTAAGGATAGGGACACCTCGCCTATGCCAGGAATTCTAATGGCAGAGATTCCTGGTCAACAAGACATTGTAATGATAGAGACTCCTGACCTATTTCAAGTATACTAATGATACAGACACCTGTGTGACCTCAGGCATTCTAAGTATAAAAACACATGGATGACCTCAGACATTCTAATGGGAGAGACTCTGGGTCAACCCCAGACTTTCTAACAAAAGAGACTTTCGGCCAAACCCAGGCATTGTAATGATAGAGACTCCTGGACGAACCCAGGCATTCTAATGATAGAGACAAGTGGGAAACCTCAGGCATTTTAAGGATAAAGATACCTGGCTGGCCAAAGGCATTCTAATGGGAGAGTACTGGCTGACCAAAGGCATTCTAATGATAGAGACCCCTGGCCACCAAAGAAATTCTAATGATAGAGACACCAGGGTGACTTCAGGGATTCTAAGGATAGGGACATCTGGCCGATCCCAGGCATTATAATGGGAGGGACTTCTGGCCAACTCCAGGCATTCTAATGGGAGAGACTTCTGGCAGACTCCAGGCATTTTAATGATAGAGGCTTCTGGCCGACCACAGGCATTTTAATAAGAAAGACACATAACAGAAGTCAGGTAGTGTAAGAATAAAGGCACCAGGCTGGGCCCAGGCATTTCAACGGGAGAAACTCCTGGCCGACCACAGGCATTCTAATGATAGAGACTCCTGGCTGACCACAGGCATTCTGATAGAGATATACGGCCGATTTCAGGCACTCTAACAGAAGAGACTCCTGTCTGATGCCAGGCATTCTGATGATAGAGACTCCTGGCCCACCAAAGGCATTCTAATGATAGAGACACCTGTGCGACCTCAGTCATTCTACAGTTAGAGACACGTGTCCAACCCCAGTTATTCTAATGGGAGAGACTATTGACCGAACCCAGGCATTCTAATGATAAAGTATTCTGGACAAACCCAGGCTTTCTAATGACAGAGACACCTGGACGACCTCAGGCATTTTTATGGATAGAGACACCTGGCTAACCCAGGAATTCTAACTAGAGTGACCTCTGGCTGAACCCAGGCATTCTAGTGATACAGACACCTAGTAGGCCTCAGGCATTCTAAGGATAGACACCTGGCTGACCCCAGCCATAATAATGGGAGTGACTCCTGGCTGACCCCAGCCATAATAATGGGAGTGAATCCTGGCTGACCCCAGGCATAATAATGGGAGTGACTCCTGGCTGACCCCAGGCATTCTAATGATAAAGACTCCTGGCCTAGTCCAGGCATTCTAATGATAGAGACACCTGTGTGACATCAAGCATTTTAAAAATAGAGACACCTGGCCTACCCTATGAATTCTAATGAGAGAGACTCCATCCAACTCCAGGCATTCTAATGATAAAGACACCCCAGCCATCTGAGGCATTCTAAAGATAGTGATACCTTGACAACCTCAGGCATTCTAATGGGAGAGATTCCTGGTTGACCCCAGGCATTCTAATGATGGAGACTTCTTGCCTACAAAAGGCCCTCTAATAATAGAGACACCCGGGTGATCACAGACATTTTATGGATTGAGACACATGGAGGACCCCAGGCATTCTAACAGGAGAGACTCCTGGCCATCCCCACACATTCTAATGAAAGAGACTCTTGGTTTTCCCCAGGAATTCTAATGATAGATACACCTGTAAAACCTCAGTCACTCTAAGGATAGGGACACCTAGCCAACCCCGGTAATTCTAATGGGAGAGACTTTTAGATGACCACAGGCATTCCAATGAGAGAGAATCCTGACTGACCCCAGGCTTTCTCAGAGTAGAGACACCTGTGCGACCTTTGGCACTCTAAGAACAGAGACACCTGGCCGGTCTTAGGCATACTGCTGGGGAGATTCCTGGCCGAATTGAGTCAGTCTAATGAGAGAGACATCAGGGCAACCTCAGGCATTCTAAGAATAGAGACATCTATTCACCTAGTGGGAAAGACTCCTAGCCAACCCCAGGCATTCTAATGGGAGAGACCTAAGGCTGAACCCAGGCATTCCAATGATTCCTGGATGAACCCAGGCATTCTAATAATAGAGACACCTGGGGGATCTCAGACATTCTAAGGATAGAGACACTTGACTGACCCAAAGCATTCTAATGGGAAAAACTTCTGGCTGACACGAGGCATTCTAACAATAGAACCCTGGCCACCATGGGCATTCTAATGATAAAACCGCCTGGTTGACCGCAGGCATTCTAAGATTAGGGACACCTGGCCGACCCCAGGCATTCTAATGACAGAGATTCTTGGCCGACTCCAGGCATTCTAATAATAGACTGCTGGCTGACCTCAGGCATTTTAATGATAGAAACATATGGCCAACCCCAAACATCACAATGGGAGAGAATTCTGGCCAACCCCAGGCATTCTAATAATAAAGACTCCTGGCCGACCACAAACATTCTAATGATAGAATGGAGAACCTCAAGTATTCTAAGAATAAAGAAACTTGGTTGAGCCCAGGCATTTCAATGGGAGACACTCCTGGCCGACTCAAGGCATTCTAATTAATGATAGAGACTCCTGGCCAACCACAGGCATTCTAATGACTGAGACACCGGGGTGACCTCAGGCATTCTACGAATAGACACACCTGGCTGATCCCAGGCATTCTAATGAGAGAGATTCCTGGCCAACTCCAGTCATCCTAATGAGAGAAATTACTGGCCAACCTCAGGCATTCTAGTGATAAAGCCTTTTGGCAGAACTCAAGTATTCTAATGATGGAGACACCTGGGGGACCTCAGGCATTCTCCGGATAAAGACACCTGGCTGGCACAAGGCATTCTAACGTGAAAGGCTTCTGCTGGACAAGAGGCTTTCTAGTGATACAGACTCTAGGCCTATCACATGCATTCTAATGGTGGAGACACCTGTGAGATCTCACACATTCTAAGGATAGGCACCTGGGTGACCCTAGGCTTTCTAATGAGAAATACTCCAGTCCGACCCCAAGCTTTCTAATGATAGATACTTTTGAGCAACCCCAGGCATTATAATAATAGAGAAACGTGGGCAACCTCACAATTCTAAAGATAGATACACCTGACCGACCCCAGACATTCTGATGGGAGAGACTTCAGGCCTAATCCAGTAATTTAATAATAGACTTTTGGCTGACACCTGGCATTCTAATGATAGAGACACCTAAGTGACATCAAGCATTCTAAGGATAGAGACCCCTGGCCGACTTGAGGCATTTTAAAGTGAGCAACTCCTTGCTATCCCCAGGCATTCTAATGATAGAGACTGCTCACCTACTGCAGACATTCAAATGATAGGGACACCTATGCAAACTTTGGCATTCTAAGGATAGAGACACCTGGATCACCCAAGGCATTATAATGGGACAGGCTCCTAGCCAACCAGAGGCATTCTAAAGATAGAGACTTCTTGCATACAGGAGACATTGTAATGATAGAAACACCTATGCGACCTCAGGCATTCTAAGGATAGAGACACCTGGCTGATCCCAGGAATTTTAATGGAAGAAACTCCTGGCTGACCACAGGCATTCTAAGGATAGAGACTCCTGAATGACCTCAGGCATTCTAGAGAGAGAGACTTCTGGCTGACACCAGGCATTCTAAAGATAGAAATCTGGGCGACCTCACCATTCTACAGATAGAGACACCTGAGTGACGTCAGACATTCTAAGGATAGACACAACTTTCTGACCCCAGGAATTCTAAAGGGAGTGACTTATGGCCACCCCTAGGCATTCTAATGATAGAGACTGCTGGCTTACTCCAGGCATTCAAATGATAAAGATACTTGTGCAAACTTGGGCATTCTAAGGATAGACACAGCTGGTCCACCAAAGGCATTCTAATGGGAGTGACTCCTGGTCAACCAGAGACATTCTAATGATCAAGACTTCTTGCATACCCCAGGCATTCTAATGACAGAAACACCTGTGTGACCTTAGGTATTCTAAGGATAGAGACACTTGGCCGATCCTAGGCATTCTAATGGGAGAAACTCCTGGCTGACCACAGGCATTCTAATGGGAGATCCTCCTGGCTGACCACAGGTTTTCTAATGATAAAGACTCCTGGATGAACCCAGGCTTTCTAAATACAGAGACTCCTGGCCAACACCAGGCATTCTAATGATAGAAACACCTGGGTGACCTCACCATCCTAAGGATAGAGACACCTGGTCAACTTCAGGCATTCTAAGGATAGAGACATCTGGTTGAACCAGGCATTCTTACAAGAGTGACCACAGGTTGACCCCAGGCATTCTAATGTTAGATACTTCTGTTTTAGCTCTGGCATTCCAATGATAGAGACACTTTGCCACCTCTGGCATTCTAAGGATAAAGACATCTGGCTGATGTCTTTTCTAAGGATAAAGACCCCCGGCATTCTAATAGGAGAGACTCCCGACCAACCCAGACATTCTAATAATAGAGACACCTGAGCGACTTCAGGCATTCTAAAGATAGACACAACTGGCCGACCCCTGGCATTCTAATGGGAGAGACTCCTGGCTGACCCCAGTCATTCTCACAGGAGAGACTACTGGCTGAACCCAAGCATTCTAATGATAAAGCCTTCTGCCCAAACCCACCGTTCTAATGACAGAGACACCTGGGCGACCTCAAGCATTTTAAGGATAGAGACACCTGGCCAACCCAGGCTATCTAACAAGAGAGACTTTTGGCTGACCTCAATCATTTCAATGGTAAAGACACCTGGGCAACCTCAGGCACTCTAAGGATAGAGACACCTGGCTGACCCCAGGCATTCTTTTTTTTTTTATTTTTTATTTTTTATTTTTTATTTTTTGACATGGAGTTTCACTCTTGTTGCCCAGGCTGGAGTGCAAAAGTGCCATCTCAGCTCACCACAACCTCCACCTCCCAGGTTCAAGTGATTCTCCTGCCTCAGCCTCCTGAGTAGCCGGGATTACAGGCCTGTGCCACCATGCCTAGCTAATTTTGTATTTTTAGTAGATATAGGGTATCTCCATGTTGGTCAGGCTGGTCTCAAACTCCCGACCTCAAGTGACCTGCCCACCTCAGCCTCCCAAAGTTCTGGCATTACATGCATGAGCCACCACATTTAGTCGCTGACCCCAGGCATTGTAACAGGAGAGACGCCTAATGGACCATAAGCATAAGAATGATAGAGACTCCTGGCCTACCCCAGCAGGCCTAATGAAAAAGATACCTGTGAAAGCTGTAGCATTCTAAGGATAGAGACACCTGACTGACCCCAGGCATTAAAACAAGAAGGCCTCCTGGCCTAGTCCAGGCATTCTAACAGAAGAGACTGCTGCCCGACTCTAGGCATTCTAATGGTTGAGACACCTGGGCGACCACAAGCATTCTAACAATAGTGACACCAGGCAGACCTCAGACATTCTAACGGAAAAGACTCATGGATGACCCCAGGCATTCCAATGATAGAGACTCCTGGCCTACCCTACACATTCTAATGATAGAGACACCTGGGTGACCTAAGGCACGCTAAGGATAAAGACACCTGACCAACACAGGCATTCGAAAGGGAAAGAATTTTGGTTGACCCCAGACATTCTAATGAGAAAGATTCTTGGCTGATCCCAGGCATTCTTATAATGGAGACACCTGGGGGACCTCAGGCATTCTAAGGATAGAGACACCTGGCTGATCCCAAGCATTCTAAAAGGAGAGATTCCTGGCATTTCCCGGGCATTCTAATGATAAAGAAACCTGTTCAACATCAGGCATTCTAAAAATAGAGACACCCTGCCAACCCCAAGCATGATTATGATAGAGACACCTGGGGAACCTCGTGCATTCTAAAGATGAAGACTCCTGACCAACCCCAGCATTCCAATAATAAAGACTCCTGGCAAACACCAGGTATTCTAATGATAGAGACACTTGTTTGACCTCGGGCATTCTAAGGATAGAGACATCTGGCTGACGCCCCAGGCATTAAAACGGGAGAGACTCTTGGCTGACAGCAGGCATTCCAATGATTGAGGTTCCTGGATGACTTTAGGCATTCTAATGACAGAAACACCTGGGTGACTTCAGGCATTCTAAGGATAGACTCCTGGCCAACTTAAGGCATTCTAATGATAAAGACCCCTGAGTGATGCAAGACATTCTAAGGGTAGAGACACCTGGGTGAAGCTGGGCATTCTAACATGAGAGACTCCTGGTCAACCCTAGGCATTCTAATGATAGAGACACCTGGGCAACTTCACCATTCAAAGGATAGAGGCATTTGGCCAGTCCCAGGCGTTCTAACAAAGGAGACTCCTGGCCGACCCCAGGCTTTCTAATAATAGAGACTCCTCGTCTATCCCAAGCATACTAATGATGGACACTGGGAGAACTCAGACAATCAAAAGGAAGTAACAACTGGCCCACCCAAGGCATTCTAACAAGAGAGACTCCTGGCAGATCCCAGGACTCTAATGGGAGAGACTCACAGCCAACCACAGACATTCCAATGATAGAGACACCTGGGTGACATCAGGCATTCTAATGGTAGAGACAGCTGTGCTACCTCAGTCATTCTAAGGCTAGAGACACCTGGAAGACCCCAAGCATTCTACCAGAAGAGACTCCTGGACGACCTGAGGCATTCAAATGATAAAGACTCCTGGCCAGCCTACCCCATGCATTCAAATGATAGAGATACCTGTGCGACCTCAGACATTCTAAAAATAGAGACACCAGGCCAAACCCAAGCATTCTAATAGGAGATATTCCTGGTCAAACCCAGGGATTCTAACGAGAGAGATTCCTGCAGGAAACCAGGTATTCTAATGATAGAGACTCCTGTACGACAGCAGGCATTCTAATAATACAGACACCTGAGTGAACTCAGGCATTCTGAGGATAGAGACATTTGGCCGACCCAGGCATTCTATCAGGAGAGACTCCTGGCCAATCCCAGGCATTCTAATGATAGAAACACCTGGACAAAACTAGGAATTCTAAGGATAGAGACACCCGGCCGACATCAGACAGTCTAATGGGAGAGACCCCTGGCTGCCCCAAGGCATTCTAATGATATAATTTTCTGGCCTGCCCCAGACATTCTAATGATAGAGGCACCTGTGTGACTTTATGCATTCTAGAAATAGAGATACCTGGCTGACCCAAGGGAGTGTAACAGAAGAGTGTCCTGACCGACCACAGGCTTTCTAATGAGAGAGCCTCTGGTGGATCCCACTATTTTTTTTTTTTTTTTTGAGGTGGCGTTTTCCTCTTGGTGCCCAGGCTGGAGTGCAATGGCACAATCTCAGCTGACTGCAAACTCCGCCCCCTAGGTTCAAATGATTCTCCTGCCTCAGCCTCTTGAGTAGCTGGAATTACAGGCATGTGCCACTGTGCCTGGCTAATTTTGTGTTTTTATTAGAGACATGGTTTCTCCATGTTGGTCAGGCTGGTCTTGAACTCCTGACCTCAGGTGATCCACCCACCTGGGCCTCCCAAAGTGCTGGGATTACATGCATGAGCCACCACACCTGGAAGACCCCAGTTATTTTAATGATAGTGACTCCTGGACAACTCCCAACAATCTAATGATAGAGACACTTGAGCAATCTCAGGTATTCTGAGGATAGAGAAGTTTGGCTGATCCCAGGCATATTAAGGGGAGAGACTCCTGGAAAGGCCCAGGAATTCTAATGATAGAGACACTTGGGCAACCTCAGGTGCTCTAAGGTTAGAGACAACTGGCCAACCCCAAGCATTATAATGGGAGAGACTCCTGGTTGACCCCAGGCATTCTAATGAGAGAGACTCCTGCTGACCTTAGGCAATCCAATGATAGCGACACCCGGGGGACTTCAACATTCTAAGAATAGAGACAGCTGGCTGACCATTATAACAGGAGAAAGTCCTGGGTCACACCAGGCATTCTAATGACAGAGGCTCCTGGAAAATCCCAGGCATTCTAATGACAGAACACCTGAGAGATCTCAGGCATTGTAAAAACAGAGACACCTGGCTGCCCCAGGCTTTTAAACGGGAGAGATTCCTAGCCGACCCAAAGCACTCTAATGAAAGAGCCTCCTGACCATCCTCAGGAATTCTAATGGTAGAGATACCTGGGTGTCCTCAGGCATTCTAAGGATATGACACCTGGCTGACCCCAGTCGTTCTAACAGGGGAGACTACTGGTTGACAGGCATTTTAATAATAGAGACTCTTGTTTGATGTCAGTCATCCTAGGAATAGAGACATCTAGATAACAACAGGCATTTTAACAGAGAGACTCCTGTCCAACCTCAGGCGTTCTCATGACAGAGGTTCCTGACTGAACCCAGGCGTTCTAGTGATAGAGACTTTTGGACGACCCCAGGCATTCTAATTATAGAGACAACTATACTACCTTGGGCATTCTAAAGATAGAGACACCTAGCCAACCACAGGCATCCTAATGAGCAAGACTCCTGTCCAATGCCTCATATTTTAATGGTAGAGATACTTGGGTCATATCAGGCATTCTAACAAAAGGGAGTGCAGGCCGACCTCAGGCATTCTGTTGATAGACTCCTAGCCTATCCCAGGCATTCCAATAATATACACCTGTGTGACCTCATTCATTTTTAAGTACAGAGACACCTGGACAAACTCAGACCTGCTAATGGGAGAGACTCCTGACCAACCCCAGGCATTCTAGTGATAGAGACTAGTGGACGACCCCAGGCATTGTAATGATAGAAACACCTGGGCGACCTCAGGCATTCTAAAGATAGAGATATTTGGCCAACCCTAGGCATTCTATCGAAAGAGACACCTGGCTGAACCCAGGTATTATAATGGGAGAGACTCCATGCTGAGCCCAGGCACTATAATGATAGAGTCTCCTAGCCTATCCCAGGCATTCTAATGATAGAGACACCTTCAGAACCTTAGGTCTTCTAAGGATATAGACACGTGTCTGAACCCAAGCTTTCTAATGACAGAGACATCTGGCCAACCCAAGGTATTTGAATGATAGAGATTCCTGACCAATCCCAAGCCTTCTAATGATAAAGAAACCTACGTGGCCTCAGTCATTCTAAGGATACAGACGCCTGACCAAACTCAGGCATTCTAAAGGTAGAGACTCTTGACCAAACCCAGGCATTCTGTGATAGATACTTTTGGTCAACCCCAGGCATTCTAATGATTGATTCGCCTGGGCAACTTCAGACATTCTAAGGAAAGAGACACCAGGACGACCTAAGGCATTGTAATGGGAGAAACTCCTGGCAGACACGAGGATAATTAATGATAGAGAATCCAGGCCTAACGTAGACATTTCAATGATAGAGAAATCTGTGCCGCATCAGGCATTCTAAGGATAAACACACCTAGTCTACCACAGGAATTGTAGTGGGAAAAACTCTTGGCTGACCTCAGGCATTCTAATAATAGAGAATCCTGGCATATCCCATTAATTCTAATGTTAGAGAAACCTCTGTGACCTCGGACATTCTAAGAATACAGACACGTGGCCGACCGCAGGCATTCTAATGGAAGAGACTACTTGCGGACCACGGGCATTCCAATGATAGAGACTCCTGGCTGACCCAAGGCTTTTCAGTGAGAGAGACAGCTAGGCGTCCTCACCATTCTAAGGATAGAGACACCTGGCCAACAACAGGCATTCTAATAGGAGAGACTCCTGGCCGACCTCAGGCTTCCTAATGATAGAGATTCCTGTGGGACATCAGGCATTCTAAAGATAGAAACACCTGGCTGACTCCAGACATGCTAATGGAAAAGAGAAAAAGATTCCTGACCAAACTCGAACTCAGGTATTCTGATGATAAAGACACCTGGGCAACCTCAGGTAATCTAGGAATAAAGACACCAGGACTACCCCAGGCATTCTAATGGAAGAGACAGCTGACCAACCCCAGGCATTCCAATGATAGAGACTCCTGGTGTACCTAGGCATTCTAATGATAAAGACACTTGTGTGATTTAAGGTATTCTAAAGATAAAGACATCTGGCCGAGCCCAGGCATTCTAATTGAAGAGACTCCTGGTCAAAGCCAGATTTTCTAATGAGAGAGACTCCTGACTGACCCCAAGCATTCTAATGATAGAGATACCTAGACAACCTCACCATTCTAAGGATAGAGACACCTGGCCAACCTCATGCATTCTAATGGGAGAGACTCTGGGACAACCCCAGGCATTCTAATGATACAGATGGCTGACCTAGCTTAGTCATTCTAATGACAGAGGCACCTGTGGGACCTTGGGAATTTTTAAGATAGAAGCACATGGCTAAACCAAGGAAATCTATGCATGGAGAAACCTGGCCAATCTTAGGTATTCTATTGGGAGACACTCTTGGCCAACCCCAGGCATTATAATGATAGAGACTCCTGGCTGACCCCACGTATTCTAATGATAAAGACACCTGTGCGACCTCAGCCATTCTAAAGATAGTAACACTTGGCTGACCACAGGCATTTTAATGGGAAAGACTTCTTGCTGACCCTACTCCTTCCAAGGATAGAGACTTTTGGTTGCCCCAGGCATTCTAATGATAAGGACACCTATGTAGCCTAAGACATTCTAAGGATAGAGACACCTGGTCAACTTCAGGCTTTCTAATGGGAGAGACTCTAGGCCAACCACAGGCATTTAAATGGGAGAGATTCCTGACTGTCCCAGGTTTTCTAATGATAGAGACTCCTGACCAAATCCAGGCATTTCAGTGATACAGACTCCCAACTTCCCCCAGGCATTCTAATGACACCGATGCCTAGGCAACTCAGGCATTCTTCCAGAGACATCTGGCCGACCTCAGGCATTCTAACAAGAGAGACTCCTGACCGAACAGAGGCATTCTAACGGGAGAGAATACAAGGCAAATCATGCATCCTAATGGTAGTGAAACCTGTACGACCTCAGGCGTTTTAAAGATAAAGACACCTGGGCAACCTCAGGCATTCTACAGATAAAGAAATCTGTCTGATCCCAGGCATTCTGACAGGAGAGACTCCTGCTTGACCACAGGCATAATAATGATAGAGACACCGCAAAAACATAAGGCATTTTAAGGATGAAGACACCTGGCCGACCACAGGCATTCTAATGAGGCAGATTTTGACCGACCCCAGGCATTCAAAGAAGAGAGACACCCGGTCGACCGCAAACATTCCAATGAGAGAGACCACATGCCATCTCAAGGCATTCTAATGATAGAGACTTCTTGCAGACTTCAGGCATTCTAATAATAGAGACACCTTGGTGTCCTCAGGCATTCTAAGGATAGAGACACCTGGCCAACCCCAGGAATTCTAATAATAGAGACTTTGGGCTGACACCAGACATGGTCATGATAGAGACACCTGTGCAATCACAGTCATTCGAAGGATAGAGACCAGGCATTCTAACTGGAGAGACTCCTGGCTGATGCCAGGCATTCTAATGATAGAGACACCTGGGTAACCTCAGGCAATCTAGTGTTAGAGACACATGGCCAACCCCAGGCATTCAAATGGGAGAGAGTTTTGACCGACACCAGGCATTCTAATGATAGACATTCCTTGCCTACCCCAGGCATGGTAGGGTAGGGATTTAATGATAGGGATACCTAAGCGACAACAGGCTTTTTTGGGGTTTTGTTTTGTTTTGTTGTTGTTTTGATGGAGTTTCGCTCTGTCACCAGGCTGGGTTGCAGTGGCACAATCTTGGCTCACTGCATCCTCAGCCTCCTGGGTTCAAGTGATTCTCCTGCCTCAGCCTCCCGAGTAGCTGGGACTACAGGTGCATGCCACCACACCTAGCTAATTTTTGTATTTTTAGTAGTCACGGGGTTTCATCATGTTGGCCAGGATGGTCTCGATCTCTTGACCTCGTGATCCACCAACCTCGACCTCCCAAAGTGTTGGGATTACAGGCGAGAGTTACCATGCCTGGCAAACTCAGGCATTTTAAGGATAGAGACACCTGGTTGACCCCAGGTATTCTAACTATCAAAACTACTGGCTGACCATAGGCATTCTAACAGGAGAGACTCCTGGCCAACCCAAGGCATTCTAATGATAGAGAAACTTGGGGGACATCAGGCATTCTAACAGTAGAGACACCAGGCTGACCCCAGGCATTCTAACAAGACAGACTCCTGGCTGAACCTAGGCATTCAAATGATAGAGACGCCTGGCTTACCCTAAGCATTCTAATGATAGAGACACCTGTGTGACCTAAGGCATTTTTAATAATAGAGACACCTGGCAGACCCCAGGCATTCTAACGAAAAATAATTCTGTTCAAAAGCAGGCATTATAATTAGAGAGACTCTTGGTTGATTCCAGGCATTCTATCAAAGAGACTACTGGCCAGACCCATGTATTCTAATGCTAGAGACTCCTAGCATACCCCAGGCATTCTAATGGTAGTGATATCTGTGTGACTTAAGGTATGCTAATGATAGAGACAACTGACTGACTCCAGGAATTCTAATGGAAGACACTCTTGGTTCACCCTAGACATTCTAATTAGAGAGACTCCTGACCAATCCCAAGCATTCTAATCATAGAGACACCTGGGTGACCTTACCATTTTAACAATAGAGATAACTAGTCTGCCCCAGGCATTCTAAGGTGAGAAACTTTGGTTGACTTCAGGCATTCTAATGATTAAGGCTTATGGCCTAGTCAAGGCATTATAATAATAGAGACACCTGTCAGACCTCAGACATTTTTAGAATAAAAACACCGGGCAAATTCCAGTCGTTCTAACGGTGGACCCCTAGCATTGTAACTGAAGAAGCCCCTGTCTGATCCCAGGCATTCTAATTATAGAGACTCCAAGCTGACCCAAGGCATTCTAATGACAGAGACACCTGGTGAACATCAGACATTCTAGTGATAGAGACTTCTGGCTCACCCCAGATATTCTAACAATAGAGACACCTGCATGACCTCAGGCATTCTAAAGATAGCAGCAACTGGTCGACTTCAGACACTCTAGTGGAAAAGATTCCTTCACCACCACAGGCATTCCAATCATAGAGACTGCTGGTCTACCCCAGGCATTGTAATGATAGAAATACCTGTGTGATCTAAGGCATTTTGATAATAGGAATACCTGACCAACCCCAGGCATTCTAACAGAAGAGATTTTCTCTGACCACAGGCATTCTAACAAGAGAAACTCCTGGCCAACGCAGGCCTTCTAATGATAGAGACTCCTGGCTGCCCCCAGGCATTCTAATGATTGAAACTCCAGTGTTACCTCAGTCATTTTGAGGATTGAGACACTTCACCAACTTCAGGCATTCTAATGGGAGAGACTCCAGGCTGAATCCAGACGTTCTAGTGACTGAGAATGCTTGCCTAAACCAGGCATTCTAATGAGGCACTCTAATGATGGAGACACCTGTGCGATTTCTGGCTTTCTAAGGGTAGAGACAACTGGCAGACCCCAGGCATTTTAATGGGAGAGACTCCTGTCCAACCCCAGGTATTATAATGGGAGAGACTACTAGTTGACCCCAGGTATTCTAATAATAGAGACAACCAGCCGGCATTAGGCATTCTAAGGATAGAGACATGTGGACCACCCCAGGCATTTTAATGGGAGAGAATCTTAGCTGACTTCAGGCATTCTAACAAAAGAGACTGTGTTTGAACCAAGACATTCTAATAAGAGAGATTCCTGTCCGAACCAAGGCATTCTAATGATAGAGACACCTGGGGTCAGGAATTCTAAGCATAGAGACATTTGGCTGACTTCAGGCATTCTAACAGAAGAGACTCCTGGCCAATCCAAGGCATTGTGATGTAAGGGACTTCTGGACACAACCATACATTATTATGATAGATACACGTGTTTCGACTTCAGGCATTCAAAGGATAGAGCCACCTCACCAACCTCAGGCATTCTAAGAAGAGAGACTCAGGGCCAATCTCAGGCATTCTAATTATACACACTACAGACCGAATACAGGCATTCTCATGATACAGAAAACTGGGTGACTTCAGGCAATCTAGGGATAGAGACACCTGGCCGAACCCAGGTATTCTAATGGGAGAGACTCCTGGCCAACACCTGGCATTCTATCAGGAGAGACTTGTGGTTCTCCTCAGCCATTCTAATGATAAAGACAACTGGGTGGATTCAGTCATTCTAAGGATAGAAAACAGGCTGAGCCAAGGCATTTTAACAAGAGAGACTTTTGGCTGACACCAGGCTTTCTAATGGTAGAGACTCCCGGTCTACTTCATGCATTCCAATGATAGATACACCGGTGTGACCTCAGGCATTCTAAAAATAGAGACACCTTGACGGCCCCAGGCATTGTAATGGGAGAGACTCCTGGCCCACCCCAGGCATTCTAATGTGGGAGTCTCCTGGCCTACTCCATTAATTATAATAATAGATACACCTTTGAGACCTCAGGCATTAGGATAGAGACACCTGGCTGACCCCAGGATTCTAATGGGAGAAACATCTGGTTGACTCCAGGCATTTTAATGATAGAGACTCCTGGCCAACTCCAGGCATTCTAATGATAGAGACTACAGACTACTTGCCTTACCAAAGCATTCTAGTGAGAGAGACACCTGTGTGATATACGGCATTCTAAGAGTAGAGACACCTATTTGACCCCAGGCATTCTAATAGGAGATACTTCTGTTCAACCCCAGGCTTTCTAATGAGAGGGACTTCTGGCTGACCCCTGGCATTCTAATATTAGAGACACCTGGGGGAACTCAAACATTCTAAGAACAGAGACACCTGGCTGACTCCAGGCATTCTAACGGGTAAGTCTCCTGGACCACCCCAGGCATTCTAATGGGAGAAACTCCTAGCTGAACCAAGGCATTTTAATATTAGAGACACCTGGGTGACCTCAGCTATTCTAATGGCAGATATTCCTGGTTGACCCCAGGCATTGTAGTGTTAGAGATTTTTGGAAGACCCCAGATGTTCTAATGATAGAGACCTCAATAATTCTAAGGATAGAGCCAACTAGCCAACCCCAAGCATTCTAATGGGAGAGACTTATGGCTGACTCCAGGCATTCTAGTAATAGAGACTCAGCCAAACCCAGGCAATCTAATGATAAAAACAACTGGGCAACCTCAGGCAATCTAAGAATAGAGACATTTGGCCAATCCCAGGCATTCTAATAATAGAGACTCCTGGCCAACTTCAGGCATTGTAATGATAGAGACACATGACATTCTAATTGTAGAGGCTCCTGGTCGAATCCTGACATTCAAATGATAGAGACACCTGTGTGACCTCAGTAATTCTAAGGTTAGAGACATCTGGCCAACGCCAGCCATTAAAAGAAAGAATTCTGGCTGGCCCCAGGCATTCTTATTTTTTTCTTTTTCTTCTTTTTTTTTTTTTTTGTTTGTTTTTTATACAGAGTCTCACTCTGTTACCCAGGCTGAAGTGCAGCGGTGCAATCTCGGCTCACTGCAAGCTTCACCTCCCAGGTTCATTCCATTCTCTCTCCTCAGCCTCCCAAGTAGCTGGGACTATAGGGGTGTGCCACCATGTCCAGCTAATTTTTTTTTTCTTGTATTTTTAGTGGAGACAGAGTTTCACTGTGTTAGCCAGGATGATCTCGATCTCCTGACCTCGTGATCCACCTGCCTTGGCCTCCCAAAGTGCTGGGATTACAGGCATGAGCCACCATGCCCGGCCCGACCCCAGACATTCTAATGATAGAGACTCCTGACTGAGTCCATTTAATGATAGAGACACCTGGGTGAACTCAGGAAATCTAAGGATAGACACAAGTGGCCGATCCCAGGCATTCTAATGAAAGAGATTTCTGGCCAACCCCAGGCATTGTATTGATGGAGACAAATAACCTACCACAGGCATCCTAAAGATAGAGACACCTGGGCAACCTCACTTTAATAAGGATAAAGGCAAGTGGCCAACCCTAGACATTTCAACAGGAGAGATTTCAGGCGGAAACCAGGTATGCTAATGTTAAAGAAACCTGGGTGACCTCAGGTCATTCTAAGGATAGAGACACCTGATGAACCCCAGGAATTCTAATGGGATAATCTCCTGTTTGACCCCAGGCATTCTAATGATAAAGACTTCTGCCAGGCATTCTAATGATAGAAACACCTGTGCGACATCAGCCATTTAAAAATAGAGACACCTGGATGACCACAGGCATTTTTAAAGGTAGAGACTCCTAGTCGAACCCAGGCATTCTAATGACAGAGATTCCTGGATGAATCCAGGTATTCTAATGATAGAGACACGTGGATGACCTCGGGCATTGTAAAGATAGAGACACCTAGCCCTAACCAGGTATTCTAATGGGAGATACTCCTGTCCAATCCAAGGCATTCTAATGATAGAGATTCTTGGCATTCTAAGGATCAGAACACCTTGGTGACCCCAGGCATTCTAATGAGAGCGACTCCTGACCTACCCCAGGCATTCTAAAGATAGAAATTTTGCCAAGTCAGGCATTTTAATGATATAGATGCCTTGGCTAGCTCAGGCATTTTAAGAATAAAAACATCAGGATGATGCCAGGCATTCTAACGGTAGAGACCCCTGACCTACCACAGGCATTCTGATGACAGAGCACTAGTGGGACCTCAGTCATTCTAAGGATGGAGACAAGAAGCTGACTCTGGGCATTCTAACGGAGAAGATTCCTGTCCAACCACAGGCATTCTAATGATAGAGACACCTGGGCAACCTAAGGCATAGAGAGGACTGAGTCACGTGGCTGACCCCCAGCATTCTAAGGGAAAAGACCTTTAGCCAACCCCAGGCATTCTAATGATAGAGTGTCCTGGGCGACCTCAGGCATTCTGAAGACAGAGACACTTGGCCAACCCCTTGATTTCTAATGGGAAAGACTCCTGACTGACCTCAGACATTCTAAAGAGACACCTGGTTGACCCTAGGTATTCTAATGGGAAAGACACCTGGCTGACCACAGACATTCTAATGGGAAAGACTCCTGGCTGACTCAAGGCATTCTAATGATAGAGGCTCCTGGGTGACACCAGGCATTTTAACGGGACAGAATCCTGCCCCACCATAGGCATGCTAATGAGAGAGACTCCTCTTTGATCCCAGGTAATCTAATGATAGAGTCTACAGGCTGACTCCAGGCATTGTAATAATAGAGACAACTGGGTGATGTAAGGTATTGTAAGAATGAAAACACCTGGCAGACCCCAGAAATTCTAATGGGAGATACTTTTGGCTGGCCACAGGCTTTCTAATGACAGAGGCTTTTGGCTGAACTTAGGCTTTCTAATGGGAGAGACTCCTGGTTGACCTCAGAAATTCTGACGGAAGAGACTCCTGGACACCTTCAGGCATTCTAATGATAGAGGCACTTTGGCAAAACCAGGCATTCTAAGGAGACAACTGACCAACCCAATGTAGATTAACCTCACAGAGTTTAACCCTTCTTTTGATTCAGCACATTGGAAACACGCTTTTTTAGAATCTGCGAAGTGACATTTGGGAGCACTTTCAAACCCAGGGAGAAAAACAGAATATCCCCAGATAAAAACTAGAAAGAAGCTATCAGTGAAACTGCTTAGTGATGTGTTTATTCATCAAATAGAGTTAAACTTTTGTCTTAATTCAGTAGGTTGGAAACACTCTTTTTGTAGAATCTATGAAGGGACATTTGGGAGCCCATTGAGGCCTATGGGGAAAAGCCGAATATCCACAAATAAAAACTAGAAAGAAGTTATCTGTTAAACTGCTTCGTGATGTGTGGATTCATCTCACAGTTTAACTTTACTTTTGATTCAGTATTTTGGAAACACTCTTTTTACAGAGTCTCTGAAGGGACACTTGGGAGCCCATTGAGGTTTACGGGGAAAAACAGAATATTCCCAGATACAAACTGGATAGAATCTCTCTATCAAACTGCTTAGCAATGTGTGTTTTCATCTCACAGAGTTAAACCTTTCTTTTGATTCAGCAGGTTGTAAACACTCATATAGTAAAATCTGTGAAGAAACTTTTGGGAGCCCATTGAGACCTATGGGGAAAAACTGAATATCCCCAGAAAAAAAACTAGAAAGATCTGTGAAACTGTTGGTGATGTATAGATTCTTCTCACAAAGATCAACCTTTCTTTAATTCAGCATGTTGGAAACACTCTTTCTGTAAAATAAGCAAAGGGACATTTCAGAGTCCATTGAGGCTTATGGGTCACAATCGAATATCCCCAGAAAAATCTAGAAAGATATTACCTGTGAAACTGTTTAGAGATGTGGATTCATCTCACAGAGTTAAACCTTTTCTTTTACTCCAGATTGGAAACACTGTTTTTGTTGAATCTGTGAGTGGACATTTGGGAGCCCATTGAGGCCTATGGGGAAAAACCGAATATCTACAGATAAAAATTAGAAAGAAGCTATCTGTGAAACTGCTTTGTGATGTGTTGATTCACCTCAAAGACATACACATTTTTAGATTCAGCAGATTTGAAACAATCTTTTTGTAGAACCTGCGAAGCGATATTTGGGAGCCCATTGAGGCCTATGGAGAAAAAACTAATATCCCCAAATAAAAACTAGAATGAAACTATCTGTGAAACTACTTTGTGATGTGTGGATTCATCTCACAGAGTCAAAACTTTCTTTTAATTCTGCATTTTAAGAACACTTTTTGTAGAATCTGCAAAGGGACATTTGGGAGCCCATTGTGGCCTAAGGGGAAAAGTCAAATATCCCCAGATATAAAATAGAAACTGTCTGTGAAACTGCTTTTTGTTGTGTGGACTCAACTCAAAAAGTTAAAATGTCCTTTTGATTCAGCAGGTTGGAAACACTCTTTTCGTAAAATCTGGGAAGGGACATTTGGAAGTCTATTTAGGACTATGGAGAAAACAGAATATCCACAAACTAGAAAGAAGCTATCTGTGAAACTGCTTTGTGATGTGTGGATTTATCTCGCAGAGTTAAACCTTACTTTTTACTCAACATGTTAGAAACATTCTTTTAGTAGAATCTGTGAGGGGACATTTGGGAGCCCATTGAGTGTTATGGGGCAAAGCAAAATATCCCTAGATGAAAACTAGAAAGAAACTGGTAAACTGCTTTGTTTAGTGTCAATTCATCTCAGAGAGTTTTAATCTTTCTTTTGATACAGCAGATTGGAAACACTCTTTTTGTAGAATCTGCGAAGGGACTTTTCAAAGACCATTGATGCCTATGAGAAAAAGCCAAATAGCCCCAATAAAATCTAGAAAGAATCTGTCAAACTGCTTTGTGATGTGTGTATTCATCTCACAGAGTTAAACCTTACTTTTGATTCACCATGTTAGAAACACTTTTTTGTAAAATCTGAGAAGGGAATTTTCAGAGCCAATTGAGGCCAGTTGGAAAAAATTGATATATTCCTGGATGAAAACTAGAAAGAAGCTATATTTGAAAAACTGCTTTGTGATGTGTTGACTCATCTAACAGAGATAAACCTTCCTTTTGATACCACATGTTGGAAACACTCATTTTGTAGAATTGGTGAGGGGACATTTGGGATCCCATTGAGTCCTATGGGGAAACAACCAAATAATTCCAGGTAAAAACTATAGAGAAGCTATCTGTGAAAATGCTTGGTGATGTGGGGATTCATTTCACACAATTCAACCTTTCTTTTGATTCAGCAGGTTGGAAATACTCTTTTGTAGAACCTGCAAAGGGACATTTCAGAGCACATTGCAGCCTATGGGGAAAAATCAAATATCCCGAGATAAAATAAACAAACTATCTGTGAAAATGCTTGGTGATCTGTAGATTAATCTCACAGATCTAAATCTTTCTTTTGATTCCATAGTTTGGAAACACTCTTTTTCTAGAATTTGTGAAGGGACATTTGGGAATCCTTTGAGGCCTAAAGGGATAAGCAGAATATCTCCAGATAAAAACTAGACAGAAGCTATGTGTGAAACTGCTTTGTGATGGGTGGATTCAAGTCACCGACTTTAACTTTTCCTTTGATTCATCAGGGTAGAAGCACTCTTTTTGTAGTATATGTGAAGGTACTTTTTGGAGGCTATTGAGGCCTGTGGGGAAAAACCAAATATCCCAAGATAAAAACTAGAACGAAACTATCTGTGAAACTGCTTTGTGATGTGTGGATTCATCTCACAGGGTTGAAATTTTCTTTAGATTCCACACGTTAAAAACACTCCTTTTGTGGATTCTGTGAATGGATATTTCGGAGCCCATTGTGGCCTATGGAGAAAATCAGAATATCCCCAGATAAAAACTAGAAAAAAAATCTATCTTTGAAACTGCTTTGTGATGTGTGGATTCAATTCACAACATTAAACCTTTCTTTTGATTGGACAGGTCGGGAACACTCTTTTTGTAGAATCTGAGAAGGAATATTTGGGAGCCCATTGAGGCTTATGGGGGAAACAGAAAATCCACAGATAAAAACAAGAAAGAAGCTGTTTGTGAAACTGCTTTGTGATGTGTGTATTCATATCACAGCGTTAAGCCTTTCTTTTCATTCAGCAGATTGGAAACACTCTTCTAGTAGAATATGCAAAGGGATATTTTGGAACCCGTTGACCCCTAGGGCAAACAAATGAATATACCCACATAAAAACTAGAAAGAAGCTCTCTGTGAAACTGCTTTGTGAAGTATCAATTCATTTCACAGAGTTTAACCTTTCTTTTAATTCAGCAGGATAAAAACACTCTTTTTGTAAAATATACGAAGGGAATTTTAGGAACCAATTGAGGCCTGTGGGAAAAAATCGATATATCCCCAGATAAAATCTAGAAAGAAGCTATCTGTGAAACTGCTTTGTGATGTGTGGATTCATCTCACATAGTTACACCTTCCTTTTGATTCAGCAGGTTGGGAACACTCCTTTTGTATAAAGAATGAGGGGACACTCGGGATCCCTTTGAGGCCTGGGGGGGAAAACTGAATAATTCCAGATAAAAACCAGAAAGAAGATATGTGTGAAACTGCTTTTTGATGGGTGGAATCATCTCACAGGGTTAATCTGTCTTTGGATTCATGAATTTGGAAACACTCTTTCTGTAGAGTCTGCAAAGGGACACTTCAGAGTCCATTGAGGCCAATAAGGAAAAACCAAATATCCCCAAAGAAAACTAGGAAGACGTTGTCTATGAAACTGCTTGTGATGGGTCAATTCATCTCACAGAATTGCATTTTTCTTTTTATTCAGCAGATTGGAAACACTCTATTTGTAGAATCTGTGATGGGAGTTTTCAGAGCCCATTGATGCCTATGGGGAAAAAAGCAGTTACCCAGTTAAAACTGGAAAGAAACTATCTGTGAAACTGCTTTGTGATGTGTGGATTCATATCATCGAGCTAAACCTATTTTTTACTATTCAGAAGATTGGAAACACTCTTTTTGCAGAATCTGCAAGAGACATTTTTGATCCCCTTGAGGCCTAGGAGGAAAAACTGCATATCTTCAGATAAAAACTAGAAAGAAGCTGTCTATAAAACTCTTTTGTAATGTGTTGATTCATCTCACAGAGTTAAAACTTTCTTTTGATTCACCATGTGGGAAACACTCTTTTTGTAAAATTTACAAAGGGAAATTTGGAAACCCATTAAGTCCTATGAGTAAAAACTGAATATCCCCAGATAAAAACTAGTAAGAATCTATCTGTGAAATTGCTTTGCCATGTGTGGATACATGTCACAGAGTTAAAACTTTCTATTGATTTAGCAAGTTGAAAACACTCCTTTTCTAGAATCTGCTAAGGGACATTTGGGAGTCCATTGAGACCTATGGTTAGAAACTGAATATCCCCAGATAAAAACTAGAAAGAAGCTATATATGAAACTGCTTTGTAAAGTGTGAATTCACCTCACAGAGTTAAATCTTTCTTTTGATTCAGAAGATTGGAAACACTCCTTTTGTAGAATCTGTGAAGAAACACTTGAAAGCCTGAGGAGGCTTATGGGGAAATACCAAATATTCCTTGATAAATACTAGAAAGAAGCTATCTGAGAAACTGTTTTGTGATGTGTGGATTCACATCACAGGGTTAAATCTTTCTTTTGATTCAGCAGGTTGGAAACACTTTTTTTCTGGAATCTGCGAAGGGAGCCAATTGAGGCCTATAGTGAAAAACAGAATATCCCCAGATTAAAACCAGAAAAATGCTATCTGTCAAACTACTTTGTGATGTGTCGATTCATCTCACAGAGTTAAACCTTTCATTTGATTTGCAAGTTGCAAACACTCCTTTTGTAGAATCTGCAAAGGGACATTTGGGAACTAATTACAACCTATAGTCAACAACTGAATATTCCCATATAAAAATTAGAAAGAACTATCTGTGAAACTGCTTTGTGATGTCCGGATTCATCTCACAGAGTTAAAACTTTCTTTTGGTTCAGCAGGTTGTCAGCACTCCTCTTGTGGAATCTGCAAAGGGATATTTGGGAGCCCATTGAGGTCTATCAGAAAAAAAATGAATATCCCCAGATATAAACTAGAAAAAAGCTATCTGTCAAAAGGCTTTGTGATATGTGAATTCATCCCACTGAGTTAAACTATTCTTTTGCTTCTGATTGTTGGAAACACTCCTTGTGTAGAATCTGTGAAGGGACATTTGGAAGCCCATTGAGGCCTACAGAGAAAAATCGAATATCCCCAACTAAAAACTAGAAAGAAGCTATGTGTAAAACTGCTTTGTGATGTGTGTATTCATCTCATAGAGTTAAACCTTTCTTTTCATTCAGCAGGTTGGAAACACTCTTTTTGTAGAATATGCGAAGGGACATTTTGGAGTCCACTGAGGCCAATGAAGGAAAACCAAATATCCTCAGATAAAATTTAGAAAGACGCTATCTGTGAAACTGCTTTGTGCTGTGTGGATTCATTTCACAGAGTCAAACCTTTCTTTTGATTTGGCAGGTTGGAAACACTATTTTTGTAGAATCAGCAAAGTGACATTTGGAGCCCATTGAGGCATATGGGGAAAAAGAGAATATCCACAGATTAAAAACTAGGAGAAGCGATCTGTGAAACCCACTTTGTGATGTGTTGATTCATCTAACATAGTTAAACCTTTCTTTTTATTCAGCATGTGAAAAACATTCATTTTGTAAAATTTGCAAAGAGAAATTTGGTAGCCCATTGAGGTCTATGAAGAAACCTGAATATCCCCAGAAAAAAAGTAGAAAGAAGCTATCCGTTAAAGTGCTTTGTCATGTGTGGATTCATTTCACAAAGTTAAACGTTTCCCTTGATTCAGCACATTGGAAGCACTTTTTTTGTAGAATCTGCAAAGGCACATTTGGGGGCCCAATTAGACCAGTGGGGAAAACGTGAATATCTGCAGACAAAAACTAGAAAGAAGTTATCTGTGAAACCGCTTTGTCATGTGTGGATTCATTTTACAAAATTAAACCTTTCTTTGGATTCGGCAAGACTGAATATCCCCAGATAAAAACTAGAACAAAGCTATATATGAAACTGCATTGTGATGTGTGGGTTCATCTTACAGAGTTAAACCTTTCTTTTGATGCAGCAGGTAGGAAACACTCATTTTGTAGAATCTGCAAAGGGTCATTTGGGAGCCCAAGGAGACTTATGGGAAAAACAAAAACAAATATACCCTGGTAAATACTAGAAGAAAGCTATTTGTGAAACTGCTTTGTGATGTGCAGATTCATCTAAGACTTAAATGTTTCCTTTGATTCTGAACATTGGAAACACTCCTTGTATAGTATCTGCAAAGGAATATTTGGAAGCCATTGAGGCTTCTGGGGAAAAATTGAATATCCCCAGATACAGACTAGAAAAAGATTATCAGAGAAACAGCTTTGTGATGTGTGGATTCATGTCACAGAGTTAAAACTTTCTTTTGATTCAGCCTTTTGGAAACACTCTTTTTTGTGGAATCTGTGAAGGGAATTTTGAGAACCATTTGAGGCCTATGGGGGAAAATTGAGTATTCTCAGATAAAAGCTAGAAAAAACTATCTGTCAAACTCTGTTGTGATGTGTGCATTCATCTCACAAAGTTAAACCTTTCTTTTGATTCTGCATTTGGAAACAGTCTTTGTTTAGAATCTACAAAGGGACATTTGGGAGCCCATTGAGGCCTATAGGGAAAAACCGAATATCCGCAGATAAAAACTGGAAAGAAGCTATCTGTGAAACTGCTTTGTGATGTATCGATTCATCTCACAGAGTTAATTCTTTCATTTCATTCGCAAGTTGGAAACACCCCTTTTTTAAAATCTGCGAAGGGAAATTTGGGAACAAATTATGGCCTATAGTTAAAAACTGAATATCCCCAGATATAAATTAGAAAGAATGATCTGAAATGGTTTTGTCATTTCTGGATTCATCTCACAGAGTTAAAACCTTCTTTTGATTCAGCAGGTTGGAAAATTTCCTTTTGTGGAATCTGTGAAAGGACTTGGGAGCCCATAGAGGCCTATCAGAAAAAATCGAATATCCCCAGATAAAAACTAGAAAGAAGCTATCTGTCAAACTGCTTTGTGATGTTTGAATTAATCCCACTGACTTAAACCTTTCTTTTGCCTGTACTTTTTGAAAACACTCCTTCTGTAAAATCTGTAAAGAGACATTTGGGAGAACATTCAGCCTATAGAGCAAAATTGAATATCCCCAATTAAAAAGTAGAAATATGCTCTCTGTAAAACTGCTTTGTGATGTGTGTATTCGTCTCACAGACTTAAACCACTCTTTAGATTCAGGAGGTTGGAAACACTCTTCGTGTAGAATCTGCAAAGGGACAGGGGCCCATTGAGGCCTATGAGGAAAAAAAGATTATTCCCAGATAAAAACCAAAAGGAATTACTGTAAAACTGCTTGGTGATTTATGGGTTCATCTCACAGAGTTAAACCTTTCTGTTAATTCAGCAGGTTGGAAACACTCTTTTTGTATAATCTGCAAAGGGACAATTTGGAGCCCATTGAGGCCTATGGGAAAAAAACAGAATATTGCCAGATAAAAAACTAGAAAGAAGGTATCTGTGGATCTGCTTGATTATGTGTTAATTCATTACATAGAGTTAAACCTTTCTTTTGATTGAGCAGGTTGGAAACACTCTTTTTGTATAATCTGTGAAGGGACATTTGGGAGCCCATTAAATCTTGTGGGGAAAAACTGAATATCCCCAGATAAAAACCAGAAAGAAGCAATCTGTGAAACTACTTGATGATGTATGGAATAAGCTCTCAGAGTTAAACCATTGTTTTGATTCAACAGGTTGGAAAATCTCTTTTTGTAGAAACTGAAAAGGGACATTTGAAAGCTCACTGAGGCATATGAGAAAAAAATTGAACACCCCCAGATAAAAACTACAATGATGTTATCAGTGAAACTGATTGGTGACGTGTGGATTCATCTCACAAGGTTAAACCTTCCTTTTGATTCAGAAGGTCGGAAATACTTTTTTTTTTTGTAGAATGTGTAAACAGATATTATCAAGTTCATTGAGACTTACGGGGAAAAAATGAATATCTCTCCCAAAATAAGATAGAAGCTCTCTGTGAAACTGCTTGGTGCTTTCTGCAGGTTGGTGATTCAGCAGGTTGGAACCACTCTTTTTGTAAAACTGCAAAATGACCTTTGGAAACCCATTGAGTTTTATGGGGTTTATTTTTCCAGGTAAAAACTAGAAGGAAGCTATCTGTGAAGCTGCTTGGTGATGTGTGGATTCATCTAACAGAATTAAACCTTTCTTTTGATTCAAGTGTTGGGAAACACTCTTCCTAGAGGATATGCAAAGGGACATTTTGGAGCCCATTGAGGTCTAGGGGAAAAACTGAATATCCCCAGACAAAAACTAAAAAGGAGCTATCTATGAAACTCTTTTATGAAGTGTTGGTTCATCTCAGAGAGTTTAATTTTTCTTTTGACACAGCAGGTTGAAAACACTCTTTTGGTAGAATCTCTGAAGGGACATTTGGGACCCCAAAGAGGCCGTTGGGGTTAAAACCAAATATCCCCAGATAAAAACTAGAAAGAACCTATCTGTAAAAAAGTTTGGTGATGTTTGGATTCATCTCACAGAGATAAACCTTCTTTTGATTCAGCAAGTTGTAAAACAGTCTTTTTCTAGAATCTTTTTGGGGGATATATTTGGTGGCCACTGAGGCCTGTATAGCAAAAAAGAATATCCCTAGATAAAAACTAGAAAGAAACTATCTGTAACACTACTTTGTGATGTGTTGATGCATTTCACAAAGGTAAACCATTCTCTTGATTCAGCACTTTGGTAACAATCTTTTTGTAAAATCTGTGATGGGAATTTTCAGTGCCCATAGAGGCACATGGGGGAAAGCTGAATATCCCCACATAAAAACCAGAAAGAAGCTCTCTGTGAAACTGCTTTGTGGTGTGTGGATTCATCTCAAAGAAATAAAACTTTCTTTTGATTCAACAGGTTGGAAACACTCTTTTTTGTAGAAGCTGCAAAGGAAAATTTGAAATCTTATTGAGGTCTATGGGGAAAAACAGAATATCCCCAAATAAAAACTAGTAAACTAAGTCTGTGAAACTGCTACGTGATGTGTGTAGTCATCTCACAGAGTTAAAGCTTTCTTTTGTTACAGCTGGTTGGAAAAACATTTTTTGTAGAATCTTCGAAGGGACATTTGGGAGTCCATTGAGGCTTAGGGGGAAAATAAAAACTAATATCCTCAGAAAAAAAGCTATCTGTGAAACTGCTTTGTGATGTGAAGATTCATCTAAGAGAGTCAAACATTTTTTTTGATTGAGTAGGTTGCAAACACTATTTTTGTAGACTCTGTGAAGCAACATTGAGAGCCCATTGAGGCCTATGGGGAAAAATAAAATATCCCCAGATAAAAACTAGAAAGAAGCTGTCTGTTAAACTGCTTGGTGATGTGTAGTTTCATCTCACAGAATTAAATCTTTCTTTTGTTTCAGCAGATTGGGAAAGCTTTTCTTGTAGAATGTGTGAAGAAATATTTGGGATCCCTTTGAGATCTATCAAAAATTATAGAATATCCCCAGATAAAAACTAGAAATAAACTATCTGTGAAACTGTTTGGATTGTGTGGATTCACTTCACAGAGTTAAACCTTTCTCTTCATTCGGCAGTTTGGAAACACTCTTATTGTAGAATCTGTAATGGAACTTTTCGGACCCCATTGAGGTCTTTCTGGAAAATCCCAATATCTCAAGTTAAAAACTAGAAAGAAGTTATCTGTGAAAATGCTTGGTGCTGTGTGGATTCATCTCATAGAGATAAACCTTTCTTTTGATTCATCAGTTTGGAAATCCTCTTTGTGTAAAATCTGTGAAGAGATATTTCAGAGCCCCTTGAGGCTTATGGGGGAAAAATGAACAACGATAGATAAAAACTACAAAGAAGCTATCTTTGAAACTGTTTGTTGATGTGTGATTCATCTAATAAAGGTAAACTTTTCTTTTAATTCAGCAGGTTGGAAACACTCTTTCTGTAGAATCTGTGAAGGGACCTTTGAAAGCCCATTGAGAGCTATGGAAAGCAACAACAACAACAACAACAACAAACCACGAAAAGTCCCTGATAAAAAGCAGAAAGAAGCTATCTGCTAAACTGTCACATGATGTGTGGATTCATGTCACAGACTTAGACCTTTCTTTTGGTTCCGTCAGTTGGAACTACTCTATTTGTAGAATCTGCAACGGAACACTTGAGAGACCTTTGAGGCCTATGGAGAAAAACTGAATATTCCCAGATAAAAAATAGAAAGAAGCTGTATGTGAAACTGCTTATTGATGTGTGATTCATCTCACAGAATTAAACCTTTCATTTTATTCAGCAGGTTGGAAACACTCTTTTTGTAGAATCTGCAAAGTTACGTTAGAAAGCCTATTGAGACCTATGGGAAAAAAACTGAAAATTCCCTGATAAAAACTAGAAAGAAGCTATCTGTGAAACTGCGTGGTGATGTTTGGATTCATGTCACAGAGTTAAACGTTTCTTTTGATTCAGCGGGTTGGAAACATTCTTTTTTGCAGAATCTCTGAAGGAACATTTCGAAGCCGATTGAGGCTTATAGAGAAAAACTGAATATCCCCAGATAAAAATCTAGAAAGAAGACATCTGTGTACTGCTTGGTGATGTGTGAATTCATCTCACTGAGTAAACATTTCTTTTGATTCAGCAGGTTGAAAACACTCTTTTTGTAGAATCTGCTCAGGGACTTTTTGGAGTCCATTGAGACCTATGGGGAAAAACTGAATATCCCACGATAAAAACTAGAAAGAAGCTATCTGTGAAACAACTTTGTGATGTGTGGATTCATGTCACAGAGTTAAACGTTTCTTTTGATTCAGCAGGTTGGAAACACTCTTTTTGTATAATCTGCAATGGGAAATTTTGCAGCCCATTGAGTCCTATGGAGAAAAAACCAAATATCCCCCAAAGTTAAACCTTTCTTTTGATTCAGCAAGTTGGAAACAGTTTCTTGAAGACTATGTGAAGGGATTTTTGGGAACCCTTTGAGACTTTCAGGGAAAACAGAATATCATCAGATAAAAAATAGAAAGTATCTGTGAAGCTACTTAGTGATTGGTGGATTCATCTCACAGAGTTAAAAATTTCTTTTCTTTCAGCAAGTTGAAAAAATTTTTTTGTGGAATCTGTGAAGGGATATTTGGGAGCCCTTTGAGGCCTATGGGGGAAAACTGAAAATCTCTGGATAAAAACCAGAAAGAAAGTAACTTTGAAACTCCTTTGTGATGTGTGGATTCATCTCACAGATTTAAACCTTTCTATTGATTCAGCAGGTTGGAAAAACTCTTTTTGTAGAATCTGCAAAGGGATTTTAAGAGACCATTGAGGCCTATGGAGGAAAATAGAATATTCCTGGATAAAAAAACAAATAGAAAGAAGTTGTAAGTGAAATTGCTTGGTCAAGTGTGCATTCATCTCACAGAGTTAAACCTTTCTTTGGATTCATCAGGTTAGAAACACTCTATTTGTAGAATCTGTGAATGGATATTTGGTAGCCCTTTGAGGACAATGGGGAAAACCAGAATATCCCCAGATATAAAAGGGAAAGAAGCTCTCTGGGAAACTGATTTGTGATGAGTGGATTCATCTCACTGAATTAATCCTTTCTTTTGATTCAGCAGGTTGTAAACACTCTTTTTGTAGAATCTGCAAAGAAACATTTTGAAGCCCATTGAAACCTATGAAGCAAAACAAAAAATCCCCAGATAACAACAAGAAAAAATCTATCCGTGAAATTGCTTTGTGATGTGTGGATTCATCTAACAGAGTTAACCCTTCCATTTAATTAAAAAGGTTGGAAACGCTCTGTTTGTAAAATCAGTGAAGGGATATTTGAGAGTGCATTGAGGACTATGGAGAAAAAAACTGAATATCCCTGGATAACAAGAAAGAAGTTATCTGTGAAACTGCTTGGCAATGTCTGTATTCCTCTGACAGAGTTAACCCTTTCTTTTATTTCAGCAGGTAAAAAAACTCTTTGTATGGAATCTGTGAAGGGACATTTGGGACTCCTTTGAGACCTAGGGGGAAAAAGAAAATCCCCAGATTCAACCTAGAAAGAAGTTATCCTATGAAGCTGATTGGTGATGTGTGGATTCGTCTCACAGAATTAAACATTTATTGTGATTCAGCAGGTTGGAAATCCTCTTTTTGTAGCATCTGAAAAGTGATATTTTGGAGCCCACAGAGGCCTATGAAGAAAACCGAATATCCCCAAATAAAAACTAGAAAGAAGCTCTCTGTGAAAGTGCTTCATGGTGCATGGATTCATCTCACAGAATTAAACATTTCTTGTGATTCAGCAGGTTGGAAACACTCTTTTTGTAGAATCTGTGAGGGAACATTTGAAATCTTTTGAGGCTTATTTGGAAAAACGGAATATCCTCAGGTTAAAACTAGAAAGATGCTGTCTGTGAAACTTATTGGTGATGTGTGAATTGATCTCATAGAATTAAAGCTTTCTTATGTTAAAGCAGATTGGAAACACGTTGTTTGTAGAATCTGCAAAGGGACGTTTTGGAGTCCATTGAAGCCTATGGGGAAAAAAACAAATAAGCCCAGATCAAAAACTAGAAAGAAGCTATCTGTGAAACAGTTTTAAAATGTGTGCATTTATCTCACAGATTTATTTTTTTCTTTTGATTCAGCATGTTGGAAACACTCTTTTAGTAGAATCTGTGGAGCAACTTTTGGGAGCCCTTTGAGACCTATGGAGAAAAACCAAATATCCCCAGATAAAAACTAGAAAGAAGCTATCTGTGAAATTGCTTGGTGATGTGTAAATTCATCTCAGATAGTTCAACCTTTCTTTTGATTCAAGAGGTTGGAAACACCCTTTGTGTAGAATCTGTGAAGGAACATTTGTGATCACAATGAAGCATATGGGAAAAACACAATATCCCCAGATAAAAAGTAGAAAGAAGCTATCTGTGAAACTGCTTTGTGATGCATGGGTTCATCTCACAGAGTTACACCTTACTTTTCATTCAGCAGGTTGGAAACACTCCTTTTGTAGAACCTGCGAAGGGACATTTGGGAGCCCATTGAGGCCTATGGGAATAAAAAGATTATTGACAGATGAAAACAAAAAAGATGCTATCTGTGAAACTGTTTTGTGATATGTGGATTCATATCACAGAGTTACACCTTACTTTTCATTCAGCAGGTTGGGAACACTCTTTTTGTGAATCTGCAATGGAGCATTCAAGAGCCCATAAAGGCCTAGGGGAAAAAGCTGAATATCCACAGATAAAAGCTAGAAACTACCTGTGAAACTGTTTAGTGATGTGTGGATTCATCTCACAGAGTTAAAACTTTCCTTTGATTCAGCAGCTTGGAAACACTCTTTTTGTAGGATCTGCAAAGGCACATTTCAGAGTTCATTGAGGCCTATGGGGAAAAACCAAGTATCCCCAGATCAAAACCAGAAAGATGTTATCTGTGAAACTGGTTTGAGAAGTGTGGATTCATGTCACAGAGTTAAACCTTTCTTTTGATTAAGCAGGTTGGAAACACTCTTTTTGAATAATCTGTGAAGAGACATTTCGGCACCCATTGAGGCCTAGGGGAAAAATCGAATATCCCCAGATAAAATCTACAATCTGTCTCTGAACCTGCTTTGTGATGTATGGATGCATCTCACAGACTTAAATCTTTCTTTTGATTCAGTAGGATGAAAACATTCTTTTTGCAGAATCTGTGAAGGGGCATTTGGGGACCCAATGAGGCCTATGGGGAAAAACTGAATATCCTCAGATAAAAATTAGAAACAAGCTACCTGTGAAACTACTTTGTGTTCTGTGGATTAATCTCACAGAGTTAAACCTTTCTTTTGATTAATCTCACAGAGTTAAACCTTTCTTTGGATTCAGCAGTTTGGAAAAAAGCTCTTTTTGTAAAATCTGTGAAGGGACAGTAGAAGCCCATTGAGACCTATGGGGAGAAACAAAATATCCTCAGATAAAAAGTAAAAAGAAGATATCTGTGAATTTTCCTTCTGTTGTGTGTATTCATCTCAAAGAGTTAAGCCTTTCAATTTATTCAGATGATTGAAAAAACCCTTTTTGTAGAATCTGCAAAGGAATTTTTGGTACCACATTGAAGCCTGTGGGGAAATACCAAATATTCCCAAATAAGAATGAGAAAGAAGCTTTCTGTGAATCTGCTTGGTGATGTGTGGATTTATCTCATAAAGTTAAAA
This sequence comes from Chlorocebus sabaeus, assembly GCF_047675955.1. Lineage (NCBI taxonomy): Eukaryota > Metazoa > Chordata > Mammalia > Primates > Cercopithecidae > Chlorocebus > Chlorocebus sabaeus. Next base: position 94,792,707 of record NC_132933.1, on the reverse strand, counting down.
TATGTTTTTTGATTCATCAGGTTGGAAACATTTTTGTAGAATCTGTGAAGGGACTTTTGGGAACCCATTTGGGCGTATGGGAAAAAAACCAAATATCTTCAGATAAAAACTAGAAAAAAGCTATCTGTGAAACTGCTTTTTGACATGTTGATTCATCTCACAGAGTTATAACTGCTTTGATTCAACAGATTGGAAACATTCTTTTTGTAGAATCTGTAAAGGGACTTTTCAGGTCCCATTGTGGACTATGGGGACCATACTGAGGCCTGTGGGGAAATATTGAATATCCCCTTATAAAAACTAGAAAGAAGTTATCTATGAAACTGCTTTGTGATGTGTGGATACATCTTACAGGTTTAAACCTCTCATTTGATTCATCAGGGTGGAAACCCTCTGTTTGTAAAATCTTGAAAGAGACATTTGGGTGCCTATTTAGGCCTAAAGGGAAAAACCAAATGTCTCCAGATAAAATTTAGAAATAAACTATCTGTGAAACAGCTTCATGATGTGTGGATTTATCTCACAGAGTTAATTTTTTTTTCTTTTATTCAACTAGTTGTAGACTGTCTCTTTGTAGAATCTGCAAAGGGACATTGGAAATCCCATTGAGGCCTATGAAGAGAAATCCAATATCCTAAGATGAAAACTTTAAAGAAGTTATCTCTGAAACTTCTTTGTTATGTGTGGATTCATCCAACAGAGTTAAACATTTATTTTCATTCAGCAGGTTGGAAACACCTTTTTGTAGAATCTGTGACTCGACATTTGGGAACCCATTGAGGCCTATGGGGAAAAATCAAATATCTCCACATAAAAACTGGAAAGAAGCTATCTGTGAAAGTGCCTGATGATGCGTGCATTCATTTTACAGAGTTAAACATTTCTTTTGATTCAGCACGTTCAAAACCCTTTTTTTGTAGGATCTGGAAAGGGACATTTCAGAGCCCATTGAGGCCTTTGGAGGAAAACTGAATATCCCAAGATCAAAATTAGAAAGAAGCTATCTGTGAAACTGCTTGGTGATGTGTGTATTCATCTTACAGAGTTAAACCTTTCTTTTGATTCAGCTGAATGGAAACACGCTTTTTGTAGAATCAGTGAAGGGACATTTGGGGGTCCATTGTGACCTATGGAAAAAAGAAAAGAATATATCCAGATAAAAAACTACAAATAAGTTATCTGTGAAACTGTTTTGTAATGTGTAGTTTCATCTCACAGAGTTAAACCTTTCTTTTGATTCAGCACATTGGAAACACTCTTCATAGAATCAGCGAAGGAACATTTGGAAGCCCATTGAACTCAATGATGAAAAACTGAATATCCCTAGGTAAAAACTAGACGGAAGCTATCTTTGAAACTGCTTGGTGATGTGTGGATTCGTCTCACAGAGTTAAACTTTTCTTTTGATACAGCAGTTTGGAAACACTATTTTGTAGAATCCGTGAAGGGACACTTGGAAGCCCATTGAAACCAATGGGGAAAACAAAATATCCCCAGATAAAAACTATAAAGAACCTCTCTGTGAAACTGCTTTGTGATGTGCAGATTCAATTCACAGAGGTCAATCTTTCTTTTCATTCAGCCGGTTAAGAACATATTTTTTTGTAGAATCCACCAAGGGACATTTTGAAGGACATTGAGGCCTATGGGGAGAAACTGAATATCCCCAGATAAAAACTAGAAAGAAGCTATCTATGAAACTGTATTGTGATATGTGCATTCATCTCATAGAGTTTAAACTTTGTTTTTTTTTTTGTTTTGTTTTGTTTTTTTTTTTTTGATTCAACAGGTAAACATCATTTTTTTTTAAGTATTTACCAAGAGATATTTGGGAGCCCATTGAAGCCTATGGGGAAACACCAAATATCTCAACAGAAAAACTAGAAACTATACGTGAAAATATTTGGTGATGTGTAAATTATTCTCACGAGGTAAACTTTTCTTTTGATTCAATAGATTGGAAACATTCTTTTTATAGAATCTGCAAAGGGACATTTGGGAGCCCAATGAGACCTATAAGGAAAAACCTAATATCCTCAGATAAAAACTAGAAAGAAGCTATCTGTGAATCTGCTTTGTTATGTGTGAACTCATCTCACAGAGTTCAACCTTTCTTTTGATTCTGCAGGTTGAAAAAACTCCTTTAATAGAATCTGTGAAGGGACATTTTGAACCCATTGTGGCCTAAGGGGAAATAGTGAATATCCCCACATAAAAACTAAAAAGAAGTCATCTGAGAAACTCCTTTGTGATGTGTGGATTCATTGCAGACAGTTAAACTGTTCTTTTAATTCAGCACATTGTAAACACACTGTTTGTAGAATATGTGAAGGGACATTTGGGAGTACATTGTGGCCTACAAGGAAAAACTGAAAATCCACAGGAAAAATGCTGGAAAGAATCTATCTGTGAAACAGGTTTGTGAAGTGAAAATTTATCTCACAGAATGAAGGCTTTCGTTTGATGCAGCTGGTTGGAAACACCCTTTTTGTATAATCTCCAAAGGGATATTTAGGAGCCCTTTGGAGCCCATGGGAAAAAATTTTATATCCCCACATAAAAACGAGAAGGAAGCTATCTGTGAAACTGCTTTGTGCTGTGTGCATTCATCTCACAGAGATAAACCTCTCTTTTGATTCACCAGGTTGAAAACACTTTCTTCATAGAATCTGTGAAGGGACATTTGAGAGCCCTTCAAGGCCTATGGGGAAAAACTGAATATTCCCAGATAAAAACTTGAAAGAATCTATCTTTGAAACTGCTTTGTGTTGTGTGGATTCATGGCACAGTGCTAAGCCTTTCTTTTGATTCAGCAGGGTGGAAACACTCTTTTTGTTGAATCTGTAAAGGGACATTTGGCAAACCGTTGCGGCCTATGGGGTAAAACTGAATACCCCAATTAAAAATGAGAAAGAAGCTATCTGTGAAACTGCTTTGTGATGTGTGGATTCATCTTACAGATGTAAAACATTATTTTTACTCGGCATATTGGAAACATTCTTTTTGTAGTATCTGCAGAGGGACATTAGAAAGCCCATTGAAGCCTATGGGGAAAATGGAATATCCCCAGATAAAAAATAGAAAGAAGCTATCTGTGAAACTGTTTTGTGATGTGTGAATTCATTTCACAGGTTTAAAACTTTCTTTAGATGCAGCAGTTTGGAAAGACTCCTTTTATAGAATCTGGAAAGGGACATTGGGAGGCCATTGTGGCCTATGGGAAAAAAGTGAATATTTCCAGATAAAAACTAGAAAGAAACTATCTGAGAAACGACTTTATGTTTGTTATGTGTGAATTCATCACAGAGAGCTAAACCATTCTTTTGATTCAGCAGGTTGGAAACACACTTCTCATAGAATCTGCAAAGGATTATTTGGGAGCCCATTGTGGCCTCTGGGGGGGAAAAAAACGAATATACACAGATAAAAACTAGAAAGAAACTATCTATAAAACTGCTTTCTGATATTTCAATTCATCTCACAGAGTTAAAACTCTCTGTGCTTTGGCAGGTTTGAAACACTCTTTTTGTAGAATCTGCAAAAAGACATTTGGGAGTCCACTGAGGCCTACGGAAAAAAAAAAAAACAAATATCCCCATAGCTTTGTGATGGATAGATTCAACTCACAGAGTTAAACCTTTCTTTTGATTCAACAGGTTGGAAACACTCTTTTTGTAGAATCTGTGAAGGGACACTTAAGTACCCATTGTGGCCTGTGGGAAAAAACTGAATATCCCCAGATAATAACTACAAAGAAGCTATCTGTGAAACTGATTTGTGATATGTGGATTGATCTCACAGAGGTAAACCCTTTTTTTTTATTCAGCAGGTTAAAAGTATTCTTCTTGCAGAGTCTGCCAGGGAGCATTTGGGAGCACATTGAGGCCTATAGGGAAAAAACTGAATATCCCCACGTAACAACTAGAAAGAAACTATCTGCAAAACTGCTTTGTGATATAGGGATTCATTGGACTGAGTTAAACCTTTCCTTTTACTCAGCAGGTTGGAAACCTGCTTTTTGTAGAATCAGTGCAGAGACATTTTGGAGCCCATTTTGGCCTATGGAGAAAACCAGAATATCCCCAGATAAGAACTAGAAACAAGCTACCTATGAAAATGCTTTGTGATATGTGGATTCATCTCACAGAGTCAAACATTTATTTTGAAAGGGCAATTTGGAAAAACTCTTTCTAGAATCTGTGAATAAACATTTGGGAGCCCATTGATGCCTATGGAAAAAAAAAATATCCGTAGATAAAAACTAGAAAGAATCTATCTGTGAAACTGCTTTGTGTTTTGTTGATTCATCTAACAGAGTTAAACCTTTCTTTTGATTCAAGAATTTGCAAACTTTTTTCGTTGTTGTTGTAGAATCTGCAAAAGGACTTTTGGGACCCAATGGAGGCCTATGAAAAAAAAAAAAAACCAAATATCCAAAGATAAAAACAAGAAAGAAGCTATCTGAGAAATGGCTTTGTGTCACGAAGATTCATCTTACATATTGAAGACTGCCATTTGATACAGCTAGTTGGAAACATTCTTTTTGTAGAATCTGTGAAGGGACATTTGCGAGTCCATTGAGGCGTATTTGGAAAAACCAAATATCCCCAGAAAAAAAACTAGAAAATGCTATCAGTGAAACTGCCTTGTGAAGTGTGGATTTCTCTCACAGAGAGTTTTGATTCAGCAGGTTGAAAACACTCTTTTTGTAGAATCAGAGGAAGAACATTTGGGAGTACTGGGGGAAACCCACCCTTGATATTACAACGTGGGTTCTTCTCTATTTCCCTAAGTGTCAACTGGTCTGATAAATAAAGGGAAAGAGTATAAAAGAGATAAATTTTAAAGCTGGGTGTCCGGGGAAGGCATCACATGTCAGCAGGTTCCATGATGCCCCTTGAACCATAAAACCAGCAAGTTTTTATTAGCAATTTTCAGAGAGGAGGGAGTGTAAGAATAGGATGTGGGTCACAGAGATCACATGCTTAAAGGGCAACAAAATATCTCAAGGCAGAAGGTTAGGGTTAAAATAGAATCACTAATGAACTTCCATGTCTTGCTGTGCACGCATTGTCAGGGTTCAAGAGCAGAGAACTGGTCTGACTAGAATTTGTCAGGTTGAAATTTCCTAATCCTAGCAAGCCTGGGGATGCTGCAGGAGGAGATTAGGGCATGTTTCATCTGCAAAAGGCAGACTTTCCTAGGATGGCCATTATAGAGATCCCACCCTGGGAATGCATTTTTTTCCCCAGGGCTGTTAGTTATTAATATTTCTTACTGGAGAAATATTCAGTGATATTTCTCTTACCCATTTTTGGAAATAAGAGAAACCTGGCTCTGTCCTGCCCTGCCCACAGGCAGCCAGACTTTAGGGTTATCTCCCTTGTTCCCTGAAAATCACTGTTATCCTGTTCTTAAGGTGCCCGGATTTCATATTATTCAAACACATGTGCTCTACAAATAATTTGTGCAGTTAACACAATCATCACAGGGTCTTGAGGTGACATACATCATCAACTTATAAAGATGATGGGATTAGGAGACTAAAATAAAGACAGGCATAGGAAATCACAAGAGTATTGATTGAGGAAGTGATAAATGTCCATGAAATCTTCACAATTTATGTTCACAGATTGCAGTAAACACAGGTGTAAGAAATTATAAAAGTATTAATTTGGGGAACTAATAAAGGTCCATGAAATCCTCACAATTTATGTTCTTCTGCCATGGCTTCAGCTGGTCCCTCCATTTGGGGTCCCTGATTTCCTGCAACATATCTCCCTTTCTTTGTATATAAATGTGCCATGGCACTGATGTCTCATTTGTTCTCTCAATTTTGATGCAGGATTCTTTGACTGGTCCGGCACACTAAAGACAAGATGATTAAACAGAGAAATATAATTCCAAAATTTACTACTGTGGAACCCCCAATAGATTTAATCCAAGTCGTGGGGTTTAGTCCATAAAGATTTTCTGCCACCTGATCTAATGCCTCATCTCCAGGCGCTATGGATAAGTGAGCTCGAGAGGCTTCAAAAATTTGTTTCTTTTATTTAGTTATGTCCAATGATAAATTATCTTCCCTACCAAGAAGGTGTCCTTTGACCATTTCCCATGAATGATCAGTCTCATTACAGGAATATGGGGTGATACAGAAATCAGAAGTGCTCCAATTGCACCACATTTACATGTGATGTTCGAGACCCAATCTCCAAGCCAAATAGCAGACTGTCTTAAATCATTAATTTGATCAGCCAATTTTTGATCAATGCTTTGTTGAGAATTCCACATTTTGGTGGAATTGGCTTGCCAATCATTAACAAAATGAGCCCTTTAAGTAGATTGGTATAATGCCATTCTGGCATGTTCTCACTCATAGGTGGGAATTAAACAATGAGATCACTTGAACACAGGAAGGGGAACATCACACTCTGGGTCCTATTGTGGGGAGGGGGGAGGGGGGAAGGATAGCATTAGGAGATATACCTAATGTAAATGACCAGTTGATGGGTGCAGCACACCAACATGGCACATGTATACATATGTAACAAACCTGCACGTTGTGCACATGTACCCTAGAACTTAAAGTATAATAAAAATAAAAATAATAATAATAATAATATATATATATATGGAATATTCCCAGATAAAGCCAAAAAGATTCTATCTATGAAACTGCTAATGTGTGGATTCATCTCACAGATATAAACTTTTCTTTTGATTCAGCAGTTTGGAAACACTCTTTTTGTAGAATCTGTGAAGGGACATTTGGGAGCCCATTGTGGCATATGAGGAATAAAGGAATATCCTGAGATAAAAACTAGAAAGAAATTATCTGTGAAACTGTTTTCTAATGTATGGATACATCTTACAGAGTTACAACATTTTCTTTGATTCAGCAGGTTGCAAACACTCTTTTTGAAGAATCAGCATAGGGACATTTTGAACCCCATTGAATTCCAAGGGGAAGAACCAAGTATCCCAGGATAAAAAATAGAAAGGAGCTATCTGTGAAACAGTTTTGTGATATGTGGACTCATTAAGAGAATTAAACCATCCTTTTGATTCAGCAGGTTGGAAATATTATTACTGTAGAATCTCTGAAGGGACATTTTGGAGCCCGTTGAGGTCTATGGGGAAAAAACTGGTATCCCCAGATAAAAACTAGAAAGAAGCTTTCTGTGAAACTTCTTTGTGATGTGTGGATTCATCTCACAGAGTTAAATTTTCCTTTTGATTCAGCATGTTGGAAACACTAACTTTTTTATAATCTTCAAAGGTACGTTACAGAGCACTTTGAGTCCTATGGGGAAAAACCAAATATCCCCAGATAAAAACTGGTAAGAAGCTATCTGTGAAACTACTTTGCAATTTGTGGATTATTCTTATAGATTTATACCTTTCTTTTGATTCAGCAGATTGGAAACACTCTTTTTGTAGAATCTGCAAAGGGACATTTGGGAGCCCATTGAGGTCTATAGGGAGAAACCGAATATCCCCAGATAAAAACTAGGAAGAAGCTATCTATGAAACTGCTTTGTGATTTGTGGATTTATCTCACAAAGTTAAACCTTTCTTTTGATTCCGGAGATTGGAAACACTGTTTTTGTACAATCTGCAAAGGGACATCTGGGAGTCCATTGAGGCCTATGAGGAAAAACTGAATATCCCAAGAAAAAATTTAGAAAAAAGCTATTTGTGAAACTGCTTTTTGATGTTTCAATTCATCTCAGTGTTAAACCTTTCTTTTGATTCAGCAGGGTGGAAACTCTTTTTGCAGAATCTGCTAAGGGACATTTGTGAGACCGTTGAGGCCTGCAGGTGAAAACGGAATATCCCCACCCAAAAACTAGAAAGAAACTTTCTCTGAAACTGCTTGGTGATGTGTGTATTCATCTAACAAAGTTAAACTTTTCTTTTGATTCAGCAGACTGTTAACACTCTTTTTATAGAATCTCTGAGGAACATTTCGGAGCTCACTGAGGCCTATGGGGAAAAATGGAATATTAACAGAAAAAAACTAGAATGCAGCTTTATTTTAAACTACTTGGTCATATGTGGATTCATCTCACAGAGTTAAACCCTTCTTTTGATTCTGCAGTTTGGAAACACTCTTTTTGTAGAATGTGTGAAGGGACATTTGGGAGCTCTTTGTGGCCTATGGGGAATAATGGAATACCTTGAGATAAAAACTAGAAGGAAGTTATCTGTGAAACTGTTTTCTGATGTACTTATACATCTTACTGAGTTACATCTTTCCTTTGATTCAGCATGTTTTAAACACTCTTTTTCTAGATTCAGCAAAGGACATTTTAAATCCCATTGAATCCTAAGGGGAAAAACTGAATATCCCAGGATAAAAAATAGAAAGGAGCTATATGTGATACAGCTTTGTGATGTGTGGATATATTAAGAGAGTTAAACCTTCCTTTTGATTCAGCATGTTGGAAATACTCTTATTGTAATAGCTGTGAAGGGACATTTGGAAGCCCTTTGAGGTCTATGGGGAAAAACTGAATATCCCAAGATATTCTAGAATAAAACTATCTGTGAAACTGTTTTGTGATGTGCCAATTCATCTCACAGAGTTAAAAATTCCCTTTGATTCAGCAGGTTGGAAACACTCTATTTTTAGAATCTGCAAAGGGACATTTTGCAGTCTACTGTGGCCTATGAGGAAAAATTGAATAGCCTGAGATAAAAATAGAAATAAGTTATCTGTGAATCTGTTTTGTCAGGTGTGAATTCAGCTAGCAGAAATAATCTTTCGTTCGATTCACCAGGTTGGAAACACTCTTTTTGCAGAATCTGCAAAGGGACATTTTGGAGCCCATTGAGGCCTATGGGGAAAAACTGAATATCCCCACATAAAAACTAGAAAGAAGCTATCTGTGAAACTGCTTTGTGCTGTGTTTATTTATCTCACAGTGTTAAACTTCTCTTTTTATTCAGCAAGTTGGAATCACTCTTTTCATAGAATCTGTGAAGATACATTTGGGAGCCCATTAAGGCCAATGGTAAAAATAACTAATATCCCCAGATAAAAGGTAGAAAGAATCTGTTTGCGAAACTGCCTTCTGTTGTGTGGATTCATCTCACAGAGTTAAACCTTTCTTTTCATTCAACATCTTGGAGACACATTTTTGGCACAATCTGTGAAGGAATATTTGGGAACACATTGAGGCCTATGGGTGAAAACTGAATATCCCCAGATAAAAACTAGAAATAAGCTATGTGTGAAACTGCTTTGTGATGTGTGGATTCATCACACAGAGTTAAGCCTTCTGTTTGATTCGGCTTCTTGGAAACATTCTTTTCATAGAATCTGCAAAGGGTCATTTGGGAGTCCATTGACGCCTATGAGGAAAACCCAAATATCCCCAGATAAAATCTAGAAGAAAGCTGTTTGTGAAACTGCTTTGTGATATGTCGATTCATCTCACAGAGGTAAAACTTCCTTTTGATTCAGCAGGTTGGAAACGCTCCTTTTTGTATAATTGCAAAGGGACATTTTGCATTCTATTGAGGCCTATGAGGAAAAACCAAATAGCCTGAGATAAAAACTAGAAAGAAGCTATCTGTGAATCTACTTTGTGACGTGTCAATTCATCTCACAGAGTTAAACCTTTCTTTTGCTTCAGCAGAATGGAAACAATCTTTTTGTAGCATCTGCTAGGGACATTATGGAGCCCATTGTGGCCTATAAGGATAAACTGAATATCCCCATACAAAAACTAGAAAGAAGCTCTCTGTGAAACTACTTTGTGATGTGTGGATTCATCTCACAGACTTAAATTTTCCTTTTGATTCAGCAGGTTGGGAACACTATATATGTATAATCTTCAAAGGGATATTATAGAGCACTTTGAGTCCTATGGGGGAAAACTGAATATCCCCAGATAAAAACTGGAAAGAATCTATCTTTGAAACTGTTTTGTGATTTTTGGATTATTCTCACAGAGTTAAACTTTTCTTTAAGTTCAGCAGCATGGAAAGACTCTTTCTGTAAAATCTGCGAAGGGACGTTTCGGAACCCATTGAGGCCTATAGGGAGAAATCAAATGTTCCTGATAAAAACTAGGAAGAAACTATCTATTAAACAGCTTTGTGATTTGTGGATTCTTCTCAATAACTTAAACCCTTCTTTTGATACAGCAGGTTGGAGACACTCTTTTTGTAGAATCTGTGAAGGGACATTTGGGAGCCCATTGAAGTCTATGAAGAAAAAGTGAATATCCCCAGATAATATCTAGAAAAAAACTGTTTGTGAAACTGCTTTGTGATGTGTTGATTCATCTCACAAAGGTAAAACTTTCTTTTGATTCAGCAGGTAGGAAACACTCTATTTTTAGAATCTTCAAAGGAACATTTTGTGGTCCATTGAGGCTTATGAGGAAAAACCAAATAGCCTGAGCAAAAACTAGAAAGAAGTGATCTGTGAATCTGCTTTTTGATGTGTCAATTTATCTCACAGAGTTAAACCTTTCTTTTGACTCTTCAGGTTGGAAACACTCTTTTAGTAGAATCTGTGAAGGGACATTTGGGAGCCCATTGTGTCCTAAGGGGAAAAATCGAATATGACCACAGAAAAACTGGAAAGAAGCTATCTGTGAAACTGCTTTGTGATGTATGGATTCATCTTACAGAGTTAAACCTTTCATTTGATTCAGAAGTTTGGAAACTATTTCACAGAATTGGCAAAGGGACATTTGAGAGCCTAGTAAAGCCAAAGGTGAAAAATGGAATATCCCCAGATAAAAACTAGAAAGAATCTACTTCTAAAACTACTTTGTGTTGTGTGGATTCTTCTCACAGAGTTAAACCTTTCTTTTCATTCAGCAGCTTGGAAACACTTTTTTTTGTAGAATCTGTGAAGAGACACTTGAGAGTCCATCGAGGCCAATGGGGAGAAACAGAATATCCCTATATTAAAACTGGAAAGAAGACATCTGTGAAACTGCTTTGTGATGTGTGGACCCAACTCACAAAGGTAAACCTTTCTTTTGATTCAGCAGGTTGAAAATACTCTTTTAGAGAGGGCAGAGCAAGATGGCCGAATAGGAACAGCTCCAGTCTCCAACTCCCAGCACGAGCAACACAGAAGACCGGTGATTTCTGCATTTTCAACTGAGGTACTGGGTTCATCTCACTGCGGAGTGCCAGACGATCAGTGCTGGTCAGCTGCTGCAGCCCGACCAGCGAGAGCTGAAGCACGGCGAGGCATTGCCTCACGTGGAAAGCGCAAGGGGGAAGGGAATCCCTTTTCCTAGCCAGGGGAACTGAGACACACAACACCTGGAAAATCGGGTAACTCCCACCCCAATACTGCGCTTTAAGTAAACAGGCACACCAGGAGATCATATCCCACACCTGGCCGGGAGGATCCCACACCCACGGAGCCTCCCTCATTGCTAGCACAGCAGTCTGTGATCTACCGGCAAGGCAGCAGCGAGGCTGGGGGAGGGGCGCCCGCCATTGCTGAGGCTTAAGTAGGTAAACAAAGCTGCTGGGAAGCTCGAACTGGGTGGAGCTCACAGCAGCTCAAGGAAACCTGCCTGTCTCTGTAGACTCCACCTCTGGGGACAGGGCACAGTAAACAATAACAAATGCAGCAGCTCTGCAGACGCAAACGACTCTGTCTGACAGCTTTGAAGAGAGCAGTGGATCTCCCAACACGGAGGTTGAGATCTGAGAAGGGACAGACTCCCTGCTCAAGTGGGTCCCTGACCCCTGAGTAGCCTAACTGGGAGACATCCCCCACTAGGGGCAGTCTGACACCCCACACCTCACAGGGTGGAGTACACCCCTGAGAGGAAGCTTCCAAAACAAGAATCAGACAGGTACACTCGCTGTTCAGAAATATTCTATCTTCTGCAGCCTCTGCTGCTGATACCCAGGCAAACAGGGTCTGGAGTGGACCTCAAGCAATCTCCAACAGACCTACAGCTGAGGGTCCTGACGGTTAGAAGGAAAACTATCAAACAGGAAGGACACCTACACCAAAACCCCATCAGTACATCACCATCATCAAAGACCAGAGGCAGATAAAACCACAAATATGGGGAAAAAGCAGGGCAGAAAAGCTGGAAATTCAAAAAATAACAGCGCATCTCCCCCGGCAAAGGAGCGCAGCTCATCGCCAGCAACGGATCAAAGCTGGACAGAGAATGACTTCGACGAGATGAGAGAAGAAGTCTTCAGTCCATCAAATTTCTCAGAGCTAAAGGAGGAATTACGTACCCAGCGCAAAGAAACTAAAAATCTTGAAAAAAAAGGGGAAGAATTGATGGCTAGAGTAATTAATGCAGAGAAGCTCATAAACGAAATGAAAGAGACGAAAACCATGGCACGAGAAATACGTGACAAATGCACAAGCTTCAGTAACCGACTCGATCAACTGGAAGAAAGAATGTCAGCGATTGAGGATCAAATGAATGAAATGAAGCGAGAAGAGAAACCAAAAGAAAAAAGAAGAAAAAGAAATGAACAAAGCCTGCAAGAAGTAAGGGATTATGTAAAAAGACCAAATCTACGTCTGATTGGGGTGCCTGAAAGTGAGGGGGAAAATGGAACCAAGTTGGAAAACACTCTTCAGGATATCATCCAGGAGAACTTCCCCAACCTAGTAGGGCAGGCCAGCATTCAAATCCAGGAAATACAGAGAACGCCACAAAGATACTCCTCGAGAAGAGCAACTCCAAGACACATAATTGCCAGATTCACCAAAGTTGAAATGAAGGAAAAAATCTTAAGGGCAGCCAGAGAGAAAGGTTGGGTTACCCACAAAGGGAAGCCCATCAGACTAACAGCAGATCTCTCGGCAGAAACTCTTCAAGCCAGAAGAGAGTGGGGGCCAATATTCAACATTCTTAAAGAAAAGAATCTTAAACCCAGAAATTTATATCCAGCCAAACTAAGTTTCATAAGTGAAGGAGAAATAAAATCTTTTACAGATAAGCAAATGCTTAGAGATTTTGTCACCACTAGGCCTGCCTTACAAGAGACCCTGAAGGAAGCACTAAACATGGAAAGGAACAACCGGTACCAGCCATTGCAAAAACATGCCAAAATGTAAACACCATCAAGGCTAGGAAGAAACTGCATCAACTAACGAGCAAAATAACCAGTTAATATCATAATGGCAGGATCAAGTTCACACATAACAATCTTAACCTTAAATGTAAATGGACTAAATGCTCCAATCAAAAGACACAGACTGGCAAACTGGATAAAGAGTCAGGACCCATCAGTCTGCTGTATTCAGGAGACCCATCTCACACGCAGAGACATACATAGGCTCAAAATAAAGGGATGGAGGAAGATTTCCCAAGCAAATGGAGAACAAAAAAAAGCGGGGTTGCAATACTAGTCTCTGATAAAACAGACTTTAAACCATCAAAGATCAAAAGAGACAAAGAAGGCCATTACGTAATGGTAAAGGGATCAATTCAACAGGAAGAGCTAACTATCCTAAATATATATGCACCCAATACAGGAGCACCCAGATTCATAAAGCAAGTCCTTAGAGACTTACAAAGAGACTTAGACTCCCATACAATAATAATGGGAGACTTCAACACTCCACTGACAACATTAGACAGATCAACGAGACAGAAAGTTAACAAGGATATCCAGGAATTGAACTCATCTCTGCAGCAAGCAGACCTAATAGACATCTATAGAACTCTCCACCCCAAATCAACAGAATATACATTCTTCTCAGCACCACATCGTACTTACTCCAAAATTGACCACACAGTTGGAAGTAAAGCACTCCTCAGCAAATGTACAAGAACAGAAATTATAACAAACTGTCTCTCAGACCACAGTGCAATCAAACTAGAACTCAGGACTAAGAAACTCAATCAAAACCGCTCAACTACATGGAAACTGAACAACCTGCTCCTGAATGACTACTGGGTACATAACGAAATGAAGGCAGAAATAAAGATGTTGTTAGAAACCAATGAGAACAAAGATACAACATACCAGAATCTCTGGGACACATTTAAAGCAGTGTGTAGAGGGAAATTTATAGCACTAAATGCCCACAAGAGAAAGTAAGAAAGATCTAAAATTGACACTCTAACATCGCAATTAAAGGAACTAGAGAAGCAAGAGCAAACACATTCAAAAGCTAGCAGAAGGCAAGAAATAACTAAGATCAGAGCAGAACTGAAGGAGATAGAGACACAAAAAACCCTCCAAAAAATCAATGAATCCAGGAGTGGTTTTTTTGAAAAGATCAACATAATTGACAGACCACTAGCAAGACTAATAAAGAAGAAAAGAGAGAAGAATCAAATCGACGCAATTAAAAATGATAAAGGGGATATCACCACCGACCCCACAGAAATACAAACTACCATCAGAGAATACTATAAACACCTCTACGCAAATAAACTGGAAAATCTAGAAGAAATGGATAATTTCCTGGACACTTACACTCTTCCAAGACTAAACCAGGAAGAAGTTGAATCCCTGAATAGACCAATAGCAGGCTCTGAAATTGAGGCAATAATTAATAGCCTACCAACCAAAAAAAGTCCAGGACCAGATGGATTCACAGCTGAATTCTACCAGAGGTACAAGGAGGAGCTGGTACCATTCCTTCTGAAACTATTCCAATCAATAGAAAAAGAGGGAATCCTCCCTAACTCATTTGATGAGGCCAACATCATCCTGATACCAAAGCCTGGCAGAGACACAACAAAAAAAGAGAATTTTAGACCAATATCCCTGATGAACATCGATGCAAAAATTCTCAATAAACTACTGGCAAACCGGATTCAGCAACACATCAAAAAGCTTATCCACCATGATCAAGTGGGCTTCATCCCTGGGATGCAAGGCTGGTTCAACATTCACAAATCAATAAACATAATCCAGCATATAAACAGAACCAAAGAGAAGAACCACATCATTATCTCAATAGATGCAGAAAAGGCTTTTGACAAAATTCAACAGCCCTTCATGCTAAAAACGCTCAATAAATTCGGTATTGATGGAACGTACCTCAAAATAATAAGAGCTATTTATGACAAACCCACAGCCAATATCATACTGAATGGGCAAAAAGTGGAAAAATTCCCTTTGAAAACTGGTACAAGACAGGGATGCCCTCTCTCACCACTCCTATTCAACATAGTGTTGGAAGTTCTGGCTAGGGCAATCAGGCAAGAGAAAGAAATCAAGGGGATTCAGTTAGGAAAAGAAGAAGTCAAATTGTCCCTGTTTGCAGATGACATGATTGTATATTTAGAAAACCCCACAGTCGCAGCCCAAAACCTCCTTAAGCTGATAAGCAACTTCAGCAAAGTCTCAGGATACAAAATTAATGTGCAGAAATCACAAGCATTCTCATACACCAGTAACAGTCAAACAGAGAGCCAAATCAGGAATGAACTTCCATTCACAATTGCTTCAAAGAGAATAAAATACCTAGGAATCCAACTTACAAGGGATGTAAAGGACCTCTTCAAGGAGAACTACAAACCACTGCTCAGTGAAATAAAAGAGGACACAAACAAATGGAAGAACATAACATGCTCATGGATAGGAAGAATCAATATCGTCAAAATGGCCATACTGCCCAAGGTAATTTATAGATGCAATGCCATCCCCATCAAGCTACCAATGAGCTTCTTCACAGAATTGGAAAAAACTGCTTTAAAGTTCATATGGAACCAAAAAAGAGCCCGCATCTCCAAGACAATCCTAAGTCAAACGAACAAAGCTGGAGGCATCACGCTACCTGACTTCAAACTATATTACAAGGCTACAGTAACCAAAACAGCATGGTACTGGTACCAAAACAGAGATACAGACCAATGGAACAGAACAGAGTCCTCAGAAATAATACCACACATCTACAGCCATCTGATCTTTGACAAACCTGAGAGAAACAAGAAATGGGGAAAGGATTCCCTATTTAATAAATGGTGCTGGGAAAATTGGCTAGCCATAAGTAGAAAGCTGAAACTGGATCCTTTCCTTACTCCTTATACGAAAATTAATTCAAGATGGATTAGAGACTTAAATGTTAGACTTAATACCATAAAAATCCTAGAGGAAAACCTAGGTAGTACCATTCAGGACATAGGCATGGGCAAAGACTTCATGTCTAAAACACCAAAAGCAACGGCAGCAAAAGCCAAAATTGACAAATGGGATCTCATTAAACTAAAGAGGTTCTGCACAGCAAAAGAAACTACCATCAGAGTGAACAGGCAACCTACAGAATGGACGAAAATTTTTGCAATCTACTCATCTGACAAAAGGCTAAAATCCAGAACCTACAAAGAACTCAAACAAATTTACAAGAAAAAAACAAACAACCCCATCAAAAAGTGGGCAAAGGATATGAACAGACATTTCTCAAAAGAAGACAATCATACAGCCAACAGACACATGAAAAAATGCTCATCATCACTGGCCATCAGAGAAATGCAAATCAAAACCACAATGAGATACCATCTCACACCAGTTAGAATGACGATCATTAAAAAGTCAGGAAACAACAGGTGCTGGAGAGGATGTGGAGAAATAGGAACACTTTTACACTGTTGGTGGGATTGTAAACTAGTTCAACCATTATGGAAAACAGTATGGCGATTCCTCAAGGATCTAGAACTAGATGTACCATATGACCCAGCCATCCCATTACTGCGTCTATACCCAAAGGATTATAAATTATGCTGCTATAAAGACACATGCACACGTATGTTCATTGCAGCACTATTCACAATAGCAAAGACTTGGAATCAACCCAAATGTCCATCAATGACAGATTGGATTAAGAAAATGTGGCACATATACACCATGGAATACTATGCAGCCATAAAAAAGGATGAGTTTGTGTCCTTTGTAGGGACATGGATGCAGCTGGAAACCATCATTCTTAGCAAACTATCACAAGAACATAAAACCAAACACCGCATGTTCTCACTCATAGGCGGGAATTGAACAATGAGATCACTTGGACTCGGGAAGGGGAACATCACACACCGGGGCCTATCATGGGGAGGGGGGAGGGGGGAGGGATTGCATTGGGAGTTATACCTGATGTAAATGACGAGTTGATGGGTGCAGCACACCAACATGGCACAAGTATACATATGTAGCAAACCTGCACGTTGTGCACATGTACCCTACAACTTAACGTTTAATAATAATAAGTAAATTAAAAAAAAAAAAAAACAGTGAAATGTTGAAACTGGAAAAGAAGAAAAAAAAAAAAAAAGAAAATACTCCTTTTGGAGAATCTGCAATGGGACTTTTCAGATCCCTTTGAGGCCTAAGGGGAAAACACATTATCATCAGATACAAAACTAGAACGAAAGCTATCTGTGAAACTGTTTGTGATGTGTGGATTCATCTCACAGAGTTAGACCTTTTTTTTTTTTAATTGGCAGTTTGGAAACACTCTTTTTACGTAATTTGTGAAAAAACTTTTTACAGCCGCTTGAGGTTTATGTTGAAAAACTGAATATTCCCAGATAAGCACTGGAAAAAAATCTTTCTGTGAAACTGCTTGGTAATGTGTGGATTCATCTCAAACAGTAATACCTTTATTTTGTCTCAGCAAGTTGGAAACACTTCTTTTGTAGAACCTGCAAAGGGACATTTGGGAGTCCATTTAATTCTACAACAAAAAACCTAATATCCCCAGATAAAACCTAAAAAGAATCTGTTTGTGAAACAGCTTTGGGATGTTTGATTAATATCACAGAGTTAAACCTTTCTTTTGATTGATCACATTGGAAATATTCTTTTTGTAGTATCTGCAAAGGAACATTTGGGAGCCCATTGAGGCCTGGGGGAAAAAGCAGAATATCTCCTGATAAAAACTAGAAAGAAGCTATCTGTTAAATTGTTTGTTGATGTGTGGATTCATTTTACATAGTTAACCTTTTTTATTTATTCAGCAGGTTGGAAATACTCTTATTGTAGAATCTGTGAGGGACTATTTGGGAGCCCATTGAGACCTAAGGGGAAAAACTGAATATCTACCAATAAAAACTAGAAAGAAGCTATCTGTGAAAGTGCTTGGTGATGTGTGCATTCATTTTACAGAGTTAAACGTTTCTTTTGATTCAGCAGGTTGGAAACACTCTTTTTGTAGGATCTGCAAAGGGACATTTCAGAGCCCACTGAGGTCTATGAAAGAACACTGAATATCCTCAGATGAAAACCAGAAAGAAACTATCTCTGAGAGTGCTTTGTGATGTGTGTATTCATTGTACTGAGTTAAACCTTTGTTTTGATTCAGCAGGTTGGAAACACTCTTTTTGAAGGATCTGCGAAGGGACATTTTTGAGTCCTTTGAGGCCTAGGAGAAAAAAAACAAATATCCTCAGAGGCAAACTAGAAAGAAGCTATGTGTGAAACTGCTTGGTGATGCGTGGATTCATCTCACAGAATTAAACCATTTTTACATTCAGCAGGTTGGATTTTACCTTTTTTGTAGAATCTGCAAAGGTTCATTTGGGAACCCATTGAGACCTATGTGGAAAAACTGAGTAACTCCCTCCAAAAAACTAGAAGGAACCTACCTGAAAAACTGCTTTTTGATGTGTGGATTCGTCTCATAAAGTTTAACCATTCTTTTCATACAGCCAGATGGAAACACTTTTTTTGTAGAATTTGCCAAGAAACATTTGGCAGCCTATTCAGGCCTATGGGGAAAAACTGAAAATCACCAGATAAAAATAGAAAGAATCTATCTGTGAAACTGATTTGTGATATGTGGATTCGTTTCATAGAGTTACACCTTCCTTTTGATTAAGTGGTTTGGAAAAACTCTTTTTGTGGAATCTGTGTTGGGACATTTGGGAGCGCATTGAGGCCTTTGGAAAAAAATTGAGTATCTCCAAATAGAAACTAGAAAGGAACTATCTTTGAAACTATTTGTGATGCGTGGATTCATGTCACAGAGTTATATTTTTCTTTTGATTCAGCATGTTGGAAACACTCTCTTTGTATAATCTGTGAAGGGATATTTGGGAGGTTATTGAGGCCTATGGGGAAGACTGAATATCTTCAGATAAAAGCTAGAAAGGAGCTATCTGTGAAACTACTTTGTGATGAATACATTCATCTCACAGATTTACGTGTTTCTTTCGATTCAGCATGTTTCAAACACTCTTTTTGTAGAATCTGTGAAGGGACATTTGGGAGACCATTGAGAACTATGAGTAAAAACCAAATAACCACAGGAAAAACTAGTAAGAAGATATCTGTGAAACTGCTGTTTGTTGTGTGGATTCATCTCACAAAGTTAAACCTTTCTTTTGATTCAGCAAGTTGGAAAGCCTCTTGTTTTAGAATCTGCAAAGGAACATTTCAGAGTCCTTTGAGGCATATGGGGAAAAACACAATATCTCCAGACAAAAACTAGAAAGGAACTATCTGTGAAACTGTTTAGTGTAGTAGTGGATTCATCTCACAGAGGTAAACTTTCTTTTCATTCAGCAGGTTGGAAATACTCTTTTTGTAGAATCTGGGAAGGGACATTTGGAGCCAAATGAAATCTATGGGGGAAAAACCAAATATTCCCAGATAAAAACTAGAAAGAAGCTATCTGTGAAACTGCTTGTTGATGTGTGGATTCATCTCACTTGGAAAAACTGGAA
Source organism: Chlorocebus sabaeus (assembly GCF_047675955.1). Taxonomy (NCBI): domain Eukaryota; kingdom Metazoa; phylum Chordata; class Mammalia; order Primates; family Cercopithecidae; genus Chlorocebus; species Chlorocebus sabaeus. The sequence continues at coordinate 94,773,073 of NC_132933.1, read as the reverse complement.
AGGAGCTATCTTTGAAACTGTTTTGTGTTTGGTGGATTCATCTCACAGAGGTAAACCTTTCCATTGATTCAGCATGTTGGAAACACTCTTTTTGTGGAATCTGCAAAGGGACAATTTGGAGCTCATTGAGGACTATGGGGAAATACCGAACATCCCCAGATAAAAACTAGAAAGAAGCTCTCTGTGAAACTGCTTTGTGATGTCAGGATTAATCTCACGAAGTTAAAGCTTTCTTTTGATTCATCAGGTTAGAAACAATCTTTTTGTAGAATCTATAAAGTTACATTTGGGAGCCAATTAAGTCCTATGAAAAAAAATTGAATATTCCCTGATAAAAACTAGAAAGAAGCTATCTGTGAAACTGATATGTGATGCGTGGATGCATCTCACAGAGGTAAACCTTTTTTATTAAGAAGGTTGGAAACACTCTTTTTGTAGAGTTTGCAAAGGGACATTTGAGAGCCCTTTGAGGGGTATGGGGAAAAACCGAAAATCCCCAGATAGAAACTAGAAAGAAGCTATCTGTGAAACTGCTTAGTGATGTGTGGATTCATCTTACATTGCTAAAAATTTCTTTTGATTAAGCAGGTTGCAAATATTCTTTTTGAAGTATCTGCAAAGGAACATTTGGGACCTCTTTGAGGCCTATGGGGTAAACAGTATCCTTAGGTGAAAACTAGAAAGTAGCTGTATGTGAAAATGGTTTGTGATGTGTGGATTCACCACACGCAGTTAAAGCTCTCTTTTGATTCAGTAGGTTGGAAACAACGTTTTGTATGATCTGAAATGGACATTCTGGAGCCCATTGAGGACTATGTTGACAAAGAGAATATCCTCAGATTTAAAAAAAGAAAGAAGTTATAAGTGAAACAGTGTTGTGATGCATGGATTCATCTCACAGAGTTAAACCTTTCTTTTGATTAAGCAATTTGGAAACTCTTTTTTTTGTAGAATCTGTGACAGGACATTGGGAGCCGCCTGAGGCCTATGGGGAAATATAGAATATCCCCTGATAAATAATAGAAAGAAACTCTGTGTGAAACTGCTTTGTGATGTATAAATTCATTTCACATACTTAAACTTTTCTTACAATTCAGCAGCTTAAAAATACTCATTTTGTAGAATCTGAAAAGGGGTATTTGGGAGGTCATTGAGTCCTATGGGGAAAAACCAATTATCTCCAGATAAAAACTAGAAAAATGGTATCTGAGAAAGTTCTTTGTGATGTGTGGATTCACCACACAGAGTTAAACCCACCTTTTAATTCAGTAGGTTGTAAACAACATTCTGTAGAATCTTTGAATGGACATTCAGGAGCCAATTGAGGCCTATGTTGAAAAAATGAATATCCCCAGATAAAAACCAGAAAGAAGCTATAAGCGAAACAACTTTGTGATATGTTGATTCATCTCACAGAGTTAAACCTTTCTTCTGATTCAGCATATTGGAAATACTGTTTTTGTAGAATCTGCTAAAAGACATTTGGAAGCCCCCTGAGGCCTATGGGGAAACAGAATAGATATACACCAGATATACACTAGAAAGTAACTCTGTATGAAACTCCTTGATCATGTGTGAATTCATCTCACAGACTTAAATTTTCTTTTTGTTCAGCAGCTTAAAAACACTCATTTTGTAGAATCTGAAAAGGGATATTTGGGAGCTCATTGAGTCCTATGGGGAAAAACCCAATATCACCAGTTAAAAACTTGAAAAATTGTGTCTGTGAAAGTTATTTTTGATGTGTGGGATCATCTCACAGAGTTAAGCTTTTGATTGATTCAGTTGGTTGAAAACACTCTTTTCATAGAATCTGCAAATGGACTTTTGGAAGCGTTTTGAGGAAGATGGGAAAAAATCTATTATCTCCCAATAAAAACTACAAAGAAGCTGTCTGTGAAACTGCTTTGTGATGTGTGGATTCATCTCACAGAGTTAAACCTCTCTGTGATTCACCAGGCTGGAAACACCCTTTTAGTAGTACTGTGAAGGGAAATTTGAGAGCCCATTGAGGTTTATAAGCAAAAACAGAATATCTCCATGTATTTGGGATCCCATTGAGGCCTATGAAGAAAAACTCAATATAAAAACTTGAAAAACATTATCTGTGAAACTGCTTTGTGATGTGTGGATTCATCTCACAGAATTAAGCCTTTTGATTGATTGAGTTAGTTGGAAACACTCTTTTTGTAGAATTCGCAGAGAAACATTTAAGAAGACATTGAGGTCTAAGGGGAAAAAAACGAATATTCCCAGATAAAAAGTAGAAAGAAATTATCTGTGATGCTGTTTTGTGATGGGTGGATTCATCTCACAGAGTTAAACCATTCTTTTGACTCAGCAGGTTGGAAAAACTCCTTTTCTAGAGTCTGCAAAGAAAGATTTGGGAGCCCACTGAGGCCTATGGGGAAAAACAGAATATCCCCAGATAAAAACTAGAAAGTAGCTATCTTTGAAACTGCTTTGTGTTCTGTGGATTCATCTCACAGATTTAAACCTTCCAACTTATTGAGTTGGTTGGAAACACTCTTTCAGCCAATGCTGAAAAACTAAATATCCCAAGATAAAAACTAGAAGGAAGCTATCTGTGAAACTACTTTGTGATATGTGGATTCATCTCTCAGGGTTAAACCTCTATTTTGCCTCAGCAGGATGGAAGCACTCTTTTTGTAGAATCTGGAAAGGGTCATTTGGGAGCCCATTGAAGCCTAAGAAGAGAAACCAAATGTCCCCAGATTAAAAACTAGAAAGAAGCTATCTGTGAAACTGCTTGGTGATGCATGGATTCATTTCACAGAATTAAATGTTTCTTTTGATTCAACAAGTTGGAGAACCTCTCTTTGTAGAATCTGCAAAGGAACATTTGAAATCCTATTGAGGCCTATGAAGATAAACTCTATATCCTTAGATGAAAACTTTAAAAAGGTATTTGTGAAACTTCTTTGTGTTTTGCGGATTCATCTCACAGAATTAAACCTATTGTTTAATACAGCTGGTTGGAAACACTCATTTTGTACAATCTGCAAAGGGACTTATGGTAGCCCATACGAGCATGTGGGAATAAACTGAATATCCCCAAATAAAAACTAGAAACAAGCTATCTGTGAAACTACTTTGTGATGTGAGGATTCATCTGAAATAATTGATCCTTCCTTTTGCTTCATCTTGTTGGAAGCACTCTTATTGTAGAATCTGCAAAATGACATTTTGGAGCCCTTTGAAGCTCATGGGTAAAAACTGAATAATACCAGATAAAAAGTTGGAAGAAGCTATCTGTGAAACTGCTTTAAGATGTGCACATACATCTCACAGGGTTAAACATTTCTTATGATTCACTAGGTTGGAAGTACCCTTTTCATAAAACAGTGGAGGGACATTTGAGAGTACATTGAGGCTTATGAAGAAAAACCGAATATCCCTAAATAAAAACTGGAAAGCAACCATCTGAAACTGCTTTCTGATATATGAATTCATCACACACAGTTAAACCTTTCTTTTCATTCAGCAGGTTGGAAACCGTCTTTCTGTAGAATCTGCAAAGAGACATTTGGGAGCCCTTTGAGGCCTATAAGAAAAATGGAATATACCCAGATAAAAACTAAAAAGAAGCTACCTGTGAAACTGCTCTTTTATGTGTGGATTCATCTCACAGAGTTAAAACTTTCTTTTGTTTCAGCAGGTTTGGAGACACTCTTTTTGCAGAATCAGTGAAGGAACATTTGGGAGCCCATTGCTGCCAATGTTGAAAAAATGAATATCCCCAGTTTATCTGGGGATAACTAGAAAGAAACTATCTGTGAAACTGCTTTGTGTTCTAAGGGTTTATGTCACAGAGTTAAACCTTTCTTTTGATTCAGTGGGTTGATTCTATTTTTTGTAGAATCTGCAAAAAACAATTGGGAGCCCATTGAGGCTTTTGGAGGAAAAGGGAATATCCTCAGATAAAAATAAGAGAGAAGCTATCTGTGAAACTGCTTTTGATGTGTGGAATCATCTCACAGAGTTAAAACTCTCTTTGGATTCAGCTGATTTGGAAACCCTCTTTTTGTAGGATCTGTGGAGGAACATTTAACAGCCCATTGTGGCCTATGGAGAAAAACCAAATATTCCTCGACAAAAACTAGAAAGAAGCTATTTGTGAAACTTCTTGGTGATGTAAAAATTCATCTCAGAGATTTAAGCCTTTTTTTTTGATTCAACAGGTTGGAAACTCTCATTTTGTACAATTTACGAAGGGACATTTTGGATTGCATTGAGACATATGAAGAAAAACCCAATATCTCCAGATAAAAACTGGAAACAAGCTATATGTGAAACTACTTTGTGATGTGTGGATTCATCTCACAGAGTTCAACTTTTCTTTTGATTTAGCAGGTTGGAGAAATTATTTTTGTAGAATTGGTGATGGGACATTTGGGAGTCCATTGAGGCCTATGGGGAAAAACAGAATATCCCCAGATAAACACTAGAAAGAAGCAATCTGTAAAATGGCTTTGTAATGTGCGGATTTATTTCACCGAGTTAAACGTCTCCTGGGATTCAGCAGGTTGGAAACACTCTTTTTGTAGAATTTATGAAGGGACATTTGGGAACCCATTGTGGACTACAGGAGAAAATCAAATATTTCCAAATGAAAACTAGAAAGAAGCTATCTGTGAAACTGCTTGGCAGTGTGAAGATTCATCTCACAGGGTTGAACATTTTTTTGATTCAGTAGATTGGAAACACTCTTTTTGTAGGATCTGTGAAGGGACGTTTTGGTGCCCATTGAGACCTATGGACAAAAATTAAATATCCCTACATAAAAGCTGCAAGGAAGCTATCTATGAAACTGCCTGGTGATGTGTGGATTAATCTCAGAGTTAAACCTTTCTTTGAGTTCAGATGATTGGAAACCCTCTTTTTGTAGATTCTCCAAAGAAACATCTTGGAGCCCATTGAGGCCTGTAGAGAAAAAAAATATATATCCCCAGACAAAAACCAGAAAAAAAATCTATCTGCGAAACTGCTTGGTGATGGGTGGATTCACCAGACAGAGTTAAACCTTTCATTTGATTCAACAGGTTGGAAACACTCTTTTTGTAGAATCTGTGAAGAAACATTTGGGAGCCCACAGAGACCTGTGGGAAAAAAACAATTATCCCCAGAATAAAACTATAAAGAAGCTATTTGTGAAACTGCTTCATGATGTGTAGATTCATCTCACAGAGTTAAACTTTTCTTGGGATTCAGCAGGTTGGAAACACTCTTTTTGTAGAATCTATGAAAGGACATTTGGGAGTCCATTGAGGCCTACAAGGAAAAATCAAATATTGCTAGATAAAAATTACAAGAAGTTATCTGTGAAACTGCTTCATGATGTGTGGATTCATCTCACAAAGTTAAACCTTTCTGTTGAATCAGTAGGTTGGAAACACTCTTTTTGTAGAATCCGTGAAGGTACTTTTGTAAACCAATTGACGTCTATAGAAAAAAAAAAAAGAAACGATTATTCACAGAGAAATACTATAAAGAATATATCTGTGAAACTGCTTTGAGATGTTTGGATTCATCTCACAGAGTTAAACCTTTCTTTTGATTCATCCAGTTGGAATCACTCTTTTTGTAAAATCTGCAAAGGGACATTTTGGAGCTTGTTGAGGCCTATGGGGAAAAACTGAATATCCCCGAATAAAAACTAGAAAGAAGCTGTCTGTTAAACTGTTTTGTGATTTTTGGATTCATATCACAGATTTACAGCTGTCGTTTGTTTCAGCACATTGAAAATACTCTTTTTGTAGAATCTGCAAAAGGAGATTTGGGAGCCGATTCAGGTCTATAGAGAAAAAAAAAAAGAATATCTCCAGAGAAAAATTATGAAGAAGCTATCAGTGAAACTGCTTGGTGATGTCTGGATTCATTTCACAGGGGTAAAACTTTCTTTTGATTCAGCAGGTTGTAAACACTCTTTTTGCAGAATCTGTGAAGGGATATTAGAGAGCCCATTGAAGCCTATGGGGGAAAACAGAGTATTCCCAGATAAAAACTAGAAAGAAGTTTTCTGTGGAACTGCTTTGTGATGTATGGATCCATCTCACATAGTTAAACCTTTCTGTTGATTCAGCAGGTTGACAGCAATGTTTATTGTAGTACCTGCGAAGGGACATTTTGGAGCCCACTCTGGCCTATGAAGAATAACCAAGTATATACAGGCAAAAAAACAAAAGAAGCTATCTATGAAAGTGCTTTATGACGTGTGGATTCATTTCACAGAGATAAAACTTTCTTTTGATTCAGCAGGTTTTAAACACCTTTTTTTGTAGAATCTGTGAAGGGACGTTTCAGAACCCAATGGAGCATGTGGAAAATTATATACTCATATAAAAGCTAGAAAGAAGCTATCTGAGTAACTACTTTGTCATGTGAGGATTGATTTCACAGAGGTGAACCTTTCTTTCATTCAGTGGGTTGGAATCACTTTTTTTTGTAGACTCTCCAAGGGTGATGTGTGGATTTGTCTCTCATAGTTAAACCATTCTTTTGATTCAGCAATTTGAAAACAATCTTTTTATAGAATCTGTGAAAGGCTATTTGGGAACCCATTAAAGCCTATGGGAAAAATATCAAATATCCCCAGATAAAAACTACAAAAAGCTATTTGTGAAACTGCTTGGTGATGTGTGGATTCATCTCACAGAGTTACAACTTACTTTTGATTCAGCAGGTTGGAAGCACTTTTCTGTTTTAGGATTTGTGAGGGGACATTTGGGAGCCAATTGAGGCCTATGGAAATGAAATTTCTGTTGATTCAGCAGTTTGGAGATAATCTTTTTTTGAATCTGCAAAGGGACATATAAGAACCCATTGAGGCCTAAGAGGAAAACAGAATATCCTAAGATAAAAAGTTAGAAAGAAGCTCTCTGTTATACTGTGTAGTAATGTATGAATTCATCTCACAGAGTTAAACCTTACTTTTCATTCAGCAGGTTGGAATCACTTTTTTTGTAGAATATGTTAAGGGACATTTCGGAGTTCATTGAGACCTACGTGGGAAAAACCTAATATTTCCAGATAAAAACTAAAAAGAAACTACCTGTGAAACTGCTTAAAGATCGGAATTCATCTGGCAGAGTTAAACTTTTCCTTAGTTTCAGCAGATTTTAAACACTTTTTTTGTAGAGTCTGTGAAGGGATACTTGGAAGCATATTGAGGTCTATGGGGAAAAAACAGAATATCCCCAGATAAAAACTGGAAAGAAGCTATCTGTGAAACTGCTTTGTGATGTGAGGATTCATCACAGAGATTTAAACCTTTCTTTTGATTCAGCAGATTGGAACACTTCTTTATTATTATTATTATTATTATTATTACTATTATACTTAAAGCTCTAGGGTACATGTGCATAACGTGCAGGTTTGTTACATATGTATACTTGTGCCATGTTGCTGTGCTGCACCCATCAACTCGTCAGCACCCATCAACTCGTCATTTACATCAGGTATAACTCCCAGTGCAATCCCTCCCCCTTTCCCCCCTCCCCATGATAGGCCCCAGTATGTGATGTTCCCCTTCCCGAGTCCAAGTGATCTCATTGTTCAGTTCCCACCTATGAGTGAGAACATGCGGTGTTTGGTTTTCTGTTCTTGTGATAGTTTGCTAAGAATGATGGTTTCCAGCTGCATCCATGTCCCTACAAAGGACACAAATTCATCCTTTTTCATGGCTGCATAGTATTCCATGGTGTATATGTGTCACATTTTCTTAATCCAGTCTGTCACTGATGGACATTTGGGTTGATTCCAAGTCTTTGCTATTGTGAATAGTGCGGCAATAAACATACGTGTGCATGTGTCTTTATAGCAGCATGATTTATAATCCTTTGGGTATAGACCCAGTAATGGGATGGCTGGGTCATATGGTACATCTAGTTCTAGATCCTTGAGGAATCGCCATACTGTTTTCCATAATGGATGAACTAGTTTACAGTCACACCAACAGTGTAAAAGTGTTCCTATTTCTCGACATCCTCTCCAGCAACTGTTGTTTCCTGACTTTTTAATGATCACCATTCTAACTGGTGTGAGATGGTATCTCATTGTGGTTTTGATTTGCATTTCTCTGATGGCCAGTGATGATGAGCATTTTTTCATGTGTCTGTTGGCTGTATGAATGTCTTCTTTTGAGAAATGTCTGTTCACATCCTTTGCCCACTTTTTGATGGGGTTGTTTGTTTTTTTCTTGTAAATTTGTTTGAGTTCTTTGTAGGTTCTGGATATTAGCACTTTGTCAGATGAGTAGATTGCAAAAATGTTCTCCCATTCTGTAGGTTGCCTGTTCACTCTGATGGTAGTTTCTTTTGCTGTGCAGAAGCTCTTTAGTTTAATGAGATCCCATTTATCAATTTTGGCTTTTGTTGTGGTTGCTTTTGGTGTTTTAGACATGAAGTCTTTGCCCATGCCTATGTCCTGAATGGTACTACCTGGGTTTTCCTCTAGGATTTTTATGGTATTAAGTCTAACATTTAAGTCTCTAATCCATCTTGAATTAATTTTCGTATAAGGAGTAAGGAAAGGATCCAGTTTCAGCTTTCTACTTATGGCTAGCCAATTTTCCCAGCACCATTTATTAAATAGGGAATCCTTTCCGCATTTCTTGTTTCTCTCAGGTTTGTCAAAGATCAGATGGCTGTAGATGTGTGGTATTATTTCTGAGAACTCTGTTCTGTTCCATTGGTCTATATCTCTGTTTTGGTACCAGTACCATGCTGTTTTGGTTACTGTAGCCTTGTAGTATAGTTTGAAGTCAGGTAGCGTGATGCCTCCAGCTTTGTTCTTTTGACTTAGGATTGTCTTGGAGATGCGGGCTCTTTTTTGGTTCCCTATGAACTTTAAAGCAGTTTTTTTCCAAATCTGTGAAGAAACCCATTGGTAGCTTGATGGGGATGGCATTGAATCTATAAATTACCTTGGGCAATATGGCCATTTTCATGATATTGATTCTTCCTACCATGAGCATGGTATGTTCTTCCATTTGTTTGTGTCCTCTTTTATTTCACTGAGCAGTGGTTTGTAGTTCTCCTTGAAGAGGTCCTTTACATCCCTTGTAAGTTGGATTCCTAGGTATTTTATTCTCTTTGAAGCAATTGTGAATGGAAGTTCATTCCTGATTTGGCTCTCTGTTTGTCTGTTACTGGTGTATGAGAATGCTTGTGATTTTTGCACATTAATTTTGTATCCTGAGACTTTGCTGAAGTTGCTTATCAGCTTAAGGAGATTTTGGGCTGAGACAATGGGGTTTTCTAAATATACAATCATGTCTTCTGCAAAGAGCGACAATTTGACTTCTTCTTTTCCTAACTGAACACCCTTGATTTCTTTCTCTTGCCTGATTGCCCTAGCCAGAACTTCCAACACTATGTTGAATAGGAGTGGTGAGAGAGGGCATCCCTGTCTTGTGCCAGTTTTCAAAGGGAATTTTTCCAGTTTTTGCCCATTCCGTATGATATTGGCTGTGGGTTTGTCATAAATAGCTCTTATGATTTTGAGATACGTTCCATCAATACCGAATTTATTGAGCGTTTTTAGCATGATGGACTGTTGAATTTTGTCAAAAGCCTTTTCTGCATCTATTGAGATAATCATGTGGTTCTTGTTTTTGTTTCTGTTTATATGCTGGATTACATTTATTGATTTGCGAATGTTGAACGAGCCTTGCCTCCCAGGGATGAAGCCCACTTGATCATGGTGGATAAGCTTTTTGATGTTCTGCTGAATCTGGTTTGCCAGTATTTTATTGAGGATTTTTGCATTGATGTTCATCAGGAATATTGGTCTAAAATTCTCTTTTATTGTTGTGTCTCTGCCAGCTTTTGTATCAGGATGATGTTGGCCTCATAAAATGAGTTAGGGAGGATTCCCTCTTTTTCTATTGATTGGAATAGTTTCAGAAGGAATGGTACCAGCTCCTCCTTGTACTTCTGGAAGAATTCAGCTGTGAATCCATCTGGTCCTGGACTTTCTTTGGTTGGTAGGCTATTAATCATTGCCTCAATTTCAGAGCCTGCTATTGGTCTATTCAGGGATTCAACTTCTTCCTGGTTTAGTCTTGGGAGAGTGTAAGTGTCCAGGAAATTATCCATTTCTTCTAGATTTTCCACTTTATTTGCATAGAGGTGTTTGTAGTATTCTCTGATGGTAGTTTGTATTTCTGTGGGGTCAGTGGTGATATCCCCTTTATCATTTTTTATTGCATCTAATTGATTCTTCTCTCTTTTCTTCTTTATTAGTCTTGCTAGCGGTCTATCAATTATGTTGATCTTTTCAAAAAACCAACTCTTGGATTCATTGATTTTTTGGAGGGTTTTTTGTGTCTCTATCTTCTTTAGTTCTGCTCTGATCTTAGTTATTTCTTGCCTTCTGCTAGCTTTTGAATGTGTTTGCTCTTGCTTCTCTAGTTCTTTTAATTGTGATGTTAGAGTGTCAATTTTAGATCTTTCCTGCTTTCTCTTGTGGGCATTTAGTGCTCTAAATTTCCCTCTGCACACTGCTTTAAATGTGTCCCAGAGATACTGGTATGTTGTATCTTTGTTCTCATTGGTTACAAAGAACATCTTTATTTCTGCCTTCATTTCGTTATGTACCCAGTAGTCATTCAGGAGCAGGTTGTTCAGTTTCCATGTAGTTGAGCAGTTTTGATTGAGTTTCTCAGTCCTGAGTTCTAGTTTGATTGCACTGTGGTCTGAGGGACAGTTTGTTAAAATTTCTGTTCTTGTACATTTGCTGAGGAGTGCTTTACTTCCAATTATGTGGTCAATTTTGGAGTAAGTGCGATGTGGTGCTGAGAAGAATGTATATTCTGTTGATTTGGGGTGGAGAGTTCTATAGATGTCTATTAGGTCTGCTTGCTGCAGAGATGAGTTCAATTCCTGGATATCCTTGTTAACTTTCTGTCTCGTTGATCTGTCTAATGTTGACAGTGGTGTGTTGAAGTCTCCCATTAGTATTTTATGGGAGTCTAAGTCTCTTTGTAAGTCTCTAAGGACTTGCTTTATGAATCTGGGTGCTCCTGTATTGGGTGCATATATATTTAGGATAGTTAGCTCTTCCTGTTGAATTGATCCCTTTACCATTATGTAATGGCCTTCTTTGTCTCTTTTGATCTTTGATGGTTTAAAGTCTGTTTTATCAGAGACTAGGATTTGTAACCCCTGCTTTTTTTTGTTCCCCATTTGCTTGGTAAATCTTCCTCCATCCCTTTATTTTGAGCCTATGTATGTCTCTGCATGTGAGATGGGTCTCCTGAATACAGCAGACTGATGGGTCTTGACTCTTTATCCAGTTTGCCAGTCTGCGTCTTTTAATTGGAGCATTTAGTCCATTTACATTTAAGGTTAAGATTGTTATGTGTGAACTTGATCCTGCCATTATGATATTAACTGGTTATTTTGCTCGTTAGTTGATGCAGTTTCTTCCTAGCCTCGATGGTCTTTACATTTTGGCATTTTTTTGCAATGGCTGGTACCGTTTGTTCCTTTCCAAAATTTCGTGCTTCCTTCAGGGTCTCTTGTAAGGCAGGCCTAGTGGTGACAAAATCTCTAAGCATTTGCTTGTCTGTAAAGGATTTTATTTCTCCTTCACTTATGAAACTTAGTTTGGCTGGATATGAAATTCTGGGTTTAAAATTCTTTTCTTTAAGAATGTTGAATATTGGGCCCCACTCTCTTCTGGCTTGGAGAGTTTCTGCCGAGAGATCTGCTGTTAGTCTGATGGGCTTCCCTTTGTGGGTAACCCGACCTTTCTCTCTGGCTGCCCTTAAGATTTTTTCCTTCATTTCAACTTTGGTGAATCTGGCAATTATGTATCTTGGAATTGCTTTTCTGGACGAGTATCTTTGTGGCGTTCTCTGTATTTCCTGGATTTGAATGTTGGCCTGCCCTACTAGGTTGGTGAAGTTCTGAATGATATCCTGAAGAGTGTTTTCCAACTTGGTTCCATTTTCCCCCTCACTTTCAGCACCCCAATCAGACGTAGATTTGGTCTTTTTACATAATCCCATCCTTCTTGCAGGCTTTGTTCATTTCTTTTTCTTCTTTTTTCTTTTGGTTTCTCTTCTCACCTCATTTCATTCATTTGATCCTCAATTTCTGATACTCTTTCTTCCAGTTGATCGAGTCGGTTACTGAAGCTTATGCATTTGTCACGTATTTCTCGTGTCATGGTTTTCATCTCTGTCATTTCGTTTATGACCTTCTCTGCATTAATTACTCTAGCTATCAATTCTTCCACTTTTTTTCCAAGATTTTTAGTTTCTTTGTGCTGGGTACGTAATTCCTCCTTTAGCTCTGAGAAGTTTGATAGACTGAAGCCTTCTTCTCTCATCTCATCAAAGTCATTCTCCATCCAGCTTTGATCCGTTGCTGGCGATGAGCTGCACTCCTTTGCCGGGGGAGATGCGCTGTTATTTTTTGAATTTCCAGCTTTTCTGCTCTGCTTTTTCCCCATCTTTGTGGTTTTATCTGCCTCTGGTCTTTGACGATGGTGACATACTGATGGGGTTTTGGTGTAGGTGTCCTTCCTATTTCATAGTTTTCCCTCTAACAATCAGGACCCTCAGCTGTAGGTCTGTTGGAGATTGCTTGAGGTCCACTCCAGACCCTGTTTGCCTGGGTATCAGCAGCAGAGGCTGCAGAAGATAGAATATTGCTGGACACCGAGTGTACCTGCCTGATTCTTGCTTTGGAAGCTTCCTCTCAGGGATGTACTCCATCCTGTGAGGTGTGGGGTGTCAGATTGCCCCAGTGGTGGATGTCTTCCAGTTAGACTACTCAGGGGTCAGGGACCCACTTGAGCAGGCAGTCTGTCCGTTCTCAGATCTCATCCTCTGTGTTGGGAGATCCACTGCTCTCTTCAAAGCTGTCAGACAGAGTCGTTTGTGTCTGCAGAGGTTTCTCCTGCTTTTGTTATTGTTTACTGTGCCCTGTCCCCAGAATTAGAGTCTACAGAGACAGGCAGGTTTCCTTGAGCTGCTGTGAGCTCCACTCAGTTCGAGCTTCCCAGCGGCTTTGTTTACCTACTTAAGCCTCAGCAATGGCAGGTGGCCCTCCCCAAGCCTCGCTGCTGCTTTGTGGGTAGATTGTAGAGTGCTGTGCTAGCAATGAGGGAGGCTCCGTGGGCGTGAGTCTCACCCGGCCAGGTGTGGGATATAATCTCCTGGTGTGCCCGTTTGCTTAAAGCCCAGTATTGGGGTGGGAGTTACCCGATTTTCCAGGTGTTGTGTGTCTCAGTTCCCCTGGCTAGGAAAAGGGATTCCCTTACCCCTTGCGCTTCCAAGTGAGGCGATGCCTCGCCCTGCTTCAGCTCTCACTCGTCTGGCTGCAACAGCTGACCAGCACCAATTGTCCGGCACCCCCTAGTGAGATGATCCCAGTACCTGAGTTGAAAATGCAGAAATCGCCAGTCTTCTGTGTCACTTGCGCTGGGAGTTGGAGACTGGAGCTGTTCCTATTCAGCCATCTTGCTCCGTCCCCTCACTCGGAACACTTCTTTTGTAGAATCTATGAAAGAACATTTGGGATCCCATTCTGGCCTATGGGGAATAAGAGAATATCCCCAGAGAAAAACTAGAAAGAAACTGTCTAAGAAACTGCTTGGTGGTATGAGGATTCATCTCTGAGAGACAAACCTTTCTTTTGATTCAGCAGGTTGGAAACACTCCTTTAGTATAATCTGTGAAGAAACCGTTGAAAACCCATTGAGGCCTATGGGGAAAATTGAATATCCTCAGGTAAAAACTAAAAAGAAACTATCTGTGAAATTGTTTTGTCATTTGTGGATTCACCTCAGAGAGATAAACCATACTTTTGATTCAGCAGGTTGAAAATCCTTTGTAGAATCTGCAAAGGGACATTTAAGAACCCATTGACCCTATAAGGAAAACCGAGTATCTGCAGATATAAACTAGAAAGAAGCTGACTGTGAAACTGCTTGGTGATGTGTGGATTCATCTGAAAGAATGAATACTTTTTCTAATTCAGCAGAATGTAAAGACTATTTTTGTAGCATCTGCATAGAGATGATTGGAAGCCCATTGAGTACTAAGAGGAAACACATAATATACCCAGATAAAAACTAGAAAGATGCTGTCTTTGAATGTCCTTTTGATTCAACAGATTGGACACACTTGTTTTGTAGAAACTACAAAGGGACTTTTGGGAACTCTTTAGGCCTATGGGAAAAAAACGAATATCATCAGATGACCACTAGAAACAAGCGATATGTGAAACTGCCAGGTTCAAAATATTTTTTTTTTTGTAGAATCTCTGAAAGGACATTTGGGAGCCCATTTAAGCCTATGGGGAAAAAGCAAATATTCCCAGATAAAAACTAGAAAGTAGGTATCTGTGGTACTGCTTGGTAACCTGCAGATTCATCGCACATAGTTAAACCTTTCTTTTGATTAAGCGGGTTGAAAACAATTGTTTTATTGAATCTGTGAAAGAACATTTGGGAACCAATGAAGGCCTATTGGAAAAAATCAAATATCCCCAGATAAAATCTAGAAAGAAGCTATCTGGAAAACTGCTTGATGATGTGTGGATCCATCTCAGAGAGTTAAACCTTTCTTTTGAATCAGCTGTTTGGAAACACTATTTTTGTAGAATCTGTGAAGGGACATTTGGGAACCCTTTGAGGCCTATGGGGAAAAAAATGAATATCCCCAGGTAAATAATAGAAATAAGCTTTCTGTGAAACTGCTTGGTGATGTGTTTATTCAACTCACAGAGTTAAACCTTTGTTTTGATTCAGAAGGCTGGAAACAGTCTTTTTGTAGAACCTGCAAAGGCACATTTGGGAGCACATTGAGACCAATGAGGAAAGATTGAATATCCCAAGATAAATACTAGAAAAAAGCTATCTGTGAAACTGTTTGTTGATGTGTGGATTCATCTCACAGAGGTAAATCTTTATTTTGATTCAGCACCTTGGAAACACTCTTTTTGTAGAATATACAAAGGGCATTTTGGAGCCCTTTGAGGACTATCAGAAAACATTGAACATCCCCAGATGAAAACCAGAAAGAAGCTACTGAGAACCTTCTTGTTGATGTGTGGAATCATCTCACAGAGTTAAACCTTTCTTTTGATTCATTAGGTTGGAAACACTCTTTTTGTAGAATCTTCAAAGGGACTTTTCAGACCCCATTGCTGCATATGGGAAAAAAACGAATATCCTCAGATAAAAACTAGGAAGAAGCTATCTGTGAAACTGCTTCATGATGTGTGGATTCATCTCACATTCATCTCACAGAGTTGAACCTTTCTTTACATTCGGTAGACTTGAAACAGTCCTTTTGTAGAATGTGTGAGGGGACATTTGGGAGCCCATGGTGGCCTGTGGGGAAAAACAAAATATCTTGACATAAAAACTAGAAAGAAGCTATCTGTGAAACTTCTTTGTGATGTGTGAATTCATCTCGCTGATTTGAACTTTTCTTTTCATTCAGCACGTTTGAAACAATCTTTTTGCAGAATCTGCAAAGGGATACTTCAGGGTCCATTGTGGCCTATAGGGAAAAACTGCACATCCCCAGATACAAACTAGAAAGTAGCTATATGCAAAACTGTTTGTTGATGTGTGGATTCATCTAACAGTGTTAAACATTTCCTTTGATTCAGCAGATTGGAAATACTCTTTTTGTAAAATCTGGAAAGGGACATTTGGGAGCCCATTGAGGCCTATTGGGAATAGTCCAACGAATCCCAGATAAAAACTAGAAAGAAGGTAACTGTGAAACTGCTTCATGATGTGTGGATTCATCTCACAGTGTTAAACCTTTTTTTATTTAGTAGGATAGAAACACTCTTTTTGTAGAATCTGCAAAGGGAACTTCGGGAGCCCATTGAGTCCTGTGGGGAAAAAATAAATACCTTAAGATAAAATATAGAAAGAAGTTTTCTGTGAAATTGCTTTTTGATGTCTGGATCCATGTAAGAGAGTTAAAACTTTCTTTTGAATCAGCTGTTTGGAAACACTATTTTTGTAGAATCTGTGAAGGGACATTTTTGAGCTTATTGAAGCCTATGGGGAAAAACCGAATATCCTCAGATAAAAGCTAGAAGGAAGATATCTGTGAAACTTCTTGGTGATATGTGGATTATGCTCATAGAGTTAAACCTTTCTTTTGATTCAGCAGGTTGGAAACACCTTTTTGTAGAATCTGCAAAAGGATATTTGGGAGCCCATTGAAGCATATGGGGAAAAAGCTAACATCCAAAGATAAAAACTAGAAAGAAGCTATCTGTGAAACTCCTTGGTGATGTGTAGACTCGTCTCACACAGTTAAACCTTTTCTTTGATTCAGCAGGTTGGAAACACTGTTTTTGTAGTTTCTGCTAACAAACATTTCAAAGCCCTTTGAAGCCTATGGGGAAAAAAGAAACATTCCCAGATTAAAACTAGAAAGAACCAATGTGTGAAACTGCTTTGTGATTTGTGGATTCATCTCAAAGAGATAAACCTTTCTTTTTATTCATCAAGTTAAAAAGACTCTTTCTGTATAATCTGAGAAGGGACATTTAATGGTCCATTGAGGCTTAGGTTTAAAAACCTAAAATTCCCAGATACATACTAGAAAAAAAAAGCCGTCTGTGAAACTTCTTGATGATGTGTGGATCCATCTCATAAAGTTAAACGTTTCTTTTAATTCAGCTGGTTGGAAACACTTTTTTTGTAGAATCTGTGAAGAGACTTTTCGGAGCCCATTGTGTCCTAAGGGGAAAAACTGAATTTCCCCGTATAAAACCTAGAAAGAAACTATCTGTGAAACTGCTTTGTGTTGTGTCTATTACTTTCACAGAGTTAAGCCTTTCTATTAATTCAGCAGGTTAAAAACACTTTTTTTTGTAGGATTTGCGAAAGGACATTTGGGAGCCCAAAGAGGCCTAGGGGGAAAAAATATCGCCACATATAAAGTAGAAAGAAGCTATCAGTGAAAATGCTTCTTTATGTCTGGATTCATCTCACAGAAGTAAACGTTTATTTTGATTCAGCAGGTAGAAAACACTCTTTTTGGTGGGTCTGCAAAGGCACTTTGGGAGCACATTGAGGAGTAGGGGGAAAAAGCAAATATTTCAAGATAAAAACTATAAAGAATGTATCTGTGAAACTTCTTGGTTTTGTGTGGATGTATCTCACAGAGTTAAACTTCTCTTTTGATTCAGCAGACTGGAAACATTCTTTTGTAGAATATGCAAAGGGACATTTGGAAACCCATTGAGGACTATGGAAAATACCACATATCCTAACAGAAAAACTAGAAAAAAGTTATCTGTGAAACTACTTGGTGATGTGTACATTCATCTCACAGGGTTAAACCTTTCGTTTGATTCAGGAGGTGGAAAGCACTTTTTTTTGAAGAATCTGTGAAGGAACATTTGGGAGCCCATTGGGGTTCTTGGGGAAAAAAAAATATCCCCAGATAAAAATCAGAAAGAAACTGTATGTGAAACTGCTTAGTGATGTGTGGATTCATCTCACAGAGTTAAACTTCTTTTTTGATTCATCAGGTTAGAAAAACTTTTTCTAGAATCTGTGAGGGGACATTTGAGAGCCCATTGAGGCCTATGAAAAAAAAAAAAGGAATATCCCCTGATAAAAAGTAGAAAGAGGCTATCTGTGAATCTGTTTGGTGATGTGTGGATTCATCTCACAGAGTTAAACTTTTCTTTTGATTCAGCAGGTCGGAAACACTCTTTTTGTACAATCCTTGAAAGGACATTTGGGAGTCCCTATGAGAAAAAAGTAAATATCCCCAGATAAAAACATGAAAGAAGCTATCTGTGAAGGTAATTGGTGATGTGTGAATTAATATCACAGAGTTACACCTTTCATTTGATTCAGCAGGTTTTAAACACTCTTTTTGTAGAATCTGAGAAGAAACATTTGGGAGCACAGTGTGTATAAACGGAAAAACAATATCCCCAGATAAAAACTAGACAGAAGCTACCCATAAAACCACTTGGTGATGTGTAGATTAATTTAGCACAGTTAAAACTCTGTGTTGATTCAGCAAGTTGGATACACTCCTTTTACAGTATGTGTGAAAATACATTTGGGAGCCCATTGAGGTCTATGAAGGAAAACCAAATATACCCAGAGAAAAACTAGAAAGAAGCTATCTATTAAAATGTGAAACTTCTTGGTGAGGTGTGGTTTCATCTCACAGAGTTAAAACTTTCTTTTGATTCAGCAGATTGGAAAACACCTTTTTGTATAATCTGTGAATGGACATTTGAGATCCTATTGAGGCTTATGGGGAAAAACCGAATATCTATAGATAAAAGCTAGGAAGAGCCTATCTGTGAAATTACTTCATGATGTGTGTATTTATCTCACAGAGTTAAACTTTTCATTTGATTCAGAAGGTTTAAAACACACTTACTGTAGAATCTGTGAAGGGACATTTGGGAGACTATTGCAGTCTATGGGGAAAAACCAAATATCCCCAGATGAAAACTAGAAACAAGCTATCTGTGTAACTGCTGGGTGATGCGTGGATTCACATCAAAGAGTTAAACCTATCTTTTGATTCAGCAGGTTGGAAACACTCTTTCTCTAGAATCTGTGAAGAGATGTTTGAGAACCCATTGAGGTCTATGGGGAAAAATGGAATATCCCCAGATGAAAACTATAAAGAAGCTTTCTGTGAAACTCTTTTGTGATGTGTAAATTCATTTCACAGAATTAAACATTACTTTAGATTCGGTAGTTTCAAAACACTCTTTTTGTGGAATCTGTGAAGGGACAATTGGGATTGCATTGAGGCCTATGAAGAAAAACAGAATATCCCCAGATAAAAAATAGAAAGAAGCTGCCTGTGAAACAACTTGCTGATGTGTGGAATCAATTCACAAAGCTAAACCATTCTTTTGATTCAGTATGTTGGAAACACTCTTTTGGTAGAATCTGTGAAGGGACAGTTGGGAGCCCATTGATACTAATGGGGATGTACAAAATATCCCCAGATAAAAATTAGAAGGAAGCTGAATGTGAAACTGCTTGGTGATGTGCGGATTCATCTCATAGATTTCAACCTTTCTTTTGATTCAGTAGATTGGAATAACTGTTTTTGTAGAATCTGCTAAGGGACATTTGGGAGTCCATTGAGGCCTACAGGGAAAAACAAAATATCCCCAGATAAAAACTAGAAAGAAACAATATGTGAAACTGATTAGTGATGTGAAGATTCATCTCACAGAATTAAACATTTATTTTGATTCAGCAGATTGGAAAGACCCTTTTTGTGGAATCTGTGAAGGGTCCTTTGGTAGCAGACTAAGGCCAATGCAGAAGAAGTGAATATGCCCAGAATCAAACAAGGAAGTAGTTACGTGTGAAACTTCTTGGTCATGTGTATATTCATCTCACAGAGGTAAACCATTCTTTTGATTCTGCAGGTTGAAACACTCTTTTGGTAAAATCTGTGAAGGGACACTTGGGACCCCATTGAGACCTATGGCTAAAAACCAATATCCCCAGATAAAAACTAGGAAGAAGCTATCTGTGAAACTATTTGGTGATGTGTTGAGGTATCTTGCAGAGTTAAAACTTTCCTTTCATTCAGCAGATTGGAGACAATTGTTTTCTTATAATTTGTGAAGGGACATTTGGGAGCCAATGATACCAATGTGGAACAAAGAATATCCTCAGACAAAAACTAAAAGAAGCTGTCTGTGAAACTGCTTGGTGATGTGTGGATTTATCTCACAAAGTTATAACTTTCTTTGATTCAGCAAATTGGAAATACTTCTTTTGTAGAATCTGCAAAGGGACATTTGAGAGCCCACTGGGGCCTCTGGAAAAAAATGAATATCCCCAGATGAAAACTAGAAAGAAGCTATCTTTGACACTGCTTGGTGATGTGTAGATTCACCTCACAAAGTTAAACTTTTCTTTTGATTCAGGAGGTTGGAAACACTCATTTTGTAGAATCTGCAAAGGGACATTTGGGAGTTCATTGCAGCCTATGGGGAAAACTAAATATCCCCATATAAAAACTGGAAAGAAGCTATATGTCAAACCAGTTGATGATGTGTGGATTCGTCTCACAGAGTTAAACCTTTTTTTTTGATTCAGCAGGTTGGAAACATTCTTTTTGTAGAATCTGTGAAGGTACATTTGGGAGCCCGTTGAGGCCTGTGAGGAATAACCAAATATCCCCAGATAAAAAGTAGAAAGAAGCAGAGTTACAAGACAACATTTTGTTAGAATCTGCAAAGGTACTTATCAGAGCCCATTGAGACCTATGGAGAGAAACCAAATATCCCCACACATAAAGAAGAAAGAGTCTGTCTTTGAAACTGCTTTGTGCCTTCACCTCACAGAGATAAATCTTTCTTTTGAAACAGCAGTTTGGAAACACTTTTTTTGTCCATTCTACAAATGGACATTTAGGAGCTCTTTGGGGCCAATGACCAAAAATTAAATATCTCAGGATAAAAACTAGAAGGAAGCTATCTGAGAAGCCACTTTGTGATGTGACCATTTTAACTCTCACAGAGTTAAAATTGTGTTTTCATTCAGCATATGGAAACACTGTTTTTGTAAAATTTGCAAAAGGATATTTTAGAGCAAATTGAGGCCTATGAAGAAAAGGAAATATCTTCAGATAAAAACTAGAAAGAAGCTTTCTGAAAAACTTTGTGATGTGCACATTCATCTCACAGAGTTAATTTTTTTTTTTTTAAATCAGCAGTTTGGAAACATTGTTTTGTCCATTCTGTGAAATCACATGTGGGAGCTCATTGAGGCCAAAGGTGAAAAAGCGAATATACCAGGATAAAAACTAGAAGGAAGCTATCTGAGAAACTGCTTTGTGACGTCTGCATTCATCTCAGAGAGATAAAACTTGCTTTACATTCAGCAGGTAGGGAACTCTGTTTTTGTCCATTCTGCGAATAGACATTTGTGACTTCCTTGAGGCCAAAGGCAAAAAAGCAAATATCCTAGGATAAAAACTAGAAGGAAGCTATTTGAGAAACTGCTTTGTGATGTGTGCATTCATCTCTCAGAGTTAAACATTTCTTTTCATTCTGCAGCTTAGAAGTACTGTTTTTATAGAATCTGTGGAGAGATATTTTGGAGCTCATTGAGGTCAATAACAAAAAATTGAATATTCCAAGATAAAAACTAGAAGGAGGCTGTCTGAGAAACCAGTTTGTGTTATGTGTGTTCATCTCGAAAAGTTAAAAATTTATTTTCTTTCAGCAGTTTGAAAACACTTTTTTTGTAGAATCTGCAAAAGGGATACTTGGGATTGCATTGAGGCCTATGGTGAAAAAGAAAGTATCTTCAGATAAAACTAGAAAGAAACCTCTGAGAAATCACTTTGTGATGTGTACATTCATCTCATAGAGTTAAAACTTTCTTTTCATTCAGCACTTTGGAAACACTGTTTTTGTAGAATCTGCAAAGGGATATTTGGGGGTGTGTTGAGGCCTATGGTGAAAAACAAAATATCTTCAGATAAAAACTAGAAAGAAACTTTCTGAGAAACTACTTTGTGATATGTCCATTCATTCCATTAAAACTTTCTTGTTATTCAGCAATTTGGAAACACTGTTTTTGTCTATTTTGCAAATGGACATTTTGGAGCTCATTCAGAGCAAAGGCTAAAAAATGAATACAACAGGATAAAAAGTAGAAGGAGGCGATCAGAGAAACCATTTTGTGATCAGTGCATTCACCACACAGAGTTAATCCTTTCTTTTCATTCAACAGCTTGGAAACACTGTTTTTGTAGAATCTGTGAAGGTATATTTGGGAGCACATTGAGGTCTCTGGTGAAAACGGATGTATCTTCAGATAAACACTAGAAAGAAACTTTATGGTAAACTGCTTTGTGATGTGTGCAATCATCTCACAAAGTTAAACAATCCTTTTGATGGAGCAGTTTGGATACAGAGTTTTTGTTCATTATGTGAATTCACATTTGGGAGTTCATTGAGGTCAATGGTGGAAAAGGAATATCCCAGGATAAAAACTAGAAGAAAGTTATCTGAGGAACCACTTTGCAATGTGTGCATTCATCCTGAGGAGTTAAAACTTTCTTTTCGATTTTGGGGCGGAGCAAGATGGCCGAATAGGAACAGCTCCAGTCTCCAACTCCCAGCGCTAGCGACACAGAAGACTGGCGATTTCTGCATTTTCAACTGAGGTACTGGGTTCATCTCACTGGGGAGTGCCAGACGATCGGTGCTGGTCGGCTGCTGCAGCCCGACCAGCGAGAGCTGAAGCAGGGCGAGGCATTGCCTCACCTGGAAAGCGCAAGGGGGAAGGGAATCCCTTTTCCTAGCCAGGGGAACTGAGACACACAACACCTGGAAAATCGGGTAACTCCCACCCCAATACTGCGCTTTAAGCAGACAGGCACACCAGGAGATCATATCCCACACCTGGCCGGGAGTGTCCCACACCCACGGAGCCTCCCTCATTGCTAGCACAGCAGTCTGTGATCTACCGGCAAGGCAGCAGCGAGGCTGGGGGAGGGGCGCCCGCCATTGCTGAGGCTTAAGTAGGTAAACAAAGCTGCTGGGAAGCTCGAACTGGGTGGAGCTCACAGCAGCTCAAGGAAACCTGCCTGTCTCTGTAGACTCCACCTCTGGGGACAGGGCACAGTAAATAATAACAAACGCAGCAGCTCTGCAGACGCAAACGACTCTGTCTGACAGCTTTGAAGAGAGCAGTGGATCTCCCAACACGGAGGTTGAGATCTGAGAAGGGACAGACTCCCTGCTCAAGTGGGTCCCTGACCCCTGAGTAGCCTAACTGGGAGACATCCCCCACTAGGGGCAGTCTGACACCCCACACCTCACAGGGTGGAGTACACCCCTGAGAGGAAGATTCCAAAGCAAGAATCAGACAGGTACACTCGCTGTTCAGAAATATTCTATCTTCTGCAGCCTCTGCTGCTGATACCCAGGCAAACAGGGTCTGGAGTGGACCTCAAGCAATCTCCTACAGCTACAACCTACAGCTGAGGATCCTGACTGTTAGAAGGAAAACTATCAAACAGCAAGGACACCTACACCAAAACCCCATCAGTACATCACCATCATCAAAGACCAGAGGCAGATAAAACCACAAAGATGGGGAGAAAGCAGGGCAGAAAAGCTGGAAATTCAAAAAATAAGAGCGCATCTCCCCCGGCAAAGGAGCGCAGCTCATCGCCAGCAACGGATCAAAGCTGGACGGAGAATGACTTCGACGAGATGAGAGAAGAAGGCTTCAGTCCATCAAATTTCTCAGAGCTAAAGGAGGAATTACGTACCCAGCGCAAAGAAACTAAAAATCTTGAAAAAAAAGTGGAAGAATTGATGGCTAGAGTAATTAATGCAGAGAAGCTCACAAACGAAATGAAAGAGACGAAAACCATGGCACGAGAAATACGTGACAAATGCACAAGCTTCAGTAACCGTCTCGATCAACTGGAAGAAAGAATGTCAGCGATGGAGGATCAAATGAATGAAATGAAGCGAGAAGAGAAACCAAAAGAAAAAAGAAGAAAAAGAAATGAACAAAGCCTGCAAGAAGTATGGGATTATGTAAAAAGACCAAATCTACGTCTGATTGGGGTGCCTGAAAGTGAGGGGGAAAATGGAACCAAGTTGGAAAACACTCTTCAGGATATCATCCAGGAGAACTTCCCCAACCTAGTAGGGCAGGCCAACATTCAAATCCAGGAAATACAGAGAACGCCACAAAGATACTCCTCGAGAAGAGCAACTCCAAGACACATAATTGCCAGATTCACCAAAGTTGAAATGAAGGAAAAAATCTTAAGGGCAGCCAGAGAGAAAGGTCGGGTTACCCACAAAGGGAAGCCCATCAGACTAACAGCAGATCTCTCGGCAGAAACTCTTCAAGCCAGAAGAGAGTGGGGGCCAATATTCAACATTCTTAAAGAAAAGAATTTTAAACCCAGAATTTTATATCCAGCCAAACTAAGTTTCATAAGTGAAGGAGAAATAAAATCCTTTACAGATAAGCAAATGCTTAGAGATTTTGTCACCACTAGGCCTGCCTTACAAGAGACCCTGAAGGAAGCACTAAACATGGAAAGGAACAACCGGTACCAGCCATTGCAAAAACATGCCAAAATGTAAAGACCATCAAGGCTAGGAAGAAACTGCATCAACTAACGAGCAAAATCACCAGTTAATATCATAATGGCAGGATCAAGTTCACACATAACAATCTTAACCTTAAATGTAAATGGACTAAATGCTCCAATTAAAAGACACAGACTGGCAAACTGGATAAAGAGTCAAGACCCATCAGTCTGCTGTATTCAGGAGACCCATCTCACACGCAGAGACATACATAGGCTCAAAATAAAGGGATGGAGGAAGATTTACCAAGCAAATGGAGAACACAAAAAAGCGGGGGTTGCAATACTAGTCTCTGATAAAACAGACTTTAAACCATCAAAGATCAAAAGAGACAAAGAAGGCCATTACATAATGGTAAAGGGATCAATTCAACAGGAAGAGCTAACTCTCCTAAATATATATGCACCCAATACAGGAGCACCCAGATTCATAAAGCAAGTCCTTAGAGACTTACAAAGAGACTTAGACTCCCATACAATAATAATGGGAGACTTCAACACTCCACTGTCAACATTAGACAGATCAACGAGACAGAAAGTTAACAAGGATATCCAGGAATTGAACTCATCTCTGCAGCAAGCAGACCTAATAGACATCTATAGAACTCTCCACCCCAAATCAACAGAATATACATTCTTCTCAGCACCACATCGTACTTACTCCAAAATTGACCACATAATCGGAAGTAAAGCACTCCTCAGCAAATGTGCAAGAACAGAAATTATAACAAACTGTCTCTCAGACCACAGTGCAATCAAATTAGAACTCAGGACTAAGAAACTCAATCAAAACCGCTCAACTACATGGAAACTGAACAACCTGCTCCTGAATGACTACTGGGTACATAACGAAATGAAGGCAGAAATAAAGATGTTCTTTGAAACCAATGAGAACAAAGATACAACATACCAGAATCTCTGGGACACATTTAAAGCAGTGTGTAGAGGGAAATTTATAGCACTAAATGCCCACAAGAGAAAGCAGGAAAGATCTAAAATTGACACTCTAATATCGCAATTAAAAGAACTAGAGAAGCAAGAGCAAACACATTCGAAAGCTAGCAGAAGGCAAGAAATAACTAAGATCAGAGCAGAACTGAAGGAGATAGAGACACAAAAAACCCTCCAAAAAATCAATGAATCCAGGAGTTGGTTTTTTGAAAAGATCAACAAAATTGACAGACCACTAGCAAGACTAATAAAGAAGAAAAGAGAGAAGAATCAAATCGACGCAATTAAAAATGATAAAGGGGATATCACCACCGACCCCACAGAAATACAAACTACCATCAGAGAATACTATAAACACCTCTACGCAAATAAACTGGAAAATCTAGAAGAAATGGATAATTTCCTGGACACTTACACTCTTCCAAGACTAAACCAGGAAGAAGTTGAATCCCTGAATAGACCAATAGTAGGCTCTGAAATTGAGGCAATAATTAATAGCCTACCAACCAAAAAAAGTCCAGGACCAGATGGATTCACAGCTGAATTCTACCAGAGGTACAAGGAGGAGCTGGTACCATTCCTTCTGAAACTATTCCAATCAATAGAAAAAGAGGGAATCCTCCCTAACTCATTTTATGAGGCCAACATCATCCTGATACCAAAGCCTGGCAGAGACACAACAAAAAAAGAGAATTTTAGACCAATATCCCTGATGAACATCGATGCAAAAATCCTCAATAAAATACTGGCAAACCGGATTCAGCAGCACATCAAAAAGCTTATCCACCATGATCAAGTGGGCTTCATCCCTGGGATGCAAGGCTGGTTCAACATTCGCAAATCAATAAACATAATCCAGCATATAAACAGAACCAAAGACAAGAACCACATCATTATCTCAATAGATGCAGAAAAGGCTTTTGACAAAATTCAACAGCCCTTCATGCTAAAAACGCTCAATAAATTCGGTATTGATGGAACGTACCTCAAAATAATAAGAGCTATTTATGACAAACCCACAGCCAATATCATAATGAATGGGCAAAAACTGGAAAAATTCCCTTTGAAAACTGGCACAAGACAGGGATGCCCTCTCTCACCACTCCTATTCAACATAGTGTTGGAAGTTCTGGCTAGGGCAATCAGGCAAGAGAAAGAAATCAAGGGGATTCAGTTAGGAAAAGAAGAAGTCAAATTGTCCCTGTTTGCAGTCGACATGATTGTATATTTAGAAAACCCCATTGTCTCAGCCCAAAATCTCCTTAAGCTGATCAGCAACTTCAGCAAAGTCTCAGGATACAAAATTAATGTGCAAAAATCACAAGCATTCTTATACACCAGTGACAGTCAAACAGAGAGCCAAATCAGGAATGAACTTCCATTCACAATTGCTTCAAAGAGAATAAAATACCTAGGAATCCAACTTACAAGGGATGTAAAGGACCTCTTCAAGGAGAACTACAAACCACTGCTCAGTGAAATCAAAGAGGACACAAACAAATGGAAGAACATACCATGCTCATGGATAGGAAGAATCAATATCGTGAAAATGGCCATACTGCCCAAGGTAATTTATAGATGCAATGCCATCCCCATCAAGCTACCAATGAGCTTCTTCACAGAATTGGAAAAAACTGCTTTAAAGTTCATATGGAACCAAAAAAGAGCCCGCATCTCCAAGACAATCCTAAGTCAAAAGAACAAAGCTGGAGGCATCACGCTACCTGACTTCAAACTCTACTACAAGGCTACAGTAACCAAAACAGCATGGTACTGGTACCAAAACAGAGATATAGACCAATGGAACAGAACAGAGTCCTCAGAAATAATACCACACATCTACAGCCATCTGATCTTTGACAAACCTGAGAGAAACAAGAAATGGGGAAAGGATTCCCTATTTAATAAATGGTGCTGGGAAAACTGGCTAGCCATAAGTAGAAAGCTGAAACTGGATCCTTTCCTTACTCCTTATACGAAAATTAATTCAAGATGGATTAGAGACTTAAATGTTAGACCTAATACCATAAAAATCCTAGAGGAAAACCTAGGTAGAACCATTCAGGACATAGGCATGGGCAAAGACTTCATGTCTAAAACACCAAAAGCAACAGCAGCAAAAGCCAAAATTGACAAATGGGATCTCATCAAACTAAAGAGCTTCTGCACAGCAAAAGAAACTACCATCAGAGTGAGCAGGCAACCTACAGAATGGGAGAAAATTTTTGCAATCTACTCATCTGACAAAGGGCTAATATCCAGAACCTACAAAGAACTCAAACAAATTTACAAGAAAAAAACAAACAACCCCATCCAAAAGTGGGCAAAGGATATGAACAGACATTTCTCAAAAGAAGACATTCATACAGCCAACAGACACATGAAAAAATGCTCATCATCACTGGCCATCAGAGAAATGCAAATCAAAACCACAATGAGATACCATCTCACACCAGTTAGAATGGCGATCATTAAAAAGTCAGGAAACAACAGGTGCTGGAGAGGATGTGGAGAAATAGGAACACTTTTACACTGTTGGTGGGATTGTAAACTAGTTCAACCATTATGGAAAACAGTATGGCGATTCCTCAAGGATCTAGAACTAGATGTACCATATGACCCAGCCATCCCATTACTGGGTATATACCCAAAGGATTATAAATTATGCTGCTATAAGGACACATGCACACGTATGTTTATTGCAGCACTATTCACAATAGCAAAGACTTGGAATCAACCCAAAGGTCCATCAGTGACAGATTGGATTAAGAAAATGTGGCACATATACACCATGGAATACTATGCAGCCATAAAAAAGGATGAGTTTGTGTCCTTTGTAGGGACATGGATGCAGCTGGAAACCATTATTCTTAGCAAACTATCACAAGAACAGAAAACCAAACACCGCATGTTCTCACTCGTAGGTGGGAACTGAACAATGAGATCACTTGGACTCGGGAAGGGGAACATCACACACCGGGGCCTATCATGGGGAGGGGGGAGAGGGGAGGGATTGCATTGGGAGTTATACCTGATGTAAATGACGAGTTGATGGGTGCAGCACACCAACATGACACAAGTATACATATGTAGCAAACCTGCACATTGTGCACATGTACCCTACAACTTGAAGTTTAATAATAATAAATAAATTAAAAAAAAAAAAAAAAAACTTTCTTTTCATTCAGAAGTTCAGAACACTGTTTTCATAGAATCTGCTAGGGAGTATTTGGGAACGCATTGATTCCTAGGGTGAGAAAGAAAGTATCTTCAGATAAAAACTAGAAAGAAGTGTTTGAGAAACTGCTTTGTGATGTGTGCATTAAACTCAATGTTAAACCTTTATTTAGTTTCAACAGTTTGGAAATACTGTTTTTGTCCATTCTGTGAATGGACATTTGGGAGCTCATTGAGGTCAATGGTGAAAAAGTGAATATCCCAGAATAAAAACTAGAAGAAAGCTATCTCAGAAAATGCTTTGTGATGTGTCCATTCATCTCGTAGAATTAAACCTT
Organism: Chlorocebus sabaeus; assembly: GCF_047675955.1. Classification (NCBI taxonomy): domain Eukaryota; kingdom Metazoa; phylum Chordata; class Mammalia; order Primates; family Cercopithecidae; genus Chlorocebus; species Chlorocebus sabaeus. The sequence continues at coordinate 94,744,462 of NC_132933.1, read as the reverse complement.
TTTTTTCATTCAGCCATATGGAAACACTGTTTTTGTAGAATCTGGGATGGGATATTTGGAAGCTCATTGAGGTCTATGGTGAAAAAGAAAATATCTTCAGATAACAACTGGAAAGAAGTTTTCTGAGAATCTGCTTTGTGATGTGTGCATTCATCTCACAGTTAAACCTTTCTATTGATTCAGCTATTTGGAAACACTGCTTTTGTCCTCTCTGTGAATGGACACTTGGGGGCTCATTAAGGCCAATGGCAAAAAAGTGAATATCCCAGTATAAAAACTAGAATGAAGCTATCTGAGGAACCGGTTTGTAATGTGTGCATTCATGTCACAGAGTAAAACATTGGTTTTCATTCAGGAGTTTGGAAACATTGTTTTTGTCCATTCTGCGAATGAACACTTGGATCTCATTGAAGCTAATGGTGAAAAAGCAAATATCCCAGGATAAAAACCAGAAGGAAGCTATCTGAGAAACTGCTTTCTGATGTGTGCATTCATCTCGCAGAGTTAAACCTTTATTTTCATTCAGCAGCTTGGAAACACTGTATTTGCACAATCTTGGAAGGGATATTTGGGAGCACATAGAGGCCTTTGGTGAAAAAGAAAGTATCTTCAGATAAAAACTAGAAAGAAGCTTTCTGAAAAACTGCTTTGTGATGTGTGCGTTCATCTCACAAAGTTAAACGTTTCTTTTGATTCAACAGTTTGGAAGTAGTGTTTTTGTCCACTCTGGGAATGGACATTTGAGAGCTCCTTGAGGCCAATGGAGAAAAATTGAATATCCCAGGATAAAAACAAGAAGGAAGCTATCTGAGGAACCACTATGTGGTGTGTGCATTCATCTCACAGAGTTAAGCCTTTCTTTTCATTCAGCAGTTAGTAAACATTATTTTTGTAGCATCTGTGAAGGGATATTTGGGAATGCATTGAGGTCTTTGGTGAGAAAGAAAATATCTTCAGACAGAAACTGGAAAGAAGCTTTCTGAGAAACTGCCTTGTGATGTATGCATTCATCTCATAGAGGTAAGCCATTGTTTTGATTCAACTGTTTCGAAACTCTGTTTTTGTCTGTTCTGCAAAAGGACATTTGGGAGCTCATTGAGGTCAATGGCAAAAATTCAACTATTCCTGTATACAATCTAAAAGGAAGGTATCTGAGGAAGTGCTTTGTGATGTGTGCATTAATCTCACAGAGTTAAACCTTTCTTTTCATGCAACAGTTTTTAAACATTATTTTTATAGCATCTGTGAAGGGATATTTGGGAATGTGTTGAGGTCTTTGGTGAAAAAGAAAATATCTTCAGACAAAAACTAGAAGGAAGATTTCTGAGAAACTGCCTTGCAATGTATGTATTCATCTCACAGAGGTAAGCTATTATTTTGATTCAGCTGTTTCAAAACACTGTTTTTGTCCATTCTGCAAAAGGACTTTTTGGAGCTCATTGAGGTCAATGGAAAAAATCCGAGTATCCCTGTATACAATCTAAAGGAAGGTATCTGAGGAACTGCTTTGTGATGTGTGCAATCATCTCTCAGAGTTAAACAATCCTTTTCATTCAGAACTTTGGAAACACTGTTTTTGTAGAATCTGTGAAGGGATATTTCGGAGCACATTGAGTCTTATGGTGAAAAAGAAAATATTTTCTGACAAAAACTGGAAAGAAGTTTTTGAGAAACTGCTTTCTGATTGTGCATTAATTTCACAGAGTTAAGCCATTCTTTTGATTCAGCTGTTTGGAAACACTGTTTTTGTCCATTATGCAAAAGACATTTCATAGCTCATTGAGGTCAATGGCAAAAATTCGAATATCCCAAAATAAAAACTAAAAGGAAGATATGTGATGAACGGCTTTGAGATGTGTGCATTCATCTCTCAGAGTTAAACTGTTTTTCTCATTCAGCATTTTGGAAACACTGTTTTTGTCCATTCTGTGAATGGACATTTGGGAGCTCATTGAAGCCAAAGGCAAAAAAGTGAAGAAATATTTGGAGCACATCGAGGCCTACGGTGATAAAGAAAATATCTTCAGATAAAAACTAGAAAGAAAATTTCTGAGAAACTGCTTGGTGATGTGTCCATTCATCTCACAGAGTTAAGCCTTTCTTTTGATGCAGCAGTTTGGAAATGGTGTTTTTGTCCTTTCTGGGAATGTACATTTGGGAGTTCATTGAAGCCAATGGTGAAAACGTGATTTTCCCAGGATAAAAACCAGAAAGAAGCTACCTGAGGAATTGCTTTGTGATGTGGGCATTCATCTCACAGTGTTAATCTTTCTTTTAATTCAGCAGTTTGAAAACACTGTTTTTGTCCATTCTGTGAATGGACATTTGGGAGCTCATTGAAGCCAAAGGTGAAAAAGTGAATATCCCAGGAAAAAAACTAGAAGGAAGCTAACTGAGACACCACTTTGTGATGTGTGCATTTGTCTCACAGAATTAAACCTTTCCTTTCATTCAGCAGTTTGGAAACCCTGTTTTTGTAGTATTTGCAAAACAATACTGGGAGCACATTGAGACCTATGGTGAAAAAGAAAATATCTTCAGAAAAAAACTAGGAAGAAGCTTTCATAGAAACTGCTTTATGGTGTGTTCCTTCACCTCACAGAGTTAAACCTTTCCTTTGATGCAGCAGTTTGGAAACACTGTTTTTCTCCATTCTGTGGATGGACATTTGGGAGCTCATTGAGGCCAATATTGAAAATTCGAACATACCACGATAAAAATTAGAAGGAAGCTATCTCAGGAAATGCTTTGTGATGTGTGCATTCATCTCACGGAGTTAAACATTTGTTTGCATTCAGCAGTTTGGAAATGCTGTTTATGTAGGATCTGTGAGGGGATATTTGGGAGCACATTGGGGCAGATAGCATAAACAAAAACATTTTTATATACAAATTAGAAAGTAGCTTTCTGAGAAATTGGTTTGTGATGTGAGCATTCATCTCAAAAAGTTAAACTTTTCTTTTCATTCAGCACTTGAAAACACAGTTTTTGTAGAATCTGCAAAGGGATATTTGGGAGCACATTGAGGCCTATGGTGAAAAATAAAATATCATCAGATGAAAACTAGAAAGAAACTTTCTGAGATACTGGTTTGTGATGTGAGTACTCATTTCACAGAGTTAAGCCTTTCTTTTGATTCAGCAGTTTGAAAACACTTTTTTGTCCATTCAGTGAAAATACATTTCGGAGCTCATTGATGCCAAAGGCAAAAAAGGGAATATACCAGTGTAAAAACTAGAAGGAAACTATTTGAGAAACTGCTTTGTGATGTGGGCATTCATCTCACAGAGTTAAATCTGTCTTTACATTCAGCAATTTGGAAATACTGTTTTTGTAGAATCTGTGAAGCAATATTTGGGAGCGCATTAGGGCTATGGCGAAAGAGAAAATATGTTCAGATAAAAACTAGAAAGAGAAGCTTTCTGAGAAACTGCTTTGTGATGTGTGCATTCATCTCACAGAATTAAACCTTTCTTTTGATTCAGCACTTTGGAAACTCTGTTTATGTCTATTCTGCCAATTTACATTTGGGAGCTAATTGAGGCCAATGGTGAAAAATAGAATATCCCATGATAAAAACTAGAAGGAAGCAATCTGAGAAACCACATTGTGATGTGTGCATTCTACTCACAGAGTTAAACCTTTCTTTTCATTCAGCAGTTTAGAAATGCTGTTTTTGTACAATCTGGGAAGGGATATTTGGGAGTGCGTTGAGGCCTATGGTGAAAAAGAATGTATCTTCAGATAAAAAACAGAAAGAAGTTTTCTGAGAAACTGCTTTGTGATTAGTGTATTCATGTCACAGAGTTAAACCTTTCTTTTGATTCAGCAGTTTGGAAACACTGTTTTTGTCCATTCTGCGAATGGACATTTAGGAGCTCTTTAAGGCCCATGGCAAAATAGCAAATATTCCAGGATAAAAATTAGAAGGAAGCAATCTGAAAAACTGCTTTGTGATATTTGTGATGTGGGCATTCATCTCTCAGACTTAAATGTTTCTTTCATACTGCAGTGTGGAAATATTGTTTTTGTAGAGTCTGCCAAGGGGTATTTGTTAGCACATTGAGGCCTACGGTCAAAAAGAAAATATCTTGTGATAAAAACTAGAAAGAAACTTTCTGAGAAACTTCTTTGTGATGTGTGCATTCATCTCACAGTGTTAAATCTTTCTTTTGATTCAGCTCTTTGGAAACACTGTTTTTGTCCATTCTGGAAATGGTGGAAATGGACATTTGGGAGGTCATTAATGCCAATGGCAAAAAAGCAAATTCCCCAGGATAAAAACTAGAGGAAGCTACCTGAGAAACCGAGTTGTAATGTATGCATTCATTTTGAAAGGTAAACATTTCTTTTCATTCAGTAGTTTGAAAACACTGTTTCTGTAGAGTCTGCAAAAGGATATTTGTGAGCTCATTTAGGTCTATGGTGAAAATGAAAATATCTTCAGATAAAAACTAGAAAGAAACACTCTGAGAAACTGCTTTGTGATGTGTGCATTCATCTTACAGAGTTAAAACTTTCTTTTGATTCATCAGTTTGAAAAAAACTGTTTTTATCCATTCTGGGAAAGGACATTTTGGAGCTCATTGAGGGCAAAGGTGAAAAATCCAATATACCAGGATAAGAACTAGAAGGAAGCTATCTGAGAAACCGCTTTCTGATGTGTGCATTCACCACGCAGAGTTAACCCTTTCTTTTCATTCAGCTGTTGTGAAACACTATTTTTGTAGAATCTGCGAAGGGTTATTTTAGAGTGCATTGAGACCTATGGTGAAAAAGAAAATATCTTCACATAAAAAAGAGAAAGAAGGTTTCAGAGAGTCTGCTTTGTGATGTGGGCATTCATCTCACAGAGCTACATGTTTCTTTTCATTCAACTATTTGAAAACACTGTGTTAGTCCATTTTGCAAAAGATGTTTAGGAGCTCATTGAGACCAATGGCAAAAAATCTAATATTTCACGATAAAAACTAGAAGGAAGCCATCTGCCAAACTGCTTTGTGATGTGTGCATTCAGGTCACAGAGTTAAACCTTTCTTTTCATTCAGCATTTTGAAAACACTGTTTCTGTAGAATCTGCAAAGGGATATTTGGGAGTGCTTTAAGGGCTGTGGTGAAAGGAAAATATCTCCAGGTAAAAACTAGAAATAAGCTTTCTGAGAAAATGCTTTGTGATGTTTGCATTCATCTCACAGAGGTAAACCCTTTGATTCAGCAGTTTGGAAACACTGTTTTTCTCCATTCTATGAATGGACACTTTGGAGCTCATTGAGGACAATGGTGAAAAATCAAATACCCTAGGAAAAAATCTAGAAGGAAACTATCTGAGAAAACGCTTTGTGATGTGCACATACATCTCACAGAGTTAAACCTTTCTTTATATTCAGCAGTTTGGAAACATTGTTTTCATACACTCTGTGAAGGGATATTTGGTAGCACATTGAGGTCTGTGGTGAAAAAGAAAATATCTTCTGATAAAAACTAGAAGGAAGCTTTGTGAGAAACTGTTTTGTGATGTGTGCATTCTTCTCACAGGGTTAAACCTTTCTGTTGTTTCAGCAGTTTGGAAAAACTGTTCTTGTCCATTCTGCAAAAGGACATTTTGGAGCTCTTTTAAGCCAATGGCAAAAAAGCAAACATCACAGGATAAAAACTAGAAGGAAACCATCTGAGAAACTGCTATGTAATGAGTGCATTCATCTCACAGGGTTAAACCTTTGTTTTCATTCAGCAGTTTAGAAAGACTGTTTTTGTAGAATCTGCAAAAGGACATTTGGGAGAGCATTGAGGTCTATTGTGAAAATTAAAATATCTTCTGATAAAAACTAAGAAGCCTTCTGAGAAACTGCTTTGGAATGTTGGTATTCATCTCACAGAGTTCAACCTTTCTGTTGATTCAGCACTTTGGAAACACTGTTTTTGTACATTCTACAGATGAGTATTAAAAATCTCATTGAGACAAATGGTGACAAAGTGAATATCTCATGATGAAAACTAGAAGGAAGCCATCTGAGAAACTGCTTTGTGATGTGTGCATTCATCTCGCAGGGGTAAACATTTCTTTTCATTCAGCTACTTGAAAACAGTGTTTTTTTAGAATCTGTGAAGGGATATTTCAGAGTGTTGAAGCCTATGGGGAAAAAGACAATGTCTTCAGATTAAAGATAGAAGGAAACTTTCTGAGAAACTGCTTTGTTATTTGTGTATTCATCTCACAGAGTTATATCTTTCTTTTGATTCATCAGTTTGGAAACACCGTTTTTGTCCATTCTGTGAATGGATATTTGGGAGCTCATTGAGGCCAGTGGTGCAAGATCGAGCATCCCAGCTTAGAAAGTATGAGTAAGCTATCTGAGAAACCACTTTGTGATGTGTGTGTTCAACTCCCAGAGCTAAACATTTCTTTGGATTCAGCAGTTTGGAAAAACTGTTTTTGTCTATTCTACGAATAGACATTTGGGAACTCATTGATGCCAAGGGAAAAAAATGGAATATCTCAGGATAAAAAGTTGAAGGAAGCTAGCTGAGTAACTGATTTGTGATGTGTGAATTCATCTCATAGAGTTAAACCTTTCTTTTCATTCGGCAGTTTGAAAACCCTGTTTTTGTGGAAACTGTGGAAGGATATTTGGGAGTGCATAGAGGCCTAAGGTGAAAAACAAAATAACTTCAGATAAAAACCTCAAAGAAGCTTTTTGAGAAACTACTTTGTGATGTATGCATTGATCTGACAGAAATAAACCTTTCTTTTGATTTAGCAGTTTGAAAGCAATGTTTTTGTCCATTCTACTAAAGGACATTTGGGAGCTCATTGAGGTCAATGGTCAAAAAGAGATATACGAAGATGAAAACTAGAAGGAAGCTATCTGAGAAACTGCTTTGTGATGTGTGCATTCATCTCATAGAGTTAAACCTTTCTTTTCCTTCAGCAGTTTGGAAACAGTGTTTTTCTAGAATCTGCAAAGGGACATTTGAGAGTGCGTTTAGGCCTATGGTGAAAAAGGAAATATCTTCAGATAAAAAGTAGAAAGAAACATTCTGAAAAACTGCTTTGTGATACGTGCATTCATCTCACAGAGTAAACCTTTGTTTTGATTCAGCAGTTTGGAAACAATATTTTTGTCCATTCTGCAAAGGACATTTGGGAGCTCATTAAGGCCAATGTCGAAAAACCAAATATCCCATTACAAAACCTAGAAGGAAGCTATCTGAGAAACTGTTTTGTGAAGTGTGCATTCATCTCACAGAGTAAACCTTTCTTTTCATTCAGTAGTTTGGAAACACAGTTTTTGCAGTATCTGAGAAGGGATATTTGGGAGTGCCTTGAGGCCTGTGGTGAAAAAAAATATATCATCGCACAAAAACTATAAAGAAGCTTTCTGAGAAAATTCCTGGTAATGTGTGGATTCATCTCACTGTGTTAAATTTTCTTTTGATTCAACTGGTTGAAAACACTCTTTTTGTAGAATTTGCAAAGGGATATTTGAGAGCCCTTTGAGGCCTATGGAGAAAAGTGAATAAACCCAGATAAAAACTAGAAAGAAGCTATCAGAGAAACTCCTTGGTTATGTTTTGGATTCATGTGACACTGTTAATCTTTTCTTCTGATTCAACAGGTTGGAAACTCTCCTTTTGTAGCATTTGCAAAGAAACATTTGGGATTGCACTGAGGCATATGGGGAAAAACAGAATATTCCCAGATAAAAGCTAGGAGGATCCTGTCTGTGAAACTGCTTTCTGATGTGTGGATTCATCTCACATAGGCAAACCATTCTTTTGATTCATCTGGTTAAGACACTCCTTTTGCAGGGCCCAGGTGAAAATACAGAATATCCTTACATAAAAACTAGACAGAAGCTGTCTGTGAAAAGGCCTTGTGATGTGTGGATTCATCTGACAGAATTAAACCTCTCTTTGGATTCAGCAGGTTGAAAACTCTTTTTTGTAGAAACTGCAAAAGGACATTTGAGTGTCCTTTTCAGCCCATGGTGAAAAACATAATATTCACAGACAAAAAATAGTAAGAATGTGTATGTGGGACTGCTTCGTGATGTATAGATTCATCACACAGAGTTAAACCTTTCTTTTGATTCAGCAAGGTAGAAGTACCCTTTTTGTAGAATCTGCGAAGGGACATTTGGGAAACCATTGAAGCCTATAGGGAAAAACTGAATATTTCCAGATAGATTCTACCAACAAGCTATCTGCCAAACTGCTTGTGCTATGTGGATTGATCTCACAAAGGTAAACACTTCTTTTCATTCAGCAGGTTAAAAATTCTCTTCTTGCAGAATCTGCCAAGGAATATTTGGGAGCACATTGAGGCCAATTGGAAAAACAGAATATCTCCAAATAAAAACCAGAAAGAAGCTATGTGTGAAACTGCTTGGTGATGTGTGCATTCATCTCATAGAGTTAATTTTTTTTTATATTCAGCAGGTTGGAAACACTCTTTATGCAGAGTCTGCAAAAGGACATTTGGGACTTCATTTTGGCCTGCGGAATAAAACCTAATATCCCCACATAAAAACTAGAAAGAAGTGATCATGAAACTGCTTTTTGGTGGGAGGAATCATCTCATAGAGAATTCAGCTGGTTGGAAACACTCTTTTCCTACAATCTGCGATGGGACAATTGAGAGTTCATTTTGGCCTATGGAGAAAAACCGAATATCCCCAGATAAAAACTAGAAAGAAAGTATTTGTGAAACTGCTTTGTGTTGTGTAAATTAACCACACAGAGTTAACCCTTTCTTTTGATACAGCAGGTTGGAAACACTCTTTTTGTAGAATCAGCGAAACGACATTTTGTAGCCCTTTGAGGCCTATGGGATAAAACCGAGTTTCCACAGATAAAAACTAGAAAGAAACTATCTTTGAAACTGCCTTCTTATGTGTGGATTCGTCTCACAATGTTAATCCTTTCTTTTGATTCAGCAGTTTGGAAACACTCTATTTGTAGAATCTGCAAAGGGACATTTGGGAGCCCATTGAGACTGATAAGGAAAAACCAAATTTACCCAGATAAAAACTAGAAAGAAGCTAGCAGTGAAACTTCCTTGTTTTGTGTGGAATCATTTCACAGAATTAATGCTTTCTTTCGATTCAATAGGTTGGAGACACTCTTTTTGGCTTTTGTTGCCATTGCTTTTGGTACTTTAGACATGAAGTCCTTGCCCATGCCTATGTCCTGAATGGTATTGCCTAGGCTTTCTTCCAGGGTTTTTATGGGTTTAGGTATAACATTGAAGTCTCTAATTCATCTTGAATTAATTTTTGCATAAGGTGTAAGGAACAGATCCAGTTTCAGCTTTCTACTTATGGCTAGCCAGTTTATGCAGCACCATTTATTAAATAGGGAATCCTTTCCCCATTTCTTGTTTTTCTGAGGTTTGTCAAAAATCAGATGGCTGTAGATGTGTGGTATTATTTCTGAGAACTCTGTTCTGTTACATTGGGTTTTGTTACCAGTACCAAGTTGTTTTGGTTACTGTAGCCTTGTAGTATAGTTGGAAGTCAGGTATCGTGATGCGTCCAGTTTTGTTCTTTTGGCTTAGGACTGTATTGGCAATACAGGCTCTTTTTTGGTTCCAAATGAACTTGAAAGTAGTTTTTTCCAATTCTGTGAAGAAAGTCCTTGGTAGCTTAATGGGGATGGCATTGAATCTATAAATTACCTTGGGCAGCATGGCCATTTTCACGATATTGATTCTTCCTATCCATAAGCATGGAATGTTCTTCCATTTGTTTGTGTCCTCTTTTATTTCCTTGAACACTGGTTTACAGTTCTCCTTGAAGAGGTCCTTCACATCCTTTGTAAGTTGGATTCCTAGGTATTTTATTCTCTTAGAAGCAATTCTGAATGGGAGTTCACTCATGATTTGGCTCTCCGTTTGTCTGTTACTGGTGTATAAGAATGCTTGTGATTTTTGCACATTGATTTTGCATCCTGTGATTTTGGTGAAGTTGCTTATCAGCTTAAGGAGATTTTGGGCTGAGATGATGGGGTTTTCTAAATAGACAATCATGTCATCTGCAAACAGGGACAATTTGACGTCTTCTTTTCCTAATTGAATGCCCTTTATTTCTTTCTCTTGCCTGATTGCCCTGCCCAGAACTTCCAACACTATGTTGAATAGGAGTGGTGACAGAAGGCATCCCTGTCTCATGACAGTTTCCAAGGGGAATGCTTCCAGTTTTTGTGCATTCAGTATGATATTGGCTGTAGGTCTGTCATAAATAGCTCTTATTATTTTGAGATATGTCCCATCAATACCAACTTAATTGACAGTTTTTATCATAAAGGGCTGTCGAATTTTGTCAAAGGCCTTTTGTGTATCTATTGAGTTAATCATGTGGTTTTTGTATTTGGTTCTCTTTATATGCTGGATTACGTTTATTGATTTCCATGTATTGAACCAGCCTTGCATCCCAGGGATGAAGCCCACTTGATCATGGTGGATAAGCTTTTTGATGTGCTGTTGGGTTTGGTTTCCCAGTATTTCATTGAGGATTTTTGCAACAATGTTCATCAGGGATATTGGTCTAAAATTCTTTTTTTTTGTTGTGTCTCTGCAAGGTTTCGGTGTCAGGATAATGTTGGCCTCATAAAATGAGTTAGGGAGGATTCCCTCTTTTTCTATTGATTGAAATAATTTCAGAAGGAATGGTACCAGCTCCTCCTTGCACCTCTTATGGAATTCTGCTGTGAATTCATCTGGTCTTGGACTTTTTTTGTTGGTAGGCTACTAATTATTGCCTCAATTTCAGAGTCTGTTATTGGTCTATTCAGGGATTGAACATCTTCCTGGGTTAGTCTTGGGAGAGTGTAAGTGTCCGGGAAATTATCCATTTCTTCTAGCTTTTCTAGTTTATTTGCGTAGAGGTTTTTATAGTATCCTCTGATGGTAGTTTGTATTTCTGTGGGGTCGGTGGTGATATCCCCTTTATCATTTATTATTGCATATATTTGATTCTTCTCTCTTTTCTTCTTTGTTAGTCTTGCTAGAAGTCTATCACTTTTGGTGATCTTTTCCAAAAAACAGCTCCTGGATTCATTGATTTTTGAAGGGTTTTTTGTGTCTCTATCTCCTTCAGTTCTGCTCTGGTGTTAATTATTTCTTGCCTTCTGCTAGCTTTTGAATGTGTTTGCTCTTGCTTCTCTAGTTCTTTTAATTGTGATGTTAGGGTGCCAATTTTAGATCTTTCCTGCTTTCTCTTGTGAGCATTAAGTGCTGTATTTTTCCCTCTACACACTGCTTTAAATGTGTAACAAAGTTCCTGGTACATTGTATCTTTGTTCTCATTGGTTTCAAAGAACTTTCTTTCTGCCTTCATTTAGTTATGTACCCAGTAGTCATTCAGGAGTAGGTTGTTCAGTTTCCATGTAGTTGAGCAGTTTTGATTGATTTTCTTAATTGTGAATTCTAGTTTGATTGCACTGTGGTCTGAAAGGCAGTTTTTTATAATTTCTGTTCTTTTACATTTGCTGAGGAGTGCTTTACTTCCAACTATGTAGTCAATTTTGGAATAAGTGCGATGTGGTGGTGAGAATAATGTATATTCTGTTGATTTGGGGTGGAGAGTTCTGTAGATGTCTATTAGGTCCCCTTGGTTCAGAGTTCAGTTCAATTCCTGAATATCCTTGTTAACTTTCTGTCTCATTGATCTGTCTAATATTGACAGTGGGGTGTTAAAGTCTCCCATTATTATTGTGTGAGAGTCTAAGTCTCTTTGTAAATCTCTAAGGACTTGCTTTATGAATCTAGGTGCTCCTGTCTTGGGTGCATATATATTTAGGATAGTGAGCTCTTCTTGTTGAATTGATCCCTTTACTTTATATAATGGCCTTCTTTGTCTCTTTTGATCTTTATTTGTTTAAAGCCTGTTTTCTTAGAAACTAGGATTGGAACGCTTGCCATTTTTAGTTTTCCATTTTCTTGGTAGATCTACCTCTATTCATTTATTTTAGACCTATGTGTGTCTCTGCAAGTGAAATGGGTCCCCTAGATACAGCAGACTGATGGGTCTTGGCTCTTTATCCAGCTTGCCAATCTGTGTCTTTTAATTGGAGCATTTAGTCCATTTACATTTAAAGTTAGTAGTGTTATGTTTGAACTTGATCCTGTCATTATGATGTTAGCTGGTTATTTTGCACGTCAGTTGATGTGCTGTCTTCCAATCATCGAAGGTCTTTACATTTTGGCATGTTTTTGAAGTGACTGGTACTGGTTGTTCCTTTCCATGCTTAGTGCTTCCTTCAGGAGCTCTTGTAGGGCAGGACTGGTGGTGACAAAATCTCTCAGTATGTGATTTTATTTCTCCTTCACTTTTGAAACTTAGTGTGGCTGGATATGAGATTCTGGATTGAAAATTCTTTCATTTAAGAATGTTGAATATTGGCCCCCACTCTCTTCTGGCTTGTAGAGTTTCTGCCAAGAGATCTGCTGTTAGTCTGATGGGCTTCCCTTTGGGGTAACCTGAACTTTCTCTCTGGCTGCCTTTCAACTTTGGTGAATCTGGCATTTATGTGTTTTTGAGTTTCTCTTCTCGAGGAGTGTCTTTGTGGCATTCTCTGTATTTCCTAAATTACAATGTTCACCTGCCTTGCTAGGTTGGGGAAGTTCTCCTGGAGAATACCTTGCAGAGTGTTCTAGAATCTACAAAGAAACATTTGGGAGACCATTAAGGTGTATGGGAAAAACTTCATATCTCCACATAAAAATTAGAAATAATCTGTCTGTTGAACTGCTTTCTGATGTGAGGATTCATCTCACAGGGTTAAACATTTCTTTTGATTCAGTAGGTTGGAAACACTCTTTTTGTAGAATCTGCAAAGGGACATTTGAGAGCCCATCATTTGCCTATGGGGCAAAACCTAATTTCCACAAATAAAAACTAGAAGGAAGACATCTGTGCCACTGCTTCATGATGAGTGGATTTGTCCCACTGAGTTTAACCTTTCTTTTGATTCAACAAGTTGGAAACACTCTTTCTGTAGAATCTGTGAAGGGAAATTTGGGAACCCTTTGTCACCAATGAGGAAATACTGAACATCCCCACATCAAATCTAGAGAGAAACTATCTGTGAGACTGCTATGTGATGTGTGAATTCATAGCAAAGGGTTAAAACTTCTTTTGATTCAGCAGACTGGAAACATGCTTCTTGTAGAATCTGCATAGGGACACTTGGGAGCCCATTGTGGCCTAGAGGGAAAAACCGAATATCCCCAGATAAAAACTAGAAAAAAGTTATCTGCAAAACTGCTTTGTGATGCGTGGATTCATTGCACAGAGTTCAACCTTTCCTTTGATTCAGAAAATTTAAAAACACGCTTTTTGTAGAATCTACAATTGGACATTTGGGAACCCATTGTGGCCTATGGGAAATAACAGAATATCCCCAGATATAAACAATAAGGAATCTATCTGTGAAAGGGCCTTGTGATGTGTGGATTCATCTCAAAGAGTCTAACTTTTCTTTTAATTCAGCAGTTTGGAAACACTCTTTTTGTAGAATCTACAAAGGGATATTCAGAAACCCATTGAGGCCAAAGGTGAAAAACTGAATATTCCCAGATACAAAAAGCAAAAGACTCTCTGTGAAACTGCCTTGTATCCTATAGATTCATCTCAGATTTTTAAAACTTTTTTGTGATTCAGCAGGCTGGAAACTATCCTTTTATAGAATCTGTACAGGGAAATTTGCAGCCCATAGTGGCCTATGTTGAAAAACAAAATATCTCCAGATAAAAACTAGAAAGAACCTATCTCTAAAACTGCTTGTGATGTGTAGATTCATCTCACAGTGTTAAATCTTTCTTTTGACTCTGCAGGTTGGAAAAAGCTCTTTTTCTAGAATCTGTGTAGAATATTTTGGAGCCCATTAAAGTGTATAGGGCAAAAGGGAATATCCTCACATAAAAACCAGAAAGAATCTATGTGTGAAATAGCTTTGTGATGCATGAATTAATCTCACAAGGTTAAATATTTCTTTGTATTCAGCAGGTTGGAAACATCCTTTTTGTAGAATCTGCGAAGAGACATTTGGGAGCCTATTGTCACCAATTGGGAAATAGTGAATATCCCCACATAAAAACTAGAAAGAAACTATCTGTGAATCTGCTTTGTGATGTGTGAATTCATCAAAAAGAGTAAAATCTTTCTTTTGATTCAACAGGTTGGAAACATTCTTTTCACAGAATCTGTGAAGGGACATTTGAAAGCCCATTGATGTCAATGGTAGAAAACAGAATATCTGCAGATAAAATCTAGAAAGAAGCTATCTGTGAAACTGCTTTGTGTTCTCAGGATTCATGTCACAGAGATAAAACTTTATTTTGATTCAGCAGGTTGGAAACACTCTTTTTGTAGAATCTGGGAAGAAACATTTGAGAGCCCAATGAGGCCTAGGGGAGAAACCAAATATCCAGAGACAAATACTAGAAAGAACTATCTGTGAAACAGTTTTGTGATGTATGCATTCATCTCAAAGTGTTAAAACTATGTTTTGATTTTGCATGTTAATATTCTTTTTGGAGAATCTATGCACCGACATTTTTTTTTCTTTTTTTTTTCTTATTATACTTTGAGTTCTAGGGTACATGTGCATAACGTGCAGGTTTGTTACATATGTATACTTGTGCCATGTTGGTGTGCTGCAGCCATCAACTCGTCAGCACCTATCAACTCGTCATTTACATCAGGTATATGCACCGACATTTAAGAGCACATTGAAACCTAACAGAATATCCCCAGATAAAAACTGAAAAGAAGCTATGTGTAAAACGGCTTTTTGATGTGTAGATTTATCTTACAGAGTTAAAATATTTTTTTTTTTTATTCAGCACATTGGAAACACTATTTTTGTAGAATCTCCGAAGGGACAATTGGGAGGGCCATTGTGTCCTACGGGGAAAACCGAATTTCCCCAGATGAAAACTAGAAAGTAGCATTGTATGAAACTGATTTGTTATATGTGGATTCATCTCAGAGAGTTAACACTTTCTTTCGATTCAGTGATTTGGAAACACTCGTTTTGAAGAGTTGACAAAAGGACATGTGGGAGCCAACTGATTCCTATGGGGAGAAACAGAATATCCCCAGATAAAAACTAGCAGGAAGCTCTCTGGGAAACTGCTTGGTGATACGTGGATTCATCTCATGGAGTTAAACCTTTCTTTTTATTCAACAGGTGGGAAACAGTCATTTTCTAGAATATGCGAAGGGACATTTTGGAGCCCATTGTGGTGTATGGGCAAAAAAAGAATACCAAAGATAAAACTAGAAAGAAGCTATCTGTGAAACTGCTCTGTGATGTGTGGATTCATCTCACAGAGGTAAACATTTTTTGATTCAGCAGGTTGGAACCACTGTTTTTACAGAATCTGCATAGGGACTTTGGGGAGTTGATTGAGGCCTGTGGGGATGAAGAGAATATCCCCACATAAAAAATAGAAAGAAGGCAAGTAAGAAACAGCTTTGTGATGTATGGATTCATCTCACAGAGTTACACCTTCCCTTTGATTCAACAGGTTGGAAACACTCTTCTTGTAGAATGTGCAAAGGGACATTTTGGAGCATATTGTGACCAATGGGGAAAAAACGAATGTCCCCAGATACAAACTAGAAAGAAGCTGTCATTAAAACTTCATGGAGATGTGTGCATTTATCTCCCAGAGATAAACCTTTCTTTTGATTAAGCAGGTTGGAAGCAGTCTTTTTGTAAAATCCCCGAAGAGACATTTTGGAGCCCACTGAGGACTATGGGAAAGACAGAATATCCCCAGATAAAATCTAGAAAAAAGCTATCCTGGAAACTGCTTTGTGATGTGTGGATTCATCTCACAGTGTTAAATCTTTCTTTTGATTCCTCAGATTGGAAACACTTTTTTTGTAGAATCTGCAAGGGACATTTGAGATCCATTGTTGCCTATTAGAAAAACCAAATATTCCTAGATAAATACTAGAAAGAAGCTATCTGTGAAACTCATTTGTGATGTGTGGATTTATGTCACAGAGTTAAACATTTCTTTTGATGTTACAGGTTTTAAACACTCTTTTTATAGGATATGCAGAAAGACATTTGGGAGCTCATAAAGGTCTATGGGGAAAAACGGAATAACCCCAGATAAAAACTAGAAAGAAGCTATCTGTAAAAGTGCTTTCTGATGTCTGGATTCATCCCACAGAGTTAAACCTTTCTTTTGGTTCAGTAGGTTGGAAACACTCTTTTTGTAGAATCTGTGAAGGGTCATTTGGGAACCTTTTTGGGCCTATGGGGAAATTAGAATATTCCCAGATAAAAACTAGAAAGAAGCAATCTGTCAAACTTCTTTGTGATGTGTGGATTCAGCACACAGTATTAAACCTTTCTTTTCATTCAGCAGGTTGGAGACACTTTTTTGTAGAATCTGCAAAAAGACGTTTGGGAACCCATTGAGGCCTATGCGGAAATACCGAATATCTCCAGAGGAAAACTAGAAAGAAGCTATCTGTGAAACTCTTTGGTGATGTGTGGATTCATCTCAAGAAGGTAAACTTTTGTTTTGATTCAGCAGATTGGAAACACTGTTTTTGCAGAATCTGCAAAGCTACATCCATAGATAAAAACTAGAAAGAAGCGATGTGTGAAACTGTTTGGTGATGTGTGTATTCATCTCATGGAGTTAAACCTTTCTTATAATTCAACAGATTCAAAACACTCTTTTGCAGAATCTGTGAAGAAACATTTCAGAGTGCATTGAGGCCTATGGGGAAAACCAAATATCCCCAGATAAAAACTAGAAGGAAACTATCCATGAAATTGCTTGGTGATGTGCAGGTTCACCTCAGAGAGTTAAATTTTTCTTTGATTCAGGAGGTTGGAAGCACTCTTTTTGTAGAATCTGCAAAAAGAAATTTGGGAGCCCTTTGAGGTCTATGGAAAGAAATCAACTATCCCCAGAAAAAAAATTGGAAAAAAGCTATCTGTGAAACTGCTTGGTGATATTTGAATTTATCTCACAGAGTTAAGCATTTCCTTTGATTCAGCAGGTTGGGGACACTCTTTTTGTAGAATAAGTGAAGGGACATTTGAGAGCCCATTGAATCCTATGGGAAAAGCCACATAGCCCCAGATAAAATCTAGAAAGAAGCTGTCTGTGAAACTCTTGGTGATGTGTGGATTCATGTCACAGAGATAAAACTTTCGTTTTATTCAGCAGGTTGGAAACACTGTTTTTGCAGAATCTGTGAAGGGACATTTTGGAGTCCATTGATGCCTATGGGAAAAAACAAATATTCTCAGATAAAAACTAGAAAGAAACAATGGATGAAAATGCTTGCTGATGTGTGGATTCATCTCACAGAGTTAAACCTTTTTTTTTTATTCAGCAGGTTGGAAACACTCTTTTTGTAGAATCTGGGAAGGGACATTTGGAGCCAATTGAGGCCTATGGGGTAATACTGAATACACCCAGATAAAAACTAGAAATAAGCTGTCCATGAAACTGCTTCATAATGTGTAGATTCATCTCACCCAGATAAACCTTTCTTTCATTTCAGCAGGATGGAAACACTCTTTTTGTAGATCCTGCAAAGGGACATTTTGGAGCCCATTGGGACCTCTGGATAAAAAGATATATCCGCAGATAAAAACTAAAAACAAGCTATCTGTGAAATTGCTTGGTGATGTGTGGATTCATATCCCAGAGTTAAGTCTTTCTTTTGACTCAGCAGGTTGGAAATACTTTTTTTGTAGGATCTGCAAAGGGACATTTGGGAGTACTTTGAGGCTTATGGAAAGAAACTGAATATCCCCACATGAAAATTAGAAAGAAGTTATCTGTGAAACTGCTTGGTTATGTGTGGATTCATCTCACAGACTTAAACATTTCTTTTGATGAGAAGGTTGGAAACACTCTTTTGGTAGAATCTGCAAAGGGGCATTTTTGAGCCCTTTGAGTCATATGAGAAAAAACTGAATATCCCCCAGTAAAAACTAGAAAGAAGCAATTTGTGAAACTACTTGGAAATGTGTGCATTCTGCTCACCATGTTAAGATTTCTTTTGCTTCAGAAGGTTAAAAACGCTCTTTTTGTAGAAACTGCAAAGGGATATTTTGAGCCCATTGAGGACTAAGGGGAAAACAGACTATCCCCAGATAAAAACTAGAATGAAACTATCTCTTAAACTGGTTTGTATGTGTGGATTCAACTCACAGAGTTAAATCTTCCTATTGATTCAGCAGATTGGAGTTTCTTTTTTGTAGAATCTGTGAAAAGACATTTGGGAGCCCAGTGAGGCTTAGGGAGAAAATTCTAGTGTCTCCAGATAAAAACTAGAAAGAAGTTATCTGTGAAACTGTTTTAAATGAGTCGATTCATTTCACAGACATAAACCTTTCTTCTGATTCAGCAGGTTGGGAACTGCCTTTTTGTAGAATCTGCGAAGAGACATTTGGGAGCCTGTTGAGACCTATAAAAAAAAACTGAATATCTTCAGATAAATCCTAGAAATAAGGTGTCTGTGAAACTGCTTTGTGATGTGTGGATTCATCTCACAGAGTAACACCTTTCTTTTGATTCAGCAGATTGCAAACATTCTATTTCTAGAATCTGTGAAAAGACATTTTGGAGTGATTGTGGCCTATGGAGAAAAACCAAATATCCCCAGATAAAAACTAGAAAGAAGCAACCTGTAAAATTGCTTTGTGATTTGTGGATTCATCTCACAGAGAAACACCTTTCTTTTGATTTGGCAGGTTTGAAACACTCTTTTTGTAGAATCTGTGAAAAGATGTTTTGGATCCCATTGAGGCTTATGGGGGAAAAAAAACAAACATCTTTAGATAAAAGCTAGAAAGAAGCAATCTGTGAAACAGCTTGGTGTAGTTTGGAAACACGGTTTTTGTAGAATCTGCGAAGGGATATTTGTGAGAGCATTGTGGTCTATGATGAAAAACAGAATGTCTTCAGATAAAGCCTAGAAAGAAGATTTCTGAGAAACTACTTTGTGATGTGTCTATTCATCTCAAAGATTTAAAACTGTCTTTTCCTTCAGCACTTTGGAAACACTGTTTTGGTCCATTCTTCAAATTGACATTTGGGAGCTCTTTGATGCCAATGGTGAAAAATGGAATATCTCAGGATAAAATGTAGAAGGAAGCTATCTGAGAAACTGCTTTGTGATGTGTGCATTCATCTCACAGAATTAAACCTTTCTTTTCTTTCAGCAGTTTGGAAACACTGTATTTGTAGAATCTGTGAAGGGATATTTTGGAGAGCATTGAGGCCTATGGTGAAAAAGAAAATAGCTTCAGATAAAAAGTAGAAAGAAGCTTTCTGAGAAACTGCTTTGTGATGTGTGCATTCACCATGCAGAGTTAAAATTTTCCTTTGATTCAGCAGTTTGGAAACACTGTTTTGTTCATTCGGCAAATGGACACTTGGGAGCTCTTTGAGACAGATGACAAAAAATTGTACAGCTCGGGATAAAAACCAGAAGGAAGCTATGTGAGAAACCATTTAGAGATGTGTGCATTCATGTCAAAAAGTTAAACCTTTCATTCCATTCAGTTGTTTGGAAACACTATTTTTGTAGAATCTGTGAAGGGATATTTGGGAGCTTATTGAGGACTTCGGTGAAAAAGAAAATATGTTCAGATATAAACAAGAAAGAATCTTTCTGAGAAACTGCTTTGTGATGTGTGCATTCATCTCACAGATTTAAACTTCTCTTTTGATTCAGCAGTTTGGAAACAGCATTTATGCCCTTTCTGACAATGGACATTTGGGAGCTCATTGAGGCCAATGGTGATAAATGCAATATCCCATTATAAAAAGTAGAAGTAAGCTATTTGATAGACTGCTTTGTGATGTGTGCATTCATCTCATGGAATTAAACCTTTCTTTTGATTCAGCAGTTTGGAACACTGTTTTTGTCTATTCTGTGAAAAGACATTTCGGAGCTCACTGAGGCCAAAGGTGCAAAAGTGAATATACCAGGAAAAAAAAACAGAAGGAAGGTATCTGAGAAACTGCTTTGTGATGTGGACATTCCGCTCACAAAGTTAAAACTGGCTTTTCATTCAGTAGTTTGGAAACACTGTTTTTGTAAAATTTGCAAAGGGATATTTGAGAGCTCATTGAGTTGTATAGTGAAAAAGGAAATATCTTCAGAATAAAACTACAAAGAATCTTTCTGAGAAACTTCCTCATGATGTTTGCATTCACCTCACAGAGTTAAACCTCTCTTTTTATTCAGCTGTTGGAAACACTGTGTTTTTTTTTTTCCATTCTGTGAGTGGACATTTTGGAGCTTATTGAGGCCAATGGCAGAAAATCAAATATCTCACGATAAAAACTGCAAGAAAGCTAGCTGCAAAACCACATTGTGACGTATGCATTGTTTGCTCAGAGTTAAACCTTTACTTTCATTCATCAGTTTGGAAACACTGTTTTTGTAGAATCTACAAAGGGATATTTGGGAGCGCATTGAGTCCTATGGTGAATAAGAACACATCTTCAGATAAAACTAAAAAGAAGCTTTCTGAGAAACTGCTTTGTAAAATGTGCATTCATCTCACAGAGCTAAACCTTTCTTTTGAATCAGCTGTTTGGAAACATTGGTTTTGTCCATTCTGCAAATGGACTTTTGGGAGCTCACTGAGGCCAAAGGTGAAAAAGCAAATATTCCAGCACAAAAACTAGAAGAAAGCTATCTGAGAAACCACTTTGAGCTGTGTGCATTCATCTGACAGAGTTAACCCTTTCTTTTCATTCATCAGTTTGGAAACAGTGCTTTTGTAGAATCTGTGAAGGGGTATTTGGTAGTGCATTGAGGACTATGGTGAAAAAGAAAATATCTTCAGGTAAAAACCTGAAAGAATCTTTCTGAGAAACTGCTTTGTGATGTGCCCATTCATCCCAATAAACATTTCTTTTGATTCAGCAGTTTGGAAACACTGTGTTTGTCCATTCTGCGCATGGACATTTAGGAGCTCATTGAGGCCAATTGTGAAAAATCAAATATCCCAGGATAAAAACTAGAAGGAAGCTATCTGATAATCTGCTTTGGGTTGTGTGAATTCATCCCAAAAATTTAAAACTTTCTATTCTTTTGGCAGTTTGAAAACACTGTTTTTGTAGAATCTGCGAATGGATATTTGGGAGCTCATTGAGGCCTATGGTGAAAAATAAAGTATCTTCAGATAAAAGCTAGAAAGAAACTTTCTGAGAAACTGCTTTGTAATGTGGGCATTCATCTCACAGAGATAAAACTTTCCATTGAATCAGCAGTTTGGAAACACTGGTTTTGTCCATTCTGCAAATGAACTTTTGGGATCTCATTGAGGCCAAAGGCAAAAAAGTGAATATACCAGGATAAAAACTAGAAGGAAGCTATCTGAGACATCACTTTGAGATGTTTGTATTCTCACAGCATTAAACCTTTCTTTTCATGCAGTGGTTTGGAAAGAGTGTTTTCGTTTTGTGAAGGTATATTTGGTAGTGCATTGAGGCCTATGGTGAAAAAGAAAATATGTTCAGAAAAAAACTAGAAAGAAGCTTTCTGAGAAACTGCTTTGTGATGTGTCCATTCATCCCAATAAACATTTCTTTTGATTCAGCAGTTTGGAAACCCTGTGTTTGTCCATTCTGCAAATGGACATTTAGGAGCTCATTGAGGCCATTTACAAAAAATCGGATATCCCTGGATAAAAACTAGGACGAAGTTATCTGAGAATCTGCTTTGGGATGTGTGAATTCATCCCGAAAATTTAAACCTTTCTATTCTTATAGCAGTTTGAAAAACACTGTTTTTGTAGAACCTGCAAATGCATATTTGGGAGCACATTGAGGCCTACGTTGAAAAAGAAAATATCTTCATATAAAAACCAGAAAGAAGCTTTCTGAGAAAGTGCTTTGTGATGTGTACATTCATCTCACAGGGTTAAAACTTTCTTTGGATTCAGCAGTTTGCAAACACTGTTTTTGTCCATTCTGCAATCTCACAGGGATAAAACTTTCTTTGGATTCAGCAGTTTGCAAACACTGTTTTTGTTCCTTCTGCAAATGGACATTTGGGAGCTCATTGAGGCCAAAGACAACAAAGAGAATATACCAGGATAAAAACTTGAAGGAAGCTATCTGATAAACTGTTTTGTGATGTGTGTACTCATCTCAAAGAGTTCAACCATTGTTTTCATTAACAGTCTGGGAATACTGTTTTTGTAGAATCTGCAAAAGGATATTTGGGAACACATTGAGGTCTATGGTAAAAATGAAATATTTTCAGGTAAAACTAGAAACTTTATGAGAAACTGCTTTGTGATGGGTGCATTCACCTCACAGAGTTAAACCTTCCTTTTCATTCAGCAGTTTGGAAACACTATTTTTGTCCATTCTGTGACAGGACATTTGGGAACTCATTGAGGCCAAAGGCAAAAAAGTGAATATACCATGATATAAACTAGAAAGAATCTTTCTGAGGAACTGCTTTGTGATGTCTGTATTCATCTTACAGAGTTAAACTTTTCTTTTCATTCAGCAGTTTGGAAACACTGCTTTGGTCGATTCTGCAAATTGACATTTGGGAGCTCTTTGATTCCAAAGGCAAAAAATGGAATATCTCAGGATAAAATAGATAAGGAAGTTATCTGAGATACTGCGTTGTGATGTGTGCATTCATCTCACAGAGTTAAACCTTTATTTTTTTTTAGCAGTTTGAAAACCTTGTGTTTGTAGAATCTATGAAGGGATACTTCAGAGTGCATTGAGTCATATGGTGAAAAAGAAAATATCTTCAAAAAAAAAAAAAAAAACAAGAAAGAAGTTTTCTGAGAAAGTGTTTTGTAATGTGGGCATTCATCTTACAGAGTTAAACTTTTCTTTGATTCTGCAGTATGGAAACACTATTTATGTCCATTTTGCAAATGGACATTTGGGAGTTCATTGGTGCCAATGGTGAAAAACCGAATATCCCAGGATAAAAAGTAGAAGGAAGCTATCTGAGAGACCACTTTATGATGTGTGCATTCTTCTTGCAGAATAAAACC
Organism: Chlorocebus sabaeus; assembly: GCF_047675955.1. Taxonomy (NCBI): domain Eukaryota; kingdom Metazoa; phylum Chordata; class Mammalia; order Primates; family Cercopithecidae; genus Chlorocebus; species Chlorocebus sabaeus. The sequence goes on along the minus strand of NC_132933.1, from coordinate 94,721,428 downwards.
TTCTTTTTCATTCACCTGTTTGGAAACCCTGTGTTTTTAGAATCTGCAAAGGAATATTTGGGAACACATTGAGGTCTGTGGTGATAAAGAAAATATGTTCAGATGAAAACTAGAAAAAAGCATTCTGAGAAACTGCTCTGTGAGATGTGCATTCATCTCACAGAGTTAATGTTTCGTTTTCATTCAGCAATTTGGAAACCCTGTGTTTTTAGAATCTGCAAAGGAATATTAGCAAGCACATTGAGGCCTGTAGTGAAAAAGAAAGTATCTTCAGATAACAACTAGAAATAAGCTTTCTGAGAAACTGTTTTGTGACGTGTACTTCATCTCACAGAAGTAAACATTTCTTTGGACTCCGCAGTTTGGAAAAACTGTTTTTGTTGAATCTACGTAGGGATAGTTTGGAACCCATTGAGGCCAATGGCGAAAAATCGAATATTGCATGATAAAAACTAGAAGGAAGCTATCTGTGAAACAGCTTTATTATGTGTGCATTCATATAGCAGAGTTAAAACTTTTCTTTCATTCAGGAAAATGCAAACACTGTTTTTTTAGAAATTGTGACGGGATATTTGGTGGCACATTGAGGTCTATGGTGAAAAAGACAATATCTTCAGATAAAAACTAGAAAGAAACTCTGAGAAACTGCTTTGGAATGTGGGCATTTAACTCACTGAGTTAAACCTTTCTTTTCATTCAGCAGTTTGCTAACACTGTTTTTTTGTGCATTATGCAAATAGACATTTGGCAACTCATTGAGGCTTCTGGCCAAAAATTGAATATCTGAGGATAAAAACTAGAATGAAGCTATCTGAAATACTGCTTTGTGATGCTTGCATTTATGTCAAAAGTTAAACCTTTCTTTTCATTGACCAGGATAAAAATACAGGTTTTGTAGAATCTGTGAAGGGATATGTGGGAGCACTTTGAAGCCTATGGTGAAAAGAAAATATCATTAGTTCACAATTAGAAAGAAACTTTCTGAGAAGTTGCCTTGTGATGTGTGCATTCATCTCACTGAATTAAACCTTTCTTTTGATTCAGCAGTTTGGAAACATTGCTTTTGCCATTCTGCAAATGGACATTTGGGATTTCATTGAGGTCTATGGTGAAAAATTGAATACTCCATGACAAAAAATAAAGGAAGCTATCTGAGAAACAGCTTTGTGATGTGGGCATTTGTCTCACAGAGTAAAAACTGTCTATTAATTCAGCAGTTTGGAAACACTGTTTTTGTAAAATGTGCAAAGGGATAGTGGAGAGTGAATTGAGGTCTATGGAGAAAAAGGAAATATCTTCAGATAAAAACTAGAAAGAAGCTTTCTGAAAAACTGCTTTGTGATGTGTGCATTCATCACACAGAGTTAAACCTTTCTTTCGAATCAGCAGTTTTGAAACACTGTTTTTGTCCATTCAGCAAAATCACATTTGGGAACTCATTAAGGCCAAAGGTGAAAAAACGAATATACAAGGGTAAAAACTAGAAGGAAGCTATCTGAGAAACCGATTTGTGATGTCTGCATTCATCCCAGAGATTTAAAACTTTCTTTTCATTCAGCAAGTTGGAAAGACTGTTTTTGTCTATTCTGCAAATGGACATTTGGGACTTCATTGAGGGCAATGGCAAAAAAGCGAATATTCCAGGATAAAAACTAGAAGGAAGCTATCTGAGAAACTGCTTTGTGATGTGTGCATTCATCTAGCAGAGTTAAACCTTATTTTCATTCAGAAATTTGGAAAAACTGTTTTTGTAGAATCTACAAAGGGATATTTTGGAGACCATTGATGCCAGTGGTGAAAAACCGAATATCCCATGATAAAAATCACAAGGAAGCTAACTGTGAAACAGCTTTGCTATGTGTGCATTCATATAGCAGAGTTAAACCTTTCCTTTCTTTCATCAGCTTGGAAACACTGTTTTTGTAGAATCTGCAAAGGATATTTAGGGGCGCATTGAGGCCTATGGTGAAAAAGAAATTATTTTCAGATAAAAGCTAGAAAGAAGCTTTCGGAAAGACCACTTTGTGATGTGTGCATTCATCTCACAGAGTTAACCTTTCATTTTGATTGAGCAGTTTGGAAACACTGTTTCTGTCCATTCTGTAAATGGACATGTGAGAGCTCTTAGAGGCCAATGGCGAAATATTGAATATCAAATGATAAAGACTAGAAGGAAGCTATCTAAGAAACCACTTGGTGATGTGTGCACTCCTCTGACAGAGTTAAACATTCCTGTTCATTCAGCAGATTGGAAACACAGTTTTTGTACAATCTGCAAAGGGATATATGAGAGCACATTGAGTCCTATGGTGAAAAGGAAAATAACTTCAGAAAAAAACTAGAAAAAAATTTCTGGGAAAATATTTTGTGACATGTGCATTCATCTCACAGAATTAAACCCTTCTTTTGATTCAGCAGTTTGCAAAAACTGTTTTGTCCATTTTGCAATTGGACATTTGGGAGCTAATTGAGGCCAATGGCAAAAAATCGAGTACTTCACGATAAAAACTAGGAGGAAGCTATCTGAGAAACCAGTTTGTGATGTGTGCATTCATCTGGCAGAGTTAAAACTTTCTGTTCATTCAACAGCTTGGAAGTACTGTTTTGGAGAATCTGTGAAGGGATATTTTGGAGCTCATTGAGGCCAATGATGAAATATCAAATATTCCAGGATAAAACTAGAAGGAATCTCTCTGAAAAACCACTTTGTGATGTCTGTGTTTATCTCAAAAAGTTAAAACTTTCATTTCATTCAGCAGTTTGAAAACACTGATTTTGTAGAACCTCTGAAGGGATAGTTGGTAGCGTATTGAGGCCTATGGTGAAAAAGAATATATCTTCAGACAAAAACTAAAAGAAGTTTTCTGAGAAATTGCTTTGTGATGTGGGCATTCATCTCACAGATGTAAACCTTTCTTTTTATTCAGCAGTTTGGAAACACTGCTTTTGTCCTTTCTTCAAAAGACATTAGGAAGCTCACTGAGGCCAAAGGAAAAAAAAAACAGTGAATACACCAAGATAAACACCAGAAGGAAGCTAAGTGAGAAACTGCTTTGTGATGTGTGCATTCATCTCACAGAGTTAAACCTTTCTTTTCGTTCAGCAGTTTGGAAACACTGTTTTTGTGGAATCTGCAGAGTGATACTGGGAGTGCATTGAGACCTATGGTGAGAAAGGAAATATCTTCAGATAAAAACTAGAAAGAACCTTTCATAGAAACTGCTTTATGATGTGTTCTTTCATCTCACAGAGTTAAAACTTTCTTTTGATGCAGCAGTTTGGAAACACTGTTTTTGTCTGCGAATGGGCATTTGGGAGCTCATTGAAGCCAATATCGAAAAATTGAATATCCCACATTAAAAATTAGAAGAGCTATCTGAGGAAATGCTTTGTGATGTGCGCATTCATCTCACAGAGTTAAACCTTTCCTTTCATTCGGCAGTTTGGAAATGCTGTTAATGTAGAATCTGGGAAGGGATATTAGGGAGTGCATTGGAGCGGATGGTGTAAATGACAACATTTTATATAAAAATTAGAAAGGAGCTTGCTGAGAAATTGCTTTGTGATGTGGGCATTCTTCTCGAAAAGTTAAAGCTTTCTTTTCATTGAGCAGGTTGAAAACACAGTTTTTGTAGAATCTGTGAAGGGAACGCATTGAGGCATATGGTGAAAAAGAAAAACATCGTCAGATGAAAACTAGAAAGATAAATTCTGAGAAACTGCTTTGTGATGCGTTCATTCATCTCACACAGTTAAATCTTTCTTTCAATTCAGCAGAATGGAAGTACATTTTTTGTCCATTCTGCAAAAAGACATTTGGGAGCTCAGTGAGGCCAAAGGCAAAAAAGTGAAACTACCACTATAAAAACTGGACAGAAGCTATCTGAGAAATCTCTTTGTGATGAGTGCATTCATCTCACAGAGTTAAACCTTTCTTTTTCTTTCAGCCATTTGGAAACACCGTTTTGGTGGAATTTGTGAAGGAATATTTGAGAGTGCATTAGGGTTATGGTGAAAAAGAAAATATGTTCAGTTAAAAATTAGAGAGAAGCTTTCTGAGAAACTGCTTTGTGATGTGGGCATTCATGTCATAGAGTTAAACCTTTCTTTTGATTCAGCAGTTTGGAAACACCATTTATATCCATTCTGCCAATTTTCATTTGGGAGTTTGTTGGGGTCAATGGTGAAAAATCGATTATGCTAGGATAAAAACTAGCAGGAAGCTATCTTAGGAACCTCTTTGTGTAGTGTGCATTCATCTCACAGAGTTATAACTTTCTTTTCATTCAGCAGTTTGGAAACACTCCTTTTCTATTTGGGAGTGTATTGAGGATCTGGTGAAAAAGAAAAAATATTCAGATAAAAATTAGACAATGTTTCTGAGAAACTGCTTTGTGATGTGCATTCGTGTCAAAAACTTAAACCTTTCTTCTCATTCAGCAGCATGAAAATACAGTTTTTTAGAATCTGCAAAGGGATATTTGGGAGTGCACTGAGGCCTATGGTGAAAAAGAAAATATCATCAGATGAAAACTAGAAAGAAACGTTCTGAGAAACTGCTTTGTGATGAGTGCATTTAACTCACAGAGTTAAATCTTTCTTTTGATTCAACAGTTTAGAAAAACTGTTTTTTTACATTCTGCAAAAAGACTTTTGGGAGTTCATTGAGGTCAATGGTGAAAAATCGAATATCTCCCGATAAAAACCTTAAGGAAGGTATCTGTGAAACTGATCTGTGATGTCTGCATTCATGTCACAGAATTAAACCTTTGCTTTTATTCAGTAGTTTGGAAACACTGTTTTTGTAGAACTTGCAAAGGGATTTTTGAGAGTGCATTGTGGTTTTTGGTGAAAAAGAAAATACCTTCAGATAAAAACTAGAAAGAAATTTTCTGAGAAACTTCTTTTTTTTTTTTTTTTTGTTATTTTTAAAACATCTTTACTGAGATATAAGTCATAAAATCCACCCACTTAAAATATACAATCCACTGGCTCTAATCACAAAATTATGCAATCTTCACTATAATCTAAGTTTACAGCATTTTTTTTAAATTTACTTATTATTATTATACTTTAAGTTATAGGGTACATGTGCATAACGTGCAGGTTTGTTACATATGTATACTTGTGCCATGTTGGTGTGCTGCACCCATCAACTCGTCATTTACATCAGGTATAACTCCCAATGCAATCCCTCCCCCCTCCCCCCTCCCCATGATAGGCCCCGGTGTGTGATGTTCCCCTTCCCGAGTCCAAGTGATCTCATTGTTCAGTTCCCACCTATGAGTGAGAACATGTGGTGTTTGGTTTTCTGTTCTTGTGATAGTTTGCTAAGAATGATGGTTACCAGCTGCATCCATGTCCCTACAAAGGACACAAACTCATCATTTTTTATGGCTGCATAGTAGTCCATGGTGTATATGTGCCACATTATCTTAATCCAATCTGTCACTGATGGACATTTGGGTTGATTCCAAGTCTTTGCTATTGTGAATAGTGCTGCAATAAACATACGTGTGCATGTGTCTTTATAGCAGCATGATTTATAATCCTTTGGGTATAGACCCAGTAATGGGATGGCTGGGTCACATGGTACATCTAGTTCTAGATCCTTGAGGAATCGCCATACTGTTTTCCATAATGGTTGAACTAGTTTACAATCCCACCAACAGTGTAAAAGAGTTCCCATTTCTCCACATCCTCTCCAGCACCTGTTGTTTCCTGACTTTTGAATGATTGCCATTCTAACTGGTGTGAGATGGTATCTCATTGTGGTTTTGATTTGCATTTCTCTGATGGCCAGTGATGATGAGCATTTTTTCATGTGTCTGTTGGCTGTATGAATGTCTTCTTTTGAGAAATGTCTGTTCATATCCTTTACCCACTTTTTGATGGGGTTGTTTGTTTTTTTCTTGTAAATTTGTTTGAGTTCTTTGTAGGTTCTGGATATTAGCCCTTTGTCAGATGAGTAGATTGCAAAAATTTTCTCCCATTCTGTAGGTTGCCTGTTCACTCTGATGGTAGTTTCTTTTGCTGTGCAGAAGCTCTTTAGTTTAATGAGATCCCATTTGTCAATTTTGGTTTTTGCTGCTGTTGCTTTTGGTGTTTTAGACATGAAGCCTTTGCCCATGCCTATGTCCTGAATGGCACTCCCTAGGTTTTCCTCTAGGGTTTTTATGGTATTAGGTCTAACATTTAAGTCTCTAATCCATCTTGAATTAATTTTCGTATAAGGAGTAAGGAAAGGATCCAGTTTCAGCTTTCTACTTATGGCTAGCCAATTTTCCCAGCACCATTTATTAAATAGGGAAATTTTTCCCCATTTCTTGTTTCTCTCAGGTTTGTCAAAGATCAGATGGCTGTAGATGTGTGGTATTATTTCTGAGGACTCTATTCTGTTCCATTGGTCTATATCTCTGTTTTGGTACCAGTACCATGCTGTTTTGGTTACTGTAGCCTTGTAGTATAGTTTGAAGTCAGGTAGCGTAATGCCTCCAGCTTTGTTCTTTTGACTTAGGATTGTCTTGGAGATGCGGGCTGTTTTTTGGTTCCATATGAACTTTAAAGCAGTTTTTTCCAATTGTGTGAGGAAACTCATTGGTAGCTTGATGGGGATGGCATTGAATCTATAAATAACCTTGGGCAGTATGGCCTTTTCACGATATTGATTCTTCCTATCCATGAGCATGGTATGTTCTTCCATTTGTTTGTGTCCTCTTTGATTTCACTGAGCAGTGGTTTGTAGTTCTCCTTGAAGAGGTCCTTTACATCCCTTGTAAGTTGGATTCCTACGTATTTTATTCTCTTTGAAGCAATTGTGATTGGAAGTTCATTCATGATTTGGCTCTCTGTTTGTCTGTTACTGGTGTATGAGAATGCTTGTGATTTTTGCACATTAATTTTGTATCCTGAGACTTTGCTGAAGTTTCTTGTCAGCTTACGGAGATTTTGGGCTGAGACAATGGGATTTTCTAAATATACAATCATGTCTTCTGCAAAGAGGGACAATTTGACTTCTTTTCCTAACTGAATACCCTTGATTTCTTTCTCTTGCCTGATTGCCCTAGCCAGAACTTCCAACACTATGTTGAATAGGAGTGGTGAGAGAGGGCATCCCTGTCTTGTGCCAGTTTTCAAAGGGAATTTTTCCAGTTTTTGCCCATTCAGTATGATATTGGCTGTGGGCTTGTCATAAATAGCTCTTATTATTTTGAGGTACGTTCCATCAATACCGAATTTATTGAGCATTTTTAGCATGAAGGGCTGTTGAATTTTGTCAAATGCCTTTTCTGCATCTATTGAGATAATGATGTGGTTCTTGTCTTTGGTTCTGTTTATATGCTGGATTATGTCTATTGATTTGCGAATGTTGAACCAGCCTTGCATCCCAGGGATGAAGCCCACTTGATCATGGTGGATAAGCTTTTTGATGTGCTGCTGAATCCGGTTTGCCAGTATTTTATTGAGGTTTTTTGCATCGATGTTCATCAGGGATATTGGTCTAAAATTCTCTTTTTTGTTTTGTCTCTACCAGGCTTTGGTATGAGGATGATGTTGGCCTCATCAAATGAGTTAGGGAGGATTCCCTCTTTTTCTATTGATTGGAATAGTTTCAGAAGGAATGGTACCAGCTCCTCCTTGTACCTCTGGTAGAATTCAGCTGTGAATCCATCTGGTCCTGGACTTTTTTTGGTTGGTAGGCTATTAATTATTGCCTCAATTTCAGAGCCTGCTATTGGTCTATTCAGGGATTCAACTTCTTCCTGGTTTAGTCTTGGGAGAGTGTAAGTGTCCAGGAAATTATCCGTTTCTTATAGATTTTCTAGTTTATTTGCATAGAGGTGTTTATAGTATTCTCTGATGGTAGTTTGTATTTCTGTGGGGTCGGTGGTGATATCCCCTTTATCATTTTTAATTGCGTCGATTTGATTCTTCTCTCTTTTCTTCTTTATTAGTCTTGCTAGCGGTCTGTCAATTTTGTTGATCTTTTCAAAAAACCAACTCCTGGATTCATTGATATTTTGGAGGGTTTTTTGTGTCTCTATCTCCTTCAGTTCTGCTCTGATCTTAGTTATTTCTTGCCTTCTGCTAGCTTTCGAATGTGTTTGCTCTTGCTTCTCTAGTTCTTTTAATTGCGATGTTAGGGTGCCAATTTTAGATCTTTCCAGCTTTCTCTTGTGGGCATTTAGTGCTATAAATGTCCCTCTACACACTGCTTTAAATGTGTCCCAGAGATTCTGGTATGTTGTATCTTTGTTCTCATTGGTTTCAAAGAATATCTTTATTTCTGCCTTCATTTCGTTATGTACCCAGTAGTCATTCAGGAGCAGGTTGTTCAGTTTCTATGTAGTTGAGCAGTTTTGATTGAGTTTCTTAGTCCTGAGTTCTAGTTTGATTGCACTGTGGTCTGAGAGACAGTTTGTTATAATTTCTGTTCTTGTACATTTGCTTTGGAGTGCTTTACTTCCAATTATGTCGTCAATTTTGGAGTAAGTGCGACCTGGTGCTGAGAAGAATGTATATTCTGTTGATTTAGGGTGGAGAGTCCTGTAGATGTCTATTAGGTCTGCTTGCTGCAGAGATGAGTTCAATTCCTGGATATCCTTGTTAACTTTCTGTCTCGTTGATCTGTCTAATGTTGACAGTGGAGTGTTGAAGTCTCCCATTAGTATTGTATGGGAGTCTAAGTCTCTTTGTAAGTCTCTAAGGACTTGCTTTGTGAATCTGGGTACTCCTGTATTGGGTGCATATATATATAGGATAGTTAACTCTTCCTGTTGAATTGATCCTTTTACCATTATGGAATGGCCTTCTTTATCTCTTTTGATCTTTGATGGTTTAAAGTCTGCTTTATCAGAGACTAGTATTGCAACCCCTGCTTTTTTTTCGTTCTCCATTTGCTTGGTAAATCTTCCTCCATCCCTTTATTTTTAGCCTATGTGTGTCTCTGCATGTGAGATGGGTCTCCTGAATACAGCAGACTGATGGGTCTTGACTCTTTATCCAGTTTGCCAGTCTGTGTCTTTTAATTGGAGCATTTAGTCCATTTACTTTTAAGATTAATATTGTTGTGTGTGAACTTGATCCTGTCATTATGATATTAACTGGTTATTTTGCTCGTTAGTTGATGCAGTTTCTTCCTAACCTCGTTGGTCTTTACATTTTGTCATGTTTTTGCAATGGCTGGTACCGGTTGTTCCTTTCCATGTTTAGTGCTTCCTTCAGGGTCTCTTGTAAGGCAGGCCTGGTGGTGACAAAATCTCTAAGCATTTGCTTATCTGTAAAGGATTTTATTTCTCCTTCACTTATGAAACTTCGTTTGGCTGGGTATGAAATTCTGGTTTGAAAATTCTTTTCTTTAAGAATGTTGAATTTTTCCCCCCACTCTCTTCTGGCTTGGAGAGTTTCTGCCGAGAGATCTGCTGTTAGTCTGATGGGCTTCCCTTTGTGGGTAACCCGACCTTTCTCTCTGGCTGCCTTTAAGATTTTTTCCTTCATTTCAACTTTGGTGAATCTGGCAATTATGTGTCTTGGAGTTGCTCTTCTCGAGGAGTATCTTTGTGGCGTTCTCTGTATTTCCTGGATTTGAATGTTGGCCTGCCCTACTAGGTTGGGGAAGTTCTCCTGGATGATATCCTGAAGAGTGTTTTCCAACTGGGTTCCATTTTCCCCCTCACTTTCAGGCACCCCAATCAGTCGTAGATTTGGTCTTTTTACATAATCCCATACTTCTTGAAGGCTTTGTTCATTTCTTTTTCTTCTTTTTTCTTTTGGTTTCTCTTCTCGCTTCATTTCATTCATTTGATCCTAATCGCTGATACTCTTTCTTCCCGTTGATCGAGTCAGTTACTGAAGCTTGTGCATTTGTCACTTATTTCTCGTGTCATGGTTTTCATCTCTTTCATTTCGTTTATGAGCTTCTCTGCATTAATTACTCTAGCCATTAATTCTTCCACTTTTTTTTTTTCAAGATTTTTAGTTTCTTCGCGCTGGGTACGTAATTCCTCCTTTAGCTCTGAGAAGTTTGATGGACTGAAGCCTTCTTCTCTCATCTCGTCAAAGTCATTCTCTGTCCAGCTTTGATCTGTTGCTGGCGATGAGCTGCGCTCCTTTGCCGGGGGAGATGCGCTCTTATTTTTTGAATTTCCAGCTTTTCTGCCCTGCTTTTTCCCCATCTTTGTGGTTTTACCTGCCTCTGGTCTTTGATGATGGTGATGTACTGATGGGGTTTTGGTGTAGGTGTCCTTCCTGTTTGATAGTTTTCCTTCTAACAGTCAGGACCCTCAGCTGTAGGTCTGTTGGAGATTGCTTGAGGTCCACTCCAGACCCTGTTTGCCTGGGTATCAGCAGCAGAGGCTGCAGAAGCTAGAATATTGCTGAACAGCGAGTGCACCTGTCTGATTCTTGCTTTGGAAGCTTCCTCTCAGGGGTGTACTCCACCCTGTGAGGTGTGTGGTGTCAGACTGCCCCTAGTGGGGGATGTCTCCCAGTTAGGCTACTCAGGGGTCAGGGACCCACTTGAGCAGACAGTCTGTCCCTTCTCAGATCTCAACCTCCGTGTTGGTAGATCCAGTGCTCTCTTCAAAGCTGTCAGACAGAGTCGTTTGCGTCTGCAGAGGTTTCTGCTGCTTTTGTTTATCTGTGCCCTGTCCCCAGAGGTGGAGTCTACAGAGACAAGCAGGTGTCCTTGAGCTGCTGTAAGCTCCACCCAGTTCGAGCTTTCCAGCGGCTTTTTTTACCTACTTAAGCCTCAGCAATGGTGCGTGCCCCTCCCCCAGCCTCGCTGCTGCCTTGCCTGTAGATCGCAGACTGCTGTGCTAGCAATGAGGGAGGCTCCGTGGGCGTGGGACCTTCCCGGCCAGGTGTGGTATATAATCTCCTGGTGTGCCCACGTGCGCAGTATTAGGGTGGGAGTTACCCGATTTTCCGGGTGTTGTGTGTCTTAGTTCCCCTGTCTAGGAAAAGGGATTCCCTTCCCCCTTGCCCTTCCCAAGTGAGTGGATGCCTCACCCTGCTTCGGCTCTTGCTGGTCGGGCTGCAGCAGCTGTCCGCACCGATTGTCCGGCAGTCCCTAGTGGGGTGAACCCAGTACCTCAGTTGAAAATGCAGAAATCACTGGTCTTCTGTGTCGCTGGCGCTGGGAGTTGGAGACTGGAGCTGTTCCTATTCAGCCATCTTTCTCCGCCCCCTAAACCTTTATTTTCATTCAGCGGTTTGAAAACAGTGTTTTTGTGGAAACCGTGGAAGTGTATGTGGGAGCATATAGAGGCCTTAGGTGAAAAACAAAATAACTTCAGATTAAATCTTCAAAGAAGCTTTCTGAGAAACGGCTTTGTGATGTGTGCATTCATCTCACAGAGATAAACCTTTCTTTTAATTTATCAGTTTGGAAGCAATGTTTCTGTCTATTCTGCGAATGGAAATTTGGGAACTCATTAAGGCCAGTGGCCAAAAAGTGAATACACCAGGATAAAACTAGAAGGATGCTATCTGAGAAACTTTGATAGCTTTGGGATGTGTGTATTTATCTCATAGAGTTAAACCTTTCTTTTGATTCAGCAGTTTGGAGGCAGTGTTTTTGCAGAATCTGCAAGGCATATTTGGGAACACTTTTAGGCCTATAGTGAAAAAGGAGATACTTTCAGATAAAAAGTAGAAAGAAACTTTCTGAGAAACTGCTTTGTGATATGTGCATTCATCTCACAGAGGTAAACCTTGTTTGGATTCAGCAGTTTGGAAACAATGTTTTTCTCCATTCTGCGAAAGGACATTTGGAATTTCATTGAGACCAATGGTGAAAAATCAAATATCTCATGATAAAACCTAGAAGGAAGTTCTCTTAGAAACTGCTTTGTGACATATGCATTCATCTCACAGAGTTAAACCTTTCTTTTCATTCAGCAGTTTGTAAACACATTTTCTGTAGAGTCTGCGAAGGGGTATTTGGGAGCGCATTGAGGCCTATGGTGAAAAAAAAATCATCAGATTAAAAACTAGAAAGAAGTTTTCTGAGAAAATGCCTGGTGATGTATGGATTCATCTCGCTGTGTTAAATTTTATTTTGATTCAGCCATTGAAAGGACTGTTTTTTTAGAATTTGCAAAAGGATATTTAAGAGCCCCTTGAGGCCAACAGGAAAAAGGGAATATCCCCAGATAAAAACTAGGAGGAAGCTGTCTGTGAAACTGCTTTTTGATGTGGGGATTCATCTCACAGAGGTAAACCTTACTTTTGATTCAGCAGGTTAAAAGCACTCCTTTTAAAAGGCTAATGGGAAAACACAGAATATCCTTACATAAAAACTAGACAGAAGCTATCTGTGAAACTGCTTTGTGTGGATTCATCTGACACAGTTAAACCTCTCTTTTGATTCAGCAGGTTGAAAACCCTTTTCTGTAGAAACTGTGAAGGGACATTTGAGTGATGTTTCCAGCCCATGGGGAAAAATGGAATATTCCCAGATAAAAAATAGTAACAATGTATATGTGAGATTGCTTTGTGACGTGTGGATTCATCACACAGAGTTAAACATTTATTTTGATTCAGCATGGTAGAAATGGTCTTTTTGTAGAATCTGTGAAGGGACATTTGGGAAAACATTGAGGTATATGGGGAAAAACTGAATATTTCCAGATAGATTCCACAAACAAGCTATCTGTGAAACTGCTTTGTGATATGTACATTGATCTCATAAAGGCAAACCCATCTTTAGATTCTTTAGAGGTTAATAAAACTCTTCTTGTCGAATCTGTCAAGGAATATTTGGGAGCCTATTGAGGCCAATGGGAAAACAAAATATCCCCAAATAAGAACCAGAAAGAGGCTATCTGGGAAACAACTTGGTGATGTGTGGATTCAACTCATATAGTTAATTTGTTTTTTGATTCAGCAGATTGGAAACAATCTTTTTGCAGAATCTGTAAAAGGACATTTGGGACTTCGTTGTGGCTTATGTAATAAAACCTAATATCCCCACATAAAAACTAGAAAGATGTTATCTACAAAACTGTTTTCTGACAGGAAGAATCATCTCAAAGAGTGAGGCCTTTTATTTGATTCAGCTGGTTGGAAACATTCTTTTCATACTATCTGCGGTGGAACATTTGAGAGCCCATTTTGGCCTATGGGGAAAAATTGAATATCTCCAGATAAAAACTAGAAAGAAGGTATTCGTGAAATTGCTTTCTATTGTGTAAATTAATCACACAGAGTTAAACCTTTCTTTTGATACAGCAGGTTGGAAACACTCTTTTTGTAGAATCTGTGAAGGGATATTTGGGAGCTCATTGAGGCTGTTGGAGAAATACCAAATATCCACAGATCAAAACTAGAAAGAAACTGACTGTGCAAATGCTTTCTGAAGTGTTGATTCATCTCACAGAGGTAAACTTTTCTTTTGATTCAGCAGATTGGAAACACTCTTTTTGCAGAATCAGCAAAAGGACATTTTGTACCCCTTTGAGGCCTATGGGATAAAACCGAATTTTCACAGATAAAAACTAGAAAGAAACCATCTTTGAAACTGCCTTCTCATGTGTGGATTCGTCTCACAATGTTAATCCTTTCTTTTGATTCGGCAGGTTGGAAACACTCTATTTGTAGAATCTGCAAAGGGACATTTGGAAGTCCATTGAGACCGATAAGGAAAAACTGAATTTCCCCAGACAAAAACTAGAAAGAAGCCAGCAGTGAAACTGCTTTGTTATGTGCTGAATCATTTCACACAATTAATCCTTTCTTTTGATTCAACAGGTTGGAGACACTCTTTTTGTAGGATATGTGAAGAAAGATTTGGGATCGCATTGAGGCATATGGGGAAAAACCCAATAACCACAGATAAAAACTAGAAAGAAGCTACCTTTGAAACTGCTTGTTGATGTGTGGATTCATCTCACAGAGATGAAACTTTTGTTTTATGCAGCATGTTGGGAACACTGTTTTTGTAGAATCTGGGAAGGGACACTTCAGAATCCTTTGAGGACTATGGGAAGAAATTCAATATCCCCAGATAAAAACTGGAAAGAATCAACAGATGAAAATGCTTGGTGATGTGTGGATTCATCTCACAGAGTTAAACCTTTCTTTTGACTCACCGGGTTGGAAACACTCTTTTTGTAGAATCTGTGAAGGGACATTTAGGGCTCTTTGAGGCCTATGGGGTAAAACAGTATATAACCAGATAAAAACTAGAAATAAGCTATCTCTGAAACTACTTGGTGATGTGTAGATTCATCTCACCCAGATAAAACATTCTTTCAATTCAGCAGTATGGAAACAGTCTTTTTGTAGAACCTGCGAAGGGACATTTGGGAGCCTATGGGGGTCTCAGGGTAAAAAGTAAATATCCCCAGATAAAAAGTAGAAAGAAGCTATCTGTGAAACTGCTTGGTGATGTGTGGATGTATCCAAACTTTTCTTTTGACTCAGCAAGTCAGAAAATTTTTTTTTGTAGAAAATGTGAAGGGACACTCAGGAGCCCTTTGAGGATTATGGGAAGAAACTTAATATCCCCACATAAAAAAAAGAAAGAAGCTATCTGTGAAACTTCTTGGTTGTGTGTGGATTCATCTCACAGAGTTAAACATTTCTTTTGATTTAGAAGGTTGGAAACACTCTTTTTGTGAAATCTGTGTAGGGACTTTTTGAGTCCTTTGAGTCTTACAAAGAAAAAAAATGTATTCCCGTATAAAAACTAGAAAGAAGCTATATGTGAATCTACTTGGTGATGTGTGCATTCCACTCAGTGAGTTTAAGCTTTCTTTTGCTTCAGAAGGTTGTAAATACTCTTTTTGTAGAACCTGCAAAGGGATATTTTTGAAGCCCATTGAAGACTAAGGGAAAAACAGACTATCCCCAGATAAACACTAGAATGGAGCTCTCTGTGAAACAGCTTGGTGGTGTGTGTATTCATCTCATAGAACTAAAACTTTCTGTTGATTCAGGAGGTTGAAAACACTATTTTCGTAGAATCTGTGACGGGACATTTGGGAGCCCATTGAGGCCTATGCAGAAAAAGAGAATATCCCCAGATAAAAACTGGGAAGAAGCTGTTTGTGAAAGAGCTTGGTGATGTGTTGATTCAACTCTCAGAGTAAAAGCTTTCTTTTGATTCAGCCAGTTAAAAACATTATTTTCATAGAATCTGAGAAGGGACACTTGGGAGTCCATTGATGTCTATGAGGAAGAAAGAATATCCACAGATAAAACCTAGGAAGAAGCTACCCGGGAAACTGTTTGGTGATGTGTTGATTCAACTCACAGAGTTAAAAGTTTCTTTTGATTCAGCAGGTTAGAGACACAACCTTTTTGTAGAATTTGTGAAGGAGCAGTTCAGAGCTTATTGAGGTCTAAGGGGAGAAATGAATATCCCCAGATAAAAACTTGAAATAAGTTATATTTTAAATTGCTTGGTGATATCTGGATTCATGTCACATAGTTAATCCTGTTTTTGACTCAGCAGGTTGGAAACGTTCTTTTTGTAGAATCTCCAAAGACACATTTCGTAGCCCATTGAGGCCTATGTGAAAAAGCCCTATATCCCTAGATAAGAACTAGAAAGAAGCAATCTGTGAAACTGCGTTGTGATGTGTGGATTCATCTCATAGTATTTAACCTTTCTTTTCTTTCAGTGGGTTGGAAACACTATTTTTGTAGAATCTGTGAAGGGATATTTATGAGCTAATTGATGTCTCTGGATGAAAACAGAATATCCTGGCTGTGCATGGTGGCTCATGCCTGTAATCCCAGCACTTTGGGAGGCCAAAGTAGGTGGATCACGAGGTCACAAGTTCAAGACTATCCTGGCTAACATGGTAAATCCCTGTCTCTACTAAAAATACAAAGAGACCCTGCTATTTAGGATGCAGAGGCAATAGAATGGTGTGAACCCAGGAGGCAGAGTTTGCAGTGGGCCAAGATAGTGCCAGTGCACTCCAGCATGGGCAACAGAGTGAGACTCTGTGTGAAAATAAAAAAGGATAAAGGAAAGAAAACAGACAATCCCCAGATAAAAACCAGAAACTATCTGTGAAACTGCTTTCAGATGTTTGTATTCATCTAACTCATTTAGCATGTTGGAAGCACTCTTTTTGTGGAATCTGCAAAAGGAGATTTGAGAGCCCACTGAGGCCTATGGAAAAAAACTGAAAATCCCCAGATAAAAACTAGAAACAAGCTATCTGTGAAACTGCTTAATTATGTTTGGATTCATCTCACAGAGGTAAACCTTTCTTTTGATTCAGCAGGTTGTAAACACTCTTTTTGAGGTATCTGTGAAGGAACACTTGGAAGCCCATTGAGGCCTATAGGGAAGAACCAGGTATCCGCAGATAAAAACCACAAAGAATATACCTGTGAAACTCCTTTGTGAAACTCCTTTGTGATGTATGGATCCATCTCACATAGTTAAACTTTATCGTTGATTTAGCAGGTTGGCAAAACTCTTTTTGTACTATCTGTGAAGGGACATTTTGGAGGCCACTGAGGCCTATGAAGAAAAAATAGAATATCATGAGGTGAAAGCTAAAAAGAAGCTATTTGTGAAACTGCTTTGTGATGTGTGGATTCATCTCACAGTATTAAATCTTTCTTTTGACTCTGCAGGTTGGAAAAACTCTTTTTCTAGAATCTGCAAAGAAACTTTTGGGAGCCCATTAAGGTGCATGGTGCCAAATGGAATATCCTCACATAGAAACTAGAAAGAATTGAGCTGTGAAACTGTTTTGTGATGTGTGAATTCATCTCCAAGAACCTAACTTTTCTTTCAATTCAGCAGGTTGGAAACACTCTTTTCATTGAATCTGTGAAGGGACATTTTAAAGCCCATTGATGCCAATGGTAGAAAACTGAATATCTTCAGATAAAATCTAGAAAAAAGCTATCTGTGAAACTGCTTTGTGTCCTATGGATTCATCTCACAGAAATAAACCTTTCTTTTGATTCGGCAGATTGGAAACACTCTTTTTGTAGAATCTGCAAAGAAACACTTGGAAGCCCATTGAAGCCTGGGTGAAAAATGAAATATCCCAAGACAAATACTAGAAAAGAAGTATCTGTGAAACTATTTTGTGATGTGTGCATTTATCTCAAAGAGCTAAAACTATGTTTTGATTTTGCAGGTTAAAACCACGTTTTTGGAGAATCTATGAATGGACATTCAAGAGCACATTGAGACCTAAGGGGAATAACAGAATATCCCCAGATAAAAGTTAAAAAGAACCTATCTGTGAAACAGCTTGTTGATGGGTGGATTCATCTCTTAGAGTTAAAACATTTTTTTGATACAGCAGGTTGGAAAGACTATTTTTGCAGAATCTCTGAAGGGACGTTTGGGAGCCCATTGCGGCCTATGGGGAAAAGCCGAATATCCTCAGATGAAAACTAGAAAGTAGCATTGCATGAAACTGCTTTGTTACATGTGGATTCATCTCAGAGAGCTAACACTTTCTTTTGATTCAGCCAGTTGGAAACACTCTTTTTGTAGAATCAGCAAAAGTACATATGGGAGCCAATTGATTCCTATGGGGAGAAACAGAATATCCCCAGATAAAAACTAGCAAGAATCTCTCTGTGAAACAGCT
The DNA here is from genome assembly GCF_047675955.1 of Chlorocebus sabaeus. Lineage (NCBI taxonomy): Eukaryota > Metazoa > Chordata > Mammalia > Primates > Cercopithecidae > Chlorocebus > Chlorocebus sabaeus. The sequence continues at coordinate 94,703,849 of NC_132933.1, read as the reverse complement.
TGGTGATATGTGGATTCATCTCATGGAGTTAAACCTTTGTTTTTAACCAACAGATGTGAAACAGTCTTTTTGTAGGTTATGTGAAGGGACATTTTGGAGCCCATTGTGGCATACAGGCAAAAAAAGAATACCGCAGATAAAAACTGGAAAGAAGCTATCTGTGAAACTGCTCTGTGATGTGTGGTTTCATCTCACCAAAGTAAACATTTCTTTTGATTCAGCAGGTTGGAACCACTCTTTTCATAGAATCTGCAAAGGGACATTTGGGAGTTGATTGAGGTCTAAGGGGAATAAGTGAATATCCCCACCTAAAAAATAGAAAGAAGGTATCTATGAAACAGTTTTGTGATGTGTGGATTCATCTCACATAGCTACACCTTCCCCTTGATTCAGCAGGTTGGAGACACTCTTTTTGTAGAACATGCAAAGGGATATTTTGAAGCCCATTGAGGATTAAGGGAAAAACAGACTATCCCCAGACAAAAACAAGAATGAAGGTATCTGTGAAACGACTTGTAGTTGTGTGGGTTCTTCTCACAGAGTCAAAACTTTCTGGTGATTCAGCAGGTTGAAAACACTATTTTTGTAGAACCTGTGATGGGACATTTGGGAGCCCATTGAGGCCTATGCAGAAAAAGTGTATATCCCCTGAAAAAAACTGGTCAGAAGCTATCTGTGAAATAGCTTGGTGATGTGTTGACTCAACTCACAGAGTACAAGCTTTATTTTGATTCATCAGGTTAAAAACACTTATGGAATCTGAGAAGGCACACTTGGGAGCCCATTGAGGACTATGAGGAAGAAAGACTATATGCAGATATAAACTAGGAAGAATCTACCTGGGAAACTGCTTGGTGATGTGTTGATTCAACTCACAGAGTTAAAAGTTTCTTCTGATTCAGCAGGTAGGAGACACACGTTTTTTGTCAAACTTTTGAAGGGGCGTTTCAGAGCTTATTGAGGCCTAAGGAGAGAAATGAATATCCTCAGATAAAAACTTGAAAGAAGCCATATTTGAAATTGCTTGGTGATGTCTGGATTCAAATCACATAGTTAATCCTGTCTTTTGATTTAGCATGTTGGAAACTTTCTTTTTGTTGAATATTTGAAGGGACATTTGGGAGCCCATTGAAGACTATGGGGAAAAACCATGTATCCCTAGATAAGAACTAGAAATAACCTGTCTTTGAAACTGCGTGGTGATGAGTAGATTCATCTAACAGAGTTAAACCTTTCTTTTGATTCACCCAGTTGGAATCACTCTTCTTGTAGAATCTACAAAGGAACATTTGGGAACTCACTGGGGCCTAAGGGGTAAAGTCAAATATCCCCCATAAAATCTAGAAAAAAGCTACCTGTTTAACCGTTGGTGATTTTTGAATTCATCTCACAGGGTTACAGCTTTCTTTTGATTCAGCACATTGGAAATGTTCTTTATTTTAGAATCTGCCAAAGGAGATTCGTGAGCCCATTGAGGCCTATGGGAAAAAAATCAAAAATCCCCAGATAAAAACTACAAAGAAGCTATCAGTGAAATTGTGTGGGGATGTGTGGATTCATCTAACTGAGGTAAAACTTTCTTTTTATTCAGCAGGTCATAAACACTCTTTTTGAAACATCAGTGAAGGGACATTTAGGAGCCCATTGAGGCCTATAGGGAAAAACTGGGTAACCACAGATAAAAACCAGAAAGAAGCTGTCTGTGAAACTGCTTTGTGAGGTATGGATCCATCTCACTTCGCTAAACCTTTCCATTGATTCAGCAGGTTGGTAACACTCTTTCTGTAGTATCTGCAATGGGATATTTTGGAGCCCACTGAGGCCCACAAAGAAAAACTGAATATCCCCAAGTAAACTAAAAATAAGCTCTCTCTGTACCTGCTTTGTGACGTGTGGATTCACCTTACAGAGATAAAGCTTTCTTTTGATTCAGCAGATTGGAAACACTGTTTTTGTAGAATCTAAAATTGTGCATTTTGGAGCCCACTGAGGCATATAAGAAAAAAAAAAACAATACCCTCACAAAAAAACTAGAAGGAAGCTATCTGTGTAACTGCTTTGTTATTTGTGGATTGAACTCACAGAGTTGAACCTTTCTTTTGATTCAGCAGATTAGAATCACTTTTGTGTAGAATCAGAGAGGGTACACTGGGAGCTCATGAGGCCTTGGTAGAAAAACTGAATATCCCCAGATAAAAACTAGGAAGGACCTATCTGTGAAACTGCTTTGTGATGAGGGAATTTATCTCACAGAGATACACTTTTCTTTTAATTCAGCAGGGTTGGAAACACTTCTTTTTGTAGAATCTGCCAAGGGACATTTGGGACTCCTTTGAGGCTTATTTGGTAAATCCAAACATCTTCAGATTTAAACTAGAAAGAAGCTATCTGTGAAACTACTTGGTGATGTGTGGATTTATCTCTCATAGTTGAACCTTTCTTATGATTCAGCAATTTGAAAATAATCTTTTTGTAGAATCTGCAGAAAGACATTTGGGAATCTATTAAAGCCTATGGGAAAAAATTCTTTTATCCCAGTATAAAAACTACAAAAGTCTCTGTGCTAAACTGCTTGGTGATGTGTGGATTTGTCTCACAGAGTTAACCCTTTCTTTTGATTCAACAGGTTGGCAACACTCTTTTTGAAGAATCTGCAAAGGGACATGTGGGAGCCCATTGATGCCTATGAGGACAAACATAATATCCCCTTATAAAACCTAGAAAGAAGCTATCTGTGAAAATGCTTTGAGATATATGGATTCAATTCACAGAATGAAAGTTGTCTTTTGATTCAACAGGTTGGAAAGAGTGTTTTTGTGGAATCAGCAAAGGTACATTTTGGAGCTTATGGAAGCCTATGGAAAAAAAAATAAAAAATAAAAAATAAAAAAAATGAAAAACCAAATATCCCCAGATAAAAACTAGAAAGAAACTGTGAAACTGGTTGGTGATATGTCAATTCTTCTCACATAGGAAAACCTTTCTTTTGATTCAGCAGGTTGAAAACATTATATTTGTAGAATTTGGGAGCCAATTGAAGCCTATGGAAACAAACTTTCTATTGATTCAGCAGGTTGGAAACACTCTTTTTGTAGAATCTATGAAGGGACATTTAAGAACCTATTGATACCTAAAGGGAAAACTGAATATCCTTAGATTAAAAATAGAAAGAAACTATGTGTAAAACTGTGGTGATGTATGGATTCATCTCACAGAGTTAAACCTTGCTTTTGATTCGTGAAGTTGGAAGCACTTTTTTAATAGAATCTGTGAAGGGACATTTGGGATTGCATTGAGGCCTATGGGGGAAACCCTAATATTTCCAGGTAATAACTAGAAAGAATCTATCTGTGAAACTGCTTTAAGATGTGGTGATTCAACTCACAGAGTTAAACTTTTACTTTGATTCCACAGGTTAAAAACACTCTTTTTGTAGAATTTGCATAGGGACAATTGGGATCTTATTGAAGTCTGTGGAGAATAACAGAATATCCCAAAATCAAATCTAGAAAAAAGCTATCTGTGAAACTGGCTTGTGATGTGTGGATTCATCTCATAGCTTAAATCTTTCTTTTCATTCAGCAGGTTGGAGTACTGTTTTTGTAGAATCAGCAAAGGGACATTTGGGAGCACATAGAGGCTTCTAAGGAAAAACTGAATATCCCAAGATAAAAACTAGAAAGAAAATATCTGTGAAACCACTGGGGGGTGTGTGGATTCATTTCACAGAGTTAACCTTCTATTTGTATTCACCAGGTGGGAAAGACTCTTTTTGTCGAATCTGCAGAGGGACATTTGGGAGCCCATTAAGGCCTTTGGGGAAGAAGCAAATATCTCCAGATAAAAATTAGAAAGAAATTTTTGTGAAACTGCTTGCAGATGTGTGGATTTATCTACCAGAGACAAACTTTTCTTTTTATTCACCAGGTAGGAAACACTTATTTTATATTATCTATGAAGAAACCTTTGAAAACCCATTGAGTCCTACGGGGAAAACTGAATATTTTCAGATTAAAAACTAGAAAGAAGCTATCTGTGAAACTGGTTGGTCATTTGTGGATTAACCTCATAGAGTTAAACCCTTCTTTTCATTCAGCATGTTGGAACCACTTTTTTTGTAGAATCTGCGAAGGGACATTTAAGAACCCACTGACCCTATGGGGAAAACCCAATGTCTTCAGATAAAAAGTAGAAAGACGCCATCTGAGAAGCCACTTGGTGATGTGTGTATTCATCTCACAGAGTTAAATCTTTTTTTTTTTTTTTTTTTTTGATTCAGCATGTTGTAACAACTTTTTTTGTAGATGCTGCATAGGGGCAATTGGAAGCCCATTGAGGCCTATAAGGATACACGGAATATGCCAATATAAAAACTAGATAAGAGCATTCTGTGAAATGAGTTTGAGATGTGTGGATTCATCTAACAGAGTTAAACTTTTCTTTTGATTCAGCAGATTTTAATCCCTCATTTTGTGGAAACCACGAAGGGAATTTGGGAGTTCATGGAGGCCTATGGGGAAAAACCGAATATCCCCAGATGAAAACTAGAAACAAGTTATCTCTGAAACTGCTTGGAGATGTGTGGATTCATCTCACAGAGTTAAAACTTTCTTTAGAGTCATCAGGTTAGAATCATTCTTTTTTTAGAATCTGTGAAGGGACTTTTCAGAACCCATTGAGGCTTACGGGATAAAATTGAATATCCTCAGACAAAAACTAGTAAGAAGCTATCAGTGAAACCGCTTTGTGATATGTGGATTCATCCCACAGTATTGAACTTATATTTGATTCAGCTGGTTGGAAACACTATTTTTGTGGTATCTGTGAATGGACATTTGGGAGCCAGCTGAGGCATACGGGAAAAAACAAATATTCCCACATGAAAGCTAGAAAGAAGCCATCTGTGAAACTGATTTGTGATGTGTGGATTCATCTGACAGAATAAAACCTTTCTTTTGATCCATCAGGTTGAAAATACTCTTTTTGTAGAATCTGTGATGGGACATTTGGGATCCCATTATGACCCATGTGAAAAAAAAAAGAATATCCCCAGGTACAAGATGGAAAGAAGCTATCTGTGAAACTGCTTGGTGATATGGGGATTAATCTCGCAGAGTTAAACCTTTCTTTTCATTCAGCAAGTTTGAAACACTCTTTTTGTAGAATCAACTAAAAGGACATTTGGGTACCCACTGAGGCCTATGGAGAAAAACTGAATACCCAGATAAAAAGTGCAAACAAGCTATCTGTGAAACCACTTTGTGATGTGTGGATTCATCTCACAGATTTAAATCTTTCATTTGAAACAACAGGGTAGGAAACACTTTTTTGTTGAGTCTGTGAAGGGACATTTGGGAGCCCATTGAGGTCCATGGGGAAAAATTGAATATCCCCAGATAAAAACCAGAAAGTAGCTATCTGTGAAACTGCTTAGTAATGTGCAGATTCATCTCCCATAGTTAAACCTTTCTTTTGATTCAGCAGGTTGAAAACTACCTTTTAATAGAATATGCAAAGGAACATTTGGGAACCCATTAAGGCTTATTGGAATAAATCAAATATTCCCAGGTAAAAACTAGAAAGAAGTTATCTGTAAAACTGCTTGCAATTGTGTGGATTTGTCTCACAGAGTTAAACTTTTCTTTTGATTCAGCAGGTGGGAAACACTTTTTTTGTAGGACATGTGCAAAATCATTTTGGAATTCAATGAGGCCTATGGGGAAAATTGAATATCCCTAAACAAAAACAAGAAAGGAGCTATCTGTGAAAGTGCTTGGTGATGTCTGGATTCATCTCTAAGAGTTAAAACTTTTGGTTGATTCAGCAGGTTGGAAACACTTTTTTTTTTTGTAGACTCTCTGAAGGGACATTTGGGAACCAAATGTGTCCTATGAGACAAAAATTAATATCTGCAGATATTAACAATGTGGATTCAACTCACATTGTTAAACCTTTCTTTTGATACAGCATGTTGGAAACAGTCTTTTTGTAGAATCTGCAAAGGGATATTTGAAAGCCCATTGAGGCCTAAGGAGAAAAATCGAATAACCCCAGATATAAACTAGAAAGAAGCCATCTGTATAACTGGTTGATGATGTGTGGATTCAACTCACAGAGTCAAACCTTTCTTTTGATTCAGTATGTTAGAAACACTCTTTTTGTAGAACCTGTGAAGGGGCATTTAAGAGCCCATATAGACCTACAGACAAAATCTGAATATCCACAGATAAAAACTAGAAAGAAACTATGTTTGAAACTGTTTTGTGATGTGTGGATTTATCTTACTAGAGTTACACTTTCCGTTTGATTCAGCAGGGTGTAAACACTCTTTTTATAGAAAATGTGAATGAACATTCCAATGCCCATTGAGGCCTATTGGGAAAACCCAAATAACCCCACATATATTCTAGAAAGAAGTTATCTGTGAAACTGTTTGGGGATGTGTGGATTCATCTCACAGAGTTAAACCTTTCTTTTGATTCAGTAGGATGGAAACACTCTTTCTGTAGAATCTGTGAGGGGACATCTGGGAGCTGATTGAGGCCTATGGGGAAAAAACAAATATCTTCAGATAAAAACTAGAAGGAAGCTCTCTGTGAAACTATCTGGTAATGTGTGGATTCATATCACGGTGTTAAACCATTATTTTGATTCAGCAGGATGAAAACACTGTTTTAGTAGAAACTGCAAAGGGACATTTGGAAGCCCATTGAGGTCTGTGGGGAATCATGGAATATACCCAGATAAAAAACTAGAAGGAAGCTATCTGTGAAATTACTTTGTGATGTGTGGATTCAACTCACAGAGATAAACATTTCTTTTGATTCTGCAGTTTGGAAACACTGTTTTTGTCCATCCTGCAAATGGACATTTGGGAGTTCATTGAGGCCAAAGATGAAAAAGTGAATATCCCAGGATAAAAGCTAGAAGGAAGCTGTCTGAGAAACTGCTTTGTAATGAGTGCATTCGTCTCACAGAAAAAAAAAACACATTCTTTTCATTCAGCAGTTTGGAAACCCTGTTTTTGTAGAATCTGAGAAGGGATATTTGGGAGCACATTGAGGCCTATGGTGAAAAAGAAAATATCTTCAGATAAAAACTAGAAAGAAACTTTCTGTGAAACGGCTTTGTGATGTGTGCATTCATCTCACAGAGTTAAACCCTTATTTTGATTCAACAGTTTGGAAGCACTGTTTTTGAAGAATCTGCAAAGTGATGTTTTGGAGCTCATTGAGGCCTATGTGGAAAAAGGAAATATCTTCAGATAAAATCTAGAAAGAAACTTTCAGAGAAACTGCTTTGTGATGGGGGCATTCATCTCACAGAGGTACACCTTTCTTTTCATTCACCAGTTTGGAAACACTGTTTTTGTGAAATATATGAAGGGATATTTCAGAGTGCATTGAGGCTTATGGTGAGAAAGGAAATATATTCAGAAAAAAACTAGAAAGAAGCTTTCTGAGAAGCTGCTTTGTGATGTCCATGTACATCTCACAGAGTTAAACCTTTCTTTTTATTCAGCTGTTTGGAAACACTGTTTTTGTCCATTCTGTGAATGGACATTTGGGAGCTCATTGAGGCCAAAGTCCAAAAAGCGAATAAACCAGGATAAAAACTAGAAGAAAGCTATCTGAGAAACCACTTTGAGATGTGGGCATTCGTCTCACAGATGCAACTGTCTTTTCATTCAGCAGTTTGGAAACACTGCTTTGGTAAAATATGTGAAGGGATATTTGAGAGTGCATTGAAGCCTGTGGTGAAAAAAGAAATATATTCGGAAAAAAACGAGAAAGAAGCTTTCTGAGAAACTGCTTTCTGATGTGCTCATTTATCTCACAGAGTTAAACCTTTCTTTTTATTCAGCTGTTTGGAAACACCGTTTTTGTCCATTCTGCGAATGAACATTTTGGAGCTCATTGAGGCCAATGGTGAAAAAATCAAATATCTCGTGATAAAAGCTGTAAGAAAGCTATCTGAGAACCAGCTTTGTGATATATGGATTCATATCACAGAATTAAACCTTAAACTTCATTCAACAGTTTTGAAACACTGTTTTTGTAGAATCTGTGAAGGGATATTTGGGAGGGCATTGAGGCCTATGGTGAAAAAGGAAACACCTTCATCTAAAACTAGAAAGAAGCTGTATGAGAAAGTGCTTGGTGACATGTGCATTCATCTTACAGAGTTAAACCTTTCTTTTGATTCAGCTGTTTGAAACACTGTTTTCTTCCATTCTGCAAATGGACATTTGGGAGCTCATTGAGGTCAATGGCCAAAAAGTGAATATATCAAGATAAAAGCTAGAAGGAAGCTATCTGAGAACCCACTTTGAGATGTGTACGTTCATCTCACAGAGTTAAAGTGTTCTTTTGATTCAGCAGTTTGGAAACACAGTTTTTGTCCATTCTGACAATTTCCATTTGGGAGCTCAAGAGGCCAGTGGAGAAAAAGTGAATATCCCAGGATAAAAATTGGAAAGAAACTATCAAATAAACCACTTTGTGATGTGTGCATTCTTCTTACAGAGTTAAACCTTCCTTTTCATTCAGATGTAAGGGAACTCGTGTTTTTAGAATCTGCTAAGGAATATTTGGGAGCGCATTGAGGCCTATGGTGAGAAACAAAATATGTTCAGATAAAAACTAGAAAGAAACATCCAGAGAAACTGCTTTGTGATGTGAGCATTCATCTCACAGAGTTGAACTTGTCTTTTCATTCAGCAATTTGGAATCTCTGTGATTTTAGAATCTGCCAAGGAACATTTGGGAGTGCAATGAGGCCTATGGTGAACAAGAATGTATCTTCAGATAAAAAGTAGAAAGAGTTTTTCTGATAAACTGCCTTGTGATGTGTGCATTCATCTCACAGAGTTAAATCTGGTTTGATTCAGTAGTTTGGAAACAGTTTTTGTCCATTCTGCAAATGGACATTTTGTACCTCCTTGAGGCCAGTGGAGAAAAATCAAATATCCAAGGATAAAATCTACAAGGAAGCTCTCTGAGAAACAGCTTTCTGATGTGTACATTGAACTCATGGAGTTTAACTTTTCTTTTCATTCAGCAGTTTTGTGATCACTGTTTTTGTAGAATCTGCAAAGGGATATTTGGGAGTGCATCGAGGTCTATGGTTAAAAAGAAAATATCTTCAGATAAAAACTAGAACAAAGCTTTCTGAGAATCTGCTTTGTGACATGCACATTCATCTCACAGAGTTAAAACTTTCTTTTGATTCAACAGTTTGGAAACACTGCTTTTGTCCATTCTTGGATATTTGGATGCTCATTGAGGCCAATGGCAAAAAATCAAATATACCAGGATAAAAACTAGAAGGAAGTTATCTGAGAAATTGATTTGCAAAGTGGACATTCGTCTCACAGAGTTAAAACTGTCTTTTCATTCAGCAGTTTGGAAACACTGTGTTTGTAAAATATGTGACGGGATATTTGAGAGTCCATTGAGGCCTATGGTGAAAAAGGAAATATATTCAGAAAAAAACTATAAAGAAGCTTTCTGAGAAACTGCTTTCTGATGTGCACATTCATCTCACAGAGTTAAACCTTTCTTTTCATTCAGCTGTTTGGAAACACTGTTTTTGTCCATTCTGCAAATGGACACTTTGGAGCTCATTGAGTCCAATGGTGAAAAATCGAATATTTCACAATAAAAACTGTAAGAAAGCTATCAGCAAACCGGCTTTGTGATGTATGCATGCATAGCATAGAGTTAAACCTTTCATTTCATTCAACAGTTTAGAAACACTGTTTTTGCAGAATCTATGAAGGGATATTTGGGAACACATTGAGGCCTATGGTGAAAAAGGAAATATCTTCAGATGAAAACTAGAAAGAAGCTTTTGGATAAACCGCTTTGTGATGGGGGCATTCATCTCACAGAGGTAAACCTTTCTTTTAATTCAGCAGTTTGGAAACACTGTTTTTGTCCATTCTGTGAAAAGACGTTTGGGAGCTCATTGAAGCCAAAGGCAAAAAAGCAAATATATCAGGTTAAAAACTACAAGGAAGCTATCTCAGAAACTGCTTTGTGATGTGGGCATTCGTCTCACAGAGATGAAACTGCCTTTTCATTCAGCAGTTTGGAAATGCTGCTTTTGTACAACCTGTGAAGGCATATTTGAGAGGGCATTGAGTCCTGTGGTGAAAAGGAAAACAACTTCAGATAAATACTAGAAAGAGACTTTCTGAGAAAATATTTTGTGATATGTGCATTCATCTCACAGAAGTAAACCCTTCTTTTGATTTAGCAGCGTGGAAACACTGTTTTTGTCCATTCGTCATCAGACAGTTGGGAGCTAATTGAGGCCAATGGCAAAAAATTGAATACCCCATGATAAAAACTAGAAGAAAGACATTTGAGAAACCACTTTGTGATGTGTGCATTCATCTGGCAGAAATAAACATTTCTTTTCATTCCACAGCTTGGAAGTACTGTTTTATTAGAAACTGCGAAGGGATATTTTGGAGCTCATTGAGGCAAATGACAAAAAATCAAATATCCTAGGATAAAAACTAGAAGGAAGCTATCTGAAAAACCACTTTGTGATGTGTGTGTTTATCGTGAAAAGTTATAACTTTCTTTTCATTCAGCAGTTTAAAAACACTGTTTTTGTAGAATCTGCGCATTGAGGCCTATGTAGAAAAAGAAAACATCTTCTGATAAAAACTTAAAAAAAGCTTTCATAGAAACTGCTTTATGATGTGTTCTTTCATCTCACAGAGTCAAACCTTTCTTTTGATGTGGCACTTTGGAAGGACTGCTTTTGTTCATTCTGTGAATGAACATTTGGGAGCTCATTGAGGTCCATATCAAAAAATCTAATATCCCATGATAAAAACTAGAAGGAAACTGTTGGAGGAAACACTTTGTGATATGTGCATTCATCTCGCAGAGTTAAACCTTTCTTCTCACTCAGCAGTTTTGAAATGCTGTTTATGTAAAATCTGTGAAGGGACATTTGGGAGCACACTGGGGCAGATGGTGTAAATGACAACATTTTTATATAATAATTAGAAAATAGCTTTTTGAGAAATTGCTTTGTCTGTGGGCATTCATCTCGAGAAGTTAAACCTTGCTTTTCATTCAGCAGTTTGAAAACAGTTTTTGTAGAATCTGCGAAGGGATATTTGGAAGCACATTGAGGCCTATGTGGTAAAAGAAAGTATTGTCAGATGAAAACCAGAAAGACATTTTCTGAGAAACTGCTTTGTGATGTCTGCGTTCATCTCACACAGTTAAAACTTTCTTTTGATTCAGCAGTTTGGAAACACTTTTTTTGTCCTTTCTGCAGAAAGACATTTGGGAGCTCGTTGAGGTCAAAGGCGAAAAAGTTTATATACCAGTATAAAAACTAGAAGAAACCTATGTGAGAAATTGCTTTGTGATGTGTGCATGCATCTTGCAGAGTTAAATCCGTCTTTTCATTCAGCAATTTGGAAACACTGTTTATGTGTACAATCTGTGAAGGTATATGTTGAGTGCATTGTGGGCTGTGGTGAAAAAGAAAATATCTCCAGATAAATACTAGAAAGAAGCTTTCTGAGAAACTGCTTTGTGATATGCGCATTCATCTCACAGAGTTACATTTTTCCTTTGATTCAACAGCTTGGAAATACTGTTTTTGTCTATTCTAAGAGTGGACATTTGGTAGCTCATTGATGTCAAGGGTGAAATATGGAATATCCCAGGACAAAAAGTGGCAGGAAACTATCTGAGGAACCGCTTCATGATGAGTGCATTCGTCTCAAAGAATTAAACCTTTCCTTTCATTCAGCAGTTTGGAAACACTGTTTTTGTAGAATCTGAGAAGGGATATTTAGGAGCGAATTAAGGTTTATGGTCAAAAAGAAAATATCTTCAGATAAAAAGTACAAAGAAGCTTTCTGAGAAAATGCTTTGTGATGTCTGCATCCATCTCACAGAAATACACCTATCTTCTCATACAGCAGTTTGGAAACAGGGTTTTTGTCCATTCTTCAAATGCACATTTGGGAGCTCATTGAGACCAATGGCCAAAAATGGACTATCCCAGGATAAGAACTAGAAGAAACCTATCTGAGAAACCACTTTCTGATGAGTGCATTAATCTCACAGAGTTAAACCTTTCTTTTAATTCAGCATTTTGGAAACACTGTTTTTGTACAACCTACGGAAGGATATTTGGGAGAGCATTGAGGACTATGGTGAAAAAGAAAATATCTTCCAATAAAACTAGAAAGAAGTGTTCTGAGAAACTGCTGTGGAATGTGGGCATTCATCTCACAGAGTTAAACCTTTCTTTGGATTCAGCAATTTGGAAACACAGTTTATGTCCATTCTGCACATGAATATTAGAGAACTCATAGAGACAAATGGCGAAAAGGTGACTATCTAATGATAAAACTATAAGGAAGTTGTCTGAGAAACTGCTTTGTGATATGTGCATTCATCTCACAGAGGTAAAAGTTTCTTTTAATTCAGCAGTTTGGAAATACTGTTTTTGATCATTCTGTGCATCAATATTAGAAAACTCATTGAGGAAAATGGTGAAAAAGTGAATATCTCATGATGAAAACTAGAAGGAAGTTATCTGAGAAACTGTTTTGGGATGTGCCCAATCATCTTGCAGAGGTAAACATTTATTTGCATTCAGCTGTTTGGAAAAACAGTTTTAGTAGAATCTACGAAGAGATATTTGGGAGCACATTGAGGCCTATGGTGAAAAAGAAAATATCTTTAGATTAAAACTAGAAAGTTTTCTGAGAAACTGCTTTGTGATGTGTTCATTCATCTCACAGAGTTAAATCTTTCTTTTGATTCAGCAGTTTGGAAACACTGTTTTTGTGCATACTGCAAGTGAATATTTGGGAGCTCATTGAGTCCATCAGTGTAAAATGAAATATCCCAGGATAACACTAAAGGAAGCTATCTGTGAAACCCCTTTGGGATGTGTGAATTCATCTCACAGAGTTAAACCCTTCTTTTCATTCAGCAGGTTGGAAACACTGTTTTTGTAGAATCTGCAAAGGGATATTTTGGAATGCATTGAGGCTTATGTTGAAAAAGAAAATATCTTTAGATAAAAACTACAAAGAATCTTTCCAAGAAACTGCCTTGTGTTACGTGCATTCATCTTACAGAGATAAAACTTTCCTTTGATTTAGCAATTTGGAAGCACTGTTTTTGTCCATTCTGCATATGGACATTTGGGGACTCATTGAGGCCAATAGCAAAGTATGCAATATACCAGGAAAAACCTAGAAGGAAGCTGTCTGTGGAAACGAATTTTGTTGTGTGCATTCATGTCACAGAGTTAAAACTTCTTTTCATTCAGCAGTTTGGAGACACTGTTTTGTAGATTCTGCAAAGGGATATTTCGGAGTGCACTGAAGCCTATGCTGAAAAAGAAAATCTCTTCAAATTAAAACTAGGAAGAAGCTTTCTGAGAAACTGCTTTGTGATGTGTGCATTCACCTCACAGAGGTAAACCTTTCTTTTGATTCAGTAGTTTGTAAACACAGTTTTTGTCCATTCTGCAAATGGACATTTGCAAGCTCATTGAGGCCAATGGCAAAAAAACCCCGAATATCCCATGATACATACTAGAAGGAAGCTATCTGAGGAAACGCTGTGTGATCTGTGCATTCATCTCACAGAGTTAAACATTTCTTCTCATTCAGCAGTTTGGAAACACTGTTTCTGCAGACTCTGTGAAGTGATATTTGGTAGTGTATTAAAGCTTATGTTAAAAAGGACAATATCTTCAGATAAAAACTAGAAAGAAGCTCTATGAGAAACTGATTTGTGATGTGGGCTTTCACCTCACAGAGTTAAACCTTTCTTTTGTTTCAGGTTTTTGGAAACACTGTTTTAGTCCATTTAGCAATAGGACATTTGGGAGTTCATTGAAGGCAATGGCAAAAAAAATTGAATATCTCAGGAGAAAAACTGGAAGGAAGCCATCTGCAAAACTGCTTTGTGATGTGTGCATTCATGTCACAAAGTCAAACTTTTTTTACATTTAGTGGTCTGGAAACACTGTTTTTGTACAATCTGTGAAGCTATATGTTGAATGCATTGAGGGCTCTGGTGAAAAAGAAAATATCTCCAGATAAAAACTAGAAAGAAAGTTTCTAAGAAACTGCTTTGTGATGTGTGCATTCATCTCACAGAGTTAAACCTTTCTTTCGATTGAGCACTTTGGAAACACTGTTTTTGTCTATTCTACAAATGGATATTTGGTAGCTCATTGATGTCAAGGGCGAAAAATGGAATATTCCAGGAAAAACAGTTGAGGAAAACTATCTGATAAACCACTTTGTGCTGTGTGCATTCATCTCACAGAGTTAATCCTTTCTTTTCATTCAGCAGTTTGGAACACTGCTTTTGTAGAATCTGTGAGTGGATATTTGGGAGCGCATTGAGGATTATGATTTATCTTCAGATTAAAACTAGAAAGAAGCTTTCTGAGAAAATGCTTTGTGATGTGTGAATTCATCTCCTAGAGATAAACCTATCTTTTCATACAGCAGTTTGGAAACACTGTTTTTGTCCATTCTGTGAATGTATATTTGGGAGTTCTTTGAGACCAATGGTGAAAAATCAAATATCCTAGGACAAAAACTAGAATAAAGCTATCTGAGAAACTGCTTTGTGATGAGTGCATTCATCTCACAGAGTTAAACTTTTCCTTTCATTCAGCATTTTGGAAACACTGTTTTTGTCCATTCTGCTTATGGACATTTTGGGGCTCACTGAGGACAATGGCAAACTATCTAATACCCCAGGAAAAAAACTAGAAGGTATCTATCTGAGGAAATGACTTGTGATGTGTGCATTCATCTTGCAGAGTTAAAAAATTCTTTTCATTCAGCAGTTTGGAATCACTGCTTTTGTAGAATCTGCAAAGGGATATTTCAGAGAACACTGAGGCCTATGCTGGTAAAGAAAATATCTTCAGATAAAAACTTGAAAGAAACTTTCTGAGAAACTTCTTTCTGTTGTGTGCATTCATCTTTTAGAGGGAAAGCTTTCTTTTCATTCAGCAGATTGGAGGCAGTGTCATTGTAGAATATCTGAAGGGATATTTGGGAGCACATTGAGGCCTATGGTGAAAGAGAAAATATCTTTAGAAAAAAGCTAGAAACAAGCTTTCTTTGAACTCCTTTGTGATGTTTGCATTCATCTCACAGAGTTAAACCATTCTTACGAATCAACTATTCAGAAACTCTGCTTTTTCCATTCTATGAATGGACCATTGGGAGCTCATTGATATCAATATCTATAAATTGAATATCCCAGGATAAAAAGTAGAAGATAACTATCTGAGTGACCATTTTGTGATATGTGTATTCATCTCTTGGAGGTAAAACTTTGTTTTCATTGAGCAGTTTGGAAACACTGTTTTTGTAGAATCTGTGAAGGGATATTTGGGAGTGCATTGAGGCCTATGGTGAAAAAGAAAATATCATCAGATAAAAATTAGATAGAAGCTATCTGTGAAACTGCTATGTGATTTGTGGATTTATTTCACAGAGTTAAACATTTCTTTTCATTCAACAATTTGGAAATACTGTTTTAATAGCATCTGCAAAGAGACATTTGGGAGCAAATTTGGGCCTATGGGCAAAAACCAAATTATCTAGATAAATAGTAGAAAGAAGCTATCTGTGAAATGCCTTTTTAATGTGTGGATTCATCTCACAGACTTAATTTTTTTTTTGATTCAGCAGGTCAGAAACACTCTTTTTGTAGAATCTGTGAAGTGACATTTGAGATCTCATTGAGGTCTATGGGAAAAACAGTATATCCCCAGATAAAAACTAGAAAGAAGTTATCTGTGAAACTGCTTTGTGATGTGTGGATTCATATCACAGGGTTAAACGTCTCTTTTGATTTGGCAGGATGGAAACATTCTTTTTGTAGAATCTGGAAAGGGACATTTTGGAGCCCATTCAGCCCTAAAGGGAAAAAGCAAATATCCCTAGATTAAAAACTAGAAAGAAGTTATCTTTGAAATGGCTTAATAATGTGTAGATTAATCTCACAGAGCTAATCATTTATTTTCTTTCAACAAGTTGGATACCATCTCTTTGTAGAATCTGCAAAGGGAAATTGGAGATCCCATTGAGGACTATGAAGAGAAATACATTATCCTAAGATGAAAACCTTAAAGAAGGTATGTGTGAAACTTCTTTATGATGTGTGGATTCATCTAACAGAGTTAAACCTATCGTTTGATACAGCTGGTTAGAAACCCCCCTTTTTGTAGAATCTGCAAAGGGATATTTTGGATCCCATATGGGTGTATGGGAAAAAACTGAATATCCAGAGATAAAAATAATCTGTCTTTGAAATTGCTTTGTGATATGTGTATTCATCACAAAGAATTAAACCTCTGTTTTTATTCAGCAAGTTAGAAACACTCCTTTCATAGAATAAGTGCAGGGACATTTGGGGTCCCATTGAGTCCTATGGGGGGAAACAAAAAGTCCCCAGATAAAAACCAGAAAGAAGCTATCTTTGAAACTACTTTGTGTTGTGTCAATTCATCTCAGAGAGTTAAAACTTTCTTTTGATTCAGCAGTTTGGAAACACTGTTTTTGTAGAATCTGTGAAGGGACATTTGAGAGCCTGTTGGGGCTTATAAGGAAAAAGTGAATATCCACAGATAAAAACTAGAAAGAAGCTATCCATGGGACTGTTTTGTGATGTGTGGATACATATCACAGAGTTAAACATTTCTTAAATTCAGCAGGTTGGAAACATTCTTTTTGTAGAATCCGTGAGGGGCAATTGGGAGCCCATTGAGGCCTTTGGAGAAAAACAGAATATCCCCAGATAAAAACTGGAAAGAAACTATCCATGAAATTGATTTATGATGTGTGGATTCATCTGACCGTTAACCTTTCTTTTGATTCAACAGATTGAAAGCATTTTTTTTTGTAGAATCTGCAAAAGGACATTTGGGAGCCCATAGATGTTTATTGGGAAAAACTGAATATCCCCAGCTAAAAACTAGAAAGACCCTATCTGTGAAAATAATTTGTCATGTGTGGATTCATCTCACAGAGTTAAAACTTTCTTTGGATTTTTCAGGTTGGAAACATTTGTTTTGGAGAATTGGCAAAGGGACATTTTGGAGCCCTTTGGGGCCTATGGGGAAAAACATAATATCCCCAAGTAATAACTAGAAATAAGCTATCTGTGAAATGACTTGGTGATGTGTGGATTCATCTCAGAGTTAAGCCTTTCTTATGGTTCAGCAAGTTGAAAACACTCTATTTGAAAAATTCACGAAGGAACATTTCAGATCTCATTGTGGCCCATGGGGAAAACCGAATATCCCCAGATGAAAACTGGAAAGAAGCTATCTGTGAAACTGCTTGGTGATGTGTAAATTCATCTCAGATAGTTAAACCTTTCTTTTGAGTCAACAGGTTGGAAACGCTCTTTTTGTAGAATCTGTGAAGTGACATTTGAGATCTCATTGAGGCAGATGGGGAAAATCCAATATTCCCAGATAAAAAGTAGGAAGAAGCTATCTGTTAAACTGCTTTGTCATGTGTGGATATATGGATACATTTCAGAGACTTAAGCATCTCTTTTTTAATTCACAAAGTTGGAAACACTTTTTTTGTAGAATCTGTGAAGGGATATTTGAGAACTTATTGAGGCCTATGGGGAAAAATGGAATATCCCCAGATAAACCCTAGCAAGAAGCTATCTGTAAAACTGCTTTCTGATGTGTGGATTCATCTCACTGGGTTATCCCATTCGTTTTATTCAGCATGTTGGAACCACTCTTTTTGTAGAATGTGCAAAGGGACATATGGGAGTTCATTGAGACCACTGGAGAAAAACTGAATATCCCCAGATAAAAACTAGAAAGAAGTTGTCTGTGAAACAGCTTTCTGATGTGCTGATTTATCTCACAGAGCTAAACCTTCCTTTGATTCAGCAGTTTGCAAAAATATCTGTTTACAGAATCTGCAAAAGGACATTTGGGACCCCATTGAAGCCTATGGGGTAAAACCCAATATCCCCAGATAAAAACTGGAAAGAAGTTACGTGTGAAACTGCTTTGTGATGTGTGGATTCATCTCATAGAGTTTAAACTTCATTTTGATTCAGCAGGTTGGAAAAACTTTTTGTGGAATTGGCAAAGTGACATTTGGGAGCCCGTTGAGGCCTATGAGAAAAAAACAAATATCCCTATATAAAAACTAGAAAGAATCTATCTATGAAACTGCTTTGTATTGTGTGGATTCAACTCAGAATTAAACCTTTCTTTGATTCAGCAATTTGGAAGCACTACTTTTGTGGAATCTGTGAAGGGACATTTGGTAGTCCATTGAGGTTTACAAGAAAGAACAGAATATACCCAGATAAAAACCAGAAAGAAGCTATCTTTGAGACTGCTTTGTGATGTTTGGATTCACCTCACAGAGTTAAGCATTTTGATTGATTCAGCTGTTTGGAAACACTCTATTTGTAGAATCGGTGAAGGAATATTGGGAATCACTTTGAGGCTGTGGGGAAAAATTGAACATCCCAAGATAAAAAGTAGAAAGAAACTTTCCACAAAACTGCTTAGTGAAGTGTGGATTTCTCTCTTAGAGTAAAAACATTTTTTGATTCAGCAAGTCGGAAACACTCTTTTTGTAGAATCTGTGAAGGAATATTTGGGAGTCCTTTTGGCATGTGGAAAAAAATCAAATATTCTCAGACAAAAGCTAGAAAGAAGTTACCTGTGAAATTGATTTGTGATGTGTGGATTCATCTCACAGAGGTAAACATTTCTTTATTTCAACAGGTTAAAAACACTCTTTTTGTAGAATCTGTGAAGAGACATTTGGGAGTAAATTGAGGCCTATATGGAAAAACAGAATATCCCCAGATGAAAACTAGAAAGAAGCTATCTGTGAAACTGCTTTGTGATGCGTGGATTCATGTCACAGAATTAAATATTGCTTTAGATTCACCAGGTTGGAAATATTTTTTTCATAGTATCTGTGATCGGACATTCGGGAGACCATTTGGGCCTATGGGGAAAAACAAAATATCTCCAGATAAAGACTAGAAAGAAGCTATCTATGAAATTACTTTGAAATGTGTGTATTCATCTCACAGCATTAAAACATTTTTTTGATTTGGCAGGTTGGAAACACTCTTTTTGTAGAATCTGTGAGGGGATATTTCAGAACCCATTCAGGTCTATGGGGAAAAACAGAATAACCTCTAATAAAAACTAAAAAGAAGCTGTCTGTGAAACTGCTTTGTGATGTGTGAGTATATCTCACAGAGTTAAACTTCTCTTTTGATTCAGCAGAATGGAAACACTCTTTTTATAGAATGTGGAAAGGGACATTTGGGAGTCCATTGAGTCCTAAAGGGAGAAACAAAATATCCCCAGATAAAAACTAGAAAGAAGTTATCTGTGAAACTGCTTGATGATGTGCGTATTCATCTAACAGAGTAAAATGTTCCCTTTGATTCAACAAGTTGGGGACTATCTCTTTTTAGATTCTGCAAATGGACATTGGAAATCCCACTGAGGCTTAAGAAGAGAAATCCAATATCCTAAGAAGAAAACTTTAAAGAAGGTATCTGTGAAACTTCTTTGTGATGTGTGGATTCATCTAACAGAGTTAAACCTATCCTTTCATTCAGCTGGTTAGAAACACTCCTTTTGTAGAATCTGCAAAGGGACATTTGGGAGCCCATTGAGTCCTATGGGGTAAAACAAAATATCCCCATATAAAAAACAGAAGGAAGCTCTCTGTGAAATTGCTTTGTGTTGTGTGGATTCATCAAGAAGAATTAAACCTTTCCTTTGATTCAGCGTTTGGAAAACACTCTTTTTGTAGAATCTGCAAGGGGACATTTGAGAGCCTATTGAGGCTTATAAGGAAAAAGGGAATATCCCCAGATAAAAAATAAAAGAGACTATCTGTGAAACTGCTTTGTGATGTGTGGATTTATCTCACAGAGTTAAACCTCCCTTTGGATTCAACATGTTGGAAACACTCTTTTTGTAGAACAGTGAAGGGATATTTGAGGGCCCATTGAGTCTTATAAGGGAAACCAGAATGTCCCCAGATAATCAAATCACAAGAAAGAAACATTCTGTGAAACTGATTTATGATGTGTGGATTCATCTGAAAGAGTTAACCTTTCTTTTGATTCAGCAGGATGAAAACGCTTTCTTGTCACATCTGCGAAGGAACATTTGGGAGCCCATTGATGCCTATGAGGAAAAATCAAATATTCCCAGATAAAAGCTAGAAAAAAACTATCTGTGAAAATGCTTTGTGATGTGTGGATTTATGTAACACAATTAAGCCTCTGTTTTGTTTTGGCGGATGGAAACTCTCTTTTTGTAGAGTCGGGAAAGGGACATTTGGGAGCCCATTGAGCCATAAAGGGAGAAATCAAATATCCCCAAGATAAAAACTAGAAAGAAGATATCTGTGAAATTGCTTGTTGATGTGTGGATTCATCTCACAGAGAAAAATGTTTCTTTTCATTCAGCAAGTTGGAGACTGTCTCTTTTTTTCCTGTTTTTTTTTTTTTTTTTTTTTTTTTTTTTTTTTTTTTTTTTTTTTTTTTTTAAGACGAAATCTCACTCTTTCGCCCAGGCTGGAGCTGGAGTTCAGTGGTGCTACTTCGGCTCACTGCAAGATCTGTCTCCTGGGTTCATGCCATTCTCCTGCCTCAGACTCCTGGGTAGCTGTGACTACAGGTTCCCACCACCATTCCCAGCTATTTTTTTGTGTTTTTCGTAGAGATGGAGTTTCTTCATGTTAGCCAGAATGGTCTCAATCTCATGACCTCGTGATCCACCCACCTCAGCCTCCCAAAGTGCTGGGAATACAGGCGTGAGCCACCACACCTGGCTGAGACTGTCTCTTTTTAGAATCTACAAATGGACATTGGAAATCCCATTGAGACCTATGAAGAGAAAGCCAATGTCCTAAGATGAAAACTTTAAAGAAACGATCTGTGAGACTGCTTTGTGATGTGTGGATTCATCTCATGGAGATAAACCTTTCTTTTGATTCAGCACAGTGGAAACATTCTTTTTGTAGAATCTGTGAAGGACAATATGGAGCCCATTGAAGCCTTTGGAGATAAAAAGAATATCCCTGAATAAAAACTGGAAATAAGTAATCTGTGAAACAGCTTGGTTATGTGTGGATTCATCACATAAAGTTAAAATATTTTTTGATTCAGCAGGATGGAAAGATCTTTTTGTAGAATATGTGAGGGGACATACTGGAGCCCATTTTTGCCTATGAAAAAAACCAAGTATTCACTTGGACTCGGGAAGGGGAACATCACACACCGGGGCCTATCATGGGGAGGGGGGAGGGGGGAGGGATTGCATTGGGAGTTATACCTTATGTAAATGACGGGTTGATGGGTGCAGCACACCAACATGGCACAAGTATACATATGTAGCAAACCTGCACATTGTGCACATGTACCCTACAACTTGAAGCTTAATAATAATAAATAAATTAAAAAAAAAAAAAAGAAAAAAGAAAAAAACCAAGTATCCCCAGACAAAAATTAGAAAGAAGTTATCTGTGAAACTGCTTTGTGATGTGTGAATTCATCTCACAGAGTTAAGCCTTTCGTTTGATTAAGGTGGTTGGAAGCAATCTTTTGTAGAATCTGTGAAGGGACCTTTAGGAGCCCTTTGGGGCCTATGAGAAAAAAAAAAAAGAACATCCCCAGATAAAAACTAGAAAGAAGCTATCTGTCAAACTGTTTTGTAATGTGCAGATTCATCTAACAGAGTTAAACAACTATTTTGATTCAGTAGGATGAAAACACTATTTTTGTAGAATCTGAGAAGGGACATTTGGGACCCTTTGAGGCCTATGGGAAAAAAACAAATATCCCCAGATATAAACTAGAAAAAAAGCTTTCTGTGAAACTGCTTTGTGTTATGTGTATTCATCTCACAGAGTTAAACATTTCTTTTGATTTAGTAGGTTGGAAACACTTTTTCTTAGAATCTGTGAAGCGACATGCAGGAGTCCATTGAGGCCTACAAAAAAATAAAAGCAGTAAATCCCCAGATACAAACTAATAAAAAGGTGTCTGTGAAACTGCTTGGTGAGGTATGGATTCACTTCAAAGAGTTAACCCTTTCTTTTCATTCAACAGGTTGGAAAATTTCTGTTTGTAGTATCTACAAAGGAAGATTTGGGAGCCCATCGAGGTCTATAGGGAAAAATCGAGTATCCCCAGATAAAAACTAGAAACAGGTTATCTGAGAAACTGCTATGAGATGTGAGGATTTATCTCACAAAATTAGAAGTTACTTTTGATTCCATGTGTTGGAAACCTTCTTTTTGTAGAATCTATGAAGAAGTATTTGGGAGTCCATTGAGGCCTATTTGGGAAAAACCGAATATCCCCAGATATAATTTAGAAACAAGCTATCTGTGGAGCTTCATGGTGATATGTGGATTCATTTCATAGAGTTAAAACATTTTTTTGACTCAGTAGGTTGGGAACACTCTTTTTGTAGAATCTGCAAAGGGACATTAGGGAGCCCATGATAGCCTATAGGGAAAAACTAAATATCCCCAGATGAAAATGAGAAAGAAGTTATCTCTTAAAGTGTTTTGTGACGTGAAAATTCCTCTCACAGTCGCCTTTCATTGGATTCAGCTGGTTGGAAACACTCTTTTCATAGAATCTGCAAAGGGACATTTGGCACATTTTGGCCAATGGGATAAAAAAAACTAATATCACCACATAAAAACTAGAAAGAAGTTCTCTGTGAAACTGCTTTGTCATGTGTGGATTCATTTGACAGAGGTAAACCTCTCTTTTGATTCACTAGGTTGGAAGCAATTTTTTCTTAGACTCTACAAGGGGATATTTGAGAGCCCTTGGAGGCCTATGGGGAAAAAATGAAAATCCCCAGATAAAAACTAGAAAGAAGATATCTGTGAAACTGCCTTGTGATGTGTGGGCTCATCTCAGAGGTAAACGTTTCTTTTAATTTAGCAGTCTTTAAACACTCTTTTTGTAGAATCAACAGAGCGTCTTTTCAAAGCCCCTTGAGGCCTCTGTGGGAAAAACAGAATATCCCCAGTTAAAAACTTGAAAGAAGCTATTAGTGTAACTTCTTGCTGATTTGTGGATTCATCCCACAGTGTTAATCCTTTCTTTTGATTCAGCAGGTTGGAAACACTCTTTTTATAAAATATGTGAAGTGACATTTGGGAGCCCACAGAGGCCTATGGGAAAAAAACAATATCCCCAGATAAAAACTAGAAAAATGCTATCTGTGAAAATTCCTGGTGATGTGTGGATTCATTTCACAGAGTTAAACTTTTTTTTGTTTCAGCAGGTTGAAAACACTCTTTTTGTAGAATCTGCAAAGGGACATGTGAGAGCTTATTGAGGGCTATGGGGGAAAAGCGAATATGCCCAGATAAAGCTATAAAGAAACTATCTGTGAAACTGCTTGGTTATGTGTGAATTCATCTCTCACAGTTAATCCTTTCTTTGGATTCAACAGGTTGGAAACACTCTTTTTGTAGAATCTGCAAATAATCATTTGGGATGGCATTTAGGCATATAGGGAAAAACAGAATATCCCCAGATAAAAACTAGGAAGAAGCTATCTGTGAAACTGCTTTGTGTTGTGTTAATTCATCTCACAGAGGTAAACCTTTCTTTTGACTCAGCAAGTTAAAAGTACTCCTTTTCAGAATCTTCCAAGCGACATTTGTGAGCACATTGAAGCCTATGGGTAAAAACTGAATATCACCAGATAAAAACTCAAATGAAGCTATCTGGGAAACTCCTTGATTATGTGTGGATTCATTTCATAGAGTTAAAACATTTTTTTGACTCAGCAGGTTGGAAACACTCTTTTTGTAGAATCTGCAACGAGACATTAGGGAGCCCATTGTAGCCTATGGGGAAAAACCGAATATCCCCAGATGAAAACTAGACAGAAGCTATCTGTGAAACAGCTTTGTGATGTGAAAATTTATCTCACAGAGTGATGCCTTTCGTTTGATTCAGCTAGTTGGATACACTCCTTTTGAAGGGTCTGTGAAGGGACATTGGGGAGCCCATTGTAGCCTATGGGGAAAAACTGAATATTCCTAGATAAAAACGAGAAAGGAGCTATCTGTGAAACTGTTTTGTGATGTGAAAATTCATCTCACAGAGTGACACCTTTCATTTAATTCAGCTGGTTGCAAACACTCTTGCTGTAGAATCTGCAAACCTTTGGGGCCAATGGGGAAAAATGAATATTCCCGCATAAAAACAAGAAAGGAACTATCTGTGAAACTGTTTTGTCATATGTGGGTTCATCTGACAGAGATAAACCTCTCTTTTGATTCACCAGGTTGAAAGCACCTTTTTTTTTTTTGTTTTTGTTTTTGTTTTTTTTTTTTAGAATTTGCAAAGGGACATTTGAGAGCTCTTCTAGGGAATATCCAAATATTCCCAGATAAAAACTCGAAAGAAGTTATCTGCAAAACTACGTTGTGATGTGTGGATTCATCTCACAGGATTAAACCTTTTGTTTGATTTACTTGGTTGGAAACCCTCTGTTTGTAGAACCTGCAAAGGGACATTTTGGAGCCCTTTGAGGCCTATGGGGAAAAACCAAATATCCCCAGATAAAAACTGGAAAGAAGCTGTCTTTCAAACTACTTTGTGATATGTGTGTCCATCTCACAGGGTTAAATTTGTCTTTGATTCAGTATGTTGGAAATACTCTTTTTGTGGAATGTGCAGAAAGAAATTTGGGAGCCCCTTAAGGTCTATGGGAAAAATTCAAATATCCACAGAAGAAAACTGGAAAAAAGTTATCTGTGAAACTTCTTGGTGATTTCTGGATTCATCTTGCAAGCTTAAACCCTTCCTTTGATTCAGCAGACTGGAGACACTTTGTAGAATCTGCGAAGGGGCATTTCTGAGCCCTTGTGCCTTGGGTATAAAAACTGAATGTTTCCAGATTTAAACTAGAAAAAAAAAGCTATCTGTGAAACTGCTGGTTGATGTGTAGATTCATCACTCAGAGATAAAACTTTCTTTTGATTCAGCTGCTTGGAGACACTATTTTTTAGAATTTGTGAAAATACATTTGGGAGCCCATAAAGGCCCAGAGAGAAAAACAGAATAACCCCAGTTAAAAGCTGGAATGAAGCGATCTATGAAACTGCTTCATAATGTGTGGACCAATCTCACAGAGTTAAAATTTTCTTTTGATTCAGTGCTTGGAAAAACTCTTTTTGTAGAATCTGCAAAGGGACATTTTGGAGCCTATTGAGGCCTATAGGGAAAAAACAAATATAGATAAACACTAGAAAGAAGCTATCTATCAAACCGCTTGTGATGTGTGGATTCATCTCACAGAATTAAAGCTTTCTTTTGATTCAGCATATTGGAAACACTCTTTTCATAGGATCAGGGCCCATTGAGGTGAATGTTGGAAAATTGAAAATCCACAAACAGAAAACGAGAAAGAAGGTATCTGTAAAACTGCTTTTTGTTCTGTTTATTCATCTCACAGAGTTAAATCTTTCTTTTGATTTGGCAGGTTGGGAACAGTCTTTATGTAGAATCTGTAAAACTGCTTTGTAATGTGTGGATTCATCTCATGGAGTTAAACCTTTCTTTTGATTCAACAGGTTGGAAAAACTCTTTTTGTAGAATCTGCGAAGGGACATGTGGGAGCTTTTGAGGCCAGTGGAGAAAAAATAAATATTCCTACATAAAAAGTGGAAAGAAACTATTGGAGAAACTGCTTGGTGATATGTGGATTAATCTCACAAAGTTAAAACTTTCTTTGCATTCAGATGATTACAAATCATATTTTAGTAGATTTTCTGAAGGGATATTAGGGAACCCATTGAGGCCTGTGGGGAAAAACCGAAAATCCCCAGATTAAAAGCAGAAAGAAGCTATCTGTGAAACTTCTTGGTGATGGATGGATTCATCAGACAGAGTTAAAACTTTCTTTTGATATAACCGATTGGAAACACTCTTTTTTTAGAATCTGTGAAGGAACATTTGGGAGCTCACAGGTACCTACCAGAAGAAACAGAATATCCTTAGAATAAAACTACAAAGGAGCTATTTGTGAAATTGCTTGATGATGTGTAGATTTATTTCACAGAGTGAAATTTTTCTTTGGTTGCAGGAGGTTGGAAGCACTCTTTTAGTAGAATCTGAAGGGACATTTGAGAGCCCATTGAGGCCTATAAGGAAAAACCAATTATCACCAGATAAATACTAGAAAGAAGTTATCTGTGAAACTGCTTGGTGATGTGTGGATTCAACTCACAGAGATAAAACTTTTGTTTTATTCAGGAGTTTGGAAACACTGTTTTTGTAGAATCTGTGAAGGTACATTTAGGAGTCCAATGAGGCCTAAGGGAAAAAAACAAATATACTCACATAAAAACTAGAAAGAACCAATAGATAAAAATGCTTGGTGATGTGTCCATTCATCTCACAAAGTTAAACTTCTCTTTTGATTCAGCAGGTTGGAAACACTCTTTTTGTAGGATCTGCAAAGGGACATTTGGAGCCCATTGAGGCATATGGGGTAAAACAGAATATCCCCAGATAAAAACTGGAAAGAACCTATCTGTGAAATTGCTTGATGATGTGTAGATTCATCTCATGGAGGCAAACCTTTCTTTCAGTACAGAAGGATGGAAATACTCTTTTTGTAGGATCTGCTAAGGGACATTTGGGAGCCCATTGGAGCCTAAAGGTGAAAAGTGAATATCCCCAGATTAAAAACTAGAAAGAAGCAATCTGTGAAACTGCTTGGTGATGTGTGGATGTATCCCACAGAGTTAAACTTTTATTTTAATTCAGCAGGTTGGAAACACTCTTTTGTAGGATCTGCATAGGGACATTGGGAGCCCCTTGAGGCTTATGGGGAAAAAACCAAACATCCCCAGATAAAAATTAGAAGGAAACTATATGTGAAACTACTTGGTGATGTGTACATTCCACTCACTGTGTTTAAGCTTTCTTTTGATTAAGATGGTTGGAAACACTCTTTTTGTAGAACCTGCAAAGGGATATTTTGAAGCCTGTTGAGGCCTATGGGGAAAAATTGAATATCCCCAGATAAAGATTAGAAAGAAGTTATTTCTTAAACTGCTTGGGGATATGTGGATTCTTCTCACAATGCAAAACCTTTCTTTTGATTCAGCTGGTTGGAACACTATTTTTGTACAATTTTCAAAGGGACATTTGGCAGTCCATTTATGCCTATAAGGAAAAACTGAATATCCTCAGATAAAAACTAGAAATAAGCTATGTGGAACTCCTCGGGGATGTGTGAATTCATTTCACAGAGTGAAATCTTTCTTTTTATTGAGCAGGTTGGAAACACACTTTTTGTAGCACCTCTGAAGGGACATTTGGGAACTAATTAAAGCCTTACGGGGAAAAAACAAAAATCCCCAGGTAAAAACTAAAAAGAAACCATCTGTGAAACTGCTTGGTGAAGTGTAGATTCATCTCACAGAGATAAATCTTTATTTTGATTCAGCAGTTTGGAAACACTGTTTCTGAAAAAATTTGCCAGTGGACATTTGGAAACCCATTGAGGCCTAAGGGTAAAATCAAATATTCTCTGATAAAAACTAGAGAAAAGCTATCTGTGAAACTGCATGATCATGTGTGGATTAACCTCACAGTATTAAAACTTTGTATTGCTTAAGAAGGTTGGAAACACTCTTTTTGTAGAATCTGTGAAGGAACATTTAAGAGCCCTTTGAGACCAATGGGGAAAATTGCACCTCCAGATACAAACTAGAAAGAAGCAATTTGTGAAACTGCCTGGTGATGGGTGGATTCATCTCACAGAGTTACGACTTTCTTTTTATTCAGCAGATTGTAAACACTCTTTTTGTAGAATCTGCGAAGGGACATTTGGGAGCCCATTGCGACTTGTGGGGAAAACCCTTATACCCCAGATAAAAACAATAAAGAAGCTTTGTGTGAAAACTGCTTTGAGATCTGTGGATTCACCTGAAAGAGTTTAGCTTTTCTTTTGATCCAGAAGGTTGCAAACACTCGTTTTGTAGAATCTGTGAAGGAATATATGTAAGCTTATTGAGACCTATGGGGAAAAACTAAAAATTCCCAGAGAAAAACAAGAAAGAAGCTATCTTTGAAACTGCTTTGTAATGAGTGGGTTTATCACACAGGGTTAAACCTTCCCGTTGATTCAGCAGGTTGGAAACACTCTTTTTGTAGAATCTGCAAAGAGATATTAGTGAGCCAATTGATGCCTATGGAAAAAAAAAAAAAAAAAAAAAAAAAGAAAACCAACTGCCCCCAGATAAAAACTAGAAAGAGGCTATCTGTGAAAGTGCTTTGAAATTTTTGACTTCAGCTCACAGAGGTAAAACTTTCTTTTGATTCAACAGGTTGGAAACACTCCTTTTGTAGAATCTGTGAAGGGTCATTTGGGAGCTCGTTTTGACCTATCAGGAAAAAACAAATATCCCCAAATCAAAATTAGAAAAAAAGCTAGCTGTTAAACTGATTTGTGATTTTTGGATTCATCTTACAGAGTTACAACTTTCTTTTGATACAGCACATCGGAAACACTGTTTTTGCATAATCTGCAAAAAGAGATTAGGGAGTCCATTTAGGCCTACTGGAACAAAAGAAAATCCCCAGATAAATACAACAAAGAAGCTATAAGTGAAACGGCTTAGTGATGTGTGGATTCATCTCACAGAAGTAAACCTTTCTTTTGACATTTGGGAGCCCATTCAGACTTATGGGGAAAAACCAAGTATCCCCAGATGAAAACAAGAAAGAAGCTGTCTGTGAAACTGCATGTAATGTATGGATGCATCTCACATAGTTAAAACATTCTGTTGATTCAGCAGGTTGGCAACACTGTTTTTGTAGTATAAAGGGACATTTGGGAGTCCACTGAGGCCTAAGAAGAAAAATTAAATATGCCAAGAAAAACTAAACTTAAGCTATATGTGAACCTGCTTGATGATGTGTGGATTCTTCTCCCAGGGATAGAGCTTTCTTTGGATTCAGCAGGTTGGAAATACTCTTTTTGTAGAATCTGAGAAGGGACTTTTTGGAGCCCATTGTGGCATTTGGAGAAAAAGGAATATCTTCACAGAAAAAGGAGAAAGAATCTTTCTGTGAAACTGCTTTGTGATGCATGTATTTATCTCATAGAGTTAAAACATTTTTTTGATTCAGCGGGTTGGAAACACTCTTTTTGTAGAATCTGTGAAAGGAAATTTGGGAGCCCTTTGTGGCCTGCAGAAAAAAATAGCAAACATCCCCTTATAAAAGCTAGAAAGAAGTTATCTGTGAAACTGCTTTGCAATGTGTGGATTCATCTCCCACAGTTAAACTTTCCTTTTTGTTCAGAAGGTTAAAAACACTCTTCCTGTAAAGTGTGTGAAGGGACTTTCAGGAGCCCGTTGTTGCCTATTGGGAAAATCCGAATATTCCCAGATAAAAACTAGAAAGAAGCTATCTGGGAAACTGCTTTGTCATTTGTAAATTTATCTCACAGAGTTAATCCATTCTTTGGATTTTTGAGGTTGGAAACAAACTTTTTGTAGAATCTGTGAAGAAACATTTTGGATCCCATTGTGGCCTGAGGGGAAAAATGCAATTTCCCCACAAAAGTTCTAGAAATAAGCTATCTGTGCAACTGCTTTGTGATGTGTGGATTTGTCTCACCGAGGTAAACCTTTCTTTTGATTCCGCATGTTGGAAACACTCTTTTCATAGGATTAGGGAAGAAACACTGGGAGCCCATTGAGGCAAATATTGGAAAACTGAATATCCACAAATAGAAAACTAGAAAAAAGATTTCGGTAAAACTGCTTTTTGTTATGTGAATTCATCTCACACAGTTACATCTTTCTTTTGATTCAACAGATTGGGAACACTCTTTTTGTAGAATCTGCGAATGGACACTTGGGAGCTCATTGAGACCTATGGGAAAAAAACAGAATATCCTCAGATGAAAACTAGAAAGAAGCTATCTGAGTAACTGCATGTTGATGTGTGGATTCATCTCACAGAGTTAGACCTTTCTTTTGATTCAGCAGGTTAAAAACACTCTTTTTGTAGAATCTGTGAAGGGACATGTGGGAGCACATTGCAGGCTATGGGGAAAAACAGATCATCCACCAAAAGCTAGAAGGAAGCCACCTGGGGCACTGCTTGGTGATGTGTGGATTCTTCTCACAGAGTTAAAATATTTTTTGATACAGCAAATTGGAAACACTGTTTTTGTAGGATCTGCAAAGGGACATTTGGAAGCACATTTTGGCCCTTGGGGAAAATCCGAATATCCCCAGATAAAAAGTAGAAAGAAGCTATCTGTAAAACTGATTTGTGATCTGAGGATTCATCTCACAGAATTAAACTTTTCTTTTGATTCAGCATATTGGAAACACTCTGTTTATTAAAACCGAGAAGAGACATTTGAGAGCCTATTGTGGTCTAGGGGAAAAGCTGAATATCCCAAAATAAAAACTAGAAAGAAGTTCTCTGTGAAATTGCTTTGTAATGTGTGGATTCGAGTCACAGAGTTAATTTTTTCCTTTGGCAGGTTGGAAACACTCTTTCTGTAGGATCCACGAAGGAACATATAAGAGCCTATTGAGACCTATAGAAAAAAAAAAACAAATAGACCCAAGTAAAACCTAGAAGGAAGCTATCTGTGAAACTGCATTGTCATGTGTGGATTCATCTCACAGAGATAAACATTTCCTTTGACTCAGCAGGATGGAAAAAGTCTTTTTCTAGAATCTGAGAAGAAATATTTGGTATCCCATTGAGGCCTATTGGGAAAAACTGAATATCCCCAGCTAAAAATTAGAAAGAAAATGTCTGTGAATCTGCTTTGTATTCCGTAAATTCATGTCACAGACTTAAAACTTTCTTTTGATTCAGTTGTTTTGGAAACACTCTTTTTGAAGAATCTGTGAAGGGACAGATAGAAGCCCATTAAAGCCTAAGGGGAAAAATTGAATATCTCCAGATGAAAACTAGAAAGAAGCTATCTGTGTAACTGCTTTTGATGTGTGACTACATCTCACAGAGTTAAAAGTTTATTTTGATTCAGCTGGATAAGAACACTCCTTTTGAGAAATATTCAAAGGGACACTTGAGAGTTCATTGAGGTCTATAAGGAAAAACCATATATCCCCAGATAAAAACTAGAAAGAATCTATCTGTGAAACTGTTTGATGATGTGTGGATTCATCTCATAGAGTTAAAAGGTTTTTTTGACTCAGCAGATTTGAAACACTCTTTTTGTAGAATTTGGGAAATGATATTTTGGAGCCTATTGTGCCCTATGGGAAAAAAAACAGATATCCCCAGATAAAAAGTAGAAAGAAGGTATCTCTGAAACTGCTCTGTGATGTGTGAATTCATCTCACAGAGTTAAACTTCATTTTTATTCACCACGTTGGAAACACTCTTGTCATAGAATCTGCAAAGGGATATTTGAGAGCCCTTCAGGCCTATGGGGAAAAAAACCACAAATATCCCCAGATAAAAACTAGAAAGGAGCTGTCTTAGAAATTGTATTGTGACATGTGCATTCATTGCACAGAAGTAAAAATTTGTTTTGATTAACAGGTAAGAAACACTCTTTTTGTAGAATCTGCGAAGGGACATTTGGGAGCCCATTGAAGACAAGGGGGAAAAACTGAATATCCCCAGATAAAAACTAAAAGAAGCTATCTGTGAAACAGCTTTGTGATTTGTGGATTCATCTCACAGAGTTAAACCATTCTTTTGAGTCAGCAGGGTGGAAAAACTCTTTTTCTAGAATCTGCAAAGAAACATCTTGTTACCCATTGAGGCCAAAGGGGAAAAATGAAACATTCCCAGTAAAAAACTCGAAAGATGCTATCTGTGAAATGGCTTTGTGATGTGTGGATTCAACTCACAGAGTTAAACCTTTCTTTTAACTCAGCAGGTTAAAAACACTCTTTTTGCAGAATCTGCGAAGGGACATTTGGAAGAACGTTGAGGACTATGGGGAAAAATGGAATATACCCACATCAAAACTAGAAAGAAGGTATCTGTGAAATTTCTGTACGTTCTGTGGATTCATATCACAGAGTTAAACTTTTATTTTGATTCATCCATTTAGAAACACTTTTTGTAGAATCTGCAAAAAGACACTAGAGAGCCCATTGAGATTGATATGGAAAACAAAACATCACCAGGTAAAAACTAGAAAGAAGCTATCTGTGAAACTGCTTTGTGATGTGTGTATTCACTGCCCAGAGTTAAAGTTTTCTTTTTACTCAGCATGTTGGAGGCATTCTTTTTGTAGGATCTGCCAAGGGATATTTGAGAGCTCCTTGATGCCTATTGCAAAAAAGCCAAATATCCCCAAATAAAATCTAGAAAGAAGCTATCTGTGAAACTGCTTTGTGATGTGTGGATTTATTTCACAAAGTTAAATTTTTGTGAAAATTCACAAGGTTGGAAACACTCTTTTTGAGAATCTGTGAAGGGACATTTAGGAGCCAGTGAGGGCTATGTGGAAAAATAGAATATATCCAGATAAAAACTAGAAAGAAGTTAGAAACTCCTTGGTGATGTATGGATTCACTTCACAGAATTAAAACTTTCTTTTGATTCATCAGGTTGGAAACCCTCTTTTTGTAGAATCTGCAAAGGGAGATTTGGAAAATCATTGAGGCCTGTGAGGAAAAACTGAATATCTCCAGATAAAAACTAAGAAGATATCTGTGAAACTGCCTGTTGATATGAGAATTGATATCATAGAGGTAAACCTTTCTTTTAATTCAACAGGTTGGAAACACTCTCTTTGTATAATCTGTGAAGGGACATTTGGGAGTCCTTTAACACCTATTTGGTAAAACCAAATATTTCCAGATAAAAACTAGAAATAAGCAACCTGTAAAACTGCCTTGAGATATGTGGATACATTTAACAGAGTTAAACTTTTCTTCTGATTCAGCAGGTTGGAAACACTCTTTTTGTGGAATCTGCCAGAGAACATTTGGGAACACATTGAGGCCAATGAGAAAAACTGAATATCCCCAAATAAAAACCAGAAAGAAGCTATCTGTGAAACTGCTTGATGATGTGTGGATTCATCTCATAGAGTTAAAATATTTTTTGATTCAGCAGGTTGGAAACACTTTTTGCAACACTCTTTTTGCAGAAGCTGCAAGAGGACATTTGGGATTTCATTGTGGCCTATAGAAAAAAAAAAACTAATATCCCCACATAAAAACTAGAAAGATGCAATCCATGAAACAACTTTGTGATGGGAGGAATCATATCACAGAGTGAGGCCTTTTGTTTGATTCAGCTGGTTGGAAACACTATTTTCATACAATCTGCGATGGGACATTTGAGAGCCCATTTTAGCCTATGGGGAAAAACTGAATATCAAAACTTTCTTTTGATTCAGTGTGTTGGAAGAACTCTTTTTGTAGAATCTGCAAAAGGAGATTTGGGAGCCTATTGAGGCCTATGGGGAAAAACTGAACATCCCCAGATAAAAACTAGAAAGAAGCTATCTCTGAAACTACTTGGTTGTGTTTGGATTCATCTCACAGAAGTAATCCTTTCTTTTTATTCAGCAAGTTGTAAACACCCTTTTTGAAGTATCTATGAAGGGACATTTAGGGGCCATTGAGACTTACAGGGAAAAACCGGGTATCCCCAGATAAAAAACAGAAACAATATACCTGTGAAACTCCTTTGTGCTGTATGGACCCATATCATATAGTTAAACATTATTATTGATTTAGCAGGTTGGCAACACTGTTTTTGTACTATCTGTGAAGGAACATTTTGGAGTCCACTGAGGCCTATGAAGAAAAATAGAATATCATGAGGTAAAAACTAAAAAGAATCTATCTTTGAAACTGCTTTGTGATGTGTGGATTCATCTCACAGAGACAAACCTTTCTTTTGATTCAGCAGGTTGAGAACACTCTTTTTGTAGAATCTGAAAAGATACACTTTGGAGCCCACTGAAGCATATGGGGTGAAAATGAAAAACCTCACCAAAAAACTAGAAAGAAGGTATCTGTGTAAATACTTTGTGATGTGTGGATTGATCTCATAGAGTTGAAACTTTCTTTTGATTTACCAGGTTGGAAACACTTTTTTTGTAGAATCTGCAAGGGTTCATTTGGAAGCTCATTGAGGCCTTTGGAGTAAAGCTGAATATCACCAGATAAAAACTAAAAA
Organism: Chlorocebus sabaeus; assembly: GCF_047675955.1. NCBI lineage: Eukaryota > Metazoa > Chordata > Mammalia > Primates > Cercopithecidae > Chlorocebus > Chlorocebus sabaeus. The sequence goes on along the minus strand of NC_132933.1, from coordinate 94,669,590 downwards.
AGACCTATTTGTGAAATTGCTTCATGACGAGTGGATTCATATCACAGAGGTAAACTTTTCTTTGATTTGGCAGATCTTGGAAACACTGTTTTTGTAGTATCTGCAAAGGGACATGTGGGGGCCCATTGAGGCTTATGAGGAAAAACCTAATATCCCCTTATAAAACCTAGAAAGAAGCTATCTGTAAAACTGATTTGAGATGTGTGGATTCAACTCACAGAGTTAAAGTTTTCTTTTGATTCAACAGGTTGGAAACTGTTTTTGTAGAATCTGAGAAGGAACACTTTGGAACTTATGGAGGTCTATGGAAAAAAAAATGAATATCTCCAGATAAAAGCTACAAAGAAACTATCTGTGAAACTGCTTGGTGATGTATCGATTAAACTCACAGAGGTAAAGTTTTCCTTTGAATCAGCAGATTGGAAGGACTATATTTGTAGAATCTCCGAAGTCACATTTGGGAACCAACTGAGGCTTGTGGAAATAAACTTTCTATTGATTCATCAGGTTAGAGACACTCTATTTTTAGAATCTGTGAAACGACATTTAAGAACCCATTGAGGCCTAAGGGGGAAACCGAATATCCTTAGATAAAAAATAGAAAGAAGCTATCTGTGAAACTGTGTGGTGATATGTAGATTCGTCTCACAGAGTTAAACCTTACTTTTGAATCAGCAATTTGGAAACACCTTTTTTTTGTGGAATCTGTGAAGTGACATTTGGGATTGCATTGAGGTCTATGAGGAAAAACATAATAGTTCCAGGTAAAAACTAGAAAGAAACTATCTGTGAAATTGTTTTATGACCAGGGGATTCAACTCACAGAATTAAACTTTTCCTTTGATTCAGCAGGCTAAAAACACTCTTTTTGTGGAATCTGCATAGGGACATTTGGGAGCTTATTGAAGTCTATGGGGAAAAACAGAATATCCCAAGATAAAAACCAGAACGAAGCTATCTGTGAAACTGCTTTGGGATGTGTGGATTCATCTCTCAGAATTAAACATTGCTTTTCATTCAGCAGATTGGAAACACTCTTTTCGAAGAATCTATGAAGGGACATTTGGGAACCCATTGAGGCCAATGGTGAAAAACTGAGTATTCCCAGATAAAAAAAAGAAAAAGCCTATCTGTGAAATTTCCTTGTATCCTGTGGATTCATCTCCCATTTTCAAAACTTTCTTGTGACTCAGTGGGTTGGAAACACTCTTTGTATAGAATCTTGAAGTGAAATTTGGAGCCCATATTGGCCGATGGTGAAAAACTGAATATCCCCAGATTAAAAACTAGAAAGAATCTATCTCTGAAACTGCTTTGTAATGTGTGGATTCATCTCACAGTGGTAAATCATTCTTTTGACTCTGCAAGTTGGAAAAACTTTTTCTAGAATCTTCAAAGAAACATTTAGGTGCTCATTATGGTGTATGGGACAAAATAAAATATCCTCGCATAAAAACTAGAAAGAATGTATCTGTGAAACTGTTTTATAATGTGTGGATTAATCTGATAAGGGTAAACATTTCTTTTGATTCAACAGGTGGGAAACATTCTTTTTGTGGAATCTGTAAAGGGACATTTGGGAACCCATTGATGTCTATGGGGCAAAACATAATTTCAACGAATAAAAACTAGAAATAAGCTATCTGTGAAACTGCTTGGTGACGAGTGGATTCATCCCACAGAGTTAAACCTTTCTTTTGATTCAACAAATTTGTAACACGCTTTCTGTAGAATCTGTGAAGGGACATTTGGGAACCCATTGTCGCCAATGGGAAATACTGAATATTCCCACATAAAAACTAGAAAGAAACGATCTGTGAAACTGCTTTGTGATGTGTGAATTCATCAAAAAGAGTAAAACCTTTCTTTTGATTCAGCAGATTGGGAACACTCTTTTCATAGAATCTGTGAAGGGACATTTGAAAGCCAATTGATGCGAATGGTAGAAAAGAGAGTATCTTCAGATAAAATCTAGAAAGAAGCTATCTGTGAAACTGCTTTGTGTCCTGTGGATTCATCTCACAGAGATAAACCTTTCTTTTGATTCAGCAGGCTGGAAACACTCTTTTTGTAGAATCTGCAGAGAAACACTTGGGAGCCCATTGAGGCCTAGGGGAAAAATAAAATATCCTCAGAAAAATACTAGAAAGAACTCTCTGTGAAATTGTTTTGTGATGTGTGCATTCATCTCAAAGAATTAAAACTATGTTTTGATTTTGCATATTTAAAACACGTTTTTGAAGAATCTATGAATGGACATTTAAGAGCACATTGAGACTTAAGGAGAAGAGCCCCAGATAGAAACTGAAAAGAAGCTTTCTGTGAAACGGCTTGTTGATGTGTGGATTCATCTCATAGAGTTAAAACATTTTTTTTGAGTCAGCAGGTTGGAAACACTGTTTTTGTAGAATCTGTGAAGGGACATTTGGGAGCCCATTGCTGCCTACAGGGAAAAACAGAATATCCCCCAGGTGAAAACTAGAAAGTAGCATTGTGTGAAACTGCTTTGTTATATGTGTATTCATCTCAGAGAGTTAACCCTTTCTTTTGATTCAGCGAGTTGGAAACACTCTTTTTGTAGAATCAGCAAAAGGACATATGGGAGTCAATTGATTCCTATGGGGAGAAACAGAATATCCTCAGATAACAACTAGCAGGAAGGTATCTGTCAAACTCCTTGGTGATACTTGGTGATACATGGATTCATCTCATGGAGTTAAACTTTTGTTTTTATTCAATATGTGGGAAACATCTTTTTGTAGGATATGTGAAGGGACATTTTGGAACCCATTGTGGTGTATGGGCAAAAAAAGAATACCTCAGATAAAAACTGGAAAGAAGCTCTCTGTGAAACTGCTGTGATGTGTGGTTTCATCACACCCAAGTAAACATTTCTTTTGATTCAGTCGGTTGGAACCACTCTTTTCATACAATCTGCAAAGGGACATTTGGGAGTTGATTGAGGCCTAAGGGAAATAAGAGAATATCCCCACCTAAAAATTAGAAAGAAGGTATCTATGAAACAGCTTTGTGATGTGTGGATTCATCTCATGGAGTTACACCTTCCCTTTGATTCAGCACGTTGGAAACACTCTTCTTGTAGAATCTGCAAAGGGACATTTTGGAGCATATTGTGACTAATGGGGAAAAGCCAAATCTCCCCAGATAAAAACTAGAAAGAAATTATCATTGAAATTGCTTGGTGATGTGTGCATTTATCTCCCAGAGATAAATCTTTCTTATGATTAAGCAGGTTGGAACAAGTCTTTTGTAAAATCTGCAAAGAGACATTTGGGAGCCCACTGAGGACTATGGGAAAAACAGAATATCCCCAGATAAAAACTAGAAAACAGCTATCTTGGAAACTGCTTTGTGATGTGTGGATTCATCTCACAGTGTTAGACCTTTCTTTTGATTCTTCAGGTTGCAAACACTTTTTTTGAAGAATCTTCAAAGGGACATTTGAAGACCACTGTTGCCTATTGGGAAAAACCAAATATCCCCAGATAAATACTAGAAAGAAGATATCTGTGAAACTGATTTGTGACATGTGGATTTATCTCACAGAGTTAAACCTCTCTTTTGATGCAGCAGATTGAAAACACTCTTTTTATAGAATACGTAGAAAGACATTTGTGTGCCCATTAAAGTCCATGGGGAAAAATAGAATATCTTCAGATAAAAACTAGATAGAAGGTATCTGTAAAGGTGCTTTCCGATGTCTGCATTCATCCCACAGACTAAAACCTTTCTTTTGTTTCAGCATGTTGGAAGCACTCATTTTGTAGAATCTGTGAAGGGTCACTTGGGGCCTATTGGGAAAATAGAATATTCCCGGATAAAAACTAGAAGGAAAAAACTGCCAAACTTCTTTGTTATGTGTGAATTCATCACACCGTATTAAACCTTTCTTTTGATTCAGCATGTTGGAGACACTTTTTTGTAGAATCTGCAAATAGACATTTGGGAACCCATTGAGGCCTATGGGGAAATACCAAATATCCCCAGAGAAAAACTAGAAAGAAGCTATCTGTGAAACTGCTTGGTTATGTGTGGATTCCTCTCACAGAGGCAAAACTTTCTGTTGGTTAAGCAGGTTGAAAACACTATTGTCATGGAATTTGTGATGGGACATTTGGGAGCCCATTGAGGCCTATGCAGAAAAAGGCAATATCCCTAGATAAAAATTGGGTGGAAGCTATCTGTGAAATAGCTTGGTGATGTGTTCATTCAACTCACAGAGTAAAAGCTTTCTTTTGATTCAGCAGGTTAGAAACACTATTTTCATAGAATCAGAGAAGGGACACTTGGGAGCCTATTGAGGACTATGAGGAAGAAAGAATATCCACATATTAAAACTAGGAAGAAGCTATCTGGGAAACTGATTGGTGATGCGTTGGTTCAACTCACAGAGTAAAAGCTTTCTTTTGATTCAGCATGTTAGAAACACCATTTTCATAGAATCAGAGAAGGGACACTTGGGAGCCTATTGAGGACTATGAGAAAGAAAGAATATCCACAGATTAAAACTAGGAAGAAGCTATCGGGGAAACTGATTGGTGATGTGTTGATTCAACTCACAGAGTTAAAAGTTTCTTTTAATTCAGCAGGTTGGAGACACATGCTTTTTGTAGAATTTGTGAAGGCACATTTTGGAAATTATTGAGACCTAAGGGGAGAAAGGAATATCCCAGACAAAAACTTGAAAGAATCTATATTTGAAATTACTTGGTGATGTGTGGATTCAAGTCACATAGTTAATCCTGTCTTTTGATTCAGCAGGTTTGAAACATTCTTTTTGTTGAATATTTGAAGGAACATTTGGGAGTCCATTGAATCCTATGGGGGAAAATCCTATATCCCTAGATAAGAAGTAGAAAGAAGCTATCTCTGAAACTGCTTAGTGATGAGGGGATTCATCTCACAGAGTTAAACTTTTCTTTTGATTCACCTGGTTGGAATCACTCTTTTTGTAGAATCTGTGAAGGAACATTTGGGAGCTCACTGAGGCCTAAGGGTAAAGCCAAGTATCCCCCATAAAAACTAGAAAAAAGCTAACTGTTAATCTACTTTGTGATTTTTGGATTCATCTCACAGGGTTACAGCTTTCTTTTGATTCAGCATGTTGGTAACACTCTTTATTTTAGAATCTGCAAAAGGAGATTTGGGAGCCCATTGAGACCTATGGGAAAAAAATCAAAATACCCCAGATAAAAACTACAGAGAAGCTCTCAGTGAAACTCTGTGGTGATGTGTGGATTCATCTAACTGAGGTAAACCTTTCTTTTGATTCAGGATGTTGTAAACACTCTTTTTGAAGTATCAGTGAAGGGATATTTAGGAGCCCATTGAGGCCTATAGAGAAAAACTGGGTATCTCGAGATAAAAACCAGAAAGAAGCTGTCTGTGAAACTACTTTGTGAAGTATGGAAATATGGATCCATATCACATAGGTAAGCATTTCTGATGATTCAGCAGTTTGGCTACACTCTTTTTGTAGTATTTGCAATGGGACATTTTGGAGCCCACTGAGGACTTCAAAGAAAAACTGATTATCCCCAAGAAAAACTAAAAAGAAGCTATCTGTGAACCTGCTTTGTGACGTGTGGATTCGTGTCACAGAGATAAACCTTTCTTTTCATTCAGCAGGTTGGAAACACTCTTTTTATAGAATCCACAAGGGTGTATTTTGGAACCCATTGAGGAATATGGGGAAAAAATTATTATCCTCACAGAAAAACTAGAAAGAAGCTCTCTGTGTAACTGCTTTGTGATATCTGGATTGATCTCACAGAGTTGAATATTTTTTTGATTCAACAGATTGGAATCACTTTTTTAGAATCTGAGAGGGTACATTTGGGAGCTCATTGAGGCCTTTGGAGAAAAACGGAATATCCCCAGATAAAAACTAGGAAGGACCTATCTGGGAAACTGCTTCGTGGTGAGGGAATTTATCTTACAGAGATAAACATTTCTTTGGATTCAGCATGGTTGGAAACACTTTGTTTTTTGTGGAATCTACCAGGAGACATTTAGGAGCCCATTGAGGCTTATGGGGTAAATCCAAATATCCAATTAAAACAAGAAAGAAGCTATCTGTGAAACTGCTTGGAGATGTGTGGATTTATCTTTCATAGTTAAACCTTTCTTATGATTCAGCAATTTGAAAACAATATTTTTGTAGAATCTGCAAAAGGACATTTGGGAACCCATTAAGGCCTATGGAAAAAAAATTGAATATCCCCAGATAAAAACCACAAAAACCTCTCTGCTAAACTGCTTGGTGATGTGTGGATTTGTCTCACAGAATTCAACCTTTCTTTTGATTCAGCAGGTGGGAAACACTCTTTTTGAAGAATCTGCAAAGGAATATGTGGGAGCCCATTGAGGCCTGCTCAATGAAACTGCTTTAAGATATATGGATTCAACTCACAGAATTCAAGTTTTCTTTTGATTCAAAAAGTTGGAAACAGTGTTTTTGTAGAACATGTGAAGGGATATTTTGGAGCTTATGGAGGCCTATGAAAAAAATCCAAATATCCCTAGATAAAAACTAGAAAGAAGCTATCTGTGAAACTGGTTGGTGATATGTCAATTCATCTCACAGAGGTAAACCTTTCGTTTGATACAGCAGGTTGGAAACACCATATTTGTACAACCTGTAAAGTGACATTTGGGAGCCAACTGAGGCCTAGGGAAACAAACTTTCTATTGATTTAGCATGTTGGAAACACTCTTTTTGTAGAATCTGCAAAGGGCCATTTAAGAACCCATTGAAGTCTAAGGGGAAAACAGAATATCCTTAGGTAAAAAATAGAAAGAAGCTATCTGTGAAACTGCGTGGTAATGTGTGGATTCATCTCACAGAGTTAAACCTTGCTTTTGATTCAATAGGTTGGAAGCACTTTTTTGTAGAATCTGTGAAGAAACATTTGAGGTTACATTGAGGCCTAAGGGGAAAAATCAAATATTTCCAGGTAAAAACTAGAAAGAAACTATCTTGAAACTTATTTAAGATGTGGGGATTCAACTCACAGAGTTAAACTTTTCCTTTGATTCAGCAGGTTAAAAACACTCTTTTTGTAGAATTTATGTAGGGACATTTGGGATCTTACAAAGTCTATAGGAAAAAAACAGAATATCCCAAGATAAAAACTAGAAAAAAGCTATCTATGAAACTTGTTTGTGGTGTGTGAATTCATCTCACATAGTTAAACCTTTCCTTTCATTCAGCGGGTTGGAATACTTTTTTTGCAGAATCTGCCTAGGGACCTTTGGTAGCACATTGAGGCTTCTAAGGGAAAATTTCAATCTCCAATTGAAAAACTAGAAAGAAACTATCTGTGAAACTATATGGGGATGTGTGGATTCATTTCACAGAGTTAACCCTTCATTTGTATTCAGCAGGTAGGAAAGACTCTTTTTGTTGTATCTGCAGAGGGACATTTGGGAGCCCATTTAGGCCTTTGGGGAAAAAGCAAATATCCCCAGATATAAACTAGAAAGAAGTTTCTGTGAAACTGCTTGGGGAAGTGTGGATTCATCTCCCAGAGACAAACATTTCATTCTATTCACCAGGTAGGAAACACTTATATTATCTATGAAGAAACATTTGAAAGCCCATTGAGTCCTATGGGGAAAACTGAATATTTTCAGATAAAAGATAGAAAGAAGCTATCTTTGAAACTGCTTGGTCATTAGTGGATTCACCTCACAGAGTTAAACCTTTCTTTTCATTCAGCATGTTGGGAAAACTTTATTTGTAGAATCTGTGAAGGTACATTTAAGAACCCATTGACCCTATAGGGAAAACAAAATATCATCAGATAAAATCTAGAAAGAAGCCATCTCAGAAGCCCCTTGGTGATGTGTGGACCCATCTCACAGAGTTAAATCTTTTTTTTTTATTCAGCATGTTGTAACAACTTTTTTTTTTTTTTTTTTTTTTTTGCAGAAGCTGCCTAGAGGCAATTGGTAGCCCATTAAGGCCTATGGGGAAACATGCAATATGCCGAGATTAAAAAGTAGGAAAAAGCAATCTGTGAAACGGCTTTGAGATGTGTGGATTCACCTCACAGAGTTAACCTTTTTTCAGATTCATCAGGTTGGAAATTTTCTTTTTTTAGAATCTGTGAAGGGACTTTTTTGAATCCATTGTGGCTTATGGGATAAAACCAAATATGCTCAGACAAAAACTAGAAAGAAACTCTCTGCGAAGTTGCTTTGTGATCTGTAGATTCTTCTCATAGTGTTGAACCTATATTTGATTCAGTCGGTTGGAAACACTATTTTTGTAGTTTCTGTGAAGGGACATTTGGGAGTCCTTTGATGTCTATTAAAAAAACTGAATATCTTCAGATAAATACTAGAAAGAAGGTATTTGTGAAACTGCTTTGTGATGTGTGGATTCATCTCACAGAGTAACACCTTCCTCTTGATTCAGCACATTGGAAACACTCTTTTTGTAGAATCTGCAGAAAGATATTTCAGAGGCATTAAGGCTTATGGGAAAAAACAAACATATCCAGATAAAAGCTAGAACGTTTCAGAGTTAAACTTTTCTTTTGATTCAGCAAGTTGGAGTTACTTTTTTATAGAATCTGTGAAAAGACATTTGGGAGCCCAATGAGGCTTATGGAGAAAATCCTAATATCTCCAGATAAAAACTGGAAAGAAGCTATCTGTGAAATTGCTTTGAAATAAGTGGGTTCATCTCACAGACATAAACCTTTCTTCTGATTCAGCAGGTTGGGAAACGTCTTTTTGTAGGATCTGTGAAGGGACATTTAGAAACCCATTGGGGCCTGTGGGGAAAACAACATCCACAGATAGAAACTAGAAAGAAAATATCTGAGAAACTGCTTTGTGATGTGTGGATTCATCTCACAGAGTAACACTTTTCTCTGGATTCAGCAGATTGGAAACACTCTTTCTGTAGAAACTGGAAAAAGACATTTTGGAGGCTTCGAGGATTATGGGAAAAAAATATATCCAGATAATAGCTAGAATGAAGCAATCTCTGGAACGGCTTGATTCATCTCGTGGAGTTAAAACTTTCTTGTGATTCAGTAGGTTGGAAACACTTTTTGTAGTGTCTGAGAAGGGACATTTTGAAGTCCATTGTGGCCTAGGAAGGAAAACTAAATATCCCCAGATAAAAACTAGAAAGCAGCTATCTGTGAAAGTGTTTTGTGATGTGTGGATTCATCTCACAAAGTTACACCTTTCTACTGATTCATCAGGTTGCAAACACCATTTTTGTAGAATCTGCAAAGGAACATTTGGAAGCCCATTGAGGCCTATGAGGAAAAGTTGAAAATCCCCAGATGAAAACTAGAAAGAAACTATCTGTGAAACTGCTTGGTGATGTGTGCATTCATCTCACAGATTTAAACCTTCCTTTCAATTCAGCAGCTTGGAGACACTCTTTTTGTTGAATCTATGAAGGGACATTTGAAAGCCCCTTGAGGAATAAGGGGAAAAACTGAATATCCACAGATAAAACTAGAATGAAACTAACTCTCTGTGAAACTGCTTGGAGATGTTTGGATTCATCTACAGAGTTAGAACTTTCTTTTGATACAGCAGGTTGGAAACTCATTTTGTAGATGTGCAAAGGGATGTTCAGGAGCCCTTTGATGCCTATAAAGAAAAGGAATATCTTTATATAAATACTACAAAAAAGTATTTGTGAAACTGCTTTGTGATGTGTGGATTCATCTCACAGAGTAACACCTTTCTTTTGATTCAGCAGATTGGAAACACTCTTTTTGTAGACCTGCGAAAAGACATTTTGGAGTGATTGTGGCCTATGGAGAAAAAACAAATATCGCCAGATAAAAACTAAAGAGAAGCTACCTGTGAAATTGCTGTGTGATGTGTAGATTCATCTCACAGAGAAACACCTTTCTTTTGATTTAGCATGTTTTAAATACTCTTTTTGTAGCATCTGTGAAAAGACATTTTGGATGCCATTGAGGCTTATGGGAAAACAACAAATATCTTTAGATAAAAGCTAGAAAGAAGCAATCTGTGGAACAGCTTGGTGAAATATGGATTCACCTAACAGAGGCAAAACTTTGTTTTGATTCAGCACGTTGGAAATACTCTTTTTGTAGAACCCACAAAGGGATATTTGGGAGCCCGTTGAGGCTTATGGAGTAAAACCAAATATTTCCAGAGAAAAACTAAATAGAAGCTATTTGCAAAACTGCTTGGGGATGTGTGGATTCATATCATAGAGTTAAACTTTTCTTTTGATTCAGCAAGTGAAGACACTCTTTTTGTAAAATATTTGAAGAAACATTTGGGAGCCCATTGAGGCCTGGGGGAAAAATCCAACTATCACCATACAAAAACTAATGAGAAGCTAACTGTGAAACTGTTTGGTGATGTGTGGATTCATCTTACAGAGATAAAGCTTTCTTTTGATTCAGCAGGTTGGACACACTCTTTTTGTAGAATGTGCAAATGGTCATTTGGGAGCCCAATGAGGCCTATGGGAAAAAAAACTGAATATCCTCAGATACAAACTAGGAAAAAGCTATCTATAGTTTCACAAAGCAGTTTTGCTTTGTGATGTGTGAATTCATCTCACAGAGGTCAACCTTTCTTTTGATTCAGCAGGTTGAAACCTCTTTTATTGTAGAATCTGTAAATGGAGATTTCAAAGCACATTGAGGTCTATGAGGAAAAAAATGAATATCTCTAGATAAAAATTAGAAAGAAGTTTTCTGTGAAACTGCTTGATGATGTGAGGATCATCTCACAGAATTAAACCTTTCCTTTGATTCATCAGATCGGAATTAATTTTTTTTGTAGAATCTGTGAAAGATCAATTGGGAGCCCATTGTGGCCTATGGGAAAAAAACAAATATCCCCAGGTAAAAACTAGAAAGAATCTATCTGTCAAAGTGCTCAGTGATATGTTGATTCATCTAACAGAGTTAAAACTTTCTTTTGGTTCAGCAGGTTAGAAACACTCTTTTTGTAAAATCTGTGAAAGGACATTTGGGAGCCCATTGTGGTCTATGTGGAAAAAAAGAATATCCCCAGATAAAAACAAGAAGGAAGATATCTGTGAAACTGCTTTGTGATGTCTGCATTCATCTGGCAGAGTTAAACCTTTCTTTCCATTCAACAGTTTGGAAACACTGTTTTTGTAGAATCTGCGAAGGGATACTTGTGAGAGCATTGTGGCCTATGGTGAAAAGTAAAATAACTTCAGATAAAATCTAGAAAGAAGATTTATCAGAAACTGCTTTGAGATGTGTGCTTTCATCTCACAGAGTTAAACCTTTCTTTTCCTTCAGCACTTTGGAAACACTGTTTTGGTCCATTCTTCAAATTGACATTTGGGGGTTCTTTGATGCAAATGCTGAAAAATGGAATATCCCAGGATAAATTCTCGAAGGAAGCCATCTGAGAAACCACTTTGTGATGTGTGCATTTGTCTCACAGAGTTAAACGTTTCTTTTCATTCAGCAGTTTGGAAACACTGTTTTTGTGGAATCTGTGAAGGGATATTTTGGAGAGCATTGAGGCCTATGGTGAAAAAGAAAACAGCTTAAGATAAAAACTAGAAAGAAGCCTTCTGAGAAAATGCTTTGTGATGTGTGAATTCACCTCACAGAGTTAAAATTTTCTTTTGATTCAGCAGCTTGGAATCACTGCTTTGTCCATTCAGTGAATAGACATTTAGGAGCTCTTGAGGGCAAATGGCAAAAAATTGAACAGCCTAAGACAAAAGCTAGAAGGATGCTATCTGAGAAACCACTTTGTGATGCATGCATTCATCTCACAGAGCTAAACTTTACTTTTCATTCAGTAGTTTGGAAACTCTATGTTTTTAGAAACTGCGAAGGAATATTTGGGAGTGCATTGAGGCCTACAGTGAAAAAGAAAGTATCTTCAGATGAAAAGTAGAAAGAATCTTTCTGAGAAATTGCTTGTGATCTGTGCATTCATCTCACAGACTTAAACCTTTCTTTTGATTCACCAGTTTTGAAACACTGTTTTTGTTCATTCTGCAAAATGCCACTGTCAAAAAATCGAATATCTAAGGATAACATCTAAAAGTAAGCTCTCTGAGAAACCGCTTTGTGATGTGTACATTCAGCTCACAGAGTTTAACCTTTCTTTTTCATTCAGCAGTTTGTAATCACTGTTTTTGTAGAATCTGCAAAGGATATTTGGGAGTACATTGAGGCCTATGGTGAAAGAGAAAATATCTTCAGATAAAAACTAGAATGAAGCTTTCTGAGAAACTGCTTTGTGACATGTACATTCATCTCACAAAGATAAACCTTTCATTTGATTCAACAGTTTGGAAACACTATTTTTGTCTATTCTGTGAAGAGAAATTTGGGAGCCCATTGGGGCCAATGGTGAAAAATCAAATATCTCAGGATAAAAACTAGAAGGAAGCTATCTGAAAAACCACTTTGGGATGTCTGCATTCATGTCGAAAAACTAAACCATTCTTTTCATTCAGCAGGTTAAAAACAGTTTTTGTAGAATATGTGAAGGGATAATTGGGGGCGATTTTAGGCCGGTGGTGAAAAAGAAAATATCATCAGATGAAAACTAGAAAGAAACTTTCTGAGAAACTGCTTTGTGATGTGTGCATTAATCTCACAGAATTAAACCTTTCTTTTGATTCAGCGATTTGGAAACACTTTTTTTGCCCATTCAGCAAAAAAACATTTCAGAGCTCATTGAGGCCAAGGGCAAAAAAGCAAATATACCAGCACATATATAAAAACTAGAAGGAAGCTATCTGAGAAACCACTTTGTGATGTGGGCATGTGTTTTACAAAGTTAAAACTGTCTTTTCATTCAGCAGTTTGGAAACACTGTTTTTGTGAAATTTGCAAAGTGATATTTGAGAGTGCATTGAGGCCTATAGTGAAAAAGGAAACATCTTCAGAAAAAACTACAAAGAAGCTTTGTGAGAAACTTCTTTGTGATATGCACATTCTTCTCCCAGAGTTAAAACTTTCCTTTTATTCAGCTGTTGGAAACACTGTTTTTGTCCATTCTGTGAAGGGATATTTTGACCTTTGTTTTGATTTACCACTTTGGAAACAAGGTTTTTGTACAATCTACAAAGGGATATTTTGGAGCCCATTGAGGCCAAATGAGAAAAAAAGAATATTGTACGATAAAAACCAGAAAGAAGCCATCTGTGAAACAGCTTTGTTATGTGTGCATTCATCTAGCAGAGTTCAACCTTTTCTTTCATTCAGTAGCTTGGAAACACTGTTTCTTTAGAATATGCAAAAGGATATTTGGGAGTACATTGAGACCTATGGTGACAAAGACTGTATCTTCAGATAAAAACTAGAAAGAAACTTTCTGAGAAACTTCTTTGGAATGTGGGCATTCGTCTCACAGAGTTAAACCTTTCCTTTCATCCAGCAGTTTGCTAACACTGTTTTTATCCATTCTGCAAATGGACATTTGGCAGTTAAATGAGGTCTATTGTGAAAAATCGAATATCCCAGGATAAAAACTAGAAGGAAGCTATCTGAAAAACTGCTTTGTGATGTGTGCTTTCATGTCAAAAAGTTAAACCTTTCTTTTCATTGAGTAGGTTGAAAAGACAGTTTTTGTACAATCTGCAAAGGGATATTTCGGAGTGCTTTGATGCCTAAGGTGAAAAAGAAAATATCATCAGATGATAGTTAGAAAGAGACTTTCTTAGAAACTGCTGAGTGATGTATGCATTCATCTCACAGAATTAAACATTTCTTTTGATTCAGCAGTTTGGAAACACTGTTTTTGTCCATTCTGCCAAAACACATGTGGGAGCTCATTGAGGCCAAAGGTGAAAAAGTGAATATACCAGGATAAAAACTAGATGGAAGCTATCTGAGAAACTGCTTCTGTGATGTGGACATTTGTCTCAAAGAGTTAAAAGTGTCTATTCATTCAGGAGTTTGGAAGCACTGTTTTTGCAAAACTTGCCAAGGGATAGTTGAGAGTGAATTGAAGCCTATGGAGAAAAATGAAATATCTTCAGATAAAAAGTAGAAACCAGCTTTCTGAAAAACTGCTTTGTGATGTCTGCATTCATTTTTCAGAGTTAAACCTTTCTTTCGAATCAGCAGTTTTGAAACTGTTTTTGTCCATTCTACGAAATCACATTTTGCAAGGTGAAAAAGCGAATACACCAGGGTAAAAAGTAGAAGAAAGGTATTTGAGAAACCACTTTGTGATGTCTGCATTCATCCCAGAGAGTTAAATCTTTCTTTTCATTCAGCAGATTGGAAACACTGTTTTTTCCATTCTGTGAATGGACATTTCAGACCTCATTGAGGCCAATGGCGAAAAAGCTAATATCGCAGGATAAAAACTAGAAGGAAGCTATGTGTGAAACTGGTTTGTGATATGTGCATTCATCTCACAGAGTTAAACATTTATTTTCATTCTGCAGTTTGGAAACACTGTTTTTGTAGAATCTACAAAGTGATATTTGGGAGCGCATTGAGGCCAATGGTGCAAAATCGAATATCCCACGATAAAAACTAGAAGGAAGCTACCTGTGAAACAGCTTTGTTATATGTGCATTCATCTAGCAGAGTTCCTTTCCTTTCTTTCAGGAGCTTGGAAGCTATCTGAGAAACCGCTTTGTGTTATGTGTTTTCATCTCAAAAAGTTAAAACTTTCTTTTCATTCAGCAGTTTCAAAACAGTTTTTATAGAATCTGCAAGCAGATACTTGGGAGTGTTTTGAGGTCAATGGTGAAAAAGAAAATATCTTCAGATAAAAGCTAGAAAGAAACTTTCTGAGACACCACTTTGTGATGTGTACATTTATCTCATAAAGTTAAACGTTTCTTTTCTTTCAGCACTTTGAAAACACTGTATTTGTTCAATCTGCAATGGGATATTTGGGAGCATATTGAGGCCTATAGTGAAAAAGAAAATATCTTCAGGTAAAAACTAGAAAGAAACTTTCTGAGAAACTGCTTTGTGATGTGTCCATTCATTCCATTAAACGTTTCTTTTAATTCAGCAGTTTGGGAACATTGTTTTTGTCCATTCTGAGAATGGACGTTTTGGAGGTGATTAACAGCAAAGGCAAAAAAGTGAATACACCACGATAAAAAGTAGAAGGAAGCTCTCTGAGAAACTGTTTTGTGATATGTGCATTCACCACACAGAGTTAACCCTTTCTTTTCATTCAGCAGTTTTTATTCAGCAGTTTTGAAACATTGTTTTCATCTATTCTGAGAATGGACATTTGGGAGCTCATTGAGGTCAATGGTGAAAAATTGAATGTCTCATGATACAAACTAGAAGGAAGCAATCTGAGGAAACGTTTTGTGATGTGTGCATTCATCTTGCAGATTTAAACCTTTCTTTTCATTCAGCAATTTGGAAACACAGTTTTTGTAGAATCTGTGAAGGGGCATTTGGGAGTGTATTGAGACTTACAGTAAAAAAGATAACATCTTCAGATAAAATCTAGAAAAATGCTTTCTGTGAAACTGCTTGTGACATGGGCATTAATCTCACAGAGTTAAAGATTTCTTTTGATTCAGCTGTTTGGAAACATTGTTTCAGTCCATTTAGTGAAAGGACATTTGGGAGCTCATTGAGGCCAATGGCAAAGAAATCAAATATCTCAGGATAAAAACTAGAAGGAAGCTATCTGAGAAACCACTCTGTGATGTGTGCATTCATGTAATAGAGTTAAACCTTTCATTGCATTCAGTGGTTTGGAAACACTGTTTTTGTACAATCTGGAAAGTTCATTGAGTTAATTGAGGGCTGTGATGAAAGAGAAAATAACATCATATAAAAACTAAATAGAAGCTTTCTGAGAAATTGCTTTGTGATGTGTGCATTCATGTCACACAGTTACACCTTTCTTTTGATTCAGCAGTTTGGAAACACTGTTTTTGTCTATTCTATGAATAGACATTTGGTAGTTCATTGATGTGAAGCATGAAAATGGACAATCCCAGGATATAATCTAGAACAAAGCTATCTGAGTAACAGCTTTGTGGTGTCTGCATTCATATCACAGAGTTAAACATTTTTTTCATTCAGCAGTTTGGAAACACTGGTTTTGTAGAATCTATGAAGGAATATTTGGAAGTGCATTGAGGCTTATGGTGAAAAAGGAAATATCTTCAAATAAAAACTAGAAAGAAGCTTTCTGAGAAAATGCTTTGGAATGTGAGCATTCATCTTACAGAGTTAAACCTTTCTTTTGTGTCAACAATTTGGAAACACTGTTTCTATCCATTCTGTGCATGAATATTAGAGAACTCATTGAGGCAAATGGTGAAAAAGTGAGTATCTCATGATAAAAACTAGAAGGAAACTGTCTGAGAAACTGTTTTGTGATGTGTGGACTCATCTCACAGAGTTAAACCTTTTTTGCATTCAGCTTTTTGGAAACACTGTTTCTGTAGAATCTACAAAGAGATATTTGGGAGCACATTGCGGTCTATGGTGAAAAAAAAATCTTCAGATTAAAACTAGAAAGAAGCTTTCTGAGAAATTGCTTTATGATGTGCTCATTCACCTCACAGATTTAAACCTTTCTTTTGATTCCGCAGTTTTGTAACACTGTTTTTGTCCTTTCATAGAAATGAGGCCAAAGACCAAAGAGTGAATATCCCAGGATAAAAACTAGAAGGAAGCTATCTGTGAAACTGCTTTGTGATGTGTGAATTCATCTCACAGAGTGAGACCTTTCTTTTTATTCAGCATTTTGGAAACATTTTTTTTGTGTGGAATCCATGGAAAGATATTTGGGAGCGTATTGAGGCCTAAGGTGAGAAAGTAAGTAACTTCAGATTAAAACTACAAAGAAGATTTCTGATAAAATGCTTTGGGGTCTGTGTATTCATCTCACAGAGATAAACCTTTTATTTGATTCAGCAGTGTGGAAACACTGTCTTTGTCCATTCTGTGAATGGAAATTTGGGAGCTTGTTGAGGACAATGGTGAAAAAGTGAGTATCTCAGAATGAAAAGTAGAAGGAAGCTATCTGAGAAACTGCTTTGTGAAGTGTGAATTCTTCTCACAGAGTTAAATCTTTCTTTTCATTCAACATTTTGGAAACAGTGTTTTTGTGGAATCCATAGAAGGATATTTGGGAGTGCATTGAGGCCTAAGGTGAAAAAGAAAATAAGTTCAGATTAAAACTACAAAGAAGCTTTCTGAGAAACTGCTTTGTGATGTGTGAATTCATCTCACAGAGATAAATCATTCTTTTGATTCAACAGTTTGGTAATGCTGCTTTTGTCCATTCTGTGAATGGACATTTGGGAGCTCGTTGAGGCCAATGGTGAAAAAGTGAATATCTCAGGATAAAAAATAGAAGGAAGCAATCTCAGAAACTGCTTTGTGAAGTGTGCATTTATTTCACAGTGTGAAACTTTTCTTTTCATTCAGTAACTTGGAAACGCTGTTTTTATAGAATCTGCAAAGGGATATTTGGGTGCACATTCAGGTCTATGGTGAAAAAATAAATATCTTCAGATTAAAACCAGAAAGAATTTTTCTGACAAACTACTTTGTGATGGGTGCATTCATCTCACAGAGTTAAACCTTTCTTTTGATTCAGCAGTTTGGAAACACATTTTTTGTCCATTCTGCAACTATACATTTGATAATTAACTCAGGCCAATGACCAAAAAAATAGAATATGCCACCATAAAACGAGAAGGATGCTATCTGAGAAACTGCTTTGTGATGTGTGCATTCATCTCACAGAGATAAACCTTTCTTTTGATTCAGGAGTTGGAAACACTGTTTTTGTCCAGTCTGTGAATGGACACTTGGGAGCTCATTGAGGTGAATGGCACAAAAGTGAGCATCCCCAGATAGAAACTAGAAGTAAGCTATCTGAGAAACTGTTTTGTGATGTGTGCGTTCATCTCCCAGAATTAAAACTTTCTTTTCATTCTGTGATTTAGAAACACTGTTTTGGTTCATTCTGGGAATGGACATATGGGAGATCATTGAGGCCAATGGGGAAAAATGAATATCTTATGATAAAAAGTAGATGGAAGCTATCTGCAAAACCTCTTTGTGATAAATGCGTTCATCTCACAGAGTTAAACCTTTCATTTCTTTCAGCCATTTGGAAACACTGTTTTTGTAGAGGCTATGAAAGGACATTTGGGAGCTCACTGAGGCCAAGGGCAAATAATCAAATATCCCAGAATAAATTTAGAAGAAAGCTATCTGAGAAACCGCTTTGTGATGAGTGCATTCATCTCAAGTGCATTGAGGTCTATGGTGAAAAAGAAAATATCTTCTGATAAAAACTAGACGAAAGCATTCTGATAATCTGCTTTCAAATGTGAGCATTCATCTTACAGAGTTAAACCTTTCTTTTGATTCAGCAATTTGGAAACACTGTTTATGTCCATTCTGCACATGAATATTAGAGAACTCATTGAGGCAAA
Source organism: Chlorocebus sabaeus (assembly GCF_047675955.1). Lineage (NCBI taxonomy): Eukaryota > Metazoa > Chordata > Mammalia > Primates > Cercopithecidae > Chlorocebus > Chlorocebus sabaeus. The sequence continues at coordinate 94,651,157 of NC_132933.1, read as the reverse complement.
TGGCAAAAGAGTGAATATCTCATGATAAAAACTAGAAGGAACCTGTCTGAAAAACCACTTTGTGATGCCTGTAATCATCTCACAAAGATAAATCTTTCTTTATATTCAGCTGTTTAGAAACACTGTTTTTGTAGAATCTATGAAAAGATATTTGGTAGCACTTTGGTGCCTATGATGAAAAAGGAATTATCTTCAGATAGAAACTAGAAAGAAGCTTTTTGAGAAATTGCTTTGTGATGTCTGCATTCATCTCAGAGGGCAAAACCTTTCTTTTGATTCAGCTCTTTGGAAACACTGTCTTTGGCCATTTTGCGAATGGATATTTTGGAGCTCATTGAGGCCAATGGAGACAAAGTGAATAACCCAGGATAAAAAATAAAAGGAAGGTATTGGAGGAACCAATTTGTGATGTGTGCATTCATCTCTCTGAGTTAAACTTTTTTTCATTCAGCAGTTTGGAAACACTCTTTTTGTAGAATCTGTGAAGGGATATTTGGGACTGCATTGAGGCCTGTGGTGAAAAACAAAGTATCTTCAGATAAAAGCTAGAAAGAAACTTCATGACAAACTGCTTTGTGATGTGTGCAGTCATCTCACAGAGTTAAACTTTTCTTTTGATTCAGCAGTTTGGAAATACTGTTTTGTCTGTTCTGTGAATGGACATTTGGGAGCTCATTGAGGCCAGTGGCAAAAAAGAGAATGTCTCATGATAAAAATTTGAAGGAAGCTATCTGAGGACCCACTTTGTATTGTTTACATTCATCTTGTTAAAATTTCTTTTCATTCAACAATTTGGAAGCACAGTTTTCGTAGAATCTGCAAAGGGCTATTTGGGAGGGCATTGCAGCCTTTGGTGGAAAATAAAATATCTTCAGAAAAAAACTAGAAAGAAGCTTTCTGAGAAACTGCTTTTTGATGTGTGCATTCATCTCAGAGTTCAATCTTTCTTTTGATGCAGCAGTTTGGAAAAACTGTTTTTGTCCATTCTGTGAATAGACATTGTGGAGCTCTTTGAGGCCAATTTCAAATTTCGTATACCCCAGGAGAAAAACTAGAAGGAAATTATCTCAGAAACCATTTTGTGATATGTGCATTCATCTTTCTGTGTTAAACTTTTCTTTTCATTAATCACTTTGGAAACACTGTACAAAAGTAGAATCTGTGAAGGGATATTTGGGAGGGCATCAAGGCCTATTGTGAAAAAAAATCTTCAGATAAAAACTAGAAATATGCTGTCTGTGAAACTGCATAGTGATATGTGGATTCATCTCACAGAGTTAAAACATATTTTTGATTCAGCAGGTTGGAAAAACTCTTTTTGTAGAGTCTGCAGAAGAATATGTGGGAGACAATTGAAGCCAATGGGGAAAAAGGAATATCTCCAGTTAAAAGCTATACAAAAGCTCTCTGTGAAACTGCTTTGTGATGTGTGGATTCATCTCAGAGAGTTAAACTTTTCTTTTGATTCAGTAGTTTGGAAAAACTTTTTTTTTTTTTTTTGGAGAATCCGTGAAGGGACATTTGGGAGACAACTCCAGCCTATAGGATAAAATAAAATATCCCCATATAAAACGTTGAAAGAAGCTACCTCAGAAACAGCTTTGGGATGTGTGGATTCCTCTGACAGAGCTAAATCTTTTCATCAATTCATCAGGTTGGAAACACTCTTTTTTGAGAATCTGCAAGGGGACATTTAGGACAACATTGAGGTCTATGGGAAAAAAATATATCCACAGGCAGACAAAAACGAGTTAGATAGATAGATAAAAACTGGAAAGAAGCTATCTGTGAAACTACTTTGTGATGTGTGAATTCATCTCACAGAGTTAACACATGTTTTTGATTCAGCAGGTTGGAAAAACTCTTTTTGTAGAATCTGTAAAAGGCCCATTGAGGCCTATGGGGAAAAACAGAATATCCCCTGATAAAAACTAGAAAGAAACTATCTGTGAAACTGCTTGGTGATGTGTGTATTCATCTCACAGAGTAAAACGTTCCTTTTGATTCAACAAGTTAGAGACTGTCTCTTTTTAGAATCTGCAAATGGGCATTGGAAATCCCACTGAGGCCTATGAAGAGAAAGCCAATTTTGTAAGATGAAAACTTTAAAGAAGGTGTCTGAAACTTCTTTGTGATGATGTGTGGATTCATCTAATAGAGTTAAACCTATCCTTTTATTCAGCTCGTTGGAAACACTCTTTTTGTAGTATCTGCAAAGGGACATTTGGGAACCCATATGGGTGTATGGGAAGAATCCAAATATCCTTAGGTAAAAACTAAAAATAATCTATCTGTGAAACTACTTTGTGATGTATGTATTCATCACACAGAGTTAAACATCAGTTTTTATTCAGCAGGTTGGAAATACTCTTTTTGTAGAACCCGCACAGGGACATTTGGAATCCCTTTGAATCTCATGGGGTAAAACAAAATATTCCTATGGGGAAAACCCAAAAATCCCCAGAAGAAAACCAGAAAGAAGCTATCTGTGAAAGTACTCTGTGCTGTGTGGATTCATCTCAGAGAATTAAACATTTCTTTTGCTTCAGCAGTTGGAAAACACTCTTTTTGCAGAATCTGCAAAGGGACACTTGGGAGCTCAGTGAGGCCTATGAGGAAAAACAGGATATCCTCAGAAAAAAATAAAAAGAAGCTATCTGTGAAACTGCTTTGTGATGTGTGGATTTATCTCATAGACTTAAACCTTTCTTTCAATTCACCATGTTGGAAACACTCTTCGTAGAAATGCGAAGGGACATTTGAGAGCCCATTGAGCCTTACAAGGAAAAACCGAATTTCCCCAGATAAAAACTAGAAAGATCTATCTGGGAAACTGATTTATGATGTGTTGATTCAACTGAAAGAGTTAACCTTTCTTTTGATTCAGCAGATTTAAAACACTTCTTTGTCACATCTGCAAAGGGACATTTGGGAGTCCATTTATGCCTATGGGGAAAACCAAATATCCCCAGATAAAAACTAGAAAGAAGCTATGTGTGAAAATGCTTTATGATGTGTGGATTTCTCTCACAGATTTAAACCTCTGTTTTGTTTCAGTGGCTGGCAACACTCTTTTTGTGGAATCCAGAAAGGGACGCAGAATCTGTGAAGAAACATTTTGGATCCCACGGTAGTGTATGGGGAAAAACACAATTTCCCCACATAAATTCTAGAAAGAAGCTATCTGTAAAACTGTTTTGTGATGTGTGGATTTATCTCACCGAGATAAACCTTTATTTTGATTCAGCAGGTTGCAGACACTCTTTTCTTGGAATCTGAGAAGGGACATTTGATGGAAAAACTTGAATATCCCCAGCTGAAAACTAGAAAGAAGATATCTGGGAAAATGCTTCATGATCTGCAGATTCATATCACAGAGTTAAACTTTTCTTTTGATTTAGCAGGTTGGAAACACTCTCTTTGTAGTATCTGTGAAAGGACATTTTGGAGTCCTTTGTGGCCTGTGGAAAAAAATGAAATATCCTCATATAAAAGCTGGAAAGAAGTTATCTGTGAAACTGCTTTGGGGTGTGTGGATTTATCTCACCTAGACAAACCTTTCCTTTGATTCAAAAGGTTGAAAACACACTTTTCATTGAGTGTGTGAAGGAACAATTCAGATCCCATTGTGGTCTATGGGGAAAAAGAGAGTATCCCCAGTAAAAAGCTAGAAAGAAGCTAACTGTGAAATGGCTTTTTGATGTGTGGTTTCAACTTACAGATATAAACCTTTCTTTTCATTCAGCATGTTGGAAACATTCTTTTTGTAGAATCAGGAAAGAAACATTGGGAGCCCATTGAGGCAAATATTGGAAAACTGAATATCTACAAATAAAAATCTAGAAAGAATGTATCTATAAACTGCTTTGTGTTATGTGGATTCATCTCCCAGAGTTAAATCTTTCTTTTGATGCAGCAGGTTGGGAACACTTTTTTTGTAGAATCTGTGAATGGACACTTGAAGCCCATTGAGGCCAATGGGGAAAAAATACAGTATCATCAGATAAAATCTAGAAAGAAGCTATATGTGTAACTGGATGTTGATGTGTGGATTCATCTCATGGAGTTAAAACTTTCTTTCGATTCAGTGGATTAAAAGCACTCTTTTTGTAGAATCTGTGAAGGGACATCTGGGAGCACATTGCAGGCTATGGAGAAAAACTGATCATCCCGGCATAAAAACTAGAAGGAAGCCACCTGTGAAACTGCTTGGTGATATGTGGATTTATCTCATAGAGTTAAAACGTTTTTTTTTTGATACAGCAGACTGGAAACACTTTTTGTAGAATCTGTGAAGGGACATTCAGGAGCGAATTTTGGCCTATGGGGAAGATTCAAATATCCCCAGATAAAAGCTAGAAAGAAGCTCTCTGTGAAACTGCTTTGTGATCTGATGATTTATTTCACAGAGTTAAAATTTTCTTTTGATTCAGCAAGTTGGAAGCACTCTGTTAGATGAATCTAAGGGACATTTGAGAGCCTATTGTGGTCTATGGGGGAAAAGTGAATATCCCAAAATAAAAACTAGAAAGAAACTATTTGTGAAATTGTTTTGTAATGTGTGGATTCATGTCACAGATTTAAACTTTATTTTGATTCAGCAGGTTGGAATCACTCTTTCTGCAGGATCTACAAAGGGGTATTTAGGAGCCTTTTGAGACCTATAGAAAAAAAAAAAACAAATATACCCAAGCAAAACCTAGAAGGAAGTTATCTGTGAGACTGATTTGTCATGTGTGGATTCATCTCACAGAGGTCAATCTTTCCTTTGAATCAGCAGGATGGAAAAAGTCTTTACTTAGAATCTGAAAAGAAATATTTGGGATCCCTTTGAGGTCTATGGGGAAAAACTGAATATTCCCAGCTAAAAAATAGAAAGAAGATATCTCTGAATCTGCTTTGTGTCCTGTAAATTCATCTCACAGACTTAAACCTATCTTTTGATCCAGCAGTTTGGAAATACTCTTTTTGAAGTATCTGTGAAAGGCCAGATAGGAGCCCATTAAAGCCTATTGGGAAAAATAGAATATCTCCAGATAAAAATCACAAAGGAGCTACTTGTGAAACTGCTTTTTGATGCATGGATACATCTCACAGAGTTAAAACTTTCTTTTGATTCAGCCGAATAGGAACACTCTTTTTGAGAAACCTTCAAAGGGATACTTGAGAGCACATTGAGGCCTATAAGGAGAAACCATATATCCCTAGATAAAAACTAGAAAGAATCTATCTGTGAAACTGTTTGATGACGTGTATATTCATCTCATAGAGTTAACAGATTTTTTTGACTCAGCAGATTTGAAACACTCTTTTTGTAGAATTTGGGAAAGGATATTTGGGAGCCTATTGTGGCCTATGGGAAAAAACCAAATAACCCCAGATAAAAAGTAGAAAGAAGCTATCTCTGAAAATGCTTTTTGATGTGTGAATTCATCTCACAGTGTAAAACTTCACTTTTATTCACCAAGTTGGAAACACTCCTGTCATCAAATCTACAAAGGGACATTTGACAGCCCTTTGAGGCCTATGGGAAAAAACGAATATCTCCAGATAAAAACCAGAAAGGAGCTGTCTTAGATCCTGCATTGTGATGTGCAGATTCATCGCACAGAGTTAAACATTTCTTTTGATTAACAGGTTGACAACACTCTTTTTGTAGAATCTGAGAAGGTACATTTGGGAGCCCATTGAAGCCAATGGGGAAAAACTGAATATCCCCAGATAAAAACTGGAAAGAAGCTATCTGCAAAACTGCTGTGTGATGTGTGGGTTCATTTCACAGAATTAAATCTTTCTTATGATTCAGAAGGTTGGAAACACTGTTTTTGAGATTCTGTGATGGGACATTTCGGAACACTTTGTGGTCTATGGGGAAAAACCGAATATCCCCAGATAAAAGCTAGAAAGAAGCTATCTGTGAAGCTGCTGGGTGATGTGTGGATTAATCTCATAGAATTTCAGTTTTCGTCTGATTCATCAGGTTGGAAACACTCTTTTTATAGAATCTACGAAAGGACATTTGGGAAATCATTGAGGTCTATGGGAAAAACAGAATCTCCCCAGATAAAAACTAGAACAAAGCTATCTGTGATACAGCCTGGTGATGTGTGGATTCATCTCACACAGTTAAACATTTACTTTATTTTAGCAGGTTGTAAACACTCTTTGTGTAGAATCTGTGAAGGATCTTTTCAAATACCCTTGAGGCTTATGTGGGAAAAACTGAATATCCCCTGTTAAAAAGTTGAAAGAACTTATTAGTGTGACTTCCTGTTGATATGTGGATTCATGTCCCAGAGTTGAACTTTTCTTTTAATTCATCACATTGGAAGCACTCTTTTTGTAGAATCTGTGAAAGGACAATTTGGAGCCCATTGAGGCCTATGGAAAAAAAAACAAATATCCCCAGATAAAAACTAGAAAGAAAGTGTCTGTGAAAATGCCTAGTGATGTGTGGATTCATCTCACTGTGTTAAATTTTCTTTTGATTCAGCAGGTTGAAAATACTCTTTTTGTAGAATTTGTAAAGGGATATTTGAGAGCCCTTTGACACCTATGGGAAAAAGTGAATATCCCCATATAAAAACTAGGAAGAAGCTATCTGTGAAACTCCTTGATTATGTTTGGATTCATGTGAAACAGTTAATCCTTTCTTCTGATTCAACAGGCTGGAAACACTCTTTTTGTAGAATCTGCAAAGAAACATTTGGGATCGCAGTGAGGCATTTGGGGAAAACAGAATATCCCCAGATAAAAACTAGGAAGAAGCTATCTGAGAAACTGCTTTGTGATGTTCAGATTCATCACACAGAGTTAAACTTTTCTTTTCATTCAGCAGGTTAAAAGCACTCCTTTTGCAGAACCTGCCAAGTGACATTTGAGAGCACATTGAGGCATATGGGGAAAAACCAAATATCCCCAAATAAAAACTAGAAAAAACTATTTGTGAAACTGCCTGGTGTGTGGTTTCATCTCACAGAGTTAAAATATTTTATAGTCACAGCAGGTTGGAATCTGCAAAGGGACTTTTGGGAGACCTTTGGGGCCAATGGGAAAACACAGACTATCCTTACATAAAAACTAGACAGAAGCTATCTGTTAAACTGCTTTGTGATGTGTGGATTTATCTGACAGAGTAAAACCTCTCTTTCAATTCAGCAGGTTGAAAACCGTTTTTTTGTAGAAACTGTGAAGGGACATTTGAGTGCCCTTTCAGGCCCACAGGGAAAAATGGAATATTCCCAGATAAAAAATCGTAAGAACGTGTATGTGAGACTGCTTTGTGTGGTGTGGATTCATAACGGAGTTAAACCTTCTTTTGATTCAGCAGGGTAAAAACACTCTTTTTGTAGAATCTGTGAAGGGAGATTTGGGAAACCATTGAGGCTTATGGGGAAACCCGAATATTTCCAGATAGAATCTACAAACAAGCTATCTGTGAAACTGCTTTGTGATATGTGGATTGATCTCACAACAGTAAACCCTTCTTTTTATTCAACAGGTTAAAGACACTCTTCTTGCAGAATCTGCCAAGGAAAATTTGGGAGCACATTGAGGTCAATGGAATGAACTGAATATCCCCAGATAAAAAAACGCATAGTAGCTATTTGTGAAACTACTTGGTGATGTGTGGATTCATCTCATAGAGTTAAAATATTTTTTTGATTCAGCAGTGTTGGAAACACTCTTTTTGCAGAATCTGTGAAAGGACATTTGGGACTTCATTGTGGCCTATGGAATAAAACCTAATATCCCCACATAAAAACTAGAAAGAAGCGATCTATGAAACTGCTTTGTGATAGGAAGAATCATCTCACAGAGTGAGGCATATTTTTTATTCAGCTGGTTGGAAACACTCTTTTTGTACAATTTGCAATGGGACATTTGAGAGTCCATTTTGGACTATGGGGATAAACTGAATATCCTCTGATAAAAACCAGAAAGAAGATATTTGTAAAACTGCTTTGTGTTGTGTAAGTTAATCACACAGTTAAACCTTTCTTTTGATACAGCAGGTTGGAAACACTCTTCTTGTAGAATCTGTGAAGGGATATTTTGGAGCCCATTGAGGCCTTTGGAGAAATACCGAATATCCACAGATAAAAACTAGAAAGAAGTTACCTGTGAAAATGCTTTTGGGAGTGTGGATTAATCTCACAGAGGTAAGCCTTTCTTTTGATTCAGGAGGTTGGAAACACTCTTTTTCTAGAATATTCAAAAGGACATTTTGTAGCCCTTTGAGGCCTATGGGATAAAACTGAATTTCCACAGATGAAGACTAGAAAGAAACTATCTTTGAAACTGCCTTCTGATGTGTGGATTTGACTCACAATGTTAAACCTTTCCTTTGATTCAGCAGGTTGGAACCACTCTTTTCGTAGAATCTGCAAAGGGATGTTTGGGAGCCCATTGAGACTGATAAGGAAAACTCGAATTTCCCAAGATAAAAGCTAGAAAGACGCTAACAGTGAAACTCCTTTGTTACGTGTGTATTCATTTCACACAAGTAATTCTTTCTTTTGATTCAGCAGGTTGCAAACACTCTTTTAGTGGAATGTGTGAGGAAACATTTGGGATCCCATTGAAGCATATGGGGAAAAACCCAATAACCACAGATAAAATCTAGAAAGAAGCTATCTGTGAAACGGTTTCATGATGTGTGGATTCATCTCACAGAGTAAACCTTCCTTTTCATTCAGCAGGTTGGAAACACTCTTTTTGTAGAATCTAAAAAGGCACATTTTGGAGCCCATTCAGGCGTATGTGGAAAAAATGAATATCCTCACAGAAAAACTAGAAAGAAGCTATCTGTGTAACTGCTTTGTGATTTGTGGATTGATCTCACAGAGTTGAACCTTTCTTTTGATTCAGCAGATTAGAATCACTTATTTTGTAGAATCTGAGAGGGCACATTTGGGAGCCTATTGAATCCTTTGAAGAAAAACTGCATATCCCCAGATAAAAACTAGGAAGGACCTATCTGTGAAAGTGCTTCATGATGAGCCAATTTATGTCACAGAGATAAACCTTTCTTTTGATTCAGCAGGGTTGGAAACACTTTTTTTGTAGACTCTGCCAAGGGACATTTGGGAGCTCATTGACGCTTATGGGGTAAATCCAAATATCCCCAGATTAAAACTAGAAAGAAGCTATCTGTGAAACTGCTTGTTGATGTGTGGATTTATCTCTCATAGTTAAAACTCTCTAATGATTCAGCAATTTGAAAACAATCTTTTTGTAGAATCTGCAAAGGGACATTTGGGAACCCATTAAGGACTAAGGAAAAAAATGCTAATATCCCCAGAAAAAAAGTACAAAACTTATCTGCTAAACTGCTTGGTGATATGTGAATTTGTCTCACAGAGTTAAAACTTTCTTTTGATTCTGCAGGTTGGAAACACTCTTTTTGATGAATCTGCAAAGGGACATGTGGGAGCCCATTGAGGCCAGTGAGGAAAAACCTAATATCCCCTTATGAAACCTAGAAATAAGCTATCTGTGAAACTACGTTGAGAGATATGGATTCCACTCACAGAATTAAAGTTTTCTTTTGATTCAACAGGTTGGAGACAGTGGTTTTTGTAGAATCTGTGAAGGGACATTTTGGAGCTTATGGAGGTCTATGAAAAAAAAATAGCTAATATCCCAAGATAAAAACTAGAAATAAACTATCCGTGAAATGGTTGGTGATATGTCAATTCATCTCACAGTGGTAAACTTTTCTTTTTATTCAGCATGTTGGAAACGCCATATGTGTAGTATCTGTGAAGAGACATTTGGGAACCAATTGAGGCCTCTGGAAGCAAACTTTCTATTGATTCAGCAGGTTGGAAACATTCTTTGTAGAATCTGTGAAGGGACATTTAAGAACCCATTGAGGCCTAAGGGGAAAATCGAATATCCTTAGATAAAAAATAGAAAGAAGTTATCTGTGAACCTGTGTGGTAATGTGTGGATTCATCTCACAGAGTTGAACCTTACTTTAGATTCAGCAGGTTGGACGTACTTTTTTGTAGAATCTTTGAAGGGACATTTGAGATTGCTTTGAAGTCTATGGGGAAAAACCTAATATTTCCAGGTAAAAACTAGAAAACTATCTGTGAAACTGTTTTAAGACGTGGGGATTCAACCCACAGAGTTAAACTTTTCCTTTGATTCAGTAGGTTAAAAACACTGTTTTTGTAGAATTTGCATATGAACATTTGGGAGTTTATTGAAGTCTGTGGGGAAAAACAGAATATCCCAAGACAAAATCTAGAAAAAAGTTATCTGTGAAACTGGTTTGTGATGTGTGGATTCATCTCACACAGTTAAACCTTTCTTTTCATTCAGCAGGTTGGAGTACTTTTTTGGTAGAATCTGCAAAGGGACATTTGGGAGCATATTGAGGCTTCTAAGGAAAAACCAAATATCCCAATATAAAAACTAGAAGGAAAATATCTGTGAAACCACTTGGGGTGTGTGTGGATTCACTTCACAGAGTTGAACCTTTATTTGTATTCACCAGGTGGGAAAGACTCTTTTTGTGCTATCTACAGAGGGACATTTGGGAGCCCATTAAAGCCTTTGGGGAAAAAGCAAATATCCCCAGATAAAAACTAGAAAGAAGTTTCTGTGAAACTGCTTGGGGATGTGTGGATTCATTTTCCAGAGACAAACTTTTCTTTTTATTCACCAGGTAGGAAACATTTCTTTTATATTATCTATGAAGAAATGTTTGAAAACCCATTGAATCCTATGGGGAAAACTGAATATTTCCAGATAAAAACCAGAAAGAAGCTATCTGTGAAACTGCTCGGTCATTTGTGGATTCACCTCACACAGTTAAACCCTTCTTTTCATTCAACATGTTGGAACCACTTTTCTTGTGGAATCTGTGAAGGAACATTTAAGAATCCATTGACCTTACGGGGAAAACCAAATGTCTTCAGATAGAAACTAGAAAGTAGCCATCTGAGAAACCAATTGCTGATATGTGGGCTCATCTCACATAGTTAAATATTTTTTTTGATTCTGCAGGTTGTTACAACTTTTTTTGTAGAAGCTGCATAGGGGCAATTGGAAGCCCATTGAGGCCTATGGGGAGACAAGGAATATGCCCAGATAAAAACTAGAGAAAAGTAATCTGTGAAATGGATTTGAGATATGTGTATTCATCTAACAGAGTTAAAGTTTTCTTTTAATTCCACAGTTGGAATTCCTCGTTTTGTAGAAACTGCAAAGGGACTTTTGGGATCTCGTGGACGCCTATGGGGAAAAATCGAATATCCCCAGATGAAAACTAGAAACATGCTTTCTGTGAAACCGCGTGGTGATGTGTTGATTCATCTCACAGAATTAAACCTATATTTGATTCAGTCAGTTGGAAACACTATTTTGTAGTATCAGTGAAGGGACATTTGGGAGCCCTTTGAGGCCTAGGGGAAAAACCTGATATTCCCACATGAAAACAAGAAAGAAGCTATCAGTGAAATTGATTTGGGATGTGTGGATTCATCTCACAGAATGAAACCTTTCTTTTAATTCATCAGGTTGAAAATACTCTTTTTTTTTTTTTTTTTTTTTTTGAGACGGAGTCTCTCTGTCGCCCAGGCTGGAGTGCAGTGGCCGGATCTCAGCTCACTGCAAGCTCCGCCTCCCAGGTTCACGCCATTCTCCTGCCTCAGCCTCCCAAGTAGCTGGGACTACAGGCGCCCGCCACCTCGCCCGGCTAGTTTTTTGTATTTTTTAGTAGAGACGGGGTTTCACCGTGTTAGCCAGGATGGTCTCGATCTCCTGACCTCGTGATCCACCCATCTCGGCCTCCCAAAGTGCTGGGATTACAGGCTTGAGCCACCGCACCCGGCCAAAATACTCTTTTTGTAGAATCTGCGATAGAACATTTGGGACCCCATTGTGACCTATCAGAAAAAAACAAGTATTCCCAGGTACAAGATGGAAAGAAGATCTCTGTGAAACTGCTTGGTGATATGTGGATTAATCTCACAGGGTTAAACCTTTCTTTTCATTCAACAAGTTGGAAACTCTATAGAATCAACTAAAAGGATATTTGGGTGCCCATTGAGGCCTATGGAGAAAAACTGAATATCCCCAGAAAAAAGTAGAAAAAAGCTACCTGTGAAACTGCTTTGTGATGTGTGGATTCATCTCACAGATTTAAACCTTTCTTTTGAAACAGTAGGGTAGGAAACACTCTTTTGTGGAGTCTGTGAAGGAACATTTGGGAGCCCATTGAGGAATATGGGGAAAAAGTGAATATCCCCAGATCAAAACCAGAAAATTGCTATCTGTGAAACTGCTTGGTAATGTGCAGATTCATCTCCCATAGTTAAACCTTTCTTTTGATTCAGCAAGTTGAAAACTACCTTTTCATAGAATATGCAAAGGAACATTTGGGAACCCATTAAGGCCTATTGGAAAATATCAAATATTCCCAGGTGAAAACTACAAAGAGTTAGATAACTGCTTGTGTGGATTCAACTCACAGAATTAAACCTTTCTTTTGAATCAACATGTTGTAATCACTCTTTTTGTAGAATGTGTGAAGGGACATTTGGGAACCCTTTGATGCCTATGAGGAAAAACTGAACACCCCAGATAAAATGTAGGAGGAAGCTATCTGTGAAACTGCATGGTGATGTGTGGATTAATCTCACAAAGTTAAATGTTTCTTTTGATTTCGCTGGCTAAAAAAATCTTTTTCTAGAATCTGTGAAGGAACACTTTGGACACATTGAGGCCTCTTGGGAAAAAAACTGGAATATCTCCAGTGAACACTAGAAAAAAGCTACCCGTGAAACTGTTTGAAGATTTGTGGATTCAACTTTCAGAGGTAAACATTCCTTTTTATTCAGCAGGTTGGAAACACTCTTTTCATGGAATCTGTGAAGGGACGTTTGGGAGCCTATGGGGGCCTGCGGGATAAAAGCTATCTGTGAAACTTCTTGTTGATGTCTGGATTCATGTAAGAGTTAAAACTTTCCTTTGTTTCAGCAGGTTGGAAACATTCTTTTTTGAGAAATCTGCAAACGGACATCTGTGAGTCCATTGAAGCCTATGGGGTGAAACTTAATATCCAAAGACAAAAACTAGAAAGAAACTATCTATGAAACAGCTTGGTGATGTGTAGATTCATCTTACAGAGTAAAACCTTTCTTTTGATTGAGCAAGTTGCAAACACTCTTTTTACAGAATCTGCAAAGGGACATTTAGGAGCCCTTGAATGCCTATTAAAAAATACTGAATATCTTCACATAAAAACTAGAAAGAAGCTATCTGTGAAACTGCTTGGTGTTGTGTGCATTCATCACACTGATTTAAATCTTTCTCTTCATTCAGCAGGTTGCATCCACTCTTTCTGTAGAATCTGAGAAGGGAAATTTGAAAGCCCATTGAGGAATAAGGGTAAAAACTGAATATTCCCAGAAAAAACTAGAATGAAGCTATCTGAGAAACTGCTTAGTGACGTCTTGATTAATCTTACAGAGTTAAAACTTTCTCTTGATTCAGGAGGTTGGAGGCTCTCTTTTTTTGCTAGAATCTGCAAAGGGACATTTGGGAGCCCATTTAGGTCTATGGGCAAAAATCAAATATCTCAGACAAAAACTAGAAAGAAGATACCTTTGAAACTGCTTGGTGATGTGTAGATTCATCTCAGAGTTAATCTTTCTTTTGATTCAGTAGTTTGGAAATACTCTTTTTGTAGAATCTGTGAATGGACACTTGGGAGCCCATTGAGACCAAGGGGAAAAACTGAATATCTCCAGATAAAGACTAGTAAGAAACCATATGTGAAATTGCTTGGCAATGTGTGGATTCATATCCCAGAGTTAAACCTTTCTTTTTTAATAGGTGGAAGACACTTATTTTCAAAAATCTGTGAAGAGACCTTTGGCAGCCCATTGAGGTCTATGGGGAAAAACTAAATACCCACAGATAAAAACCAGAAAGAATCTATTTTTGAAACCTCTTGGTGATTTGTGGATCCGTGTCAAAGAGTTAAACCTTTCATTTGATTCAGAAGGTTGGAAACATTCTTTCTCTAGAATCTATGAAGGGACATTTGGGAGTCCATTGAGGCCTATGGGGGAAAAAAATGAATATCCACAGATAAACACTACAAAGAAGCAATCTGGAAAACTGCTTTGTAATGTGTGGATTCACATTACAGGGTTAAACGTCTTAGGATACAGCAGGTTAGAAACACTGTTTTTGTAGAATCTGTGAAGGGTCATTTTGTAGCCCATTGAGACCAACAGGGAAAAACTGAATATTTCCAGATAAAAACAAGAAAGAATTTGTCTGTGAAACTACTTTGTAATGTGTGGATTCATCTCACAGAGTTAAACCTTTTTTTTGTTTCAGCATATTGGAAACACTCTTTTTGTAGAATCTGCAAATGGACATTTGGGAGCTTGTTGAGGCCTGTGGAGAAAAAATAAACACCCCTACGTAAAAAGTGGAAAGAAGTTATTGACGAAACTTCTTGGTGATGTGTGGATTAATCTCACAGAGTTAAAACTTTCTTTGCATTCAGATGATTGGAAACAATGTTTTGTAGATTTTCTGAAGGGACATTAGGGAGCCCATTGAGGCCTGTGGGAAAAAAGGAAATATCCCCAGATAAAAACCAGAAAGAAGCTATCTGTGAAACTACTTAGTGATGGGTGGATTCATCATACACAGTTAAACCTTTCTTTTGATTCAACTGGTTGGAAACACTCTTTGTAGAATCTGTGAGGGAACATTGGGAGCTCGCAGGGACCTATAAGAAAAAACAAAATATCCTTAGAAGAAAACTAGAAAGGAGCTATTTGTGAAATTGCTTGGTGATGTGTAGATTTCACAGAGTGAAATTTTTCTTTGTATTCAGGAGGTGGGAAGTACTGTTTTTATAGAATCTGTGAAGGGAAATTTGGGAGCCCATTGATGCTTACAAGGAAAAACCAAATATCGACAGATAAATACTAGAAAGAAGCTATCTGTGGAACTGCTTGGTGATGTGTGCATTCAACTCGCAGAGATAAAACTTTTGTTTTTTCAGGAGGTTGGAAACACTGTTTTTGTAGAATCTGTGAAGGTACATTTAGGAGTCCACTGAGGGCTATGGGAAAAAATCAAATATCCCCAGAAAAAAACAAGAAACAATAGATGAAAATGCTTGGTGATGTGTGTATTCATCTCAGAGTTAAACCTTTCTTTTGATTCAGCAGGTTGGAAACACTCTTTTTGTGGAATCTGCAAGGGGTCATTTGAAAGTCCGTTAATGCCTATGAGGAAAAACCAAATATCCCCAGATGAAAACTAGGAAGAAGTTATTTGTGAAAATGCTTAGTGATGTATCAATTCATCTCTCAGAGTGAAACTTGCTTTTCATTCATCTGGTTGGAAACGCTCTTTTTACAGAATCTGCAGAGGGACATTTGAGAGCCCTTTGAGTCCTATGAAGGAAAAGCAAACATACCCAGAAAAAAACTAAAAAGAAGCTATCTGTGAAACTGCCTGGTGATGTGGGGATTCAACTCACAGAGTTAAGCCTTTCTTTTTATTCATCGGTTTGGAAACACTTTTTTGTGTAATCTGCAAAGGCACATCTGAAGCCCGTTGTTGACTATTGTGAAAAACCAAATATCCCCAGATAAATACTAGAAAGAAGCTGTCTGTGAAACTGATTTCTGATGTGTGGATTTGTCTCACAGAATTAAACATTTATTTTGATGCTGCAGGTTGGAAACACTCTTTAAATAGAAAAAGGGGAAAGACATTCGGGAGCCCATTAAGGTCTATGCGAAAATACAGAATATAGTCAGATCAAAACCAGAAATAAGGTATCCGTAAAAGTGCTTTCTGATGTCTGGATTCATCCCACAGAGTTATACCTTTCTTTTGTTTCAGTAGGATAGAAACACTCTTTTTGTAGAATCTGTAAAGAGTCATTTGGAAATCCTTTGGGGCCTATGGGGAAAATCGAATATTCCCAGATAAAAACTAGAAAGAAGCAATCTGCCAAACTTCTTTGTGATGTGTAGATTCATCACACAGTATTAAACCTTTCTTTTGATTCAGCAGGTTGGAGACACTTTTTTGTAGAATCTGCAAAAAGACTTTTGGGAACTCATTGAGGCCTATGGGGAAATACCGAATATCCCCAGAGAAAAACTAGAAAGAAGCTATCTGTGAAACTGCTTGGTGATGTGTGGATTCATCTCAAGTAAGTAAACTTTGCTTTGATTCAGCAGGTTGGAAACACTGTTTTTGCAGAATCTGCAAAGCTACATTTTGGAGACCATTGACGTCTATGGTGAAAAATGAAATATCACTAGATAAAAACTAGAAAGAAGCTATCTGTGAAACTGCTTCATGATGTGTGGATTCATCTCAGAGATGTAAAACTTTCTTTTAATTCAGCAAGTTCAAAACACTCTTTTTGTAGAATCTGTGAAGAAACATTTCAGAGTGCATTGAGGCCTATGGGGAAAAAAAATCCCCAGATGAAAACTAGATAGAAGCTCTCTGTGAAACTGCTTCGTGATGTGTGGGTTCACTTCACAGAGACAAATTTTTCTTTGATTCAGCAGGTTGGAAACACTCTTTCTGTAGAATCTGCAAAAAGAAATTTGGGAGCCCTTTTAGGTCGATGGAAAAAAGGGACTATCCCCAGACAAAATTTGCAAAATAGCTATCTGTGAAACTGCTTGGTGATATTTGAATTTATCTCACAATGTTAAACTTTTCCTTTGATGCAGCACGTTGGGGACACTCTTTTTGTAGAATCTGCGAAGCGACATTTGTGAGGCCCTTGAGCCCTGTGGGGAAAAACTGAATATCCCCAAATTAATACTAGAAAAAGAGCTATCTGTGAAACTGTTTGTTGATGTGTAGTTTCATCTCACAGATACAAAGCTTTCTTTTAAATGAGCAAATTGGAGACACGTTTTTGTATAATCGGTGAAAAGAAATTTGGGATCCCATCAAGTCTTATGGAGAAAAATTGAATATCGCCAGATAAAAACTAGAAGGAAACTATCTGTGAAACTGCCTCATAATTAGTGGACCAATCTCATAGAGTTTCTTTTGATTCAGATCTTGGAAAAAGTATTTTTGTAGAATCAGTTAAGGGACATTTGTGAGTCCATTGAGGCCTATGGGGAAAAAATGAATATCGCCAGATAAAAACTAGAAAGAAACTATCTGTGAAATGGTTTGTGATGTATGGATAGGTCTCACAGAATTAAAACTTTCTTTGGAATCAGAATATTGGAAGCACTCTTTCTGTGGAATCTGTGAAGGGCCATTCGGGAGCCCATTGGGACCTACAAGGAAAAATTGAATATCTCCAGATAAATACTTGAAGGTAGTTATCTGTGAAACTGCTTCTTGATGTGTTGATTCATCTCACAGAGTAAAACCTTTCTTTTGATTCAGCAGATTGGAAACACTCTTTTTGTAGAATATGCAAAGGGACATTTGAGAGCCTATTGAGTCCTATGGGGAAACCTCGCATATCCCCAGACAAAAACTACAAAGAAGTTACCTGTGACACTTCTAGGTGATGTGTGGATTCATCTCACATAAATAAAACTTTCATTTTATTCAGCAGGTTGGAAACATTGTTTCTGCAGAATCTGCGATTATACATTTCAGAGTCCATTGAGGCCTAGGGGAAAAAACAAATATTCTGAGATAAAAACTAGAAACAAGCAATAGATGAAAATGCTTGGTGATGTGTGGATTCATCTCACAGAGTTAAACTTTCTTTTGATTCAGCAGGTTGAAACCACTCTTTTTGTAGAATCTTCGAAGGGACATTTGGAGCCCATTAAAGCCTATGAGGTAATATGGAATATACCCAGATAAAAACTGGAAATAAGCTATCTGTGAAACTGCTGGGTAATGTGTAGATTAACCTCAATGAGATACACCTTTCTTTCAATTCAACAGGATGGAAACACTTTTTTTGCAGCTCCTGCAAAGGGATATTTTGGAGCCCATTGGGGCCTATGTATAAAAAGGGAATATACACAGATAAAAACTAAAAAGAAGCTATCTGTGAAACTGCTTGGTGATGTGTGGAAGTATCACATGGAGTTAAACCTTTCTTTGATGCAACAGGTTGGAAACAGTTTCTTTGTAGAATCTACGAAGGGACATTTGGGAGCCCTTTGAGGCCTATGGGAAGAAACTGAATATCCCCACATACAAACTAAAAAGAAGCTATCCGTGAAACTTCTTGGTTATGTGTGGATACATCTCACAGAGTTAAACATTTCTTTTGATCAGAAGTTTGGAAACACTCTTTTGGTAGAATCTGGAAAGGGACATTTTTGAGCCCTTTGAGTCCAATGAGGGAAAACAGAATATCCCCAAATAAAAAATAGAAAGAAGTTATGTGTGAAACTACTTGGGGATATGTACATTACACTCATCGAGGTTAAGCTTTGTTATGCTTCAGAAGGTTGAAAAAACTCTTTTTGTAGAACCTGCAAAGGGATATTTTGAGGCCCATTGAAGAATAAGGGAAAAACTGACTATCCCCAGATAAAAACTAGAATGAAGATATCTGTGAAACTACTTGGTGATGTGTGGATTCTTCTCATAGAGTTAAAACTTTCTGTTGATTCAGCAGGTTGAAAACACTATTTTTGTGGAATCTGTGATGGGACATTCAGGAGCCCATGGAAGCCTATGCAGAAAAAGGGAATATCCCCAGATAATAACTGGGAAGAAGCTGTCTGTGAAATAGCTTGGTGATGTGTTGATTCAACTCACAGAGTAAAAGCTTTCTTTGATTTAGCAGGTTAAAAACACTATTTTCATAGAATCTGAGAAGGGACACTTTGGAGCCCATTGAGGACTATGAAGAAGAAAGAATATCTACAGATAAAAACTAGGAAAAAGCTGCCTGGGAAACTGCTTCACAATATGTTGATTCAACTCACAGAGTTAAAAGTTTCTTTTGATTCAGCATGTTGGAGACACACGCTTTTTGTAGAATTTGTGATGGGGCATTTTGGAACTTACTGAGGCATAAGGGGAGAAATGAATATCCCCAGATAAAAACTTGAAAGAAGCTATATTTGAAATTGCTTGGTGATGTCTGGATTCAAATCACATAGTTAATCCTGTCTTTTGATTCAGCAGGTTGGAAATATTCTTTTTGTTGAATCTTTGAAGGGACATTTGGGAGCCAATTGAAGCCTATGGGTATAAACAATATATCCCTAGATAAGAACTAGAAGAAGCTATCTGTGAAACTGCATGCTGATGAGTGGCTTCATCTCACAGAGTTAAACCTTTCTTTTGAGTCACCTGGTTGGAATCACTCTTTTGTAGAGTCTATGAGGGAACATTTGAGAGCTCACTGGGACCTAAAAGTTAAAACCAAATATCCCTCATAAAAACTAGAAAAAAGCTACCTGTTAAACTGCTTTGTGATTTATGGATTCATCTCACATGGTTATAGCTTTCTTTTTATTCAGCATGTTGGAAACTCTCTTTATTTTAGAATCTGCCAAAGGAGATTTGGGAGCCCATTGAAGCTCATGGAGAAAAACAAAAAATCCCCAGAAAAAAAAATACAAAGAAGCTATCAGGGAAACCGTGTGGTGAGGTGTGGATTCATCTAACTGAGGTAAACCTTTCTTTTGATTCAGCAGGTTGTAAACACTCTTTTTGAAGTGTCTGTGAAGGGATATTTATGAGCCCTTTGAGGCATATAGGGAAAAACCCGGTATCCCCAGATAAAAACCAGAAAGAAGCTACCTGTGAAACTGCTTTGTGATGTATGGATCCATCTCACATCACTAAACCTTTCTGTTGATTCAGCAGGTTGGCAGTACTCTTTTTGTAGTATCTACAGTGGGACATTTGGAGTCCACCGAGGCCTTCTAAGAAAAACCGAATATCATGAGGTAAAAACTAAAAAGAAGCTATCTGTGAAACTGCTTGGTGATGTGTGGATTTATCTCTCATAGTTAAACCTTTCTTATGATTCAGCAATTTGAAAACAATCTTTTTGTAGAATCTGCAAAAAGACATTTGGGAATGCATAAAGGACTACAGAAAAAAAAATTGAGTATCTCCAGATAAAAACTACAAAAATCTATCTGCTAAACTGCTCGGTGATGTGTGGGTTTGTCTCACAGAGTTAAACCTTTCTTTTGATTCAGCAGGTTGGAAACACTCTTTGTGAATAATCTGCAGTGGGACATGTGGGAGCCCATTGAGGCCTATGAGGAAAAACATAATATCCCCTTTAAAAGCCTAGAATGAAGCTATCTGTGAAACTGCTTTGAGATATGTGGACTCAACTCACAGAGTTAAAGTTTTCGTTTGATTCAACATGTTGGAAACAGTGTTTTTGTAGAATCTGTGAAGGGACACGGAAAAAAAAAAAAAAAAAAAAAAAAAACGATATCCTGAATATCCCCAGATAAAAATTAGAAAGAAACTATCCTTGAAACTGGTTGGTGATATGTCAATTCATCTCACAGAGGTAACCCTTTCTTTTGATTCAACTGGTTGGTAACACTATATTTGTAGAATCTGCCAAGTGACATTTGGGAGCCAATAGAGGCCTATGGAAGCAAACTTTGTATTGATTCAGCAGGTTGGAAACACTCCTTTTGTAGAGTCTGCAAAGGGACACTTAAGAACCCATTGAGGCCTAAGGGGAAAATTGAATATCCTTAGATAAAAATAGTAGGAAACTATCTGTGAAACTGTGTGGGGATGTGTGGATTCATCTCACAGAGTTAAACCTTACTTTTTATTCTGCAGGTTGAAAGCACATTTTTGTAGAATCTGTGAAGGGAGATTTGGGATTGTATTGAGACCTATGGGAAAAAACCTAATATTTCCATGAAAAAACTAGATAGAGACTATCTGTGAAACTGCTTTAAGACATTGGGAATCAACTCACAGAGTTAAACTTTCGCTTTGATTCAGTAGGTTAAAAACACACTTTTTGTAGAATTTGTGTAAACATTTCTTTTCATGCAGCAGATAGGAATACTTTTTTTGTAGAATCTGCAAAGGGACATTTGGGAGCACGTTGAGGCTTACAAGGAAAAATAGAATACCCCAAGATAAAAACTAGAAAGATACTATCTGTGAAACTAGTTGGGGATGTGTGGATTCATTTCACAGAGTTAACCCTTTCTTTGTATTCAGCAGCTGGGAAAGACACTTTTTGTCAAATCTGTAGAGGGACATTTGGGAGCCCATTAAGACCTTTGGGGAAAAAGCAAACATCCCCAGATAAAAACTAGAAAGAAGTTTCTGTGAAACTGCTTGGGGATGTGTGGATTCATCTCCCAAAGACAAATTTTTATTCACCAGGTAGGAAACCCTTCTTTTATATTATCTATGAAGGAACATTTGAAAACCCGTTGAGTCCCATGGGGAAAACTGAATATTTTCAGATAGAAGCTATCTGTGAAACTGCTTGGTCATTGGTAGGTTCACCTCTCAGAGTTAAACCCTTCTTTTCATTCAACAGGTTGGAACTACTTTTTTTGTAGAATCTGTGAAGGGACATTTAACAACCCATTGACCCTGTGGGGAAAACCAAACGTCTTCAGATAATAAATAGAAAGTAGCCATCTTAGAAACAGATTGTTGATGTGTGTATTCATCTCACAGAGTTAAATCGTTTTTTTCTTTTCTTTTTTTGATTTAGCATATTGTAAAAACTTTTTTTGTAGAAGTTGTGTAGGGGCAATTGGAAGCCCATTGAGACCTAAGGAGAAACACAGAATATCTCACATAGTTAAACTTTTCTTTTCATTCAGCAGGTTAGAATACTTTTTTTGAAGAATCTGCCTGGGGACCTTTGGGAGCACATAGAGGCTTCTAAGGGAAAACTGAATATCTCAAGATAAAACCTAGAAAGAAAATATCTGTGAAACTAAATGGGGATGTGTGGATTCGTTTCACAGAGTTAACCCTTTCTTTGTATTCAGCAGGTGGGAAAGACTCTTTTTATCGAATCTGCAGAGGGACATTTTGGAGCTCATTAATGACTTTGGGGAAAAAGCAACCATCCCCAGATAAAAACTAGGAAGAAGCTTCTGTGTAACTGCTTTGGGATGTGTCATTTCATCTCCCAGAGAGAAACTTTTCTTTTTATTCGCTAGGTAGGAAACACTTCTTTTATATTATCTATGAAGAAACATTTGAAAATCCATTGAGTCTTATGGGGAAAACTGAATATTTTCAGATAAAAGCTAGAAAGAAGCTATCTGTGAAACTGCTTGGTCATTTGTGGATTCACCTCCCAGAGTTAAACCCTTCTTTCCATTCAGCAGGTTTGAACCACTTTTTTTGTAGAATCTGTGAAGGGGCATTTAAGAACCCATTTATTCTATTGTGGAAACCAAATATCTTCAGATTAAAAACTAGAAAGAAGCCATCTGAGAAACAGTTTTGTGATGTGTGTATTCATCTCACAGAGTTAAATCTTCTTTTTTTATTCAGCAGGTTGTAACAACTTGTTTGTAGAAGCTGCCTAGAATTAATTGGAAGCCCATTGATGTGTATGGGGTAACATGGAATATGCCCAGATAAAAATTAGGAAAAAGCAATCTGTGAAACAGCTTTGAGATGTGTGGATTCATGTAACAGAATTAACCTTTTCTTTTGATTAAACAGATTGGAAATCCTCGTTTTATAGAAACTGTGAAAGGACTTTTGGGAGCTCATGGAGGCCTACGGGGATAAAACGAATATCTCCAGATGAAAACTGGAAACAAACTATCTGTGAAACTGCTTGGTGATGTGTGGATTCATCTCACATAATTAAACCTTTCTTTAGATTCATCAGGTTGGAAACATTCTTTTTTAAAAATCTGTGAAAGGCCTTTATAGAGCCCACTGAGACTTATGGGATGAAACTGAATATCATCAGGTATAAACTAGAAAGAAGCTCTCTGAGAAACCACTTTGCGATGAGGGCATTCATCTCACAGAGTAAACTTTTCTTTTGATTCAGCAGTTTGGAAACGCTGTTAATGACTATTCTGCCAATGCACATTTGTGAGCTCATTAATGCCAATGGCAATAAATCCAACATCCCGGGATAAAAAGTAGAAGGAAACTATCTGAGAAACTGTTTTGTAATGTGTGCATTCATCTCAGAGAGATAAAACTTCCTTTTCATTCAGCTGTTTGGAAATCCTGTGTTTTTAGAATCTGTGAAAGAATATTAGGGAACGCATTGAGGCCTATGATGAAAAAGGACATGTGTTCAGATATAAACTAGAAAGAAGTTTTCTGAGAAACTGCTTTGTGATGTGTGCATTCATCTGGCAGAGTTAAACTTTCCTTTTCATTAATCACTTTGGAAACCCTATGCTTTTAGAATTTGTGAAGGAATATTGGGGAGTGCATTGAGGCCTATGGTGAAAAAGAAAGTATCTTCAGATTAAAAACTAGAAAGGACCTTTCTGAGAAATTGCTTTCTGATGTGTACATTCATCTCACAGAGGTAAACCTTTCTTTTGATTCAGCAGTTTGGAAACAATTTTGTCCATTTTGCAAATGGACATTTGATAACTCATTGAGGCCTACGTTGAAAAATCGAATATCCCAGGATAAAAAGTTAAAGGAAGCTGTCTGAAAAAGTGCTTTGTGATATGTGCATTCATGTCAAAAAATTAAACCTTTATTTTCATTCAGAAGGTTGAAAACACAGTTTTTTAGAATCTGCAAAGGAATATTTGGGAATGCTTCGACACTTATATTGAAAAACAGAAAAAAATCAGCTGAAAACTAGAAAGAAACATTCTCAGAAACTGCTTTTTGATGTGTGCATTAATCTCACAGTATTAAAACTTTCTTTTGATTCAGCAGTTTGGAAACACTGTTTCTCTCCATTGTATGAAAAGACATTTGGGATTTCATTGAGGCCAAAGGCAAAGAAGTGAATACACCAGGATAAAAACTAGAAGGAAGCTATCTGAGAAAATGTTTTGTGATGTGTGTATTCATCTCACAGAGGTAAAACTGTCTTTTCTTTCAGCAGTTTGGAAACACGGTTTTTCTAAAATATGCAAAGGGATATTTGAGAGCTCACTGAGACCTATGGTGAAAAAGAAAATATCTTCAGATAAAAACCAGAAAGAAGCTTTCTGAGAAACTGCTTTGTGACATGTACATCCTTCTCACAGAGTTAAACCTGTCTTTTTATTCAGCTGTTTGGAAACACTGTTTTTGTCCATTCTGTGAATGGATATTTTGGAGCTCATTGATGCCAATGGTGAAAAATCGAATACCTCACACTAAAAACTGTAAGGAAGCTATCTGTGAAATGGCTTTGTGATGTATGCATTCATGTCACAGAGTTAAAGTTTCCATTTCATTAAACAGTTTGGAAACACTGTTTTTATAGAATCTGCTAAGGGATATTTGGGAGCGCATTCAGGCCTATGGTGAAGAAGAAAATAACTTCAGATAAAAACTGGAAAGAAGCTTTCTGAGAAACTGTTTCATGATGTGTGCATTCAGTTCACAGAGTTAAGCCTTCTTTTCAAATCAGCAGTTTGGAAACACTGTTTTTGTCTCTTCTGCGAAAGGACATTTGGGAGCTCACTGAGGCCGAAGGTGAAAAATCGAATATCTCATGATAAATACTGTAAGGAAGCTATATGTGAAACTGCTTTGTGATATATGCATTCATGTCACAGAGTTAAACCCTTCCTTTCATTCAGCAGATTGGAAACACTGTTTTTGTAGACCCTGTGAAGGGATATTTGAGAACGCATTGCAGCCTATGGTGAAAAAGAAATGATCTTCAGATAAAAACTAAAAAGAAACACTCTAAGAAACTGCTTTGTGTTGTGTGCATTCATCTCACAGAGTTAAACCTTTCTTTTGAATCAGCATTTTGGAAACACTGTTTTTGTCCGTTCTGCAAATGGACATTTGGGAGTTCGTAGAGGCCAATGGTGAAATATCCCATGATAAAAACCAGAAGGAAGCTATCCAGGAAACTGCTTTGTGATGTGTGAATTCCATTGACAGAGTTAAACCTTCCTTTTCATTAGGCAGTTTGGAACCCTGTTTTTGTGCACTCTCAAAAGCATATTTGAGAGCACATTGAGTCCTATGGTGAAAAGGAAAATAACTTTGGATAACAACTAGAAAGAAGTTTCCTGAGAAAATATTTTGTGATGTGTGCATTCATGTCACAGAATTAAACACCTGTTTTGATTTGACACTTTGGAAACACTGTTTTTGTCTATTTAGCGATTGGACATTTTGGAGCTAATTTACGCCAATGGTGAAAAATCGAATATCTCACAATGAAAACTAGAAGGAAGTTACCTGCAAAACTGCTTTGTGATGTGTGCATTCATTTTGCACAGTTAAACCTTTCTTTTCATTCAACATCTTGGAAGTGCTCTTTTTGTATAATCTGGGAAGGGATATTTTGGAGTTCGTTGAGACCAATGACGAAAAATCAAATATTCCAGGATAAAAACTAGAAGGAACCTATCTGAGAAACTGGTTTGTGTTGTGTGTGTTCATCTCAAAATGTTAAAACTTTCTTTTCATTCAGCAGCTTGAAAACACTGTTTTTGTAGAATCTGCAAAGGGATACTTGGGAACACATTGAGGCCTACAGTGAAAAAGAAAATATCTTCAGATAAAAACTAGAAATTTTCTATGAAACTTCTTTGTGATGTGTCCATTCATCCCACTAAATCTTTCCTTTTATTCAGCAGTTTGGAAACACTGTTTTTGTCCATTCTGTGAATGGACATTTTGTATCTCATTTAGGGCAAAGGAGAAAAAACAAATACATCAGGATAAAAAGTAGAAGGAAATGATCTGATAAACCATTTTGTGCTGTGTGCATTCACCACACAGAGTTTACCCTTTCTTTTCATTTAGCAGTGTGGAAACACTGTTTTTGAAGGGCCTGTGAAGGGATATTTGGAAGGTCATTGAGTTATCTCACAGGGTTATACCTTTCTGTTGATTCAGCAATTTGGAAAAAAGAGTTCTTGTCCATTCTGCAAAAGGACATTTGGAGCTCATTTAGGTCAATGGTGAAAAAGTAAATATCACAGGATAAAAACTGGAAGTAAACTATTTAAGAAACCGGTATGTGATGTGTACATTCATTTCATAGAGTTAAAACTTTCTTTTGATTCTGCAGTTTGGTAACAACGTTTTTGTCCTTTCTGCAAAGGGATATTTTGGTGAGCATTGAGGCCAATTGTGAAAAATCGAATATCTCATGCTAAAAATTAAAAAGAAACTATCTGCAATACTGCTTTGTGTTGTATGCATTAATCTCATGAAGATAAACCTTTATTTACACACAGCAGTTTGGAAACACTGTTTTTGTAGAAACTGTGAAGAGATATTTGGGAGCACATTGAGGCTGACAGTGAAAAAGGAAATATCATCAGATAAAAACTAGAAAGAAGCTTTGTGAGAAACTGCTTTGTGATGTGTGAGTTCATCTCACAGTGTTACACTTTTCTCTTCATGGAGCAGTTTTCTAACACTGTTTCCGTGGAATATGCAATGGGATATTCGGGAACATATTGAGGCCTGTGGTGAAAAGGGAAATATTCTCAGATAGAAACTGGAGAGAAGCCTTCTGAGAAACTACCTTGTGATGTGTGCGTTCATCTCATAGATATACACCTTTCTGTTGAGGGAGAAGTTTGGCATCAATGTTTCTGTGGAATCTGAGAAGGGATTTTTTAGATCACTTTGAGGCTTATGGTGACAAAGGAAATATCGTCTGATAAAAACTAGAAAGAAGCTTTCTGAGAAACTGCTTTGTGATGTGTGAATTCATCTCACAGAACTACATTATATTTTCAAGTAGCAGTTTGATAGCACTGTTTTGGGGGAATCTAAAAAGGGATATTTAGATCGCATTGAAGCCTATGGTGACAAAGGAAATATCCTCAGATAAAAACTAGAAAGAAGATTTCTGAGAAATTGCTTTTGGATGCGTTAATTTATCTCCTAGGGTTACACTTTTCTTTTCATGGAGCAGCTTGCTAACACTGTTTTCATGCAAACTGCAATGGGATATTCAGGAATGCATTGAGGCCTACGGTGAAAAGGGAAATATCCTCAGATAATAAGTGGAGAGAAGGTTTCTGAGAAACTGCTTTGTGATGTGTGAATTCATCTCACAGAGTTACACCATCCTGTTCATGGAACAGTTTGTTAACACTGTTATGGGGTAATCTGAGAAGGGATATTTTGGACCACATTGAAGCCTATGTTGAGAAAGGAAATATCCTCAGATAAAAACTATAACGAAGCTGTCTGAGAAACTGCTTGGTGATGCATGAATTCACCTCCCAGAGTTACACCTTTCTTTTCATGGAGCAGTTTGTGAAAACTGTTTTCGTGGAATTTGCAATGGAATATTTGGGAGCAGATTAAGGCCTATGCTCAAACAGCAAATATCCTAAGATAAAAACTAGAAAGAAGCTTTCTTAAAAACTGCTTTGTGATGTGTGAATTCATCTCACAGAGTTTCACCTTTCTTTTCATTGAGCAGTCGGCTAACCCTGTTTTCCTGGAATCTTCAATTGGATATTTTTGGGTGTATTGAGGCCTAGGCTGAAAAAGTAAATATCCTAAGATAAAATCTAGAAAGAATTTTCTGAGATACCCCTTTGTTATGTGTGAATTCATCTCAGTGTTACAACATTATTTTCATAGAGCAGTTTGGTACCACTGTTTTTGGGAAATCTGAGAAGGGATACTTTGATCTGCTTTCAAGCTTATGGTTACAAAGGAAGTATCCTCAGATGAAACCTAGAAAGAATATTTCTCAGAAACTGCTTTGTGATGTTTGAATTCGTCTCACAGAGCTACACCATTGTTTTCATTGACCAGTTTTCCAACTATGTTTTCGTGGAATCTGCAATGGGATATTCGGAGTGCATTGAGGCCTATGTTGAAAAGGGAAGTAACCTCAGATAAAAACTGCAGAGAAACCCTGGGAGAAACTGCTTTGTGATGTGTCCTTTCATGTTATAGAGTTAAACCTTTCTGTTGAGGGAGCTGTTTGTCATCAATGTTTCTGTTGAATCTGAGAAGGTATATTTTGAATTGCATTGAAGCCTATGGTGACAAAGGAAATATCCTCAGATAAAAACTAGAAAGAAGTTTGCTAAGAAACTGCTTTGTGATGTGTGAATTCATCTCACAGAGTTACACCACTCTTTTTGTGGAGTAGTTTGCTAACACTGTTTTCATGGAATCTGCAATAGTATATTTCAGAGTGCATTAAAGCCTTTGGAGCAATGGAAATATTCTCAGACAAAAAAACAAATAAGCTTTCTATGACACTGCTTAGTGATGTGTGAATTCATCTCACAGACTTACACCTTTATTTTCATGGTGCAGTTTGGTCACACTCTTTTTGGGGAATCTGAGAAGGGATATTTTGGATCACATTGAAGCCTATAATGACAAAGGAAATATCCTCAGATAAAAAATAGAAAGAAGCTTTCTGAGAAAGTTCTTTGTGATGTGTGAATTCAACTCATAGAGCTACACCTTTCTTTTCACGGAGCAGTTGGTAAGCACAATTTTCGTGGAATCTGCAAAGGGACATTTTGAGCGCTTTTAGGTCAATGGTGAAAAACGAAATATCCTCAGATAAAAACTAGAAAGAATCTTTCTGGGAAACTGCTTTGTGATGTGTGATTTCATCACACAGAGTTACAACTTTCTTTTCATTGAGCAGGATGTTAACAGTTTTCTTGGAATCCACAATGGGCTATTTCGGGATGCTATGAAGCTTATGGTGAAAAAGGAAGTATCCTCATATTAAAAGTAGAAAGAAGTTTTCTGAGAAACTGCTTTGTGATGTGTTAATTCATCTCATACAGTTACACGATTCTTTTGATGACTCATGGTGGTAGTACTGTTTTTGGGAAATCTAAGAATGGATACTTTGGATTGCATTGAAACCTATGGTGACAAAGGAAATATCCTCAGATAAAACCTAGAAAGAAGCTTTCTGAGACAGTTCTTTGTGATGTGTGAATTCATCTCACATAGTTGCACCTTTCTTTTCATGGAGCAGCTTACTAACACAGCTTTCCTGGTATCCACAAAGGGATACTTGGAAGTGTCTTGAGGCCTATGGTGAAAAAGGAAATATCCTTAGAGAAAAACTATAAAGAAGCTTTCTGAGAAACTGCTTTGTGATGGGTGAATTCACCTCACAGAGTTCCATCTTTCTTTTCATTGTGCAGTTTGGTAGAACTGTGTTTGGGCAATCTGCAAAGGGATTTTTAGGAGCTCAGAGAGGAATATGGTGTAAAAGGAAATATCTTCAGATAAAAACTGGACAGAAGGTTTTTGAGGAGCTGTTTTGTGATGTATGCATTCAACTCATGGAGATAAATCGTTTTGTTGATTGAGTTTGGCATCACTGTTTTCGTGGTGTCTGAGAAGGGATATTTGGGAGTGCATTGAGGCTGATGGTGGATTAGTAAATATGCACAGATAAAAACTGGAAAGAAGATTTCTGATAGACTGTGTTGTGATGGGTGAATTCATCGCACAGATTTAAATCTTTCTTTTCATTGAGCAGTTTGTTAACACTGTTTTTGTGGAATATGCAAAGGGATATTCAGGAGTGGATAGAGGCCAATGTTGAAAAAGGAATTATCTTCAGGTAAAAACTGGAGAGAAAGTTTCTGATAACTCTTATGTGATGTGTGCATTCACCTCATAGAGGTAAAGCTTTCTGTTGAGAGAGTACTTTGGCATCACTGTTTTTGTGGTGTCTGAGAAGGGATATTTGGGAGCGCATGATAACCAATGGTGGAAAAGGAAATATCCTGAGATAAAAACTAGAAAGAAGGTTTCTGAGAAATTTCTTTGTGATGGCAGAATTCATCACACAGAGTTACAACTTTGTTTTCTTTGAGCAGTTTGGTAGCCCTGTTTTTATGGAATCTGCAAAGGGATATTCAGAAACTCCTAAAGGCCTATGGTGGAAAAAGAAATAAATTCAAATAAATACTAGAGACAAACTTTTTGAGAAATGGTTTTGTGATATGTGTATTCGTCTCAAAGAGTTTAAACTTTTTGTTGATTGAGTAGTTCTGTGTCACTGTTTTGGTGGTATCTAAGAGGAGTAATTTTTGAGCACGTTGAAGCCTACAGTGTAAAAGGAAGTATCATCGGAGTTAAACTAGAAAGAAGTTTTCTGAGAAACTGCTTTGTGATGGGTGAATTCATCTCACAGAGTTACACCTTTCTTTTCATTGAGCAGTTTGGCAACACTTTTTCTGGAATCTGCAAAGGGATATTCGGGAGGGCAAAGAGTCCAATGGTGAAAAAGGAAATATCTTCAGGTAAAAACTGGAGAGAAACTCTCTGAGAAACTCCTTTGTGATGTACACATTCATCTCACAGAGCTAAACGTTTCTGTTGAGGGAGCACTTTGGCATCACTGTTTTGTGGTGTCTGAGAAAGGATATTTTGGAGCACATTGAAACCTATGGTTTAAAAGGAAATATCCGCATATAAACACTAGAAAGAAGCTTTCTGAAAGACAGCTTTGTGATGTGTGAATTCATCTTACAGAGATACACCATTGTTTTCATGGAGCAGTTTGTTAGCACTGTTTCTGGGAAATCTGAGAAGGGACATTTTGGATCTCATTGAAGCCTACGGTGACAAAGGAAATATCCTGAGATCAAAACTAGAAGCAAGCTTTCTGAGAAAGTTCCTTATGATGTGTGAATTCATCTCACAGTGTTACACCTTTCTTTTCCTGGAGCAGTTTGCTAACACTGTTTTCATGGAATCTGCAATGGGATATTCCAGAGCCTTTTGATGCCTATAGTAAAAACTGAACTTTCTTCTGATTAAAACTAGAAAGAAGACATCTGGAAAACAGCTTTGTGATGTGTGATTTCATCTCACAGAGTTTCACCGTTCTTTTCATTGAGCAGGTTGATAACACTGTATTTGTGCAATCTTCAATAGGATATTTCAGAGTGCATTGAAGCCTATGGTGACAAAGGAAATATCCACAGATAAAAGTCCAAAGAGCAGCTTTCTGTTAAACTGTTCTGTGATGTGAAAATTCATCTCACAGAGTTACAACGTTCTTTTCATTGAAAAGTTTGCTAACACTTTTTTCGTTTAATCTGCTATGGGATATTGGGGAACGCATTGATTAAAATGGTGAAAAAGGAAATATCCTCAGATTAAAACGAGAAAGTTTTCTGAGAAACATCTTTGTGATATGTGGATTCATCTCTCAGTATTATACCATTCTTTTCATGGAATAGATTTTTAGCACTGTTTTTGGGGAATCTGAGAAGGGATATTTTGGGCCACATTGAAGCCTATGGAGACAAAGGAAATATCCTCAATCAAAAACTAGAAAGAAGATTTCTGAGAAACTACTTCATTATGTGTGAATTCATCTCACAGAGTTACAATGTTGTTTCCATTGAGCAATTTGATATCACTGTTTTCGTGGGATATGCAATAGGATATTTGGGAGCGCATTGAAGCCTATGGTGACAAAGGAAATATCCTCAGACAAAAACCAAAAAGAAGCTTTCTGAGAAACTGCTTTGTGATTTGTGAATTCATCTCACAGAGTTGCACCTTTCTTTTCATGTAGCAGTTTGCTAACACTGTTTTTTTTTTTTTTTTGAATCTGCAAAGGGATATTTGTGAGCGTTTTGAGGCCTATGGTGAAAAAGGAAATATCCTCACATAAAAACCAGAAGAAGCTTTCTCAGAAACTGCTATCTGATGTGTAAATTTATCTCACAGAGTTACACCGTTCTTTTGATTGAGCAGTTTGCTAACATTGTTTTCTTGCATTCTGCAATGGGATATTTAGGAGTGCATTGAAGGTTATGGTGATAAAGGAAATATCCTCATATAAAAACTAGAAAGAAGCTCTCTGAGAAACCGTTTTGTGATGTGTTAATTCATCAATTCATCTCACAGAGTTACAGGATCCTTTTCATGGATCAGATTGGTAGCACTATTTTTCTTTAATCTGAGATGGGATATTTTGGATCATATTGAAGCCTTTGGTGACTAAGGAAATATACTCAGATAAAAACTGGAAAGAAGCTATCTGAGAAAGTTATTTGTGATGTGTGAGTTCATCTCACTGAGTTACACTTTTCTTTTCATAGAGTAGTTAGCTAAAACTCTTTCCTGGTATTTGAAAAGGGATATTTGGGAGCGCCTTGAGGCCTACAGTGACAAAATAAACATCCTCAGACAAAAACTAGAAAGAAGCCTTATGATAAACTGCTTTGTGATTCATGAATTCATCTCACAGAGTTACACCTTTCTTTTCATTGAGCAGTTTGGTAGCACTGTATTTGGGGAATCTGCAAAGGGATATTCGGGAGCTCATAGAGGTTGATGGTGAAAAAGGAAATATCTTTAGATAAAACCTGGAGAGAAGGTTTTTGAGAAACTATTTTGTGATGTGTGTGTTCACCTAAGAGAGATAAAACATTTGGTTGACTGAGCAGTTTGGCATCACTGTTTTTGTGGTGGCTGAGAAGGGATATTTGGGAATGCATTAAGGCTGATGCTGGAAAAGTAAATATGCTGCACAGATTACAGCTAGAAAGGAGTTTTCTGAGAAATTTATTTGTGATGGGTGAATTCGTCTCCCAGAGGTAAACTACTCTTTTCATGGAGCAGTTTGTTAACCCTGGTATTGAGGAATCTACAAAGGGATATTCAGAGCACAGAGAAGCCTATGGTGAAAAAGGAAATACCCTCAGATAAAAACTAGAAAGAAGCTTTCTGAGAGACTGTTTTGAGTAGGGTGGGTTCATCTCACAGAGTTAAATCTTTCTTTTCATTGAACAGTTTGGTAACACTGTTTTTGTTGAATTTGTAATGGGATATTTTGGAGCGTATAGAGGCCTAAGGTGAAAAAAGAAAATTCTCCAGGTAAAAACTGGAGAGAAGCTTTCAGAGAAACACCTTTGTGATTTGTGCATTCATCTCATAGAGCTAAAGGTTTCTGTTGAAGGAGCACTTTAGTATTACAGTTTTTATGGCATCTTAGAAGGGATATTTGACAGCGCATTGAAGTCTGTGGTGGAAAAGAAAATATCTTCAGATAAAAATTAGAAAGAAGCTTCCTGAGAAACTACTTTGTAATGGGTGAATTTTTCTCACAGAGGTAAACCATTCTTTTCATTGCATAGTTTGGTAGCACTGTTTTTGTGGAATCTGCAGTGGGATATTTGGGAGCACAAAGAGGCCAAAGATGAAAAAGAAAATTCTTCAGGTAAAAACTGGAGAGAAGCTTTCAGATAAACCCATTTGTGGTGTGTACATTCGTCCCATAGAGCTAAACGTTTCTGTTGAGGGAGAACTTTGGTATCACTGTTTTTTGGTGTCAGAGAAGGGATATTTGGGAGCGCATTGAAGCCTATGGTGGAAAAGGAAATATCCTCAGATAAAAACAACAGAGAAGCTTTCTGAGAAACTGCTTTTTGATGAGTCAATTTATGTCAGAGAGTGACATCATTCTTTTCATGGAGCAGTTTGTTAGCACTGTTTTTGTGGAAGCTGCAGAGGGATATTTTAGAGCACATAGTGATGTGAGGTGAAAAAAGAAAATTCTTCAGGTAACAACTGGAGAGAAGCTTTTGGAGAAACTCCTTTGTGATGTGCGCATTTGTCTCATAGACCTCTACGTTTCTGTAGAGGGAGCACTTTGGCATCACTGTTTTTGTGGAGTCTGAGAAGGGATATTTGGGAGCACATTGAAGCCACTGGTGGAAAAGGAAATATCCTCAGATAAAAAACAAAACGAAGAATTCTGAGAAATTGCTTTGTGATGTGTGAATTCATCTCACAGAGTTACACTGTTATTTTCATTGTACAGTTTGCTAACACTGTTTTCTTGGAAACTGCAATGGGATATTATGGAGTGCATTGAAGCTGATGGTGACAAAGAAAATATACTCATATAAAAACTGGAAAGAAGCTTACTGAGAACCCAATTTGTAATGTGTTAATTCAGCTCACAGTGTTACAGGATTCTTTTCATGGATCAGTCTGGTAGCACTGTTTTTGTGGTGTCTGAGAAGGGTTATTTGGGAGTGCATGGAAGCTGGTGGTGAAAAAGGAAATATTCTGAGATAAAAACTAGATAGAAGCTTTCTGAGAAATTACTTTGTGATGGGTGAATTAATCACACAGAGTTACATTTTTTTTTTCATTGAGCAGTTTTCTAGCTCTCTTTTTAAGGAAACTGCAAAGGGATATTTGGGATCTCCTAGAGGTCTATGGTGAAAAAGGAAATAACTTCAGATAAAAACTGGAGAGAACATATTCGAGAAATGGTTTTGTGATGTGTGTATTAATCTCATAGAGCTTAAACTTTTTGTTGATTGAGCAGTCTGGCATCATGGTTTTGTGTTATCTGAGAGGACATATTTGGGATTCCCCAAAAACGGTGCTACCAACTGCTCCATGAAAAGAATCATGTAACCCTGTGAGACGAATTAACACATCACCAATCAGTTTCTCAGGAAGTTTCTTTCTAATTATTTCCTGAGGTTATTTCCTTTTCCACCCTACCCTTCAATGCACTCCCAAATACCCTTCTCAGACATCATAAAAACAGTGATACCAAAGTGCTCCCTCAGCAGAAACGTTTAGCTCTATGAGATGAATGCACACATCACAAAGGAGATTCTCAGAAAGCTTCTCTCCTCTTTTTAACCTGAAAATATTTTCTTTCTCACCACTGGATTCTGGTCACTCCCGAATATCCCTTTGCAGATTCCACATAAACAGTGTTATCGAACTGCTCAATGAAAAGAAACGTGTAACTCTGTGAGATAAATTAACCCATCACAAAGCAGTTTCTCAGAAAGCTTCTTTCTAGTTTAAATCTGAAGATATTTCCATTTCACCATAGGCTTCAATGTGCTCCCAAATATCTCCTCTCAGATACCACAAAACCATGATGCCAAACTGCTCAATCAACAAAAAGTTTAAGCTCTATGAGATGAATACACACACCTGAAAGAGTTACACCTTTCCTTTCATGGAACCATTTGTTCAAACTGTTTTCATGGAATCTGCCAAGGGTTATTTGGGAGTGCCTTGAGAACTATGGTGAAAGAGGAAATATCTTGCGATAAAAATCAAAAAGAAGGTTTCTGTGAAACTGCTTTGTGATGTGTGAATTCATCTCACAGAGTTGCCAAGTTCTTTTCATTGAGAAGGTTGCTAACACTTTTCTCGTGGAATCTGCAATGGGATATTCCGGAGAGCATTGAGGAATCTGGAGAAAACGGAAATATGCACAGTTAAAATCTAGAAAGAAGCGGTCTGAGAAACAGCTTTGTGATGTGTGAACTCATCTTACAGAGTTACACCATTATTTTCATGGAACAGTTTGGTAGCACTGTTTTTAGGGAATTTGAGAAGGGATATTTTGGATCACCTGGAAGACTAGGGTGACAATGGAAATATAATCAGATAAAAACCAGCAAGAAACATTCAGAGAAATTTCTTTGTGATGTGTGTACTCATCTCATGGAGTAACACCTTTCTTTTCATGGAGCTGTTTGCTAACACAGTTTTCGTGGAATCTACAAAATGATATTTGGGAGTGAGTTGAGACCTATGGAGAAAAAGGAAATATCCTCTGCTAAAAACTAGAAGGAAACTTTCTGAGAAAACGCTTGTGATGTGTGAATTCATCTCACAGAGTTACACCACACTTTTCTTGGAGCAGTTTGCTAACACTGCAATAGGATATTTCAGAGTGCATTGAAACCTTTGGTGACAAAAGAAATAGCATCAGACAAAAAAAGAAGCTTTCTGTGAAACCGCTTAGTGATATGTGAATTCACCTCACAAAGTTATACCTTTATTTTTATGGTGCAGTTTGGTACAACTCTTTTTGGGGAATCTGAGAAGGGATGTTTTGGATGGCATTGAAGCCTATGGTGACAAAGGAAATATCGTCGGACAAAAACTAGAAAGAAGCTTTGTGAGAAATCTCTTTGTGATGTATTAATTCGTCTCAGAGAGTTACATGACATTTTTCATGGACCAGTTTTGTTACACTGTTTTTGGGGAATCTGCGAAGGGTTATTTTCAATTGCAATGAAGCCTAAGGTGACAAAGGAAATATCCTCAGATAAAAACTAGAAAGAAGCTTTCTGAGAAAGATCTTTGTGATGTGTGAATTCATCTCACAGAGTTACACCTTTCTGTTCATTGAGCAGTTTGCTGACACCGTTTTCCTGGAGTCTGCAAAGGGATATTTGGGGGCTCATTGAGGCTTATAGTGCAAAAGGAAATATCCCCAGCTAGAAACTAGAAAGAAGCTTTCTGAGAAACTGCTTTGTGACGTGTGAATTAATCTTACAGGGTTACACTGCTCTTTTCATTGGCCTTTTTGCTAACACTATTTTCTTAGAACCTGCAATGGGATATTTTGGAGCACTTTGAAGTTTATAGTGAAAAAGGAAATATCCTCATATAAAAACTTGAAAGAAGTTTTGTGAGAAACTGCTTTGTGATGTGTGAATTCATCTCACAGAGTTGCAGGATTCTTTTCATGGAGCAGTTTGGTAGCAGTGTTTTTGGGGAATTTGAGAATGGATACTTTGGATCACATTGAAGCCTATGGTGGAAAAGGAAATATTCTCAGATGAAAACTAGAAAGAATCTTTCGGAAAAACTTCTTTGTGATGTGTGAATTCATCCCACAGAGTTACCCACTTCTTTTCATGGAGCAGTTTGCTAACAATATTTTCGTGTAATCTGCAAAGGGATATTTGGGATCACATTGAGGCCTATAGTTAATA
Organism: Chlorocebus sabaeus; assembly: GCF_047675955.1. NCBI lineage: Eukaryota > Metazoa > Chordata > Mammalia > Primates > Cercopithecidae > Chlorocebus > Chlorocebus sabaeus. The sequence continues at coordinate 94,614,315 of NC_132933.1, read as the reverse complement.
AGGAAATATCCTCCAATGAAAACTAGAAAGAAGCTTTCTGAGAAACTGCTTTGTGATGTTTGACTTCATCTTACAGAGTTACACTGTTCTTTTCATTGAGCAGTTTGATAACACTGTTTTCATGGAATCTGCAATATGATATTTGGGAGCTCATTGAAGCCTATAGTGACAAAGGAATTATACTCAGATAAAAACCAAAAAGAATCTTTCTGAGAAAATGCTTTATGATGTGTGAATTCTTCTCAAAGAGTAACACAGTTCTTTTCATTGAGCAGTTTGCTAACAATGTTTTCTTGAAATCTGCAATGTGATATTTCGGAGTGAATTGAAGCTTCTAGTGACAAAAGAACTATGCTCAGCAAAACCTAGAAAGAAGATTTCTAAGAAAATTCTTTACAATGTGTGAATTCATCTCACAGAGTTACACAGTTCTTTTCATTGATCACTTTGCCATCACTGTTTTCTTGGAATCCACAATGGGATATTTTGGAGCACATTTTAAGCTTATGGTGACAAAGGAAATATCCTCACATAAAAACTAGAAAGAAGCTTTCTGAGAAACCATTTTGTGATGTGTTAATTCATCTCACAGAGTTACACAATTCTTTTCATGGATCAGTTTGGTAACACTGTTTTTGGGGCATCTGAGAAGGGATATGTTGGATTGCATTGAAGCCTATGGTGACAAAGGAAATATTCTCAGATAAAAACTGGAAAAAAGCTTTCTGAGAAATTTATTTGTGTTGTGTGAATTCATCTCACAAAGGTACACCTTTCTTTTCATGGAGAAGTTTGATAACACTGTTTTCGTGGAATCTGCAAAGGGTTATTTGGGAGAGCTTTGAGGCCTAAGGTGAAATAGGAAATATTATCAAGTAATAACTAGAAATAAGCTTTCTGAGAAACGGCTTTAGGATGTGTGAATTCATCTTACAGTGTTACAACGTACTTTTCATTGAGCAGTTTGATAACACCGTTTTTGTGCAATCTGCAATAGGGTATTTTGCAGTGCATTGAAGCCTCCGGTGACAAAGAAAATATCCTCAGATAAAAACCAGAAGGAGTCTTTCTGTGAAAGTGATTTGTGATGTGTGAATTCATCTAACAAAGTTACAATCTTTTTTTAATTGAGAAGTTTGCTAACACATTTTTCATGTAATCCGCAATGGGATATTTGGGAGTGCATAGAGGAATATGCTGAAAACGGAAATACCCTCAGATAAAACTTGTAAGAGACTTACTGAGAATCCAGTTTGTGATGTGTCAATTCATTTCTCAGGGTTATACAATTATTTTCATGGAGTAGTACGGTAGCACTGTTTTTGGGGATTCTGAAATAGGATATTTGGGAGCCCTTTGAAGTCTCTGGTGACAAAGGAAATATCCTCAGACTAAAACAAAAAAGAAACTTTCTGAGAAACTGCTTTGTGATATGTGAATTCATCTCACAGAGTTACACGATTCTTTTCATGGAGCAGTTTGGTCGCACTGTTTTTGGGGAATCTGAGAAGGGATGTTTTTGATCCCTTTGAAGCCTATGGTGACACAGGAAATATCCTCAGGTAAAAACGAGAAAGAAGCTTTCTGAGAAGGTTCTTTGTGATGTGTGAATTAATCTCACAGTGTTACACCTTTCTTTTCATGGAGCAGTTTGCTAACACTGTTTTTGTGACATCTACAAAGGAATATTTGGGAGCGCATTGAGTCCTATGGTGAAAAATGAAATATCCTCAGATAAAAACTAGAAAGAAGCTTTCTGAGATACTGCTTAATGATGTGTGAATTCATCTCACAGAGTTACACTGTTCTTTGCCTTGAGTAGTTTGTCTACCCTGTTTTCTTGGAACCTGCAATGGGATATTTTGGAGCATCTTGAAGCTTATGGTGACCAAGGAAATATCCTCAAATAAAAACTAGAAAGAAGCTTTCTGAGAAACTGATTTGTGATGTGTTAGTTTATCTCACGGAGTTACATGATTCTTTTCATGGATCATTGTGGTATCAGTGTTTTGGGGGAATCTGAGAAGGGATACTTTGGATCTCATTGAAGCCTATGGTGAGAAAGGAAATATCCTCAGATAAAAACTAGAAAGAAGCTTTCTGAGAATCGTCTTTGTGACGTGTGGATTCATCTGACAGAGTTACACCTCTTTTTTCATGGAGCAGTTTGTTAACACCGTCTTCATGGAATCTGCAATAAGATAGTCTGGAGTGCATTGAGGCCTATAGTGAAAAACGAAATATCCTCATATAAAAACTAGAAAGCTTTCTGTGAAAGAGCTTTGTTATGTATTATTTCATCTCACAGAGGTACACGATTGTGTTCATTTGTGAGTTTGGTGGCAGTGTTTTTGGGGAATCTGAGAAGGGATATTTTGGATGGCATTGAAGCCTATGGTGACAAATGAAATATCCTCTGATAAAAACTAGAAAGAATCTTTCTGAGAAAGTTCTTTTTGATTTGTGAATTCACCTCACAGAGTTCAACCTTTCTTCTGATGGAACAGTTTGATAACACTGTTTTCCTGGAATCTTCAATAGGATATTTGGGAGTGCATTGAATCTATGGTGACAAAGGAACTATCCTCAGATAAAAACCAAAAAGCAGCTTTGTGAGAAACGGCTTGTGATGTGTGAATATATCTCACAGAGTTACACTATTCTTTACATTAAGAAGTTTGCTAAGACTTTTTTCCTTTATTCTGCAATGGGATATTTGAGAGCACATTGAGGAATATGGTGAAAAAGGTAATATCCTCAGGTATGAACAAGAAAGAAGTTCTCTGAGAAACTGCATTGCGATTTGTGAATTCATCACACAGAATTACACATTTCTTTCCATGGAGCAGTTTGCCAACAGGATTTTCGTGGAATCTGTAAAGGGATATTTGCGAGCAAATTGGGGCAAATGGTGAAAAGGGAAATATCCTCCTACAAAAACTAGAATCTTTCTGAGAAACAACTTCATGATGTGTGAATTCATTTTACAGAGCTACACCTCTCTTTTCATGGGGCAGTTTGCTAACACTCTTTTCATGGCATCTGTAGTTGGATATTCCGGAGCACATTGAGGCCTATAGTGAAGAAGGAAATAGCCTTATATAAAAATCAGAAAGAAGCTTTCTGAGAAACCACTTTGTGATGTGTTATTACATCTCACAGAGTTACACGATTCTTTTCATGGATCAGTTTGGTAGCACTGATTTGGGCGAATCTGAGAAGAGATATTTTGGATTGCATTGAAGGCTATGGTGACAAAGTTAATATCCTCAGATGAAAACTGTAAAGAAGCTTTCTGAGAAAGTTCCTTGTGATGTGTGAATTTGTCTCACAGAGTTACACTTTTCTTCTCATGGAGCAGTTTGATAACACTGTTTTTGTGGAATCTGCAATAGGACATTTGGGAGCGCATTGATGCCCATGGTGACAAAGGAACTATCCTCAGATAAAAACCAAAGAGAAGCTTTCTGTGAAACGGCTTTGTGATGTGTGCATTCACCTCACAGGGTTACACCTTTTTATTCATTGAGAAACTTGCTAACACTTCTTTCATTTATTCTGCAATGGGATATTTGAGAACGCATTGAGGAATATGGTGAAAAAGGAAATATCCTCAGATAAAAACTAGAAAGATGTTTTGTGAGAAACTGCATTGTGATATGTGAATTCATCCCACAGAGTTACACCATTCTTTTCATGAAACAGCTTGGTAGCACTGTTTTTGGGGAATATGAGAAGGGATATTTTGGATCACATTGAAGTCTATGGTGACAAAGGAAATATCCACAGATAAAAACTAGAAAGAAACTTTCTGAGAAACTTCTTTGTAATGTGTGAATTCATCTCACAGAGTTACACCTTTCTTTTTCACTGCGCAATTTGGTAACACTTTTCCTGGAGTCTGCAATAGGATATTTGGGAGCACATTGAGGCCTACAGTGAAAAGGGAAATATCCTCTGATAAAAACTAGAAAGAAGCTTTCTAAGAAAGTCCTTTGTGATGTGTGAATTCATCTCACAGAGTTACACTGTTCTTTTCATTGAGCAGTTTGATAACACTGTTTTCGTGGAATCTGCAAGAGGATATTTTGGAGCACATCGAAGCCTGTGGTGACAGATTTAATAGCCTCAGACAAAAACGAAAAATAAACTTTCTGAAAAACTACTTTGTGATATCGGAATTCATCTCACAGATTTACACCTTTGTTTTCATGCAGAAATTTGCTAACACTGTTTTCATGGAATCTGCAATGAGATATTCCGAAGCACATGAAGGCCCATAGTGAAAAAGGAAATATCCTCATTTAAAAATCAGAAAGAAGTTATCTGAGAATCCCTTTTGTGATGTGTTATTTCACCTCACAGAGTTACATGATCCTTTTCATGGAACAGTTTGGTAGCACTGTTTTTGGGGAATCTGAGAAGGGATATTTTGGATCACTTTGAAGTCTATAGTGGCAAAGGAAGTATCCTCAAATAAAAACTAGAAAGGAGTTCTGAGAAAGTTCTTTGTGGTCTGTGAATTCACCTCACAGAGATACACCTTTCTTTTCATGGAGGAGTTTGCTAACACTGTTTTCCTGGAATCTGTAAAGGGATATTTGGGAGCGCCTTGAGGCCTATGGTGAAAAAGGAAATATCCTCAGACAAAAAATACAAAGAAGCTTTCTGAGATACTTCTTTTTGCTGTGTGAATTCACCTCATAGTGTTACACTGTTCTTTTCATTGAGTAGTTTGCTAACACTGTTTTCTTGGGATCTGCAATGGTATATTTAGTAGCGCTTTGAAGCTTGTGGTGACAAACGCAATATCCTCATATAGAAACTAGACAGAAGCCTTCTGAGAAACTGTTCCATGATGTGTTAATTCATCACACTGTGTTACACGATCCTTTTCATGGATCAGTTTGGTAGCAGTGTTTTTGTGGAATCTGAGAAGGAATATTTTATATCACATTGAAGCCTATGGTGACAAAGGAAATATCCTTAGGTAAAACTAGAAAGAAGCTTTCTGAGAAAGTTCTTTCTGAAGTGTTTATTTGTTTCATGGAGTTACACCTTCCTTTTCATGGAGCAGTTTGCTAACACTGTTTTCATGGAATCTGCAATGGGATATTCTGGAGCCCTTTGAAGCCTATAGTGAAAAAGGAAATATCCTCAGATAAAAACTAGAAAGAAGCTTTATGAGAAACATCTTTGTGGTGTCGGAATTCATCTTACAGAGTTACACCATTCCTCTCAATGATCAGTTTGATAACACTGTTTTTGTGGAATCTGGAATAGGATATTTTTGAGTGCATTGCAACCTATGGTGACAAAGGAAATATCCTTAGATTAAAAACTAGAAAGAAACTTTCTGAGAAAGTTCTTTGTGATGTGTGAATTCATCTCACAGAATTACACCTTTCTTTTCATGGAGCAGTTTGCAAACACTGTTTTCATGGAATCTGCAAAGGGATATTTGGGAGCGCTTTGAAGCCTATGGTGAAAAAGGAAATATCCTCAGATAAAAACTAGAAAAAAGCTTTCTTACAAACTGCTTTGAGATGGCTTAATTCATCTCACAGAGTTACACCTTTATTTTCATTAAGCACTTTGGTAGCACTGTTTTAGGGAATCTACAAAAGGATTTTCTGGAGCTCATAGAGGCCTATTGTGGAAAAGGCAATATCTTCAGATAAAAACTGGAGAGAAGGTTTTTGAGAAACTGTTTTGTGATATGTGTATTCACTTCATATTCACCTCATAGAGATAAACCATTTTGTTCATTGAGTAGTTTTTTATCACTGTTTTTGTAGTGTCTGAGAAGAGATATTTCAGAGCGTGTCGAAGCTGATGTTGGAAAAGTAAATATGCACAGATAAAAACTAGAAAGGAGCTTTCCAAGAAAGTTCTTTGTTATGGGTGAATTCATCTCCCAGAGGTAAACCATTCTTTTCATTGAGCAGTTTGGTCACACTATTTTTGTGGAATCTGCAAAGGGATATTTGGAGTGCAGGGAAGCCTATGGTGAAAAAGGAAATACCCTCAGATAAAAACTAGAAAAAAGCTTTCTGAGAGATTGTTTTGTGATGGGCGAATTCATCTCACAGAGTTAAATCTTTCTTTTCATTGAGCAGTTTGTTAGCACTCTTTTTGTGGAATGCACAAGGGATATTCAGGAGCGGATAGAGGCCATTGTTGAAAAAGGAAATATCTTCAGGTAAAACAGGAGAGAAAGTTTCTGATAACTCCTTTGTGATGTGTGCATTCATGTCATAGAGGTAAAGCTTTCTGTTGAGAGAGCAGTTTGGCATCACTGTTTCTGTGGTGTCTGACAAGGGATAATTGGGAGTGCAGGGAAGCCGATGGTCGAAAAGGAAATATCCTCAGATAAAAACTAGAAAGAAGCTTTCTGAGAAATTTCTTTGGGATGCATGAATTCATCACACCGAATTACATGTTTATGTTCTTTGAGCAGTTTGGTAGCACTGTTTTTATGGAATCTGTAAAGGGATATTCAGGAGCTCCTAGAGGCCTATGGTGAGAAAGAAAATAATTTCAGATGAAAACCGAAGAGAAGCTCCTTGAGACACTCTTCTGTGATGTATGTATTCATCTCATAGAATTTAATCTCTTTTTAATTGAGTAGTTCATCCTCACTGTTTTTGTGGTATCTTTGAGGAGTTATTTGGGAGAACATTGAAGCCTATGGTGAAAAAGGAAATATCCTCAGATCTAAACTAGAAAGAAGCTTTCTGAGAAACTCTTTGTGGTGGGCGAATTTATCTCACAGAGTTTAACCTTTTTTTCATTGAGCAGTTTGGTCACACTGTTTTTGTGGAATCTGCAAAGGGACATTCGGGAGCGCACAGAGTCCAATGGCGAAAAAGGAAATATCTTCATGTAAAAACTGGAGAAAAGCTTTCAGAGAAACTCTTTGTGATGTGTGCATTCATCTCATAGAGCTAAACGTTTCTGTTGAAGGAGCAGTTTGGCATCACTGTTTTTGTGGTATCTGAGATGGGATATCTGGGAGGGCATTGAAGCCTACATTGGAAAAGAAAATTACCTCAGATAAAAACTGGAAAGAAGCTTCCTGAGAAACTACTTTGTGATGGCTGAATTTATCTCACAGAGTTAAACCTTCCTTTTCATTGCACAGTCTGGTAGCCCTGTTTTTGTGAAATCTGTAGAGGGATATTTGGAAACACATAGAGGCCAAAGGTGAAAAAAGAAAATTCTTCAGGTAAAAACAGGAGATAAGATTTCAGAGAAACTCCTTTGTAATGTCTGCATTCATCTCACAGAGCTAAAAGTTTTTGTTGAGGAAGCACTTGGCATCGCTGTTTCTGTGGTGTGTGGGAAGGGATATTTGGAAGTGCGTTGAATCTTAAGGTGGAAAAGGAAATATCCTAATATAAAAAATAGAAGCTTTCTGAGAAACCACTTTGTGATGTGTTAATTCATATCACAGAGGTATATGATTCCTTTCTTGGATCAGTTTGGTAGCATTGTTTTTGGAGAATCTGAAAGGGATATTTTGAATCGAATTGAAACCTAAGGTGACAAAGGAAATATCCTCAGATAAAAACTTGAAAGAAGCTTTCTGAGAAAGTTCTTTGTGATCTGTGAATTCATCTCAGAAAGTTACACCCTTCTTTTCATGGAGCAGTTTGCTAACTCTGTTTTCATGGAATATGCAATGGGATATTCTTGAGCACATTGAGGCCTATAGTGAAAAAGCAAATTTCCTCATGTAAAAACTGGAAGGAAACTTTCTGGGAAAGAGCTTTGTGATGTGTGAATTCATCTTAAAGAGTTACACCATTATTGTCATTGAGAAGTTTGATAACACTGTTTTTGTGGAATCTGTAATAGGGTATTTAGGAATGCATTGAAGCCTATATTGACAACGGAAATGTCCTCAAATAAAAACCAAAAGGAAACGTTGCTTTGTGATGTGTGAATTCATCTCACTGCATAACACCGTTCTTTTCATTGAGGAGTTTGCTAAAACTTTTTTCGTTTAATCTGCAATGGGATATTCGGGAAGGCATTGAGGAATATGGTGAAAAAGGAAATACACTCAGATAAAAACTAGAAAGAAGCTTTCTGAGAAACTACTTTGTGATGTGTGAAATCATCTCACAGAGTTACACTGTTCTTTGCATTGCACAGTTTGCTTACACTGTTTTCTTGCAATCTGCAATCTGATATTTCTGAACACATTGAAGCTTATGGTGACAAAGTAAATAACTTCATATGAAAACTAGAAAGAAGCTTTCTGAGAAGTCGCTCTCTGTTGTGTTAATTCATCTCACAAATGTACACTATTCTTTTCATGGAACAGTTTGGTAGCACTGTTTTTGGTGCATTTGGGAAGGGATATTTTGGATCACTTTGAAAGGTATGGTGACAAAGGAAATATCCTCAGATAAAAACTAGAAAGAAGACTTCTGAGAAACTGCTTTGTGACATATGAATTCATCTCACAGAGTTACACTGTTCAGTTCATTGAGCAGTTTGCTAACACTGTTTTCATGGAATCTGCAAAGGGATATTTCTGAGTGCTCTGAGGGATATGGTGAATAAGGAAATATCCTAAGATAAAAATTAGAAAGAAACACTCTGAGAAACTGCTTTGTGATGTGTGAATACATCTCACGAAGATGTTTTCTGTTTTTTTTCATTTACCAGTTTATTAACATTCTTTTCTAGGACTCTGCAATGGGATATTTCCAAGCGAATTGAAGCTTATGGTGACAAAGTAAATATCCTCATATAAAAACTAGAAATAAGCATATTGAGAGACTACTTTTTGATGTGATAATTCATCTCACAGAGTTGCACAATTCTTTTCATGGATCAGTTTGGAAGCACTGTTTTTGGGAAAACTGAAAAGGGTTATTTTTGATTGCAGTGAAGCCTATGGTGACAAAGGAAATATCCTCAGACAAAAACTAGAAAGAAACCTTCCGAGAAAGCCCTTTGTGATATGTGAATTCATCTCACAGAAATACACCTTCCTTTTCATTGAGCAGTTAGCTAACACTGTTTTCATGGAATCTGCAAAGGGGTATTTGGGAGTGCAATGAGGCCTATAGTGAAATAAACAAATAACCTCAGATAAAAATTAGAAAGAAGTGCTCTGAGAAACTGCTTTGTGGTGCGTGAGTTCATCTCACAGAGTTACACTGTACTTTTCATTGAGCAGTTTGCTAACACCATTTTTGTGGAATCTTCAAAGGGTCATTTGGGAGCATATTGAGGCCTATATTGGAAAAAAACAAATATCCACAGATTAAAACTAGAAAGAAGCTTTCTGAGAGACTACTTTGTGATGGGTGAATTCATCTCACAGTGTTAAATCTTTCTTTTCATTGAACAGTTTGGTAACACTCTTCTTGTGGAATATGTAAAGGGATATTCGGGAGTGGAAAGAGATCAAGGTTGAAAAAGGTAATGTCTTCAAGTAAAACTGGAGAGACAGTTTCTGATAACTCCTTTGTGAAGTGTGCATTCATCTCATAGAGGTAAAGCTTTCTGTTGAGAGAGCAGTTTGGTATCACTGTTTTTGTGGCGACTGAGAAGGAATATTTGGGAATACACAGAAGTCGATGGTGGAAAAGGAAATATCCTCAGAGAAAAACCAAAAAGATACTTTCTGAGAAACTGCCTTGCAATGTGTGAATTCATCTCATGGATTTACACCTTTCTTTTCATGGAGCATTTTCCTAACACTATTTTCATGGAATCTGCAAAGGGATATTCGCAAGCGCATTGAGGCAAATATTGAAAGAAGCTTTCTGAGAAACTGCTTTGTGATTTGTGAATTCATCTCACAGAGTTACACGATCCTTTTCATGGAGCAGTTTGGTAGCACTGTATTTGGGGAATCTGAGAAAGAATATTTTAGATCGCGTTGAAGCCTATGGTGACAAAGGAAATATCCTCAGATAAAATCTACAAAGAAGCTTTCTGAGAAATTTCTTTGTGATGTGTGAATTCATTTCACAGAGTTACACTGTTCTTTCAATGAGAAGTTTGCTAACACTATCTTTGTGGAATCTGAGATGGGATATTCCGGAGCACATTGAGTCCTATGGTGAAAAAGGAAATATCCTCAGATAAAAACTAGAAAGAAGCTCTCTGAGAAACTACTTTTGGATGTATGCATTCATCACACAGCGATACATTGTTGTTTTCATTGAGCAGTTTGATAACATTGTTTTTGTGGAAACTGAAATAGGACATTTGGGAGCACATTGAAGCCTACGTTGACAAAGGAAATATCCTGAGAAAAAAACCAAAAAGAAGCTTTCTGATAAACTTCCTTGTGATGTGTGAATTCATCTCACAGATTCATACCTTTTTTTTCATGGAGCAATTTGCTAACACTCTTTTCGTGGAATCTGCCAAGGGATATTCACGAGCGTATTGAGACTACAGTGAAAAAGGAAATATTCTCAGTCAAAAGCTAGAAAGAAGCTTTCTGAGAAACTGCTTTGTGATGGGTGAATTCATCTCACAGAGTTGCACCTTTCTTTTCATTGAGCAGTTTGGTAGCACTGTTTTTAGGGATCTGCAAAGGGACTACCGGGAACTCATATAGGCCTATGGTGAAAAAGGAAATATCTTCAGATTAAAACTGGAGAGAAGGTTTTTGAGAAGTGGTTTTGTGATGTGTGCATTCACTCATAGAGATAAACCATTTTGTTGATTCAGCAGTTTGGCATCACTCTTTTTCTGGTGTTTGAGAAGCGATATTCGGGAGCGTATTGAGGCTGATGGTGGAAAAGTTAATATGCACAGATTAAAACTAGAAAGGAGCATTCTGAGAAATTTCTTTGTGATGGGTGAATTAAACTCCCAGAGGTAAACCGTTCTTTTCATTGAACAATTTGGTAATCCTGCTTTTATTTAATCTACAAAGGGATATTCAGAACGTAGAGGAGTCTATGGTGAAAAAAGAAATACCCTCAGATACAAACTAGAAAGAAGCTTTCTGAGAGACTGTTTTGTGATAGGTGAATTCATCTCACAGAGTTATATCTTTCTTTCATTGAGCAGTTTGGTAACGCTGTTTTCGTAAAATATGCAAAGGAATATTTTGGAGCGGATAGAGGCCAAGTTTGAAAAAGGAAATGTCTTCAGGTAAAAAGCAGAAAGAAACTTTCTGATAAATCCTTTTTGGTGTGTGCATTCATCTCATAGAGGTAAAGCTTTCTTTTCAGAAAGCAGTTTGGCATCACTGTTTTTGTTGGGTCTGAGAAGGGATATTTGGGAGTGCATGGAAGCCACTGGAAGAAAAGGAAATATCCTGAGATAAAAACTAGAAAGAAGCTTTCTGAGAAATTTCTTTGTGATTGGTGAATTCTTCACACAGAGCTACACCTTGTTTTTTTTTGTGCCATTTGGTAACACTTTTTTTATGGAATCTGCAAAGGGATATTTGGGAGCACATAGAGGCCTAAGATGAAAAAATAATTCTCTATGTAAAAACTGGGGAGAACCTTTCAGAGAAAATCCTTTCTGATGTGTGCATTCATCTCATATTGATAAACGTTTTTATGGAGGGAAGACTTTGGCATCACTGTTTTTGTGGTGTCTGAGACGGGATATTTGGGAGTGTATTGAAGCTTACGGTGACAAAGGAAATATCCTCAGAAAAAAAAACAAAAAGACGCTTTCAGAGAAACTGCTTTGTGATGTGTGAATTCATCTCACAGATTTACACCTTTCTTTTCATGGAGGAGTTTGCTAACACTATTTTCATGGAATCTGCAAAGGGATATTCGTTAGTGCATTGAGGCAAAGGGTGATAAAGGAAATATCCTAAGATAAAAACTAGAAAGACGCTTTCTGAGAAACTACTTTGTGATTTATGAATTCATCTCACAGAGTTACACCATTCTTTTCATGGAGCCGTTTGGTAGCACTGTTTTTGGGGAATCTGAGAAGGAATATTTTGGAATGCATTGAAGCCTATGGAAATATCCTCAGATAAAATCTAGAAAGAATCTTTCTGATAAACTTTTTTGTGATGTGTGAATTCACCTCACAGAGTTTCACCTTTCTTTTCATGGAGCACTTTGCATACATTGTTTTGGTGGAATCTGAAAAGTGATATATGGGAGAGCATTGAGGATTATGGTGAAAAAGGAAATATTCTCAGATAAAAACTAGAAATAAGCTTTCTGAGAAACTGCTTTGTGATGTGTGAATTCATCTCACAGAGTTACACTGTTCTTTTCATTGAGGAGTTTGCTAACACTCTTTTCTTGGAACCTGCCATGGTATATTTTGGAGTGCATTGGAGTTTATGGTGACAAAGGAAATATCCTCATATAAAAAGTACAAAAAATATTTCTGAGAAACCAATTTGTGATGGGTTTATTGATCTCACAGAGTTACAGGATTATTTTCATGGATCAGTTTGGTAGCACTGTTTTTGGGGAATCTGAGGAGGAATATTTTTGATCGCTTTGAAGCCTACGGTGAAAAAGGAAATATCCTCAGATCAAAACCAGAAAGAAGCTTTTTGAGAAACTTCATCATGATGTGTGAATTCATCTCATAGAGTTACATGTTTCCTTTCAAGGAGCATTTTGCTAACACTGCTTTTGTGGAATCTGTAAATTGATATTGGGGAGCATATTGGGGTCTATGGTGAAAAAGGAAATATCCTCAGAGAAAAACTAGAAAGAAGTTTTCTGAGAAACTGCTTTGTCATATGTGAATTCATCTCAGAGAGTTACAATGTTGTTTTTATTGAGCAGTTTGCTAACACTGTTTTCTTGAAATCTGCAATCAGATATTTCAGAGCACATTGAAGGTTATGGTGACAAAGGAAGTATCCTCACAAAAAAACTAGAAAAAAGTCTTCTGAGAAACTGCTTTGTGTTTTTTGAATTCATCTCACAGAGTTACACCATTCTTTCATGGAGAAGTTTAATAGCACTGTTTTTGGGGAAGGTGAGGGGATATTTTTGATTTCCTTGAAGCCTATGATGAAAAAGGAAATACCCTCAGATAAAGACTAGAAAGAAGTTTTCTGATAAACTTCTTTGTGATGTGTGTATTAATCTCACAGAGTGGCACAATTTTTTCCTTAGAGCAGTCTGGTAAAACTGTTTTTGTGGAATCTGCTATAGGATATTTGGGAGTGCATTGAAGCCAATGGTGGCAAAGGAAATATCCTCGGGCAAAAACTAGAAAGAAGCTTTCTATGAAACTGCTTTCTGACTTGTGAGTTCATCTAACAGATGTGCACGATTCTTTCCATGGAGAAGCTTAGTAGCAATGTTTTTGGGGAAACTGAGAAGGGATATTTTGGATCATATTGAAGGATATGGTGACAAACGGAATATTCTCAGATAAAAACTAGATAGAAGCTTTCTGAGAAACTGCTTTGTGATGTGTGCATTCATTTCATAGAGTAGTACGATTCTTTCCTTGGAACAGTTTGCTAAAACTGTTTTCATGGAATCTGCAAAGGGATATTCAGGAGCGCATTGAGGAATATGGTGAAAAAGGATTTATTCTCAGATAAAAAGTATAAAGAAGCTTTCTGAGAAACAGTTTTGTGATGAGAGAATTCATCTCACAGAGTTACACCACACTTTTCATGACGAAGTTTATTATCACTGTTTTTGGGGAATTGGGGAAGGGGTATTTGGAATTGCATTGAAGCCTATGATGACAAAGGAAATATCCTCAGAAAAAATTAGAAAGAAGCTTTCTGAGAAACTGTTTTCTGATGTGTGAATTCATCTCAGAGAGTTACAATGTTGCTTTTGTTGAGTAGTTTGTGAACACTGCTTTCTTGGCATCTGCAATCAGATCAGCTATTTCGGAGCTCATTGAAGCTTATGGTGACAAAGGAAATATCCTCATATAAAAACTAGAAAGAAGTTTTCTGAAAAACCACTTGGTGATGTGTTAATTCATCTCACAGAGTTACATGATACTTATCATGGATCCATTTGGTAGCACTGTTTTTGGGGAATCTGCAATAGGATATTTGGGAGTGCATTGAAGCCAATGGTAACAAACTAAATATCCTGACACAAACCAAAAAGAAACTTTCTGAGAAACTGCTTTGAGATGTGTGAATTCACCTCAGAGATTTACACTTTTCTTTTCATGGAACAGTTTGCTATCACTATTTTCGTGGAATCTGCAAAGGCATTCACGAGTGCATGAGGCCTATTATGAAAAAGGGAATATCCTCAGACAAAAACTAGAAAGAAGCTTTCTGAGAAACTGCTTTGTGATATGTGAATTCATCTCTCAGTGTTATACAATTATTTCCATGGAGTAGTTTGGTAGCACTGTTTTCTTGGAATCCGTAATGGGATATTTCGGAGTGCATTGAAGCTTATGGTGACGAAGGAAATATCCTAATATAAAAACTAGAAAGAAGCTTTCTGATAAACCACTTTGTGATGTCTTATTCAACTCACAGAGTTACACAACTCTTTTCATGGTTCACCTTGGTAGCACTGTTTTGGGGGAATCTGCAATAGGATATTTGGGAGCGCATTGAACCCATGGTGACAAAGGAAATATCCTTAGACAAAAATCAAAAAGAAACTTTCTGAGCAACTGCTTCATGAAGTGTGAATTCATCTCAGAGATTTACACCTTTCTTTTCATGGAGCAGTTTGTTAACACTATTTTCGTGGAATCTGCAAAGCTATCCACGAGCACATTGAGACCTATTATGAAAAGGAAATATCCTCTGATAAAAACTAAAAAGAAGCTTTCTGAGAAACTGCTTTGTGATATGTGAATTCATCTCACAGAGTTACACTGTGTTTTCATTGTTTAATTTACTAACACTGTTTTCTTGGAATCTGGAATGGGATATCTCGGAGCACATTGAGGCTGATGGTGACAAGGGAAATATCATCAGAATAAAACTAGAAACAAGCTTTCTGAGAAACTGCTTAGTGATTTGTTAATTCATCTCACAGAGTTACACCTTTCTTTTCATGGAGCAGTTTGCTAACACTGTTTTCGTGGAATCTGCAAAGGGATATTTTGGAGTGCATTGAGGTCTATGGTGAGAAAGGAAATATCCTCTAATTAAAACAAGAAAGAAATTTCTAATAAAGTACTTTGTGGTGTGTGAATTCACCTAACAGCATTACACTGTTCTTTTCATTGAGCAGCTTTCTAGCACAGTTTTCTTGGATTCTACAATGGGATATTTCAGAGCACATTAAATCTTCTGGTGACAAAGGAAATAACTTCATATACACACTAGAGTGAAGCTTTCTCAGAAACTGATTCATGCTGTATTAATTCATCTCACAGAGATATATGACTCTTTTCATGGATCAGATTGGTAGCATGGATTTTGGTTAATTTGTGAAGGGATATTTTGGATAGCATTGAAACCTTGGTTGACATAGGAAATATTGTCAGAAAATAATTAGATAGAAGCTTTCTGGGAAAGTTCTTTGTGATGTTTGAATTCATCTCACAGAGTTACACCAGTCTTTTCATGGTGCAGTTTGCTAACACGTTTTCCCCGGAATCTGCAAAGGGATATTTTGGAATGCATTCAGGCCTGTAGAGAAAAAGAAAATATCCTCAAATAAAAACCGAAAAGAAGCTCTCTGAGAAACTGCTTTTTGATGCGTGAATTCATCTCACAGAATTACACTATTCTTCTCATTGGGCAGTTTGCTAACACTGTTTTGTTGGAATTTTGGAGCACATTGAAGATTATGGTGACAAAGGAAATATCCTCAGACAAAAACTAGTGAGAAGCATTCTGAAAAACTGCTTTGTGATTTGTGAATTCATCTCACAGAGTTACACATTTCTTTTCATGTAGCAGTTTGGTAGCACTGTTTTTGAGAAATCTGGGAAGGGATATTTTGGATTGCATTGAAGCCTCTGGTGACAAAGGAAAAACTCAGATAAAATCTAGAAAGAAGTTTTCTGAGAAACTGCTTTGTGATGTGTGATTTCATCTCACAGATTTACACATTTCTTTTCATGAAGCAGTTTGCTAATCCGGTTTTCATGGAATCTGCAAAGGGATATTCCAGGGTACCTTGAGGCTTGTAGTGAAAAAGAAAATGTCCTCAGATAAATACTAGAAAGAAGCTTTCTGAGAAACAGCTTTGTGATATGTGAATTCATCTAACAGTGTTACACTGTTCTTTTCATTCAGCAGTTTGATAACACTGTTTTCAATTAATCTGCAATAGCATATTTGGGAGCACATTGAAGCCTATAGTGACAAAGGAAATATCCTTAGATAAAAACCAAGAAGAAGCTTTCTGTGAAACTTCTTTGTGATGTGTGAATTCATCTCACAGGTTTACCTTTCGTTTAATGGGGCAATTTGCTAACACTATTTTCCTGGAATCTACAAAGGGATATTCATGAGCACATTGAGGCAAAAGGTGAAAAAGGAAGTATCCTCAGACAAAACTAGAAAGAAGCTTACTGAGAAACTACTTTATGATTTGTGAATTCATCTCTCAGAGTTACATGATTCTTTTCATGCAGAAGTTTGGTAGCAATGTTTTTGGGGAATCTGAGAAGGGATAATTTGGATCGCATTGAAGCCTATGGTGACAAAGGAAACATTCTCAGATAAAAATTAAAGAGAAGCTTTCTGTGAAAGTTTTTTCTGATGTATGAATTCATCTGACAGAGATACATCATTCTTTTCATGGTGCACTTTGCTAACCCTGTTTCCCTGGAATCTGCAAAGGGATATTCGGGAGTGCATTCAGGCCTGTAGTGCAGAAGGAAATATTCTCAAATAAAAACCGAAAAGACGCTCTCTGAGAAATTGCTTTGTGATGTGTGAATTCATCTCACAGAGTTACACTGTTCTTCTCATAGGGCAGTATGCTAACACTGTTTTGTTGGAATCTGCAATGGGATATTTCGGAGCACATTGAAGCTTATGATGACAAAGGAAATATCTTCAGACAAAAACTAGTAAGAAGCTTTCTGAGAAACTGCTTTGTGATTTGTGAATTCATCTCACAGAGTTACATGTTTCTTTTCATGTAGCAGCTTGGTAGCACTGTTTTTGGGGAATTTGAGAAGGGATATTTTGGATCGCATTGAAACCTATGGTGACAAAGGAAAAGCTCAGATAAAAACTAGAAAAAAGCTTTATGAGAAACTGCTTTGTGATGTGTGAATTCATCTCACAGAGTTACAACTGTCTCTTCATGAAGAAGTTTGCTAACACTGTCATAATAACTGCAAAGTTATATTTTGGAGCACATTGAGGCCTGTGGTGAAAAAGGAAATATCCTCAGATAAAACTTTAAAGAAGGATTCTGAGACACAGTTATGTGATGTGTGAATTCATCTTACTGTGTTATACCGTTCTTTTCATTGAGCAGTTTGATAACACTGTTTTTGCGGAATCTGCAATAGGATATTTAGGAGATCATTGAAGCCTATAGTGACAAAGGAAATATTCTCAGAAAAAAAAAAGTGGCTTTTGTGAAACTGCTTCATGATGTTTGAATTCGTCTCACAGGTTTACACCTTTCATTTCATGAAGCAGTTTGCAAACACTATTTTCCTGGAATCTACAAAGGGATATTCGAGAGTACAATGAGGTAAAAGGTTAAAAAGGAAATATCCTCCGACAAAACTAGAAAGAAGCTTACTGAGAAACTGCTTTGTGATTTGTGAGTTCATCTCTCAGAGTTACATGATTCTTTTCATGCAGAAGTTTGGTAGCACTGTTTTTGGGGAATCTGAGAAGGGATAATTTGGATCGCATTGAAGTCTATGGTGACAAAGGAAATATCCTCAGATAAAATCTTGAAAGAATCATTCTGAGAAACTTCTTTGGGATGTGTGAATTCATATCTCAGAGTTACACCATTCTTTTCATTGAGAAGTTTGCTAACACTTTTTTCATGGAATGTGTTATGGGATATTCCAGAGGGCATTGAAGAATATGATGAAAAAGGAAATATCCTCAGATAAAAACTAAAAAGATGCTTTCTGAGAAACTTCTTTGTGATGCGTGAATTCATCTCACAGAGTTACACTGTTCTTTGCATTGAGCAGTTTACTTACACTGTTTTCTTGGAAACTGAAATCTGATATTTCTGAGCACTTTGAAGCTTATGGTGACAAAGTAAATATCCTCATACAAAAACTAGAAAGAAGCTTTCTGAGAAGCCACTTTCTGATGTTTTAATTCATCTCTCAATGTTACACAATTGTTTTCATGGAACAGTTTGTTAGCACTGTTTTTGGTTCATCTGAGATGGGATATTTTGGATTGCATTGAAACCTATGGTGACAAAGGAAATATCCTCAGATTAAAACTAGAAACAAGCTTTCTGAGAAAGTTCTTTATGATGTGTGAATTCACCTCACAGAGTTACACCTTTCTTTCTTTTTTTTAAGTGAATTTTATTTATTTTTACTGCATGTACCTCAAATAATATGTTGTTTAATTTTAGCAAACATTTTGAAGCAGGCATTATTACCAGTTTGGTAAATGACCAAATAAAAGGTTCAGCAATTTTTTTAAATTATACTTTAAGTTCTAGGGTACATGTGCATAATGTGCAGGTTTGTTACATATGTATACTTGTGCCATGTTGGTGTGCTGCACCCATCAACTCGTCAGCTCCCATCAACTCGTCATTTACATCAGGTATAACTCCCAATGCATTCCCTCCACCCTCCCCCTTCCCAATGATAGGCCCCGGTGTATGATGTTCCCTTTCCCAAGTCCAAGGGATATCATTGTTCAGTTCCCAACTATGAGTGAGAACATGCGGTGTTTGGTTTTCTGTTCTTGCAATGGTTTGCTGAGAATGATGGTTTCCAGCTGCATCCATGTCCCTACAAAGGACACAAACTCATCCTTTTTATGGCTGCATAGTGTTCCATGGTATATATGTGCCACATTTTCTTAATCCAGTCTGTCACTGATAGACATTTGGGTTGATTCCAAGTCTTTGCTATTGTGAATAGTGCCGCAATAAACATACGTGTGCATGTGTCTTTATAGCAGCATGATTTATAATCCTTTGGGTGTAGACCCAGTAATGGGATGGCTGGGTCATATGTTACTTCTAGTTCTAGACCCTTGAGGAATCGCCATACTGTTTTCCATAATGGTTGAACTAGTTTACAATCTCACCAACAGTGTAAAAGTGTTCCTATTTCTCCACATCCTCTCCAGCACCTGTTGTTTCCTGACTTTTGAATGATTGCCATTCTAACTGGTGTGAGATGGTATCTCATTGTGGTTTTGATTTGCATTTCTCTGATGGCCAGTGATGATGAGCAGTTTTTCACGTGTCTGTTGGCTGTATGAATATCTTCTTTTGAGAAATGTCTGTTCATATCCTTTGCCAACTTTTCGATGGTGTTGTTTGTTTTTTTCTTGTAGATTTGTTTGAGTTCTTTGTAGGTTCTGGATATTAGCCCTTTGTCAGATGAGTAGATTGCAAAAATTTTCTCCCATTCTGTAGGTTGCCTATTCACTCTGATGGTAGTTTCTTTTGCTGTGCAGAACCTCTTTAGTTTCATGAGATCCCATTTGTCAATTTTGGATTTTGTTGCTGTTGCTTTTGCTGTTTTAGACATGAAGTCCTTGCCCATGCCTATGTCCTGAATGGTATTACCTAGGTTTTCTTCTAGGATTTTTATGGTATTAGGTCTAACATTTAAGTCTCTAATCCATCTTGAATTAATTTTCGTATAAGGAGTAAGGAAAGGATTCAGTTTCAGCTTTCTACTTATGACTAGCCAATTTTCCCAGCACCATTTATTAAATAGGGAATGCTTTCCCCATTTCTTGTTTTTTTTCAGGTTTGTGAAAGATAAGATGGCTGTAGATGTGTGGTATTATTTCTGAGGACTCTGTTCTGTTCCATTGGTCTATATCTCTGTTTTGGTACCAGTACCATGATGTTTTGGTTACTGTAGCCTTGTAGTATAGTTTTAAGTAGGGTAGACACCTTTCTTTCAATGGAGCAATTTGTAAACACTGTTTTTGAGGAATATGCAAAGGGATATCTGGGAGTGCTTTGAGACCTATTGTGACAAAGGAAATATCCTCAGATAAAAAGCGAAAAGAAGGTTTCTCAGATACTGCTTTGTGATTTCTGAATTCATCTCACAGAGTTACACTGTTCTTTTCTTTGGACAGTTTGCTTACACTCTTTTGTTGGAATATGCAATGGCATATTTAGGAGAGCATTGAACTTCATGCTGACAAAGGAAATATCCTTAGAAAAAACCTAGAAAAAAGTTTTCTAAGAAAGTTCTTTGTGATGTGTGATTTCATCTCACAGAGTTACAGCTTCCTATTCATGGAGCCGTTTTCTATCACTGTTTTGCTGGAATATGCAAAGGGATATTTGGGAGCACATTGAAGCCTATGGTGACAAAGGTTATATCCAAGCTAAAAAGCAAAAAGCAGCTTTGTGAGAAACTGCTTTGTGACATGGGAATTCATCTCAGAGAGTTACACTGTTCTTTTCATTGAGCAGTTTGATAACAATGTTTTTGTCGAATATGCAAAGACGTATTTGGGTGTGCATTGAGGCCTATAGTGAGAAAAAAAGTATCCTCAAATAAACACTAGAAAGAATCTTTCTGAGAACCTTCTTTGTGATGTGTGAATTCATCTCACAGAGTTACACCTTCCTTTTCATGCAATCATTTGCTAACATAGTTTTCATGGAATCTGCAAAGGATATTTGGGAGCACATTGTGGCCTATGGTGGAAAATTAAATATCCTCAGATAAAAACTAGAAAGAAGCTTTCTGAGAAACTGCTTTGTGTTGTGTGAATTTATCTCACAGAAGTACACCGTTCTTTTCATTCAGCTGCTGATAACACTGTTTTCATGGAATCTGCAATAGGATGTTTGGGAGCACATTGAAGCCTAGGGTGGAAAAGGAAATATCTTCAGATAAAAGCCAACAGGAAGATTTCTTAGAAACTGCTTTGTGATGTGTGAATTAATCTCACAGAGTTACACTGTTGTTTTCATGGAGCAATTTGATAACACTGTTTTCTTGGAATCTGTAATGGGATATTTTGGAGTGCATTGAAGCTTAGGGAGACAAAGAAAATATCCTTAGACAAAAACTAGAAAGAATCATTCTGAGAAACTGCTTTGTGATTTGTGAATTAATCTCACACAGTTACATGATTCTTTTCATGGATCAGTTTGGTAGCACTGCTTTTGGGTAATCTAAAAAGGGATATTTAGGATTGCATTGAAGCCTATGGTGACAAAGGAAATATCCTAGGATAAAAACTAGAAAGAAGCTTTCTGAGAAAATTCTTTGTGTTGTGTGAATTCATCTCACAGAGTTACACCTTTCTTTTCATGGAGCAGTTTACTAACACCATTTATGTGGAATACACAAAGGGATATTTGGGAGTGCACTGAGGCCTATAGTGAAAAAGGAAATATCCTCAGATAAAAACTAAAAAGAGTCTTTCAGGGAAATTGCTTTGTGATGTGTGAATTCATCTCACAGAGTTACACAGATCTTTCCATTGAGCACTTTGCTAAAACTGTTTCCTTGGAATCTGCAATGGTATATATCGGAGCGTATTGAAGCTTATGTTGACAAAGAAAATATCCTCAGGCAAAAACTAGAAAGAAGTCATCTGAGAAACCCCTTTGTGATTTGTTAATTCATCTCCCAGAGTTGCACGATTCTTTTTAAGAATCAGTTTGGTAGCACTGTTTTTGTGCTGTCTTAGAAGGGATATTTCAGAGCACACGAAGCCGATGGTGGATAAGGAAATATCCTGAGATAAAAACTAGATAGAAGCTTTCTGAGAAATTTCTTTGTGATGGGTGATTTCATCACACAGAGTTAAACCTTTGTTTTCTTTGAGCACATTGGTAGCACTGTTTTTGTGGAATGTCCAAAGTGATATTCGGGAGCTCCTAGAGCCCTATGGTGAAAAAGGAAATAACCTCAGATAAAAACTGGAGAGAAGCTTTTCGAGAAACAGTTTTGTGATGTGTGTATTCATCTCATAGAGTTTAACATTTTTGTTGATTGAGCAGTCTGGCATCACTGTTTTTGTGGTATCTGAGAAGAGATACTTGGGAGTACAATGAAGATTATGGTGAAAAATGAAGTATCCTTAGATTTAAACTGGAAAGAAGCTTTCTGAGAAACTGCTTTGTGATGGGTGAATTCATCTCACAGAGTTACACCTTTCTTTTCATTGAGCAATTTGGTAACACTGCTTTGGGGAATCTGCAAAGAGATATTTGGGAGCACACAGAGTCCAATGGTGATAAAGGAAATAACTTCAGGTAAAAACTGGAGAGAAGCTTTCTGAGAAACCCCTTTGTGATGTGGATATTCACCTCATAGAGCTAAACGTTTCTATTGAGGGAGTACTTTGGCATCACTGATTTTTTGGTGTCTGAGAAGGAGGGATATTTTGGAGTACATTGAAGCCTATGGTTGTAAAGGAAATAGGCTTATATAACAACTAGAAAGAAGCTTTCTGATAATCGCTTTCTGATGTGTTAATTCATGTCTCAGAGTTACACGATTCTTTTCATGGAGGAGTTTGGTAGCAATAGTTTTGGGGAAACTGAGAAGGAATATTTTGGATCTCATTCAAGCCTATGATGACAAAGGAAATATCCTCTGATAAAAACTAGAAAGAAACTTTCTGAGAAAGTTCTTTGTGATGCATGAATTCATCTCACAGAGTTAGACCTTTCTTTTCATGGAGTAGTTTGCTATCACTGTATTCCTGGAATCTGCAAAGGGATATTTGGGAACACATAGAGCCTATGGTGAAAAAGGAAATATCCTCAGATGAAAACTAGAAAGAAGCTTTCTGAAAAACTGCTTTGTGATGTGTGAATTCAACTCACAGAGTTACACCATTCCTATCATTGAGCAGTTGGCTAACACTGTTTTCTTGGAATATGCAATGGGATAATTCAGAGATCATTGAAGCTTAGGGTGACAAAGGAAATATCTTCAGACAAAAACTAGAAAGAAGGTTTCTGAGAAACTGCTTTGTGATGTGTGAATTCATCTCACAGATTTACATGATCCCTTTCAAGGAGCAGTATGGTAGCACTACTTGTGGGGGATCTGAGAAGGCATATTTTCAATCGCATTGAAGCCTATGCTGATAAAGGAAGTATCTTCAGATAAAAAGTAGAAATCAGCTTTCCAAGAAGATTTTTTTTTAATGTATGTCTTCATCTCACAGAGTAACACCTTTCTTTTCATGGAGCAGTTTGCTAACACTGTTTTCATGGAATCTGCAAAGGGATATTTGTGAGCGCATTGAGGCCTATAGTGAAAAAGGAAATACCCTCAGATTAAAATGAGAAAGAAGATTTCTGAGAAACTGCTTTGTAACGTGTGAACTCATCTCACAGAGTTACATTGTTATTATCTTTGAGCAGTTTGATAACACTATGTTCTTGGGATCTGCAATAGGATATTTGGGAGTGCATTAATGTCTATTGTGATAAAGGAAATATCTTCAGATAAAAACCAAAAAGAATCTTTCTGTGAAACTGCTTTGTAATGTGTCAGTTCACCTCATAGTGTTACACTGTTGCTTTCAATGAGAAGTTTGCTAACACATTTTTCCTGGAATCTGCAATGGGATATTCCAGAGCTCATGAAGGAATATGGTGAAAAAGGAAATATTCTCAGTTAAAAACTAGAAAGAAGCTTTCTGAGAAACTGCTTTGTTATGTGTCAATTCATCTGACAGAATTACACCATTCTTTCCATGGAGCAGTTTAATAGCACCGTTCTGGGGGAGTCTGAGAAGGGATATTTTGGATCGCATTGAAGCCTATGGTGACAAAGGAAATATCCTCAGATAAAAATAGAAAGAAACTTTCTGAGAAACTTCTTGGGATGCTTGTACTCATCTCACAGAGTAACACCTTTTTTTTCATGGAGCAGTTTGCTAACACTCTTTTCATGGAATCAACAAAGGGATATTTGGGAGCGAGGTGAGGCCTATTTTGGAAAAGGAAATATCCTCAGAAAAAACTAGAAAGCAGCTTTCTGAGAAACTGCTTTGTGATGTGTGAATTCATCTCACAGAATTCCACCTTTGCGAGCACTTTGAGGTCTATAGTGAAAAAGGAAATATCCTCAGATAAAAACTAGAAAGAAGCTTTCTGAGAAAGTTCATGATGCATGAATTCATCTCACAGAGTTACACCTTTCCTTTCATGGAACCGATTGCTCACATTGTTTTCATGGAATCTGCAAAGGGATATTTGGGAGCGCATTGATGCCTATGGTGAAAGAGGAAATATCCTCAGATAAAAATAAAAAAGAAACTTTCTATGAAACTGCTTTGTGAGGTGTGAATTCATATCACTGAGTTTCCCCGTTCTTTTCATTGAGAAGTTTGCTAACACTTTTTTCGTGAAATCTATAATGGGATATCCCAGAGAGCATTGAGGAATATGGAGAAAATGGTCATATTCTCAGACAAAATCTAGAAAGAAGCAGTCTGAGAAATGGCTTTGTGGCATGTGAATTTATCTCACAGAGATACACCATTCCTTTCATGGAGCAGTTTGGTAGCACTGTTTTTGGGGATCTGAGAAGGGATATTTTTTATCGCATTGAAGCCTATGTGTGATATATGGAAATATAATCAGATAAAAACTAGAAGAAGCTTTCTGAGAAACTTCTTTGTGACGTGTGTATTCACCTCTCAGAGCAACACCTTTCTTTTCAGGGAGCAGTTTGCTAACACTGTTTTTGTGGAATCTACAAAGTGATATTTGGAAGCGAGTTGAAACCTATGGTGAAAAGGAATATATCCTCAGATAAAAACTAGAGGGAATATTTCTGAGAAACTTCTTTGTGATGTGTGATTTCATCTCACAGAGTTACACCACACTTTTCATGGAGCAGTTTGCTGACATTGATTTCGTGGAATCTGCAATAGGATATTTTGGAGTTCATTGAAGCCTTTGGTGACAAATGAAATATCCTCAGACAAAAACCAAAAAGAAGCTTTCTGTAAAACTGCTTAGTGATGTATGAATTCACCTCACAGTTGCACTTCATTTTCATGGCACAGTTTGGTACCACTGTTTTGGGGAATCTGGAAAGGGATATTTTTGATTGCATTGAAGCCTATGGTGACAAAGTATATATTCTCAGACAAAAACTAGAAAGAAATTGTCTGAGAAACTGTTTAGTGATGTGTGAATTCATCTCACAAGATTACACTGTTGTTTTCATTTAGCAGTTTGCTAACAGTGTTTTCTTGGAAACTGCATTCTGATATGTTGGAACACATTGAAGCTTAGGGTGACAAAGGAAATATCCTCAGATAAAAAGTATAAATCAGCTTTTTGAGAAGCTTCTTTGTGATGTATGCATTCATCTCACAAAGTAACACCTTTTTTTTCGTTGAGCACTTTCCTAACACTGTTTTTGTGGAATCTGCAAAGGGATATGAGTGAGTGCTTTGAAGGTTATAGTGAAAAGGGAAATATCCTCAGATAAAGACAAGAAAGAATATATCTGAGAAACTGCTTTGCAATGTGTGAATTCATCTCAGAGAGTTACACTGTTATTTTCATTGAGCAGTTTGATAACACTGTTTTCGTGGAATCTGCAATAGGATATTTGGGAGTGCATTGAAGCCTATGGTTGCAGAGGATGTATCAGATAAAAACCAAAGAGAAACTTTCTGTGAAACTACTTTGTGATGTATGTAATCACCTCACACATCATGTTACACTGTTCTTTTCATTGAGAAGTTTGTTAACACATTTTTTCTGGAATCTGCAATGGGATATTCGGTAGTGCATTGAGGAATATGGTGAAAAAGGAAGTATGCTCAGATAAAAACTAGAAAGAAGCTTTCTGAGAAACAGCTTTGTGATGTGTGAATTCATTCCACAGAGTTACACCATTCTTTTCACGGAGTAGTTTAGTAGCACATTTTTGGGGTATCTGAGAAGGGATATTTTGGATCACAGTTAAGCATACGGTGACCAAGGAAATATCCTCAGATAACTACAAAGAAGCTTTAGGAGAAACTGCATTGTGATGCATGTATTCATCTCAGAGAATAATACCTTTCTTTTCATGGCGCAATTTGCTAACACTGTTTTCATGGAACCTACAAAGGCATATATGGGAGTGAGCTGAGGCCTATGGTGACGAAGGAAATATCCTCAGAGAAAAATGAGAAAGTAGCTTTCTGAGAAATTTCTTTGTGATGTGTGAATTCATCTCACAGAGTTACACCTTTCTTTTCTTGGAGCAGTTTGCTAACACTGTTTTCATGGAACCTGCAAAAGGATATTTGGGAGCACATTGAAGCCTATGGTGAAAAAGGAAATATTCTCAGATAAAAACCAAAAAGAAGCTTTCTGAGAGACTGCTTTGGGATGTGTGAATTGGTCTCACAGAATTACACTGTTCTTTTCATTGAGCAGTTTACTAACACTGTGTTCATGGAATGTGCAATGAGATATTTCGGAATGTATTGAAACTTAGGGTGACAAAGGAAATATCCTCAGGCAAAACCTAGAAAGAAACTTTCTGAGAATCTGTTTTGTGATTTTTGAATTCATCTCATGGAGTTACATGATTCTTTTCTTGGAAGAGTGTGGTAGCACTGTTTCTGGGGAATCTGAGAAGGGATATTTTGGATTGCATTGAAGCCTATGGTGACAAAGGAAATATCGTCAGACCAAAACCAAAAAGAAGCTTTCTGAGACACTTATTTGTGATGTGTGTATTCATCTCAGAGTGTAACACCTTTCTTTTCATGGAGACGTTTGTTAACTCTGTTTTCGTGAAATCTGCAACAACATATTTTGTAGGGCATTGAAGCCTTTGGAGACAAAGGAAATATCCTCAGATAAAAATCAAAAAGAAGTTTTCTGAGAAACTACTTTGTGATTAGTGAATTCATCTCACAGATTAACAATGTTCTTTTCATTGATCAGTTTGCAAACACTGTTTTCTATGACTCTGCAATGGGATATTTCACAGTGAATTGAAGCTTATGGTGACAAAGGAAATATCCTCATATAAAAACTAGAAAGAATCTTTCTGAGAAACGGCTTTTTGATTCGTGAATTTATCTCACAGTGTTACACAATTATTTTCATAGAGCAGTTTGGTAGCACTGTTTTTGGGGAATCTCATAATAGATATTTTGGATCGCATTGAAGCCTATGGTGACAAAGGAAATATCATCAGATAAAAACTAGAAAGAATGTGTCTGAGAAAGTTGTTTGTGATGTGTGAATTCATCTCACACAGTTGCACCTTTCTTTTCATGGAGCAGTTTGATGACCCTGTTTTCGTGGAATCTGCAAAGGGATATTTGGGAGCGCATTGAGGCCTATGGTGAAATAAGAAATATCTTCAGATAAAAAATAGAGAGAAACTTCCTGAGAAACTGCTTTGTGATGTGTGAGTTCATCTTACAGAGTTACACCATTCTTTTCATTGAGCAGTTTGATAACAGTGTTTTCGTGGAATCTGCAATAGGATATTTTGGCGTGCATTGAAGCCTCTGGTGATGAAGGAAATATAGTCAGAGAAAAACCAAAGAGAAACTTTCTGTGAAACTGCTTTGTGATGTGTGAATTAATCTCACAAACTTACACTGTTCTTTTCATTGAGAAGTTTGCTAACACTATTTTCGTGGAATCTGCAATGAGATATTCGGTAGCGCATATAGGAATATGGTGAAAAAGGAAATATCCTCAGATAAAAACTGGTAAGAAGCCTGCTGAGATAAAGCTTTGGAATGTGTGAATTCATTTCTCAGAGTTACACCATTCTTTTCATGAAGCACTATGGTAGTACTATTTTTGGGGAATCTGCAATAGGATATTTGGGAGTGCATTGAAGCCTACGGTGACAAAGGAATTATCCTCAGATGAAAACCAAAAAGAAGCTTTCTGAGAAACTGCTTTGTGATGTGTAAATTCACCTCATCAATTTACACCTTTCTTTTCATGGAGCACCTGACTAACACTATTTTCGTGTAATATGCAAAGAGATATTCATGAGTGCATTGAGGACTATGGGGAAAAAGGAAATATCCTACGACAAAAACTAGAAAGAAGCTTTCTGAGAAGCTGTTTTGTGATTTGTGAATTCATCTCACAGAGTTCCACCATTCTTTTCATGGAACAGATTGGAAGCACTGTTTTTGGGGAATCTGAGAAGGGATATTTTGGATCGCATTGATGCCTATGCTGACAAAGGAAATATCCTCAATTAAAAACTAGAAAGAAGCTTTATGAGAAACTTATTTTTGATATGTGTAGTCATCTCACAGAGGAATGATTTATTTTATGTAGCAGTTTGTTAACTCTGTTTTCGTGGAATCTACAAAGTGATATTTGGGAGCTAGTTGACAACTATGGTTAAAAAGAAAATATCCTCAGATAAAAACCAGAGAAAAGGCTTCTGAGAAACTTCTTTGTGATTGTATATTCATCTCACAGAGTAACATCTTTCTTTTCATGGAGGAGTTTGCTAACACTGTTTTCTTGGAATCTACAATGGGATATTTCAGAATGCGTTCAAGTTTATGGTGACAAAGGAAATATACTCAGATAAAAACTACAAAGAAATTTTCAGAGAAAGTTCCTTGTGATGTGTGAATTCATTCCAAGAGTTACACCTTTCCTTTCATGGAGCAGTTTGCTAACACTGTTTTCATGTAATCTGCAAAGGGATATTCGGGGGCACATTGAGGCCTATGGTGAAAAAGGAAATATCCTCAGATTAAAACTTGAAAGAAGCTTTATGAGAAACAGCTTTGTGATATACGAATTTATGTCACAGCGTTACACCATTCTTTTCATGGAGCAGTTTGGTAACACTGTTTTTGGGGAATCTGAGAAGGGATATTTGGATGGCATTTAAGAGGATGGTGACAAGGGAAATAGTCTCAGGTAAAAATTAGAAAGAAGCTTTCAGATAAACTTCTTTGTGATGTGTGTATTCATCTCATGCAGTAACAACCTTCTTTTCATGAAGCAGTTTGTTAACACTGTTTTCGTGGAATCTGCAAAGTGATATTTGGCAGTGCATTGAGGCCTATGGTAAAAAAGGAAATATCCTCAGATAAAAACTAGAAGGAAGCTTTCAGAGAAACTGCTTTGTGATGTGTGAGTTCATCTCACAGAGTTACACAAGACTTTTCATGGAACATTTGGTTTCACTGCTTTTGGGAAACCTGAGAGGGAATATTTTGAATTGCATTGAAGCCTACGGTACAAAGGAAATATCCTCAGATAGAAACTAGAAAGAAGCTTTCTGAGAAATTTCTTTGTGATGTGTGAATTCACTTCACAGAGTTACATGATATTTTTCTTTCACCAGTTTGATAAAACTGTTTTTGTGGAATCTGCAATAGGATATTTGGAAATGCCTTGAAGCCTATGGTGACAAAGGAAATATCCTCATAGATAACGCATAAACAAGATTTCTGAGAAACTGCTTTGTGATGTGTGAATTCATCTCACAGATTTACACCTTTGTTTTCATGGAGCAGCTTGCTAACACTATTTTCGTGGAATCTGCAAAGGGATATTCACAAATGCTTTGAGGCCTGTGGTGAACAAGAAAATATCCTCAGAAAAAAACTTGAAAGAAGCTTTCTGAGAAACCACTTTGTGATGTGTTAATTCATCTCACAGACTTACACTTTTCTATTCATGGATCAGTTTGGTAGCATTGATTATGGTGAATCTGAGAAGGGATATTTTGGATTCCATTGAAGCCTATGGTGACAAAGGAAATATCCTGAGATATAAACTAAAAAGAATCTTTTTGAGAATTTTCCTTGTGATGTGTGAATTCATTGGAAAGAGTTATATGATTCCTTTCTTGGAGCAGTTTGCTAGCATTGTTTTCGTGGAATCTGCATTAGGATATTTGGGAGTGGTTTGAAACATATGATGACAAAAGAAATACCCTCACACAAAAAGCAAAAGGAAACTTGCTGAGAAACTGCTTTGTGATGTATGAATTCATCTCACAGAGTTACACCGTTCCTTTCATGTATCAGTTTGGTAGCACTGTTTTTGGGGAATCTGAGAACAGATACCTTGGATCGCATTGAAGATTTTGGTGACAAATGAAATATCCTCATATAGAAACTAGAAAGAAGCTTTCTCAGAAAGATTTTTGTGATGTGTGAATTCATCTCACAGAGTTACACCTTTCTTTTCATGGAGCAGTTTGCTAACACTGTTTTGTGGAATCTGTGAATGGATATTTTGGGGCACATTGAGGTCTATGGTGAAAAAGGAAATATTCTCAGATAAAAAATAGAAAGAGGCTTTCTGAGAAACTGCTTCATGATGTGTGAATTCATCTTAGAGAGTTACATTGTTCTTTTCATTGAGCAGTTTGCTAACACTGTTCCTGGAATCTGCAGTGGGATATTTTGGAGCACATTGAAACTTATGGTGACAAAGGAATTATCCTCAGATAATAACTAGAAAGAAGCTTTCTGAGAAACTGCGTTGTGATGTGTTAATTCAATTCACAGAGTTACATGATTGTTTTCATGGTTCAGTTTGGTACCACTGTTTTGGCGGAATCTGAGGAAGGATATTTTGGATCACATTGAAGCCTATGGTGTCAAAGGAAATAACCTCAGATAAAAACTAGAAATATGTTTTCTGAGAAAGTTCTTCAAGGTGTTTGAATTCATCTCACAGATTTACGCCTGTCTTTTCATGGAACAATTTGTGAACACCATTTTCGTGGAATCTGTAAAGGGATATTTGGGAGTGCATTGAGGCCTATAGTAAACAGGGAAATATCCTCAGATGAAAACCAGAAAGAAGTTTTCTGAAAAACTGCTTTGTGATGTGTTTATTCATCTTACAGAGACACACTGTTCTTTACATTGAGAAGATTGATAACACTGTTTTCATAGAATCTGCAATAGGATATTTGGGAGTATATTGAAGCCAATAGTGACAAAGAAATTATCCTCAGATAAAAAACAAAAAGAAGCTTTCTGTGAAATTCCTTTGGGATGTGTGAATTCATCTCACAGAGTTACACCTTTCTTTTCTTTCAGAAGTTTGCCAAGACTTTTTCGTGGAATCTGCAATGGGGTATTCCATAGTGCATTGAGGATTATGGTCAAAAAGGATATAAACTCTGAGAAAAAACTATAAAAAAGCTTTCTGAGAAACAGCTTTGAGATGTGTGAATTCATCTCTCAGAGTTACACTTCAGTTTTTATGGAGTTGTTTGGTAGCACTATTTTGGGTGGTCTGAGATGGCATATTTTGAATTGCATTGAAGTCTACACTGAAAAGGAAATATCCTCAGATTAAAATTAGAAAGAAGCCTCTGTGAAACTCCTCAGTGATGTGTGGTTTCATCTCACAGAGTTAAACTGTTCTTTTCATTGAGCAGTTTGCTAACACTGTTTTCATGGAATCTGCAAAGGGATATTTTGGAGTGCACCAAGGCCTATGGTGAAAAAGGAAATATCCTCAGGTTAAAACTAGAAATAAACTTTCTGAGAAACTTCTTTGTGATGTGTATATTCATCTCACAGAGTTACACTGTTGTTTTCATTGAGCAGTTTGCTAACACTGTTTTCTAGGAATCTGCAATTTCATATTTCGGAGTGCATTGAGGCTTATGGTGACAAAGGAAATACATTCACATATAAACTAGAAAGAAGCTTTCTAGTTTACCACTTTGTGATGTATTAATTCATCTCCCAGAGTTACACAAATCTGTACATGGATCAATTTTTTATCACTGTTTTTGGGGAATCTGAGTAGGGACATTTTGGATAGCATTGAAGCCTAGGGTGACAAGAAATTATCCTCAGATAAAAGCTAGAAAGAAGCTTTCTCAGAAAGGCTTTGGTGATGTGTGAATTCATCTCACAGAGTTACACCTTTGTATTTGTGGAGCAGTTTGCTAACACTGTTTTCGTGGAATCTGCAAAGGGATATTTGGGAGCACATTGAAGCCAATGGTGAAAAAGGAAATATCCTCAGATAAAAACTAGAAAGAAGATTTGTGAGAAACTGCTTTGTGATGTGTGAATTCATCTCACAGAGATATAGTGTTCATTTCATGAAGTAGTTTGGTAGCAGTGCTTTTGGGGAATCTGAGAAAGGATATTTTGGAACGCATTGACGCCTATGGTGACAAAGGAAATATCCTCTGACAAAAAAGTAGAAAGAAGCTTTCTGAGAAAATTCCTTTTGTTGTGTGAATTCATGTGAATGACTGAACCCTTTCTTTTCATGGTGCAGTTTGCTAACACTGTTTTCCTGGAATCTGCAAAGGGATATTTGGGAAAGCATTGAGGCATAGGGTGAAGAAGAAAGAATCCTCAGATAAAAACTAGAAAGAACTCTTCTGAGAAACAGCTTTGTGATGTGTAATTTCACCTCACAGAGTAACACTGTCCTTTTCATTGAGCCATTTGATAACACTGTTTTTGTGGAAACTGCAATAGGATATTTGGGAGTGCATTGAAGCCTATGGAGACAGAGGAAATATCCTCAGACAAAAAAAAAGAAGCCTTCTGAGAAACAGGTTTGTAATGTGTGAATTCACCTCTCTGTGTTACACTGTTCTTTTCATTGAGCAGTTTGCTGACACTGTTTTCTTGGAATCTCCTATGGGATACTTTAGAGCACATTAAAGTTTAAGGTGACAAAAGACAAAAACTAGAAAGAAACATTCTGAGAAACTGCCTTGGAATTTCTGAATTCATCTTACAGAGTTACACAATTCTTTTCATGGCACAGTTTGTTAGCATTGTTTTTACTCAATCTGAGAAGGTATATGTTGATCTCATTGAAACCTACGATGATAAAGGTAATATCTTCAGATTATAAGTAGAAAGAAGCTTTCTGAGAAAGTTCTTTGTTATGTGTGAATTCACCTCACAGTGTTACACCTTTCTTTTCATGGAGCAGTTTGCTAACTCTGTTTTCCTAGAATCTGCAAAGGGATATTTGGGAGTGCATTGAGGACTATGGTGAAGTAGGAAGTACCCTCAGATAAAAACTAGAAGGAACCTTTCTCAGAAACTGCTTTGTGATGTGTGATTTCATCTCACAGAGCTACACCACACTTTTCCTTGAGCAGTTTGATAACACTGTTTTCGTGGAATCTGCAATAGGGTGTTTGGGAGTGCATTGAAGCTTATGGTAACAAAGGAAATATGCTCAGATAAAAACCAAACAGAAGCTTTCTGAGAAACTACATTGTGTTGTGTCAATTCACCTCACAGAGTTACACCTTACTTTTCATGGAGCAGTTTACTAACACTGTTTTTGTGGAATGTGCCAAAGGATATTTGGGAGTGCTCTGAGGCAAATGGTGATAAAGGAAATATCCTCAGATAAAAACTAGAATGAGGGTTTCTGAGAAACCACTTTGTGATGTGTAAATTCATCACATGGAATTACACGATTCTTTCATGGATCAGTATGGTAGCACTTTTTTTGGTAAATCTGAGAAGGGATATTTTGGATCACATTGAAGCTTATAGTGACAAAGGAAATATCCTCAGGGAGGAACTGGAAAGAAGCTTTCTGGGAAAGGTCCTTCTGATGTGTGAATTCATTTCAGAGTTATACTGTTCTTTTCAATGAGCAGTTTGCTAACACAGTTTTCTTGGAATCTGCAATGGGATATTTGGGAGTGCATTGAAGCTTATGGTGACAAATGAAAATCCTGATATAAAAACTAGAAAAAATATTTCTGAGAAACCGCTTTGTGATGTGATCATTTATCTCACAGAGTCACACAATACTTTTCATGGAGCAGTTTGGTAGCACTATTTTTGGGGAATCTGAGAAGGGATATTTTGTATCACATTGAAGCCTCTGATGAGAAAGGAAATATCCACAGTTAAAAACTAAAAAAAAAAAAATTTATGAGAAAGGTCTTTGTGATGTCTGAGTTAATCTCACAGAAGTACACCATTCTTTTCATAGAGCAGTTTGCCAAAACTGTTTTCGTGGAATATGCAATAGGGCACTTGAGAGCGCAATGAGGCCCATAGTGACAAAGGAAATATCCTCAGATAAAAACTAGAAAGAAGCTTTCTGAGAAACTACTTTGTGATGTGTCAGTTCATCTTCCTGAGTTACACCTTTCTTTTCATGGAGCAGTTTGCTAAAACTGCTTTCCTGCAATTTGCAAAGGGATATTTGGGAGCACCTTGAGGCCTATGGTGAGAAAAGAAACATCCTCTGATAAAAACTAGAAAGAAGCTTTATGAGAAACTGCTATGTGATGGTTGAATTCATCTCACAGAGTTACACCTTTCTTTTCATTGAGCAGTTTCGTAGCACTTTTTTGGGGGAATCTGCAAAGGGATATTCTGGAGCTCATAGAGGCTGATGGTGAAAAAGGAAATATCTTCAAATAAAAACTGGAGAGAAGGTTTTTGAGAAACTGTTTTGTGATGTGTGCATTCACCTCATAGAGATAAACCATATTTTTGATTGATCAGTTTGGTATCACTGTTTTTGTGGTGTCTGAGAAGAGATATTTGGGAACGCTTTGAGGCTGATGGTGGAAGAGTAAATATGCTGCACAGATGAAAGGTAGAAAGGAGCCTTCTGAGAAATTTCTTTGTGATGGGTGAATTCATCTCCCAGAGGTAAACCATTCTTTTCATTGAACAGTTTGTTAACCCTGTTTTTGTGGAATCTACAAAGGGATATACAAAGCACAGAGAAGCCTATGGTGAAAAAGGAAATAACTTCAGATAAAAACTAGAAAGAAGCTTTCTGAGAGACTGTTTAGTGATGGGTAAATGCATCTCACAGTGTTAAATCTTTCTTTTCATTGAGTAGTTTGGTAACACTGCTTTTGTGGAATCTGTAATGGGATATTTGGGAGCATATAGAGTCCTGAGTTGAAAGAAGAAAATTCTCCAGGTAAAAACTGGAAAGAATCTTTCAGAGAAAGTCCTTTGTGATTTGTGCATTCATCTCATACAGTGAAACATTTCTGTTGAGTGAACACTTTGGCATGACTGTTTTTGTGGTGTCTGAGAAGGGATACTTGGGAGTACATGGAAACCTATAGTTTAAAAGGAAATATCCATATGTAAAAACTAGAAAGAAGCTTTCTGAGAAACTCCTTTGTGATGTGTGAATTCAACTCACTGAGTTACACTGTTCTTTTCATTAAGCAGTTTGCTAACACTGTTTTCTTGGAATCTGCAATGGGATATTTCAGAGCACATTGATGCTTATGGTGACAAAATAAATAATATCACAAAAAAACTAGAAAGAAGCTTTCTGAGACCACTTTGTGATGTGTTAATTCATCCCACAGAGTTACACGACTCTTTTAATGGTGCAGTTTACCAGCAGTGTTTCTGGGGAATCTGAGAAGGGATTTTTTGCATTTCATTGAATCTTATGGTGACAAAGGAAATATCTTCACAAAAACTGTAAAGAATCTCCCTGAGAAACCACTTTGTGATGTGATAGTTCATCTCACAGAGTTATACCCCTTTCTTTTATTGGAGCACTTTGCCATCACTGTTTTTGTGGAATCTGCAAAGGGATATTTGGGAGCACATTGAGGCATATAGTGAAAAAGGAAATATCCTCAGATAAAAACTAGAAAGAAGCATTCTGAGAAACTGCTTTGTGATGTGTGAATTCACCTCACAGAGTTACACCATTCTTTTCATGGAGCAGTTTGGTAGAACTGTTTTTGAGGAATCTGGGAAGGGATATCTTGGATTGCATAGAAGCCTTTGGTGACAAAGGAATTATCCTCAGATAAAAACTAGAAAGAAGCTATCTGAGAAACTTCTTTGTGATGCGTGAATTCACTTCACAATTGTACACCTTTCTTTTCAAGGAGCAAATCGCTAACACTGTTTTCACAGATTATGCAATGGGATATTTGGGAGCGCATTAAGGCCTATGGTGAAAAAGGAAATATCCTCAGGTAAAAACTAAAAAGAAGCTTTCTGAGAAACTGCTTTGTGATGAGTGAATCCATCTCACAGAGCTACATCATTGTTTTCTTTGAGCCATTTGATAACATTGTGTTCATGGAGTCTGCAATAGGATATTTCAGAGTGCACTGAAGCCTATGGTTACAAAGGAAATATCCTCAGAAAAAAATTAGAGAGAAACTTTCTGAGAATCTGCTTTTTCATGTGTGAATTCATCTTGCAGCATTACACTGTTCTGTTCGTTGATCAGTTTGCTAACACTGTTTTCTTGGAATCTGCAATTGGATATTTCAGAGGACATTGAAGTTAATGGTGACAAAGGAAATATCCTGAGACAAAAACTAGAAAGAAGCTTTCTGAGAAACCTGTTTGTGATGTGTGAATTCACTTCACAGTAATACAACTTTCTTTTCCTGGAGCAATTCCCCAGCACTGTTTTTGGGGAATTTGAAAAGGGGTATTTTGAATTGCATTGAAGCGTAGGGTGATAAAGTAAATATCCTCAGATAAAAACTAGAAAAAAGCTTTCTGAGAAACAGCTTTGTGATGTGTGAATACATCTCACAGAGTTACACGGTTCTTTTCATCAAGCAGTTTACTAACAGTGTTTTCTTGGAATCTGCAATGGGATATTGTGGAGCGCCATGAAACTTATGATGACAAAGGAAATATCTTCACATAAAAACTAGTAAGAAGCTTTCTGAGAAACTTCTATGTGATGTGTTAATTCATCTCACAGCGTTACACCACTGTTTTCATGGATCTGTTTGGTAGCACTGTTTTGGGTAACCTGAGAAGGGATATTTTGGATCGCATTGAAACATATGTTGACTAAGGAAATATCCTCAGATAAAAACCAGAAAGAAGCTTTCTGAGAAAGTTCTTCATCATGTGAGAATTCAACTCACAGCGTTACAAATTTCTTTTCATGGAGCAGTTTGCTAGCACTGTTTTCGTGGAATCTGCAAAGGGATATTTGGGAGCTCATTGAGGACTATGTTGAAAAAGTGCATATTATCAGTTAAAAGCTAAAAACAATCCTTCTGAGAAACTGCTTTGTGATATGTGAATTCATCTCACAGAGTTACATTATTGTTTTCATTGAGAAGCTTGGTCGCGCTGTTTTCCTGGAATCTGCAATGGGTTATTTCAGAGCACACTGAAGCCTACGGTGACAAAGGAACTATAATCAGATGAAAACCAAGAAGAAGCCTTCTGAAAAACTTTGTGTTGTGTCAACTCATCTCACAAAGTTACACTGTTCTTTTCATTGACCAGTTTGCTAACATTGTTTTCTTTGAATCTGCAATGGGATATTACGGAACACATTGAAGCTTATGGTGACAAAGGAAATATCCTCAGCCAAAAACTAGAAAGAAGCTTTCTGAAAAACTGCTTTGTGATTTGTGAATTCATCTTAGAGTTACACAATTCTTTTCATGGAGTAGTTTGTTAGCAGGGCTTCCTGGGAATCTGAGAAGGGATATTTTGGATCGCAATGAAGCCTATGGTGACAAAGGAAATATCCTCAGATAAAAACTGGAAAGAAACATTCTGAGAAAGTTCTTTGTGATGTGTGAATTCACCTCACAGACTTACACCTTTCCTTTCATGACGCTGTTTGTTAACACTGTTTTCGTAGAATCTGCAAAGGGATACTTGAGAGCGCATTGAGGTCTATGGTGAAAAAGGAAATATCCTCAGATAAAAACTAGAAAGAAGCTTTTTGAGAAACTGCTTTGTGATGTGTGAATTCATCTTAGAGGGTTACACTGTTCTTTTCATTGAGATGGATGCTAAAAGTGTTTTCTTGTAATCTGCAATGGGATATTTCACAGCACCTAGATACTTATGGTGACAAAGGAAATATCCTCATAAAAAACTAGAAGGATGCTTTCTGAGAAACTGTTTTGTGATTTGTGACTTCTTCTCACAGAGTTACACAAATCTTTTCATGTAGCAGTTTGGTAGAGCACTCTTTGTGAAATATGAGAAGGGATATTTTGGATTGGATTGAAGCCAATGGTGCCAATGGAAATATTCTCAGATAAAATCTAGAAAGAAGCTTTCTGAGAAAGTTCTTTGTCGTGTGTGAATTCATCTCACAGAGTTACACCTTTCTTTTCATGAAGCAGTTTGCTAACACTGTTTTCATGGAATCTGCAATGGAACATTCTGGAGCACTTTGAGGTCTATAGTGAAAAAGGAGTTATCCTCAGATGAATACTAGAAAGAAGCTTTGTGAGAAATTGCTTTGTGATGGGTGAATTCGTCTCAAAGTGTTACAACTTTCTTTTCATTGAGCTGTTTGGTAGTGCTGTTTTTGGGGAATCTGCAAAGGGATTTTCGGGAGCTTACAGAAGTCTAATGTGAAAAAGGAAATATCTTCAGATAAAAACTGGAGAGAAGGCTTTTGAGAAACTGTTTTGTGATGTGTGTATTAACTTCATAAAGATAAACCATTTTGTTTATTGAGCAGTATGGCCTCACTGTTTCTGTGGTGTCTGAGAAGGGATATTTGGGAGCACATTGAGGCTGATGGTGGAAAAGTAAATATGCTCAGATGAAAACTGGAAAGGAGCTTTCTAAGATACTGTTTTGTGTTGGGTGAATTTTTCTCACAGAGTTAAATCTCTCTTTTCATTGAGCAGTTTGGTAACACTGTTTTTTTTTTTTTTTTTGAATATGAAAAGGGATAATCAAAAGCGGATAGATGCCAAAGTTGAAGAAGGAAATATCTTCAGGTTGAAACTGGAGAGAATGTTTCTGATAACTCCTTTGTGATGCGTGCATTCATCTCATAGAGGTGAAGCTTTCGGTTGGGAGAGCAGTTTGGCATCAGTGTTTTTGTGGTGTCTGAGAAGAGATATTTAGGAGCACATGGAAGCCATTGGTGGAAAAGGAAATATCCTGAGATAAAAACTAGAAAGAACCTTTCTGAGAAATTTCTTTGTGATGGGTGAATTCAACACACAGAGTTCCACCTTAGTTTTCTTTGAGCAGTTTGGCTGCACTGATTTTATGGAATCTGCAAAGGGATATTCAGGAGCTGCTAGAGGCCTATGGTGAAAAAGGAAATAACATCAGATGAAAACTGGAGAGAAACTTTTCAAGAAACGGTTTTGTGATGTTTGTATTCATGTCATAGAGTTTAATCTTTTTGTTTACTGAACAATTTGACATCACTGTTTTTGTGGTATCTGAGAAGAGTTTTTGGGGGCACATTGAATCCAATGGTGAAAAAGGAAATATCCTCAGATTTAAACTAGAAAGAAGCTTTCTGAGAAATGTCTTTGTGATGGTTGAATTCATCTCACAGAGTTACACCTTTCTTTTCATTTTCTAGTTTTGTAACACTGTTTTTGTGGAAACTGCAAGGGGATATTTGGGAGCACATAGAGGCCGAAGGTGAAAAAAAATTCCTCAGTTAAAAACTTTAGGGAAGCTTTCAGAGAAACTCCTTTGTGATGTCTGCATTCATCTCATAGGGCTAAACGTTTCTGTTGAGGGAGCACTTTGGCATCACTGTTTTTGTGGTGTCTGAGATGGGATATTTGGGAGTGCATTGAAGCCTATGGTGGAAAAGGAAATATCCTCAGACAAAAACAAGAAAGAAGCTTTCTAAGAAACTACTTTTGGAAAGGTGAATTAATCTCACAGAGATACACAGGTGTTTTCATTTAGCAGTTTGATAATACCGTTTTTGTGGAATCTGCAATAGGACAATTGGGAGTGCATTGAAGCCTAAGGTGACAAAGGAAATGTCC
This sequence comes from Chlorocebus sabaeus, assembly GCF_047675955.1. Taxonomy (NCBI): domain Eukaryota; kingdom Metazoa; phylum Chordata; class Mammalia; order Primates; family Cercopithecidae; genus Chlorocebus; species Chlorocebus sabaeus. The sequence goes on along the minus strand of NC_132933.1, from coordinate 94,574,577 downwards.
TCAGAAAAAAGACAAAAAGGAAGCTTTCTGAGAAACTTCTTTGTGATGTGTGAATTCATCTCACACATTTACACCTTTCTTATCATGGAGCAGATTGCTAACACTGTTTTCGTGGAATCTGCAAAGTGATATTCGTGAATGCCTTGAGGCTTATGGTGAAAAAGGAAATATCCACAGACAAAACCTGGAAAGAAGATTTCAGAGAAACTGCTTTGTGATTTCTGAATTCATCTCACAGAGTTACACGATTCTTTTCATGGAACAGTTTGGTAGCACTGTTTTGGAGAAATCTAAGAAGGCATACTTTGGATCGCATTGAAGCCTATGCCGACAAAGTTAATATCCTCAGTTTAAAACTAGAAAGAAGCTTTCCGAGAAACTGCTTTGTGATGTGTGAATTCATCTCACAGAATTACACCTTTCCTTTCATGGGACAGTTTGCTAACACTGTTTTCGTGGAATCTGCAAAGGGATATTTATGAGCCATTTGAGACATTTGGCAAAAAGGGAAATATCCTCAGATTAAAACTAGAAAGAAGCTTTCTGAGAAACTGCTTTGTGATGTGTGATTTCATCTCACAGAGTTACACTGTTCTTGCATTGTGCGTTTTGCTAGCAATGTTTTTGTGAAATATTCAATAGTATATTTTGTAGCACATTGAAGCCTATGGTGACAAAGGAATTATCCTCAGATAAAAACCGAAAATAAGTTTTTTCAGAAACTGCTTTGTGATGAGTGAATTCATCTCATAGAATTACACTGTTCTTTTCATTGAGCAGTTTGTTAATCCTGTGTTTTTGGAATCTGCAATGGGATATTTTGGAGCACATTTAAGTTTAGGGTAACAAAGAAAATATCCTCAGACAAAAACTAGAAAGAAGCATTCTGAAAAACTGTTTTGTGATTTGTGAATTCATCTCACAGAGTTACCTGATTCTTTACATGGAGCAGTCTGGTAGCACTGTTTTCATGGAATCTTCAAAGGGATATTCGGGAACTCCCAGAGGCCTATGGTGAGAAAGGAAATAACTTCAGATAAAAACTGGAGAGAAGGTTTTTGAGAATTGGTTTTTGATGTTTTTATTCATATCATAGAGTTTAACATTTTTGTTGATTGAGCAGTTCAGCATCACTGTGTTTGTGGTATCTGAGAGGATATATTTGGGAACACATTGAAGGCCATGGTGAAAAAGGAAATATCCTCAGATTTAAACTAGAAAGAAGCTTTCTGAGAAACTGCTTTGTGATGGGTGAATTCATCTCACAGAATTACACCATTCATTTTATTGAGCAGCTTGGTAGCACTGTTTTTGTGGAATCTGCAGAGGGATATTTGGGAGCACATAGAGGCCTAATGTGAGAAAAGAAAATTCTTCAGGTAAAAACTGGAGAGAAGCTTTCCAAGAAACTACTTTATTATGTGTGTATTCATCTCATAGAGCTAAACCTTTCTGTTGAGGGAGCACTTTGGCTTCACTGTTTTTATGGTATCTGAGAAGGGATACTTGGGAGCCCACTGAAGTATATGGTGGAAAAGAAAATATCCTCAGATAAAAACTAGAAAGAAGCTTTCTGAGAAACTGCTTTCTAATTTGTGAATTAATCTCCCAGAGTTACAATTTCCTTTCATGGAACAGTTTGTTAACACTGTTTTTGTGGAATCTGAGAAAGGAAATTTTGGATCACATGCAAGCCTATGCTGACAACAGAAATATCCTCAAATAAAAACTAGAAACAAGCTTCCTGAGAAACAACTTTGTTATGGGTGAATATATCTCACAGAGTTAAACCTTTGTTTTCAATGCAGAGTTTGGTAGCACTGATTTTGTGGAATCAGCAGAGGGATATTTGGGAGCGCATAGAGGCCTAAGGTGAAAAAAAACATTATTCAGGTAAAAACTGGAGAGAACTTTCTGAGAAACTCCTTTTTGAGGTGTGCATTCATCTCATAAAAGTAAACATTTCTGTTGAGGGAGCACTTTGGTATCACTGTTTTTGTGGTGTCTGACAAGGGATATTTGGGAGTGCATTGAAGCCTAAGGTGGAAATGGAAATATCCTGATATAAAAAATAGAATGAAGCTTTCTGAGAAACCACTTAGTAATGTGTTAATTCATCTCAGAGTTACACAATTAGCAGTTTGGTAGCACTGTTTTTGTTGAATCTGAGAAGGGATATTTTGGATTGTATTGAAGCCTATGATTACAAAGGAAATATCCTCAGATTAAAAGTAGAAGGAAGCTTTCTGAGAATGTTCTTGGTGATGTGTGAATTATTCTCACAGAGTTACACCTTTATTTCATGGAGCAGTTTCTTGACACTGTTTTCGTGGAATCTGCCAAGGGATATTTGGGAGTGCATTGAGGCCCATAGTGAAAAAGGAAATATCCTCAGATATAAACTAGAAAGAAGCTTTCTGAGAAATTGCTTTGTGATGTGTGAATTCAGGTCACAGAGTTACAACATTCTTTTCATGGAGCAGTTTGGTAACAATGTTTTCATGGAATCTTCAATAGGATATTTTGGAATGCATTGAAGCCTATGGTGACATAGGAAATATCCAAGATAAAAAACAAAAAGAAGCTTTCTGAGAAACTGCTTTGGGATGTGTGAATTCGTCTCACAGAGTTGCACTATCCTTTTCATTGATCAGTTTGCTACCACTGTTTTCCTGGAATCTACAATGGGATACTTTGGAGCGCATCAACGCTTAGGGTGACAAAGGAAATATCCTCAGACAAAAACTAGAAAGGTTTCTGAGAAACTGCTTTGTGTTTTGTGATTTCATCTCACAGAGTTACACGATTCTTTTTATGGAACAGTTTGGTAGCACTGTTTTCAAAGAATCTGCAAAGGTATATTCGGGAGCTCCCTGAGTTCTATGGTGAAAAAGGAAATAACTTCAGATAAAAACGAGAGAGAAGCTTTTCGAGAAACAGTTTTGTTGAGTGTATTCATCTCATGGAGTTTAACCTCTTTGTTGATTGAGCAGTTTGGCATTACTGTTTTTGTGCTATCTGAAAATAGATATTTAGGAACACATTGAAGTCTACAGTGAAAAAGGAAATATACTCAGATTTAAGCTAGAAATGCAGCTTTCAGAGAAACTGCTTTGTGATGAGTGAACTCATCTCACAGAGTTACACCTTTCTTTTCATGAAGCAGTTTGTTAGCACTGTTTTTGTGGAATCTTCAGAGGGATATTTTGGAGCACGTAGAGGCCTAAGGTGAAAAAAGAAAATTCTTCAGGTAAATACTGGAGAGAAGTTTTCTGAGAAAATCTTTGTGATGTGTGCATTCATCTCACAGAGCTAAACATTTTTGTTGAGGGAGCACTTTGGTATTACTGTTCTTGTGGTGTTTGAGAAGGGATATTAGGAAGCACCTTGAAGCCTATGGTGGAAAAGTAAATATCCTCTGATAAAAACTAGAAAAAATGCTTCGAAGAAACTGCTTTGTGATGGATCAATTTATCTCACAGACTTACATCATTCTTTTCTTTTTTTAATTATTATTATACTTTAAGTTCTATGGTACATGTGCATAATGTGCAGGCTTGTTATATATATATACTTTTGCCATGTTGGTGTGCTGCACCCATCAACTCGTCGGCACCCATCAACTCGTCATTTACATCAGGTAAAACTCCCAATGCAATCCCTCCCCCATACCAACTCCCCATGGTAGGCCCCAGTGTGTGATGTTCCCATTCCCATGTCCAAGTGATCTCATTGTTCAGTTCCCACCTATGAGTGAGAACATGTGGTGTTTGGTTTTCTGTTCTTGTGATAGTTTGCTGAGAATGATGGTTTCCAGCTGCATCCATGTCCCTACAAAGGACACAAACTCATCCTTTTTTATGGCTGCATAGTATTCCATGGTGTATATGTGTCACATTTTCTTAATCCAGTCTGTCACTGATGGACATTTGGGTTGATTCCAAGTCTTTACTATTGTGAATAGTGCCACAATGAACATACGTGTGCATGTGTCTTTATAGCAGCATGATTTATAATCCTTTGGATATATACCCAGTAATGGGATGGCTGGGTCATATGGTACTTCTAGTTCTAGATCCTTGAGGAATCGCCATACTGTTTTCCATAATGATTGAACTAGCTTATAATCCCACCAACAGTGTAAAATTGTTCCTATTTCCCCACATCCTTGCAACACTTGTTCTTTCCTGACTTTTGAATGATTGCCATGCTAACTGGTGTGAGATGGTATCTCATTGTGGTTTTGATTTGCATTTCACTGATGGCAAGTGATGATGAGCATTTTTTCATATGTCTGTTGGCTATATGAATGTCTTCTATTGAGGAATGTCTGTTCATGTCATTTGCCCACTTTTTGAAGGGGTTGTTTTTTTTTTCTTGTAAATTTGTTTGAGTTCTTTGTATATTCTGGATATTAGCCCTTTGTCTGATGAGTAGATTGCAAAAAATTTCTCCCATTCTGTAGGTTGCCTGTTCACTCTGATGGTAGTTTTTTTTTGCTGTGCAGAAGCTCTTTAGTATAATTAGATCCTATTTGTCAATTTTGGATTTTGTTGCCATTGCTTTTGGTCTTTATACATGAGGTCCTTGCCAATGCCTATGTCCTGAATGGTATTACCTAGGTTTTCTTCTAGGGTTCTTATTGTATTAGGTCTAACATTTAAGTCTCCAATCCATCTTGAATTAATTTTCGTATAAGGAGTAAGGAAAGGATCCAGTTTCAGCTTTCTACTTATGGCTAGTCAATTTTCCCAGCACCATTTATTAAATAGGGAATCCTTTCCCCATTTCTTTTTTCTCTCAGGTTTGTGAAAGATCAGATGGCTGTAGATGTGTGGTATTATTTCTGAGGACTCTGTTCTGTTCCATTGGTCTATATCTCTGTTTTGGTACCAGTACCATGCTGTTTTGGTTACAGTAGCCTTGTAGTATAGTTTGAAGTCAGGTAGCGTGATACCTCCAGTTTTGTTCTTTTGACTTAGGATTGTCTTGGCAATGCGGGCTCTTTATTGGTTCCATATGAAATTTAAAGCAGTTTTTTCCAATTCTGTGAAGAAACTCATTGGTAGCTTGATGGGAATGGCATTGAATCTATAAATTACCTTAGGTAGTATGGCCATTTTCATGATACTGATTCTTCCTATCCATGAGCATGATATGTTCTTCCATTTCTTTGTGTCCTCTTTTATTTCACTGAGCAGTGGTTTGTAGTTCTCCTTGAAGAGGTCCTTTACATCCCTTGTAAGTTGGATTCCTAGGTATTTTATTCTCTTTGAAGCAATTGTGAATGGAAGTTCATTCATGATTTGGCTCTCTGTTTTTCTACTACTGGTGTATAAGAATGCTTGTTATTTTTGCACATTAATTTTGTTTCCTGAGACTTTGCTGAAGTTGCTAATCAGCTTAAGGAGATCTTGGGCTGAGACAATAGGTTTTTCTAAATATACAATGATGTCATCTGCAAACACGAACAATTTGACTTCTTCTTTTCCTAACTGAATCCCCTTGATTTCTTTCTCTTGCCTGATTGCCCTAGCCAGAACTTCCAACACTATGTTGAATAGGAGTGGTGAGAGAGGGCATCCCTGTCTTGTGCCAGTTTTCAAAGGGAAATTTTCCAGTTTGTGCTCATTCAGTATGATATTGGCTGTGGGTTTGTCATAAATAGATCTTATTATTTTGAGGTACGTTCCATCAATACCGAATTTATTGAGCATTTTTAGCATGAAGGGCTGTTGAATTTTGCCAAAGGCCTTTTGTGCATCTATTGAGATAATGATGTGGTTTTTGTCTTTGTTTCTGTTTATATGCTAGAGTACGTTTATTGATTTGCGTATGTTGAACCAGCCTTGCATCCCAGGGATGAAGCCCAATTCATCATGGTGGATAAGCTTTTTGATGTGCTGCTGGGTCTGGTTTGCCAGTATTTTATTGAGAATTTTTGCATCGATATTCATCAGGGATATTGGTCTAGTATTCTCTTTTTTTGTTGTGTCTCTGCCAGGTTTGGTATCAGGATGATGTTGGCATCAACAAATAAGTTAGGAAGGATTCCCTCTTTTTCTACTTATTGAAATAGTTTCAGAAGGAATGGTACCAGCTCCTCCTTGTACCTCTGGTAGAATTCAGTTGTGAATCCATCTGGTCCTGGACTTTTTTTCGTTGGTAGGCTATTAATTATTGCCTGAATTTCAGAGCCTGCTATTGATCTATTCAGGAATTCAGCTTCTTCCTGGTTTAGTCTTGGGAGAGTGTAAGTGTCCGGGAAATTATCCATTTCTTCTAGATTTTCTAGTTTATTTGCATAGAGGTGTTTATAGTATTCTCTGATGGTAGCTTGTATTTCTGTGGGGTCAGTGGTGATATCCCCTATATCATTTTTTATTGCGTCTATTTGATTCTTCTCTCTTTTCTTCTTTATTAGTCTTGCTATCGGTCTATCAATTTTCTTGATCTTTTCAAAAAACCAACTCCTGGATTCATTGATTTTTTGGAGGGTTTTTTGTGTCTCTATCTCCTTCAGTTCTGCTCTGATCTTAGTTATTTCTTGCCTTCTGCTAGCTTTCGAATGTGTTTGCTCTTGCTTCTCTAGTTCTTTTAATTGTGGTGTTAGAGTGTCAATTTTAGATCTTTCCAGTTTTCTCTTGTGGGCATTTAGTGCTATAAATTTCCCTCTACACACTACTTTAATTGTGTTCCAGAGATTCTGGTATGTTGTATCTTTGTTCTCATTGATTTCAAAGAACATCTTTATTTCTGCCTTCAGTTTGTTATGTACCCAGTAATCATTCAGGAGCAGGTTATTCAGTTTCCATGTAGTTGAGTGATTTTGATTGAGTTTCTTAGTCCTGAGTTCTAGTTTGATTGCACTGTCGTCTGAGAAACAGTTTGTTATAATTTCTGTTCTTGTACATTTGCTGAGGAGTGCTTTACTTCCAATTATGTGGTCAATTTTGGAGTAAGTGCGATGTGGTGCTGAGAAGAATGTATATTCTGTTGATTTGGGGTGTAGAGTTCTGTAGATGTCCATTAGGTCTCCTTGCTGCAGATATGAGTTCAATTCCTGGATATCCTTGTTAACTTTCTGTCTCGTTGATCTGTCTAATGTTGACAGTGGGGGGTTGAAGTCTCCCATTATTATTGTATGGGAGTCTAAGTCTCTTTGTAAGTCTCTAAGGACTTGCTTTATGAATCTGGGTGCTCCCGTGTTGGGTGCATATATAGTTAGGATAGTTAGTTCTTCCTGTTGAATTGATCTCTTTACCATTATGTAATGGCCTTCTTTGTCTCTTTTGATCTTTGATGGTTTAAAGTCTGTTTTATCAGAGACTAGTATTGCAACCCCTGCTTTTTATTGTTCTCCATTTGCTTTGTAGATCTTCCTTCATCTCTTTATTTTGAGCCTATATATGTCTCTGCGTGTGAGATGGGTCTCCTGAATACAGCAGACTGATGGGTCTTGACTCTTTATCCAGTTTGCCAGTCTGTGTCTTTTAATTGGAGCATTTAGTCCATTTACATTTAAGGTTAATATTGTTATGTGTGAACTTGATCCTGCCATTATGATATTAACTGGTTATTTTGCTCGTTAGTTGATGCAGTTTCTTCCTAGCCTCGATGGCCTTTACATTTTGGCGTGTTTTTGCAATGGTTGGTACTGGTTGTTCCTTTCCATGTTTAGTGCTTCCTTCAGAATCTTTTGTAAGGCAGGCCTAGTGGTGACAAAATCTCTAAGCATTTGTTTATCTGTAAAGGATTTTATTTCTCCTTCCCTGATGAAACTTAGTTTGGCTGGATATGAAATTCTGTTGGCCCTCACTCTCTTTTGGCTTGTAGATTTTCTGCTGAGAGATCCAGTGTTAGTCTGATGAGCTTCCCTTTGTGGGTAACCTGACCTTTCTCTCTGGCTGCCCTTAAGATTTTTTCCTTCATTTCAACTATGGTGAATCTGGCAATTATGTGTCTTGGAGTTGCTCTTCTCGAGGAATATCTTTGTGGCGTTCTCTGTATTTCCTGAATTTGAATTTTGGCCTGCCCTACTAGGTTGGGGAAGTTCTCCTGGATAGTATCCTGAAGGGTGTTTTCCAGCTTTGTTCAATTTTCCCCCTCACTTTCAGGCACCCCAATCAGACGTAGATTTGGTCTTTTTACATAATCCCATACTTCTTGCAGGCTTTGTTCATTTATTTTTCTTCTTTTTTCTTTTGATTTCTCTTCTTGCTTCATTTCATTCATTTGATCCTCAATCGCTGATACTCTTTCTTCCAGTTGATCGAGTTGTTTACTGAAGCTTGTGCATTTGTCCTGTATTTCTCGTGCCATGGTTTTCATCTCTTTCAGTTCGTTTATGGCCTTCTCTGCATTAATTATTTTGGTTATCAATTCTTCCACTCTTTTTTCAAGCTTTTTAGTTTCTTTACGCTGGGTATGTAATTGCTCTTTTAGCTCTGAGAAGTTTGATGGACTGGAGCCTTCTTCTCTCATCTCGTCAAAGTCATTCTTCACCCAGCTTTGATCTGTTGCTGGTGATGAGCTGTTTTCCTCAGTTGACAATGCAGAAATCACCTGTTTTCTGTGTCGCTCGCACTGGGAGCTGGTGACTGGAGCTGTTCCTATTCGGCCATCTTGCTCCTGCTATCAATGTTATCATGAAAACTGCAAATGGGTATTTGGGAGGGCATTGTTGCCTATGGCGAATCACTAAATATCCTCAGGTAGAAACGAGAAAGAAGTTTTCTCAGAAACTGCTTTGTGATGTGTGAATTCATCTCACAGAGTTACACGATTCTTTTCATGGATCAGTTTAGTAGCACTGTTTTTGGGGAATCCGAGAAGGTATACTTTGGATCGCTTTGAAGCCTATGGTGACAAAGGAACTATAGTCAGATAAAGACTAGAAAGACATTTTCTGAGAAACTACTTTCTGATGCATGAATTCATCTCACAGAGTTACACTGTTCTTTTCCCCGAGCAGTTTGCTAACACTGTTTTCATGGAATCTGCAGAGGTATATTTGGGATGTCATTGAAGCTTATGGTGACAAAAGGAAATACCCTCATGTAAGTACTGGAAAGAAGCTTTCTGAGAAACCACTTTGTGATGTGTGAATTCATCTCACAGGGTTACACTGTTCTTTACATTGAGCAGTTTGCTAACACTGAATTCGTGGAATCTGCAATGGGATATTCGGAGTGTATTGAAGGTTATGGTGACAAAGACATATCCACAGACAAAAACTAGAAAGTATCTTTCTGAGAAACTGCATTGTGATTTGTGAATTCATCTCACAGAGTTACACAATTCCTTTCATGGAGCAGTTTTGTAGCTCTGTTTTGGGGGAATCTGAGAAGGGATATTTTGAATCGCATTGAAGCCTATGGTGACAAAGGAAATATCCTCAGATAAAAGCAAGAAAGAATTTTTCTGAGAAACTGCTTGGTGGTGCGTGAATTAATCTCACAGAGTACACCATCCTTTTCATTCAGCAGTTTGCTAACACTGTTTTCATGCAAACTGCAAAGTGATATTTGGGAGTGCAAGAAGGCCTATTGTGAAAACGGAAATATCCTCAGATAAAAACTAGAAGGAATCGTTCTGATAAACTGCTTAGTGATGTGTGAATTCATATCACAACGTTACACCATTCTTTTCATTGAGCAGTTTGCTAACATTCTTTTCATGGAATCTGCAAAGGGAGCATTGAAGTTTAAGGTAACAAAAGAAATATCCTCATATGAAAACTAAAAAGAAGCTTTCTGAGAAACCACTTTAAGATGTGGTCATTCAAATCACAGAGTTAAATGATTCTTTTCATGGATCAGTTTGGTAGCTCTGTTTTGGGGAATCTGAGAAGGGATATTTCAGATTGCTTTGAGGCCTATGGTCACAAAGGAAATATCCTCAGATAAAAACTAGAAGGAAGCTTTCTGAGAAACTTCTTTGTGATATGTGAATTCATCTCACGGAGTTACACCTTGTTTTTCATGGAACAGTTTCCTAACACTGTTCACATGGAATTGGCAAAGGGATATTTGGGAGTGCATGGAGGCCTATAGTGAAAAATTAAATATTTTCTGATAAAAACGAGAAAGAAGCTTTCTGAGAAACCGCTTTGTGACGTGATAATTCATCTCACAGTGTTACACAGTTCTTTCCTGTATCAGTTTGGTAGCACTGTTTTGGGGGATTCTGAGAAAGGATATTTTGGATTGGTTTGAAGCATATGGTGACAAAAACAAGAAACTTTCTGAGAAAGTTCTTTGTGATGTGTGAATTCTTCTCCAAGAGTTACACTTTTCATTTCATGGAGAAGTTTGCTAACACTGTTTTCCTGGAAGCAGCAAAGTGATATATAGGAGCACATGGTAGCTTACGGGCACAAAGGAAATATGCTCATATAAAAACTAGAAAGAAGCTTTAGGGGAAACTGCTTTGTGGGGTGTGAATTCATCTCACAGAGCAACACTGTTCTTTGCATTGAGCTGTTTGCTAACACTGTTTTTGTGGAATCTGCAATGGGATATTTCAGAGTGCATTGAAGCTTATGGTGACATAAGAAATATCCTCAGGCAAAAAGTAGAAAGAAGCTTTCTGAGAAACTGCTTTGTGATTTGTGAATTCATCTCACAGAGTTACACCTTTATTTTCTTGGAGTACTTTACTAACACTGATTTTGTGGAAACTGTAAAGGGATATTTGGGAGCACCTCGAGGCCTATGGTGAAATAGGAAATATTCTCAGATTAAAAACTAAAAAGAAGCTCTCTGAGAAACTGCTTTGTGATGTGTGAATTCATCTCACAGACTTACAGGATTCTTTGCCTGGACCAGTTTGGTAGCACTGTTTTGGGGGAATCTGAGAAGGGATATTTTGGATCTCATCGAAGTCTATGGTGACAAAGGAGTTATCCTCAGATAAAAACTAGAAAGAAGCTTTCTGAGAAAGTTCTTTGTGATGTTTGTATTCGTGTCACAGATTTACACCTTTATATTCATAGAGCCGTTTGCTATCAGTGTTTTCTTTGAATTTGCAAAGGGATATTTGGGAGTGCATTGAGACCTATAGTGAAAAAGGAAATATCCTCAGATAAAAAATAGAAAGAAGACATCTGAGAAACTGCTTTCTGATGTGTGAATTCATCTTAGAGGGTTACATCATTCTTTTCATTGAGCAGTTTGCTAACACTGCTTCTGTGCAATCTGCAAAGGGATATTTGGGAGCTCATTGAGGCCTATGGTGACAAAGGAAATATCATCACACAAAAACCAAAAAGAAGCTTTCTGAGATGCTGCTTTGTGATTTGTGAATTCATCTCACAGATGTACATGTTTATTTTAATGGAGCAGTTTGCTAACAGTATTTTCGTGTAATCTGCAAAGGCATATTCACGAGCACATTGAGGCCTATAGTTTAAAAGGAAATATCATCATACAGAAACCAGAAAGAAGTTTTCTGATAAACTACTTTGATTTTTGAATTCATCTCACAGAGTTACATGATTCTTTTCATGGAACAGTTTCATAGCACTGTTTCTGGGGAAACTGAGAAGGGATATTTTGGATCACATTGAAGCCTAAGGTGACAACGGAAATATCCTCAGATAAAAACTAGAAAGAAACTTTCTGAGAAACCTTTTTATGAGGTGTGTACTCATCTCACAGAGTAACACCTTTCTTTTCTTTTCTTGGAGCAGTTTACTAACACTGTTTTCGTAAAATATTCGAAGGGTTATTTGGGAGTGAGTAGAAGTCTATGGTGAAAAAGGAAATATCCTCAGATAAAAGCTAGAAAGAAGCTTTCTGAGAAATTGCTTTGTGACATGTGAATTTGTCTCACAGAGTTACACCAATCTTTTCACAGAGCAGATTGGTAGCACTCTTTTTAGGGAATCTGGGAAGGGATATTTTTAATTGCATTGAGGCCTGTGATGACAAAGGAAATATCCTAAGATAAAAACTGGAAGGAAGCTTTCTGAGAAAGTTCTTTGTGATGTGTGAATTCATCTCACAGAGTTTACCCTTTTATTCATGGAGCAGTTTGCTAACACTGTTTTCATGGAATCTGCAATTGGATATTTGGGAGTGCATTGAGGCCTATGGTAAAAAAGGAAATATCATCAGATAAAAACTAGAAGGAAGCTTTCTGAGAAACTGTTTTGTGATGTGCGAATTCATCTCACAGATTTACACCTTTATTTTCATGGAGGAGATTCGTAACACTATTTTTGCAGAATCTGCATAGGGATATTCACGTGTGCCCTGAGGAATATGGTGAAAATCTAAACATCCACAGATAAAAACCAAAAAGCAGCTTTCTGAGAAAATGCTTTGTGATGTGTGAATTCATCTCACAGAGTTACACTGTTCTTTTCATTGAGCAGTTTGGTAACACTGTTTTCTTGGAATCTTCAATGGGATATTTTGGAGCACATTGAACCTTATGGTGACAAAGGAAATATCCTCAGACAAAAATTGGAAAGAAGCTTTCTGTGAAACTACTTTGTGATGTGTGAATTCATCTCTCTCATTTACACTGTTGTTTTCATTGAGCAGTTTCCTAACACTGTTTTCTTGGAATCCACAAAGGGATTTTTCAGAGAGCACTGAAGTTGATCGTTACAAAGGAAATAACCTCATATAAAAACTGGAAAGAATACGTCTTAGAAACCACTTTGTGATGTGTTAATTCATCTCGCAAAGTTACACCATTCTTTTCATGTAGCAGTTTGGTAATGCTCTTTTTGGGGAAGCAGAGAAGGGATAGTTTGGATCTCATCGAAGTCTATGGTGATAAAGGAAAAATCCTCAGATAAAAAGTAGAGAGAAGATTTCTGAGAAACTTCTTGGTGATGTGTGAATTCATCACGCAGAGTTACACCTTTCTTTTCATGGAGCAGTTTGCTAATGCTGTTATTATCTAATCTGCAAAGGGTTATTTCAGAGCAAATTGTGGACTACAGTGAGAAAGGAAATATCCTCAGAAAAAACTAGAAAGAAGCTTTCTGAGAAACTGCTATGTGATGTGTGAATTCATCTCACAGAGTTACACTGTTCTTTTCATTGAGGAGTTTGCTAACAGTATTTTCCTGGAATCTGCAATGGTATATTTGGGAACGCATTGGAGCTTATGGTGATGAAGGAAATAGCCTCATATAAAAACTAGAAGAAATATTTCTGAGAAGCCAATTTGTGATGGGTTTATTGATCCCACGGAGTAACACGATTCTTTTCATGGATCAGTTTGGTAGCACTGTTTTTGGGGAACCTAAGGAGGGATATTTTCAATCAATTTGAAGCCTATAGTGACAAAGGAAATATCCTCAGATCAAAATTAGAAAGAAGCTTTGTGAGAAACTTCATCATGATGTGTGAATTCATCTCACAGAGTTACACATTTCCTTTCATGGAGCACTTTGCTAAAACTGCTTTCATGGAATCTGTAAATTGATATTTGGGAGCATATTATGGCCTATGGTGAAAAAGTATATATCCTCACTTAAAAACAAGAATGAAGCTTTCTGAGAAGCTGCTTTGTGATGTGTGAATTCATCTCAGAGATTTACATCTTTCTTTTCATGGAGCAGTTTGCTAACACTACTTTTGTGGAATCTGCAAAGGTGTTCATGAGTGCATTGGGGCCTATTATGAAAAAGGAAATATCCTCATATAAAAACCAGAAAGAAGCTTTCTGAGAAACTGCTTTGTGATATGTGAATTCACCTCACAGTGTTACACTGTTCTTTTCATTATGTATTTTGCTAACGCTGTTTTCTTGGAATTTGGAATGGGATATTTCGGAGCACATTGAGGCTGCTGGTGACAAAGGAAATATCATCAGACAAAAACTAGAGAGAAGATTACTGAGAAACTGCTTTGTAGTTTGTAAATTCATCTCACAGACATACACCTTTTTTTTCATGGAGCAGTTTGCTAACACTGTTTTCATGGAATCTGCAAAGGGAACTCTGCAAAGGGTGACAAAGGAAATATTCTCAGTTAAAAGTTAGATAGAAGCCTTCTGAGAAAGATCTTTGTGATGTTTGAATACATCTCACAGAGTTACACCATTCTTTTCATGGTGCAGTTTGCTAACAGTTTTTCCCTGGAATCTGCAAAGGGATATTTGGGACTGCATTCAGGCCTGCAGTGAAAAAGGAAATATCCTCAAATAAAAAGCAAAAAGAAGCTCTTGGAGAAACTGCTTTGTGATGTGTGAATTTGTCTCACAGGGTTACACTGTTCTTCTTAATGAGCAGTTTGCTAACACTGTTTTGTGGAATCTGCAATGGGATATTTCGCAGCACATTGAAGCTCATGGTGACAAAGGAAATATCCTGAGACAGAAACTAGTAAGAAGCTTCCTGAGAAATCGCTTTGTGATTTGTGAATTCATCTCACAGAGTTATGCGTTTCTTTTCATGTACCAGTTGGTTGCACTGTTTTTTGGGAATCTGAGAAGGGATATTTTGGATCGCATTGAAGCCTTTGATGACAAAGGAAAAACTCATGTAAAAACTAGAAGGAAGCTTTCTGAGAAACTGCTTTGTGATATGTGGTTTCCTCTCACAGATTTACACCTTTCTTTTCATGGAGAAGTTTGCTAAAACTGTTATCGTGGAATCTGCAAAGGGATATTCCGGAGCACCTTGAGGCCTGTAGTGAAAAAGTAAATATCCTTAGATAAAAACTAGAAAGAAGATTTCTGAGAAACAGCTTTGGGATGTGTGAATTCATCTTACAGTGCTACACTGTTCTTTTCATTGAGCAGTTTGATAACACTGTTTTCAAGGAATCTGTAATAGGATATTTGGGAGTGCATTGAAGCTTATAGTGGCAAAGAAAATATCCTCAGATAAAAATCAGAAAGAAGTTTTCTGTGAAACTTCTTTGCAATGTGTGAATTCATCTCACAGGATTACACTTTTCTTTTCTTACAGCAGTTTGCTAACACTATTTTTCTGGAATCTGCAAAGGGATATTCGTGAGCACATTGAGGCAAAAAGTGAAAAAGGAAGTATACTCAGACAAAACTAAAAAGAAGCTTAAGGAGAAACTTCTTTGTGATTTGTGAGTTCATCTTTGAGTTACACGATTCTTTTCATGCAGAATTTTGGTAGGACTGCTTTTGGGGAATCTGAGAAGGAATAATTTGGATCGCATTGAAACCTATGGTGACAAAGGAAATATCCTCAGATAAAATATTGGAAGAATCA
The DNA here is from genome assembly GCF_047675955.1 of Chlorocebus sabaeus. NCBI lineage: Eukaryota > Metazoa > Chordata > Mammalia > Primates > Cercopithecidae > Chlorocebus > Chlorocebus sabaeus. The sequence goes on along the minus strand of NC_132933.1, from coordinate 94,559,366 downwards.
TTCAGAGAAACTTCTTCATGATGTGTTAATTCACCTCACAGAGTTACACAGTTCTTTTCATTGAGAAGTTTGCTAACACTTTTTTTCATGGGATATTCCAGAGGGCATTGAAGAATACAATGAAAAAAGAAATATCCTCAGATAAAAACTAGAAGGAAACTTTCTGAGAAACAGCTTTGTGATGTGTGATTCATCTCACAGAGTTACACCATTCTCTTCATGGAGCAGTATGCTAGCCCCGTTTTTGGGGATTCTGAGAAGGGATATTTTGGATCGCATTGAAGCCTATAGTTACCAAGAAACTATCCCCTGATAAAAGCTAGAAAGAAGCTTTCTGAGAAACCTCTTTGTGATGTGTGAATTCATCTCAAGCAGTTACAGGATTCTTTTCTTGGAACAGTTTGCTAATACTGTTTTTGTGAAATCTGCAATAGGATATTTGGGCACACTTTGAAGCCTATGGTGAAAATGGAAATATCCTCAGACAAAAACCAAAAAGAAGCTTTCTGAGAAACTGCTTTGTGAAGTGTGAATTCTTCTCACAGATTTACACCTTTATTTTCACAGAGCGGTTTGCTTGCACTGTTATCGTGGAATCTCTAAAGGGATATTTGGGAGTTCTTTGAGGCCAATGGTGACAAAGGATATATCCTCAGACAAAAATAGAAAGAAGTTTTCTGAGAAACTGCTTCATGATGTGTGAATTGATCTCACAGAGTTACAGTGTTCTTTTCATAGAGCAGTTTGCTAACACTGGTTTCTTGGAATCCGCAGTGGGATATTTCAGAGCACATTGAAGCTTATGGTGACAAAGGAAATATCCTCATATAAAAACCAGAAAGAAACTTTATCAGAAACTGCTTTGTGATGTGTTAATTCCACTCACAGAGTTACATGATACTTTTCATGGATCAGTTTGGTAGCACTGTTTTCGTGGAATCTGCAATAGGATATTTGGAGGTTCATTGATGTCTATCGTGACAAAGGAAATGTCCTCAGATAGAAGCTAGAAAGAAACTTTCTGAGAAATTTCTCTGTGATGTGTGAGTTAATCTCACAGAGTTACACCTTTCTTTTCATGCAGGAGTTTGCTAACACTGCCTTCCTGGAGTCTACAAAGGGATATTAGGGAGCGCATTGTGTACTATGGTGAAAAAGGAAATATCCTCAGATATTACATAGAAAGAAGCTTTTTGAGAAAGTACTTTGTGATGTGTTAATTAATCTCACAGAATTACGATGTTCTTTTCATTGAGCAGTATGCTAAAATTGTTTTCTTGGAATCTGCAATGGGAAATTTCGGAGCACATTGAAGCTTAGGGTGACAAAGGAAATATCCTCAGACAGAAACTAGAAAGAAGCTTTCTGAGAAACTGATATGTGATTTGTGAATTCATCTCACTGCCTTACATGAGTCTTTTCATTGAGCAGTTTGGTAGCACTGTATTTGGGGAATCTGAGAAGGGATATTTTGGATCACATAGAAGCCTATGGTGTCAAAGGAAATATCCTCAGATTAAAAACTAGATAGAAGCTTTCTGAGAAAGTGCTTTGTGATGTGTGAGTTCATCTCACTGAGTTCCACCTTTCCTTTCATGGAGCAGTTTGCTAACACTGTTTTCGTGGACTCTGCAAAGGGATATTTTAGAGTGCATGGAAGCTGATGGTGGAAAAGGAAACATCCTGAGATAAAAACTAGAAAGAAGCTTTCTGGGAAATTTCTTTGTGATGGGTGAATTCATCACACAGAGTTACACTTTTGTTTTCTTTGAGGACCGGGGTAGCACTGTTTTTGTGGAGTCTGCAAAGTTGTATTCGGGAGCTCCTAGACACTTAGGGGTAAAAAGTAAATACCTACAGGTAAAAACCGGAGAGAGGCTTGAGAAATGGTTTTGTGATGTGTGTATTCATCTCATAGAGTTTAACCATTTATTTTGATGGAGCAATTCAGCATCACTCTTTTTGTGGTACCTGAGAGGAGTTATTTGAGAACACATTGACGTCTATGGTGAAAAAGGAAATATCCTCAGATTTAAACTAGAAAGAAGCTTTCTGAGAAACTTCTTTGTAATGTGTGAATTCATCTTACAGAGTTACACTATTCTTTTAATTGATCAGTTTGCTAACACTGTTTTCATGGAATCTGCAAAGGTATACATTGGAGCGCATTGGGACCTATGGTGAAAAAGAAAATATTCTCAGATAAAAGGTAGAAAGAATCTTTCTGAGAAACTACCTTGTGATGTGTGAATTCATCTCACAGTATTATCCTGTAGTTTTCATTGAGCCGTTTACTAACACCGTTTTCTTGGAATCTGCAATGGGATATATTGGAGAGCATCGAAGCTTATGTTGACATAGGAAATATCTTCATATAAAAACTAGAAATAATCTTTCTGAGACACTACTTTGTGATGTGTTAATTCATCTCACAGAGTTACACGATACTTTTCATGGATCAGTTTAGTAGCAGTGTTTTTGGGGAATCTGAGAAGGGATATTTTGAATTACATTGAAGCCTATGGTGACAAAGGAAATATCCTCAGATAAAAACTAGAAAGAGTCTTTCTGAGAAAGTTCTCTATGATGTGTGAATTCATCTCAGAAAATTACACCTTTCTTTTCTGGAGCAGTTAACACTGTTTTCATATAATCTGCAATGGGATATTCTGGAGCGCATTGAGGCGTATAGTGAAAAAGTAAACATCCTCATGTAAAAACTAGAAGGAAGCTTTCTGAGAAACAGCTTTGTGATGTGTGAATTCACCTTACAGAGTTACAACATTCTTTTCATTGAGCAGTTTGATAACACTGATTTCATGGTATCTGCAATAGGGTAATTGGGAGGGCATTGAAGTCTATGGTGACAAATGAAATATGCTCAGATAAAAACGAAAAATAAGCTTTCTGTGAAACTTCTTGGTGATGTGTGAATTCATCTCACAGAGCAACACCATTCTTTTCATTGAGAAGTTTGCTAACACATTTTTCATTTAATCTGAAATTGGATACTCGGGAGTGCATTGAGGAATATGGTGACAAAGTAAGTATCCTCAGACAAAAATTGAAAGAAGCTTTCTGAGAAACTGCTTTGTGATGTGTGAATTCATCTCACAGAGTTGCACTGTTCTTTGCATTGAGCATTTTACTTACACTGTTTTCCTGGAATCTGATATCTGATATTTGTGAGTGCTTTCAAGCTTATAGTGATAAAGTAAATATCCTTATATAAAAACTAGAAAGAAGCTTTCTGAGAAACTGCTTTCAGATGTGTTAATTCATCTCACAAAGTTACATGATTGCTTTCATGGAGCAGTTTGGTAGCACTGTTTTCGGTGCATCTGAGATGTAATATTTTGGATTGCATTGAAACCTATGGTGGCAAAGGAAATATCCTCAGATAAAAACTAGAAATAAGCATTCTGAGAAAGTTCTTTGTGATGTGTGAATTCATCTCAGAGTTACACCTTACTTTTCATGGAGCACTTTGTAAACACTGTTTTTGAGGAGTCTGCAAAGGGATATTTTGGAGTGCTTTGAGACCTATGGTGAAAATGGAAATATCCTCAGATAAAAACTAGAAAAAAGCTTTAGAGAAACTGCTTTGTGATGGATGAATTCATCTCGCAGAATTACACCTTTCTTTTCATTGACCAGTTTGGTAGCACTCTTATGGTGGAATCTGCAAAGGGCTTTTCTGGAGCTCATAGTGGCCTATGGTGAAAAAGTAAATATCTTCAGATAAAAACTGGAGAGAAGGTTTTTGTGAAACTGTTTTGTGAGGTGTGTATTCACCTCATAGAGATAAACCATTTTGTTGATTGATCAGTTTTTCATCATTGTTTTTGTGGTGTCTGGGAAGCGATATTTGGGAGCACATTGAGGCTTATGGTGGAAAAGTAATTATGCAGAGATAAAAACTAGAAAGGAAATTTCTGAGATATTTCTTTGTAATGGGTGAATTCATCTCCCAGAAGTAACTGATTCTTTTAATTGAGCAGTTTGGTAACCCTGTATTTGTGGTATATACAAAGGTGTATTCTGGGCACAGAGAAGGCTATGGTGAAAAAGGAAATACCCTCAGATAAAAATAGAATGAAGTTTTCTGAGAGACTCTTTTGTGATTGTCGAATTCATCTCACAGAGTTAAAGCTTTCTTTTCATTGAGCAGTTTGTTAACACTCTTTTTGTGGAATATGCAAGGGATATTAGGGAGCAGATAGAGGCCAATGTTGAAAAAGGAAATATCTACAGGAGAAAACGTTTCTAACAATTCCTTTGTGATGTGTGCATTAATCTCATAGAGGTAAAGCTTTCTGTTGAGAGAGCAGTTTGGCATCACTGTTTTTGTGGTGTCTGAGAAGGGATATTTGGGAGTGCATGGAAGATGATGGTAGAAAAGGAAGTATCCTCAGATAAAAAACTAGAAAGAAGTTTTCTGAGAAATTTCTTCAGGATGGGTGAATTCATCACACAGAATTACACAATTGTTTTCTTTGAGCAGTTTGGTAGCACTGTTTTCATGGAATCTGCAAAGGGATATTTGGGAGCTCCAAGAGGCCTATGGTGAAAAAGGAAATAATATCAGATGAAAACTGGAAGGAAGCTCTTCGAGAAACGGTTTTGTGATGTGTGTATTCATCTCATAGAGTTTAAAATTTTTGTTGATTGAGTAGTTCATCTTCACTGTTTTTGTGGTATCTGAGAGGAGTTATTTGGGAGTACATTGATGCCTATGGTGAAAAAGTAAATATCCTCAGATTTAAACTAGAAAGAAGCTTTCTGAGAAACTGTTTTGTGGTGTGTGAATTCATCTCACAGAGTTAAACCTTTCTTTTCATTGAGCAGATTGCTAACACTGTTTTTGTAGAATCTGCAAAGGAATATTTGGGAGCGTATAGAATCCAATGGCAAAAAAAGAAATATCTTCAGGTAAAAACTGGAGAGAAGCTTTCTGAGAAACTCCTTTGTGAGGAGTGCATTCATCTCATAGAGCTAAACATTTCTGTTGAGGGAGCACTTTAACATCACTGTTTTTGTGGTGTCTGAGAAGGGATGTTTGGGAGTGCATTGAAGCCTATGGTGGAAAAGGAAATATCCTCAGATAAAAACTGGAAAGAAGCTTCCTGAGAAACTCCTTTGTGATGGTTAAATTTATCTGACAGCATCACATCATTCTTTTCATGGAGCAGTTTGTTAGCACTGTTTTTGTGGAATCTGCAGAGGATATTTGGGACTGCATAGAGGCCTAAGGTAACAAATGAAAATTCTTCAGGTAAAAACCGGAGAGAAGATTTTGGAGAAACCCCTTTGTGATGTGTGCATTCATCTAATAGATCTAAATGTTTCAGATGAGGGAGCACTTTGACATTACTGTTTTTCTGGTGTCTTACAATGTATATTTTGTAGCACATTGTATCTTATGGCGGAAAAGGAAATATCCTCATATAAAAACTAGAAAGAAGCTTTCTGTGAAACTGCTTTGTGGTGTGTTAATTCATCTCACAGAGTTACACGATTCTTTTCATAGATGAATTTGGTAGCACATTTTTCGGGAATCTGAGAAGGGATATTTTGGATCACATTGAAGCCTATGGTGACAAAGGAAATATCCTCAGATTTAAGCTATAAAGTAACTTTCTGAGAAGCTTCTTGTAATGTGTGAATTCATCTTACAGAGTTACACTGTTCTTTTAATTGAGCAGTTTGCTAACACTGTTTTCGTGGAATCTGCAAAGGGATATATTGGAGCGCATTGAGGCCTATGGTGAAAGAGGAAATATCCTCAGATAAAAAGTAGAAAGAATCTTTCTGAGAAACTGCTTTGTGATGTGTGAATTCACCTCACAGAGTTACACTGTTCTTTTCATTTACCAGTTTGCTAACACTCTTTTCTTGGATTCTGCAATGGGATATTTCTGACTATATTGAAGCTATATTGAAGCTTATATTGAGAAAGGAAATATCCTCATATAAAAACCAGAAAGAAGCATATTGAGAAACTGCTTTTTGATGTGTTAATTCATCTCACAGAGTTACATGATTCTTTTCATATATCAGTTTGGTAGCACTGTTTTTGGGGAATCCGAGAAGGGATATTTTTGATCATATTAAAGCCTATGGTGACAAAGGAAACATCCTCAGAAAAAAAACAAAAAGAAGCTGTCTGAAAACCTTCTTTGTGATGTGTGAATTCGTCTCACAGAGTTACACCTTTCTTTTCATGGAGGAGTTTCCTAATACTATTTTTTTGTGGAATCTGCACGGGGATATTTGGGAGTGCATTGAGTCCTACGAAATATCCTCAGATAAAACCTAGAAAGAAGCTTTCTGATAAAGAAGCTTTCTGTGAATTCATCTCACAGTGTTACATTGCTGTTTTCATTGAGCAGTTTCCTATCACTCTTTTTGTGGAATCTGCAAAGGGATATTTGGGAACACATTGAGATCTATGGTTAAAAAGGAAATATCCTCAGATAAAATATAGAAAGAAGCTTTCTGAGAAACTGCTTTTTGATGTGTGAATTCATCTCACAGAGTTACACTGTTCTTTTCATAGGTAAGTTTGCTAACACTGTTTTCTTGGAAACTCCAATGGGATATTTCGGAGCACACTGCAGCTTATGCTGACATAGAAAATATCCTCATATAGAAACAAGAAAGAAGCTTTCTGAGAAACCATTTTGTAATCTGTCACTTCATCTCAGAGAGTTACATGATTCTTTTCATGAATAAGATTGGTAGCACTGTTTTTGAGGAATCTGAGAACGGATATTTTTGATCGCATTGAAGACTATGGTGACAAAGAAATATCCTCAGATAAAAGCTAGAAGGAAGTTTTATGAGAGAGTTCCTTGTGATGTTTGAATTCATCTCACAGATTTACAAGTTTCTATTCATGGAAGAGTTTCCTAACACTGTTTTCGAGGAATCTGCAAAGGGATATTTGGGAGTGCATTGAGGCCTACAGTGAAAAAGGAAATATCCTCGGATAACAACTAGAAAGAATCATTCTGAGAAACTACTTTGTGATATGTGAATTCATCTCATAGAGTTACAATGTTCTTTTCTTGGAACAGTATGTTAACACTGTTTACATGGAATCTGCAATAGGATATTTGGGAGCACATTGAAGCCTATGGTGACAAAGGAAATATCCTCAGATAACAACTAGAAAGAATTATTCTGAGAAACTACTTTGTGATGTGTGAATTCATCTCACCAAGTTATACATTTCTTTTCATAAATCAGTTTGCTAACGTTTTCGTGGAATCCCCATAGGGATATTTGGGAGTGCTTTGAGGCCTATAATGAAAAAGGAAATACCATCAGAAAAAAACGAGAAAGAAGCTTTTTGAGAAACTGCTTTATGATGTGTGAATTTATCTCACATAATTACACCCTTTTTTACATTGAGCACTTTGATAACACTGTTTTCATGGAATCTTCAATAAGATATTTGCTAGTGCATTGAAGCCTATGGGGAAAAAGGAAATATCCTCAGATAAAAACCAAAAAGATGCTTTCTGATCAACTGCTTTGTGATGTGTGAATTCATCTCACAGAGTCACAACTTTCTTTATATGGAACAGTTTTCTAACACTGTTTTTGTGAAATCTGCAAAGGGATATTTGTGAGTGCATTGAGGCATAGAGTGAAAAAGGAAATATTCTCAGATAAAAACGAGAAAGAAGCATTCTGAGAAACGACTTTGTGATGTGTGAATTCACCTCACAGTGTTACACAATTATTTTTATGGATCATTTGGCAACACTGTTTTTGGAGAATCTGAGAAGGAATATTTTGGAATCCATTGAAAGTAGTTTTTGATAGTTTTTGATATTTTGAACTGCATTGGAAGGAGTGTATTTCCTTTGTCACAGAGTTACACCATTCTTTTACTGGAGCAGCTTGATAACACTGTTTTTGTGGAATCTCCAATAGGATATTTGGGAGCTCATTTAAGCATATGGTGACAAAGGAAATATCCTCAGATAAAAAGCAAAAAGAAGATTTCTGAGATACTGCTTTGTGATTTCTGAATTCATCTCATGGAGTTGCACTGTTCTTTTCATTGAGCAGCTTGCTAACACTCTTTTGTTGGAATCTGCAATAGCATGTTTTGGAGCGCATTGAACTTTATGCTGACAAAGGAAATATCCTAAGACAAAAACTAGAAACAAGCTTTCTGAGAAACTGCTTTGTGGTGTGTTATTTCATCTCACACAGTTACACCTTTCTGTTCATGCAGCAGTTTGGTAGCACTGTTTTTGGGGAATCTTTGCAGGGATATTTAGGATTGCATTGAAGCTTACAGTGACAAAGGAAGTATCTGCAGATAAAAAGTAGAAAGAAATTTTCTCAGAAACTTCTTTGTGATGTGTGAATTCATCACAGAGAGTTACACCTTTCTTTCCATGGAGCAGTTTGCTAACACTCTTTTCATCGAATCTGCAAAGTGATATTTGGGAGCATATTGAGGCCTATGGTGAAAAAGGAAATATCCTCAGATAAAAACTAGAAAGACACTTTCTGAGAAACTGGTTTTTGATGTGTGAATTCACCTCACAGTGTTACACTGTTCTTTCCATGGAGTGGTTTGCTAACACCGTTTTCTTTTAACCTGCAATGGGATATTTCAGAGCACATTGAAGCTTTTGTTGACATAGGAAATGTCCTCATAGAAAAAGTAAAAAGGAAAGGGGCAGAGCAAGATGGCCGAATAGGAACAGCTCCAGTCTCCAACTCCCAGCGCGAGCTACACAGAAGACCGGTGATTTCTGCATTTTCAACTGAGGTACTGGGTTCATCTCAATAGGGAGTGCCAGACAATCGGTGCTGGTCAGGTGCTGCAGCCCGACGAGCGAGAGCTGAAGCAGGGCGAGGCATCGCCTCACCTGGGAAGCGCAAGGGGGAAGGGAATCCCTTTTCCTAGCCAGGGGAACTGAGACACACAACACCTGGAAAATCGGGTCACTCCCACCCCAATACTGCGCTTTAAGGAATTGGGCACACCAGGAGATTATATCCCACACCTGGCCAGGAGTGTCCCACGCCCACAGAGCGCCCCTCATTGCTAGCACAGCAGTCTGTGATCTACCGGCAAGGCAACAGTGAGGCTGGGGGAGGGGCGCCCACCATTGCTGAGGCTTAAGCAGGTAAACAAAGCCGCTGGGAAGCTCGAACTGGGTGGAGCTCACAGCAGCTCAAGGAAAACTGCCTGTCTCTGTAGACTCCACCTCTGGGGACAGGGCACAGTAAACAATAACAAACTCAGCAGAAACCTCTGCAGACACAAACGACTCTGTCTGACAGCTTTGAAGAGAGCAGTGGATCTCCCAACACGGAGGTTGAGATCTGAGAAGGGACAGACTGCCTGCTCAAGTGGGTCCTTGACCCCTGAGTAGCCTAACTGGGAGACATCTCCCACTAGGGGCAGTCTGACACCCCACACCTCACAGGGTGGAGTACACCACTGAGAGGAAGCTTCCAAAGCAAGAATCAGACAGGTACACTCGTTGTTTAGCAATATTCTATCTTCTGCAGCCTCTGCTGCTGATACCCAGACAAACAGGGTCTGGAGGGGACTTCAAGCAATCTCCAACAGACCTACAGCTGAGGTTCCTGACTGTTAGAAGGAAAACTATCAAACAGGAAGGACACCTGCACCAAAACCCCATCAGCACGTCACCATCATCAAAGACCAGAGGTAGATAAAACCACAAAGATGGGGAAAAAGCAGGGCAGAAAAGATGGAAATTCAAAAAATAAGAGCACATCTCCCCTGGCAAAGGAGCACAGCTCATTGCCAGCAACGGATCAAAGCTGGACGGAGAATGACTTTGACGAGATGAGAGAAGAAGGCTTCAGTCCATCAAACTTCTCAGCGTAAAGGAGGAATTACATACCCACCACAAAGAAACTAAAAATCTGGAAAAAAAGTGGAAGAATTAATGGCTAGAGTAATTAATGCAGAGAAGGTCATAAACGAAATGAAAGAGATGAAAACCATGACACGAGAAATACGTGACAAATGAACAAGCTTCAGTAACCGACTCGATCAACTGGAAGAAAGAGTATCAGCGATTGAGGATCAAATGAATGAAATGAAGCGAGAAGAGAAACCAAAAGAAAAAAGAAGAAAAAGAAATGAACAAAGCCTGCAAGAAGTATGGGATTATGTAAAAAGACCAAATCTACGTCTGATTGGGGCGCCTGAAAGTGAGGGGGAAAATGGAACCAAGTTGGAAAACACTCTTCAGGATATCATCCAGGAGAATTTCCCCAACCTAGTAGGGCAGGCCAAAATTCAAATTCAGGAAATACAGAGAATGACACAAAGACACTCCTCGAGAAGAGCAACTCCAAGACACATAATTGCCAGATTCACCAAAGTTGAAATGAAGGAAAAAATCTTAAGGGCAGCCAGAGAGAAAGGTCGGGTTACCCACAAAGGGAAGCCCATCAGACTAACAGCAGATCTCTCGGCAGAAACTCTTCAAGCCAGAAGAGAGTGGGGGCCAATAGTCAACATTCTTAAAGAAAAGAATTTTCAACCCAGAATTTCATATCCAGCCAAACTAAGTTTCATAAGTGAAGGAGAAATAAAATCCTTTACAGATAAGCAAATGCTTAGAGATTTTGTCACCACCAGGCCTGCCTTACAAGAGATCCTGAAGGAAGCACTAAACATGGAAAGGAGCAACCGGTACCAGCCATTGCAAAAACATGCCAAAATGTAAAGACCATTTAGGCTAGGAAGAAACTGCATCAACTAACAAGCAAAATAACCAGTTAATATCATAATGGCAGGATCAAGTTCACACATAACAATATTAACCTTAAATGTAAATGGACTAAATGGTCCAATTAAAAAACACAAACTGGCAAACTGGATAAACAGTCAAGACCCATCAGTCTGCTGTATTCAGGAGACCCATCTCACATGCTGAGACATATATAGGCTCAAAATAAAGGGATGGAGGAAGATTTACCAAGCAAATGGAGAACAAAAAAGAGCCGGGGTAGCAATACTAGTCTCTAATAAAACAGACTTTAAACCATCAAAGATCAAAAGAGACAAAGAAGGCCATTACATAATGGTAAAGGGATCAATTCAAAAGGAAGAGCTAACTATCCTAAATATATATGCACCCAATACAGGAGCACCCAGATTCATACAGCAAGTCCTTAGAGACTTACAAAGAGACTTAGACTCCCATACAATAATAATGGGAGACTTCAACACTCCACTGTCAACATTAGACAGATCAACGAGACAGAAAGTTAACAAGGATATCCAGGAATTGAACTCATCTCTGCAGCAAGCAGACCTAATAGACATCTATAGAACTCTCCACCCCAAATCAACAGAATATACATTCTTCTCAGCACCACATCGCACTTACTCCAAAATTGACCACATAATTGGAAGTAAAACACTCCTCAGCAAATGTACAAGAAAAGAAGTTATAACAAACTGTCTCTCAGACCACAGTGCAATCAAACTAGAACTCAGGACTAAGAAACTCAATCAAAACCGCTCAACTACATGGAAACTGAACAACCTGCTCCTGAATGACTACTGGGTACATAACGAAATGAAGGCAGAAATAAAGATGTTCTTTGAAACCAATGAGAACAAAGATACAACATACCAGAATCTCTGGGACACATTTAAAGCAGTGTGTACAGGGAAATTTATAGCACTAAATGCCCACAAGAGAAAGCAGGAAAGATCTAAAATTGACACTCTAACATCGCAGTTAAAAGAACTAGAGAAGCAAGAGCAAACACATTCGAAAGCTAGCAGAAGGCAAGAAATAACTAAGATCAGAGCAGAACTGAAGGAGATAGAGACACAAAAAACCCTCCAAAAAATCAATGAAACCAGGAGTTGGTTTTTTGAAAAGATCAGCAAAATTGATAGACCGCTAGCAAGACTAATAAAGAAGAAAAGAGAGAAGAATCAAATAGACACAATAAAAAATGATAAAGGGGATATCACCACCGACCCCACAGAAATACAAGCTACTATCAGAGAAAAATCTACAAGAAATGGATAATTTCCTGGACACTTACACTCTTCCAAGACTAATCCAGGAAGAAGTTGAATCCCTGAATACACCAATAGCAGGCTCTGAAATTGAGGCAATAATTAATAGCCTACCAACCAAAAAAAGTCCAGGATCAGATGGATTCACAGCCGAATTCTACCAGAGGTACAAGGAGGAGCTGGTACCATTCCTTCTGAAACTATTCCACACAATAGAAAAAGATGGAATCCTCCCTAACTCATTTTATGAGGCCAACATCATCCTGATACCAAAGCCTGGCAGAGACACAACAAAAACAGAGAATTTTAGACCACTATCCCTGATGAACATCGGTACAAAAATCCTCAATAAAATACTGGCAAACCGGATTCAGCAACACATCAAAAAGCTTATCCACCATGATCAAGTGGGCTTCATCCCTGGGATGCAAGGCTGGTTCAACATTCGCAAATCAATAAACATAATCCAGCATATAAACAGAACCAAAGACAAGAACCACATGATTATCTCAATAGATGCAGAAAAGGCTTTTGACAAAATTCAACAGCCCTTCATGCTAAAAACGCTCAATAAATTCGGTATTGATGGAACGTACCTCAAAATCATAAGAGCTATTTATGACAAACCCACAGCCAATATCATACTGAATGGGCAAAAACTGGAATAATTCCCTTTGAAAACTGGCACAAGTCAGGGATGCCCTCTCTCACCACTCCTATTCAACATAGTGTTGGAAGTTCTGGCTAGGGCAATCAGGCAAGAGAAAGAAATCAAGGGGATTCAGTTAGGAAAAGAAGAAATCAAATTGTCCCTGTTTGCAGATGACATGATTGTATATTTAGAAAACCCCATTGTCTCAGCCCAAAATCTCCTTAAGCTGATAAGCAACTTCAGCAACGTCTCAGGATACAAAATTAATGTGCAAAAATCACAAGCATTCTTATACACCAGTAACAGACAAAAAGAGAGCCAAATCAGGAATGAACTTCCATTCACAATTGCTTCAAAGAGAATAAAATACCTAGGAATCCAACTTACAAGGGATGTAAAGGACCTCTTCAAGGAGAACTACAAACCACTGCTCAGTGAAATAAAAGAGGACACAAAGAAATGGAAGAACATGCCATGCTCATGGATAGGAAGAATCAATATCGTGAAAATGGCCATACTGCCCAAGGTAATCTATAGATTCAATGCCATCCCCATCAAGCTACCAATGAGCTTCTTCACAGAATTGGAAAAAACTGCTTTAAAGTTCATATGGAACCAAAAAAGAGCCAGCATCTCCAAGACAATCCTATATCAAAAGAACAAAGCTGGAGGCATCACGCTACCTGACTTCAAACTATACTACAAGGCTATAGTAACCAAAACAGCATGGTACTGGTACCAAAACAGAGATATAGACCAATGGAACAGAACAGAGTCCTCAGAAATAATACCACACATCTACAGCCATCTGATCTTTGACAAACCTGAGAGAAACAAGAAATGGGGAAAGGATTCCCTATTTAATAAATGGTGCTGGGAAAATTGGCTAGCCATAAGTAGAAAGCTGAAACTGGATCCTTTCCTTACTCCTTATACAAAAATTAATTCAAGATGGATTAGAGACTTAAATGTTAGACCTAATACCATAAAAACCCTAGAGGAAAACCTAGGGAGTACCATTCAGGACATAGGCATGGGCAAAGACTTCATGTCTAAAACACCAAAAGCAACGGCAGCAAAAGCCAAAATTGACAAATGGGATCTTATTAAACTAAAGAGCTTCTGCACAGCAAAAGAAACTACCATCAGAGTGAATAGGCAACCTACAGAATGGGAGAAAATTTTTGCAATCTACTCATCTGACAAAGGGCTAATATCCAGAACCTACAAAGAACTCCAACAAATTTACAAGGAAAAAACAAACAACCCCATCAAAAAGTGGGCAAAGGATATGAACAGACATTTCTCAAAAGAAGACATTCATACAGCCAACAGACACATGAAAAAATGCTCATCATCACTGGCCATCAGAGAAATGCAAATCAAAACCACAATGAGATACCATCTCACACCAGTTAGAATGGCGATCATTCAAAAGTCAGGAAACAACAGGTGCTGGAGAGGATGTGGAGAAATAGGAACACTTTTACACTGTTGGTGGGATTGTAAACTAGTGCAACCATTATGGAAAACAGTATGGCGATTCCTCAAGGATCTAGAACTAAATGTACCATATGACCCAGCCATCCCATTACTTGGTATATACCTAAAGGATTATAAATCATGCTGCTAGAAAGACACATGCACACGTATGTTTATTGCGGCACTATTCACCATAGCAAAGACTTGGAATCAACCCAAATATCCATCAGTGACAGACTGGATTAAGAAAATGTGGCACATATACACCATGGAATACTATGCAGCCATAAAAAAGGATGAGTTTGTGTCCTTTGTAGGGACATGGATGCAGCTGGAAACCATCATTCTTAGCAAACTATCACAAGAACAGAAAACCAAACACCGCATGTTCTCACTCATAGGTGGGAACTGAACAATGAGATCACTTGGACTTGGGAAGGGGAACATCACACACCGGGGCCTATCATGGGGAGGGGTTCGGGGGGAGGGATTGCACTGGGAGTTATACCCGATGTAAATGATGAGTTGATGGGTGCTGACGAGTTGATGGCTGCAGCACACCATCATGGCACAAGTATACATATGTAACAAACCTGCACGTTATGCACATGTACCCTAGAACTCAAAATATATTAATAAAAAATAAAAAAAATTAAAAAAATAAAAAAATTCAAAAATACAAATAAAAACCACTCAAAAATACAAATTATCATTCTTCTTCATCATTGAGAAGCTTTATTTAGAAAATGTTATAAGTTAAAAAATAAAACTTATAACTAGTTTTTCACTTATTAAAAAAAAGAAAGAAAAAGTAAAAAGAAGCTTTCTGAGAAACGTCTTTGTGATGTGTTAATTCAACTCACAGGGTTACATGATTTTTTTCATGGATAAGTTTGCTAGCACTGTTTTTGGGGAATCTGACAATGGATATTATGGATCGCATTCAAGCCTATGGTGACAAAGGAAATATCCTTAGAAAAAATCTAGAAAGAAGCTCTCTGAGAAAGTTATTTGTGATGTGTGAATTCATCTCACAGAGTTACACTGTTCTTTTCACTGAGCAGTTTGCTAACGTTTTTTTTTTTGGAATCTGAAATGGGATATTCCAGAGCACATTGAAGCTTATGTTGACAAATGAAATGTCCTCATATAAAATCTAGAAAGAAGCTATCTGAGAAACCGCTTTGTGATGTGTTAATTCATCTCACAGTGTTACATGATTCTTTTCATGGATCAGCACTGTTTTTGTGCTGTCTTCGAAAGGGTATTTTGGAGCACATGAAGCCGATGGTGTAAAAGGAAATACCCTGAGATAAAAACTAGATAGAAGCTTTCTGTGAAATTTCTTTGTGATGGGTGAATTCATCACACTGAGTTACACCTTTGTTTTCTTTGAGCACATTGGTAGCACTGTTTTTGTGGAATCTGCAAAGTGATATTCAGGATCTCCTTGAGCCCTACAGAGAAAATGGAAATAACTTCAGATAAAAACTGGAGAGAAGCTTTTTGAGAAATATTTTTGTGATATTTGTATTCATCTCAGAGAATTTAGCCTTTTTGTTGTTTGAGTATTCCAGCATCCTGTTTTTGCAGTGTCTGAGAAGAGATTCATTGGAGCATATTGAAGATTATGTTTAGAAAAGGAAGTATCCTTAGATTTAAACAAGAAAGAAGCTTTCTGAGAAACTGCTTTGTGATGGGTGAATTCATCTCACTGCGTTACACCTTTCTTTTCTTTGAGCAGTGTGGTAACATTGCTTTGGGAAATCTGCAAAGGGATATTCTGGAGCACATTGAGTCCAATGGCGTAAAAGGAAATAACTTCAGATAAAAAGTGGAGAGAAGCTTTTGTGATGTGGGTATACATCTCATAGAGTTAACGTGTCTGTTGAGGGAGCACTTTGGCATCACTGTTTGTGTGGTGTCTGAAAAGGGATATTTTGGACCATCTTGAAGCCTATGGTGGGAAAGGAAATAGGCTCATATAACAACTAGAAAGAAGCTTTCTGATTAAACACTTTTTCATGTGTTAATTCATATCACAGAGTTACACGATTCTTTTCATGGACTACTTTGGTAGCAATGTTTGTGGGAAATCTGGGAAGGAATATTTTGGATCTCATTCAAGTCTATGGTGACAAAGGAAATATCCTCTGATAAAAACTAGAAAGAAGCTTTCTGAGAAAGTTCTTTGTCATGTGTGAATTCATCTCACAGAGTTATACCTCTCTTTTCATGGAGTAGTTGACTATCACTGTATTCCTGGAATGTGCAAAGGGATATTTGGGAATGCATTGAGCCTATAGTGAAAAAGGAAATATCCTCAGATAAAAACTAGAAAGAAGCTTTCTCAGAAACTGGTTTGTGATGTGTGAATTCATCTCACAGAGTTACATTTTTACTATCATTGAGCAGTTGGCTAGCACTCTTATCTTGGAATCTGCAATGGGATATTTCAGAGATCATTGAAGCTTACTGTGACAAAGGAAATATCCTCAGACAAAATCTAGAAAGAAGGTTTCTGAGAAACTGCTTTGTGATATGTGAATTCACCTCACAGAGTTACGTGATTCCTTTCAAGGAACAGTATTGTAGCACTGTTTGTGGGGAATCTGAGAAGGGATATTTTCAATCGCATTGAAGCCTATGGTGACAAAGGAAATACCCTCAGATAAAAAGCAGAAATCAGCTTCCTGAAAAGCTTCTTTATGATGTATGTATTCATCTCACAGTGTAACACTTTCATTCATGGAGCAGATTGCTACCACTGTTTTCGTGGAAGCTACAAAAGGATATTTGTGAGCACTTTGAGGCCTATAGTGAAAAAGGAAATATCCTCAGATAAAAATGAGAAAGAAGATTTCTGAGAAACTACTTTGTAATGTGTGAATTCATCTCACAGAATTACACTGTTATTTTCTTTGAGCAGTTTGATAACACTGTTTTCTTGGAATCTGCAATAGGATATTTGGGAGCACATTGATGGCTATTGTGATAAAGGAAATACCCTCAGATAAAACCCAAAAAGCATCTTTCTGTGAAACTGCTTTGTGATGTGTCAATTCATCTCACAGAGTTACACCGTTGTTTTCATTGAGAAGTTTGCTAACACATTTTTCCTGGAATCTGCAATGGGATATTCCGGAACACATGGAGGAATATGGTGAAAAACAAAATATCCTCAGATAAAAACTAGCAAGAAGCTTACTGAGAAACAAGTTTGTGATGTGTGAATTCATTTCACAGAGTTACACCATTCTCTTCATGGAGGAGTATGGTAGCACTGTTTTTGAGGAATCTGCAAAATGATATTTGGGAGCGCATTGAAGCCTATGGTGACAAAGGAAATATCCTCAGACAAAAACCAAAAAGAGGCTTTTTGTGAAACTGCTTTTTGATGTTTGAATTCGTCTCACAGGTTTACACCTTCCATTTCATGAAGCAGTTTGCTAACACTATTTTCCTGGAATCTACAAAGGGATATTCGTGAGTGCATTGAGGCCTATGGGGAAAAAGGAAATATTCTCAGACAAAAACTAGAAATAAGATTTCTGAGAAACTGCTTTGTGATTTGTGAATTTGTCTCACAGAGTTACATGATTCTTTTTTGTGGAGCAGTTTGGTAGCACTGTTTTGGGGAATCTGAGAAGGGATATTTTGGAAAGCATTGATGCCTATGCTGACAAAGGAAATATAATCAGATAAAAACTAGAAAGAAGATTTCTGAGAAACTTATTTGTGATGTGTGTATTCATCACACAGAGGAACACCTTTCTTTTCATGTAGCAGTTTGTTAACTCTGTTTTCATGGAATCTACAAAGTGATATTTGGAGCGAGTTGAGAACCATGGTTGAAAAGGAAATATCCTCAGAAAAAAACAGAAAGAAGGTTTCTGAGAAACTCTTTGTGATGTGTGTATTCATCTCACAGAATAACATATTTCTTTTCATGGAGCAGTTTGCAAACACTGTTTGCATGGGATCTGCAACAGTATGTTTGGTAGGGTATTGAAGCCTATGGTGACAAAAGAAATATCCTCAGATAAAAACCAAAAAGAAGCAACTGCTTTGTGATTGGTGAATTAATCTCGCAGAGTAACAGTGTTCTCTTCAATAATCAGTTTGCTTACACTGTTTTCTTGGAATCTGCAATGGGATATTTCAAAACGCATCGAAGTTTACGGTGACAAAGGAAATGTCCTCAGATAAAAATTACAAAGAAGTTTTCTGAGAAAGTTCCTCTGTAATGTGTGAATTCATCTCAAGGAGTTATACCTTTCCTTTCTTTGCTAACACTGTTTTCATGGAATCTGTGAAGGGATATTTGGGAGCACGTTGAGGCCGATGGTGAAAAAGGAAGTATCCTCAGATAAAAACTAGAAAGAATATTTCTGAGAAACTGCTTAGTGATGTGTGAAATCATCTCATTTAGTTACACTGTGCTTTTCATTGAGCAATCTGCTAACACTGTTTCCTTGGAATTTGGAATGGGATACTTCAGAGTGCATAGAAGCTTCTGGTGACAAAGTAAATATCCTCAAACAAAAACCGTAAAGATGCTTTCTGAGAAACCTCTTTGCAATATGTTAATTCATCTCACAGAGTTACATGATTCTTTTCACGGAGTAGTTTGGTAGCACTGTTTTAGGGAATCTGAGAAGGGATATTTTGGATCTCATTGAAGTCTATGGTGACAAAGGAAATGTTCTCAGACAAAAGCTAGCAAGAAGCTTTCTCAGAAGGTTCTTGGTGATGTGTGAATTCATCTCACAGTGTTACACCTTTCTTTTCATGGAGTAGCTTGCTAACACCGTTTTTATGGAAACTGAAAAGTGATATTTGGGAGCACATTGAGGTGTACAATGAAAAGTTAAATATCCTGCGATAAAAAATAGAAAGAAGCCTCCTGTGAAACTGCTTTCTGATGTGTGAATACATCTCACAGAGTTACACTGTTGTTTCCATTGAGCAGTTTATTAACACTGTTTTCTTGGAATTTTCAATGGGATATTATGGAGCACCTTGAAGCTTATGAAATGAAACATTCTTATATAAAAACTAGAAAGAAACTTTCTGAGAAACCACTTTGTGTTGTGTTAATTCACCCCAAAGGATTACATTATTCCTTTTATGGAGCATTTTAGTAGTACTGTTTTTGGGGAATCTGAGAAGGAATATTTTGGATCACATTGACGCCTATGGTTACTAAGGAAATATCCGCAGATAAAAATGAGAAAGAAGCTTCCTGACAAATTGCTTTGTGATGTTTGATTTCCTCTCACAGAGTTACAGTTTTCTTTCCATGGAGCAGTTTGCTAACACTGTTGTCATGAAATCTGCAACAGGATATTTTGGAGAGCATTGAGGCCTATAGAGAAAAAGGAAATATCCTCAGATAATAACTAGAAAGAAGCTTTCTGAGAAACTGCTTTGTGATGTGTGAATTCACCTCACAGAGTTACACTGTTCTTTTCATTGAGCAGTTTGCAACCACTGTTTTCTTGGAATCTGCAATGGGATATATCAGAGTCCATTGAAGCTTATTTTGACAAAGGAAATATCCTCAGAAAAAAAGTAGATAGAAGCTTTGTGTGAAACTGCTTTGTGGTGTGTTATAATTCATCTCACAGAGTTACATGATTCTTTTCATGGATCAGTTTCATAGCACTGTTTTTGAGGAATCTGAAAACGGATATTTTGGATCACGTTGAAGCCTATGGTGACAAAGGAAATATCCTCAAGTAAAAATTAGAAAGAATCTGTCTGAGAAACTTCTTTGTGATGTGTGAATTCGTCTCACAGAGTTAAACCTTTCTTTTCATGGAGCAGTTTGCTAACAATCTTTTCGTCGATTCTGAAAAGGGATATTTGTCAGAGCATTGAGATCTGTGGTTATTAAGGAAATACCCTCAGATAAAAACTAGAAAGAAGCTTTCTTAGAAACTTTTTTGTGATGTGTAAATTTATCTCACAGAGTTACACTGTTCTTTTCATTGAGCAGTTTGCCCACACTGTTTTCTTGGAATATGCAATGGGATATTTCAGAGTGCATTCATGCTTATGGTGACAAAATTTAAAAATTTCATATAAAAACTAGACAGAGCTTCTGCCTAGTTTTTATATGATATTTTTTAATTTGTCAGCTTTCTGAGAAACTACTTTGTGATGTGTTAATTGATCCCTCATAGTTACACGATTCTTTTCATGCATCATTTTGCTAACAGTGTTTTTGGGGAATCTGAGAAGGGATATTTTGGATGAAATTGAAGCCTATCGTGACAAAGCAAATATCCTCATATAAAAATTGGAAAGAAGCTTTCTGAGAAACCACTTTGTGATATGTTAATTGAACTCACAGAGTTACGTGTTTCTTTTTGTGGAGCACTTTGCCATCACTGCACTGTTTTCGTGGAATCTGCAGAGGGATATTTTTGAGTGCATTGTGGTCTATGGTAAAAAAAGGAAAGGTCTTCAGATAAGAACTAGAAAGAAACTCTTTGAAAAACTGCTTTGTAATGTGTGAATTCATCTCACAGAGCTACACCATTCTTTTCATGGAGCAGTTTGGTAGCACTGTTTTTGGGGACCTGAGAAGAGATATTTTGGATCACATTGAAGCCTACAGTGACACAGAAAAAATACTCAGATAAAAACTAGTAAGAAACTTTCTGAGAAACTTCCTTGTGATGTGTGAATTCACCTTACAAAGTTACACTTTTCTATTCATGGATCAGTTTGTTTACAATCTTTTCATGGAATCTGTGAAGGGATATTTGGAAGGGCATTGTGGCCTATGGTGAAAAAGGAAATATCCTCAGAAAAAATGAGAAAGAAATATCTGAGAAATTGCTTTATGATGTGTTAATTCATCTCAGGAAGTTACATGATTCTTTTCATGGATCAGTTTCGTATCACTGTTTCTGGGTAATATGAGAAGGGATATTTTTGATCACTTTGAAGAATATGGTGACAAAGCAAATATCCTCAGATAAAAACTAGAAAGAAGCTTTCTGAGAAACTGTTTTGTGATGTGAGAATTTGTCTCACAGAGTTACACTGTTCTTTTCATTGAGGAGTTTGCTAACACAGTTTTCTTGGAATCTGCAATGGCATATTTTGGAGCACATTGAAGCTTATGGTGCAAAGGAAATATCCTCATATAAAAACTAGAAAGAAGCATTCTGAGAAATTGCTTTGTGATGTTTTAATTCATCTAACAGAGTTCACGATTCTTTTCATGGAGCAGTTTGGTGGCACTGCTTTTGCGGAATCGAGAATGGATATTTTGGATTGTATTGAAGTCTATGGGGACTAAGGAAATATCCACAGATAAAACTAGTAAGAAGCTTTCTGAGAAATTTCTTTGTGATGTGTGAATTCATCTCATAGTGTTACACCTTTCTTTTCATGGAGAACTTTTGTGGCACTGTTTTTGGGGAATCTGAGAGGGGGGTATTTTGAACTGCATTGAAGTGTATGGTGACAAAGGAAATATCCTCAGATAAAAACTAGAAAGAAGCTTTCTGAGAAACTGCTTTGTAATGTGTGGATTCATCTCACCAAGTTACACCATTTTTTTCATTGAGCAGTTTAATATCAGTGTTATCGTAGACTCTACAGTAGGATATTTTGGATCACTTTGAAGCCTATGGTGACATAGAAAATATTCTCAGATAAAAACTAGAAAGAAGTTTTCTGAGAAAGTTCTTTGTGATGTGTGATTTTTGTCTCACAGAATTACACCATTTTTTGTCTAAGAGCCATTTACTAGCACTGTTTTCTTGGAATCTGCAAAGGGATATTTGGGAGCACATTGATTTATATAGTGAAAAAGGGAATATCCTCAGATAATGAGTAGAAAGAATATTTCTGAGAAACTGCTTTGCGATGGTTGAATTCATCTCACAGAGTTACACCATTGTTCCCTGGAGCAGTCTGAAAACACTGCTTTCGTGGAATCTATAATAGGATAATTGAGACCACATTGAAGCCTATGGTGACAAAGGAAATATCCTCAGATAAAAACCAAAAGGAAGCATTCTCAGTATCTGGTTTGTGATGTGTAAACCATCTCAAAGAGTTACATCATTCTTTTCATCGAGAATATTGCTAACACTTTTTTTCATTTAATCTGCAGGGATATTCAGGAACACATTGAGGAATATGGTGAAAAAGGAAATATCCTCAGATAAAAACTAGAAAGAAGTTATCTGAGAAACATCTTTGAGGTTTGTGAATTCATCTCACAGAGATGCACCATTCTTTTCATTTAACAGTGTCAAAGCACTGTTCTTGGGGAATCTGAGAAGGGATAATTTGGGTTGCTTTGAAGCCTATGGTGACAAAGGTAATATCCTCAGACAAAAACAGAAAAGAACATTCCTGAGAAACTGCTTTGTAATGTGTGAATTCAACTCACAGATTTACATCTTTCTTTTTTTGGAGCAGTTTGCTAACACTATTTTTGTGGAATCTGCAAAGGGATATTCATGAGTGCATTGAGACAAATGTTGAAAAAGCAAATATCCTCAGTCAAATACTAGGAAGAAGCTTTCTGAGATACTACTTTGTGATTGGTGAATTCATCTCACAGTGTTACACGATTCTTTTCATGGAGCAGTTAGGTAGGACTGCTTTTGGGGAATCTGAGAAGGGATATTTTGGATTGCAATGAAGCTTACGGTGACAAAAGGAATATACTCAGATTAAAACTAGAAAGAAACATTCTGAGAAACTACTTTGTGATGTGTGAAATTATCTCAAAGATTTACAACTTTGTTTTCATATTGAACTTTGCTAACACTTCTTTCGTGGCATCTGTGATGGAATATTCTGGAGGGTATTGAGGAATATCTTGAAAAGGAATATATGCTCAGATAAAAACTAGAAAGAAGGTTTCTGAGAAACATCTTTGTGATGTGTGAATTCATCTCACAGAGTTAGATCATACTTTCCATAGAGCAATATGGTTGCACTGTTTTTAGTGAATCTGAGAAGTGATAATTTAGATCGCATTCAAACGTATGTTGACAAAGGAAATATTCTAAGTTAAAAACTAGAAAGAAGCTTTCTGAGAAAGTTCTTTGTGATGTGTGAATTCCTTTCACAGAGTTACACCTTTCTTTTCATGGAGCAGTTTGCTAATACTACTTTCATTTTATTTGTAATGGAATATTCTGGACTGCATTGAGGTCTGTAGTGAAAATGGGAATATCCTCAGATAAAAACTAGAAAGAAGCTTTCTAAACAGTTTTGTGATGTTTCATTTCATCTTATATAGCTACAGCATTCTTTTCATTGAGCAGTTTGCTAACACTGTTTTCCTAGAATCTGCAACAGGATATTTTGGAGCACATTGAAGCCTATGGTGACAAAGGAAATATCCTGAGACAAAAACCAAAAGAAGCTTTCTGTGAAACTGCTTTGTGATGTGTGAATTCATCTGACAGATTTACACCTTTCTTTTCATGGAACAGTTTGCTAGCACTATTTTCCTAGAATGTTCAAAAGGATATTCATGTGTGCATTGACTCAAATGGTACAAAAGGAAATATCCTCAGACAAAAACTAGAAAGAAACTTTCTGAGAAACTGCTTTGTGATTTGTTAATTCATCTCCCAGAGTTACACAATTCTTTCAGTGGAGCTGCTTGTTAGTACTCTTTTGGGGAATCTGAGAAGGGATAATTTTTATTGCATTGAAACCTATGGTGACAAAGGAAATATCATCAGATAAAAACTAGGGAAAAGATTTCTGAGAAACTTCTTTTTATGTGTGAATTCAACTCAAAGTGTTATACCTGTATTTTCATTGAGAATTTTGCTAATTAATTTTTCCTGGAATTTGTGATGGGATATTCCAGAGTACATTGAAGAATATGGTGAAAAGGGAAATATCCTCAGGCAAACACTAGAAACAAGATTTCTGAGAAACAACTATGTGTTGGGTGAATTCATCTCACAGGGTTACACTGTTCTTTGTATTGAGCAGTTCGCTTACACTGTTTTCTTGGAATCTGCCAAGGGATATTTTGGAGTACGTTGAAGCTTATGGTGACAAAGCCAATATCCTCATATAAAAACTGGAAAGAAACTTTCTGAGAAACCATTTTGTGATGTATTAATTCATCTCACAGAGTTACATGATTCCATTCATGGATCAGTTCGCTAGCACTGTTTTTAGGGAATCTGAGGAAGGATATTTTGGATCTCATTGAAGCCAATGGTGACAAAGGAAACATCCTTAGATAAAAACTAGAAAGAAGCTTTCTGAGAAAGTTCTTTGTGATGTGTGAATTAATCTCACAGAGTTGCACCTTTCTTTTCATGGAGCAGTTTGCTAAAACTGTTTCCATGGAATCTGCAAAGGGACATTTTGGAGCACAATGAGACCTATGGTTAAAAAGGAAATATCCTCAGATAAAAACTAGAAAGAAGCTTTCTGAGAAACTTCCTTGTGATATGTGAATTCATCTCACAGAGTTTCACCTTTCTTTTCATGAAGCAGTTCGCTAACACTATTTTCCTAGAATCTGCAAAATGATATTTGGGAGTGCATTGAGGCCTATGGTGAAAAAGAAAATATCCTCAGATAAAAACTAGAAAGAAGCTTTCTAAGAAACTGCTTTATGAGTGTGAATTTATATCACAGAGATACACTGTTCTTTTCATTGATCAGTTCATTAACACTGTTTTCTTGGAATCTTCAATGGGATATTTCAGGGTGCATTGAAGCTTATGGTGACAATGGAAATATACTCATGTAAAAACTAGAAAGAAGATTTCTGAGAAACTGTCTTGTGATTTGTAAATTTATCTCACAGAGTTACATGATTCCTTTCATGGATCTGTTTGGTAGCACTGTCTTGGGGGAAATTGAGAAGGAATATTTTGGATCACATTGAAGCTTATGGTGACAAAGGAAACATCCTCAGATAAAAACTAGAAAGAAACTTTCAGAGAACGTTCTTTGTGGTGTGTTTTTTCATCTCACAGGGTTACACCTGTCTTTTCATGGAACAGTTTGCTAACACTGCTTTCATGGAATCTGCATAGATATATTTGGGAGCACAGTGAGGTCTCTGGTGAAAAAGGAAATATCCTCAGATTAAAACTAGAAAGAAGCTTTCTGAGAAACTGCTTTGTGATTTGTGAATTCATCTCACAGAGATAAAAGATTCTTTTCATGGAGCAGTTTGGTAGCACTGCCTTGGAGGAATCTGTGAAGGGATACTTTGAAGGCATTGAAGCCTGTGGTGACAAAGGAAATATCCTCAGATAAAAACTAGAAAGATGCTTCCTGAGAAACTTCATTGTTATGTGTGAATGGAGCTCACAGAGTTACAATTTTCTTTTCATGGAGCAGTTTGATAACACTGTTTTTGTCACATCTGCAAAGAGATATTTGGGAGTGCATTGGGTCATTGGTAAAAAAGGAAATATCCTCAGATAAAAACTAGAAAGAAACTTTCTGAGAAAGTTCGTTGTGATGTGTAAAATCATCCCACCGATTTGCACATTTCTTTTCATGGAGCAGGTGGCTAACACTGTTTTCGTGGAATCTGCAAAGGGATATTTCGGAGTGCATTGAGGCCTATTGTGAAAAAGGAAATATCCTCAGATAAAAACTAGAAAGAAGCTTCCTGAGAAACTGCTTTGTGATGTGTTAATTCATCTCACAGAGTTACAGGATGCTTTTCATGAAGCAGTTTGCTAGCACTGTTTTTGGGGTGTCTCAGAAGAGATATTTTGGATCGCATTGAAGCTTAGGGTGACAAAGTAAATCTCCTCAGATAAAAACTAGAAAGAAGATTTCTGAGAAAGTCCTCTGTGATGTGTGAATTCATCTCGCAGAGTTACACCTTTCTTTTCTTTAAGCAGTTAGTTAACACAGTTTTTGTGGAAACTGCAAACGGATATTTGCAATTGCTTTCATGCCTATATGAAAAGGGTATAACCTCAGATAAAAAATTGAAAGAAGCTTTCTAAGAAATTTCATTGTGATGTGTGAATTCATCTCACAGAGTTACACCCTCTTTTCTATGGAGCAGTTTGCTAACACTGTTTTCGTGGAATCTGCAAAGGGA
Source organism: Chlorocebus sabaeus (assembly GCF_047675955.1). Taxonomy (NCBI): domain Eukaryota; kingdom Metazoa; phylum Chordata; class Mammalia; order Primates; family Cercopithecidae; genus Chlorocebus; species Chlorocebus sabaeus. Next base: position 94,533,092 of record NC_132933.1, on the reverse strand, counting down.
TATTTGGAAGTACATTGAGGCCTATAGTGAAAAAGGAAATATACCTAGATAAAAACTAGAAAGAAACTTTCTGAGAAACTGCTTTGTGATGTGTAAATCCATCTCACAGAGTTACACCATTATTTTCATTGAGCAGTTTGATAACCTTGTTTTGGTGGAATCTGAAATAGGATATTTGGGATTGTATTGAAGTTTTGGTGAAAAGAGATATATCCTCAGATAAAAACCAAAAAGAAGCTTTCTGATAAACTGCTTTGTGATGTGTCAATTCATCTCACAAAGTTATACTGTTCTTTTCATAGAACAGTTTGCTAACACTGTTTTCTTGGAATCTGCAATGGGATACTTTGGAGCACATTGAAGCTTATGGTGGCAAAGGAAATATCCTCAGACAAAAACTAGAAAGAAGCTTTGTGAGAAACTGCTTTGTGACCAGTGGATTCATCTCACAGAGTTACACGATTCTTCTCATGGATCAGTTTGATAGCACTGTTTTTGGGGAATCTGAGAAGGGATATTTCTGATAGCACTGTTTTTGGGGAAATTGAGAAGGGATATTTTTGATCCCATTGAAGTCTATGGTAACAAAGAAAATATCCTCAGATTAAAACTAGAAAGAACTTTTTGAAGAAAATTATTTGTGATGTGTGAATTCATCTCACACAGTTACACTGTTCTCTTCATTGATTAGTTTGCTAACACTGTTTTCTTGGAATCTGCCATGGGATATTTCAGAGTGCATTTTAAGCTTACAGTGACAAAGGAAATATCCCCAGAGAAAAACTAAAAAGAAGCCTTCAGTGAAACTGCTTTGTGATGCGTGATTTCATCTCAGAGAGATACAAGTTTCTTTACATTGAGGAGTTTGCTAACACTGTTTTCATCTAATCTGTAAAGGGATGTTTGAGAGTGCATTGAGGTATAGGGTAAAAAAGGAAATATCCTCAGATAAAAGTTAGAAAGGAGTTTTCTAAGAAACTGCTTAGAGATTTGTAATTTCTTCTCAAAGAGCTACACAATTCTTTTCTTGGAGCAGTTTAGAAGCACTATTCTTGGGGAATCTGAGAAGGTATATTTTGGATTCCATTGAAGTCAATGGTGACAAAGGGAATATCATCAGATAATAACTAGAAGGAAGCTTTCTGAGAAAGTCCTTTGTGATGTGGAAATTCATCTCACAGAGTTACACCTCCCTTTTCATGGAGCATTTGCTAACACTGTTGTTGTGGAATCTGCAAAGGGATATTTGGAGCACTTTGAGGCCTATGCTGAAAAAGGAAATACTTTCAGATGAAAACTAGAAAGATGCTTTGTGAGAAGCTACTTTGTGATGTGTGAATTCATCTCACAGAGTTACACCGTACTTTTCATTGAGCAATTTGATAACACAGTTTTGGTGGAATCTGCAATAGGATATTTGGGAGCGCATGAAGCCTACGGTGATAAAGGAAATATCCTCATTTAAAAGCTGTAAAGAAACTTTCTTAGAAACTGCTTTGTGATTTGTGCATTCATCTCATGGAGCTACATGATTGTTTTCATGAATCAGTTTGGCAGCCCTGCTTTGGAGAATCTGAGAAGGGATATTTGGATCACATGGAAGTCTAAGGTAACAAAGGAAATATCCTCAAATAAAAACTAGAAAGAAGATTTCTGAGAAAGTTCTTTGTGATATGTGAATTCATCTCACAGATGCACTTGGTTCTTTTCTTTGAGCACTTTGATAACAATGTCTTTCTGGAAATTGCAACAGGATAATTGGGAGCTCATTGAAGACTATGGTGGCTAAGGAAATATCCTCAGAGAAAAACCAAAAATAAGCTTCTGAGACACTGCATTGTGATGTGTTAATTGACCTCACAGAGTTAAACTGTTCATTTCATTGAAAAGTTTGCTAACACTGTTTTCATGGAGTTTGCAATGGGATATTTCAGAGCACATTGAATCATGTGGTGACAAAGGAAATATCCTCATATAAAAACTACAAAGAAGCTTTCAAAGAAACCACTTTTGGATGGGCCCATTCATCTCACAGAGTTACACCATTCTTTTCATGGATCGATTTGGTAGCACTGTTTTTGGGTATTCTGAGAAGGGATATTTGGGATCACATTGAAGCCTATGGTGATAAGGAAATATACTCAGACAAAAACGAAAAGGGAGCTTTCTGACAAACTTCTTTGTTATGTGTGAATTCATCTCATGGAGATACACTGTTCTTTTCATTGAACAATTTGCTAACACTGTTTTCTTGGAATCTCCAATGGGATATTTTGGAGCATATTGAAGTTTTTGGTGACAAAGGAAATATCCTCAGACACAAACTATAAAGAAGCTTTCTGAGAAACAGCTTTGTGATTTTTGAATTCATCTCACAGAGTTACACCTTACCTTTCATGGAGTAGTTTGGTAGCACTATTTTTGGGGAATCTCAGAAGGGATATGTTGGATCGCATTGAAGCCTATGGTGACAAAGAAAATATCCAGAGACTAAAACTAGAAAGAAGCTTTCTGAGAAACTTCTTTGTGATGTGTCAATTCATCTCACAGAGTTACAACTTTCTTTCCATAAAGGGGTTTCCTAACACTGTTTTCATGGAACCTACAAAGGGATATTTAGGAGCCCATTGAGGCCTATGATGAAAAAGGAAATATCCTCAGATAAAAACCAGAAAGAACCTTTCTGGGAAACTGCTTTGTGATGTGTGAATTCATCTCACAGGGTTACACTGTTCTTTTCATTGAGCAGTTTGCTAACATTATTTCTTGGAAACTCCTCTGGGATATTTCGGAGCGTATTGTAGTTTATGTTGACAAAGGAAATATCCTCAGATAAAAACGAGGAAGAATCTTTCTGTGAAACTACTTTGTGATTTGTGAATTCTTCTCACAGAGTGTCACGATACTTTTCATGGAACTGTTTGGTAGCACTGCTTTTGGGGAATCTGAGAAGGGATATTTTGGTTTGCATTGAAGTGCATGGTGACAAAAAAAATCCTCAGATAAAAACAAGAAAGAAGCTTTCTGAGAAACTTCTTTGTGATGTGTGAATTCAACTCACAGAGTTAAACCTTTCTTTTCATGGAGAAGTTTACTCACACTGTTTTCGTGGAATGTGCAAAGGGATATTTGGGAGCACATTGTGGCATTTGGTGACAAAGGAAATATCCTCAGATTAAAACTAGAAAGAATCTTTCTGAGAAAGTGCTTTGTGATGTGTGGATTTTTCTCACAGAGTTATACTGTTCTTTCACTGAGCATTTTGCTAACAATGCTTTTGTGGATTCCACAAACGGATATTTTGGAGTGTATTGAGACCTATAGTGATAAAGGAAATATCCACAGATAAAAACTAGAAAGAAGCTTTCTGAGAAGTTGCTTTGTGACTTGAGAATTCATCTCAGAGAGTTACACCATTCTTTTTATTGAACAGTTTGCTAAAACTATTTTCTAGGAATCTGCAATGTGATATTTCGGAGCTCATTGAAGCTTATGGTGACAAAGGAAATATCCTCAGTTAAAAAGTAGAAAGAAGCTTTCTGAGAAACTGCTTTCTGATTTGCAAATTCTTCTCACAGAGTTTCACGATTCTTTGCATGGATCAATTTGGTAGCACTGTTTTTGGGGTATCTGAGAAGGGATACTTTCTTTGCATTGGAACCTATGTTGACACAGGAAATAGTCTCAGATAAAAACTAGAAAGAAGCTTTCTGAGAAACTTCCTTGCTATGTGTGAATTCATCTCACAGAGTTCCAATTTTCTACTCATAGAGCTGTTTTCTGGCACTATTTCATGGAATCTGAAATGGGATATTTCAGAGCACATTGAAGCTTATGGTGACAAAGGAAATATCCTCAGACAAAAAGAAGAAATAAACTTTCTGAGAAACTGCTTTGTGATTTGCGAATTCTCACAGTTACATGATTCATTTCGTGAGTCAGTTTGATAGCATTGTTTTAGTGGTATCTGGAAGGAATAATTTGGATCACATTGAAGCCTACAGTGACAAAGGAAATAGCCTCAGGTAAAAACAAGAAAGATGCTTTCTGAGAAACTTCTTTGTGATGTGTGAATTCATCTCACAGGGTTACACCTTTCTTTTCATGGAGCAGTTTACTAATTGTTTTCGTGAAATCTACAAAGGGATATTTCGGAGTGCACGGAGGTCTATGGTGAAAAAGGAAATATCCTGAGTTAAAAACTAGAAAGAGGTTTCTGAGAAAGTTCTTTGTGACATTGAAGTCATCTCACAGAGTTACACCTTTCTTTCCATGGAGCAGTTTGCTAACACTAATTTCGTGATATTTGCAAAGCGATACTTGGGGGCGCATTGAGGCCAATGGTGAAATAGGAAGTATCCTCAGATAAAAACTAGAAATAAGCTTTCTGAGAAACTGCTTTGTGATGTGTTTATTCATCTCACAGAGTTACCCTGTTCTTTTAATTAGCTGTTAGACAACACTGTTTTTGTGAAATCTGCAATAAGATATTTCAGAGCAAATTGAAACCTATGGTTACAAAGGAAAAATCCTCAGATATTAACCAAAAAGAACCTTTCTGAGATGCTGATTTGTGATGTGTGATTTCATCTCACCCAGTTACAACGTTCTTTTTGTTGATCTGTTGCTAACACTCTCTTTGTGGAATCTTCAAAGGGATATATGGGAGTGCATTGAGGCCTATGGTGAAAAAGGAAATATCCTCAGATAAAAACTAGAAAGAAGCTTTTGAGAACCTGCTTTGTGATGTGTGAATTCATCTCACAGTGTAACACTATTCTTTTCATTGAACAGTGTGCTCAAACTGTTTTTTTGGAATCTGCAACAGGATATTTCGGAGCTCATTGAAGCTTATGGTGGCATAGTAAATATCCACAGATAAAAACTAGAAAGAAACTTCCTGAGAAATTTCTTTGTGATGTGTGAGTTCATCTCAGAGATTTACACCTTTCTTTCCGTGGAGCAGTTTGCTAACACTCCTTTCATGTAATCTGCAAAGGGATATTTGGGAGAGTATTGAAATCTATGGTGAAAAAGCAAATATCCTCACATAAAAACCAAAAAGAAGCTTTCTGAGAAACTTCTTTGTGATGTGCAAATTCCTCTCACAGATTTACACCGTTCTTTTCGTTGAGCAGTTTGCTAAAACGGTTTTCGTGGAATCTGCAAAGGGTTAGTTCAGAGTGCATTGAAGCTTAAGGAGACAAAGGAAATACCCTCATATAAAAACTAGAAAGAGGCTTTCTGCAAAAATTATTTCTTATGTGTTAACTCATCTTACAGAGTTACCCAATCCTTTTTATGTAACAGATGATAGCACTGTTTTTGGGGAATCTGAGAAGGGAAATTTTGGATGCGTTGTAGCCCATGGTGACAAAGGACATATCCTCAGATAAAAACTAGAAAGTAGCTTTCTGAGAAAGTTTTTTGGAATGTGTGAATTCATCTCACAGAGTTTCACCTTTCTTTTCATAGAGGAGTTTCTAAAACTGTTTTTGTGGAATCTGCAAAAGAATATGTGGTAGCATAGGGAGGCTTAAAGTGAAAAAGGGAATATACTCAGACAAAAACTAGAAAGACGCTTTCTGAGAAACTGTTTTGTGGTGGGTGAATTCATCTCAGAGTTACACCTTTATTTTCATGGATCAATTTGGTAACATTATTTTCTTGGAATCTGCAATGGGATACTTTAGAGTGCATCGAAGCTTATGGTGACAAAGGAAATATCCTCAGAAAAAAAAAACTAGAAACAATTTTTCTGAGAAATTGCTTTGTGATTTGTGAATTCATCTCACAGAGTTACACCATTCTTTTCATGGATCAATTTGGTAGCAGTGTTTTTGGGGAATCTGAGAAGGGATAGTTTGGATAGCATTGAAACCTATGGTGACAAAGAAAATATCCTCAGATAAAAACTAGAAAGAAGCTTTCTGACAAACTGCTTTGTGATATGTGAATTCATCTCACAGAGTTACACCTCTCTTTTCATGGAGCAGTTTGTTGACACTGTTTTCATGGAATCTGCAATGTCATATTCTGGAGCGAATTGAGGCCTTTTGTGAAAAAGGAATTATCCTCATATAAAAACTAGAAAGAAGCTTTCTGAGAAACTGTTTTGTGATGTGTGAATTCATCTCACAGAGTTACACGATTCTTTTCATGTATCTGTTTGGTAGTAGTGTTTTTGGGGAATCTGAGAAGGGATAATTTGTGTTGCATTGCAGAGTATGGTGACAAAGGAAATATGCTTAGATAAAAACTAGAAAGAAGCTTTCTGAGAAAGTTCCTTGTGATGAGTGAATTTGTCTCACAGAATTAAACCTTTCTTTTCATGGAACAATTTGCTAACAGTGTTTTCGTGGAATCTGCAAATGGGATATTCCTGAGTGCATTGAGGCCTATAGTGAAAAAGAAAATATCCTCTAATAAAAAATAAATAGAAGCTTTCTGAGAAACTGCTTTGTGATGTGTGAATTCATCTCACAATGTTACACTGCTCTTTTTATTGAGCAGATTGCTAACACTGTTTTCTTGGAATCTGCAATGGAATATTTTGGATCAAATTGAAGCTTTTGGGGACATAGGAAATATACTCAGATTTAAACTAGAAAGAAGGTTTCCGAGAAACTACTTTGTGATATGTGAATTCATCTCACAGAGTTACACCTCTCTTTTCATGCAGCAGTTTGCTGACACTGTTTTCATGGAATCTGCAATGTCATATTCTGGAGCGAATTGAGGCCTTTTGTGAAAAAGGAATTATCCTCATATAAAAATTAGAAAGAAGCTTTCTGAGAAAACACTTTGTGATATGTTAATTCGTATCACAGAGATCCAAGATTCTTTTCAATGATCAGTTTGGTACCACTATCTTTGTCGTGTCTGAGAAGGGATATTTGGGAGTGCATGAACACCGATGGTGGAAAAATAAATATCCTGAGTAAAAAACTAGAAAGAAGACTTCTGAGAAATTTATTTGTGATGGGTGAATTCATTACGCTGAGGTACACCTTTGTTTTATTTGAGCAGTTTAGTAGCACTGTATTTGTGGAATCTGAAAAGGGATATCCGGGAGCTCCTAGAGGCCTAAAGAGAAAAAAGAGACAGCTTCAGATAAAACTGAAGAGATGCTTTTTGTGATAGTTTTGTGATCTGTGTATTCATCTCACAGAGTTTGAACTTTTTGTTGATTGAGAAGTTTGGCATTACTGTTTTTGTGGTATCTGAGAGGAGATATTTGGGAGCACACTGAAGACTATGGTGAAAAATGAAATATCCTCAGATTTAAACTAGAAAGAAGCTCTTTGAGAAACTGCTTTGTGATGGGTGAATTCATCTCACAGAGTTACACCTTTCTTTACATTGAGCATTTTGGTATAACTGTATTTGTGGAATCTGCAAAGGGATACTCAGGAACCCATAGAGTCCAATGGCAAAAGAGGAAATATCTTCAGGCAAAATCTGGAGAGAAGCTTTCTGAGAAATTCCTTTGTGATGTGTGCATTCATCTGATAGAGATAAACGTTTCACTTTAGGGAACACTTTGGCATCACTGTTTTTGTGGTGTCTTAGACGGGATATTTGGGAGCACATTGAAGCCTACGGTGGAAAAGGAAATATCCTCAGATAAAAACTAGAAAGAAACTTCCTGAGAAACTATTTTGTGATGTGTGAATTTATCTCACTGAGTTAAACCTTTCTATTCATTGCACAGTGTGGTAGCAATGTTTTTGTGGAATCTACAGAGGGATTTTTGGGAGCACATAGAGGCATAACGTGAAAAAGGAAAATTCTTCAGGTAACAACTGGAGAGAAGCTGTCTGAGAAACTCCTTTGTGATGTGTGCATTCATCTCATAGAGCTAAGCATTTCTGTTCAGGGAACACTTTGGCATCACTGTTTTTGTGGTGTCTGAGAAGGAGTATTTGGGAGCACATTGAAGCCCATGGTAGAAAAGGAGATAGCCTCATATAGAAACCAGAGAGAAGCAATTTGAGAAAACGCTGTGATGTGTTAATTCATCTCACAGTATTACACGATTCTTTTCATGGAGCAGTTTCGTAGCACAGCTTATGGTGAATCTGAGAAGGAATATTTTGGATCACCTTGAAGCCTGTGGTGACAAAGGAAATATCCTAAGATAAAAACTAGAAAGAACCTTTCTGAGAAATTTCTTTGTGATGTGTGAATTCGTCTTACAGAGTTACACAATTCTTTTCATGTAGCAGTTTGGTAGCACTGCTTTTGGGGATTCTGAGAAGGGATAGTTTGGATCGCATTGAGGCCTATGGTGACAAAGGAAATATCTTCAGATAAAAACTAGAAAGAAGCTTTCTGAGAAAGTTCTTTGTTATGTGTGAATTCATCTCACAGAGTTACACTTTTCTTTTCCTGGAGCAGTTTGCTAACACTGTTTTCCTGGAATATGCAAAGAGATATTTGGGAGTGCCTTGATGCCAATTTTGAAAAAGGGAGTATTCTCAGATAAAAACTTGAAAGTAGTGTTCTGAGAAACTTCTTTGTGTAGCGTGAATTCATGTCACAGAGTTACACTGTTCTTTGCATTGAGTAGTTTGCTTACTCTGGTTTTTTTTTTTTTTTTTTTTTTTTTTGGAATCTGCAATCTAATAATTTGGAGCTCATTGAAGTTTATGGTGACAAAGGAAATATCCTCATAGAAAGACCAAAAAGAAATTTTCAGAGAAACTACTTTGTGATGTGTGAATTCAACTCACAGAATTACACTGTTGTTTTCATTGAGCATTTTGCTAACATTGTTTTCTTGGAATCTGCAATGGGATTTTTCGGAGAGCATTGAACCTTAGGGTGACAAATAAAATATCCTAAGACAAAAACTGGAAAGAAGTTCTCTCAGAAACTACTTTGTGATTTGCGAATTCATCTCACAGAGTTACACGATGTTTTTCATGGAACAGTTTGGTTGCACTGTTTTTGTGGAATCTGAGAAGGGATTTTTTGGATGGCATTGAAAAATATGGTGAAAAAGGAAATATCCTCAGATAAAAACTAGAAAGAACCTTTCTGAGAAAGTTCTTTGTGATGTGTGAATTCAACTCACAGAGTTACACCTTTCTTTTCATGGAGCAGTTTGATAAAACTTCTTTCCTGGAATTTGCAAAGGGATATTTGGGAGCACCTTGAGGCCTTGAGAAGCTTTCTGAGAAACTCCTTTGTGATGTGTGTATTCATTTCATAGAGCTAAACGTTTATGTTGAGGGAGCACTTTGGCATCACTGTTTTTGTGGTGTCTACGAAGGGATATTTGGGAGCACATTGAAGCCTATGGTTTAAAAGGAAATATCCACATATAAAAACTAGAAAGAAGCTTTTTGAGAAACTGCCATGTGGTGGGTGAATTCATCTCACAGAGTTACACCTTTCTTTTCATTGAGCAGTCGCGTAACACCGTTTCTCTGGAATCTGCAAAGGGATATTCAGGAGTGCATAGAGTCCAATGGCGTAAAAGTAAACATCTTCAGGTAAAAACTGGAGAGAAGCTTTCTGAGAAACTCCTTTGTGATGTGTGTGTTCATCTCATAGAGCTAAACATTGCTGTTGATGATGCTCTTTGGCATCACTGTTTTTGTGGTGTCTGAGAAGGGATATTTGGGAGCACATTGAAGCCTGTGGTTTAAAAGGAAATATCTGCACATAAAAACTAGAAAGAAGCTTTCTGAGAAAGAGTTTTGTGATGTGTGGATTCATCTCACAGTTACACCATTCTTTTCATGGAGCAGTTTGGTAGCACTATTTTTGGCAAATCTGAGAAGGGATATTTGGATCACATTGAAGCCTATGGTGTCAAAGAGAATATCCTCAGAAAAAAACTAGAAAGAAGCTTTCTGTAAAACAACCTTGTGATGTGTGAATTCATTTACAGAGTTTACCATTCCTTTCATTGAGCAGTTTGATAACACTGTTTTCATGTAATCTGCAATAGGATATTTCGGAGTGCATAGAAGCCTATGGTGACAAAGGAAATATCCACAGACAAAAGTCCAAAAAGAAGCTTTCTATGAAACTACTTTGTGATGTGTGAATTCATCTCACGGAGTAACAACATGGTTTTCATTGAAAAGTTTGCTAACACTTTTTTCATTTAATCCGCTATGGGATATAGCGGAGTGCATTGATTAAAACTGTGAAAAAGGAAATATCCTCAGATAAAAACTAGAAAGAAGTTTTCTGAGAAACATCATTGTGATATGTGAATTCATCTCACAGAGTTACACCATCCTTTTCATGGAACAGTTTGGTAGCACTGTTTTTGGGGAATCTGAGTAGGGATATTTTGGGTCACATTGAAACCTGTGGTAACAAAGGAAATATCCTCAATTAGAAACTAGAAAGAAGATTTCTGAGAAACTACTTCATCATATGTAAATTCATCTCACAGAGTTACGCTGCTGTTTTCATTGAGCTGTTTGATAACACTGTTTCCATGGAATCTTCACTAGGATATTTGGGAGCACATTGAAACCTATGGTGACAAGGAAAATATCCTCTGACAAAAACCAAAAAGAAACTTTCTGAGAAACTGCTTTGTGATTTGTGAATTCATCTCATAGAGTTGTACCTTTATTTTCATGTAGCACTTCACTATCACTGTTTTTTCAGAATCTGCAAAGGGATATTTGTGAGTGCTTTGAGGCCAATGGTGAAAAGTGAAGTATCCTCACATAAAAACTAGAAAGAAGCTTTCTCAGAAACTTCTTTCTGATTTGTAAATTTATCTCACGTTGTTACACTCTTCTTTTCATTGAGCAGTTTGCTAACACTGTTTTCTTGAAATCTGCAATGGGATATTTAGGAAAGCATTGAAGCTTATGGTGACAAAGGAAATATCCTCCTATAAAAACTAGAAAGAAGCTCTCTGAGAAACCACTTTTGAGGTGTTAAGTCATCTCACAGAGTTACATGATCCTTTTCATGGACCAGTTTGGTAGCACTGTTTTTGGGGAATCTAAGAAGGAATATTTTGGATCACATTGAAGCCTTTGGTGACTAAGTAAATATACTCGGATAAAAACTAGAAAGAAGCTTTCTGAGACAGTTCTTTGTGATGTGTGAGTTCATCACACTGAGCTACACCTTTCTTTTCAGGGAGCAGTTTGCTAAAACTGCTTTCCTGGGATTTGCAAAGGGATATTTGGGAGCACCTTGAGACCAATGGTGAAAAAAGAAACATCCTCAAATAAAAACTGGAAAGAAGCTTTATAAGAAACTGCTTTGTGATGGGTGAATTCATTTGACAGAGTTACACTTTTCTTTTCATTGAGCAGTTTCGTAGCACTGTTTTTGGGGAGTCTGCAAAGGGATATTCGGGAGCTCATAGAGGCTGATGTTGAAGAAGGAAATATCTTCAGATAAAAACTGGTGAGAAGGCTTATGAGAAACTGTTTTGTGATGTGTGCAATTCATCTCAGAGAGATAAACCATTTTGTTGATTGAGAAGTTTGGCATCACTGATTTTGTAGTGTCTGAGAAGGGATATTTGGGAACACATTGAGGCTGATGGTGGAAAAGTAAATATCCTGTACAGATGAAAGCTAGAAAGGAGTTTTCTGAGAAATTTCTTTGTGATGCATGAATTCTCTCAGAAGTAAACCATTCTTTTCACTGAGCAGTTTGTTAACCCTGATATTGAGGAATCTACAAAGGGATATTCAGAGCACAGAGAAGCCTATGGTGAAAAAGGAAATACTCTCAGATTAAAACTAGAAAGAAGCTTTCTGACAGACTGTTTCGAGTTGGGTGCATTCGTCTCACAGAGTTAAATCTTTCTTCTCATTGAGCAATTTGGTAACACCGTTTTAGAGGAATCTGTAATAGGGTATTTGGGATCACTAAGAGGCCTAAGGTGAAAAAAAGAAAATTCTCCAAGTAAAAACTGGACAGATGCTTTCAGAGAAAATCCCTTGTGATTTGTGCATTCATTTCATAGAGCTAAACGTTTCTGTTCAGGGAGCACTTTGGCATCACTGTTTTGTGGTGTCTGAGAGGGGATATTTTGGAGCACATTGAAGCCTATGGTTTAAAAGGAAATATCTGCATATAAAAACTAGAAAGAAGCTTTCTGAAAAACTGCTTTGTGATGTGTAAGTTCATCTCACAGAGTTACACTGCTCTTTTCATTGAGCAGTTTACCAACACTGTTTTCTGGGAATCTGCAATGGGATATTTTGGAACTCATTGAAGCTTATAGTGACAAAGGAAATATCCTCAGATAAAAACAAGAAAGAAGCTTTCTGAGAAACTACTTTGTGACTTTTGAATTTATCTCACAGAGTTACACGATTCTTTTCTTGGAGAAATTTGATGGTACTGTTTTTGGGGACTCTGAGAAGGGGTATTTTAGATCACAAAAAGTCTATGGTGACAAAATAAATAACCTCAGATAAAAACTAGAAAGAAGTTTTTTGAGAAAGTTCCTTGTGATGTGTGAATTAATCTCATAGAGGTTTATCTTTCTTTTCATGGAGAATTTGCATACACTTTTTTGTGGAATCTCCAAAAGGATATTTGGGAGTGCAATGAGTCCTATGATGACAAAGGAAATATCCTCCTTTAAAAACTTGAAAGAAGATTTCTTAGATACCGTTTTGTGATGTGTTAATTCATCTCACAGAGTTACAGCTTTCTTTTCTTGGAGCAGTTTGTTAACAGTTTTTGAAGAATCTGCACAGGGATATTTGGGAGCACATTGAGGCCTATAGTGTAAAGAAGAATATCCTCACATAATGTGTGAATTCATCTCACAGAGCTACGCATTTCTTTTCATGGAGCAGTGGGCTAACAGTGTTTTTGTGAAATCTGCAAAGTGATATTTTGGAACACTTTGAGGCCTATGGTGATAAAGGAAATATCCTCAGATAAAAACTAGAAAGAAGCTTTCTGAGAAACAGATATTTGTTGTGTGAATTCATCCCACAGAGTTACACCGTTCTTTTCATTGAGAAGTGTGATAACACTGTTTTCGTGGAATCTGCAACAGGATATTTCAGAGCACATTGAAGCCTGTGGGGAAAAAGGAAATATCCTCATGGAAAAACCAGAAAGAAGATTTTTGAGACGCCACTTTGTTATGTGTTAGTTCATCTAACAGAGTTACATGACTCTTTCCATGGATCGGTTTGGCAGCACTGTTTTTTGGGAATCTGAGAAGGGATATATTGGATTGCATTGAAGCCTATGGTGACAAAGGAAATATCCTCAGTTCAAAACTATAGCGAAGCTGTCTGAGAAATTTATTTGTGATGTGTGAATTCTTCTCACAGAGTTACATCTTTCTTTTCATGGAGTAGTTTGCAAACACTCTTTTCGTGGAATCTGCAGAGGGATAATTGGGGATGCTTTGAGGACTATGGTGATAAAGGAAATATCCTCAGATAAAACCAAGAAAGAAGTTTTCTGAGTAACTGGTTTATTATGTGTTATTTCATCTCACAGAGTTACATCATTCCTTTCATTGATCAGTTTAGTAGCACGGATTTTCAGGGATCTGAGAAGGAATATTTTGGATTGCATTGAAGCCTATGGTTACAAAGGAATATCCTCAGATAAAAATTAGAAAGAGGCTTTCTGTGAAAGTTCTTTGTGATGTGTGAAATCATGTCACGGAGTTACACCTTTCTTTTTATGGAGTATCTTGATGACATTGTTTTCATGGAATCTGCAAAGGGATATTTGGGAGTGTATTGAGGCATATAGTGAAAAGGTAAATATCCTCAGATAAAAACTAGAAAGAAGCTTTCTGAGAAACTGTTTGTGATGTGTGAATTCATCTAACAGAGTTACACTGATCTTTTCATTGAGAAGTTTGCTAACACTGTATTCTTGGAATCTGCAATGGGATATTTCAGAGTGCATTGTAGCTTAAGTTGACAAAGGAAATATCCTCATAAAAAAATAGAAGCATTTGCAGAAACAGCTTTGTGATGTGCTAATTCATCTCACAGAGTTCATGACTCATTTCGTGGAGCAGTTTAGTAGCACCATTTTGGGGGAATCTGAGAAGGGATATTTTGGATCACACTGATGTCTATGGTGACTAAGGATATGGTGACTCAGATAAAAAATAGCAGGAAGCTTTCTGAGAAACTTGTTTCTGATGTGTGAATTCACCTCACGGACATATATCTTTCTTCTTATGGAGCAGTTTTCCAGCACTGTTTTTGAGGAATCTGAGAAGGGATATTTTGAATTGTATTGAAGCATATGGTGACAAAGGAAATACCCTCAGATAATAATTAGAGAGAAGCTTTCTGAGAAATTGATTTGTGATGTTTGAATTCATCTCACAGAGTTACACTGTTCTTTTCATTGAGCAGTTTGCTAATATTGCTTTCTTGGAATCTGCAATCGGATATTTTGGAGTGCATTGAAGCTTATGGTGACAAAGGAAATACCCTCATATAAAAATGAGAAAGAAGCTTTCTGTGAAGCTGACTTGTGATGTGTGAATCCATCTCACAGAGTTACATCATTCTTTTGATTGAGCAATTTGGTAACCTTGGTTTCGTGGAATCTGCAAAGGAATATTTGGGAGCGCATTGAAGACTATGGTTTGTGATTGATGACTTCATCTCACAGAGTTACACCATTCTGTTCATTGAGCAGTCTGATACACTGGTTTCATGGAATCTGTAATAGGATACTTGGTAGGGGATGGAAGCCTATGGTAACAATGGAAATATCTTTAGATAAAAACCAAAAAGGAAGCTTTCTGAGAAAGTGCTTTGAGATGTGTGAATTCATCTCACAGATTTAGACCATTCATTTTATTGAGAAAAGTGCTAACACTTTTTTCATTTAATCTGAAATAGGACATTCGGGAGCACATTGAGGATTACAGTGAAAAAGGAAATATCCTCACATAAAAACTAGAAAGCAGGTCTCTGAGAAACACCTTTAAATGTGTGTATTCATCTCACAGAATTACACCACTGTTTTCATGGAGCAGTTTGGTAGCATTGCTTTTGGGGAATCTGAAAAGGGATATTTTGAATTGCGTTGAAGCCTATTGCGACAAAGGAAATATCCTCAGATAAAAACTAAAAAGAAGCTTTCTGAAAAAGTTCTTTGTGATTTCTCAATTCACCTCACACAGTTACACCTTCCTTTTCATGGAGCAGTTTGCTAACACTCTTCGTGGAATCTGCATACGGATATTAGGGAACACATTGAGGCCTATCGTCAAAAAGAAAATATCCCCAGATTGAAACAAGAAAGACATTTTGTGAGAAATCTCTTTTTGAAGCATTAATTCATCTCATGGAGTTACATAATTCTTTTCATGGATCTGTTTTGTAACACTGTTTTTGGGGAATCTGAGATGTTATATTTTGGATTGCATTGAAACCTATGGTGACAAAGGAAATATCCACAGATAAAAACTTGAAAGAAGCTTTCTGAGGAAGTTCTTTGTGATGTGTGAATTCATCTCACAGAGTTACACTGTTCTTTTCATTGAGCAGTTTGCTAACACTGTTCTCTTAGAATCTGCAATGGGATATTTCAGAACACCTTGAAGTTTATGGTGACAAAGGACATATCCTCAAATAAAAACTAGAAAGAAGCATTCTGAGAAACTGCTTTGTGATGGGTTAATTCATCTCACAAAGTTACATGATTCTTTTCATGTAGCAGTTTGGTATCACTGTTTTGGGGGAAACTGAGAAGGGATATTTTGGATCGCATTGAAGCCAATGGTGACTAAGGAAATATCCTCAGATAAAAACTAGAAAGAAGCTTTCTGAGAAACTTCTTTGTAATGTGTGAATTCATCTCACAGATTTACACTTTTCTTTTCATGGAGCAGTTTGCTAACACTGCTTTCGTGAAATGTGCAAAGGGATATTTGGGTGCACATTGAAGCCTGTGATGAAAAAGACAATATCCTCAGAAAAAAGCTAGAAAGAATATTTCTGAGAAACTGTTTTGTGTTGTGTGAATTCATCTCACTGGGTTATACCGTTCTTTTCATTCAGCCATTTGCTCACACTTTTTTTGTGGAATATGCAAAGGGATATTTAGAAGTGCATTGAAGCCTATGCTCACAAAGCTTTCTGAGAAAGTGCTTTGTTATGTGTGAATTCATCTCACTGAGTTACACTGTTCTTTTCATTGAGCAGTTTGCTAACACTGTATTCTTGGAATCTGCAATGGGATATTTCGGAGTGCATTGAAGCTTATGGTGACAAAGGAAATATCCTCATATAAAAACTAGAATTTAGGCCGGGCGCGGTGGCTCACGCCTGTAATCCCAGCACTTTGGGAGGCCGAGGCGGGCGGATCACAAGGTCAGGAGATCGAGACCATCCTGGCTAACACGGTGAAACCCCGTCTCTACTAAAAATAGAAAAAATTAGCCGGGCGCAGTGGCGGGCGCCTGTAGTCCCAGCTACTCGGGAGGCTGAGGCAGGAGAATGGCGTGAACCCGGGAGGCGGAGCTTGCAGTGAGCCGAGATTGCGCCACTGCACTCCAGCCTGGGTGACAGAGCGAGACTCCGTCTCAAAAAAAAAAAAAAAAAAAAAAAAAAAAAAAAAAAAAAAAAGAAAGAAGCTTTCTGAGAAACTGCTTTCTGATATGTTAATTCATCTCACATGGCTGCATGATCCTTTTCTAGGATGAGTTTTGGAGCAGTGTTTTTGGGAAATCTGAGAAGGGATATTTTGAATCGCATTGAAGCCTTCTTGACAAAGGAATTGTCATCAGATAAAATCTAGAAGGAAACATACGGAGAAACTTCTTTGTGATGTGAGAATTCATCTCACAGAGATACACCATTCTTTTCATTGAGATTTTTGCCAACACTTTTTTCATGGACTGTGCGATGGGATATTCCAGATCGCATTGAGAAATGTGGTGAAAAAGACAATATCCCCATATAAACACAAGAAAGAATCTTTCTGAGAAACAGCTTTGTGATGTGTGAATTTATGTCACAGATTTCCACTATTCTTTTCATGGATCAGTTTCGTAGCACTGTTTTTGGGGAATCTGAGAAGGGATATTTTGGATCACATTGAAGCCTAGTGTGACAAAGGAAATATCCCCAGAAAAATACTCAATAGAAGCTTTATGTGAAACTTATTTGTGATGTGTGAATTCATGTCACAGAGTAACATGATTCTTTTCTTGAGGCTGTTTTGTAACATTGTCTTTGTGTAATCTGCAATAGAATATTTGGGAGTGCATTGAAGCCTATGGTGACAAAGGAAATACCCTCAGACTAAAACATGAAAGAAGCGTCCGAGAAACAGCCTTGTGATGTGTGAATTCACCTCTCAGATTTACACGTTTCTTTTCATGGAGCACTTTGCTAACACTCTTTTCCTGGAAACTACAAATGGATATTCGGGAGCACATTGAGGCCTATGGTGTAAAAGGAAATATCCTCAGATGAAAGCTAGAAAGAATCTTTCTGAGAAACTGCTTTGTGATTTGTGAATTCATCTCACAGAGTTACACTTTCTTTTCATTTAGCAGTTTGTTAACCCTGTTTTTGTGGAAACTGCAAAGGGATATTTGCAAACGCCTTCATTCCTATAGTAAAAAAGGAAATATCCTCAGATAAAAACTAGAAAGAAGCTTTCTGAGAATGCGCTTTGAGGTGTGTTAATTTGTCTCACAGCGTGACATGGTTCTTTTCCTGGATCAGTCTATTAGCACTGTCTTTGGGGAATCTGAGAAAGAATATTTTAGATCACATTGAAGCCTATGGTGACAAAAGAAGTATTCTCTGATAAAATCTAGAAAGGTTTCTGAGAAAGTTCTTTGAGATGTATGAATTCAGTATCAGAGTTGCAAGATTCTTTTCCTGGAGAAGTTTGTTAACACTGTTTTTGTGGAATCTGCAGAGGGATATTTGGGAGCACATTGAGGCCTGTAGTGAAAAAAGAAATATCCTCTGATAAAAACTAGAAAGAAGCTTTCTGAGAAACTGCTTTGAGATGTGTGAATTCATCTCACAGAGTTACACTGTTCTTTTCATTAAGAAGTCTGCTAACACTGTTTTCTTGAAATCTGCGAAGGGATATTTTGGAGCACATTGAAGCTTATCGTAAAAAAAAAAAAAAAAAAAAAAAAGTCCTCAGATAAAAACTAGAAAGAAGCTTTCTGAGAAACTGCTTTGCAATGTGTGAATTCATCTCACAGAATTACCCCATTCTTTTCATTGAGCTGTTTGATAACACAGTTTTCATGGAATCTGCCATAGAATATTTGGGAGTGCATTGAAGCAGATGGTTAAAAAGGACATATTCTGAGATAAAAACCAAAAACAAGCTTTCTGAGAAACCAGTTTTTGATTTCTGAATTCATCTCACAGAGCTACATGATTCTTTTCACAGAGCAGTTTGGTAACACTGTTTTTGGGGTAACTGACAAGGTATAAATTTGATTGCATTGAATCCTATCACAACAAAGGAAATATCCTCAGATGAAATCAAGAAAGAAGGTATCTGAGAACCCGCTGTGTGATTTGTTAATTCATCTCATAGAGTAAAACCTTTCTTTTCATGGACCAGTTTACAAACACTGTTTCCATGGAATCTGCAAAGGGATATTATGAGCTCATTGAGGCCTATGATCAAAATGGAAATATCCACAGATAAAAACTAGAAAGAAGTGTTATGAGAAACTGCTTTGTGATATGTGAATTCATCTCACAGGGTTACACTGTTCTTTTAATTGAACAGTTTGGTAACACGGTTTTCTTGGAATCTCCAATGGGATACTTTGGAGCCCTTTGAAGCTTAAGGTGACAAGGGAAATATTCTCATATAAAAACTAGGAGGACGCTTTCTGAGAAACTGCTTTGTGAGGTGCTAATTCATCTCACAGAGGTACATGATTTTTTTCACGGATCAGTTGGGTAGCACTGTTTTTGGGGAATATGAGAACAAATAGTTTGGATCACATTGAAGCTTATGGTGAAAAGGAAACATCCTCAGATAAAAACTAGAAAGAATCTTTCTGAGAAACTGCTTTGTGATGTGTGTATTCATCTCACAGAATTGCATTGTTCTTTTCACTGAGCAGTTTGCTAACACTGTTTTCTTGGAATCTGCAATGGAATACTTTGGATTACATTGAAGCTTATGCTGACAAAAGAAATATCCTCATATAGAAACTTGAAAGAAGGTTTCTTTGAAACTGCATTGTAATGTGTTAATTCATCTCACAGTGTTACATGATTGTTTTCATCGATCAGTTTGGTAGCAGTGTTTTGGGGGAATCTGAGAAGGAATATTTTAGATTGCATTGAAGCCTATGGTGACAAAGGAAATATCCTCAAATAAAATCTAAGAAGATGTTTTCTGAGAAAGTTCTCTCTGATGTGTTAATTCATCTCACAGAGTTTCACATTTGTTTTCATGGAGCAGGTTGGTAACACTGTTTTTCTGGAATCTGCAATGGGATATTTGGGAGCACATTGAGGCCTACGGTGAAAAAGGAAATATCCTCAGATAAAAACTAGAAATAATCTTTCTGAGAAACTGTTTTGTGATGTGTGAATTCATCTCACTGAAATACGCCATTCTTTTCATTGAGTAGTATGCTCGCACATTTTTTGTGGAATATGCAAAGGGATATTTGGCAGTGCATTGAACCCTATATTCACAAAGGAAACATCCTAAGATATAAACCAAAAAGAAGCTTTCTGAGAAACTGCTTTGTGATGTGTGAATTCATCTCACTGAGTTACACTGCTCTTTTCATTGAGCACTTTGCTAACACTGTATTCTTGGAATCGGCAATGGGATTTTCAGCACGCATTGAAGCTTGTGGAGACAAAGGAAATATCTTCATGTAAAAACTAGAAAGAAGCTTTCTGAGAAATTGTTTTGTTATTTGTGAATTCATCTCACAGTGCTGCATGATCCTTTTCCAGGATCAGTTTGATAGCAGTGTTTTTGGGGAATCTTAGAAGGGACATTTTGAATCGCATTGAAGCCTTCAGTGACAAAGGATATATCCTCAGATAAAATCTAGAAAGGAACTTTGTGAAAGTTCTTTGTGATGTGTCTGAATTCATTTCACAGAGATACACCATTCTTTTCATTGAGATGTTTGCTAACATTTTTTTCATGGAATGTGCAATGGGATATTCCAGATCCCATTGAGGAATATGGTGAAAAAGGAAATATCGTCATATGAAAACATAAGGAATCTTTCTGAGAAACAGCTTTGTGATGTGTGAACTCATCTCATAGAGTTACACCATTCTTTTCATGGAGCAGTTTGGTAGCACTGTTTTTGGGGAATCACAAGGGATATTTTGGATCTCATTGAAGCCTAGTGTGACAAAGGAAATATCCCCAGAAAAATACTAGAATGAAGCTTTATATGAAACTTATTTGTGATGTGTGAATTCATCTCACAGAGCTACACGATTCTTTTCTTGCAGCTGTTTTGTAACATTGTTTTTGTGGAATCTGCAACAGGATATTTGGAAGTGCATTGAAGCCTATAGTGACAAAGGAAATATCCTTAGACTACAACTAGAAGGAAGCTTTCTGAGAAACAGCTTTGTGATGTGTGAATTCACCTCTCAGATTTACACTTTTCTTTTCATGGAGCACTTTGCTAACACTATTTTCGTGGAATCTACATACAGAAATTTGGGAGCACATTGAGGCCTATGTTGTAAAAGGAAATATCCTCAGATAAAAACTGGAAAGAAGTTTTCTGAGAAACTGTTTTGTGATTTATGAACTCATCTCACAGAGTTACTCAATTCTTTTCATGGAGCAGTTTGGTAGCACTGTTTTGGGGAATCATAGAAGGGATATTTTGGATCACATTGAAGCCTATGGTGACAATGGAAATATCCTTGGACAAAAACTAGAAAGAAACTTTCTGAGAAACTGCTTTGTCATTTGTGAATTCATCTCACATAGTTACACCATTCTTTCCATTGAGCAGTTTGCTAACACTGTTGTTGTGTAATCTGCAAAGGGATATTTTGGAGCACTTTGAGGCTTAGTGTGAAAAAGGAAACACCCTCAGATAAAAACTAGAAAGATGCTTTCTGAGAAACTGCTTTGTGATGTGTTAATTCATCTCACATAGCTAAACCATACTTTTCATTGAGCAGTTTGATAACACTGTCTTCCTGGAAACTGCAAGAGGATATTTGGGAGCTAATTGAAGCCTATGGTGACAAGGGAAATATCCTCAGACAAAAACCAAAAAGAAGCTTTCTGAGAGACTGTTTTGCAATGTGTGAATTGATCTCACAGAGTTACACTGTTCCTTTCATGGGGCAGTTTGCTAACACTGTTTTTGTGGAATCTGCAAAGGGATATTTTGGAGAGCATTGAAGTTAAGGTGACAAAGGAAATACCCTCATATAAAAACTAGAAAGAATCTCTCTGAGGAAATGCTTTCTGATATGTTAATTCATCTCACAGAGTTACAAGATTCTTTTCATGGATGAGTTTGTTAGCACTGTGCTGGTAGAATCGCAAAGGGATATTGGGCAGCGCATGGAGGCCTATACTGAAAAAGGGAATATACTCAGATAAAAACTAGAAAGAAGCTTGCTGAGAAAGTTATTTGTGATGTGTGATTTCATCACACAGAGTTACATCTTTCTTTTTATGGAGTAGTTTGCGAACTCTGTTTTCGAGGAATCTGCAAAGAGATATTTGGGAGCACATTGAGGACTATGGTGAAAAAGTAAATATCCTCAGATAAAAATGGGAAAAGAAGCCTTCTGAGAAACTGCTTTGTGATGTGTGAATTCATCTCACAGAGTTACACTGTTGTTTTCACTGAGAAGTTTTCTAACACTGTCTTCTTATAATCTGTCAAGGGATATTTTAGGGCACAATGAAGCTTATCGTGACAAAATATCCTCATAGAAAAAGTAGAAAGAAGCTTTCTGGAAAAGTGCTTTGTGATTTTTGAATTCTTCTCACAGAGTTACACGATTCTTTCCATGGATCAGTTTAGTAACACTGTTTTCGTGGTATCTGAGAAGGGATATTTTGGATTGCATTGAAACCTATGGTGACAAGGGAAATATCCTCAGATAAAAACCAGAAAGAAGCTTACTGAGAGAGCTCTTTGTGATGTGTGAATTCAACTCACTGAAGTATAGCTTTCTTATCATGAAGCAGTTCACTAACACTGCTATCGTGAAATTTGCAAAGGGATATTTTGGAGCACATTGTGCCCTACAGTGAAAAAGGAAGTATCCTCAGATAAAATCTAGAAACAAGCTTTCTGAGAAACTACTTTGAGATGTGTGAAATCATCTCACGGGTTTGCACCTTTCTATTCATGAAACAGTTTGCAACACCATTTTCCTGGAATCTGCAAAGGGATATTAGTGAGTGCATTGAGGCAATGTGAAAAAGGAAATATCCTCACATAAAAACTAGAAAGACGCTTTCTGAGAAGCACTTTGTGATGTGTGAATTCACCTCATAGAGTTACAGTATACTTTTCATGGAGCAGTTTGGTAGCACTGTTTTTGGAGAATCTGAGAAGGGATATTTTAGATAACAATGAAGCTTTTGCATTCTTTGCAATTCTTTGCACTCTTCTTTGCATTGGACAGTTTGCTCTACTTTGTTTTATTGGAATCTGCAATCTGATATATCAGAGCGCATTGAAGCTTATGGTGACAAAGGAAATATCCTCAGATAAAAGCTGCAAAGGAGCTTACTGAGAAACCGCTTTGTGATGTGTTAATTAATCTCACAGAGTTACAAGTTTCTTTTCGTATGGCAGTTTGGTAGCACTTTTTTAGGGAATCTGAGAAGGAATGTTTTGAATGGCATTTAAACCTATGTTGACAAAGGAAATACCCTCAGACAAAATCTAGAAAGAAGCTTTCTGAGAAAGTTCTTCATGATGTGTGAATTGATCTCACAGAGTTGCACCTTTCTTTTCATTAAGCACTTTGGAAATACTGTTTTTGTGGAATCTGCATATGGATATTTGGGATCGCATTGAGACCTATAGTGAGTAAGAAAATATCCTGTCATAAAAACTAGAAAGAAACTTTCTGAGAACCTGCTTTGTGATGTTTGAATTCATGTCACAGAGTTACATTGTTCTTTTCATTCAGCAGTTAGCTAACACTGTTTTTGTGGAATCTGCAATACGATATTTTGGAATGCGTTGAAGCCTATAGTGACAAAGGAAATATCCTCAGATAAAAACAAAAAAGAAGCTTTCTGAGAAACTGCTTTGTGATGTGTGAATTCATCTCACTGAGCTACACTGTTCTTTCCATTGAGCAATTTGCTAACACTGTTTTCTTGGAATGTGCAATGGGATATTTTGGAGCACATTGAAGCCTAAGGTGACAAAGGAAATATCCTCATATAAAAACTAGAAAGAAGCTTTCTGAGAAACCACTTTGAGATTTGTGAATTCATCTCACAGAGCTACATGATTCTATTCATGGAACAGTTTGGTAGCACTGTTTTTTGTGAATCTGAGAATGGATATTTTGGATCGCATTGAAGCGTATTATGACAAAGGAAATATCCTCAGGTAAAAACTAGAAAGATACTTTCTGAGGACGTTTTTGTGATGTGTGAATTCATCTTACAGAGTTACACCTTTCTCTGCATAAAACAGCTTGGTAACATGGTTTTTGGGGAATCTGGGAATGAGTATTTGGATCACATTGAAGCCTATAGTGAAAAAGAAAATATCCTGAGATGAAAACTAGAAAGAAGCTTTCTGAGAAACTGTTTGTGATGTGAAAACTCATCTCACAGAGTCACACTGTTTATTTCATTGAGCAGTTTGCTAACACTGTATTCTTGGAATCTGCAATGGAATATTTCAGAGCACATTGAGGCCTATAGTGAAAAAGGAAATATCATCAGATAAAAACTACAAAGAAACTTTCTGTGAAACTGCTTTGTGATGTGTGAATTCAACTCCCAGAGTTACACCATTCTCTTCATTGTGAAGTTTGCTAACACTTCTTTCATTTAATCTGCAATGGGATATTCAGGAGCACTTTGAGGAATATGGTGAAAAAGGAAATATCCTCAGATAAAAACTAAAAAGAGTTTTTCTGTGAAACATCTTTGTGGTATGTGAACTCATCTCACAGAGTTACACCATTCTTTTCAAGGAACAGTTTGGTAGCACTGTATTTGAGGAATCTGAGAAGCAATATTTTGGGGCATGTTGAAGTCTTTCCTGAAATATTCTCAGATAAAACTAGAAGTAACCTTTCTGAGAAACTGCTTTGTGATAGGTGAATTCATCTCAAAGAGTTACACTGTTGTTTTCATTGAGCAGTTTGATAACACTGTTTTCGTGGAATCTGCAATAGGATATTTCAGAGTGCATTGAAGCCTATGGTACAAAGGAAATATCTTCAGAAAAAAAAACAAAAAGAATCTACCTCAGAAACTGCTTTGTGATCTGTGAATTCATCTCACTGATTTATACCTTCCTTTTCATGGAGCAATTTTCTAACACTAAATTCATGGTATCTGCAAAAGGATATTCGTGAGCACCTTCTGGCTAATGGTGAAAAAGGAAACATTCTACAACAAAAACAAGAAAGAAGCTTTCTGAAAACAGGCTTTGTGCTTTGTGAATTCATCTCACAGTGTTACACAATTCTTTTCATGGAGCAGTTTGGTGGCACTGTTTTGGGGGGATCTGAGAAGGGATATATTGGATTGCATTGAAGTCAAAGTGACAAAGGAAATATCCTTAGTTAAAACCTAGAAGAAAATTTATGAGAAAGTTCTTTGTGATATGTGAATTCATCCCAAATAATTATGACTTTCTTTTCCTGGAGCAGCTTGCTAACCGTGTTTTCATGGAATCTGCAATGGGATATTCCAGAGTGCTTTAATGCCTATAGTGAAAAAGGGAATATCCTCAGATAAAAACTAGGAAGAAACTTTATGAGAAAGTACTTTGTGATGTGTGAATTCATCTCACAGAGTTACACTGTTCTTTGCATTGAGCAGTTTGCTTACACTGTTTTCTTGGAATCTGCAATCTGAAGTTTCAGAACACATTGAAGCTTATGGTGAAAACAGAAATATATAAAAACTAGAAAGAAGTTTTCTGACAAATTTGTTTGTTATGCTTTAATTCATCTCACACAGTTACATGATTATTTTCATTGAGTATGTTGGTAGCACTGTTTTTGGTGAACCTAAGAATTGATATTTTGGATGGCATTTAAACCTATGGTGGCAAAGGAAATATTATTAGATAAAAACTAGAAAGAAGGCTTTTGAGAAAGTTCTTTGTGATGTGTGAATTCAACAAACAGAGTTACACCTTCCTTTTCATAGAGGAGTTTGTAAACACTGTTTTCATGGAATCTGAAAAAGGGATATTTGCGAGTGTTTTGAGGACAATGGTGAAAAATTAAACATCCTCAGATAAAAAGTAGAAAGAAGAATTCTGAGAAACTGCTTTGTGTTGTGTGCATTAATTGTACAGAGTTACACCTTTCTTTTCATTGAGCAGTTTGTTAACATTGTTTTCTTGTATTCTGAAATGGAATATTTCGGAGCGCATTGAAGCTTATGGTGAAAAAGGAAATATCCTCATATAAAAACTAGAAGGAAGCTTTCTGAGAAATCGCTTTGTGATGTGTTAATTCATCTCACAGTGCTACAGTATTCTTTTCATGGATCAGTTTGGTAGCACTGTTTTGGGGGCATTTGAGAAGGGATATTTTTTATCGCAATGGAGGTTATGATGACAAAGGAAATATCCTCAGAAAAAAACTAGAAAGAAGGTTTCTGAGAAAGTTGTTTGTGATGTGTGAATTCATCTCACATAATTACACTTTTCTTTTCATGGATCAATTTGCTAACACTGTTTTCATGGAATCTGCAAAGGATATTTGGGAGCACATTGAGGCCTATGGTGAAAATAAAAATATCCTCAGATTAAACCCAGAAAGAAGCTTTCTGAGAAACTGCTTTGTGATAGGTGAATTCATCTCACAGAGCTACACTGCTCTTTTCTTTGAGCCATTTGAATATACTGTTTTCATGGAGTCTAAAAAAGGATATTCCGGAGTGCATTGAAGCCTATGGTGGCAAAGGAAATATCCCCATCAAAGTACCAAAAAGAAGCTTTCTGAGAAATTGCTTTTTGATGTGTGAATTCAGCTAAGAGAGTTACCCTGTTCTTTTCATTGGGCTATTTTCTAACATTGTTTTCTTAGAATCTATGATGGGATATTTCCGAGTGCATTGAACTTTAGTGAAAAAGTAAATATCCTCAGACAAAAACTAGAAAGAAACACTCTGAGAAACTGTTTTGTTATTTGTGAATTCATTGCACAGAGTTACTTGATTCTTTCCATGGATCAGTTTGACAGCTCTGTTTTTGGGGAATCTGAGAAAGGATATTTAAGAATGCATTGAAGCCTATGGTGACAAAGGAAATATCCTCAGATAAAAACTAGAAAGAAACTTTCTCAGAATGTTCTTTGTGATGTGTGAATTCATCTCACAGAAAGTACACCTATCTTTTCATAGTGCAGCTTGCTAACAGTGCTTTCCTGTAATCCGCAAAGGGATATTTGGGAGCGCCTTGAGGCCTAAGGTGAAAAAGAAAATATCCTCACATAAACAATTCATTAATTTCAAATCAACCTTTCTGTTGATTGAGCAGTTTGGCATCACTGTTTTAGAGGAGTTATTTGGGAGCACATTGAAGCCTATGGTGTAAAAGGAAATATCCCCAGATAAAAATTAGAAAGATGCTTTCTGAGAAACTGCTTTGTGGTGGGTGAATTCTACTCACAGAATAACACTTTTCTTTTCATGAAGCAGTTTGCTAACACTATTTTTGTAGAATCTGCAAAGGGATATCCACGAGCATCTTCAGGCAAATGGTTACAAAGGAATAATCCTCAGGAAAAAAACGAGAAAGAAGCTTGCTGGGAAACTCCTTTGTGATTTGTGAATTCATCTCACAGAGTTACACGATTATTTTCGTGGAGCAGTTTGGTAGCACTGATTTTGGGGAATCTGAGAAGGGATATTTAGGATCGCATTGAAGCTTATGGTGACAAAGGAAATATCCTCAGATAAAATCTAGAAAGAAACTTTCTGAAAAAGTTCTTGGTGATGTGTGAATTCATCTCACAGAGTTACACGGTTCTTTTCATTGAGAAGTTTTCTAACACATTATTTTTGGAATCTGCTATGGGATATTCAAGAGCACATTGAGGAATACGGTGAAAAAGGAAATATCCTCACAAAAAAACTAGAAAGAACCTTTCTGAGAAACAGTTTTGTGATGTGTGAATTCATCTCACAGAGTTACACCATTCTATTCATGGAGCAGTTTGGTAGCACTGTTTTTGGAGAATCTGAGAAGGGATATTTTGGATCGCATTGAAGCCTATGGTGACAAAGGAAATATCCTGATGTAATAACTATAAAGAAGCTTTCTGAGAAATTTCCTTGTGATGTGGGAATTCATCTCATGGTATTACACCTTTCTTTTCAGGGATCTGTGTGCTAACACTGTTTTTGTGGAATTTGCAAAGGAATATTTGGGAGTGCATTGTGGACTATAGCAAAAAAGGCAATATCCTCATGTAAAAATTAGAAGGAAGCTTTCTGATAAACTGCTTTGTGATGAAAGAATTCATCTCACAGAGCTATGCCATTCTTTTCATTGAGCAGTTTGGCAAACACTGTTTTCTTGGAATTTGCAATGGTATGTTTTGGAGTGCATTGAAGCTTATCTTGACAAAGGAAATATCCTCAGGAAAAAAAAAAAAAAGAAAGAATCTTTCTGATAAACTGCTTTGTGATTTGTGAATTCATCTCAGAGTTACACAATTTTTTTCATGTAGCAGTTTGGTAGCACTGTTTTGGGGGAATCTGAGAAGGGAATTTTGCATCGCATGGAAGCCTATGGTGACAAAGGAAATATCCTCAGATAAAATCTAGAAAGAAACTTTCTGAAAAAGTTCTTTGTGATGTGTGAATTCACCTAACAGACTTACACCTTTCTTTTCATGGAACAGTTTGGTATCACTGTTTTCATGAAATATGCAAAGGAATATTTGGGAGCAAATTGAGACTTATGGTGACAAAGGGAATATCCTCAGATAAAAACTAGAAAACTTTCTGAGAAAGTTCTTCCTGATGTGTGAATTCAACTCACAGAGTTACAACTTTCTTTTCATGGAGCAGTTTGCTAACACTCTTTTCATGGAATCTGCAAAGGGATATTTGGGAGTGCATTGAGGCCTATGTTGAAAAAGGGCATATTCTCAGTTAAGAACTAGAAAGACTCTTTCTGAGAAACTGCTTTGTGGTGTGTGAATTCATTTCATAGAGTTAGACAGTTCTTTTCATTGAGGAGTTTGGTAACACTCTTTTCTTGGAATATGCAATGGGATATTTCAGAGTGCATTGAAGCCTATGGTGAAAAAGAAAACATAATCAGATGAAAAACAAAAAGAGGCCTATTGAGAAACTGCTTTGTGTTGTGTCAATTCATCTCACAGAGTTACACTGTTGTTTTCATTGAGTAGTTTGGAAACACTGTTTTCTTGGAATCTGCATTGGGATATTTCAGAGCACATTGAAGCTTACGGTGACAAAGAAAATATCTTCACGTAAAAACTAGTAAGAAGTTTTCTGAGAAACTGCTTTGTTATATGTTAATTCATCTCACTGACTTACATGACTCCTTTCATGGATCTGTTTGGTAGCACTGTTTTTGGGTAAACTGAGAAGGGATATTTTGGACAGCAATGAAAAATATGCTGATAAAGGGAATATCCTCAGATAAAAACTAGAAAGAAGCATTCTGAGAAAGTTCTTCAAGATGTGTGAATTCAACTCAGAGAGGTACAACTTTCCTTTCATGGAGCAGCTTGCAAACACTGTTTTCTTGGAATCTGCAATGGTAAATTTCAGAGTGCATTGAAGCTTATGGTGACAAATGAAATATCCTCAGACAAAAACAAGAAAGAATCTTTCTGATAAACTGCTCTCTGATTTGTGAATTCATCTCAGAGTTACACGATTTCTTTCGTGTAGCAGTTTGGTAACACTGTTTCTGGGGAATCTGAGAAGGGATATTTTGCATCACATTGAAGCCTGTGGTGACAAAGGAATTGTCCTCAGATAAAAACTGGAAAGAAGCTTTCTGAGAAAGTTCCCTGTGATGTTTGAATTCACCTGACAGACTTACACCATTCTTTTCATGGAGCCGTTTGGTATCACTGTTTTTATGGAATATGCAAAGGGATATTTGGGAGCAAATTGAGACCTATGGTGACCTAGGGAATATCCTCAGATAAAAACTAGAAAGAAGCTTTCTGAGAAAGTTCTTCCTGATGTGTGAATTCAACTCACAGAGTTACAACTTTCTTTTCATGGAGCAGTTTGCAAACACTGTTTTCTTGGAATCTGCAGTGGTATATTTTGGAGTGCATTTAAGCTTATGGTGACAAAGGAAATATCCTCAGACAAAAACAAGAAAGAATCTTTCTGAGAAACTGCTTTGTGATTTGTGAATTCATCTCAGAGTTACACAATTTCTTTCGTGTAGCAGTTTGGCAGCACTGTTTTCGGGGAATGTGAGAAGGGATATTTTGCATCGCATTGAATCCTTTGGTGACAAAGGAATTATCCTCAGATACAAACTGGAAAGAAGCTTTCTGAGAAAGTTCTTTGTGATGTGTGAATTCACCTAACAGACTAACACCATTCTTTTCATGGAGCAGTTTGGTATCACTGTTTTTGTGGATTATGCAAAGGGATATTTGGGAGCTAATTGAGACCTATGGTGAAAAAGGAACTATCCTCAGATAAAAACCAGAAAGAAGTTTTCTGAGAAACTGTTTTGTGATGTGTGAATTCATCTCACAGTGTTACAATTATACCGTTCTTTTCATTGAGAAGTTTACTACACTGCTTTCCTGTAATCTGCAATGGGATATTTCAGAGCGCATTGAAGCTTATTGTGACAAAGGAAATATCCTCAGACAAAAACTAGAAAGAAGCTTTCTGAGAAACTGCTTTGTGATTTGTGAATTCTTCTCACAGAGTTACATGATTCCTTTCATGGAGCAGCTTGATAGCACAGTTTTAGGAAATCTCAGAAGGGATATTTTGGATCTGATTGAAGTCGATGGTAACAAAGGAAATATCCTCATATAAAAACTAGAAAGATGCTTTGTGAGTAACTGCTTTGAGATGTGTTAATTCATCTCACAGTGATACACAATTATTTTCATGGATCTGTTTGATAGCATTGTTTTGGGGGAATCTGAGAAGTGATATTTTGGATCATATTGATGTCTATGGTGACTAAGGAAATATCCTCAGATAAAAACTACAAAGAAGATTTCTGAGAAAGGTCATTGTGATGAGTGAATTTATCTCACAGGGTTAAACCTTTCTTTTCATGCAGCAGATTGAAAACACTGTTTTGGTGGAATCTTCAAAAGGATATTTGGGAGCGCATTGAGGCATTGGGTGACAGTGGGAAAATCCTCATAGAAAAACCAAAAAGAAGCTCTCTGAGAGACTGCTTTGTGATATTTGAATTCAGCACACAGAATTACACTGTTCTTTTCATTGAGAAGTTTTCTTACACTGTTTTCTTGGAATCTGCAATGGGATATTTCGGAGTGCATTGAAGCTTATGGTGACAAAGGAAATATCCTCAGACATAAACTAGAAAGAAGCTTTCTGAGAAACTGCTTTGTGATTTGTGAATTCAACTCACAGAGTTACACAATTCTTTTAATAGAGCAGCTTGGTATCACTGTTTTCAGGGAATCCGAGATGTGATATTTTGGATCGCATTGAAGCCTATGGTGACAAATTAAATATCCTAAGAGAAAAAGTAGAAAGAAGGTTTCTGAGAAAGTTCTCTGTGGTGTGTGAATTCATCTCACAGAGTTACACATTCCTTTTCATTGAGCATTTGCTAACACTGCTTTCGTGGAATCTGCAAAGGGATATTTGGGAGTGAATTGAGGCCTATAGTGAGAAAAGAAATATCCTCAGGTAAACACTAGAAAGAAACTTTCTGAGAAAATGCTTTGTGATGTGTGAATTCGTCTGTCAGAGTTACACTGTTCTTTTCATTGAGCAGTTTGCTAACATTGTTTTCTTGGAATCTGCAATTAGATATTTCAGAGTGCATAGAAGCTTATGTTGACAAAGGAAATACCCACATATAAAAGCTAGAAAGAAGTATTCTGAGAAGCCACTTTGTGATGTGCTAATTCATCACACAGAGTTACACGATTCTTTTCATGGATCAGTTTTTAGCACTCTTTTCCGGGAATTTGAAAAGGGACATTTTAGATTGCATTGAAGCCGATGGTGTATAAGAAAATATTATCAGATAAATACTAGAAAGAAGCTGTCTGAGAAATTTCTTTGTGGTGTGTGAATTCATCTCAAAGAGTTACAACTTTCTTTTCATGGAGCACTTTGCTAACACAAGTTTTGTGGAATCTGCAAAGGGATATTTGGGAGCTCATTGAGGCCTATAGTGACAAAAAAAAAAATCCTCATAGAAAACCTAAAATGAAGCTTTCTGAGAAACCACTTTTTGATGCGTGAATTCATCTCACAGGGTTACACTGTTCTTTTCATTAAGCAGATTTCTAAGACTGTTTTCTTGGAGTCTGCAATGGGATATTTCAGAGGACATCAAAGCTTATTGTGAAAAAGGAAATATCCTAAGACAAAAACTAGAAAGAAACTTTCTGAGCAACTCCTTGGTGATTTGTAAATTCATCTCACAGAGTTACAGGATTCTTTTCATGGATTAGTTTGATAGTGCTGTTTTTGGGAAATCTGAGAAGGGATATTTTGGATTGCAATGAAGTCTATAGTGTCAAAGGAAATATCTTCAGGATAAAACTAGAAAGAAGTTTTCAGAGAAAGTTCTTTGTGATGTGTGAATTCATCTCACAGAGTTACAACTTTACTTTCATGGAACAGTTTGCTAACACTGTTTTCGTGAAATCTGCAAAGGGATATTTGCGAGTGAAATGAGGCCTATGGTTAAAAAGGAAATATCCTCACAGAAAAATTACAAAGAAGTTTTCTGAGAAACTGCTTTGTGATGTGTGAAATCAAGTCACAGAGTTACACTGTTCTTTTCATTGAGCAGTTTGCTAACACTGCTTTCTTGGAATCTGCAATGGGATATTGCAGAGCACATTGAAGCTTATGGTGACAAAGGAAATATCCTCATATAAAAAGTAGAAAGAAACTTTCTGAGAAACCACTTTGTGATTGTTAATTCTTCTCACAGAGTTACATGATCCCTTTCATGGATCAGTTTGGTAGCACGGTTTTTGGACAATGTGAGAAGGGATAATTTGGATGGCATTGAACACTATGGTGACTAAGGAAATATACTCACATGAAAACTAGAAAGAATCTTTCTGAGAAACTGCTTTTTGTTGTGTGAATTCAATCACAGAGTTACACTGTTATTTTCATTGAGCAGTTTGTTCACATTGTTTTCTTGGAATCTGCAATGGGATATTTCGGAGCGCATTGAAGCCTACAGTGACAAAGTAAATATAATCAGATGAAAACCAAAAAGAAGCCTTTGAGAAACTGCTTTGTGTTGTGTCAATTCAATTCACAGAGTTACATTTTCTTTTCATAGAGCAGCTTGCTAACAGTGTTTTCTTGTAATCTCTAATGGGATATTTCAGAGGGCATTGAAGCTTATGGTGACAAAGGAAATATCCTCAGACAAAAACAAGAAAGAAACTTTCTGAGAAATTGCTTTGTGATTTGTGAATTCATCTCAGAGTTACACGATTCTTTTCATGGAGCAGTTTGGTAGCACTGTTTTTGGTGAATCTGAGAAGGGATATTTTGCATCACATTGAAGCCCATGGTGACAAAATAAATATCCTCAGATAAAAACTGGAAAGAAGCTTTCTGAGAAAGCTCTTTGTGATGTGTGAATTCACCTAACAGACTTACACTATTCTTTTCATGGAGCAGTTTGGTATCACTGTTTTTGTGGAATATGCAAAGGGATATTTGGGAGCGAATTGAGACCTATGGTGAAAAAGGAAATACCCTCAGATTAAAAAAAGAAAGGAGCTTTCTGAGAAACAGCTTTGTGATGTGTGAATTCATCTCACCGAGTTACACTGTTCTCTTCATTGAGAAGTGTGCTAACACTGTTTTCTTGTAATCTGCAATGGGATATTTCACAGCACCCTGAAGTTTTGGTGACAAAGAAAATATCTTCCAACGAAAACTAGAAAGATGCTTTTTGAGAAACTGTTTTGAGATTTATCAATTCTTCTCATGGAGTTACATGATTCTTTTCATGGAGCAGTTTGGTAGCACAGTTTTAGGGAAATCTGAGAAGGGATATTTTGGATAGGATTGAAGCTGATGGTGACAAAGGAAATATCCTCATATAAAAACTAGAAAGATTATTTCTGAGAAACCACTTCAAGGTGTGTTAACTCGTCTCACAGTGATACATGATTATTTTAATGGATCAGTTTGATAGCACTGTTTTTGGGGAATCTGAGAAGGGATATTTTGGATCACATTGATGTCTATGTCTACTAAGGAAATATCTTCATATAAAAACTAGAAAGAAGCTTTCTGAGAAACTGCTTTGTGATGGGGGAATTCATCTCACAGAGTTACACCTTTCTTTTCATTGAGCAGTTTAATAACACTGCTTTCCTGGAATCAGCAAAGGGATATTTGGGAGTGCATTGAAGCCCATATTGAAAAAGGAAGTATCCTCAGATGAAACCAGAAAGAAGCTTTCTGAGAAAGCTTCTTTCTGATGTGTGAATTCATCTCACAGGGTTACACCTTTCCTTTCATGCAGCAGTTGGCTTTCACAGTTTTCATTTAATCTGCAATGGGATATTTGGGAGAGCGTTTGGGCCTATAGTGTAAAAGGAAAATTCCTCAGATAAAAACTAGAAAGAAGCTTTCTGAGAAATTGCTTTGTGATGTTTGAATTTGTGTCACAGAGTTTCACCGTTCTTTTCATTGAGCAGTTCGATAACACTGTTTTCATGGAATCTGCAAAGTTATATTTGGCAGCGCAATTTGGAATATAATAAATAAGGAAATATACTCAAATAAAAACTTCAAAGAAGCTTTCTGCGATACTGGTTTGTGTTGGGTGAATTCATCTCACAGAGTTACACTGTACTTTTCATTGAGCAGTTCGCTAACACTGTTTTCATAGAAACTGCAAAGTGATACTTGGGATCGCATTGAGGTTTATAGTGAAAAAGGAAATATCCTCAGATAAAAACTAGAAAGCAGCTTTCTGAGAAAATACTTTGAGGTGTATGAATTCATCTCACAGAGTTACACTGTTCTTTTTATTTATAAGTCTGCTAAAACTGTTTTCTTGGAATATGCAAAGGGATAATTCGGAGTGCATGGAATCTTATGATGACAAAGGAAATATCTTCATATAAAAACTAGAAAGAAGATTTCTGAGAAACCACTTTGTGTTGTGTTAATTCATCTCACATAGTCACACGATTCTTTTCATGGATCAGTTTGGTAGCACTGTTTTTGGGGATACTGAGAAGGGATATTTTGTGTCGCATTGAACTCTGTGGTGAATAAGGAAATATCCTCAGATATAAAACTGGAAAGAAGTTTTCTGAGAAAGTTATTTATGATGTGTTAATTCATCTCACAGAGTTACACCATTCTTTTTATGTTGGAGTTTGCTAACACTGTTTTCTTTTAATCTCCAAAGGGATATGTGGGAGCACATTGAGGCTTAGAGTGAAAAAGGAAATATCCTCAGATAAAAACTAGAAAGAAGCTGTCTGAGAAACTGCTTTATGATGGGTGAACTCATCTCACAGAGCTACACCATTCTTTTCTTTGAGTTGTTAGATAACACTGTTTTTGTGGAATCTGCAATAGGATAATTGGGAGCACGTTGATGTCTATGGTGACAAAGGAAATATCATCAGATTAAAACCAAAAAGATGCTTTCTGATAGACTGCTTTGTGATGTGTGAATTCATCTGACATATTTACACCCTTCTTTTAATGGAGCAGTTTGCTAACACTATTTTAGTGGAATCTGCAAATTGATACTCACAAGCACATTGAGGCAAATGGAGAAAAATGACATATCCTCAGACAAAAACTAGATAGAACAGTTCTGAGAAACTGATTTGTGATTTGTGAATTTATCTCACAGAGTTACATGATTCTTTTCTTGCAGCAGTTTTGTTGCACTCTTTTTGGAGAATCTGAGAAGGGAGTTTTTTGGATTGCATTGAAGCTCATGGTGACCAAGGAAATATCCTCAGATAAAAACTAGAAATAAGCATTCTGAGAAAGTTCTTCGTGATGTGTGAATTCATCTCACAGAGTTACACCTTTCTTTTCATGGAGCAGTTTGCTAACACAGTTTTCGTGGAATATGCAAAAGGATATTTGGGACCGAGTTGGTGCTGGTTATAAAAAAGGAAATATCCTCAGACAAAAAACAAAAAGAAGCTTTCTGAGAAACTGCTTTGTGATGTGTGAATTCATCTCACAGATTTACACCTTTCTTTTCATGGAGCAGTTTGCTACAGCTATTTTCGTGAAATCTGCAAAGGGATATTCACAAGCACATTGAGACCTATGCTGCAAAAGGAAATATCCTCAGACAAAAAATAGAAAGAAGCTTTCTGAGAATATGCTTTGTCATGTGCGAATTCACATCACAGAGTTACACTCTTCATTGAGCAGAGTGATAACTCTATTTTCCTGGAATCTGCAATTTGATATTTCGGGGCACATTTAAGCTTAGGGTGACAAAGGAGATATCCTCAAATAAAAACCAGAAAGAAGCTTTCTACAAAACTATTTTGTGACTCGTGAATTCACCTAATTGATTTACACAAAACTCTTCATGAACCAGTTTGGTAGCACTGTTTTTGGGGAATTTGAGAAGTGATATTTTTGATGGCACTGAAGCCCATGGTGACAAAAGGATAAAAACTAGAAAAAAGTTTTCTTAGAAAGTTGTTGTGATGTGTGAATTCATCTCACAGAGCTACATCTTTCTTTTCATGGAGCAGTTTGCTGACATAATTTTGTGGAATCTGCCGAGGGATATTTTGGAGCCTGTTGAGGCCTACAGTGAAAAAGTAAATATCCTGAGATAAAAGCTAGAAGGAGGCTTTATGAGAAACCGCTTTGTGATGTGTGAACTCATCTCACAGAGTTACACTGTTCTCTTCATTGAGCAGTTTGCTAACACTGTTTTCTTTTAATCTGCAATATGATATTTTGGAGCACATTGAAGCTTATGTTGACAAAGGAAATACCCTCATATAAAAACTACAAAGATGATATCTAGAAACAGATTTGTGATGTGTTAATTCATCTCAGACAGTTACACCATTGTTTTCATGGAGCAGTTTGGTAGCACTGTTGTTAGGTAATCTGAGAAGGGATATCTTGTAGCACGTTGAAGTCTATGGTGACTAAGGAAATATCATCAGATAAAAACTAGAAAGAATCTTTCTGAGAAAGTTCTTTTTGGTGTGTGAATTCATCTCACAGAGTCACACTTTACTTTTCATAGAGAAGTTTGCTAACACTCTTTTTGTGGAATCTGCAAGTGGATATTTGGGAGGGCACTGAGACCTATAATGGAAAAAATATATATGCAGATAAATACTAGAAAGAAACTTTCGGAGAAACTGTTTGCTGATGTGTGAATTCACCTCACAGAGTTACACCATTGTTTTCATGGAGGAGTTTGGTAGCACTGTTTTTGGGGAATCTGAGAAGGGATATTTTGGATCGAATTGAAGCCTATGGTGACAAAGGAAATATCTTTACATAAAAACTAGAAGGAAGATTTCTGAGAAAGTTCCTTGTGATGTGTGAATTCATCTCACAGGGTTGTACCTTTCTGTTCATGGAGAAGTTTGCTAATACTGGTTTCGTGGAATCTGCAAAGCGATATTTGAGAGCGCATTGATGTCTGTAGTGAAATAACAAATATCCAGAGACAAAAAGTAGAAAGACACTTTCTGAGAAACTTGTTTGTGATGTGTGAATTCATCTCACTGAGTTACACTGTTCTTTTAATTGAACAGTT
Source organism: Chlorocebus sabaeus (assembly GCF_047675955.1). Lineage (NCBI taxonomy): Eukaryota > Metazoa > Chordata > Mammalia > Primates > Cercopithecidae > Chlorocebus > Chlorocebus sabaeus. Next base: position 94,495,972 of record NC_132933.1, on the reverse strand, counting down.
TGCTAACACTGGTTTCTTGGAATCTGCAATGGGCTATTTGAGAGCGCAATGAAGTTTATGGTAACAAAGGACATATCCTCAGACAGAAACTAGAAAGAAATTTTCTGAGAAACTACTTTGTGATTTGTGAATTCATCACACTGTTTTACACAAAACTATTGATAGAACAGTTTGGTAGCACTGCTTTTGCGGAATTTGAGAAGGGATATTTTGGATAACTTTGTAGCCTATGGTGACATAGGGAATATCATCAGATAAAAACTGGGAAGAACCTTTCATAGAAAGTTTTGTGATGTTTGAGTTCATCTCACAGAGCTACACCTTTCTTTTCATGGAGCAGTTTTCTGACACTGTGTTCATGGAATCTGCAAAGGGATATTTCGGAGCCAATTGAGGCCTATAGTGAATAAGTGAATATCCTGAGATAAAAACTAGAAGGAGTCTTTCTGAGAAGCTGCTTTGTGTTTGTGTGAATTCATCTCACAGTCTTCCACTGTTCTTTTCATTGAGCAGTTTGATAACATTGTTTTCATGGAATCTACAGTAGGATATCTGGGAGTGCATTGAAGCATATGGTGACAAAGGGAATATCCTCAGATAGAAAACAAAATAAGCTTTCCGAGAGACTGCTTTGTAAGGTGTGAATTCATCTCACAGAGTTGCACTGTTGTTTTCATTGAGCAGTTTGCTAAGACTGCTTTCTTGGAATCTGCAATGGGATATTGAGGAGTGCATGTAAGATTATGGTGACAAAGGAAATATCATATTAAAACTAGAATAAACCTTTCTGAGAAACTGCTTTCTGTTGTGTTAATTCCTCTAACAGAGATACATGATTCATTTCATGGATCAGTTTGGTAGCATTGCTTTTGGGATACCTGAGAAGGGATATTTGGGAGCACATGGAAGCAGATGATGGAAAAGGAAATATCCTGAAACAAAAACTAAAAAGATTTTGGGGGCAGAGCAAGATGGCCGAATAGGAACAGCTCCAGTCTCCAACTCCCAGCACGAGCAACACAGAAGACCGGTAATTTCTGCATTTTCAACTGAGGTACTGAGTTCATCTCACTAGGGAGTGCCGGACAATTGGTGCTGGTCAGCTGCTTCAGCCCGACCAGCGAGAGCTGAAGCAGCACGAGGCATCACCTCACCTGGGAAGCACAAGGGAAAAGGGAATCCCTTTTCCTAGCCAGGGGAACAGAGACACACAACACCTGGAAAATCGGGTAACACCCACCCCAATACTGTGCTTTAAGCAAACAAGCACACCAGGAGATTATATCCCACACCTGGCCGGGAGTGTCCCACGCTCACGGAGCCTCCCTCATTGCTAGCACAGAAGTCTGTGATCTCGCAGCAAGGCAGCAGGAAAGCTGGGGGAGGGGCGCCCGCCATTGCTGAGGCTTAAGTAGGTAAACAAAGCCGCTGGGAAGCTCCAACTGGGTGGAGCTCACAGCAGCTCAAGGAAACCTGCCTGTCTCTGTAGACTCCACCTCTGGGGACAGGGCACAGTAAACAACAACCAAAGCAGCAGAAACCTCTGCAGACGCAAACGACTCTCTCTGACAGCTTTGAAGAGACCAGTGGATCTCCCAACACGGAGGTTGAGATCTGAGAAGGGACAGACTGCCTGCTTAAGTGGGTCCCTGACCCCTGAGTAGCCTAACTGGGAGACATCCTCCACTAGGGGCAGCCTGACACCCCACACCTCACAGGGTGGAGTACACCCCTGAGAGGAAGCCTCCAAAGCGAGAATCAGACAGGTACACTCACTGTTCAGCAATATTCTATCTTCTGCAGCTTCTGCTGCTGACACCTAGGCAAACAGGGTCGGGAGTGGACCTCAAGCAATCTCCAAAAGATCTACAGCTGAGCGTCCTGATTGTGAGAAGGAAAACTATCAAACAGGAAGGACACCTACACCAAAACCCCATCAGTACGTCACCATCATCATCAAAGACCAGAGGCAGAAAAAACCACAAAGAGTGGGTAAAAAACAGGGCAGAAAAGCTGGAAATTCAAAAAATAAGAGCACATCTACCCCGGCAAAGGAGCACAGCTCATCGCCAGCAATGGATCAAAGCTGGACAGAGAATGACTTTGACGAGATGAGAGAAGAAGGCTTCAGTCCATCAAACTTCTCAGAGCTAAAGGAGGAATTACGTACCCAGTGCAAACAAACTAAAATTCTTGAAAAAAAAGGGGAAGAATTGATGGCTAGAGTAATTAATGCAGAGAAGGTCATAAACGAAATGAAAGAGATGAAAACCATGACACGAGAAATACGTGACAAATGCACAAGCTTCAGTAACTGACTCGATCGACTGGAAGAAAGAGTATCAGCGATTGAGGATCAAATGAACGAAATGAAGTGAGAAGAGAAACCGAAAGAAAAAAGAAGAAAAAGAAATGAACAAAGCCTGCAAGAAGTATGGGATTATGTAAAAAGACCAAATCTACGTCTGATTGGGGTGCCTGAAAGTGAGGGGGAAAATGGAACCAAGTTGGAAAACACTCTCCAGGATATCATCCAGGAGAACTTCCCCAACCTCGTAGGGCAGGCCAGCATTCAAATCCAGGAAATACAGAGAATGCCACAAAGATACTCCTCGAGAAGAGCAACTCCAAGACACATAATTGCCAGATTCACCAAAGTTGAAATGAAGGAAAAAATCTTAAGGGTAGCCAGAGAGAAAGGTCGGGTTACCCACAAAGGGAAGCCCATCAGACTAACAACAGATCTCTCGGCAGAAACTTTACAAGCCAGAAGAGAGTGGGGGCCAATATTCAACATTCTTAAAGAAAGAATTTTCAACCCAGAATTTCATATCCAGCCACACTAAGTTTCATAAGTGAAGGAGAAATAAAATCCTTTACAGATAAACAAATGCTTAGAGATTTTGTCACCACCAGGCCTGCCTTACAAGAGACCCTGAAGGAAGCACTAAACATGGAAAGGAACAACCAGTACCAGCCATTGCAAAAACATGCCAAAATGTAAAGACCATCAAGGCTAGGAAGAAACTGCATCAACTAACGAGCAAAATAACCAGTTAATATCATAATGGCAGGATCAAGTTCACGCATAACAATATTAACCTTAAATGTAAATGGACTAAATGGTCCAATTAAAAGACACAGACTGGCAAACTAGATAAAGAGTCAAGACCCATCAGTCTGCTGTATTCAGGAGACCCATCTCACATGCAGAGACATACACAGGCTCAAAATAAAGGGATGGAGGAAGATTTACCAAGCAAATGGAGAACAAAAAAAAGCAGGAGTTGCAATACGAGTCTCATAAAACAGACTTTAAACCATCAAAGATCAAAAGAGACAAAGAAGGCCATTGCATAATGGTAAAAGGATCAATTAAACAGGAAGAGTTAATTATCCTAAATATATATGCACCCAGTACAGGAGCACCCAGATTCATAAAGCAAGTCCTTAGAGACTTACAAACAGACTTAGACTCCCATACAATACTAATGGGAGACTTCAACACTCCACTGTCGACATTAGACAGATCAACGAGACAGAAAGTTAACAAGGATAACCAGGAATTGAACTCATCTCTGCAGCAAGCAGACCTAATAGACATCCATAGAACTCTCCACCCCAAATCAACAGAATATACATTCTTCTCAGCACCACATCACACTTACTCCAAAATTGACCACATAATTGGAAGTAAAGCACTCCTCAGCAAATGTACAAGAACAGAAATTATAACAAACTGTCTCTAAGAAAACAGTGCAATCAAACTAGAACTCAGGGCTAAGAAACTCAATCAAAACCACTCAACTACATGGAAACTGAACAACCTGCTCCTGAATGACTACTGGGTACATAACGAAATGAAAGCATAAATAATGATGTTCTTTGAAACCAGTGAGAACGACGATACAACATACGAGAATCTCTGGGACACATTTAAAGCAGTGTGTAGAGGGAAATTTATAGCACTAAATGCCCACAAGAGAAAGCAGGAAAGATCTAAAATTGACACTCTAACATCACAATTAAAAGAACTAGAGAAGCAAGAGCAAACGCATTCAAAAGCTAGCAGAAGGCAAGAAATAACTAAGATCAGAGCAGAACTGAAGGAGATAGAGACACAAAAAACCCTCCGAAAAATCAATGAATCCAGCAGTTGGTTTTTTGAAAAGATCAACAAAATTGACAGACCGCTAGCAAGACTAATAAAGAAGAAAAGAGGGAAGAATCAAACAGACGCAATAAAAAATGATAAAGGGGATATCACCACCGACCCCACAGAAATACAAACTAACATCAGAGAATACTATAAACACCTCTACACAAATATACTAGAAAATCTAGAAGAAATGGATAATTTCCTGGACACTTACACTCTTCCAAGACTAAACCAGGAAGAAGTTGAGTCCCTGAATAGACCAATAGCAGGCTCTGAAATTGAGGCAATAATTAATAGCCTACCAACCAAAAAAAGTCCAGGACCAGATGGATTCACAGCTGAATTCTACCAGAGGTACAAGGAGGAGCTGGTACCATTCCTTCTGAAATTATTCCAATCAATAGAAAAAGAGGGAATCATCCCTAACTCATTTTATGAGGCCAACATCATCCTTATACCAAAGCCTGGCAGAGACACAACACAAAAAGAGAATTTTAGACCAATATCCCTGATGAACATCGATGCAAAAATCCTCAATAAAATACTGGCAAACCAGATTCAGCAGCACATCAAAAAGCTTATCCACCATGACCAAGTGGGCTTCATCCCTGGGATGCAAGGCTGGTTTAACATTCGCAAATCAATAAACATAATCCAGCACATAAACAGAACCAAAGACAAGAACCACATCATTATCTCAATAGATGCAGAAAAGGCTTTTGACAAAATTCAACAGCCCTTCATGCTAAAAACGCTCAATAAATTCGGTATTGATGGAACGTACCTCAAAATCATAAGAGCTATTTATGACAAACCCACAGCCAATAGCATACTGAATGGGCAAAAACTGGAAAAATTCCCTTTGAAAACTGGCACAAGACAGGGATGCCCTCTCTCACCACTCCTATTCAACATAGTGTTGGAAGTTCTGGCTAGGGCAATCAGGCAAGTGAAAGAAATCAAGGGTATTCAGTTAGGAAAAGAAGAAATCAAACTGTCCCCCTTTGCAGATGACATGATTGTATATTTAGAAAACCCCATTGTCTCAGCCCAAAATCTCCTTAAGCTGATAAGCAACTTCAGCAAAGTCTCAGGATACAAAATTAATGTGCAAAAATCACAAGCATTCTTATACACCAGTAACAGACAAACAGAGAGCCAAATCAGGAATGAACTTCCATTCACAATTGCTTCAAAGAGAATAAAATACCTAGGAATCCAACTTACAAGGGATGTAAAGGACCTCTTCAAGGAGAACTACAAACCACTGCTCAGTGAAATAAAAGAGGACACAAACAAATGGAAGAACATACCATGCTCATGGATAGGAAGAATCAATATCGTGAAAAGGCCATACTGCCCAAGGTTATTTATAGATTCTATGCCATCCCCATCAAGCTACCAATGAGCTTCTTCACAGAATTGGAAAAAACTGCTTTAAAGTTCATATGGAACCAAAAAAGAGCCCGCATCTCCAAGACAATCCTAAGTCAAAAGAACAAAGCTGGAGGCATCACGCTACCTGACTTCAAACTATACTACAAGGCGACAGTAACCAAAACAGCGTGGTACTGGTACCAAAACAGAGATATAGACCAATGGAACAGAACAGAGTCCTCAGAAATAATACCACACATCTACAGCCATCTGATCTTTGACAAACCTTAGAAAAACAAGAAATGGGGAAAGGATTCCCTATTTAATAAATGGTGCTGGGAAAATGGGCTAGCCATAAGTAGAAAGCTGAAACTGGATCCTTTCCTTACTCCTTATACGAAAATTAATTCAAGATGGTTTAGAGACTTAAATGTTAGACCTAATACGATAAAAACCCTAGAGGAAAACCTAGGGAGTACCATTCAGGACATAGGCATGGGCAAAGACTTCATGTCTAAAGCATCAAAGGCAATGGCAGCAAAAGCCAAAATTGACAAATGGGATCTCATTAAACTAAAGAGCTTCTGCACAACAAAAGAAACTACCATCAGAGTGAACAGGCAACCTACAGAATGGGAGAAATTTTTTGCAATCTACTCATCTGACAAAGGGCTAATATCCAGAACCTACAAAGTACTCAAACAAATTTATGAGAAAAAAACAAACAACCCCATCAAAAAGTGGGCAAAGGATATGAACAGACATTTCTCAAAAGAAGACATTCATACAGCTAACAGACACATGAAAAAATGCTCATCATCACTGGCCATCAGAGAAATACAAATCAAAACCACAATGAGATACCATCTCTCACACCAGTTAGAACGGCGATCATTAAAATGTCTGGAAACAACAGGTACTGGAGAGGATGTGGAGAAATAGGAACACTTTTACACTGTTGGTGGGATTGTAAACTAGTTCAACCATTATGGAAAACAGTATGGCGATTCCTCAAGGATCTAGAACTAGATATACCATATGACCCAGCCATCCCATTACTGGGTATATACCCAAAGGATTATAAATCATGCTACTATAAAGACACATGCACACGTATGTTTATTGCGGCACTATTCACATTAGCAAAGACTTGGAATCAACCCAAATGTCCATCAGTGACAGACTGGATTAAGAAAATGTGGCACATATACACCATGGAATACTATGTAGCCATAAAAATGGATGAGTTTGTGTCCTTTGTAGGGACATGGATGCAGCTGGAAACCATCATTCTTAGCAAACTATCACGAGAACAGAAAATCAAACACCGCATGTTCTCACTCATAGGTGGGAACTGAACAATGAGATCACTTGGACTTGGGAAGGGGAATATCACACACCGGGGCCTATTATGGGGAGGGGGGAGGGGGGAGGGATGGCATTGGGAGTTATACCTGATGTAAATGACGAGTTGATGGGTACTGACGAGTTGATGGGTGCAGCACAGCAACATGGCACAAGTATACATATGTAACAAACCTGCACGTTATGCACATGTACCTTAGAACTTAAAGTATAATAATAATAAAAAATAAATTAAAAAAAAAAAAACTAAAAAGAAGCTTTCTGTGAAATTTCTTTGTGATGGGTGAATTCATTACACAATGTTACACCTTTATTTTCTCTGAGCAATTTGGTAGCACTGTTTTTATGGAATCTGAAAAGCGATATTCAGGAGCCCCTGGGGCCTATGGTGATAAAGAAAATAACTTCAGATAAAAACTGGAGAGAAGCTTTTTGAGAAATGGTTTTGTGATTTGTGTATTCATCTCATAGAGTTTAACCATTTTGTTGATTGAGCAGTCTTTCATTACTGTTCTTCTGCTACCTAAGAAGAGTTATTTAGGAGCCCATTGAAACCTATGGTGACAAAGGAAATATAATCAGACAAAAAACAAAAAGAAGCTTTCTGAGAAACTGCTTTGTGATGTGTGAATTCATCTCATGGAATTACACCTTTATTTTCATGGAGCGGTTTGCTAATACTATTTTCGTGAATCTGCAAAGGAATATTCGCAAGCACATTGAGGCAAATGGTGAAAAAGAACATATTCTCAGACAAAAAGTAGAAAGAAGCTTTCTGAAAAACTGCTTTGTGATTTATGAATTCACCTCACAGAGTTACATGATTCTTTTCATGGAGCAGTTTGGTAGCAATGTTTTTTGGGAATCTGAGAATGAATATTTTGGATCACATTTAAGCCTGTGGTGACAAAGGAAATATCTTCAGATAAAATCTAGAAAGAAACTTTCTGAGAAACTTCTTTGTGATGTGTGAATTAACCCCACAGAGTTACACCGTTCTTTTCATGGAGAAGTGTGCTAACCCTTTTTTCATGGAATCTGCGATGGGACATTACAGATTGCATTGAGGCCTATGGTCAAAAAGTAAATATCCTCAGATAAAATCTAGAAAGAAGCCTTCTGAGAAGCAACTTTTGGATGTGTGAATTCATCTCACAGAGATACACTGTTGTTTACTCTTTTTAAAATTTTTTTTTTATTATTATACTTTAAGTTCTAAGGTACATGTGCACAACATGCAAGTTTGTTACATATGTATACATGTGCCATGTTGGTGTGCTGCACCCATTAACTCGTCATTTACATTAGGTATCTCTCCTAATTCTATCCCTCCCCCCACTTCCCCACAATAGGCCCCAGAGTGTGGTGTTCCCCTTCCTGTGTCCATGTGATCTCATTGTTCAATTCCCACCTATGAGTGAGAACATGCGGGGTTTGGTTTTCTGTTCTTATAATAGTTTGCTGAGAATGATGGTTTCCAGCTGCATCCATGTCCCTATAAAAGACATGAACTCATCCTTTTTCATGACTGCATTGTATTCCATGGTATATATGTGCCACATTTTCTTAATCCAGTCTGTCACTGATGGTAAATTTTAACATGTGTTTAGTCTTCTCTGTCCATTTCTTCCCTTGAAAACTAGGAACCACAGCAAAGGCTTCTCCCACAAAATCCCCTCCTCTCTTCACTTGCTCATCTCCCTTCAGTGCTTCCCTGTGTGGCTCTACAGGTGCGCCATGCCTCGTGTTTCTAGGAGACTGTGACTGTAATAACAACTTCTTACTTCATGGCAATAGTTTTTGTGTCTGTGTGTCTTACTATACCTGCTCAAAACAAATCCTCGTTATGTATTTAGAACACTCTGAGTTATAAGTAGTCAGCATTTTTTAAATTAACAAACAATCTTGCTCTTTACTTGATGCAAGCACCAGCTTAAAGACCTATTTATTTACTATTGTTTGAAATTTCCGGACTGAAAATGCATGGAATTGATCTATGACCTTATCAATTTTGTCCCTTCTAGCCAATTTAAACTTTAGTCTGATGAAACCATTTCTGATTATGGCCATTCAGTTCGCCATATGGACACAAAAAATCTCACATTTCTCAGTCCTTAGGGTAACTTAGGCTGTCTATTGACGGAATGTTTATAAAAATTGACTCACCCTTTCTTTCCATAAATAAGACATAAAAATCTTGATTAAATCTGATCTGAGTTTCTGAGCAACAAAAAAAATTAAAACAAGAAAATTGGTTGCAAAATATCTATGAAAACAAACAGGAATTGTCTGAAGATGTATTTGACAGGAATCTTTTTTTTTTTATTGTACTTTAAGTTCTAGGGTACATGTGCATGACGTGCAGGTTTGTTACAAATGCATACTTCTGCCACGTTGGTGTGCTGCACCCATCAACTCGTCATTTACGTCAAGTATAACTCCCAATGCAATCCCTCTCCCCTCCCCCCTCCCCATAATAGGCCCCGGTGTGTGATGTTCCCCTTCCCAAGTCCAAGTGATCTCATTGTTCAGTTCCCACCTATGAGTCAGAACATGCGGTGTTTGGTTTTCTGTTCTTGCGATAGTTTGCTGAGAATGATGGTTTCCAGCTGCATCCACGTCCCTACAAAGGACACAAACTCATCCTTTTTTATGGCTACATAGTGTTCCATGGTGTATATGTGCCACATTTTCTTAATCCAGTCTGTCACTGATGGACATTTGGGTTGATTCCAAGTCTTTGCTATTGTGAATAGTGCCGCAATAAACATACGTGTGCATGTGTCTTTATAGCAGCATGATTTATAATGCTTTGGGTATATACCTAGTAATGGGATGGCTGGGTCATATGGTACTTCTAGTTCTAGATCCTTGAGGAATCGCCATACTGTTTTCCATAATGGTTGAACTAGTTTACAATCCCACAAACAGTGTAAAAGTGATCCTGTTTCTCCACATCCTCTCCAGCACCTGTTGTTTCCTGACTTTTGAATGATTGCCATTCTAACTGGTGTGAGATGGTATCACATTGTGGTTTTGATTTTCATTTCTGCAATGGCCATACACTGCTGTTTTCATTCAGCAATATGATAACACTGTTTTTGTGGAATCTGCAATAAGATATTTGGGAGCGCATTGAAGCCTAAGGTGACGAAGGATATATCCTAAGAAAAAAAAACAAAAGAAGCTTTCTGAGAAACTTCTTTGTGATGTGTGAATCAACTCACAGACTTACACCTTTCTTTTCATGGGCAGTTTGCAAACACTGTTGTCGTGGAATCTCCAAAGGGATATTTGCGAGTGCATTGAGGCAAATGGCGAAAAAGGAAATACAGTCAGACAAAAACTAGAAAGAAGATTTCTGAGAAACAGCTGTGTGATTCTTGAATTCAACTCACAGGGTTACACCGTATTTTTCATGGAGAATATAGGTATCACTGTTTTTGGGGAATCTGAGAAGGAATATGTTGGATCGCATTGATGTCTATGGTGACAAAGGAAATATCCTCAGATAAAAACTAGAAGGAAGCTTTCTGAAAAGTTCTTTGTGATGTGTGAATTTATCTCACAGAGCTACACCTTTATTTTCATGGAGCAGTTTGCGAACCCTGTTTTTGTGGAATCTGCTAAGTGATATATGGGAGCTCATTGAGGTCTGTGGTGAAAAAGGAAATATCCTCAGAAAAAAACTGGAAAGAAGATTTCTGAGAAACTACTTTTGGATGTATGAATTCAACTCACAGAGATACACAGTTGTCTTCATTGAGGAGTTTGATAACACTGTTTTCATGGAATCTATAATAGCATATTTGGGAGCACATTGAAGAATATGGTGACAAAGAAAATATCCACAGACAAAAACCAGAAAGAAGCTTTCTGAGAAACTGTTTTGTGATGTGTGAATTCATCTCACAGAGACACACCTTTCTTTTCATGGAGCAGTTTGCTAACACTGTTTTCGTAGAATCTGCCAGGGGATATTCACAGCCAATTGAGGCCTATGGTGAAAAAGGAACTATCCTCAGACTAAAACTAGAAAGAAGCTTTCCAAGAAACTGCTTCATGATTTGTGAATTCATCTCACAGTGTTACATGATTCTTTTCATGGAGCAGTTTGGCAGCACTGCTTTTGGGGAATCTGAGAAGGGATATTTAGGATTGCATTGAAGTCTATGGTGACAAAGGAAATATCCTCAGATAAAAACGACAAAAAAGCTTTCTGAGAAACTGCTGTGTGAAGAGATAACTCATCTCACAGTGTTACATGATTCTTTTCATGGATCAGTTTGGTAGCACTGCTTAGGGGCAATCTGAGAAGGGATAATTTGGATCTCATTGAAGCCTATGGTGACAAAGGAAATATCCTCAGATAAAAACTAGAAAGAAGATTCATGAGAAAGTTCTTTTTGACATGTGAATTCATCTCACAGGGTTACACCTTTCTTTTCATGTAGAAGTTTGCTAACATTGTTTTCGTGCAATCTGCAAAGGGATATTTGGGAGCAAGTTGAGGCTGATCATAAAAAAAGAAATATCCTCAGACAAAAACCATAAAGAAACTTACTGAGAAATCTCTTTGTGATGTGTGGATTCATCTCACAGAGTTACACTGTTATTTTCACTGAACAGGTTGCTACCACTGTTTTCTTGTAATCTGCAATCTGATATTTCAGAATGCATTGAAGCTTAGGGTGACAAAGGAAATATCCTCATATAAGAACTAGAAAGAATATTTCTGAGAAACTGTTTTGTGATGTGTTAATTCATCTCACAGAGTTACAGCATTCTCTTCGTGGATCAGTTTGGTAGCACCATTTTGGGGAATCTGAGAAGGGATATATTGGATCACTTTGATGGATATGGTGACAAACGAAATATTCTCAGATAAGAACTAGAACGAAACTTTCTAACAAAGTTCTTTATGATATGTGAATTCATCCCTCAGAGTTACACCTTTCTTTACATGGAGCAGTTTGCTAACACTCTTTTCTTGGAATCTGCATAGGGATATTTGGGAGCACATTGAGGCCTATGGGGGAAAAATACATACTCATATAAAAACTAGGAAGAAGCTTTCTGAGAAACTGCTTCATGATGTGTGAATTCATCTCACAGAGTTACACCTTTCTTTTCATGGAGCAGTTTGCAAATCCTGCTTTTGTGGAATCTGCATGTTATATATGGGAGCGCATTGAGGCCTATGGTGAAAAAGGATACATCCTCAGATAAAAGCTAGAAGGAAGATTTCTGAGAAACTAATTTTGATTATGTGAATTCAACTCACAGAGATACACTGTTTTTTTCATTAAGGAGATTGATAACACTGTTATCGTGGAATCTGCAATAGGATATTTGGGAGCGCTTTGAAGAATATGGTGACAAAGGAAATATCCCCAGACAAAAATCAGAAAGAAGCCTTCTGAGAAACTGTTTTCTGAAGTGTGAATTCATCTCACAGAGTTACACCTTTCTTTTCATGGAGCAGTTTGCTAAAGCTGTTTTCATGGAATCTGCAAAGGGATATTCTCGAGCTCATTGAGGCCTACGGTGAAAAAGGAACTATCCTTGTACAAAAACTAGAAAGAAGCTTTATGAGACACTGCTTCATGATTTGTGAATTCATCTCACAGTGTTAAGTGATTCTTTTTATGAAGCAGTTTGGTAGCCCTGTTTTTGGGGAATCTGAGAAGGGATATTTTGGATCGCATTGAAGCCTATGGTGACAAAGAAATTATCCTCCGATAAAAACTAGAAAGAAGCTTCTGAGAAACTGATTTGTGATGTGTCAATTCATCTCACAGAGTTACACCTTTCTTTTCATGGAGCTGTTTGCCAACACTGTTTTCATGTGATCTGCAAAGGGATATATGGAATCGCTTTGAGGCCTATAGTGATAAAGGAAATATTCTCAGATAAAAACTAGAAAGAGGCTTTCCGAGGAACTGCTTTATGATTTGTGAATTCATCTCACAGAGTTACACTGTTCTTTTCATTGAGCAGCTTGTGAAAACTGTTTTCTTGCCATCTGCAATGGAATATTTCAGAGTGCATTGAATCTTATGGTGAAAAAGGAAACATCCTCATTTAAAAAGAAGAAAGACGCTTTCTGAGAAACTGCTTTGTGATGTGTTAATTCATTTCACACAGCTACATGATTCTTTTCATGGATCATTTTGGTAGCACTGTCTTTGGGGAATATGAGAAGGGATATTTTGGATTGCATTGAAGCCTGCAGTGACTAAGGAAATACCCTCGGATAAAAACTAGAAAGAAACTTTCTGAGAAACTTCTTTGTGATGTGTTAATTCACCTCACTGAGTTAAAATTTTCTTTTCATGGAGAGGTGTGCTAACCCTGTTTTCATGGAATTTGAACAGGGATATTTTGGAGTGTAATGTTGCCTACAGTGAAAAAGGAAGTATCCTCAGAAAAAAATTAGAAAGAAGCTTTCTGTGAACCTGCTTTGTGATGTGTGAATTCATCTCACAGTGGTACATCGTGCTTTTCATTGCCCAGTTTAGTGACACTGTTTTTGTGGAATCTGCAATAGGATGTTAGGGAGTGCATTAAAGTCTATGGTGACAAAAGAGATTTCCTCACAGAAAAAGCACAAAGAAGCTTTCTGAGAAACTTCTTTGTGATGTGCGAATTCATCTCATGGAGTTACACAATTCTTTTCATGGAGCAGTTTGGTGGCAATGCTTTTGGGCAATCTGAGATGGTATATTTTGAATGGCATTGGAGCCTATGGTGAAAAAGAAAATATCCTCAGATAAAAACTCTAAAGAATCTTTCTGAGAAAGTTCTTTGTGATGTGTGGATTAATCTCACAGTGTTACACTATACTGTTCACTGAGCACTTTACTAACACTGTTTTCATAGAATCTGCAAAGCGATATTTTGGAGCCCACTGAGGCCTATGGTGAAAAATGAAATATCCTCAGATAAAAATTAGAAAAAAGATTTTTGAGAAACTCCTTTGTGATGACTGAATTCACCTCACAGAGTTACACTGTTCATGTCATTGAGAAGTTTGCTAATATTCTTTTCTTGGAATCTGTAATGGGATATTTCAAATTCCATTGAAGCTTATGGTGATAAAGGAGACATCAACATATAAAAAGTAGAAAGAAGCTTCCTGAGAAACTGCCTTGTGATGTGTTAATTCATCTCAAAGAGTTACATGGTTCTTTACATGGATTAGTTTGGTAGCACAATTTTTTGGGAATCTGAGAAGGAATACTTTGGATTGCATTTATGCCTAAGGTGACAAAGGAAATATCCTCAGATAAGAACTAGAAAGAAGGTTTCTGAGAAAGTTCTTTGCTATGTGTGGATTCATCTCACAGAGTTACACCTTTCTTTTCATGGAGAAGTGTGCTAACAGGGTTTTCTTGGAATCTGCAAAGGGATTGTTGGGAGCGCTTTGAGGCCTAAGATGAAAAAGGTAATATTCTCAGATAAAAAGGAGAAAGATGCTTTCTGAGAAACTACTTTGTGATTTGTGAATTCATCTCACAGAGTTACACTGTCCTTTTCATTGAGCAGTTTGCTAACACTGGTTTCCTGGAATCTGCAATGGTATATTTTGGAGCGAATTGAAGCTTACGGTGAAAAAGGAAATATCCTCATATAAAAACAAGAAAGAAACTCTGAGAAACGGCTTTGTGACGTTGTCATTCATCTCACAGAGCTACATGAGTCTTTTTATGGATTGGTCTGTTAGCAATGTTTTTGGGGAATCTGAGGAAGAATATTTTGGATCGTATTGAAGCCCATGGAGACAAAGGAAATAAAATCATGTAAAAACTGGAAAGAAGCTTTATGAGAAACTCCTTTGTGATGTGTGAATTCATCTCCCTGAGTTACACCTATCTTTTCATGGAGTAGATTGCTAACACTCTTTTTGTGGAATCTGCATAGGGATATTGGGGAGTGCATTGAGGCATATAGTGAAAAAGGAAATATCCTGAGATAAAAACTAGAAAGAAGCATTCTGAGAAACTGTTTGTGATGTGTGATTTCATCTCACAGAGATACAACGTTTTTTTCATAGAGCAGTTTGATAACACTGTTTTCGTGGGATCTAAAATAGGGTATTTCGGAGTGCCTTGAAGCCTATGGTGACAAAGGAAATATTCACAGATAAAAACCATAAAGAAGCTTTCTGAGAAACTTCATTATGTTGTGTGAATTCATTTCACAGATATACACTATTCTTTTCAGGGAGCAGTTTGGTAGCCCTGTTTTTGGGGAATCTTAGAAGGGATGTTTAGGATCGCATTGAAGCCTATGATAACAAAAGAAATATCCTGAGATTAAAACTGGAAAGATACTTTCTAAGAAAGCCCTTTGTGATGTATGAATTTATCTCACAGTGTTACACCTTTCCTCTCATGGAACAATTTGCTAACACTGTTTTCGTTGAATCTGCAAAGGAATATTTGGGAGCGCACTGAGTCCTCTGGTGAAAACGGAAATATCCCCAGATATAAACAAGAAAGAAGCTTTTGGAAAAAGTTCTTTGTGATATGGGAATTCATCTCACAGAGTTACACCTTACTTTTCATGGAGCAGTTTGCTAGCACTGTTTTCATGGAATCTGCAAAGGGATATCTTGGAGTGCATTGAGGCCTATGTTGGTAAAGGAAATATCCTCAGATAAAAACTAGAGAGAAGCTTTCTGAGATGCTGCTTTGTGATGCTTGAATTCATCTCACAGAGTTACAATGTACTTTTCATTGAGCAGTTTGTTAACACTGTTTTCTTGGAGTCTGCAATGCTATATTTTGGAGCGCATTGTAGCTTGTGGTGACAAAGGAAATATCATCATATAAAAGCTAGAAAGAAGCTTTCTGAGAAACCACTTTTGGATGTATTAAATCATCTCACAAAGTTATATGATTCTTTTCATTGATCAGTTTGCTAGCACTGTTTTGGGGGAATCTGAGAAGGGATATTTTGGATGGCATTGAAGCCTATGGTTACTAAGGAAATATCCTCAGATAAAAAGTAACAGGAAGCTCTCTGAGATAGTTCTTTGTGATGTGTGAAATTGTCTCACAGAGATACACTTTCTTTTCATGGGGCAGTTTGCTAACAGAATTTTCGTGGAATCTGCAAAGGGATATTTGGGAACGCATTTAAGCCTAGAGTGTAAAAGGAATTGTCCTCAGATAAAAACTAGAAAGATGCTTTCTGAGAAACTGCTATGTGATTTGTGAATTCAACTGACAGAGTTAGGCAGTTCCTTTCATTGAGCAGTTTGATAATACTGTTTTCTTGGAATTTGCAATGGGATATTTAAGAGTGCATTGAAGCTTATGGTGACAAAGGAAATATCCTCCGATAAAAAGTAGAAAGAACCTTTCTGAGAAAGTTCTTTGTGATGTGTGAATTCATCACACAGAGTTACAACTGTCGTTTCATGGAGCAGTTTGCTAACACTGCTTTCGTAAAATCTTCAAAGGGATATTTGGGCGCGCATTGAGGCCTATGGTGAAAAAGGAAATATCCTCAGATAAAAACTAGAAAGAAGTTTTCTGAGAAACTGCTTTGTGTTGTGTGAATTCATCTCACATAGTTACACTGTTGTTTTCATTCAGCAGTTTGCCTACACTGTTTTCCTGGAATCTGCAAAGAGATATTTGGGAGCACATTGAGGTCTATGCTGAAAAAGTAATTATCCTCAGACAAAAACTAGAAAGAAACTTTCTGAGAAACTACTTTGTGATTTTTGAATTTATCTCATAGAATTACACCATTCTTTTTATTGCATAGATTGCTAACACTGTTTTCTTGGAATCTGCAAAGTAATATGTTGCAGTGCATAGAAGCTTATGGTGACAAAGGAAATATCCTCAGATAAAAACTAGAAAGAAACTTTCTGAGAAAGAGGTTTGTGATTTGTGTATTCATCTCACAGAGTCACATGATTCTTGCCATGGAGCAGTTTGGTATCACTGTTTTTCAGGAATCTGAGAAGGGATATTTTGGATCGCATTGAATCTCAATGTGACAAAGGAAATATCCTCACTTAAAAACTAAAAAGAAGCTTTCTGAGAAACTGCTTTGAGATATGTTAGTTAATCTCACACTGTTGCATGATTCTTTTCATAGCACAGTTTGATAACACTGTGTTTGGGGAATCTGAAAAGGGATAATTTGGATTGCCCTGAAGCCTATGGTAACAAAGGAAATATCCTCAGATAAAAACTATAAAGAAGTTTTCTGAGTAACTTCTTTGTGAGGTGGGAATTCATCTCACATGTTACGCCTTTCTTTTCATGGAGAAATTTGCTACCACAGTTTTCTTGGAATCTGCAAAGGGATATTTCAGAGCGCATTGTGGCCTAGAGTGAAAAAGGAAATATTCTCAGATATAAACTAGAAAGAAGCTTTCTGAGAAACTGCTTTGTGATGTGTGAGTTCTTCTCACAGAGCTACACTGTTCATTTCATAGAGCAGTTTGAATACACTTTTTACGTGGAATCTGCAATAGGATATTTCTGAGTGAATTGAAGCCTATGGTGAAAATGGAAATATTCTCAGACAAAAACTAGAAAGAAGACTTTTGAGAAACCACTTTTTGATGTGTTAGTTTATCTCACAGAGTTACATGATTTTTTTCATGTATCATTTTGGTAGCACTATTTTTGGGGAATCTGAGAAAAGATGTTTTGGATTGCATTGAAGTCTATGGTGACAAAGGAAGTATCCTGAGATAAAAACTGTAAAGAATCTTTCTGAGAAACTTCCTTGTGATGACGGAATTCATCTCACAGAGTTACACCTTTGTTTTCATGGAGCAGTTTGCTAACAGTTTTCATGGAATCTGCAAAGGGATATTTAGGAGCGCATTGAGGCCTATGGTGAAAAAGGAAATTTCCTCAGACGAAAACTATAAAGAAACTTTCTGAGAAACTGCTTTGTGATGTGTGAATTCAACTTACAGAGTTACACATTTCCTTTCATTGAGCAGTTTGATGACACTGTTTTTTTGGAATCTGCAATGGGATATTTTGGAGCACATTGAAGTTTATGGTGACAAAGGAAATATCCTCATGTAAAATCTAGAAAGATGCTTTCAGAGAAAAAGGTTTGTGATGTTTTAATTCATATCACAGATTTACACGATTCTGTTCATGGATCAGTTTGGTAGCAGTGTTTTTGGGGAATCTGAGAGGGGACACTTTGAATCGCATTGAAGACTATGGTAACAAAGGAAATATTCTCATATGAAAACTGGAAAGAATTTTTCTGAGAAACCACTTTGTGATGTGAATTCATCTCATAGAGCTACTCCTCTCTTTTCATGGAGCAGTTTGCTAAAATGGTTTTCCTGGAATCTGCACAGGTATATTTGGGAGCGAATTGAGGGCTATGGTGAAAAAGGAAATATCCTCAGATAAGAACTGTAAAGAAAGTTTCTGAGAAAGTTCTTTTTGATATGTGAGTTCATCTCAGGGAGTTTCACCTTTCTTTTCTTGGAGCACTTTGCCAACACTGTTTTCTTGGAATCTGCAATGGGATATTTCGGAGCACTTTGAAGCATATTGTAACAAAAGAAATATCCTCAGAGAAAAACTAGAAAAAGGCTTTCTGAGAATCCACTTTATGATTTGTGAATTCATCTCTCAGGGTTCTACGATACATTTCATGGAGCAGTTTGTTAGCACTGCTTTTGGGCAATCTGAGAAGGGATATTTTGGATCGCATTGAAGTCTATGGTGACAAAGGAAATATCCTCCAATAAAAAGTAGAAAGAACCTTTCTGAGAAAGTTCTTTGTGATGTGTGAATTCATCACACAGAGTTACAACTGATGCTTCATGGAGCAGTTTCCTAACACTGTGTTCGTAGAATCTGCAAAGGGATATTTGGGTGTGCATTGAAAACTAGAAAGAAGCTTTCTGAGAAACTGCTTTGTGATGTGTGAATTTAACTCACATATTTACACTGTTCTTTTTATTGAGTAGTTTGTCTACACTGTTTTCTTGAAATCTGCAATGGCATATTTCAGAATGCATTGAAGCTTATTGTGAAAAGTAAATATCCTCAGACAAAAGGTAAAAATATGCTTTCTGAGAAACTGCTTTGTGATGTGTGAATTCATGTCAGAGAGTTACACTATTCCTTTCATTGAGCAGTTTGCTAACAATGTTTTCTTGGAATTTGCAATGAGATATTTCAGAGTGCATTGAAGCTTACGACAAGGGAACTGTCCTCATATAATAACTAGAAAGCAGTTTTTTGAGAAACCGTTTTGTGATTTGTGAATTCATCTCACAGAGTTACACAATTCTTTCCAAGGAGCAGTTTGGTAGCACTGTATTTGGGGAATCTGAAAAGGAATATTTTGGATCGCATTGAAGCCTATGGTGTCTAAGGAAATATCCTCAGATAAAAACTGGAAAGAAGCTTTCTGAGAAAGTTATTTGTGATGTGTGAATTTATCTCACTGAGTGAAACCTTTCCTTTTATGGAGCAGATTGATAACACTGTTTTCATGGAATCTGCAAGGGGATATTGGGGAGTGCATTGATGCCTATGGTGACAAAGGAAATATCTTCATGGAAAAACCAAAAAGAAGCTTTCTGAGAATCTGCTTTCTGATGTGTGAATTCAACTCAAAGAATTACGCTGTTCTTTTCATTGACCAGCTTGCTAACACTATTTTCGTTGAATCTTCCATGGGATATTTTGGAGCACACTGAAGCTTATTGTGAAAAAGGAAATATCCACAGACAAAATCTAGAAAGAAACTTTCTGAGAGACTGCTCTGTGATTTGTGAATTCATCACACAGAGTTACATGATTCTTTTCATGGAGTAGTTTGATAACCTTGTTTTTGGGGAATGTGAGAAGGGATATTTGGACTGCATTGAAGCCTATGGTGACAAAGGAAATATCCTCAGATAAAAATCGAAAAGAAGTTATCTGAGAAACTAAATGCTTTGTGATGTCTGAATTCATCAAACAGAGTTACATTGTTCTTTTCAATGAGCAGTTTGCTAACACTACTTTCTTGGAATCTTCAATGGTATATTTCAGAGCGCATTGAAGCTTATGGTGAAAAAGGAAATATCCTCAGAGAATAACTAGATAGAAGTTTTCTGAGAAACTCCTTTGTGATTTTTGAATTCATCTCAGAGTTGCACGATCCTTTTCATGGAGCAGTTTGGTAGCACTGCTTTTGGGGAATCAGAGAAGGGATATTTTGGATTGCATTGAAGCCTATGGTGACAAAGGAAATATACTCATATAAAAACTAGAAAGAAGATTTCTAAGAAACTGCTATGAGATACGTTAATTCATCTCACAGTGTAACACGATTCTTTTCATGGATTAATCTGTTAGCTCTGTTTTTGGGGAATCTGAGAAAGGATATTTTTTAATGCCTTGAAGCCTATGGTGACAAAGGAAATAGCCTCAGATAAAAACTAGAAAGAAGCTTTCTCAGAAAGTTCTCTGTTGCATGAATTCATCTGACAGAGTTACACCTTACTTTTCATGGAGCAGTTTGCTAACACAGTTTTTGTGGAATCTGCAAAGGGATACTTGGGAGCACTTTGAGGCCTATAGTGAAAAAGGAAATATCCTCCTAGAAAAACTAGAAAGAAGTTTTCTGAGAAACTGCTTTGTGGTGTGTGTGAATTCAACACAGAGAGTTACACTGTTCTTTTCATGGGGAAGTTTGCTAAAACTCTTTTCTTGGAATCTACAGTGGCATATTTCAGAGCACAATGAAACTTATTGTGAAAAAGGAAATATCCTCAGACAAAAACTAGAAAAAAGCTTTCTGAGAAACAGCTTTGTGATGTGTGAATTTATGTCAGAGAGTTACACTGTTGTTTTCATTGAGCCGTTTGTTCACCCTGTATTCTTGGAATCTGCAAGGGAATATTTCGGAGCACATTGAAGCTCATGGTAACAAAGTAAATATCCTCATATAAAAATTAGAAAGTAGCTTTCTGAGAAAGGGCTTTATGATGTGTTAATTCCTCTCATAGAGTTACACGATTGTTTTCATGGGTCAGTTTGTTAGCACTGTTTTTGGGGAATCTGGGAAGAGATATTTTGGATCACATTGAAGCCTATGGTGACAAGGAAATATAATCAGATAAAAACTAGAAAGAGGCTCTCTGAGAAAGTTCTTTGTGATTTGTGAATTCATCTCACAGAGTTACACCTTTCTTTACATGGAGCAGTTTGCCAGCACAATTTTCGTGGAATCTGCAAAGGGATATTTGCAAGCACATTGAGGATAATAGTGAAACAGTAAATATCCTCATAGTAAAACGAGAAAGAAGCATTCTGAGAAGCTGTTTCATGATGTATGAATTCATCTCAGGGAGTTACACCTTTCTTTTCATGGAGTAGATTGAATCTTCAAAGGGATATTTGGTAATGCATTGAGGTCTATGGTGAAAAATGAATTATCCTCAGATAAAAACTAGCAAGAAACTTTCTGAGAAAGTTATTTATATTGTGTGAATTCATCTCACAGAGTTACAATTTACTTTTCATGGAGCAGTTTGCTAACACGGTTTTCATGGAATCTGCAATAGGATATTTCAGAGCACTTTGTAGCCTATGATGACAAAGAAAATATCCTCAGAGAAATACCAAAAAGAAGCTTTCTGAGAAACTGCTTTGTGATGTGTGAATTCAATTCACATAGTTACACTGTTCTTTTCATTTAGCAGTTTGATAACACTGTTTTCTTCGAAATTGCAATGAAATATTTCAGAGCATATTGAAACTTATTGTGAAAAGGGAAATATCCTCAGAAAAAACCTAGGAAGATAATTCCTGAGAAACTGCTTTGTTATTTGTGAATTCATCTCACAGAGTTATACAATTCTTGTCATGGAGCAGATTGGTAGCACTGTTTTTAGGGAATCTGAGAAGGCATATTTTGGATCTCATTGAAGCCTTTGGTGAGAAAGGAAATATCCTCAGATAAAAACTATAATGAAGCTTACTGAGAAAGTTCTTTTTGGTATTTCAATTCATCTCACAGAGTTACACCTTTCTTTTCATGGAGCAGTCTGATAACATTGTTTGCGTGGAATCTGTAAAGGGATATTTTGGAGCACATTGAGGCCTATAGTGAAAAAAGAAATATCCTTAGATAAAAACTAGAAAGTAGCTTTCTGAGAAACTGCTTTGTGATGTGTGAATTCGTCTCAAAGAGTTACACTGTTCTTTTCATTGAGCAGTTTGATAACCAGTTTTTGTGGATTCTGCAATAGAATATTTGGGAGATCATTGAAGCCTATGGTGACAAAGGGAAAATACTCAGATAACCAAAAGGAAGCTTTCTGAGAAACTGCTTTGTGATGTGTGAATTCATCTCAAAGGATTACACTGCTCTTCTCATTGAGCAGTTTGCTAACACTGTTTTCTTGCAATCTGCAATGGGATATTTCAGAGTGCATTGAAGCTTTGGTGACAAAGGAAATATCCCCACATAAAAGCTAGAAATAAGCTTTCTGAGAAACCACTTTGTGATATGTTAATTCATCTCACAGTGTTACACGATTCTTTTCATGGATCAGTTGGTTAGTACTGTTTTTGGGGAATCTGAGAAGGGATAATTTGGATCTCATTGAAGCCTACAGTGACTAAGTAACTCTCCTCAGATAAAAACTGGTAAGAAGCATTCTGAGAAACTTCTCTGTGATGTGTGAATGTATCTCGCAGGGCTACACCTTTGTTTTTATGGAGCAGTTTCCTAACACTGTTTTCATGAAATCTGCAAAGGGACAGTTTGGAGTGCATTGAGGCCTTATTCACACAAAAATGAGAAAGAAGTTTTCTGAAAAACTGCTTCCTGATGTGTGTATTCCTCTCACAGAGCTACACCATTCTTTTCAATGAGCAGTTTGATAACATTTTTTTCATTGAATCTGCAATAGGACATTTGGGAGAACAATGAAGCCTGTGGTGACAAAGGAAATATCCTCAGGTAAAAACCAAAAAGAAGCTTTCTGAGAAACTGCGTTGTGTTGTGTCAATTCATCTCACAGAGTTACACTCTTCTTTTCATTGAGTAGTTTGCTAACACTGTTTTCTTAGAATCTGCAATGGGATATTTTGGACTGCATTGAAACTTATGGTGACAAAGAAAATATCCTCAGACAAAAAGTAGAAGGAAGCTTTCTGAGAAACTGCTTTATGATGTGTTAATTCATCTCAAAGAGTTACACGATTCCTTTCATGGAGCAGTTTGGTAGCACTTTTTTTGGGGAATCTGAGACGGGACATTTTGGATCGCCTTGAAGCCTGTGGTGACAATGGAAATATCCTCAGATGAAAATTATAAAGAACCTTTCTGAGAAACTTCTTCATGATGTGGGAATTCATCTCACAGTGTTACCACTTTCTTTCATGGAGCAGTTTGCTGACACTGTTTTTGTGGAATCTGCAAAGGGATGTTTTGGAGCGCATAGAGGCCTAGAGTGAAAAGGGAAATATCCTCACATGACAACTAGAAAGAAGCTTTCTGAGAAACTGCTTGGTGATGTGTGAACTCATCTCACAGAGTTTCACTGTTCTTTTCATTTAGCAGTCTGCTTACAGTGTTATCTTGGAATCTGCAATGGGATATTTCAGAGCGCATTGAGGCTTATGGTGACAAAGAAAATATCCTCAGACAAAAATTAGAAGGAAGCTTTCTGAGAAACTGCTTTGTGATGTGTTAATTCATCTCACAGAGTTACACAATTCTTTTCATGGATCAGTTTGGTAGCATTGTTTTTGGGGAATCTGAGTTGAGATATTTTGTATCACTTTGAAGACTGTGGTGACAAAGTAAATATACTCAGATTAAAACTAGAAAGAATCTTTCTGAGAAAGTTATTTGTGATGTGTGAATTCATCTCACAGAGCTACACCTTTCTTTTCGTGGATCAGTTTGCTAGCCCTGTTTTCATGGAATCTGCAAAGGGATATTTGCGAGGGCATTGATTCCTGTGGTTAAAAAGGAATTATCCTCAGATAAAAACTAGAAAGAAGTTTTCTGAGAAACTGCTTTGTGATGTGTGAATTCATTTCACAGAGTTACACTGTCCTTTTCAGTGAGCAGTTTGCAAACACTGTTTTCTTGGAATCTGCAATGGGATATTTCAGAGTGCATTGAAGCTTAAAGTGACAAATGAAATATCATCATATAAAAACTAGAGAGAAGCTTTCTGAGAAACTGCTTTGTGATTTGTGAATTCATCTCACAGATTTACACGATTCTTTCCATGGAGCACATTGACAGCATTGTTTTCTGGAATATGAAAAGGAATATTTTGATCACATTGAAGCCTATTGTGACAAAGAAAATATCCTCAGATTAAAACTAGAAAGAAGCTTTCTGAGAGACCACACTGTAAAGTGTTTATTCATTTCACAGAGTTACATGATTCTTTTCATGGATAAGTTTGGTAGCACTGTGTTTGAGGAATCTGAGAAAGGATATTTTGGATCACAATGAAGCCTATGGTGAAAGAAGAAATATTCTCAGTTAAAACCTAGAACAAAGGTTTTTGATAAAGTTCTTTGTGGTGTGTGAATCCAACTCACAGAGTTACACCTTTATTTCCATGGAGCAGCTTGCTAACACTGTTTTCGTGGAATCCGCAGTGGGATATTTGGAAGCGCATTGAGAACTATGGTAAAAAAGGAAATAACCTCAGATAAAAACTAGAAAGAAGCTTTCTGTGAAACTGCATTGTGATGTGTGAACACATCTCACATAGTTAGACCTCATAGATCTCATTGAGCAGTTTGGTAAGTCTATTTTCGTGGATTCTGCAATAGGATATTCAGGAGAGCTTTAAAGCCTATCGTGACAAAGAAAATATATTCAGATAATAATCAAAAAGAAGTTTTCCGAGAAACCGCTTTGTGATATGTAATTCATTTCACGGAGTTACACGATTCTTTTCAAGGATCAGTTTGGTAATGCTGTTTTTGGGAATATTAGAAGGGATATTTTAGATTGCATTGAAGCCAATGGTGGTTAAGGAACTATTCTCAGATAAAAACTATAAAGAAGCTTTCTCAGAGAGTTCTTTTTGATTTGTGAATTCATCTAACAGAGATACACTTTTCTTTTTGTGAAGAAATTTGGTAACAGTTTATTTGTTGAAACCACAAAGGGATATTTGGGAGCACATTGAGGACTATAGTGAAAAAAGAAATATCCTCAGATAAAAATAGAAAGAGGCATTCTGAGAAACTACTTTGTGATGTGTGAATTCATCTCAAACAGTTACACCATTCTTTTCATTGAGCAGTTTGATAAAACAGCTTTTGTGGAATCTGCAACAAGATATTTGGGAGAGCATTGAAGCCTATGGTGACAAAGGAAATATCCTCAGATAAAAACCAAGAAGAAGCTTTCTGAGAAACTGCTTCGTGATGTTTGAAATCATCTCACAGAGTTACACTGTCCTTTTCATTGAGCAGTTTGCTAACACTGTTTTCTTGGAATCTGCAATGAGATATTTTGGAGTGCATTGAATCTTATGGTGACAAAGAAAATATCCTCATGTAAAAACTAGAAAGAAGCTTTCTGAGAAACCACTTTGTGATGTGTTAATTCATCTCACAGTGTTACATGATACTTTTCATGGATCAGTTTGGTAGCACAGTTTTTGTGGAATCTGCCAAGGGACATTTTGGAGTGCATTGAGGCCAATAGCAAAAAAGGAAATATCCTCAGATAAAAATGAGAAAGAAGTTTTCTGAGAAAGTGATTTGTGATGTGTGAATTCACCACACATTCTTTTCAATGAGCAGTTTGATAAAACCTTTCTCGTGGAATCTACAATAGGATATTTAGGAGCGCATTGAATGCTGTGGTGACAAAGGAAATATCTTCAGATAAAAACCAAAAAAAGCTTTCTGAGAAAGTGCGTTGTGTTGTGCCAATTCATATCAATGAGGTATACTGTTCTTTTCATTGAGCGGTTTGCTAACACTGTTTTCTTGGAATCTGCAATGGGATATTTTGAAGTGCATTGAAGCTTACAGTGACAAATGAAATATCATCATATACAAACTATAAAGAAGCTTTCTGAGAAATGGCTTTGTGATTTTTGAATTCATCTCACAGAGTTACATGATCCTTTCCATGGATCACTTGGGTAATACTGTTTTTGGGGAATCTAAGATGGTATATTTTGGATCACTTTGGAGCCTATGATGACAAAGGAAACATCCTCAGATAATAACTAGAAGAAAGCTTTCTGATAAAGTTCTTTGTGATGTATGAATTCTTCTCACAGAGGTACACCTTTCCTTTCATGGTGCAGATTGCTAACACTGTTTTTGTGGAATCTGCAAAGGGATATTTGGGATACATGAGGCATATCGTGAAAAAGAAAATATCCTCAGATCAAAATAAGAAAGAAGTTTTCTGAGAAACTGCTTTCTATTGTGTGAATTCACGTCACAGAGTTACACTGTTCTTTTCATTGAGTAGTTTGATGGCAATGTTTTTGTGGAATTTGCAATAGGATATTTGGGAGCACCTTGAAGCCTATGGTGAAAAAGGAAATATCCTTAGATAAAAACCAAAAAGAAGCTTTCTGAGAAACTGCTTTACAATGTGAAAATTCATCACACAGAGTTACACTGTTCTTTTCATTGATTAATTTGCTAACACTGTTTTCTTGGAATCTGCAATGGGATATTTTGGAGCGCATTGAAACTTATTGTGAATAAGGAAATATTCTCAGACAAAAATTAGAAAGATACTTTCTGAGAAACTGCTTTATGATGTGTTAATTCATCTCACAGAGTTACATGACTCTTTTCATGGATCAGTTTGATAGCACTGTTTTGGGGGAATCTGAGAACAGTTGTTTTGGATCACATTGAAGCCTATGGTGAAAAAGGAAATATCCTCAGATAAAAACTATAAGGAATCTTTCTGAGAAAGTTCTTAGAGATGCGTGAATTCACCTGACAGATTTACACCTTTATTTTCATGGAGCAGTTTGCTACCACTGTTTTTGTGGAATCTGCATTGGGATACTTTGGAGTGCATTGAAGCTTACATTGACAAAGGAAATACATTCATATAAAAATTAGAAAGAAGCTTTCTGAGAAACCATTTTTTGATGTGCTAATTCATCTCACAGAGTTACACAGTTCTTTTCATGGATCAATTTTTAAGCATTGTTTTTTGGGTATGTGAGTAGGGATGTTTTGGATAGCATTGAAGCCTAGGGTGACAAAGAAATTATCCTCAGATAACAACTAGAAAGAAACTTTCTGAGAAAGGCTTTTGGGATGTGTGAATTCACCTCACAGAGTTACACCTATGTTTTCATGGAGCAGTGTGTTAACATTGTCTTCTTGGAATCCGCAAAGGGATATCTGGGAGTGCATTGAGGCCTATGGTTAAAAAGAAAATATCTTCAGATAAAAACAACAAAGAAGGTTTCTGATAAACTGGTTTTTTATGGGTGAATTCTTCTCACAGAGTTACATCGTTCTTTAATTTGAGACGTATGATAACACTGTTTTCCTGGAGTCTGCAATAGGATATTTGGGAGTGCATTGAAGCCTATGGTGACAACGGAAATATCCCCATAGAAAAACCAAAAAGAAGCTTTCTGAGAAACTGCTCCATGATGTGTGAATTCAACTCACAGAGTTAAACTGTTCTTTTCATTGAGTAGTATGTTAACACTGTTTTCTTGCAATTTACAATGGGATATTTCAGAGTGCATTGAAGTTTATTGTGAAAAAGTGAGTATCCTCAGACAAAAACTAGATAGAAACATTCTGATAATCTGTTTTGTGATTTTTGAATTCATCACACTGTGTTACATGATTCTTCTCTTGGATCAGTTTGATAGCACTGTTTTTGGGGAATCTGAGAAGGGATATTTTGGATTGCATTGAAGCCTATGGTGACAAAGGAAATATCCTCAGATAAAAACTATAAACAAGCTTTCTGAGAAAGTTCTTTGTGATGTGTGAATTCATCTCACAGAGTTACACCTTTTTTTTCATGGAGACGTTTTTAACATGTTTTTGTGAAATCTGCAAATGGGTATTTGGGAGCACACTGAGATGTATACTGAAAAAGGAAATATCCTCATAGAAAAACTAGAAAGAAGCTTTCTGAGAATTAGCTTTGTGATGTTTGAATTCAATGCACAGAGTTTCACTGTTGTTTTCATGGAGTAGTTAGCTAACACTGTTTCTCAGAATCTACAATGGCATTTTTCGGAGCGCATTGAAGCTTAGTGTGAAAAAGGAAATATCCTGAGACAAAAACTAGAAAGAAACTTTCAGAGAAACTGCTTTGTGATGTGTGAATCCACGTCAGAGAATACACTGTTATTTTCATTGAGCAGTTTGCTAACACTGTTTTCTTGGAATCTACAATGAGATATTTCGGAGCCCATTGAAGCTTATGGTGACAAAGGAAATATCCTCATACAAAAACCAGAAAGAAGCTTTCTGAGAAACTGCTTTGTGATGTGTGAATTCATCTCACAGAGTTACACTATTCTTTTCATGGAGCATTTTGGTAGCACCTTTTTTGGGGAATCACAGAAGGGATATTTTCGATAGCATTGAAACCTACGGTGACAAAGGACATATCCTCAGATAAAACCAAAAAGAAGCTTTCTGAGGAACTGCTTTGTGAGTTGTGAATTCATCTCACAGAGTTACACGATCATTTTCATGGATCTGTTGGGTATCTGTTTTTCGGGAATCTGAGAAGGGATATTTTGGATCACATACAAGCCTATGGTGAGAGAGGAAATATCCTCAGATAAAAACTACAAAGAAGCTTTCTGATAAACTTCTTTGTGATGTGTGAATTCATCTCACAATGTTACACTGTTCTCTTCAGAGAGCAATATACTAACACTGTTTCCTTGGAGTCTGTAATGGGATATTTCAGAGTGCATTAAATCTTATGGTGACAAGGGAACTATTATATAAAAACTGGAAAGATGCCTTCTGAGAAATTGCTTTGTGATTTGTGAATTCACCTCACACAGTTACATGATTCTTTTCATGGATCAGTTTGGTAGCACTGTTTTTCGGGAATCTGAAAAGGGATATTTTGGATTGCATTGAAGCCTATGGTGACAAAAGAAGTATCCTCACATAAAAACTAGAAAGAAGCTGTCTGAGACAGTTATTTGTGATATTTAAATTGATCTCACAGAGTTACACCTTTCTTTTCATGGAGCAGTTTTCTAACACTGTTTTTGTGGAATCTGCAAAGGGATATTTGAGTGCACATGGAGGTGTACTGTGAAAAGAGAAATATCCTCATCTAGAAACGAGAAAGAAGTTTTCAGTGAAACTACTTTTTAAGGTGTGAATTCATCTCACAGAGTAACACTGTTTTTTTCATTGAGCAGTTTGATAACACTGTTTTCATTTAATCTGCCACATTATATTTGGGAGTGCATTGAAGCCTGTGGTGTCAAAGGAAATATCCTCAGATAAAACAAAAAAGAAGCTTTCTTAAAAACTCATTTGTGATGTGTGAATTCATCTCACAGAGTTACACTGTTCTTTTCATTGAGCAGTTTGCTAACACTGTTTTCTTGGAATCTGCAATGGGACATTTCAAAACACATTGATGCTTACCTTGACAAATTAAATAATATCATATAAAAACTAGAAGAAGCTTTCTGAGAAACCACATTTTGATGTGTTAATTCATCCCACTGAGTTTCATGATTCTTTTCATGGAGCAATTTTCTAGCAGTGTTTTTGGGGAATCTGAGAAGGGCTATTTTGGATTACATTGAAGCCTATGGTGACAAAGGAAATATCCTCACATAAAAACTGGAAAGAAGCTCTCTGAGAAACTGCTTTGTGATGTGTTCATTCACCTCACAGAGTTACACCTTTCTTTACTTGGAGCACATTGCTATTACTGTATTCATGGAATCTGCAATGGGATATTTCACAGCACATTGAATCTTATGGTGACAAGGGAAATATCCTCATAGAAAACTGGAAACATGCTTTCTTAGAAAATGATTTGTGATGTGTTAACTCATCTCACAGAGTTACATGATTCTTTTCCTGGATCAATTTGGTAGCACTGGATTTTGGGAATCTGAGAAGGGACATTTTGCATTTCATTGAAGCCTATGGTGATAAAGGAATTACCCTCAGAAAAAAGCTGGAAAGAAGCATTCTGAGAAACTCTTTGTGATATGGGAATTCATCTGACAGAGTTAAAGTGTTCTTTTCATTGAGTACTTTGAAAACATTGTATACTTGGAATCTGCAATGGGATATTTCAGAGCACATTGATGCTTACAGTGATGAAAAAAATATCATATAAAAAGTAGAAAGAAGCTCTCTGAGAAACCGCTTTGTGATGTGTTAATTCATCCCACAGAGTTTCATGATACTTTTCATGGATCAGTTTGTGAGCAGTGTTTTGGGGGAATCTGAGAAGGGATATTTTGAATCACAATGAAGGCTATGGTGACAAAGAAATATCCTCATATGAATACTGGAAAGAAGCTTTCTGAGAAACTGCATTGTGATGTACTAATTCACCTCACAGAGTTACACCTTTCTTTTCTTGGAGCACTTTGCTACCACTGTTTCCGTGGAATCTGCAAAGGGATATTTGGGAGCATATTTAGGTCTGCAGTGAAAAAGGAAATATCCTCAGATAAAAACTAGAAAGAAGCTTTCTGAGAAACTACTTTGTGATATATGAGTTCACTCACAGAGTTACACCATTCGTTTCATGGAGCAGTTTGGTAGCACTGTTTTTGGGGAATCAGAGAAGGGATATTTTGGAATGAATTAAAGCCTTCGGTGACAAAGGAATTATCCTCACATACAAACTAGAAAGGAGCCTTCTGAGGAACTTCTTTAAGATGTGTGAATTCACCTCACAAGGTTACACTTTCCTTTTCAGGGAGCAGATTACTAACACTGTTTTCATGTATTCTGCAAAGTGATATTTGGGAATGCATTGAGGCGTATATTAAAAATGGAAATATCCCCAAGTAAACAGTAGAAGGAATCTTTCTGAGAAACTGCTTCATGATGTGCAAATTCATCTCACAGGGTTACACATATCTTTAATTGAGCTATTTGCTAACACTGTTTTCTTGGAATCTGCAATGGGATATTTCAGAGCGCCTTGAAGCTTATGGTGACAAGGGACATATCCTCAAATTAAAACTAGAAAGAAGCAGTCTGAGAAACTGCTTTGTGATGTGTTAATTCATCTCACAGAGGTACATGATTCTTTTCATGGAGCAGTTTGGTAGCACTGTTTTTGGGGAACCTGAGAAGGGATATTTTGGATCGCATTGAAGTCTATGTTTACTAAGGAAATATCCTCAGATAAAAACAAGAAGGAAGCTTTCTGAAAAAGTTCCTTATGATGTGTGATTTCATCTCACAGAGTTACACCTTTCTTTCCATGGAGTAGTTTGCTAACACTGTTTTCATGAAATCTGCAACGGGATATTTGGGAGCACATTGAGGCCTATGATGGAAAAAAAAATATCCTCATATAAAAACTAGAAAGAAACTTTCTGAGAAACTGCTTTGTGATGTGTGAATTCATCTCACAGAGTTATACTGTTCTTTTCATTGATCAGTTTGGTAGCACTGTTTTCATGGAATCTGCAATAGGATATTTGGGAACGCATTGAAGCCAATGGTGACAATGGAAATATTCTTAGATAAAAACCAAAAAGATGCACTCTGAGTTACTGTTTTGTGATGTTTGAATTCATCTCACAGAGTTACACTGTTCTTTTTATTGACCAGTTTGCTAACACTGTTTTCTTGGAATCTACAATGGAATATTTCATAATGCATTGAAGCTTATGGTGACAAAGGACATTTCCTCAGACAGAAACAAGAAAGAAGCTTTCTGAGAAACTGCTTTGTGATTTGTGAATTCATCTCACAGAGTTACACAATCCTTTACATGAAGCAGTTTGGTAGCACTGTTTTTGGGGAATCCGAGAAGGGATACTTTGGATCACATTAAAGCCTATGGTGAGAAAGGAAATATCCTCAGATTAAATCTAGAAAGAAGGTTTTTGAGAAACTTCGTTGTGATGTGTGAATTCATCTCATAGAGTTACACCTTTATTTTCATGGAGCAGTATCCTAACACTCTTTTCATAGAATCTGCAATGGGATATTTGGAAGCACATTGAGTCCTTTGGTTGAAAAGGAAGTATCCTCAGACAAAAACTAGAAAGAAGCTTTCTGGAAACTGCTTTGTGATGTGTAAATTCATCTCACAGTGTTCTCTTTGTGGAACAGTTTGCTAACACCGTTTCCTTGGAATCTGCAATGGAATATTTCAGAGCACATTGAATATTATGGTGAAAGGGAAATATCCTAATATAAAAACTAGAAAGATGCTTTCTGAGAAACTGATTTGTGATGTGCTAATTCATCTCACAGAGTTACACAATTCTTTTCATGTATCAGTTTGGTAGCACTTTTTTTTCGGGAATCTGAGAAGGGATATTTTGGATCGCATTCAAGCCTATGATGACAAAGAAAATATCCTGAGTTAAAAAACAAGAAGAAGCTTTCTGAGAAACTGCTTTGTGATATGCGAAATCACCTCCCAGAATTACACTGCTCTTTTCATTGAGCAGTTTGCTAACACTGTTTTCTTGGAATTTGCAATGGGATATATCGGAGTGCATTGAAGCTTATGGCGACAAAGAAAATATCCTCATATAGAAACTAGAAAGGAGCTTTCTGAGAAACTGCTTTGTGATTTGTTAATTCATCTCACACTGTTACATGACAATTTTCATGGATTAGTTTGGTAGCATGGTTTTTTGGGACTCTGAGAAGGGATATTTTGGATTGCATTGAAGCCTGCAGTGACTAAGGAAATACCCTCGGATAAAAACTAGAAAGAAACTTTCTGAGAAACTTCTTTGTGATGTGTGAAAGCATCTCTCAGAGTTACACCTTTCTTTTTATGAGTCAGTTTGCTAACACTTTTCTCGTGGAATCTGCAATAGGACATTTGGGAGCACATTGAAGCTTGTGGTGACATAGGAAATATCCTCAGATAAAAACCAAAAAAAAAACTTTCTGAGAAACCATGTTGTGTTGTGTTAATTCATCTCAAAGAGTCACACTGTTCTTTCACTGAGCAGTTTGCTAACAGAGTTTTCTTGGAATCGGCAATGGGATATTTTGGAGTGCATTGAAGTTTATGGTGACAAACGGAATATCATCATAAACAAACTAGAAGGAAGCTTTCTGAGAAACTACTTTGTGATGTGTTAATTCATCTTCCAGACATACATGATCCGCTTCATGGATAACTTTGGTAGCACTGTTTTTGGGGAATCTGAGAAGATATATTTTGGATCACATTGAAGCCTATGGTGACAAAAGAAACATACTCAGATAATAACTAGAAAGAAGATTCTGATAAAGTTCTTTGTGATGTCTGAATTCATCTCACAGAGTTACAGCTTTTCTTTCATGGGGAAGTTTGCTAACACTGTTTTCGTGGAATCTGCAAAGTGATATTTGGGATGAATTGAGGCCTATAGTGAAAAAGGAAATATCCTCAGATAAAAATTAGAAAGAAGCTTTCCGAGAAACTGCTTTTTGATGTGTGAATTCATCACACAATGTTACACCATTCTTTTCATTGAGCAGTTTGCTAACACTGTTTTCATGGAAGCTGCAACAGAATATTTGGGAGTGCTTTGAAGCCTATGGTGACAAAGGAAACATCCTCAGATAAAAACCAAAAAGAAGGTTTCTGAGAAACGGCTTTGTGATGTGACAATTCATCGCACAGAGTTACACTGTTCTTTTCATTGAGTAATTTGCTAACACTGTTTTCTTGGAATCTGCAATGGGATATTTTGGAGTGCATTGAAGCTTATTGTGAATAAGGAATTATGCTCTGACAAAAATTAGAAAAATATTTTCTGAGAAACTGCTTTATGATGTGCTAATTCATCTCACAAAGTTACATGATTCTTTTCATGGATCAGTTTGATAGCACTGTTTTTGGGGAATCTGAGAACGGTTGTTTTAGATCGCATTGAAGCCTATGGTGTAAAAGGAAATATCCTCAGATAAAAACTAGAAAGAAGCTTTCTGAGAAAGTTCCTAGAGGTGTATGAATTCATCTCACAGATTTACATCTTTATTTTCATGGAGCAGTTTGCTAAAACTGTTTTTGTGGAATTTGCAAAGGGTTATTTTTTAGTGTCATGAGGCCTATGGTGATAAAGGAAATATCTTCTGATAAAACTAGAAGGAAGCTTTCGGAGAAACTGCTTTGTGATGTGTGAATTCATCTCATAGAGTTACACTGTTCATTTCATGGTGCAGTTTGCTAACACTGTTTTCTTGGAACCTGCAATGGGATATTTCAGAGCGCATTGAAGCTTATGGTGACAAAGGAAATATCCTCATATAAAAGCTAGAAAGAAGCTTTCTGAGAAATGACTTTATGATGTGTTAATTCACCTCACAGAGTTACATGATTCTTTTCATGGATAAGTTAGGTAGTACGGTTTTTGGGGAATCTGAGAAGGGATATTTTGGATTGCATTGAAGCCAATGGTGACAAAGGAAATATCCTCAGAAAAAAACTAGAAGGAAGTTTTCTGAGAAAGCTATTTGTGATGTGTGAATTCATCTCACAGAATTACATCTGTCTTTTCATGGAGTAGTTGCTAACACAGTTTTAGTGGAATCTGCAAAAGGATATTTATGAGCGCTTTGAGGCGTATGGTGAAAAAGGAAATATCCTCATACAAAAAGGAAAAAGAATCTTTCTGAAAAACTCTTTCATGATGCGTGAATTCAATTCACAGAATTACACTGTTCTTTTCATTAAGCAGTTTGCTAACACTGTTTTCTTGGAATCTGCAATGGCATATTTCGGAGAGCATTGAATCCTATTGTCAAAAATTAAATATCCTCAAATAAAAACTAGAAAGAAACTTTCTGAGAAACTCCTTTGTGATCTGTGAATTAATCTCACAGAGTTACATCATGCTTTCAATGGATGATTTCAGTTTGATAGCACCGTTTTAGGAGAATCTGAAAAGGGATATTTTGGATTGCTTTGAAGCCTATGGTGTCAAAGGAAATATCCTCAATTAAAATGAAAAAGAAGCTTTCAGAGAAACTTCTTTGTGATGTGTGAATTCATCTCACAGAGTTACACCTTTCTTTTCATGGACCAGTTTGCCAACACTGTTTTTGTGGAATCTGCAAAGGGATATTTGGGAGTGCACTGAGGTCTATGGTGAAAAAGTAAATATCCTCAGATAAAAACTAGAAAGAAGCTTTCTGAGAAACTGTTTTGTGATGAGTGTATTCCTTTCACAGAGTTACACTGTTGTTTTCATTGAGCAGTTTGTTAACACTGTTTTCTAGGAATCTGCAATGGGATACTTCGGAGCTCATTGAAGCTTACATTGACAAAGGAAATACTTTCATATAAAAACTAGTAAGAAGCTTTCTGAAAAACCACTTTGTGATTTGTTAATTCATCTCACAGTTACATGATTCTCTTCATGCATCAAATTTTTAGCACTGGTTTTCGGGTATCTGAATAGGGATATTTTGGATAGCATTGAAGCCTAGGGTGACAAAGAAATTATCCAGATAACACCTAGAAAGAAAGTTTCTGAGAAAAGCTTTTGGGATGTGTGAATTCACCTCACACAGTTACACCTTTGTTTTCATGGAGCAGTATGTAAAATCTGTTCTCGTGGAATCTTCAAAGTGATATCCGGGAGCACATTGAGGCCTATGGTGAAAAAGGAAATATTCTCAGATAAAAACTACAAAGAAGCTTTCTGAGAAACTGTTTTGTTATGGGTGAATTCTTCTCAAAAAGTTACACTGTTCTTTTCTTTCAGACATATGATAACACTGTTTTCCTGGAGTCTGCAATAGGATATTTGGGAGTGCATTGAAACCTATGGTGACAAACAAAATATCCCCATAGGGAAACCATCAAGAAGCTTTCTGAGAAACTTCTCTGTGATGTGTGAATTCAACTCACAGATTTACACTGTTCTTTTCATTGAGCAATATGCTAACACTGTTTTCTTGCAAACTACAATGAAATATTTCAGAGTGCATTGAAGCTTATCATGAAAAAGTAAATATCCTCAGACAAAAATTAGAAAGAAGCATTCTGAGAAACTGTTTTATGATTTGTGAATTCATAGCACAGTGTTACACAATTCTTCTCATGGATCAGTTAGATAGAACTGTTTTTGAGGAATCTCAGAAGGGATATTTTGGATCGCATTGAAGCCTATGGTAACAAAGGAAATACCCTCAGATAAGAACTATAAAGAATATTCTGAGAAAGTTCTTTGTGACGTGTGAATTCATCTCACAGAGTTACACCTTTCTTTTCATGGAGAAGTTTGCTAACACTGTTTTCGGAGAATCTGCAAATGGATATTTGGGAGTGCACTGAGGCCTATAGTGGAAAAGGAAATATCCTCATAGAAAAACTATGAAGATGCTTTCTGAGAATCAGTTTGGTGAAGTTTGAATTCAATGCACAGAGTTTCACTGTTATTTTCATTGAGCAGTTTACTAACACTCTTTTCTTGGAATCTACAATGGCATATTTCAGAGCACATTGAAGCTTAGTGTGAAAAAGGAAATATCGTCAGTCAAAAACTAGAAAGAAACTTTCAGGGCCTTGTGATTTGTGAATTCATGTCAGAGAATTACACTGTTCTTCTCATTGAGTAGTTTGCTAAAACTCTTTTCTTGGAATCTGCAATGGGATATTTTGGAGCGCATTGAAGCTTAGTGACAAAGGAAATATCCTCATATAAAAACTAGAAAGAAGCTTTCTGAAAAATCGCTTTTGGATGTGTTAATTCATCTGATAGAGTTACACGATTGTTTTCATGGATCAGTTTGGTAGCACTGTTATTGGGGAATCTAAAAGGGATATTTTAGATTGCATTGAGGCCCATGGTGACTAAGGACATAACCTCAGAAAAAAACCAGAGAGAGGGTATATGAGAAAGTTCTTTGTGATGTGTGAATTCATCTCACAGAGTTACACCTTTCTTTTCATGGGGGAGTTTGCTAACACAGATTTCATGGAATCGGCAAGGGGATATTTGGGAACGCATTGAGGCCTATAGTGAAAAAGGAAATATCCTCATAGGAAAACCAAAAAGAAGCTTTCTGAGAAACTGCTTTGTGATAGGTGAATTCATCTCACAGAGTTACACTGTTCTTTTCATTGAACAGTTTGACAACACTGTTTTCATGGTGTCTGCAATAGGATATTTGGGAACACATTGAAGCCTAAGGTGACAAAGGAATTGTCTTCAGAGAAAATCCAAAAAGGAGCTTTCTGAGAAACTGCTTTGTGATGTGTGAATTCAATTCACAGAGTTACCCTCTTCCTTTAATTGAGCAGTTTCTTAACACTGTGTTCTTGGAAACTGCAATGAGATATTTCATAGTGCATTGAAACTTGTTGTGAGAAACAAAATATAATCAGACAAAAACTAGAAAGACATTTTCTGAGAAACTGCTTTCTAATTTGTGAAGTCGGCTCACTGTGTTACATGATTCTTTTCATGGGGAAATTTGATAGCACTATTTTCGGGAAAACTGAGAAGGGATATTTTGAATCGCATTTAAGCCTATGGTGACAAAGGAAATATCCTCAGATGAAAACCAAAAAGAAACTTTCTGTGAAACTGATTTGTGATGTGTGAATTTATCTTACAGAGTTACACCGTTATTTTCATTGAGAAGTTTGCTAACACTTTTTTCATGGAATCAGCAATGGGATATTATGGAGTGCTGTGAGGAATATGGTGTAAAAGGAAATATCCTGAGATAAAAATTAGAAAGAAGCCTTCTGAGAAGCAGCTTTGTGATTTGTGAATTCAACTCATATAGTTACACCACTCTTTTCATGGACCAGTTTGAGAGCACTGTTTTTGGGTATCTGAGAAGGGATATCTTGAATTGCATTGAAGCCTATTGTGACAAAGGAAATATCCTCAGACAAAAACCAACTAGAAGCTATCTGAGAAACTGCTTTGTGATATGTGAATTCATCTCACAGATTTACACCTTTCTTTTCATGGAGCAGGATGATAACAGTGTTTTCTTGTAATCTACAATGGGATATTTCAGAGTGCATTGAAGCTTATGGTGACAAAACAATTATCCTCAGATAAAATTAGAAAGAAGCTTTCTGAAAAAGTTATTTGTGACGTGTGAAATATCTCACAAAATTATACCTTTCTTTTCATGCAGCAGTTTGCTAACACTGTTTTCGTGGAATCTGCAAAGGGATATTTAGGAGCACATTGATGCCTATTGTGAAAAAGGAAATACACTCAGATAAAAAATGTAAAGAAGCTTTCTGAGAAACCGCTATCAGATTTGTGAATTCATGTCACAGAGTTACACTTTCGTTTCATGGAACAGTCTGTTACCACTGTTTTTGGGGAATCTCAAAAGGGATATTTTGGATCCCAATGAAGCCTACATTGACAAAGGAAATATCCTCAAATAAAAACTTGAAAGAAGCTTTCTGAGAGACTTCATCTGTGAGGTGTAAATTCATCTCACAGAGTTACAGCTTTCTCCTAAAGAAGCAGTTTGCTAACACTGTTTTAGTGGAATGTGCAAAGTGATATTTGGGAGCACATTGAGGCCTATGGTGAAAAAGGAAATATCCTCAGATAAAAAATTGGAAGAATCGTTTGGAGAAACTGCTTTCTGATGTGTGAATTCATATCACAGACTTACACTTTTGTTTCATGGAGCAGTCTGTTGCCACTGTTTTTCTGGAATCTGAGAAGGGATATTTTGGATTGCGTCAAAGCATACGCAGACAAAGGAAATATCCTCAGATAAAAATTAGAAAGAAGGTTTCTGAGAAACTGCTTTGTGATGTGTGAATTCATCTCACAGAGTTACACTTTCGTTTCATGGAGCACTCTGTTAGAACTGCCCCGGGGGATCTGAGAAGGGATACTTTGGCTCACAATGAGGTCTATGCTGTTAAAGGAAATGTCCTCAATTTAAAACGTAAAAGAAGCTTTCTGAGAAACTTCATTGTGATATGTGAATTCATCTCACAGAGTTAAAACTTAGTTTTCATGAATCAGTTTGCTAACACTGTTTTCGAGGGATCTGCAAAGTAATATTTCAGAGCACATTGAGGCCTATGGTGAAAAAGGAAGAATCCTCAGATAATGACTAGAAAGAAGCTTTCTGAGAAATTGCTTTCTGATGTGTGAATTCAACTCACAGAGTTACACTCTCCTTTCATGGAGTAGTCTATTACCACTGTCTTTGGGGAATCTGAGAAGTGATACCTTGGATCGCATTAAGGCCTAGGGTGAAAAAGGAAGTATCCTCAGATAAAAATGAGCAAGAAGCTTTCTGAGAAACTT
The DNA here is from genome assembly GCF_047675955.1 of Chlorocebus sabaeus. NCBI lineage: Eukaryota > Metazoa > Chordata > Mammalia > Primates > Cercopithecidae > Chlorocebus > Chlorocebus sabaeus. The sequence goes on along the minus strand of NC_132933.1, from coordinate 94,456,622 downwards.
CTTTGTGATGTGTGAATTCATCACACAGAGATTTACCTATCTCTTCTTGTAGCAGTTTGCTAACACTGTTTTCGTGGAGTCAACAAAGCGATATTTGGGAGTGTTTTGAGGCCTATGGTGAAAAAGGAAATATCCACAGATAAAAACGAGATGATAACGAGATAGAAGCTTTCTGAGAAACTTCTTTGTGCTGTGTGAATTCATCTCACAGAGTTCCACATTTCATTTCATGAAACCGTTTGCTAACACTGTTCACTTGGAAACTGCAAGGTGATATGTGAGAGTGCATTGAGGGCTATGGTGAAAAAGGAAATATCATCAGACAAAAACTGGCAAGAAGCGTTCTGTGAAACTACATTGGGACGGGAGAATGTAATTCACAGAGTTATACTTTTCTTTTCATTGAGCAGTTTGCTAACACTGTATTCTTGAAATCTGCAATGGGATATTTCTAAGTGCAATGAAGCTTATGATGACAAAGGAAATATCCTCAGATAAAAACTAGAAAGAAGCTTCCTGAGAGACTGCTTTGTGATGTGTGAATTCATCCCTCAGAGTTACACTTTCGTTTCATGGAGCAGTCTATTACCACTGTCTTTAGGGAATCTGAGAAGGGATAATTGGACCGCATTCCAACCTATGTTGATAAAGGAAATATCCTCAATCAAAAACATGAAAGAAGCCTTCTCAGAAACTTCTTTGTGATATGTGAATTCATCTCACAGAGTTACAACTTACTTTTCATGAATCAGTTTGTTAACACTGTTTTCATTGAATCTGCAAAGTGATATTTGGGAGCGCTTTGAGGCCTACGGTGAATAAGGATGTATCCTCAGATAATAACTTGAAGGAAGCTTTCTGAGAAGTTGCTTTCGATGTGTGAAGTTATTCCACAGAGATTCATCTTTCCCTTCTTTAGCAGTTTCTTAACACGGTTTTCATGGAATCTGCAAAGTAATATTTGGGAATGCTTTGAGGCTTATGGTGAAAAAGGAAACGTCCACAGATAAAAACCGGAAAAAAGCGATTTTTTATCCATGAAATTGTATTGTGATGTGTCAACGCAACTCACAGAGTTACACTTTTCTCTTCATTGATCAGTTTCTTAACACAGTTTTCTTGAAAATTCAATGTGATATTTCTTAGCACAATGAAGCTTACGGGGGCAAGGGAAATATCCTCAGATAAAAACTAGAAAGAAGCTTTCTGAGAAACTGCTTGTGATGTGTGAATTCATATCTCAGAGTTAGGCTTTGATTTCATGGAGCAGTCTATTACCACTGTCTTTGGGGAGTCTGAGAAGGGATACTTTCGATCGCATTGAGGCTGATGCTGATAGAGAAAATATCCTCAATTAAAATCGTGAAAGAAGCTTTCTGAGAAACTTCTCTGTGATAGGTGAATTCATCTCACAGAGTTGCAACCTAGTCTTCATGATGCAGTTTGCTAACACTTTTTTCGTGGAACCTGCAAAGTGATATTCGGGAGCGCATAGAGGCCTAGGGTGAAAAAGGAAGCATCCCCAGAGGATAACGAGAAAGAAGCTTTCTGAGAAACTTCTTTTTGGTGTGTGAATTCGTCTCACAGAGTTCCACATTTCTTTTCATGAAGCCGTTTGCTAAAACTGTTCTCATGGAATCTGCAAAGAGATATTTGGGAGCACATTGAGGGCTAGGGTGAAAAAGGAAATATCCTCAGATAAAAACTGGCAAGAAGCGTTCTGAGAGACTGCATTGGGACGGGTAAATGCAATTCACAGAGTTTTACTTCTCTTTTCACTGAGCAGTTTGCTAACACTGTATTCTTGAAACCTGCAATGGTATATTTCCTAGCGCAATGAAGCTTACGGTAACAAAGGAAACACCCTCAGATAAAAACTAGAAAGAAGCTTTCTGAGAGACTGCTTTGTGATGTGTGAATTCATCTCACAGAGTTACACTTTCATTTCATGGAGTAGTCTATTACCACTGTCTTTAGGGAATCTGAGAAGGGATACATTGGACCGCATTCCAGACTACGCTGATAAAGGAAATATTCTCAATTAAAAACGTGAAAGAAGCTTTCTGAGAAACTTCTCAGTGACATGTGAATTCATCCCGCAGAATTACAACTTAGTCTTCATGAATCAGTTTGCTAACACTGTTTTCACGGGATCTGCAAAGTGATATTTGGGAGAGCATTGAGGTCTATGGTGGATAAGGATGTATCCTCAGATAATAACTTGAAAGAAGCTTTCTGAGAAAATGCTTTCTGATGTGTGAAGTCAACACACAGAAATTCAGCTTTCCCTTCTTCTAGCAGTTTCCTAACACTGTTTTCGTGTAATCTGCAAAGTGATATTTGAGAGCACTTGAGGCATATGTTGAAAAAGGAAATATCCACAGATAAAAACTGGAAAGAAGCGTTCTGAGAAACTGCATTGTGATGTGTGAATGCAACTCACAGAGTTACACTTTACTCTTCATTGATCAGTTTGCTAACACAGTTTTCTTGAAATCTGCAATGGGATATTTCTTAGCACAGTGAAGCTTACGGTGGCAAGGAAAATATCCTCAGATAAAAACTAGAAAGAAGCTTTCTGAGAAATTGCTCTGTGATGTGTGAATTCATCTCACAGAGTTACGCTTTGATTTCATAGAGCAGTCTATTACTACTGTCTTTGGGAATCTGAGAAGGGATACTTTGGATCGTTTGAGGCCGACGCTGATAGAGGAAATAATTAAAATCGTGAAAGAAGCTTTCTGAGAAACTTCTTCGTGATATGTGATTTCATCTAACCGATTTGCCACTTATCTTCATAATGCAGTTTGCTGACACTCTTTTCGTGGAACCCGCAAAGTGATATTTGGGAGTGCATTGAGGCCTAGGGTGAAAAAAGAAGTATCCCCAGATGATAAAGAGAAAGAAGCTTTCTGAGAAAATTCTTTGTCATGTGTGAATTCATCTCACAGAGTTCCACATTTCCCTTCATGAAGCCGTTTGCTAACATTGTTCTCGTGCAACCTGCAAAGTGATATTTGTGATCGCATTGAGGGCTATGGTGTAAAAGGAAATATCCCCAGATAAAAGCTGGCAAGAGGCATTCTGAGAAACTGCATTGGGATGGGTGAATGCACATTCACAGGTTTATACCTTTCTTTTCATTGAGCAGTTTACTAACATGTGTTCTTGAAATTTGCAATGGGATATTTCTTTGCACAATGAAGCTTACGGTGGCAACGGAAATATCCATAGATAAAATCTAGAAAGAAGCTTTCTGAGAAACTTCATTGTGTTATGTCAATTCCTCCCACAGAATTACAACTTAGCCTTCATGAATCAGTTTGCTAACACTGTTTTCATGGGATCTGCAAAGTGATATTTGGGAACACATTGAGGCCAATGGTGGATAAGGATGTATCCTCAGATAATAACTAGAAAGAAGCTTTCTGAGAAATTGCTTTCTGATGTGTGAAGTCATCACACAGAGATTCATCTTTCTCTTCTCCTAGCAGTTTCCTAACACTGTTTTCGTGGAATCTGAACAGTGATATTTGGGAGCACTTTGAGACCTATTGTGAAAAAGGAAATATCCTCAGATAAAAACCGGAAAGAAGCATTCTGAGAAACTACATTGTGATGTTTGAATGCAACTCACAGAGTTACACTTTTGATTGATCAGTTTGCTAACACTGTATTCTCGAAATCTGCAATGGGTATTTCTTGGCACAATGAAGCTTATGGTGACAAAAGAAATATCCTCAGATAAATATTAGAAAGAAGCTTTCTGAGAGACTGCTTTGTGATGTGTGAATTCATCTTACAGACTTACACTTTCGTTTCATTGAGCAGTGTATTGCCACTGTCTTTAGGCAATCTGAGAAGGGATACTTTGGACCACATTGCAGCCTTCGCTGATAAAGGAAATATCCTTAATAAAAAAAAGTGAAAGAAGCTTTCTGAGAAAATTCTTTGTGATATGTGAATTCATCTCACAGAGTTACAACTTAGGCTTCATTAATCAGTTTGCTAAGACAGTTTTCATGGAATCTGCAAAGTGATATTTGGGAGCACATTGAGGCCAGTGGTGGAAAAGGATGTATCCTCAGATAATAACTTGAAAGAAGCTTTCTGAGAAATTGCTTTCTCATGTGTGAAGTCATCACGCAGAGAATCATCTTTTCCTTCTTGTAGCAGTTTGCTAACACTGTTTTCATGGAATCAGCAAAGTGATATTTGGGATCGCTTTGAGGCCTATGGTGAATAAGGAAATATCCACAGATAAAAACCAGAAAGAAGCGTTCTGAGAAACTGCATTTTAATGTGTGAACGCAACTCACAGAGTTACACTTTCCTCTTCATTGATCAGTTTGCTAACACAGTTTTCTTGAAGTCTGCAATGGGATATTTCTTAGCACAATGAAGCTCACGGTGGCAAGGGAAATAACCGCAGATAAAAACTAGAAAGAAGCTTTCTGAGAAACTGCTCTGTGATGTGTGAATTCATGTCACAGAGTTACGCTTTCATTTCATGGAGCAGTCTATTACCACTGTCTTTGGGGATTCTGAGGTGGGATACTTTGGATCGCATTGAGGCCGACGCTGATAGAGGAAATATCCTCAATTAAAAAGGTGAAAGAAGCTTTCTGAAAAGCTTCTTAGTGATATGTGAATTCATCTCACAGAGTTACAACTTAGTCTTCATGAATCAGTTTGCTAAGACAGCTTTCATGGAATCTGCAAAGTGATATTTGGGAGCGCCTTGAGACCTGTGGTGGAAAAGGATGTATCCTCAGATATTAACTTGAAAGAAGCTTTCAGAGAAATTGCTTTCTGATGTGTGAAGTCATCACACAGCGACTCATATTTTCCTTCTTGTAGCAGTTTGCTAACACTGTTTTCGTGGAATCTGCAAAGTGATATTTGGGAACACTTTGAGGCCTATATTGAAAAAGGAAATATGCACAGGTAAAAATCGGAAAGAAGCGTTCTGAGAAACTGCATTGTGATGTGTGAATGCCACTCACAGAGTTACACTTTTCTCTTCAATGATCAGTTTGCTAACACAGTTTTATTGAAATCTGCAATGGGATATTTCTTAGCACAATGAAGCTTATGGTGGCAAGCGAAATATCCTCAGATAAAAAGTAGAAAGAAGCTTTCTGAGAAACTACTTGTGATGTGTGAATTCATCTCACAGAGTTACACTTTCATTTCATGGAGCAGTCTATTTACACTGTCTTTGAGGAATCAGAGAAGTTATACTTTGGATCGCATTGAGGCTGATGTTGAAAGAGGAAATATCCTCAATTGAAATAGTGAAAGGGGGGGCGGAGCAAGATGGCCGAATAGGAACAGCTCCAGTCTTCAACTACCAGCACGAGTGACACAGAACACATGTGATTTCTGCATTTTCAACTGAGGTACTGGGTTCATCTCACTAGGGAGTGTGGGACAATTGGTGCTGGTCAGCTGCTGCAGCCCGACCAGCGAGAGCTGAAGCAGGGTGACGCATGGCCTCAACTGGGAAGCAAAAGGGGGAAGGGAATCCCTTTTCCTAGCCATGGGAACTGAGAAACACAACCCCTGGAAAATCAGGTAACTCCCACCCCAATACTGCACTCTACCAAGGATCTTAGCAAACGGGCACACCAGAAAATTATATCCCACACCTGGCCAAAAGAGTCTCACACCCACAGAGCCTCCCTCATTGCTAGCACTGCAGTCTGTGATCTCGCGGCAAGGCAGCAGCGAGGCTGGGGGGGGGACATCCGCCATTGCTGAGGCTTAAGTAGATAAACAAAGTGGCTGGGAAGCTCAAACTGGGTGGAGCTCACAGTAGCTCAAGAAGTCCTGCCTGTCTCTGTAGACTCCACCTCTGGGGACAGGGCACAGCTAAACAACAACAACAACAACAAAAAGCAGCTGAAACTTCTGCAGACGCAAATGACTCTGTCTGACAGCTTTGAAGAGACTAGTGGATCTCCCAACACGGAGGTTGAGATCTGAGAAGGGACAGACTGTCTGCTCAAGTGGGTCCTTGACCCCTGAGTAGCCTAACTGGGAGACATCCCCCACTAGGGGCAGACCGACAACCCACACCTCACATGGTGGAGTACACTCCTGAGAGGAAGCTTCCAAAGCAAAAATCAGACAGGTACACTTGCTGTTCAGCAATATTCTATTTTCTGCAGCCTCTGCTGCTGATACCCAGGCAAACAGGGTCTGGAGTGGACCTCAAGCAACCTTCAACAGGCCTACAGCTGAGGGTCCTGACTGTTAGAAGGAAAACTAACAAACAGGAAGGACACTCACACCAAAACCCCATCAGTACGTCACAATCATCAAAGACCGGAGGCAGATAAAACCACAAAGATGGGGAAAAAGCAGGACAGAAGAGCTGGAAATTCAAAAAATAAGAGCACATTGCCCCCTGCAAAGGAACGCAGCTCATCGCCAGCAATGGATCAAAGATGGATGGAGTATGACTTCGACGAGATGAGAGAAGAAGCCTCCAGTCCATCAAACTTCTCAGAGGTAAAGTAGGAATTATGTACCCAGTGCAAAGAAACCAAAAATCTTGAAAAAAGTGTGGAAGAATTGATAACTAGAATAATTAATGCAGAGAAGGTCATAAACAAATGGACAGAGTAAAAACCATGACACGAGAAATACATGACAAATGCACAAGCTTCAGTAAAAGACTCGATCAACTGGAAGAAAGAGTATCAGTGATTGAAGATCAAATGAATGAAATGAAGTGAGAAGAGAAACCAAAAGAAAAAAGAAGAAAAAGAAATGAACAAAGCCTGCAAGAAGTATGGGATTATGTAAAAAGACCAAATCTACGTCTGATTGGGGTGCCTGAAAGTGAGGGGGAAAATGGAACCAAGTTGAAAAACACTCTTTAGGATATCATCCAGGAGAAATTCCCCAACCTAGTAGGGCAGGACAACATTCAAATTCAGGAAATAGAGAGAATGCCACAAAGATACTCCTCGAGAAGAGTAACTCCAAGACACATAATTGCCAGATTCACCAAATATGAAATGAAGGAAAAAATGTTAAGGGCAGCCAGAGAGAAAAGTCGGGTTACCCACAAAGGGAAGCCCATCAGACTAACAGCAGATCTCTTGGCAGAAACTCTACAGGCCAGAAGAGAGTGGGGGCCAATATTCAACATTCTTAAAGAAAAGAATTTTCAACCCAGAATTTCATATCAAGCCACACTAAGTTTCATAAGTGAAGGAGAAATAAAATCCGTTACAGATAAGCAAATGCTTAGAGATTTTGTCACCACCAGGCCTGCCTTACAAGAGATCCTGAAGGAAGCACTAAACATGGAAAGGAACAACCGGTACCAGCCATTGCAAAAACATGCCAAAATGTAAAGACCATCGAGGTTAGGAAGAAACTGCATCAACTAACGGGCAAAATAACCAGTTAATATCATAATGGCAGGATCAAGTTAACACATAACAATATTAACCTTAAATGTAAATGGACTAAATGCTCCTATTAAAAGACACAGACCGGCAAACTGGATAAAGGGGCAAGATCCATATGTTTGCTGTATTCAGGAGACCCATCTCACATGCAGTGACATACGCAGACTCAAAATAAAGGGATGGAAGAAGATCTACCAAGCAAATGGAGAACAGAAAAAAGCAGAGGTTGCAATACTAGTCTCTGATAAAACAGACTTTAAACCATCAAAGATCAAAAGAGACAAAAAGGCCATTACATAATGGTAAAGGGATCAATTCAACAGGAAGAGCTTACTATCCTAAATATATATGCACCCAGTACAGGAGCACCCAGGTTCATAAAGCAAGTCCTTAGAGACTTACAAAGAGACTAAGACTCCCATACAATAATAATAGGAGACTTCAACACCCCACTGTCAACATTAGAGAGATCAAAGAGACAGAAAGTTAACAAGGATATCCAGGAATTGAACTCATCTCTGCAGCAAGCAGATCTAATAGACATCTACAGAACTCTCCACTCCAAATCAACAGAATATACATTCTACTCAGCACCACATCACACTTATTCCAAAATTGACCACATAATTGGAAGTAAAGCACTCCTCAGCAAATGTACAAGAACAGAAATTATAACAAACTGTCTCTCAGACCACAGTGCAATCAAACTAGAACTCAGGACTAAGAAACTCAATCAAAACCGCTCAACTACATGGAAACTGAACAACCTGCTCCTGAATGACTACTGGGTACATAACAAAATGAAGGCAGAAATAAAGATGTTCTTTGAAACCAATGAGAACAAAGATGCAACATATCAGAATCTTTGGGACACATTTAAAGCAGTGTGTAGAGGGAAATTTATAGCACTAAATGCCCACAAGAGAAAGCTGGAAAGTTCTAAAATTGACACTCTAACATCACAATTAAAAGAACAAGAGAAGCAAAAGCAAACACATTCAAAAGCTAGCAGAAGGCAAGAAATAACTAAGATCAGAGCAGAATTGAAGGAGATAGAGACACAAAAAACTCTCCAAAAAATCAATGAAGCCAGGAGTTGGTTTTTTGAAAAGATCAACAAAATTGATAGACTGCTAGCAAGATTAATAAAGAAGAAAAGGGAGAAGAATCATATAGATGAAATAAAAAAAGATAAAGGGGATATCACCACCAATCCCACAGAGATACAAACTACCATCAGAGAATAATGTAAACGCTTCTACGCAAATAAACTAGAAAATCTAGAAGAAATAGAAAATTTCCTGGACACTTACCCTCTCCCAAGGCTAAACCAAGGAGAAGCTGAATCTCTGAAAAGATCAATAGCAGGCTTTGATATTGAGGCAATCATTAATAGCCTACCAATGAAAAAAAGTCCAGGACCAGATGGATTCACAGCTGAATTCTACCAGAGGTAAAGGAGGAGCTGGCACACTTCCTTCTGAAACTATTCCAATCAATAGAAAAAGAGGGAATCCTCCCTAACTCATTTTATGAGGCCAACATCATCCTGATACCAAAGCCTGGCAGAGACACAACAAAAAAAGAGAATTTTAGTCTGATATTCCTGATGAATATTGATGCAATAATCCTCAATAAAATACTGGAAAACCGGATCCTACAGGACATCAAAAGCTTAACCACCATGATCAAGTTGGCTTCATCCCTGGGATGCAAGGCTGGTTCAACATTCGCAAATCAGTATACGTAATTCAGCATATAAACAGAACCAAAGACAAAAACCACATGATTATCTCAATAGATGCAGAAAAGGCCTTTGACAAAATTCAACAGCCCTTCATGCTAAAAACTCTCAATAGATTCGGTATTGATGGCACATACCTCAAAATAATAAGAGCTATTTATGAGAAACCCACAGCCAATATCATACTGAATGGGCAAAAACTGGAAAAATTCCCTTTGAAAACTGGCACAAGACAGGGATGCCCTCTCTCACCACTCCTATTCAACATAGTGTTGGAAGTTCTGGCTAGGGCAATCAGGCAAGAGAAAGGAATCAAGGGTATTCAGTTAGGAAAAGAAGAAGTCAAATTGTCCCTGTTTGCAGATGACATGATTGTATATTTAGAAAACCCCATTGTCTCAGCCCAAAATCTCCTTAAGCTGATAAGCAACTTCAGGAAAGTCTCAGGATACAAAATTAGTGTGCAAAAATCACAAGCATTCTTATACACCATTAACAGACAAAAAGAGAGCCAAATCAGGAATGAACTTCCATTCACAATTGCTTCAAAGAGAGTGAAATACCTAGGAATCCAACTTACAAGGGATGTAAAGGACCTCTTCAAGGAGAACTACAAACTACAGGTCAGTGAAATAAAAGAGGACACAAACAAATGGAAGAACATACCGTGCTCATGGATAGGAAGAATCAATATCGTGAAAATGGCCAGACTGCCCAAGGTAATTTATAGATTCAATGCCATCCCCATCAAGCTACCAATGACTTTTTTCACAGAATTGGAAAAAACTGCTTTAAAGTTCATATGGAACCAAAAAAGAGCCCACATTGCCACGACAATCTTAAGTCAAAGAACAAAGCTGGAGGCATCACGCTACCTGACTTCAAACTATACTACAAGGCTACAGCAACCAAAACAGCATGGTACTGGTGCCAAAACAGAGACATAGACCGATGGAACAGAATAGAGTCCTCAGAAATAATACCACCCATCTACAGCCATCTGATCTTTGACAAACCACAGAAAAACAAGAAATGGGGAAAGAATTCCCTATTTAATAAATGGTGCTGGGAAAATTGACTAGCCATAAGTGGAGAGCTGAAACTGGATCCTTTCCTTACTCCTTATACGAAAATTAATTCAAGATGGATTAGAGACTTAAATGTTAGACCTAATACCATAAAAACCCTGGAAGAAAACCTAGGTAATACCATTCAGGACATAGGAATGGGCAAGGACTTCATGTCTAAAACACCAAAAGTAATGACAACAAAAGCCAAAATTGACAAATGGGATCTAATTAAACTAAAGAGCTTCTGCATAGCAAAAGAACCTACCATCAGAGTGAACAGGCAACCTACAGAATGGGAGAAAGTTTTTCCAATCTACTCATCAGACAAAGGGCTAATATCCAGAACCTACAAAGAACTCAAACAAATTTACAAGAAAAAAACAAACAACCCCATCAAAAAGTGGGCAAAGGATATGAGCAGACAGTTCTCAAAAGAAGACATTCATACAGCCAACAGACACATGAAAAATGCTCATCATCACTGGCCATCAGAGAAATGCAAATCAAAACCACAATCAGATACCATCTCACACCAGTTAGAATGGCGATCATTGAAAAGTCCGGAAACAACAGGTGCTGGAGAGGATGTGGAGAAATAGGAACACTTTTACACTGTTGGTGGCATTGTAAACTAGTTCAACCATTATCGAAAACAGTATGGCAATTCCTCAAGGATCTAACTAGATGTACCATATGACCCAGCCATCCCATTACCGGGTATATACCCAAAGGATTATAAATCATGCTGCTATAAAGACACATGCACACGTATGTTTATTGCGGCACTATTCACCATAGCAAATACTTGTAATCAACACAAATGTCCATCAGTGACAGACTGGATTAAGAAAATGTGGCACATATACACCATGGAATACTATGCAGCCATAAAAAAGGATGAGTTTGTGTCCTTTGTAGGGACATGGATGCAGCTGGAGACCATCATTCTTAGCAAACTATCACAAGAACAGAAAACCAAACACCGCATGTTCTCACTCATAGGTGGGAACTGAACAATGAGATCACTTGCACTTGGGAAGGGGAACATCACACACCGGGACCTATCATGGAGAAGGGGGAGGGGGGAGGGATGGCATTGGGAGTTATACCTGATGTAAATGACGAGTTGATGGGTGCTGACAAGTTGATGGGTGCTGCACAGCAACATGGCACAAGTAAGATCAAAGAAAATGTCCTCATAGAAAAACAAGAATGAAGCATTTTGAGAAACTTCTTTGTGATGTGTGAATTCATTGCACAGAGTTACACCTCTCTGTTCATAAAGCCGTTTGCTAACACTGTAATCATGGAATCTGCAAAGTGATATTTGGGAGCACATTTTGGGCTATGGTGAAAAAGGAAATATCCTCAGAAAAAAACTGGAAAGAAGTGTTCTGAGAAACTGCCTTTTGACAGGTGAAAGCAACTCACAGAGTTCTACTTTTCTTTTTATTGAGAAGTTTACTAACACTGTATCCTTGAAATCTGCAATGGGATATTTCTTAACGCAATGAAACTTATGGTGACAGAGTTAATATCCTCAGATAAAAACTAGAATGAAGCTTTCTGAGAGACTGCTTTGTGATGTGTGAATTCATTTCACAGAGTGACACTTTCGTTTTAATGGAGAAGTGAATTACCACTGTCTTTGGGAATCTGAGAAGGGATACTTTAGATCGCAATGAGGTCTATGCTGATAAAGGAAATATCCTCAATTAAAAACGTGAAAGAAGCTTTCTGAGAAATGGCTTTCTGATATGTGACTTCATCTCACAGAGTTACACCACTATTTCGTGTAGCAGTTTGCTAGCCCTGTTTTTGTGGATTATGAGAACTGATACTTCGGATGGGTTTGAAGAGTATAAGGACAAAGGAAATGTCCTCAGAGAAAAACCGGAATGAAGCTTTCTGAGAAACTGCTTTGTGATGTGTGAATTCATTTCACAGTGTTACACCACTCTTTTATGAAGGAGTTGCTATCACAGATTTTGTGGAATCTCAGAAGTGATATCTTGGATATCTTTGAATCCCATGGTGAATAATGAAATATCTCAGACAAAAACTTCAGAGAAGTATTTTCAGAAACTGCTTTGATGTGGGTGAATTCAGCTCACCTAGCTACATCATTGTTGTCATTGAGAAGCTTGCTAAGAGTGTTTTCGCAGAATCTGCAATGGGACACACGGGGGCGCTTTCAGACCACAAATTTCCTCAGCTCAAAAAAGAAAGAATATTTCTGAGAAACTGCTTTTTGATGTGTGAATTCAACTCACTGTATTACAGCTATATTTCATGGAGCTGTTGCTAGTCCTGTTTTTGTGGAATCTGAGAACTGATATTTCAGATCGCTTTGAAGAGAACACAGCCAGAGGAAACATCCCCAGATAGAAATGAGAAACAAGTTTTCTGAGAAATGTGTTTCTGATCTCTGAATTCATCACACAGAGTTCCACCTTTCTGTTCATGTACTTGTTTGCTAACACTCTTCTCCTGTAATCTGCAAAGTGATATTTGGGAGCGCATTGAAGGCTACAGTGAAAAAGGAAATATCTTCAGTTAAAAACTGAAAAGAAGTGTTCTGAGAAAGTGCATTGTGACGTGTGAATGTAACTCACAGTGATACACTTTTCTGTTCATTGATCAGTTGGCTAACACAGTTTTCTTCAAATCTGCAGTGGGATATTTCTTTGCCCAATGAAGCTTAAGGTGACAAAGGAAATATCTTCAGATAAAAAGTAGAAAGAAGCTTTCTGAGAAACTGTTCTGTGATGTGTGAATTCAACTCACTGAGTTACAGGTGTATTTCGTGGAGCAGTTTGATAGATATGTTTTTGTGGAATCTCAGACCTGATGTTTTGGATCACCTTGAATACTATACGGCCAAAGGAAATATCCCCAGATAAAAACAAGAAAGTTTTCTAAGAAATTATTTTCAGATCTGTGAATTCATCTCACAGAGTTCCACCTTTCTTTTCATGAAGCTGTTTGCTAACACTCTTCTCGTGGAATCTGCAAAGTGATAATTGGGGGCGCATTGAGGGTTATGGAGGAAAAGGAAATATAATCAGATAAAAATGAGAAAGAAGTTTTCTGAGAAAATTCTTTGTGATCTGTGAATTCATCTCACAGAGCTCCACCTTTAGGTTCATGAAGCTGTTTGCTAACACTGTTCTCGTGGAATCTTCAAAGCGATATTTGGGAGCACATCAGGGCTATGGTGAAAAAGGAAATATCCACAGATAAAACCTGGAAAGAAGCGATCTGAGAAAATGCTTTGTGTCTTGTGAATGCAACTCACAGTGTTACACATTTCATTTCATTGATCAGTTTGCTAACTCTATTTTCTTCAATTCTGCAATGGGATATTTCTGAGTGCAATGAAGCCAATGGTGACAAAGGAAATATGCTCAAACAAAAAGTAGAAAGAAGTTTTCTGAGAATCTGCTTTGTGATGTGAGAATTCAACTCAGTGAGTTGCACGTGTATTTCGTGGAGCCGTTTGCTAGTCCTGTATTTATGGAATCTGAGAACTGATATTTCGGATCACTTTGAAGACTATATGGCCAAAGGAAATATCCTCAGATAAAAACGAGAAAGAAGTTTTCTGAGAAATTTCTTTTTGACCTGTGAATTCACCTCACAGAGTTCTACCTTTCTGTTCATGAAGCTGTTTGCAAACACTCTTCTCATGGTATCTGCAAAGTGATATTTGGGAGCGCATTGAGGGCTATGGTGAAAAAGGAAATATCTTCAGATAAAAACTGAAGGAAGCTTTCTGAGAAACTGCATTGTAATGTGGGAATGCAACTCACAGATTTATACTTTTCTGTTCATTGATCAGTTTGTTAACACAGTTTTCTTCAAATCTGCAATGGGATAATTCTTTTCCCATTGAAGCTTACGTTAACAAAGGAAGTATCTTCAGATAAGAAGTACAAGGAAAGTTTCTGAGAAACTGCTTTGTGAAGTGTGAATTGAACTTATAGAGTTACAGCTGTATTTCATGGAGCTGTTTGTAGCCCAGTTTTTGTTGAATCTGAGAACCAATATTTTCGGTCACTTTAAAGAGTATACAGCCAAACAAATATCCCCAGATAAAAACGATAAAGAAGATTTTTGAGAAATGTCTTTCTGAACCCTGAGTTCATCTCACAGAGTACCACCTATCTGTTCACATAGCTGTTTGCTAACATTCTTCTCGTGTAATCTACAAAGCGATATTTGAGAGCGCATCGAGGGATACAGTGGAAAAGGTAATATCTTCAGATAAAAACTGAAAAGAAGCATTCTGAGAAACTTCTATGTGAACTGTGAATTCATTTCACAAAGTTTCACCTGTCTATTCATGTAACTGCTAACACTCTTCTCGTGGAATCTACTAAATGATATTTGGGAGTGCATTGAGGGCTATGGTGAAAAAGGAAATATCTTCAGATAAAAACGGAAAAGAAGCATTCTGAGAAACTGCATTGTGACGTGTGAATGCAACTCACAGAGTTACAATTTTCTGTTCATTGATCAGTTTGCTAACACAGTTTTCTTGAAATCTGCAGTGGGATATTTCTTTGCCCAGTGAAGCATATGGTGATAAAGGAATTATCTTCAGATAAAAGGTAGAAAGAAGCTTTCTGAGAAACTGCTTTGTGATGTGTGAATTCAACTCACTGAGTTACAGCTTTATTTCATGCAGGTGTTTCCTAGTCCTGTTTTTGAGGAATCTGAGAACTGATATATCGGATAGCTTTGAAGAGTATACAGCCAAAGGAAATATCCTCAGATAAAAATGAGAAAGAAGTTTTCTGAGAAATTTCTTTCTGATCCCTGAGTTCATCTCACAGATTTCCACCTTTCTGTTTATGTAGCTGTTTGCTAACACTCTTCTCGTGGTATCTGCAAAGTGATATTTGCGAGCGCATTGAGGGCTACGGTGAAAAAGGAAATATCTTCAGATAAAAACTGAACAGAAGCCTTTTGAGAAACTGCATTGTAACCTGTGAATGCAACCCACAGAGTTACATTTTTCTGCTCATTGATCAGTTTGCTAACAGACTTCTCTTCAAATCTGCAGTGGAATATTTCTTTGCCCAATGAAGCTTATGGTGACAAAGGAATATCTTCAGAGAAAAAGTAGAAAGAAGCTTTCTGAGAAACTGCTTTGTGATGTGTGAATTCAATTCACTGAGTCATAGCTGTAATTCGTGGAGGTGTTTGTTAGCCTACTTTTTGTTGAATCTGAGAATCGATATTTCAGATCGCTTTGAAGAGTATACAGCCAAAAGAAATATCCTCACATAAAAACGAGAAAGAAGTTTTCTGAGAAATTTCTTTCTGATCCCTGAGTTCATCTCACAGATTTCCACGTTTCTGTTCATGTAGCTGTTTGCTAACACTCTTCTCGTGGAATCTGCAAAGTGATATTTTGGAGAGCATTGAGGGATACGGTGAAAAAGGAAATATCTTCATTAAAAACTGAAAAGAAGCGTTCTGAGAAACTTCTATGTGATCTATTAATTCATCTCACAGAGTTCCACCTTTCTGTTCATGAAGCTGTTTGCTAACACTCTTCCGTGGAATCTGCTAAGTGATATTTGGGAGCGCATTGAGGGCTACAATGAAAAAGTATATATCTTCAGGTAAAAACTGAAATGAAGCGTTCTGAGAAACTGCATTGTGACCTGTGAATGCAACTCACAGAGTTACACTTTTCTGTTCTTTGATCACTTTGCTAACACAGTTTTCTTCAAATCTACAATGGGATATTTCTTTGCCCAATGAAGCTAACGGTGACAAAGGAAATATCTTCAGATAAAAAGTAGAAAGAAGCTTTCTGAGAAACTGCTTTGTGATGTGTGAATTCAACTCGCTGAGTTACAGCTGTATTTCGTGGAGTTGTTTGCTAGTCCTGTTTTTGTGGAATCTAAGACTTGATGTTTTGGATCGCTTTGAAAATTGTACGGCCAAAGGAAATATCCTCAGATAAAAACGAGAAAGAAGTTTTCTGAGAAACTTCTTTGTGATCCGTGAATTCATCTCACAGAGTTCCACCTTTCTGTTCACGAAGCTGTTTGCTAACACTCTTCTGTGAAATCTGCAAATTGATAATTGGGAGTGCTTTGAGGGCTAAGGTGGAAAAGGAAATATAATCAGATAAAAACTGAAATGAAGCGTTCTGAGAAACTGCATTGTGACCTGTGAATGCAACTCACAGAGTTACACTTTTCTGTTCTTTGATCAGTTTGCTAACACAGTTTTCTTCAAATCTGCAATGGGATATTTCTTGGCCCAATGAAGCTAATGGTGACAAAGGAAATATCTTCAGATAAAAAGTAGAAAGAAGCTTTCTGAGAAACTGCTTTGTGATGTGTGAATTCAACTCACTGAGTTACAGCTGTATTTCGTGGAGTTGTTTGCTAGTCCTGTTTTTGTGGAATCTAAGACCTGATATTTTGGATCGCTTTGAAAATTGTACAGTCAAAGGAAATATCCTCAGATAAAAACGAGAAAGAAGTTTTCTGAGGAACTTCTTTGTGATCTGTGAATTCATCTCACAGAGTTCCACCTTTGTGTTCATGAAGCCATTTGCTAACACTGTTCTCGTGGAAACTGCAAAGTGATATTTGGGAACACATCAGGGTTATTGTGAAAAAGGAAATATCCACAGATAAAACCTGGAAAGATGCGTTCTGAGAAACTGCTTCATGACGTGTGAATGCAGCTCACAGAGTTACACTTTTCTTTTCACTGATCAGTTTGCTCACTGTGTTTTCTTCAATTCTGCAATGGGATATTTCTTAGCGCAATAAAGCCAAAGGTGACAAAGGAAATATGCTCAAACAAAAAGTAGAAAGAAGCTTTCTGAGAATCTGCTTTATGATGTGTGAATTCATCTCAGTGAGTTACACGTGTATTTCATGGACCTGTTTGGTATCCTTGTTTTTATGGAATATGAGAATTGATATTTCAGATCTCATTGAAGACTATAGGGCCAAAGGAAATATCCTCAGATAAAAATGAGAAAGAAGTTTTTTGAGACATTTCTTTTTGACTTGTGAATTCATCTCACAGAGTTCCACCTTTCTGTTTATTAAGCTGTTTGCAAACACTCTTCTCATGGTATCTCCAAAGTGATATTTGGGTGCGCATTGAGGGCTATGGTGAAAAAGGAATTATCTTCAGCTAAAAACTGAAAAGAAACGTTCTGAGAAACTGCATTGTGACGTGTGAATGCAACTCACAGAGTTATACCTTTCTGTTCATTGATCAGTTTGCTCACACAGTTTTCTTCAAATTTGCAATGGGATATATCTTTGCCCAATGAAGCTTATGGTGACAAAGGAAATATCTTCAGATAAAAAGTTGAAAGAAGCTTTCTGAGAAACTGCTTTGTGATGTGTGAATTCAACTCACTGAGTTACAGCTGTATTTCGTGGAGTTGTTTGCTAGTCCTGGTTTTTTGGAATCTAAAACCTGATACTTTGGATCGCTTTGAATACTCTATGACCAAAGCAAATATCCTGAGAAAAAAACAAGAAAGAAATTTTCTGAGAAATTTCTCTCTGATCTGTGAATTCACCTAACAGAGTTCCACCTTTTTGTTCATGAAGCTGTTTGCTAACACTCTTCTCGTGGAATCTGCAAAGTGATAATTGGGAGCACATTGAGGGCTATGGAGGAAGAGGAAATATAATCAGATAAAAACGAGAACGAAGTTCTCTGAGAAACTTCTTTGTGATCTGTGAATTCATCTCACAGAGCTCCACCTTTGTGTTCATGAAGCCGTTTGTTAACACTGTTCTCGTGGAAACTGCAAAATGATATTTTGGAGTGCATTAGAGCTATGGTGAGAAAGGAAATATCCACAGATAAAACCTGGAAAGAAGCGTTCGGAGAAACTGCTTTGTGACGTGTGAATGCAACTCACAGAGTTACACATTTCTGCTCATTGATCAGTTTGCTAATTCTCTTTTCTTCAAATCTACAATGGGATATTTCTTTGCACAATGAAGCTTGCGTTGACAAAGGAAATATACTCAAACAAAAAGTAGAAAGAAGCTTTCTGAGAAACTGCTTTGTGATTTGTGAATTCAACTCACTGAGTTACAGCTGTATTTTATGCAACTGTTTGCTAGTCCTGTTTTTGTTGAATCTGAGAACCGATGTTTCGGATCACTTTAAGAGTATACAGCCAAAGGAAATATCCCCAGATAAAAACGAGAAAGAAGTTTCCTGAGAAATGTCTTTCTGATCTCTGAGTTCATGTCACAGAGTTCCACCTTTCTGTTCATGTAGCTGTTTGCTAACACTCTTCTCGTGGAATCTGCAAAGCGATATTTGGGAGCACATCGAGGGATAAAGTGAAAAAGGAAATATGTTCAGATTAAAACTGAATAGAAGCATTCTGAGAAACTCCATTGTGAGGCGTGAATGCAACTCAGAGAGTTACACTTTTCTGTTCATTGATCAGTTTGCTAACACAGTTTTCTTCAAATCTGGAGTGGGATATTTCTTTGCCCAATGAAGCTTATGGTGACAAAGGAATATCTTCAGATAAAACATAGAAAGAAGCTTTCTGAGAAACTGCTTTGTGATGTGTGAATTCAACTCACTGAGTTACAACGGTATTTCGTGGAGCTGTTTGCTAGTCCTGTTTTTGTGGAATCTAAGACCTGATATTTTGGATCGCTTTGAATACTATACGGCCAAAGGAAATATCCTCAGATAAAAATGAGAAAGAAGTTTTCAGAGAAATTTCTTTCTGATCTCTGAGTTCATCTCACAGAGTTCCACCTTTCTGTTCATGGAGTCGTTTGCTAACACTTCTCCTGGAAACTGCAAAGTGATATTTGGGAGCGCATTGAGGGCTATGGTGAAAAAGAAGGTATCCTCAGATAAAAACTGGAAAGAAGTCTTCTGAAAAACTGTTTTGTGACGTGTGATTTCAACTCACTGAGTTACAAATGTATTTCATGGAGCCGTTTGCTAGCCTGTTTTTGTGGAATCTGAGAACTGATATTTCGGATCGCTTTGAAGATGATACCTAAAAATGAAATATCCTCAGGACAAAACGAGAAAGAAGTTTTCTGAGAAATTTCTTTGTATTCTGTAAATTTATCTCGCAGAGTTCCACCTTTCTGTTCATGAAACTGTTTGCTAATACTGTTGTCTTGGAGTCTGCAAAGTGATATTTGGGAGTGCATTGAGAGCTAAGGAGGAAAACGAAATATAATAAGATAAAAACGAGAAAGAAGCTGTCTGAGAAACTTCTTTGTGATCTGTGAATTCATCACACAGAGTTCCACCTTTCTTTTCACGGAGCTGTTTTCTAACACTGTTCTCCTGGAAACTGCAAAGTGATATTTGGGAGTGCATTGAGGGCTATGGCGAAAAAGAAAAAATCCTCAGATGAAAACTGGAAGGAAGCTTTCTGAGAAACTGCTTCCTGACGTGTGAATGCAACTCACAGAGATAAACTTTTCTTTTCATTGATCTGTTGGCTAACTCTGTTTTCTTGAAATCTGCAATGGCATATTTCTTAGCTCTATGAAGCTAATGGGGACAAAGGAAATATCCTAAGATAAAAAGTAGAAAGAAGCTTTGTGAGAAACTGCTTTGTGATGTGTGAATTCAGCTCACTGAGTTAGAACTGTACTTTGTGGAGCCGTGTGCTAGCCCTGTTTTTGTGGAACCTGTGAACTGATATTTTGGATCGCTTTGAAGACTATATGGCCAAAGGAAATATCCTCAGATAAACACATGAAAGAAGTTTTCTGGGAAATTTGTTTCTGTTCTGTGAATTCATCTCACAGAGTTCCACCTCTGTTCATGAAGCTGTTTGCTAATACTGTTCTCGTGGAATCTGCATAGAGATACTTGGAGCACATGAGTTCTATGGTGGAAAAGGAAAAATAATCATATAAAAATGAGAAAGATCTTTCTGAGAAACTTCTTTGTGATCTGTGAATTTATCTCACAGAGTTCCACCTTTCTCTTCATGAATCCGTTTGCTAACAAAGTTCTCATGGAATCTGCAAAGTGATAGTTGCAACACATTGAGGGCTATGGAGGATAATGAAATATAATAAGATAAAAACGAGAAAAAAGCTGTCTGAGAAACTTATTTGTGATCTGTGAATTCATCTCACAGAGTTCCACCTTTCTGTTCATTCAGCCGTTTGCTAACACTGTTCTCCTGGAAATTGCAAAGTGATATTTGGGAGCACATTGAGGGCAATGGTGAAAAAGGAAATATCCTCAAATAAAAACTGGAAAGAAGAGTTCTGAGAAACCGCTTCATGACATGTAGATACAACTCAAAGAGTTACACTTTTCTTCCTTTGATCACTTTGTTACCTCTGTTTTCTTGAAATCTGCAATGGCATATATCTTACCGCAATGAAGCTAATGGTGACAAAGTAAATATCCTATATAAAAAGTAGAAAGAAGTTTTCTGAAAAACTGCTTTGTGATGTGTGAATTCAACACACTGAGTTACACCTGTATTTCGTGGAGCCATTTCCCAGCTCTGTTTTGTGGAATCTGATAACTTATATTTCGAATCACTTTGAAGACTATACGGCCAACGGAAATATCCTCAGATAAACACTTGAAAGAAGTTTTCTGAGAAATTCCTGTCTGTTCTGTAAATTCATTTCACAGAGTTCCATCTTTCGGTTCATGAAGCCGTTTGCTAACAAAGTTCTCGTAGAATCTGCAAAGTGATATTTGGAACGCATTGAGGGCTATGTAGGAAAAGGAAATATAATAGGATAAAAATGAGAAAGAAGCTGTCTGAGAAACTTCTTTGTGATCTGTGAATTCATCTCACAGAGTTCCACCTTTCTGTTCATGGAGCCGTTTGCTAACACTGTTCTCCTGGAAACTGCAAAGTGATATTTGGGAGCGCATTGAGGGCTATGGTGAAAAAGGAAATATCCTCAGATAAAAACTGGAAAGAAGCCTTCTGAGAAACTGCTTTGTGATGTATGATTTCAACTCACTGAGTAACAAATGTATTTCATGGAGCCGTTTGCTAGCCTGTTTTTGTGGAATCTGAGAACTGATATTTGGATTGCTTTGAAGACGATACGGAAAAATGAAATATCCTCAGAAAAAGATGAGAAAGAAGTTTTCTGAGAAACTTCTTTGTTCTGTGAATTCATCTCACAGAGTTCCACCTTTCTGTTCATGAAGCTGTTTGCTAATACTGTTCTCCTGGAGTCTGCAAAGTGATATTTGGGAGTGCATTCAGGGCTATGGAGGAAAATGAAATATAATGGGATAAAAACGAGAAAGAAGCTGTCTGAGCAACTTCTTTGTGATCTGTGAATTCATCTCCCAGAGTTCCTCCTTTCTCTTCTTGAAGCCATTTCTTAACACTGTTCTCCTGGATACTGCAAAGACTGTTCCTGTGGAATTCGCAAAGTGATATTTGGAAGCACATGGAGGGCTATGGTGAAAAAGGAAAGATCCTCAGATAAAAACTGGAAAGAAGCCTTCTGAGAAACTGTTTCATGACGTGTGAATGCCACTCACAGAGTTCTACTTTTCTTTCATTGATCAGTTTACTAACTCTGTTTTCTTGAAATCTGCAAAAGGATATATCTTAGCGCAATGAAGCTAATGGTGACAAAGGAAATATCCTCAGATAAAAAGTAGAAAGAATCTTTCTGAGAAACTGCTTTGTAACGTGTAAATTCAACTAACTGAATTACAACTGTACTTTGTGGAGCCGTTTGCTAGCCCTGTTTTCCTGGAATCTGAAAACTGATATTTTGGATCACTTTGAAGATGATACGAAAAAATGAAATATCCTCAGATAAAAACGAGAAAGAAATTTTCTGAGAAATTTCTTTGTGTTTTGTTAATTCATCTCACAGAGTTCCACCTTTCTGTTCATTAAGCTGTTTGCTAATACTGTTTTCCTGGAATCTGCATAGAGATACTTGGAGCGCATTGAGGGCTATGGTGGAAAAGGAAATATAATCATATAAAAACGAGAAAGAATCTTTCTGAGAAACTTCTTTGTGATCTGTGAATTTATCTCACGAAGTTCTACCTTTCTGTTCATGAAGCCTTTTGCTAACAAAGTTCTCGTGGAATCCGCAAAGTGATAGTTGGAACGCATTGAGGGCTATGGAGGAAAATGAAATTTTATAAGTTGAAAATGAGAAAGAAGCTGTCTGAGAAGCTTCTTTGTGATCTGTGAATTCATCTCACAGAGTTTCACCTTTATGTTCATGGAGCCGTTTGCTAACACTGTTCTCCTGGAAACTGCAAAGTGATATTTGGGAGCGCATTGAGGGCTATGGCGAAGAAGGAAATACCCTCAGATAAAAACTGGAAAGAAGCATTCTGAGAAACTGCTTCATGACATGTGAATGCAACTCACAGTGTTACACTTTTCTTTTCATTTATCAGTTTGCTAACTCTGTTTCTTGAAATCTGCAATGCCATATTTCTTAGCGCAAAGAAACTTACAGTGACAAAGGAAATATCCTCAGATAAAAAGTAGAAAGAAGCTTTCTGAGAAACTGCTTTGTGATGTGTGATATCAACTCACTGAGATACAAATGTATTTCAGTGTGCTAGCCATGTGCTAGCCTGTTTTTGTGGAATCTGAGAACTGATATTTTGGATCGCTTTGAAGATGATATGAAAAAATGAAATATCCTCAGATAAAAATGAGAAAGAAATTTTTTGAGAAATTTCTTTGTGTATTTTTAGTTCATCTCACAGAGTTCCACCTTTCGGTTCATGAAGCTCCTTGCTAACATTGTTATAGTGGATTCTGCAAACTGATATTTGTACCGCATTGAGGGCTATGGAGGAAAGCGAAATATATAAGATAAAAACGAGAAAGAAGCTGACTGAGAAACTTCTATGTGATCTGTGAATTCATCTGACAGAGTTCCACCTTTCTGTTCATGTAGCTGTTTGCTAAAACTCTTCTTGTGGAGTCTGCTAAGTGATATTTGGGAGCGCATTGAGGGCTACAGTGAAAAAGGAAATATCTTCAGATAAAAACTGAAAAGAAGCGTTCTGAGAAACTGCATTGTGAGGTGTGAATGCAAGTCACAGTGTTACACTTTTCTATTCATTGATCAGTTTCCTAACACTGTTTTCTTCAGATCTGCAAAGGGATATTTCTTTGCCCAATGAAGCTTACTGTGACAAACGAAATATCTTCAGATAAAAAGTAGAAAGAAGTTTTCTGAGAAACTGCTTTGTGATGTGTGAATTCAACTCACCCAGATACAGCTGTATTTCATGGAGCTGTTTGCTAGTCGTGTATTTGTGGAATCTAAGACCTGATATTTTGAATTGCTTAGAATACTATACGGCCAAAGGAAATGTCCTCAGATAAAAACAAGAAAGAAGTTTTCTGAGAAATTTCTTTCTGATCTCTGAGTTCATCTCACAGAGTTCCACCTTTCTGTTCATTAAGCTGTTTGCTAACACTCTTCTCGTGGAATCTGCAAAGTGTAATTGAGAGTGCATTGAGGGCTAAAGAGGAAAAGGAAATAAAATCAGATAAAAACGAGAAAGAAGTTTTCTGAGAAACTTCTTTGTGATCTGTGAATTTGTCTCACAGAGTTCTGCCTTTGTCTTCTTGAAGCCGTTTTTGTGGAATCTGAGAACTGATATTTTGGATCACTTTTAAGACTATATGGAAAAAGGAATATCCTCAGATAAAAATGAAAAAGAAGCTGTCTGAGAAGCTTCTTTGTGATCTGTGAATTCATTTCACAGAGTTCCACCTTTCTGTTCATGGAACCGTTTGGAAAATCTGTCTCCTGGAAAGTACAAAGTGACATTTGCAAGCGCATTGAGGGTTATGGTGAAAAAGAAAATATCCTCAGATAAAAACTGGAAAGAAGTGTTCTGAAAAACTACTTCATGACATGTGAAAGTAACTCACAGAGTTACACTTTTCTTTTCATTGATCAGTTTGCTAACTCTGTTTTCTTGAAATCTACAATGGCATATTTCTTAGCACAATGAAGCAAATGGTGACAAAGTAAATATCCTCAGATAAAAAGTAGAAAGAAGCTTTCTGAGAAACTGATTTGTGATGTGTGAATTCAACTCACTGAGTTACAACTGTATTTCGTGTAGCCACTTGCTAGCCCTGTTTTTGTGGAATCTGAGAACTGATAGTTCAGATAGCTTTAAAGACTCTATGGCCAAAGGAAATATCCTCTGATAAACAATTGAAAGAAGTTTTCTGAGAAATTTAGTTCTGTTCTGTGAATTCATCTCACAGAGTTCCAGCTTTCTGTTCATGAAGCCGTTTGCTAAAACTGTTCTCATGGTATCTGCAAAGTGATATTTGGAACGCATTGAGGGCTATGGAGGAAAATGAAATATAATAAGGTAAAAACGAGAAAAAAGGTGTCTGAGAAACTTCTTTGTGATCTGTGATTTTATCTCACAGAGTTCCACCTTTCTGTTCATGGAGCCGTTTGCTAACACTGTTCTCCTGGAAACTGCAAAGTGATATTTGGGGGCGCATTGAGGTTTATGGTGAAAAAGGAAATATCCTCAGATAAAAACTGGAAAGAAGCATTCTGAGAAACTGCTTCATGACGTGTGAATGCAACTCACAGAGTTACACTTTTCTATTCATTTATCAGTTTGCTAACTCTGTTTTCTTGAAATCTGCAATGGCATATTTCATAGCGCAATAGAGCTAATGGTGAAAAAGTAAATATCCTCAGATAAAAAGTAGAAAGAAGTGTTCTGAGAAACTGCATTGTGATGTGTGATTTCAACTCACTGAGTTACACATGGATTTTATGGAGTAGTTTGCTAGCCTGTTTTTGTGGAATCTGAGAACTGATATTTCGGATCATTTTGAAGATGATACGGAAAAATGAAATATCCCCAGATAAAAATGAGAAAGAAGTTTTCTGAGAAATTTCTTTGTGTTCTGTGAGTTCATCTCACAGAGTTCCACCTTTCGGTTCATGAAGTTCTTTGCTAACACTGTTCTAGTGGAATCTGCAAAGTGATATTTGGGAGCGCATTGAGGGCTATGGTGGAAAAGAAAATATCATCAGATAAAAACTAGAAAGAAGCTTTCTGAGAAACTCCTTTGTGATGTGTGAATTCATCTCACTGAGTCACGCTTTCAGTTAATTGGGAAGTCTTTTACCACTGTCTTTGGGGATCTGAGAAGGGATACTTTTAATAATTTGAGGCTGACACTGATAGAGGAAATATCCTCAATTAAAATCATGAAAGAAGTTTTCTGAGAAACTTCTTTGTGATGTGTGAATTCATCTCACAGATTTGCAACTTAGTGTTTATGATGCAGTTTGCTAACACTCTTTTCGTAGAACCTGCAAAGTGATATTTGGGAGAGCATTGAGGCCTAGGGTGAAGAAGGAACTATCCCCAGATGATAATGAGAAAGAAGCTTTCTCAGAAACTTCTTTGTGATGTGTGAATTCGTCTCACAGAGTTACGCATTTCTCTTCACAAAGCTGATTGCTAACACTGTTCTCGTGGTATCTGCAATGTGATATTAGGGAGTGCATTGAGGGCTATGTTGAAAAAGGAAATATCCTCAGATAAAAGCTGGCAAGAAGCGTTCTGAGAAACTGCATTGGGAGGAGTGAATGCAATTCACAGTTGTACCTTTCTTTTCATTGAGCAGTATACTAACACTGTATTCTTGAAATCTGCAATGGGATATTTCTTAGCGCAATGAAGCTTACGGTGGCAAGGGAAATATCCACAGATAAAATCTAGAAAGAAGCTTTCTGAGAAACTGCTTTGTGATGTGTGAATTCATCTCACAGAGTTACGCTTTCATTTCATGGAGCAGTCTATTACCACTGTCTTTGGGGAATCTGAGAAGGGATATTTTGGATCACATTGAGACCAACGCTGACAGAGGAAATATCCTCAATTAAAATCGTGAAAGAAGCTTTCTGGGAAACTACTTTTTGATATGAGAATTCATCTCACAGAGGTGCAACTTTTTCTTCATGATACAGTTTGCTAACACTCTTTTCATGGAACCTGCAAAGTGGTATTTGGGAGAGCATTGAGGCCTAGGGTGAAAAAGGAATTATCATCAAATAATAACGAGAAAGATGCTTCCTGAGAAACTTCTCTGTTTTGAAATAACTCGTCTCAAAGACTTCCTGATTTCTCTTCATGAAGCCGTTTGCTAACACTGTTCTCGTGGAATATGCAAAGTGATATTTGGGAGCGCATTGTTGTCTATGGTGAAAAAGGAAATATCCTCAGATAAAAACTGGAAAGAAGCATTCTGAGAAACTGCATTGTGATGTTTGAATGCAACTCACAGAGTTGCACTTTTCTCTTCATTGATCAGTTTGCTAACACTGTATTCTTGAAATCTGCAGTGGGATATTTCTTAGTGCTATGAAGCTTAGGGTGACAAAGGAAATATCCTCAGATAAAAACTAGAAAGAAGCTTTCTGAGAGACTGCTTTGTGATGTGTGAATTCATCTCACAGAGTTACACTTTCATTTCATGGAGCAGTCTGCTCCCACTGTCTTTAGGGAATCTGAGAAGAGATACTTTGGATCGCATTCCAGTTGATGCTGATAAAGGAAATATCCTCAATTAAAATCGTGAAAGAAGCTTTCTGAGAAACTTCTTTGTGATATGTGAATTTATCTCACAGACTTACAACTTAGGCTTCATGAATCAGTTTGCTAAGACAGTTTTCGTGGAATCTGCAAAGTGATATTTGCGAGCGCATTGAGGCTTAGGGTGAAAAAAGAATTATCACCAAATAATAACTTGAAAGAAGCTTTCTGAGAAATTGTTTTCTGATATGAGGTCATCACACAGAGATTCATCTTTCACTTATTGTAACAGATTGCTAGCACTGTTTTCATGGAATCTGCAAAGTGATATTAGGGATCCTTGTGCGGCCTATGGTGAAAAAGGAAATATCCACAGATAAAAACCAGAAAGAAGCGTTCTGAGAAACTGCATTGTGATGTGTGAATTCAACTCACAGAGTTACGCTTTTCTCTTCATTGATCAGTTTGCTAACACAGTTTTCTTGAAACCTTAAATGGGGTACTTCTTAGTGCAATGAAACTTACGGTGACAAAGGAAATATCCTCAGAGAAAAACTAGAAGGAATCTTTCTGAGAAATTGCTTTCTGATATGTGACTTCATATCACAGAGTTACACCACTATTTCTTGGAGCCCTTTGCTAGCACTGTTCCCGTGGATTCTAAGAACTAATATTTCGGTTGGGTTTGAAGAGTATAGGATCAAAGGAAATATCGTCATAGAAAAACCGGAATGAAGCATTTTGTGAAACTTATTTGTGATGTGTGAATTCATCGCACAGAGTTGCAGCTCTCTCTTCATGAATCCGTTTGCTAACACTGTTATCGTGGAACCTGCAAAGTGATATTTGGGAGCACATTTTGGGCTATGGTGAAAAAGGAAATATCCTCAGAAAAAAACTGGAAAGAAGCATTCTGAGAAACTGCATTGTGACGGGTGAATGCAACTCACAGAGTTCTACTTTTCTTTTCTTTGAACAGTTTGCTAACACCGTATTCTTGAAATCTGCAATGGGATATTTCTTAGCACAATGAAACTTACAGTGACAGAGTTAATATCCTCAGATAAAAACTAGAAAGATTCTTTCTGAGAGACTGCTTTGTAGTGTGTGAATTCATCTCACAAAGTTACACTTTCCTTTCAAGGAGAAGTCTATTACCACTGTCTTTGTGGAATCTGAGAAGGGATACTTTAAATTGCAATGAAGTCTATGCTGATAAAGGAAATACCCTCAATAAAAACGTGAAAGAAGCTTTCTGAGAAATGGCTTTCTGATATGTGACTTCATCTCACAGAGTTACACCACTATTTCATGGAGCTGTTTGCTAGCACTGTTTTTGTGGATTCTGAGAAATGACACTTAGGATGGGTTTGAAGAGTATAAGGACAAAGGAAATGTCCTCAGAGAAAAACCGGAATGAAGCTTTCTGAGAAACTGCTTTGTGATGTGTGAATTCATTTCACAGTGTTACACCACTCTTTCATGTAGGAGTTGCTAGCACTGATTTTGTGGATTCTCAGAAGTGATATCTTGGATGTCGTTGAATCCCATGGTGAATAATGTAATATCTCAGACAAAAACTTCAGAGAAGACTTCTCAGAAACTGCTTTGATATGGGTGAATGCAGCTCACCGAGGTACATCATTGTTGTCATTGAGAAGCTTGCTAACCATGTTTTCGCAGAATCTGCAATGGGACACACGGGGGTGCTTTCAGACCACAAATATCCTCAGATCAAAAAGGAAACAAGCTTTCTGAGAAACTGCTTTTTGATGTGTGAATCCAACTCACTGAGTTACACATGGATTTCATGGAGCCGTTTGCTAGCCCTGTTTTTGTGAAATCTGAGAACTGATATTTCAGATCGCTTTGAAGACTATATGTCCAAAGGGAACATCCTCAGATAAAAACCAGAAAGAAGTTTTCTGGGAAACTTCTCTGTGATGTGTGAATTCATCTCTCAGAGTTACACCATTCTCTTCATGAAACCATTTGCTAAGACGGTTCTCATGGAATCTACAATGTGATATTTGGGAACGCATTGAGGGCTATGGTGAAAAAGGAAATATCCTCAGCTAAAAACTGAAAAGAAGCGTTCTGAGAAACTGCATTGTGATGTTTGAATGCAACTCACAGAGTTACACTTTTCTCTTCATTGATCAGTTTGCTAACACAGTTTTCATGAAACCTGCAATGGTATGCTTCTTAGGGCAATGAAGCTTACGGTGACAAAGAAAACATTCTCAGATAAAAACTAGAAGGAAGCTTTCTGAGAAATTGCTTACTGATATGTGACTTCATATCACAGAGTTACACCACTATTTCGTGGAGCCCTTTCCTACCACTGTTCTTGTGGATTCTGAGAACTGATATTTCGAATGGGTATGAAGAGTATAAGGAAAAAGGAAATATCCTCAGAGAAAAACTGGAATGAAGCATTTTGAGAAACTTCTTTGTGATGTGTGAATTCTTCACAAAGAGTTACACCTTTCTCTTCATGAAGCTGTTTGCTAACACAATTCTCGTGGACTCTGCAATGTAATATATGGGAGCCATTGAGAGATATGGTGAAAAAGGAAATATCCACAGATAAAACCCGGAAAGAAGCGTTCTGAGAACCTGCATTGTGATGTTTGAATGCATCTCACAGAGTTACACTTTTCTCTTCATTGATCAGTTCACTAACACAGTTTTCTTGAAATCTGAAATGGGATATTTCTTAGTGCAATGAAGCTTACCTTGGCAAGGGAGGTATCCTTAGATAAAAACTAGAAAGAAGCTTTCTGATAAACTGCTTTGTGATGTCTGAATTCATCTCACAGAGTTATGTGTTCAATTCATGGAACACTCTATCACCACTGTTTTGCGGGAGTCTGAGAAGGGATAATGTGGATCGCATTGAGGCCGGTGCTGATAGAGGAAATATCCTCAATTGAAATCGTGAAAGAAGCTTTCTGAGAAACTTTTTCTGATACGCGAATTATCTCACAGACTTGCAACTTAGTCTTCGTGATGCAGTTTGCTAACACTCTTTTCATGGAACCTGCAAAGTGATATTTGGGAGCACATTGAGGCCTAGGGTGAAAAGGGAAGTATCCCCTGATAATAACGAGCAAGAAGCTTTCTGAGAAACATCTTTGTGCTGTGTGAATTTGTCTCACAGAGGTCCACATTTCTCTTCATGAAGCCGTTTGCTAACACTGTTCTTGTGTAGTTTGCAAAGTGATATTTGGCAGCGCATTGAGGGCTATGATGAAAAAGGAAATACCCTCTGATAAAAACTGGCAAGAAGCGTTCTGAGAAACTACATTGGGACGGGTAAATGCAATTCACAGAGTTATACTTTTCTTTTTGTTGATCATTTTGCTAACACTGTATTCTTGAAATCTGCAAAGGGATATTTCTTAGCGCAATGAAGCTTACGGTGACAAAGGAAACACCCTCAGATAAAAAACTAGAAAGAAGCTTTCTGAGAGACTACTTTGTGATGTGTGAATTCATCTCACAGAGTTACACTTTCGTTTCATGGAGCAGTCTATTACCACTGTCTTTAGGAAATCTGAGAAGGGATAGTTTGGACTGTATTCCAGCCTACGCTGATAAAGGAAATATCCTCAATTAAAAACGTGAATGAAGCTTTCTAAGAAACTTCTTTGTGATATGTCAATTCATCCCAAAGAGTTACAACATACTCTACATGAATCAGTTTGCTAACACTGTTTTCATGGGATCTACAAAGTGATAGTTGGGAGTGCATTGAGACCTATGGTGGATAAGGATGTATCCTCAGATATTAACTTGAAAGAAGATTTCTGAGAAATTGCTTTCTGATGTGTGAAGTCATCACACAGAGATTCATCTTTCCCTTCTTCTAGAAATTTCCTAATACTGTTTTCGTGGAATCTACACAGTTATATTTAGGAGCGCTTTGAGGCCTAAGTGAAAAAGGAAATATCCACAGATAAAAACCGGAAAGAAGCGTTCTGAGAAACTGCATTGTGATGTGTGAAAGCAATTCACAGAGTTCCACTTTTTTTCATTGTTCAGTATGCTAACACAGTTTTCTTGAAATCTGCAATGGGATATTTCTTAGCACAATGAAGCTTACGGTGGCAAGGGAAATATCCTCAGATAAAAACTAGAAAGAAGCTTTCTTAGAAACTGCTTTGTGATGTATGAATTCATCTCACACAGTTACGCTTTCATTTCATGGAGCAGTCTATTACCACTGTCTTTGGGGAGTCTGAGAAGGGAAAATTTGGATTGCACTGAGGCCGAAGCAGATAGAGGAAATATCCTCCACTAAAATCGTGAAAGAAGCTTTCTGAGAAACTTCTTTGGGATATGTGAATTTATCTCACAGAGTTGCAACTTAGTCTTCATGATGCAGTTTGTTAACACTCTTTTCATGGAACCTGCAAAGTGATATTTGGGAACCCATTGAGGCCTATGGTGGATAAGGATGTATCCTCAGATAATAACTTGATAGAAGCTTTCAGAGAAATTGCTTTCTGATGTGTGAAGTCATCACACAGAGATTCATCTTTCCCTTCTTCTAGCAGTTTCCTAATACTGTTTTCGTGGAATCTGCACAGTGGTATTTGGGAGCGCATTGAGGCCTATGGTGAAAAAGGAAATATCTACAGATAACAACTGGAAAGAAGCATTCTGAGAAACTGCATTGTCATGTGTGAATGCAACTCACAGAGTCACACTTTTCTCTTCATTGATCAGTATGCTAACACAGTTTTCTTGAAATCTGCAATAGGATATTTCTTAGTGCAATGAAGCTTACGGGTGCAAGGGAAATATCCTCAGATAAAAACTAGAAAGAAGCTTTCTGAGAAACTGCTTTGTGATGTGTGAATTCATCTCACAGAGTTACGCTTTTATTTCATGGAACAGACTATTACCACTGTCTTTGGGGAGTCTGAGAAGGGATACTTTGGATTGCATTGAGGGTGACGCTAATAGAGGAAATATCCTCAATTAAAATCGTGAAAGAAGCTTTCTGAGAATCTTTTTGTGATATGTGAATTTATCTCACAGAGTTGCAACTTAGTCTTCCTGATGCAGTTTGCTAAAACTCTTTTGGTGGAACATGCAAAGTGTTATTTGGGAGCGCATTGAGGCCTAGGGTGAAAAAGGAAGTATCTGCAGACAATAACGAAAAATAAGCTTCCCGAGAACCTTCTTTGTGATGTGTGAATTCCTCTCACAGAATTCCACATTTCTCTTCTTGAAGCCGTTTGCTAACACTGTTCTTGTGGAATCTGCAAAGTGATATTTGGGAGCACATTGAGGGCTATAGTGAAAAAGGAAATATCTTCAGATAAAACTGGTAAGAAGCGTTCTGAGAAACTGCATTTGGACAGGTGAATACAATTCACAGAGTTATACTTTTCTTTTCATTGAGCAGTTTTCTAACACTGTATTCTTGAAACTTGCAATGGTATATATCTTAGCACAATGAAGCTTACGGTGACAAAGAAATATCTTCAGATAAAAACTTGAAAGAAGCTTTCTGAGAGACTGCTTTGTGATGTGTGAATTCATCTCACAGAGTTACAATTTCGTTTCACGGAGCATTCTATTACCACTGTCTTTAGGGAATCTGAGAAGGGATATTTTGGACTGCATTCCGGCTGACGCTGATACAGGAAATATTCTCAATTAAAAACGTGAAAAAAGCTTTCTGAGAAACTTTTTTGTGATATGTGAGTTCATCTCACAGAGTTAAAATTTAGACTTCATTCAGTTTGCCCCGAGAGTTTTCATGGAATCTACAAAGTGATATTTGGGGGCACATTGAGGCCTATGGTGGAAAAGGATGTATCCTCAGATATTAACATGAAAGAAACTTTCTGAGAAATTGCTTTCTGATGTGTGAAGTCATCACACAGAGATTCATCTTTCCCTTCTTCTAGCAGTTTGTTAACACTGTTTTCATGGAATATGCAAAGTGATATTTGGGAGCTCTTTGAGGCCTATGGTGAAAAAGGAAATATCTACAGATAAAAACTGGAAAGAAGCATTCTGAGAAACTTCATTGTGATGTGTGAATGCAAATCACAGAGTTACACTTTTCTCTTCATTGATCAGTTTCCTAACACTGTTTTCTTGAAGTTTGCAATGGGATATTTCTTAGCACAATGAAGCTTACGGTGGCAAGGGAAATAACCTCAGTTAAAAACTAGAAAGAAGCTTTCTGAGAAACTGTTTTGTGATGTGTGAATTCATCTCACAGAGTTACGCTTTGATTTCATGGAGCAATCTATTACCACTGTCTTTGGGAAATCTGAGAAGGGATACTTTGGATCGCATTGAGGCCGATGCTGATAGAGGAAATATCCTCAATTAAAATCGTGAAAGAAGCTTTCTGAGAAACGTCTTTGTGATATGTGAATTTATCTCACAGAGTTGCAACTTAGTCTTCATGATGCAGTTGGCTAACACTCTTTTCATGAAACCTGCAAAGTGATATTTGGGAGTGCATAGAGGCCTAGGGTGAAAAAGGTTGTATCCGCAGATATTAACTTGAAAGAAGCTTTCTGAGCAATTGTTTTCTGATGTGTGAAGTCATCACAGAGAGATTCATCTTTCCCTTCTTGTATCAGTTTGCTAACAGTCTTTTCGTGGAACCTACAAGGTGATATTTGGGAGTGCATTGAGGCCTAGGGTGAAAAAGGAAGTATCCCCAGATGATAACAAGAAAGAAGCTTTCTGAGTAACTTCTTAGTGCTGTGTGAATTCGTCTCACAGAGTTACACATTTCTGTTCATGAAGCCATTTGCTAACACTGTTCTCATGGAATCTGCAAAGTGATATTTGGGAACGCATTGAAGGATATGGTGAAAAAGTAAATATCCTCAGATAAAAACTGGCAAGAAGCGTGCTGAGAAACTGCCTTGGAACAGGTGAATGCAATTCACAGAGTTATACTTTTCTTTTCATTGAGCAGCTGGATAACACTGTATTCTTGAAAACTGCCATGGTATATATATCTTAGCACAATGAAGCTCACGGTGTCAAAGGAAATATCCTCAGATAAAAACTGGAAAGAAGCTTTCTGAGAGACTGCTTTCTGATGTGTGAATTCATCTCACAGAGTTACACTTTCGTTTCATGGAGCAGTCTGTTTCCACTGTCTTTAGGGAATCTGAGAAGGGAGAGTTTGTTTTGCATTCCAGCCGACGCTGATAAAGGAGATATTCTTAATTAAAAAAGTGAAAGAAGCTTTCTGAGAAACGTCTTTGTGATATGTGAATTTATCTCACAGAGTTAAAACTTAGTCTTCATGAATCAGTTTGCTAAGACAGTTTTCATGGAAACTGCAAAGTATTATTTGGGAGCTCATTGAGGCCTATGGTGGAAAAGGATGTATCCTCAGATATTAACTTGAAAGAAGCTTTCTGAGAAATTGCTTTCTGATGTGTGAAGTCTTCACACAGAGATTCATCTTTCCCTTCTTGTAGCAGTTTGCTAACACTGTTTTCTTGGAATCTGCAAAGTGATATTTGGGAGCGCTTTGAGGCCTATGGTGAAAAAGGAAATATCTACAGACAACAACCAGAAAGAAACGTTCTGAAAAACTGCAATGTGATGTGTGACCGCAACTCACAGAGTTACACTTTACTCTTCATTGATCAGTTTGCTAACACAGTTTTCTTGAAATCTCCAATGGGATATTTCTTAGTGCAATGAAGCTTACACATGCAAGGGAAGTATCCTCAGATAAAAACTAGAAAGAAGCTTTCTGAGAAACTGCTTTGTGATGTGTGAATTCATCTCACAGAGTTACGCTTTCATTTCATGGAGCAGTCTATTACCACAGTCTTTGAGGAATCTGAGAAGGGATACTTTGGATCGCATTGAGGCTGACGCTGATAGAAGAAATATCCTCAATTAAAATCGTGAAAGAAGCTTTCTGAGAAACTTCTTTGTGATATGTGAATTCATCTCACAGAGGTGCAACTTAGCCTTCATGATGCAGCTTGCTAACACTCTTTTCGTGGAACCTGGAAAGTGATATTTGGGAGCGCATTGAGGCCTAGAGTGAAAAAGGAAGCACCCCCAGACAATAGCGAAAAAGAAGCTTTCTGAGAAGCTTCTTTGTGATATGTGAATTTGTCTCACAGAGTTCCACATTTCTCTTCATGAAGCCGTTTGCTAACACTGTTCTCTTTGAATCTGAAAAGTGATATTTGGTAGAGTATTGAGGGCTATGGTGAAATAGGAAATGTCCTCAGATAAAACCTGTCAAGAAGCGTTCTGAGAAACTGCATTGGGACGGGTGAATGCAATTCACAGAGTTTTACCTTTCTTCTCATTGAGCAGTTCACTAACACTGTATTCTTGAAATCTTCAATCGGATATTTCTTAGCACAATGAAGCTTACGGTGGCAAGGGAAATATCCACAGATAAAATCTAGAAAGAAGCATTCTGAGAAACTGTTTTGAGATGTGTGAATTCTTCACACAGAGTTAGGCTTTCATTTCATGGAGCAGTCTATTACCACTGTCTCTGGGGAGTCTGAGAAGGGATATTTTGGATCGCTTTGAGGCTGACGCTGATAGAGGAAATATCCTCAATTAAAATTGTGAAAGAAGCTTTCTGAGAAACTACTCTGTGATATGTAAATTCATCTCACAGAGTTGCAACTTATTCTTCATGATGCAGTTTGCTAACACTCTTTTCGTGGAATCTGCAAAGTGATATTTGGGAGCACATTGAGGCCTAGGGTGAAAAAGGAATAATCACCAAATAATAATGAGAAAGAGTCTTCTGAGAAACTTCTTTGTGGTGTGTGAATTGGTCTCAAAGACTTTCTCATTTTTCCTTATGAAGCTGTTTGCTAACAATGTTCTCATGGAATGTGCAAAGTGATATTTTGGAGTGCCTTGAGGTCTATGGTGAAAAAGGAAATATCCTCAGATAAAAAGTAGAAAGAAGCTTTCTGAGAAACTGCTTTGTGATGTGTGATTTCAACTCAGTAAGTTACAAATGTATTTCGTGGAGTCGTTTGCTACCCTGTTTTTGTGGAATCTGAGAACTGATATTCCGGATCCCTTTGAAGATGATACGGAAAAATGAAATATCCTCAGATAAAAACGGGAAAGAAGTTTTCTGAGAAATTTCTTTGTGTTCTGTGAATTCATCTCATAGAGTTCCACCTTTCTTTTCATGAAGCTGTTTGCTAATACTGTTCTCTTGGAATCCGCTGAGAGATTCTTGGAGCACATTGAGGGCTATGGTGTAAAAGGAAACATAATCAGATAAAAACGAGAAAGAATCTTTCTGAGAAACTTCTTTGTGATCTGTGAATTTATCTCACAGATTTCCACCTTTCTGTTCATGAAGCCATTTGCTAACAAAGTTGTCATGGAATCTGCAAAGTGATATTTGGGAGCTCATTGAGGGCAATAGTGAGAAAGGAAATATCCTCAGATAAAAACTGGAAGGAAGTGTTTTGAGAAACTGTGTCATGATGTGTGAATCCGACTCACAGAGTTACATTTTCTCTTCAAGGATCAGTTTGCTAACACAGTTTTCTTGAAATCTGAAATGCGATATTTCTTAGCGCAATGAAGCTTAAGTGTGCAAGGGAAGGATCCTCAGATAAAAACTAGAAAGAAGCTTTCTGAGAAACTGCTTTGTGATGTGTGAATTCATCTCACAGAGTTACACTTTCATTTCATGGAGCAGTCTATTACCACTGTCTTTGGGGAATCTGAGAAGGGATACTTTGGATCGCAATGAGGCCGACGTTGATAGAGGAAATATCTTCAACTAAAATCGTGAAAGAAGCTTTCTGAGACACTTCTTTGTGATATGTGAATTAATTTCACAGGGTTTCAACTTAGTCTTCATGAATCAATTTGCTAACACCCTTTTCTTGGAACCTGCAAAGTGATATTTGGGAGCGCATTGAGGCCTAGGGTGAAAAAGGAAGTATCCCTGGATGATAAAGAGAAAGAAGCTTTCTGAGAGACTTCTTTGTGATGTGTGAATTCGTCTCACAGAGTTACACATTCTTCTTCATGAAGCTGTTTGCTAACACTCTTCTCATGGAATCTGCAAAGTGATATTTGGGAGTGCATTGAGGGTTATGGTGAAAAAGGAAACATCCTCAGATAAAAACTGGAAAGAAGCATTCTGAGAAACTGCATCTTGACTTGTGAATGCAACTCACAGAGTTACACTTTTCTTTTCATTGATCAGTTTGCTAACTCTGTTTTCTTGAAATCTGCAATGACATATTTTTTAGTGCAAGGAAGCTAATGGTGACAAAGGAAATGTCCTGAGATAAAAAGTAGAAAGGGGCTTTTTGAGAAACTCATTTGTTATGTGTGAATTCAACTCACTGAGTTACAACTGTATTTTGTGGAGTGGTTTGCTAGCCCTGTTTTTGTGGAATCTGGGAAGTGATATTTCGGATCACTTTGAAGACTATACAGAAAAGGAAATATCCTCAGATATACACTTGAAAGAAGTTTTTTGAAAATTTCTTTCTGTTCTGTGAATTCATGTGACAGAGATCCACCTTTCTGTTCATGAAACTGTTTGCTAATACTGTTCTCTTGGAATCGGCAGAGAGATACTTGGTGCACATTGAGGGCTTTGGTGGAAAAGGAAATATAATGAGATAAAAACGAGAAAAAATCTTTCTGAGAAACTTCTTTGTGATCTGTGAATATATCTCACAGAGTTTCACCTTTCTGTTCATGAAGCCGTTTGCTAACAAAGTTCCCGTGGAAACTGCAAAGTGATATTTGGAATGCATTGAGGGCTATGGAGGAAAAGGAAATATAATCAAATGAAAATGAGAAAGAAGCTGTCTGAGAAACTTTTTTGTGATCTGTGAATTCATCTCACAGAGTTCCACCTTTCTGTTCACTCAGCCATTTGCTAACACTGTTCTCCTGGAAACTGCAAAGTGATATTTGGGAGCACATTGAGGGCTATGGTGAAAAAGGAAATAACTTCAGATAAAAACTGGAGAGAAGCATTCTGAGAAACTGCTTCATGACGTGTGAATGCAACTCACAGAGTTATACTTTTCTTTCTTTGATCAGTTTGCTAACTCTGTTTTCTTGAAATCTGCAATGGCATATATCTTAGCGTATTGAAGCTAATGCTGACAAAGGAAATATCCTCAGATAAAAAGTAGAAAGAAGCTTTCTGAGCAACTGCTTTGTGATGTGTGAATTCAACTCACTGAGTTGCACCTGTATTTCGTGGAGCAATTTGCCAGCCCTGTTTTTGTGGAATCGGAGAACTGATATTTCAGATCGCTTTGAAGACGATACGGCCAAAGGAAATATCCTCAGATAAACACTTGAAAGAAGTTTTCAGAGAAATTTCTTTCTGTTCTGTGAATTCATCTCACAGAGTTCCTCCTTTCTGTTCCTGAAGCTGTTTGCTAATGCTGTTTTCGTGGAATCTGCACTGAGATACTTGGAGTACTTTGAGGACTACGGTGGAAAAAGAAATATAATAAGTTAAAAACGAGAAAGAATTTTTCTGAGAAACTTCTTTGTGATCTGTGAATTTATCTCACAGAGTTCCACCTTTCTGTTCATGAAGCCGTTTACTGACAAAGTTCTCGTGGAATCTGCAAAGTGATATTTGGGAGAGCATTGAAGGCTATGGTGAAAAAAAGACATGTCCTCAGATAAAAACTGGAAAGACGTGTTCTGAGAAACTGCTTCATGACGTGTGAATGCAACTCACAGAGTTACACTTTTGTTTTCATTGACCAGTTTACTAACTCTGTTTTCTTGAAATATGCAATGGCGTATTTCTTAACGCAAGGAAGATTATGGTGACAAAGGAAATATCCTTAGATAAAAAGTAGAAAGAAACTTTCTGAGAAACTGATTTATGATGTTTCCATTGAACTCACTGAGTTACAACTGTACTTTGTGAAGCCCTTTGCTAGCCCTGTTTTCATGGAATCTGAGAACTGATATTTAGGATCGCTTTGAAGACTATACGGCCAAAGGAAATATCCACACATAAACACTTGAAAGAAGTTTTCTGGGAAATTTGTTTCTGTTCTGTGAATTCATCTCACAGAGTTCCACCTCTGTTCATGAAGCTGTTTGCTAATACTGTTCTCATGGAATCTGCATAGTTATACTTGGAGTACATGAGGGCTATGGTGGAAAAGGAAAAACGAGAAAAAAACGAGAAAGAATCTTTCTGAGAAATTTCATTGTGATCTTGAATTTATGTCACAAAGTTCCACCTTTCTGTTCATGAAGCCTTTTACTAACAAAGGTCTCATGGAATTCGTGAAGTGATAGTTGGAATGCATTGAGGGCTATGTAGGAAAGTGAAATTTAATAAGATGAAAACGAGAAAGAAGCTGTCTGAGAAGCTTCTTTGTGATCTGTGAATTCATCTCACAGAGTTCCACCTTTCTGTTCATGGAACCATTTGCTAACACTGTTGTCCTGGAAATTGCAAAGTGATATTTGGGAGCGCACTGAGGGCTATGGTTAAAAAGGAAATATCCTCAGATAAAAACTGGAAAGAAGCGTTCTGAGAAACTACTTTGTGACGTGTGAATACAACTCACAGAGTTACAGTTTTCTTTTCATTGATCAGTTTGCTAACTCTGTTTTCTTGAAATCTGCAAACTGATATTTCTTAGCGCAAGGAAGCTTACGGTGGCGAAGGAAATAACCTCAGAAAAAAAGTACAAAGAAGCTTTCCGAGAGACTGCTTTGTGATGTGTGAATTCATCTCACAGAGTTACACTTTCGTTCCATGCAGCAGTCTGTTACCACTGTCTTTAAGGAATCTGAGAAGGGATATTTTGGACCGCCTTCTGGGAATTCAGAATTACAACTTAGTCTTTTTGAATCAGTTTGCTCAGACAGTTTTCATGGAATCTGCAAAGTGATATTTGGGAGAGCATTGAGGCCTAAGGTGGAAAATGATGTATCCTCAGATAACAACTTGAAAGAAGCTTTCTGAGAAATTGTTTTCTGATGTGTGAAGTCACCACACAGCAATTCATCTTTCCCTTCTTCTAGCAGTTTGCTAACACTGTTTTTGTGGAATCCGCAAAGTGATATTTGGGAGCGCTTTGAAGCCTATGGTGAAAAAGGAAATATCCACAGATAAAAACCGGAAAGAAGAGTTCTGAGAAACTGCATTGTGATGTGTGAATGAAACTGACAGAGTTACACTTTTCTTTTCATTGATCAGTTTGCTAACACAGTGTTCTTGAAATCTGCAATGGGATATTCCTTAGGGCAATGAATCTTACGGTGGCAAGGGAAATATCCTCAGAAAAAAACTAGAAAGAAACTTTCTGAGAAACTGCTTTGGGATGTGTGAATTCATCTCACAGAGTTACGCTTTCATTTCATGGAGCAGTCTATTTCCACTGTCTTTGAGGAGTCTGAGAAGGGATATTTTGGATCACATTGAGGCCGACGCTCATGGAGGTAATATCCTCAATTAAAATCGTGAAAGAAGCTTTCTGAGAAACTTCTTTGTGATATGTGAATTCATTTCACAGAGTTACAACTTAGTGTTCCTGATGCAGTTTGCTAACACTCTTTTCGTGGAACATGCAAAGTGATTTTTGGGAGCGCATTGAGGCCTAGGGTGAAATAGGAATTATCTGCAGACAATAGCGAAAAAGAAGCTTTCTTAGAAACTTCTTTGTGATGTGTGACTTCGTCTCACAGACTTACACATTTCTCTTCATGAAGCCGTTTGTTAACACTGTTCTTGTGGAATCTGCAAAGTGATATTTGGGAGCGCAGTAAGGTCTATGGTGAAAAAGCAAA
This sequence comes from Chlorocebus sabaeus, assembly GCF_047675955.1. NCBI lineage: Eukaryota > Metazoa > Chordata > Mammalia > Primates > Cercopithecidae > Chlorocebus > Chlorocebus sabaeus. Next base: position 94,416,006 of record NC_132933.1, on the reverse strand, counting down.
TATCCTCAGATAAAAACTGGAAAGAAGCATTCTGAGAAACTGCGTTGGGATGGGTGAATGCAATTCACAGAGTTATACTTTCTTTTCATTGAGCAGTATGCTAACACTGTATTCTTGATATCTGCAATGGGATATTTCTTAGCGCAATGAAGCTTATGGTGACAAAGGAAATATGCTCAGATAAAAACTACAAAGAAGCTTTCTGAGAGACTGCTTTGTGATGTTTGAATTCATCTCACAGAGTTACACTTTTGTTCCATGAAGCAGTCTATTACCAGTCTTTGGGGAATCTGAGAAGGCATATTTTGGATGGCATTCTGGCCGATACTAATAAAGGAGTTATTGTCAACTGAGAACGTGAAAGAAGCTTTCTGAGAAACTTTTTGTGATATCTGAATTCATCTCAGAGAATTTCAACTTAGTGTTCATGAGTCAGTTTGCTAACACTGTTTTCATGGAATCTGCAAAGTGATATTTGGGAGAACATTGATGCCTATGGTGGAAAAGGATGTATCCTCAGATAATAACTTGAAAGAAGCTTTCTGAGAAATTGCTTTCTGATGTGTGAAGTCATCACACAGAGATTCATCTTTCCCTTCCTGTAGCAGTTTGCTAAGTCTGTTTTCGTGGAATCTGCAAAGTGATGTTTGGGAGCACTTTGAGGTCAATGGTGAAAAAGGAAATATCCACAGATAAAAACCGGAAAGAAGCGTTCTGAGAAACTGCATTGTGATGTGTGATTGCAACTCACAGAGTTACACTTTTCTCTTCATTGATCAGTTTGCTAACACAGTTTTCTTGAAATCTGCAATGGGATATTTGTTAGCGCAATGAAGCTTACAGTGGCAAGGGAAATAACCTCAGATATAAACTAGAAAGAAGCTTTCTGAGAATCTGCTTTGTGATGTGTGAATTCATTTCACAGAGTTATGCTTTGATATCATGGAGCAGTCTATTACCACTGTCTTTGGGGAGTCTGAGAAGGGATACTTTGGATTGCATTGAGGTCGACGCTGATAGAGAAAATATCCTCAATTAAAATTGTGAAAGAAGTTTTCTGAGAAACTTCTTTGTGATATGTCCATTCATCCCACAGAGTTACAGCTTAGTCTTCATGAATCAGTTTGCTAACACTGTTTTCCTGGAATCTGCACAGTGATATTTAGGAGTGCTTTGAGGCCTATGGTGAAAAAGGAAATGTCCACAGATAAAAACCGGAAAGAAGCGTTCTGAGAAACTGCATTGTGTTGTGTGAATGCAACTCACAGAGTCACACTTTTCTCTTCATTGATCCATTTGCTAACACAGTTTTCTTGAAATCTGCAATGGGATACTTCTTAGCACAGTGAAGTTTACAGTGGCAAGGGAAATATCCTCAGATAAAAACTAGAAAGAAGCTTTCTGAGAAACTGCTTTGTGATATGTGAATTCATCTTACAGAGTTACGTTTTCGTTTCATGGAGCAGTCTATTACCACTGTCTTTGGGGAGTCTGAGAATGGATTCTTTGGATCGCATTGAGGCCGATGCTGATAGAGGAAATATCCTCAATTAAAATTGTGAGAGAAGCTTTCTGAGAAATTTCTTGTCATATGTGAATTCATCTCACAGAGTTGCAAAATAGTTTTCCTGATGCAGTTCGCTAACACTGTTTTTGTGGAGCATGCAAAGTGATTTCTGGGAGTGCATTGAGGCCTAGGGTGAAAAAGGATGTATCCACAGATAATAATGAGAGAGAACCTTTCTGAGAAACTTCTTTGTGCTGGGTGAATTCGTCTCACACAGTTACACATTTCTCTTCAAGAAGCTGTTTGCTAACACTGTTCTCATGGAATCTGCAAAGTGATACTTGGGAGCGCTTTGAGGGCTATGGTGAAAAAGGAAATATCCTCAGATAAAAACTTGAAAGAAGCATTCTGAGAAACTGTGTTGTGACGGTTGAATGAAATTCACAGAGTTATACTTTTCTTTTCATTGAGCAGTTTGCTAACACTGTATTTTTGAAATCTGCAATGGGATATTTCATAGCGCCATAAGGCTTATGGTGACAAAGTAAATATCCTCAGATAAAAACTACAAAGAAGCTTTCCGAGAGACTGCTTTGTGATGTGTGAATTCATCTCACAGAGTTACACTTGTGTTTCATGAAGCAGTCTATTACCACTGTCTTTAAGGAATCTGAGTAGGGATATTTTTGACCGCACTCTGGCCGACACTATTAAATGAAATATCCTCACCTGAAAACGTGAAAGAAGCTTTCTGAGAAACTTTTTTGTGATATCTGAATTCATCTCACAGAATTACAACTTAGTCTTCTTGAATCAGTTTGCTAACACTGTTTTTGTGGAATCTGCATAGTGATATTTGGGAGCACATTGATGCCTATCTTGGAAAAGGATGTATCCTCAGATAATAACTTGAAAGAAGCTTTCTGAGAAATTGCTTTCTGATGTGTGAAGTCACCACACAGAGATTCAACTTTCTCTTCTTGTAGCAGTTTGCTAAGACTGTTTTCGTGTAATCTGCAAAGTGATATCTGGGAGTGCTTTGAGGCCAATGGTGAAAAAGGAAATATCTTCAGATAAAAACTGAAAAAAAGCATTCTGAGAAACTCATATGTGATCTGTGAATTCATCTCGCAAAGTTCCACCTTTCTGTTCATATAGCTGTTTGCTAACCCTCTTCAAGTGTAATCAGCCACGTGATACTTGGGAACGCATTGAGGGCTATGGTGGAAAAGGAAATATAATCAGATAAACACGAGAAAGAAGTTTCCTGAGAAAATTCTTTGTGATCTGTGAATTCATCTCACAGACTTCCACCTTTGTGTTCATGAAGCCGTTTGCTCACACTGTTCTCCTGGAAACTGCAAAGTGACATTTGGGAGCGCATTAGGGCTATGGTTTAAAAGGAAATAGCCACAGATAAAACCTGGAAAGAAGCACTCTGAGAAAATACTTTGTGATGTGTGAATGCAACTCACAGAGTTACACATTTCTTTTCATTGATCAGTTTGTTAAGTCTCTTTTCTTCAAATCTACAATGGGATATTTCTTTCGCAATGAAGCTTGCGGTGACAAACAAAATATACTCAAACAAAAAGTAGAAAGAAGCTTTCTGAGAAACTGCTTTGTGGTGTGTGAATTCAACTCACTGAGTTACAGGTGTATTTCGTGGAGCTGTTTGCTAGTCCTGGTTTTGTGGAATCCTAGACCTGATATTTTGGATCACTTTGAGTACTATACGGTCAAAGCATATATCCTCAGATAAAAATGAGAAAGAAGTTTTCTGAGAAATTTCTTTCTGATCTGTGAATTCATCTGACAGACTTCCACCTTTCTGTTCATGAAGCTGTTTGCTAACACTCTTCTCGTGGAATCTGCAAAGTGGTAATTGGGAGTGCATTGAGGGCTATGGAGGAAAAGGAAATATCAGATAAAAACGAGAAAGAAGTTTTCTGAGAAACTTCTCTGTGATCTGTGAATTCATCTCACAGAGTTTCACCTTTGTGTTCATGAGGACTTAAGCTAACACTGTTCTTGTGGAAACTGCAAAGTGATATTTGGGAGCGCATTAGGGCTATGGTGAAAAAGGAAATATCCACAGATAAAACCTGGATAGAAGCGTTCTGGGAAACTGCTTTGTGACGTGTGAATGCAACTGTCAGAGAGGTACACATTTCTTTTGACTGATCAGTTTGCTAACTCTGTTTTCTTCAATTCTACAAAGGGATATTTCTTAGCATAATGAAGCCAATGGTGACAAAGGAAATATGCTCAAACAAAAAGTAGAAGGAAGCTTTCTGAGAATCTGCTTTGTGATGTAGGAATACAACTCAGAGAGTTACACATGTATTTCGTGGAGCCATTTGCTAGCTCTGTTCTATGGACTCTGAGAACTGATATTTTGGATTGCTTTGAAGACTATACGGCCAAAGGAAATATCCTCAGATAAAAACGAGAAAGAAATTTTCTGAGAAACTTCCTTTTGACCTGTGAGTTTATCTCACAGAGTTCCACTTTTCTGTTCATGAAGCTGTTTGCAAACACTCTTCTCGTGGTATCTGCAAAGTGATATTTGGGAGCGCATTGAGGGCTATGGTGAAAAAGGAAATATCTTCAGATAAAAACTGAAAAGAAGCGTTCTGAGAAACTGCATTGTGACCTGTGAATGCAACTCACAGTGTTACACTTTTCTGTTCATTGATCAGTTTCCTAACACTGTTTTCTTTAGATCTGCAATGGGATATTTCTTTGCCCAATGAAGCTCACAGTGACTAAGGAAATATCTTCAGATAAAAAGTAGAAAGAAGTTTTTTGAGAAACTGCTTTGTGATGTGTCAATTCAACTCTCTGAGTTACAGGTGTATTTCATGTAGCTGTTTGCTAGTTCCGTTTATGTGGAATCTAAGACCTGATATTTTGGATCACTTTGAATACTATGCGGCCAAAGGAAATGTCCTCAGATAAAAATGAGAAAGAAGTTTTTTGGGGAAATTTCTTTCTAATCCCTGAGTTCATCTCACAGAGTTCCACCTTTCTGTTCATGAAGCTGTTTGCTAACACTCTTCTCGTGGAATCTGCAAAGTGTAATAGGGAGTGCATTGAGGGCTATGAAGGAAAAGGAAATATAATCAGTTAAAAAAGAGAAAGAAGTTTTCTGAGAAATTTCTTTTTGACCTGTGAGTTCATCTCACAGAGTTCCACCTTTTTGTTCTTGAAGCTGTTTGCAAACACTCTTCTCGTGGTATCTGCAAGGTGATATTTGGGAGCACATTGAGGTCTACGATGAAAAAGCAAAAATCTTCAGATAAAAACAGAACAGAAATGTTTTGAGAAACTGCTTTGTGACGTGTGAATGCAACTCACAGAGTTACACTTTTCTGTTAATTGATCAGTTTGCTAACACAGTTTTCTTCAAATCTGCAATGGAATATTTTTTAGTGCAATGAAGCCAATCGTCACAAAGGAAATATGCTCAAACAAAATGTAAAAAAAGCTTTCTGAGAATCTGCTTTGTGATGTGTGAACTCCACTCAGTGAGTTACAGGTGAATTTCGTGGAGCCATTTCCTAGCCCTGTCTTTAAGGAATCTGAAAACTGATATTTTGGATCGCTTTGAAGACTATACGGACAAAGAAAATATATTCAGATAAACACGAGAAAGAATTTTTCTGAGAAATGTCATTTTGACCTGTGAGTTCATCTGACAGTGTTCCACCTTTCTGTTCATGAAGCTGTTTGCAAACACTCTTCTTGTGGTATTTGCAAAGTGATAAATGGGAGCACATTGATAGCTGCCGTGAAAAAGAAAATATCTTCAGATAAAAACTGAAAAGAAGCGTTCTGAGAAACTGCATTGTGATGTGTGAATGCAACACAGAGAGTTACACTTTTCTATTCATTGATCAGTTTGCTAACACAGTTTTCTTCAAATCCCCAGTGGGATATTTCTCTGCCCAATGAAACTTAGGGTGACAAAGAAAATGTCTTCAGATAAAAAGTAGAAAGAAGCTTTCTGAGAAACTGCTTTGTGAAGTGTGAATTCAACTCACTGAGTTATAGCTGTATTTCTTGGAGCTGTTTGCTAGCTCAGTTTTTGTTGAATCTGAGAACCGATATTTCGGATTGCTTTGAAGATCATAGTCAAAGGAAATACTCCAGATAAAAATGAGAAAGAAGCTTTCTGAGAAATGTCTTTCTGTTCTCTGAGTTCTTCTCACAGAGTTCCACCTTTCTGTTCATGTAGCTGTTTGCTAACACTCTTCTCGTGGAATTCGCTAAGTGACATTTGGGAGCTTATTGAAGGCTACAGTGAAAACGGAAATATCTTCAGCTAAGAATTGAAAAGAAGCATTCTGATAAGCTGCACTGTGACCTGTGAATGCAACTCACAGTGTTACACTTTTCTTTTCATTGATCAGTTTCCTAACACTGTTTTCTTCAGATCTGCAATGGGATATTTCTTTGACCATGAAACTTACGGTGACAAAGGAAACATCTTCAGATAAAAAGTAGAAAGAAGTTTTCTGATTAACTGCTTTGTGATGTGTGAATTCAACTCACTGAGTTAGAGCTGTATTTCGTGGAGCTGTTTGTTAGTCCTGTTTTTGTGGAATGTAAGACCTGATATTTTGGAATGCTTTGAATACTGTACAGCCAAAGGAAATATTCTCAGAGAAAAACGAGAAAGAAGTTTTCTGAGAAATTTCTTTTGAATCTCTGAGTTCATGTCACAGAGTTCCACCTTTCTGTTCATGAAGCTGTTTGCTAACACTGTTCTCGTGGAATCTGCAAAGAGTAATTGGTAGTGCATTGAGGGTATGGATGAAAAGGAAATATAATCAGATAAAAACGAGAAAGAAGTTTCCTGAGAAACTTCTTTGTGATCTGTCAATTCATCTCACAGAGTTCTACCTTTGTGTTCATGAAGCCGTTTGTTAACACTGTTCTCGTGGAAGTGCAAAGTGATATTTGGGAGTGCATTAGGGCTATGGTGAAAAAGGAAATATCCACAGATAAAACCTGGAAAGAAGCGTTCTGAGAAACTGCTTTTCGACGTGTGAAAGCAACTCACAGAGTTACACCTTTTTGTTCATTGATCAGTGTGCTAACACAGTTTTCTTCAAATCTGCAATGGGATATTTCTTAGGGCAATGAAGCCAATGGTGACAAAGGAAATATGCTCAAACAAAAAGTAGAAAAAATATTTCTGAGAATCTGCTTTGTGATGTGTGAACTCCACTCAGTGAGTTACAGGTGAATTTCATGGAGACGTTTGCTGGCCCTGATTTTATGGAATCTGAGAACTGATATTTCGGATCGCTTTGAAGACTATATGGACAAAGAAAATATCCTCAGATAAAAACGAGAAAGAAGTTTTCTGAGAAATATCTTTTTGACCTACCTGTGGGTTCATCTCACAGAGTTCCACCTTTCTGTTCATGAAGCTGTTTGCAAACACTCTTCTCATAGTATTTGCAAAGGGATATTTGCGAGCACGTTGAGTACTATGGTGAAAAGGAAATATCTTTAGATAAAAATTGAAAAGAAGTGTTCTGAGAAACTGCGTTGTGATGTGTGAAAGCCACTCACAGAGTTCCACTTTTCTGTTCATTGATCAGTTTGCTAACACAGTTTTCTTCATTTCTGCAGTGGGATATTTCTTTGCCCAATGAAGCTTACTGTGACAATGGAAATATCTTCAGAAAAAAAGTAGAAAGAAGCTTTCTGAGAAATTGCATTGTGATGTCTGAATTCAACTCACTGAGTTACAGCTCTATTTCATGAAGCTGTTTCCTCGCCCAGTTTTTGTTGAATCTGAGAACCAATATTTCAGATCGATTTGAAGAGTATACAGCCAAATAAAATAACCCCAGATAAAAACGAGAAAGAAGTTTTTAGAGAAATGTCTTTCTGATCGCTGAGTTCATTTCACAGAGTTCCAGCTTTCTCTTCATGTAGCTGTTTGCTAACATTCTTCTCCTGGAATTGCAAAGTGATATTTTGGATCACTTTGAGGGATTCAGTGAAAAAGGAAATATCTTCAGATTAAAATTGAAAAGAAGCGTTCTGAGAAACTTCTATGTGATCTGTGAATTCATCTGACAGAGTTCCACCTTTCTGTTCATGTAGCTGTTTGCTAACACTCTTCTCATGGAATCTGCTAAGTGATATTTGGGAATGCATTGAGGGCTACAGTGAAAAAGCAAACATCTTCAGATAAAAACTGAAAAGAAGCATTCTGAAAAACTGCATTGTGACCTGTGAATGCAACTCACAGAGTTACACTTTTCTGTTCATTATTCAGTTTCCTAACACTGTTTTCTTCAGATCTGCAATGGGATATTTCTTTGCAAATGAAGCTTATGGTGACAAAGGAAATATCTTCAGATAAAAAGTAGAAAGAAGATTTCTGAGAAACTGCTTTGTGATGTATGAATTCAACTCTCTGAGTTACAGCTGTATTTCATGGAGCTGTTTGCTAGTCCTGCCTTGTGGAATCTAAGACCTGATATTTTGGATCGCTTTGAATACTATACGGCCAAAGGAAATTTCCCCAGATAAAATCGAGAAAGAATTTTTCTGAGAAATTTCTTTCGGATCTCTGAGTTCATCTCACAGAGTTGAACATTTCTGTTCATGAAGATGTTTGCTAACACTCTTCTCGTGGAATCTGCAAAGTGTAATTGGGAGCACATTGAGGGCTATGGAGGAAAAGGAAATATAATCAGATAGAAACGAGAAAGAAGTTTTCTGAGAAACTTCTTTGTTAACTGTGAATTCATATCACAGAATTCCACCTTTGTGTTCATGAAGCCGTTTGCTAAAACTGTTCTCGTGGAAACTGCAAAGTGATATTTGGGACCGCATTAGGGCTATAGTGAAACAGGTAATATCCACAGATAAAACCTGAAAAGAAGCTTTCTGAGAAACTGCTTTTTTACGTGTGAATGCAACTCACAGATTTACACTTTTCTGTTCATTGATCAGTTTGCTAACACAGTTTTCTTCAAATCTGCAGTGGGATATTTCGTTGCTCAATGAAGCTCACAGTGAGAAAGAAAATATCTTCAGATAAAAAGTAGAAAGAAACTTTCTGTGAAACTGCTTGGTGATGTGTGAATTGAACTCACTGAGTTACAGCTGTATGTCATGGAGCTGTTTGCACTTTTCTGTTTGTACATCAGTTTCCTAACACTGTTTTCTTCAAATCTGCAATGGGATATTTCTTAGCACAATGTAGCCAACGGTGACAAAGGAAATATGCTCAAAAAAAAGTAGGAAGAAATTTTCTGAGAATCTGCTTTGTGATGAGTGAATTCAACTCACTGAGTTACAGCTGTATTTCGTGGAGCTGTTTTCTAGCCCAGTTTTTGTTGAATCTGAGAACCGATATTTCGGATTGCATTGAAGAGTATACAGCCAAAGTAAATATCCCCAGATAAAAATGAGAAAGAAATTTTCTGAGAAATTTCTTTCTGATCTGTGAGTTCATCTCACAGAGTTCCACCTTTCTGTTCATGAAGCTGTTTGCTAACACTCTTCTCGTGGAATCTGCAAAGTGTAACTGGGAATGCATTGAAGGCTATGGAGGAAAAGGAAATATAATCAGATAAAAACGAGAAAGAAGTTTTCTGAGAAACTTCTTTGTGATCTGTGAATTCATCTCAAAGACTTCCATCTTTATGTACATTAAGCCATTTGCTAACACTGTTCTCGTGGAAACAGCAAAGTGATATTTGGGAGCGCATTAGGGCTATGGTGAAAAAGGAGAAATCCACAGATAAAACCTGGAAAGAAGCGTTCTGAGAAACTACTTTGTGACGTGTGAATGCAACTCACAGAGTTACACTTTTCTGCTCATTGATCAGTTTGTTAACAAAGTTTTCTTCAAATCTGCAGTGGCATATTTCTTAGCACAATGAAGCCAATGGTGACCAAGGAAATATTCTCAAAAAAATGTAGAAAGAAGCTTTCTGAGAATCTGCTTTGTGATGTGTGAATTCAACTCAGTGAGTTACACGTGTATTTTGTAGAGTCATTTGCTAGCCCTGTTTTTATGGACTCTGAGAACTGATAGTTCAGATCGCTTGGAGGACTATACAGCCAAAGGAAGTATTCTCGGATAAAAATGAGAAGAAGTTTTCTGAGAAATTTCTTTTTGACCTGTGAATTCATCTCCCAGAGTTCCACCTTTCTGCTCATGAAGCTGTTTGCAAACACTCTTGTCATGGTATCTGCAAAGTGATATTTGGGAGCACATTGAGGGCTATGGTGAAAAAGGAAATATCTTCAGACAAAAACTGAAAAGAAGCGTTCTGAGAAACTGCATTTTGACGTGTGAATGCAACTCACAGAGTTACACTCTTCTGTTCATTGATGAGTTTGCTAACACAATTTTCTTCAAATCTGCAGTGGGATATTTCTTTTCCCAATGAAGATTATGGTGACAAAGGAAATATCTTCAGATAAAAAGTAGAAAGAAACTTTCTGAGAAACTGCTATGTGATGGGTGAATTCAACTCACTGAGTTACAGCTGTATTTCACGGAGCTGTTTGCACTTTTCTGTTCATTGATCGGTTTCCTAACACTGTTTTCTACAGATCTGCAATGCGATATTTGTGTGCACAATGAAGCCTATGGTGACAAAGGAAATATGCTCAAACAAAAAGTAGAAAGAAGCTTTCTGAGAATCTGCTTGGTGATGTGTGAATTCAACTCAGTGAGTTACACGTGTATTTCGTGGACCCATTTCCTAGCCCTGTTTTTATGGAATCTGAGAACTGATATTTCGGATTGCTTTGAAGACTATACCGCCAAAGAAATATCCTCAAATAAAAATGAGAGAAGTTTTCTGAGAAATTACTTTTTGACCTGTGAGTTAATCTCACAGAGTTCCACCTTTCTGTTCATGAAGCTGTTTGCAAACATTCTTCTCGTGGTATCTGCAAAGTGATATTTGGGAGCACATTGAGGGCTATGGTTAAAAAAGGAAATATCTTCAGATAAAAACTGAAAAGAAGGGTTCTGAGAAACTTCATTGTGACCTGTGAATGCAATTCACAGAGTTAAAATTTTCTGTTCATTGATCAGTTAGCTAAAACAGTTTTCTTCAAATCTGCAGTGGGATATTTCATTGCTCAATGAAGCTTACGGTGACAAAGGAAATATCTTCAGATAAAAAGTAGAAAGAAGCTTTCTGAGAAACTGCTTTGTGGTGTGTGAATTCAACTCACTGAGTTACAGCTGTATTTCATGGAGCTGTTTGCTAGCCCATTTTTTGTTGAATATGAGAACCGATATTTCGGATCGCTTTGAAGAGTATACGGCTAAAGAAAATATCCCCAGATAAAAACGAGAAAGAAGTTTTCTGAAAATGTCTTTCTGATCTCTGAGTTCATCTCACAGAGTTCCACTTTTCTGTTTATGTAGCTGATTGCTAACACTCTTCTTGTGGAAACTGCAAAGTGATATTTGGGAGCGCATTGAGGGATACAGTGAAAAAGGAAATATCTTCAGATAAAAACTGAAAAGAAGCGCTCTGAGAAACATCTATGTGATCTGTGAATTCATCTGACCGAGATCCACCTTTTTGTTCATGTAGCTGTTTGCTAACACTCTTCTCGTAGAATCTGCTAAGTGATATTTGGGAGCGCATTGAGGGCTACAGTGAAAAAGGAAGTATCCTCAGATAAAAACTGAAAAGAAGCGTTCTGAGAAGCTGCATTGTGATCTGTGAATGCAACTCACAGTGTTAGACTTTTCTGTTCATTGATCACTTTCCTAACACTTTTTTCTTCAGATCTGCAATTGGATATTTCTTTGACCAATGAAGCTTATGGTGACAATGGAAATATCTTCAGATAAAAAGTAGAAAGAAGATGTCTGAGAAACTGCTTTGTGATGTGTGAATTCAACTCACTGAATTACACCTGTATTCTGTAGAGCTCTTTGCTAGTCCTGTTTTTGTGGAATCTAAGACCTTATATTTTGAATCGCTTTGAACACTATATGGCCAAAGGAAATGTCCTCAGATAAAAACGAGAAAGATGTTTTCGGAGAAATTTCTTTCTGATCTCTGAGTTCATCTCACAGACTTCCACCTTTCTGTTCATGAAGCTGTTTGCTAACACTCTTCTCGTGGAATCTGCAAAGTGTAACTGGGAATGCATTGAAGGCTATGGAGGAAAAGGAAATATAATCAGATAAAAACGAGAAAGAAGTTTTCTGAGAAACTTCTTTGTGATCTGTGAATTCATCTCACAGAGTTCCACCTTTGTGTGCATGAAGGCGTTTGCTAACACTGTTCTTGTGGAAACTGCAAAGTGATATTTGGGAGCGCATTAGGACTATGGTGAAATAGGAAATATCCAGTAGATAAAACTTGGAAAGAAGTGTTCTGAGGAACTGCTTTGTGCCGTGTGAATGCAACTCACAGAGTTACACTTTTCTGTTCACTGATCAGTTTGTTAACATAGTTTTCTTCAAATCGGCAATGGGATATTTCTTTCCCCAATGAAGCTTACGGTGACAAACGAAATATGCTCAAACAAAAAGTAGAAAGATGTTTTCTTAGAAACTGTTTTGTGATGTGTGAATTCAACTCACTGAGTTACAACTGTATTTCAAAAGCTGTTTGGTAGTCCTCTTTTTGTGGAATCTAAGATCTGATATTTAGGATCGCTTTGAATACTATACGACCAAAGGAAATGTCCTCAGATAAAAACGAGAAAGAATTTTTCTGAGAAATTTCTTTCAGATCTCTGAGTTCATCTCACAGATTTCCACCTTTCTGTTCATGAAGCTGTTTGCTAACACTCTTCTCATGGAATCTGCAAAGTGTAGTTGGGAGTACATTGAGGGCTATGGAGGAAAAGGAAATATTATCAGATAATAAGGGGAAAGAAGTTTTCTGAGAAACTTCTTTGTGATCTGTGAATTCATCTCACAGAATTCCTCCTTTGTGTTCATGAAGCCGTTTGCTAACATTGTTCTCATAGAAACTGCTAAGTGATATTTGGGAGCGCATTAGGGCTATGGTGAAAAAGGAAGTATCCCCAGATAAAACCTGCAAAGAAGCGTTCTGAGAACCTGCTTCGTGATGTGTGAATGCAACTCATACAGTTACACTTTTCTGTTCATTGATCAGTTTCAAAACACAATTTTCTTCAAATCTGCAATGGGATTATTAGCACAAATAAGCCTACGGTGAAAAAGAAAATATGCACAAAAAAATGTAGAAAGAAGCTCTCTGAGAATCTGCTTTGTGATGTGTGAATTCAACTGAGTGAGTTACACATGTATTTTGTGGAGCCGTTTGCTAGCCCTGTTTTTATGGAATCTGAAAACTGATATTTCAGATCGCTTTGAAGACTATACAGTCAAAGGAAGTATCCTCAGATAAAAAAGAGAAGAAGTTTTCAGGGAAATTTCTTTTTGACCTGTGAGTTCATCTCACAGAGTTCCACCTTTCTGCTCATGAAGCTGTTTGCAAACACTCTTCTCGTGGAATCTGCAAAGTGATATTTGGGAGCGCATTGAGGGCTATGGTGAAAAATGAAATATCTTCAGGAAAAAACTGAAAAGGAGCCTTCTGAGAAACTGCTTTTTGACGTGTGAATGCAACTCACAGAGTTACACTTTTCTGTTCATTGATCAGATTGCTAACACAGTTTTCTTGAAATCTGAAGTGGGATATTTCTTTGCCAAATGCAGCTTACAATGACAAAGGAAATATCTTCAGATAAAAAGTAGAAAGAAGCTTTCTGAGAAACTGTTTTGTGATGGGTGAATTCAACTCACTGAGTTACAGCTGTATTCAATGGAGCTGTTTACTAGTCCAGTTTTTGTTGAATCTGAGAACCGACATATCGGATTGCTTTAAAGAGTATACAGCCAGAGAAAATATCCCCAGATAAAAATGAGAAAGAAGTTTTCTGAGAAATTTCTTTCTGATCTCTGAGTTCATCTCACAGAGTTCCACCTTTCTGTTCATGGAGCTGTTTGCTAACACTCTTCTCATGGAATCTGCAAAGTGATATTTGGGAGCGCATTGAGGGCTATAGTGAAAAAGGAAATATCTTCAGATAAAAATTGAAAAGAAGCATTCTGAGAAACTCCTATGTGATCTGTGAATTCATCTGACAGAGTTCCACCTTCCTGTTCATGTAGCTGTTTGCTAACACTGTTCTTGTGGTATCTGCAAAGTGATATTTGGGAGAGCATTGAGGGCTACAGTGAAAAAGGAAATATATTCAGATAAAAACTGAAAAGAAGCATTCTGAAAAACTGCATTGTGACGTGTGAATGCAACTCACAGAGTTATACTCTTCTGTTCATTGATCCGTTTGCTAACACAGTTTTCTTCAGATCTGCAATGGGATATTTCTTTGCCCAATGAAGCTTATGGTGACAAAGGAAATATCTTCAGATAAAAAGTAGAAAAAAGCTTTCTGAGAAACTGCTTTGTGATGTGTGAATTCAACTCACTGAGTTAGAGCTGTATTTCATGGAGCTGTTTGCACTTTTTTGTTCATTGATTAGTTTCCTAACACTGTTTTCTTCAAATCAGCAGTGGGATATTTCTTTGCCCAATGAAGCTTATGGTGACAAAGGAAATGTCTTCAGATAAAAAGTAGAAAGAAGTTTTCTGAGAAACTACTTTGTGATGTGTGAATTCAACTCACTGAATTACAGCTGTATTTCATGGAGCTCTTTGCTAGTCCTGTTTTTGTGCAATCTAAGACCTGATAATTTGTAGCACTTTGAATAGTATATGGCCAAAAAATGTCCGGAGATGAAAATGAGATAGAAGTTTTCTGAGAAATTTCTTTCTGATCTCTGAGTTCATGTCACAGAGTTCAACCTTTCTGTTCATGAAGGTGTTTGCTAACACTCTTCTCGTGGTATCTGCAAAGTGTAATTAGGAGCGCATTGAGGGATACAGTGAAAAAGGAAATATCTTCAGATAAAAACTGAAAAAAAGCATTCTGAGAAACTTCTATGTGAACTGTGAATTCATCTGACAGAGTTCCAACATTGTGTTCATGTAGCTGTTTGCTAACACTCTTCTCGTGGAATCTTCTAGGTGATATTTGGGAGTGCATTGAGGGCTACAGTGAAAAAGGAAATATCTTCAGATAAAAATTTAAAAGAGGCATTCTGAGAAACTGCATTCTGACCTGTGAATGCAACTCACAGTGTTACACTTTTCTGTTCATTGATCAGTGTCCTAACACTGTGTTCTTCACAATTGCAATAGGAGGTTTCTTTGCCCAATGAAGGTCATGGTGACAAAGGAAATATCTTCAGATAAAAAGTAGAAAGAAGTTTTCCGAGAAACTCCTTTGTGATGTGTGAATAAAACTCACTTACTTAGAGCTGTATTTCCTGGAGCTGTTTGTTAGTCCTGTTTTTGTGGAATCTGAAACCTGATATTTTGGATCGCTTTGAATAATATACGGCCAAAGGAAATGTCTTCAGATAAAAAAGAGAAAAATTTTCTGAGAAATGTCTTTCTGATCCCTGAGTTCATCTCACAGACTTACACCTTCCTGTTCATGAAGCTGTTTGCTGACAGTCTTCTCGTGGAATCTGCAAAGTGTAATTGGGAGCGCATTGAGGGCTATGGAGGAAATGGAAATAAAATCAGATAAAAACGAGAAAGAAATTTTCTGAGAAACTTCTTTGTGATCTGTGAATTTATCTCACAGAGATCCACCTTTGTGTTCATGAAGCCATTTGCTAACACTGTTCTCATGGAAACTGCAAAGTGATATTTGGGAGCGCATTAGGGCTATGATGAAAAAGGAATTATCCACAGATAAAACCTGGAAAGATGCGTTCTGAGAAACTGCTTTGTGATGTGTGAATGCAACTCACAGAGTTACACTTTTCTGTCCATTGATCAGATTGCTAACACAGTTTTCTTCAGATCTTCAATGGGTTATTTCTTTGCCCAAAGTAGCTTACGGTGACAAAGGAAACACACTCAAACAAAAAGTAGAAAGAAGATTTCTGAGAATCTGCTTTGTGATGTGTGAATTCAACTCAGTGAGTTACACTTGTATTTCGTGGAGCCGTTTGGTAGCCCGATTTTTATGGAATCTGAGAACTGATGTTTTGTATCGCTTTGAAGACTATACAGCCAAAGGAAATACCATCAGATAAAAAAGAGAAAAAAATTTTCTGAGAAATTTCTTTTTGAAATGTGAGTTCCACCTTTCCACCAAAGCTGACAGAGTTCCACCTTTCTGTTCATGAAGGTGATTGCAATCCTCCTCTCATGGTATCTGTAAAATGATATTTGGGAGCGCATTGACAGCTACAGTGAAAAAGGAAATATATTTAGATAAAAACTGAAAAGAAGCATTCTGAGAAACTGCATTGTGAAGAGTGAATACAACACACAGAGTTACACTTTTCTCTGCATTGATAAGTTTGCTACCACAGTTTTCTTGAAATCTGCAGTGGGATATTTCTTTGCCCAAAGCAGCTTACAGTGACAAAGGAAATATCTTCAGATAAAAAGTAGAAAGAAGCTTTCTGGGAAACTGCTTTGTGGTGTGTGAATTCAACTCACTGAGTTACAGCTGTATTTCATGGAGCTGTTTGGTAGTCCAGTTTTTGTTGAACCTGAGAACGGATATTTCAGATCGCTTGTAGGATTATACAGCCAAAGGAAATATCCCCAGATTAAAATGAGAAAGAAGATATCTGAGAAATGTCTTTCTAATCTCTGAGTTCCTCTTACAGAGTTCCACCTTTCTGTGCTCGTAGCTGTTTGCTAACACTCTTCTCGTGGAATCTGCAAAGTGATTTTTCGGAGCACACTGAGGGCTAGCGTGAAAAAGGAAATATCTTCAGATAAAAACTGAAAGGTAGTGTTATGAGAAACTTCTATGTGACCTGTGCAATAATCGCACAGAGTTCCACCTTTCTGTTCAAGTAGTTGTTTGCTAACACTCTTCTCGTTGAATCTGCTATGTGATATTTGGGAGCGCATTAAAGACTACAGTGAAAATGAAATATCTTCTGATAAAAACTGAAAGGAAGCATTATGGAAAACTTCAGTGTGACCTGTGTGTTCATCTCACACAGTTCCACCTTTCTGCTCGTGTAGCTGTTTGGTAACACTCTTCTCGTGGGATCTGCTTAGTGATATTTGGGAGTGCATTGACGGCTCCGGGTAAAGAGGAAGCATCTTCAGGTAAAAACACGAAGGAAGCGTTCTGAGAAACTTCTATGTGACCTGTGCATTCATGACACAGAGTTCCACCTTTCTGTTCATGTACCTGTTTGGTAACACTCTTCTCGTGGAATCTGCTAATTGGTATATTGGAATGCATGGAGGGATACACTGAAAAAGTAAATATCTTCAGATAAAAACTGAATGGAATTGTTCTCGGAAACTTCTATGTGACCTCTGCATTCATCTCAAAGAGTTCCACCTTTCTGTTCCTGTAGCTGTTTGCTAACATTCTTCTCGTGGAATCTGCCAAGTGATATTTGTGAGCGCATTGTGGGATACAGTGAAAAAGGAAATACTTTCAGAAAAAAACTGAAAGAAAGCTTTCTGAGAAACTTCTATGTGACCTGTGCATTCATCTCACACAGTTCCACCTTTCTGTTCATGTAGCTGTTGGCTAACACTCTTCTCGTGTAATCTGCTAAGTGATATTTGGGAACGAATTGACAGCTACAGTGAAAAAGGAAATACCTTCAGATAAAAACTGAAAAGAAGCATTCTGAGAAACTCCATTGTGAGGCGTGAATGCAACTCACAGAGTTACACTTTTCTGTTCATTGATCACTTTGCTAACACAGTTTTCTTGAAATCTGCAGTGAGATATTTCTTTGCCCAGTGAAGCTTACGGTGACAAAGGAAATATCTACAGATAAAAAGTAGAAAGAAGCTTTCTGAGAAACTGCTTTGTGATGTGTGAATTCAACTCACTGAGTTACAGCTGTATTTCATGGAGCTGTTTGATAGTCGAGTTTTTGTTGAATCTGAAAACTGATATTTCGGATCGCTTTGAGGATTATACAGCCAAAGGAAATATCCCCAGCTAAAAATGAGAAAGAAGATTTCTGAGAAATGTCTTTCTGATCTCTGACTTCATCTCACAGAGTTCCACCATTCTGTTCATGTAGCTGTTTGCCAACACTCCTCTTGTGGAATCTGCAAAGTGATATTTTTGAACACATTGAGGGATACAGTGAAAAAGGAAATATCTTCAGGTAAAAAACAGAAAGGAAGCGTTCTGAGAAAATTCTATGTGACTTGTGCATTCATCTCACAGAGTTCCACATTTCTGTTCATGTAGCTGTTTGCTAACACTCTTCTAGTGGAGTCTGCTAAGAGATATTTGGGAGCGCATTGATGGCTACAGTGAAAAAGGAAATATCTTCAGATAAAAACTGAACGGAAGCGTTATGAGAAACTTCTGTGTGATCAGTGCATTCATCTCACAAAGTTCCACCTTTCTGTTCCTGTATCTGTTTGGCAACACTCTTCTTGTGGAATATGCTAAGGGATATTTGGGAGAGCATTGACGGCTACAGTGAAAAAGGAAATATCTTCAGACAAAAACTGAAAAGAAGCATTCTCAGAAACTGCATTGTGACGTGTGAAAGCAATTCACAGATTTACACTTTTCTGTGCATTGATAAGTTTGCTAACACAGCTTTCTGGAATCTGCAGTCGGATATTTCTTTGCCCAATGAATCTTATGGTGTCAAAGGAAATATCTTCAGATAAAAAGTATAAAGAAGCTTTCTGAGAAACTGCTTTGTGTTGTGTGAATTCAACTCACTGAGTTACAGCTGTATTTCATGGAACTGTAAGCTAGTCCAGTTTTTGTTGAGTCTGAGAACCGATATTTCAGATTGCGCAGGAGGAGTATACAGCCAAAGGAAATATCCCCAGATTAAAAGGAGAAAAAAGATTTCTGAGAAATGTCTTTCTGATCCCTGAGTTCCTCTCACAGAGTTCCACCTTTTTGTTCATGTAGCTGTTTGCTAACACTCTTCTCGTGGAATCTGCAATGTGATATTTGGGAACACATTGAGGGCTAGAGTGAAAAAGGAAATATTTTCAGATAAAAACTGAAAGGTAGTGTTCTGAGAAACTTCTGTGTGACCTGTTCATTCATTTCACAGAGTTCCACCTTTCTGTTCTTGTAGTTGTTTGCTAACACTCTTTTTGTGGAATCAACTAAGTGATATTTGGGAGTGCATTGATGGATACAGTGAAAAAGGAAATATCTTCATATATAAACTGATAGGAAGGGTTCCGAGAAATTTGTAAGAGACCTGTGCATTTATCTCACAGAGTTCCACCTTTCTGTTCATGTAGCTGTATGCCAACACTCTTCTCGTGGAATCTGCTAAGTGATATTTGGGAGTGCATTGACGGCTACAGTGAAAATAAAATATCTTCAGATAAAAACTCAAAAGAAGCGTTATGGGAAACTTCTGTGTGAACTGTGCATTCATCTCACAGAGTTCCACCTTTCTGTTCATGTAGCTGTTTAGTAACACTCTTCTCGTGGGATCTGCTAAATAATATTTGGGAGCACATTGACGGCTCCGGTTAAAAAGGAAATAACTTCAGATAAAAACGGAAAAGAAGCTTTCTGAGAAACTGCATTGTGACATGTGAATGCAAGTCACAGAGTTACACTTTTCTGTTCATTGTTCAGTTTACTAACACAGCTTTCTGGAAATCTCCAGTGGGATATTTCTTTGCCCAATGAAGCTTACGGTGACAAAGGAAATATCTTCAGATAAAAAGTAGAAAGAAGCTTTCTGAGAAACTGGATTGTGATGTGTGAAATCACCTCACTGAGTTACAGCTGTATTTCATGGAGCTGATTGCTAGTCCAGTTTTTGTTGAATCTGAGAACCAATATTTCGGATTGCTTGGAGGAGTATAGAGCCAAAGGAAATATCCCCAGATAAAAAGGAGAAAAAAGATTTCTGAAAAATATTTTTCTGATCTCTGTTTTCATCTCACAGATTTCCACCTTTCTGTTCATGTAGCTGTTTGGTAGCACTATTCTCGTGGAATCTGCAAAGTGATATTTGGGAGTGCATTGAGGGATACAGTGACAAAGGAAATATCTTCAGATAAAAACTGAAAGGAAGCGTTCTGAGAAATTCTATCTGATCTGTCCATTCATGACACAGAGTTCCATCTTTCTGTTCATGTAGGTGTTTCCTAACACACCTCTCGTGGAATCTGCAAAGTGATATTTGGGAACGCATTGATGGCTACCGTGAAAAAGGAAATATCTTCAGATAAAAACTGAAAGGAAGCATTGTGAGAAACTTCTATGTGACCTGTGCATTCATCTCTCAGATTTCCACCTTTCTGTTCATGAAGCTGTTTGCTAACATTCTTCTCGTTGAATCTGCTAAGTGATATTTGGGAGTGCATTGAGGGATACAGTGACAAAGGAAATATCTTCAGATAAAAACTGAAAGGAAGAGTTCTGAGAAATTTCTATGTGACCTGTGCATTCCACTCACAGAGTTCCACCTTTCTGTTCATGTAGCTGTTTGCTAACTCTCTTCTCGTGGAATCTGCCAAGTGATATTTGGGAGCCCATTGATGGCTACAGTGAAACAGGATATATTTTCAGATAAAAACTTAAAAGAGGGTTGTGAGAAACTGCATTGTGATGTGTGAATGCAACTCACAGAGCTACACTTTTCTGTTCATTGCTCAGTTTGCTAACACAATTTTCTTAAAATCTGCAGTGGGATATTTCTTTGCCCAATGAAGCTTACAGTGACAAAGCAAAGATCTTCAGATAAAAAGTAGAAGGAAGCTTTCTGAGAAACTGCTTTGTGATGTGTGAATTCAACTCACTGAGTTACAGCTGTATTTCATGGAACTATTTCCTAGTCCAGTTTTTGTTGAATCTGAGAACCGATATTTCGGATCGCTTGGAGGAGTAAACAGCCAAAGGAAATATTCCCAGATAAAAACGGGAAAGAAGATTTCTGAGAAATGTCTTTCTGATCTCTGAGTTCATCTCACAGAGTTCCACCTTTCTGTTCATGTAGCTGTTTGGTAACACTCTTCTCGTGGGATCTTCTAAATGATATTTGGGAGCGCAGTGATGGCTCCGGTGAAAAAGGAAATATCTTCAGATAAAAACTGAAAAGACGCTTTCTGAGAAACTGCATTGTGACATATGAATGCAAGTCACAGAGTTACACTTTTCTATTCATTGTTCAGTTTGTAACACAGCTTTCTTGAAATCTCCAGTGGGATATATCTTTGCCCAATGAAGCTTACGGTGACAAAGGAAATATCTTCAGATAAAAAGTAGAAAGAAGCTTTCTGAGAAACTGGAATGTGATGTGAGAAATCACCTCACTGAGTTACAGCTGTATTTTATGTATCTGATTGCTAGTCCAGTTTTTGTTGAATCTGAGAACCGATATTTCAGATCGCTTGGAGGAGTATAGAGCCAAAGGAAATATCCCCAGATAAAAAGGAGAAAAAAGATTTCTGAAAAATATCTTTCTGATCTCTGTTTTCATCTCACAGATTTCCACCTTTCTGTTCATGAAGCTGTTTGCTAACATTCTTCTCGTGGAATCTGCTAAGTGATATTTGGGAGCACATTGAGGGATACAGTGACAAAAGAAATATCTTCAGATAAAAACTGAAAGGAAGCATTCTGAGAAACTTCTATATGACCTGCACATTCATCTCACAGAGTTCCACCTTTCTGTTCATGTTACTGTTTGCTAACACTCTTCTCGTGGAATCTGCTAAGTGATATTTGGGAGCACATTGATGGCTACAGTGGAAAAGCAAATATCTTCAGAATAAAACTGAAAAGAAGTGTTTTGAGAAACAGCATTGTGATGTCTGAATGCAACTCACAGAGTTACACTTTTCTGTTCATTGATAAGTTTGCTAACACAGTTTTCTCGAAATCTGCAGTGGGATATTTCTTTGCCCAATGAAGCTTACGGTGACAAAGAAAATATCTACAGATAAAAAGTAGATAGAAGCTTTCTGAGAAACTGCTTTGTGATGTGTGAATTCAACTCACTGAGTTACAGGTGTTTTTCATGGAGCTGCTTGCTATCAAGTTTTTGTTGAATTTGAGAACCGATATTTTGGATCACTTGGAGGAGTATAGAGCCAAAGGAAATATCCCCTGATCAAAACGAGAAAGAAGATTTCTGAGAAATGTCTTTCTGATCTCTGAGTTCATCTCACAGAGTTCCACCTCTGTTTATGTCACTGTTTGCTAACACCTTCTCGTGGAATCTGCAAAGTGATATTTGGGAGCGCATTGATGGATACAGTGAAAAAGGAAATATCTTCAGATAAAAACTGAAAGGAACCGTTCTGGGAAACTTCTATGTGACCTGTGCATTCATCTCCCAGAGTTCCACCTTTCTGTTCATGTAGCTGTTTGCTAACACTCTTCTCGGGGACTCTGCTAGGTGATACTTGGGAGTGCATGGACTGCTAGAGTGATAAAGGAAATATCTTCAGATAAAAACTGAAAAGAAGCATTCTGAGAAACTGCATTGTGACGTGTGAATGCAACACACAGAGATACACTTTTCTGTTCATTGATCAGTTTGCTAGCACAGTTTTCTTGAAATCTGCAGTGTGATATTTTTTTGCCCAATGAAGCTTACAGTGACGAAAGAGATATCTTCAGATAAAAAGTAGAAAGTAACTTTCTGAGAAACTACTTTGTGATGTGTGAATTCAACTCACTGGGTTACAGCTGTGTTTCATGGAGCTGTATGCTAGTCCAGTTTTTGTTGAATGTAAGAACTGATATTTCGGATCGCTTGGAGGAGTATACAGCCAAAGAAATATCCCCAGATAGAAACGAGAAAGAAGATTTCTGAGAAATTTCTTTCTGATCTCTGAGTTCATCTCACAGAGTTCACCCTTTCTGTTCATGTAGCTGTTTGCTAACACTCTTCTCGTGCAATCTACTAAGTAATATATGGGAGTACATTGAGGGGTGCAGTGGAAAAGGAAATATCATCCAGATAAAAACTGAAAAGAAGCATTCTGAGAAACTGTATTGTTACGTGTGAATGCAACTCACAGAGCTACACTTTTTTGTTCACAGATCATTTGCTAACACAGCTTTCTTCAAATCTACAGTGGGATATATCTTTGCCCAGTGAAGTTTACCGTGACAAAGGAAATATCTTCAGATAAAAAGTAGAAAGAAGCTTGCCGAGAAACTGCTTTGTGATGTGTGAATTCAACTCACTGAGTTACAGCTGTATTTCATGGAGCTGTTTGCTATTCCAGTTTTTGTTGAATCTGAGAACCGATATTTTGGATCGCTTGGAGGAGTATACAGCCAAAGGAAATATCCCCAGATAAAAACGAGAGAGAACATTTCTTAGAAATGACTTTCTGATCTCTGATTTCAACCCACAGAGTTGCACATTTCTATTTATGTAGCTGTTTCCTAACACTCTTCTCATGGAATCTGCTAAGTGATATTTGTTAGCATATTGACGGATACAGTGAAAAAGGAAATATGTTCAGATAAAAACTGAAAAGAAACATTTTGAGAGACTGCATTGTGACGTGTGAAGGCAACTCACAGAGTTACCCTTTTCTGTTCATTGATCAGTTTGCTAACACAGTTTTCTTGAAATCTGCGGTGGGATATTTCTTTGTCAATGAAGTTTACGGTGACAAAAGAAATATCTTCAGATAAAAAATAGAAAGAAGCTTTCCGAGAAACTGCTTTGTGATGTGTTAATTCAACTCACTGAGTTACAGCTGTACTTCATGGAGCTGTTTAGTGCTCCAATATCTGTTAAATTTGAGAAATGATAGTTTGGATCCCTTGGAGGGGTATACAGCCAAAGGAAATATCCCCAGATAAAAACGAGAAAGAAGATTTCTGAGAAATATCTTTCTGATCTCTGAGTTCATCTCACAGAGTTCCACATTTCTGTTCATGCAGCTCTTTGCTAACACTCTTCTCGTGGAATCTTCAAAGTGATATTTGGGAGCGTATTGATGGATACAGTGAAAAAGAAAATATCTTCAGATAAAAAAGGAAAGGAAGCGTTCTGAAAAACTTCTATGTGACCTGTGCATTCTCCTCACAGAGTTCCACCTTTCGGTTCATGTAGCTGTTTGCTAACACTCTTCTCGTGGAATCTGTAAGGTGATATTTGGGAACCCATTGAGGGCTCTAGTGAAAAAGGAAATATCTTCAGATAAAAACTAAAAGGAAGCATTCTGACAAACTTCTATGTGACCTGTGCATTCATCTCACAGAGTTCCACCTTTATGTTCATGTAGCAGTTTGCTAACACTCTTCTCCTGTAATCTGCTAAGTGATATTCGGGAGCGCATTGATGGCTACAGTGAAAAAGGAAATATCTTCAGATAAAAACTGAAAAGAAGCATTTTGAGAAACTGCATTGTGACGTGTGAATGCAACTCACAGAGTTACACTTTTCTTTTCATTGATAAGTTAGCTAACACAGTTTTCTTGAAATCTACAGTGGGATATTTCTTTGCAAAATGAAGCTTATGGTGACAAAGGAAATATCTTCATATAAAAAATAGAAAGAAGCTTTCTGAGAAACTGCTTTGTGGTGTGTGAATTCAACTCACTGAGTTACAGGTATTTTTCATGGCGCTGTTTGCTTGTCCACTTTTTGTTGTATCTGAGAACCGGTAATTCGGATCACTTGGAGGAGTCTACATCCGAAGGACATATCCCCAGATAAAAACGAGAAAGAAGATTTCTGAGAAATGTCTTTCTGATCTCTGAGTTCATCTCTCAGAGTTCCACATTTCTGTTCATGTAGCTGTTTGCTAACACCTTCCGGTAGAATCTGCAAAGTGATATTTGGGAGCACATTGACAGATACAGTGAGAAAGGAAATATCTTTAGATAAAAACTGAAAGGAACCGTTCTGAGAAACTTCTTTGTGACCAGTGTATTCATCTCACGGTGTTCCACCTTTCTGTTCATGTAGCTGTTTGCTAACACTCTTCTCGTGCAATCCGCTAAGTAATATATGGGAGTGCATTGAGGGGTGCGGTGGAAAAGGAAATATCTTCAGATAAAAACTGAAAAGAAGCGTTCTGAGAATCTGTATTGTTATATGTGAATCCAACTCACAGAGCTAACTTTTCTGTTCACAGATCATTTCCTAACACAGCTTTCTTCAAATCTACAGTGGGATATTTCTTTGCCCAGTGAAGTTTACCATGACAAGGGAAATATCTTCAGATAAAAAAGTAGAAAGAAGCTTTCTGAGAAATTGCTTTGTGATGTGTGAATTCAACTCACTGAGTTACAGCTGTATTTCATGGAACTATTTCCTAGTCCTGTTTTTGTTGAATCTGAGAACTGATATTTCTGATCGCTTGGAGGAGTATACAGCCAAAGGAAACATGCCCAGATAAAACGAGAAAGATTTCTGAGAAATGTCTTTCTGATCTCCCACTTCATCTCACAGAGTTGCACCTTCTTGTTCATGTAGCTGTTTGCTAACACTCTTCTCTTGGAATCTGCAAAGTGATATTTTTGAGCGCATTGAGGTATACAGTGAAAAAGAAAATATCTTCAGATAAAAACTGAAAGGAAGTGTTCTAAGAAACTTCTATGTGAACTGTGCATTCCCCTCACAGAGTTTCACCTTTCTGTTCATGTAGCTGTTTGCTAACAATCTTCTAGTGGAAACTGCTAAGTGATATTTGAGAGCGCATTGACGGCTGCAGTGAGAAAGGAAATATCTTCAGGTAAAACTGAAAAGAAGCATCCCGAGAAACTGCATTGTGACCTGTGAATGCAAATCACAGACTTACACTTTTCTGTTCATTCATCAGTTCACTAACACAGTTTTCTTGAAATCTGCAGTGGGATATTTCTTTGCCCAATGAAGCTTACAGTGACAAAGCAAAGATCTTCAGATAAAAAGTAGAAGGAAGCTTTCTGAGAAACTGCTTTGTGATGAGTGAATTCAACTCACTGAGTTACAGCTGTATTTCATGGAGCTGTTTGCTAGTCCAGTTTTTGTTGAATCTGAGAACCGATATTTCGGATCCCTTGGAGGAGTATATAGCCAAAGGAAATATTCCCAGATAAAAATGAGAAAGAAGATTTCTGAGAAATGTCTTTCCGATCTCTGAGTTCATCACACAGTGTTCCACCTTTCTGTTCATGTAGCTGTTTGCTACCCCTCTTCTCATGGAATCTGCAAAGTGATATTTGGGAGCGCATTGTGGGCTATAGTGAAAAGGAAATATCTTCAGATATAAACTGAAAGGAAGCATTCTTCGAAACTTCTATGTGACCTGTGCATTCATCTCACAGATTTCCACCTTTCTGTTCATGTAGCTGTTTGCTAACACTCTTCTTGTGGAATCTGCAATGTGATATTTGGGAGCGCATTGAGGGATACAGTGAAAAAGAAATTACCTTCAGATAAAAACTGAAAGAAAGCATTCTAAGAAACTTCTATGTGACTTGTGCATTCATCTCACAGAGTTCCACCTTTCTGTTCCTGTAGCTGTTTGCTAACAATCTTCTAGTGGAATCTGCTAAGTGATACTTGGGAGCGCATTGATGGCTACAGCATAAAAGGACATATCTTCAGATAAAACTGAAAGGAAGTGTCCTGAGAAACTGCATTGTGACGTATGAATGCAACTCACAGAGTTACACTTTTCTGTTCATTCATCACTTCGCTAACACAGTTTTCTTGAAATCTGCAGTGGGGTATTTCTTTGCCCATTGAAGCTTACAGTGACAAAGGAAATATCTTCAGATAAAAAGTAGAAAGAAGCTTTCTGAGAAACTGCTTTGTGATGTGTGAATTTAGCTCACTGAATTACAGCGGCATTTCATGGCCCTGTTTGCTAGTCCAGTTTTTACTGAATCTGAGAACCGATATTTCGAATCACTTGGAGGAGTATACAGCCAAAGGAAATATTCCCAGATAAAAACGACAAAGAAGACTTCTGAGAAATGTCTTTCTGATCTCCCACTTAATCTCATAGAGTAGCACCTTTCTATTCATGTAACTGTTTGCTAACACTCCTCTCGTGGAATCTGCAAAGTGATATTTGCGAGCGCATTGAGGTATACAGTGTAGAAGGAAATATCTTCAGATAAAAACTGAAAGGCAGTGTTCTCAGAAACTTCTATGAGACCTGTTTATTCATCTCACAGAGATCCACCTTTCTGTTCATGTAGGTGTTTGCTAACACCCTTTTCATGGTATCCACAAGGTGATATTTGGGAGCACATTGAGGGCTACAGTAAAAAAATTAATATCTTCAGATAAAAACTGAAAAGAAGCATTCTGAGAATCTGCGTTGTGACGTGTGAATGTAACTCACAGAGTTACACTTTTCTGTTAATTGATCAGTTTGCTAACACAGTTTTCTAGAAATCTGCATGGGATATTTCTTTGCCCAATGAAGCTTACGGTGACAAAGGAAATATCTTCAGATAAAAAGTAGAAAGAAGCTTTCTGAGAAACTACTTTGTGATGTCTGAATTCCACTCACTGAGTTACAGCTGTATTTCATCGAGCTGTTTGCTAGTCCAGTTTTTGTTGAATCTGAGAACCAATATTTCTGATCGCTTGGAGGAGTATACAGCCAAAGGAAATATCCCCAGATAAAAATGAGAAAGAAGATTTCTGGGAAATGTCTTTCTGATCTCTGAGTTCATGTCACAGAGTTCCACCTTTTTGTTCATTTAGCCGTTTGCTAACACCCTTCTCCTGGAATCTGCAAAGTGATATTTGGGAGCGCTTTGAGGAATAAAGTGAAAAAGGAAATATCTTCAGATAAAAACAGAAAGGATGCGTTCTGAAAACTTCTGTGTGACGTGTGCATTCTTCTGACAGAGTTTCACCTTTCTGTTCATGTAGCTTTTTGCTAATACTCTTCTCGTGGAATCTCTAAGTGATATTTGGGAGCACATTGACGGATACAGTGAAAAAGGAAATATCTTCAGATAAAAACTGAAAGGAAGCATGCTGAGAAACTTCTAAGACCTGTGCATTCATCTCACAGAGTTCCAGGTTTCTGTTCATGCAGCTGTTGGCTAACACTCTTATCCTGGAGTCTGCTAAGTGTTATTTGGTAGTGCATTGACGGCTATTGTGAAAAAGGAAATATCTTCAACTGAAAATGAAAATAGCGTTCCGAGAAATTGCATTGTGTCTTGTGAATGCAACTCACAGAGTTACACTTTTCTGTTCATTGATCAGTTTCATAACACAGTTTTTTTGAAATATGCAGTGGGATATTTCTTTTCCCAATGAAGCTTATGGTGACTAAGGAAATATCTTCAAATAAAGAGTTGAAAGAAGCTTTCTGAGAAACTGCTTCATGATGTGTGAATTCAACTCACGGAGTTACTGCTGTATTTCATGGACCTGTTTCCTAGTCCAGTTTTTGTTGAATCTGAGAACTGATATTTCAGATCCCTTTGAGGAGTATACAGCCAAAGGAAATACCCCAGATAAAAAAGAGAAAGAAGATTTCTGAGAAATGTCTTTCTGATCTCTGAGTTCATCTCACAGAGTTCCATGTTTCCGTTCATGTAGCTGTTTGCTAACACTTTTCTTGTGGAATCTGCAAAGTAATATTTGGGAGTGCATTGAGGGATACAGTGAAAAAGGAAATATCTTCAAATAAGAACTGAAAGGAAGCCTTCTGCGAAACTTCTATGAGACCTGTGCATTCATCTCACAGAGTTCCACCTTTCTACTCTTTCTGCTCATGTAACTGTTTGCTACCACTCTTCTCGTGGAATCCGCTAAGTGATATGTGGGAGTGCATTGACAGCTATAGTGAAAAAGGAAATATCTTCAGAAAAAAACTAAAAAGAAGGGTTCTGAGAAACTGCATTGTGATGTGTGAATGCAACTCACAGAGTTACACTTTTCTATTCATTGATCAGTTTCTAACAGTTTTCTTGAAATCTGCAGTGGGATATTACTTTGCCCAATGAGGCTTATGGTGACAAAGGAAATACCTTCAGATAAAAAGTAGAAAGATGCTTTCTGAGAAAATGTTTTGTGATGTGTGAATTCAACTCACTGAGTTACAGCTGTATTTCATGGAGCCATTTAGTGCTCCAGTTTCTGTTAAATCTGAGAACCGATATTTCGGATCGCTTGGAGAATTATACAGACAAAGGATATATCCCCAGATAAAAATGAGAAAGAAGATTTCTGAGAAATGACTTTCTGATTTCTGAGTTCATCTCACAGTGTTCCAGCTTTCTGTTCACGTACCTGTTTGCTAACATTCTTCTCATGGAATTTGCTAAGTGATATTTTGGAACGCATTGATGGCTACTGTGAAAAAGGAAATATCTTCAGATAAAAACTGAAAAGAAGCGTTCTGAGAAACTGCATTGTGATATGTGAATGCAACTCACAGAATTACACTTTTCTGTTCATTGATCAGTTTGCTAACACAGTTTTCTTGAAATCTGCAGTGGGATATATCTTTGCCCAATGAAACTTATGGTGACAAAGGAAATATCTTCAGATAAAAAGTAGAAGGAAACTTTCTAAGAAACTGCTTTGTGATGTGTGAATTCAACTCACTGAGTTACAGCTGTATTTCATGGAGCTGTTTGCTAGTCCAGTTTTTATTCAATCTGAGAACCGATATTTCAGATCACTTGGAGGAGTATACAGCCAAAGGAAATATCCCAAGATAAATACAAGAAAGAAGATTTCTGAGAAATGTCTTTCTGATCTCTGAGTTCATCTCACAGAGTTCCACTTTTCTGTTCATGGAGCTGTTTCCTAATACACTTCTCATGGAATCTGCAAAGTGATATTTGGGAGCGCATTGAGGGATACAGTGAAAAAGCAAATATCTTCAGATAAAAACTGAAAGGAAACGTTCTGAGAAACTTCTATGAGACCTGTGCATTCATCTCACAGAGTTCCACCTTTCTGTTTACGTCGCTGTTTGCTAACACTCTTCTCATGGAATCTGCTAAGTGATATTTGGGAGCGCATTGACGGTTACAGTCAAAAAGGAAATATCTTCAGGTAAAAACGTAAAGAAGCGTTCTGAAACTGCATTGCAACGTGTGAATTCACCTTCAGAGTTACCCTTTTGTGTTCATTGATCAGTTTGCTAAGACAGTTTACTTTTTTTTTTTTTTTTTTTTTAAGAACCCTCACCTACTTCCTTAGCTAGCTCCAGGAACAAGCTGTTTTTAAACAGTGTTTTAGCGGACACTTTTATTATTTTATAGGAAAGCTAAGCAATGTCTGATTTGAATGTGTAATTTTCAAATTATTTTGAACACTGAAACCATCCTATAAAACTATAAATATGTACCATAGAAAGGTTTTAGTTGAAAAATCTAGACACATTTTGATGTTTATACCTACACTAAATCATTGAGAAAATGTTCTGAGAGTTGCCAAAGAAATTTCCCTCAACTTTTATATTCATATGAACTTGAAAGGTAGGTAAATGTGATCTATATATTTCTACTCAGCTACTGTTAAATCAAATCATTCTTTCTTTTTTTTTTTTTATTATACTTAAGTTCTAGGGTACATGTGGATAACGTGCAGGTTTGTTACATATGTATACTTGTGCCATGTTGGCAGCCTGCACCCATTAACACGTCAGCACCCATCAACCCGTCATTTACATCAGGTATAACCCAACACAATCCCTCCCCCCCTCCCCGTTTTTAGCTTTTTCAGCATGAAGCGCTGTTGAATTTTGTCAAAGGCCTTTTCTGCATCTATTGAGATAATCATGTGGTTTTTGTCTTTGGTTCTGTTTATATGCTGGATTACGTTTGTTGACTTGCATATGTTGAACCAGCCTTGCATCCCAGGGATGAAGCCCACTTGATCATGGTGGATAAGCTTTTTGATGTGCTGCTGGATCCGGTTTGCCAGTATTTTATTGAGGATTTTTGCATCGATGTTCATCAGGGATATTGGTCTCAAATTCTCTTTTTGTGTTGTGTCTCTGCCAGGCTTTGGTATCAGGATGATGTTGGCCTCATCAAATGAGTTAGGGAGGATTCCCTGTTTTTCTATTGAGTGAAATAGTTTCAGAAGGAATTGTACCAGCTCCTCCTTGTACCTCTGGTAGAATTCAGCTGTGAATCCATCTGGTCCTGGAATTTTTTTCGTTGGTAGGTTACTAATTATTGCCTCAATTTCAGAGCCTGCTATTGGTCTATTGAGGAATTCAGCTTCTTCCTGGTTTAGTCTTGGGAGAGTGTAAGTGTCCAGGAAATTATCCATTTCTTCTAGATTTTCTAGTTTATTTGCGTACAGGTGTTTATACTATTCTCTGATGGTAGTTTGTATTTCTGTGGGGTCGGTGGTGATATCCCTTTTATCATTTTTTATTGCATCTATTTGATTCTTCTCTCTTTTCTTCTTTATTAGTCTTGCTAGCGGTCTATCAATTTTGTTGATCTTTTCAAAAAACCAACTCCTGGATTCATTGATTTTTTGGAGGGTTTTTTGTGTCTCTATCTCCTTCAGTTCTGCTCTGATCTTAGTTATTTCTTGCCTTCTGCTAGCTTTTGAATGCGTTTGCTTTTGATTCTCTTGTTCTTTTAATTGAGATGTTAGAGTGTCAATTTTAGAACGTTCCAGCTTTCTCTTGTGGGCATTTAGTGCTATAAATTTCCCTCTACACACTGCTTTAAATGTGTCCCAAAGATTTTGGTATGTTGTATCTTTGTTCTCATTGGTTTCAAAGAACATCTTTATTTCTGCCTTCATTTTGTTATGTACCCAGTAGGCATTCAGGAGCAGGTTGTTCATTTTCCATGTAGTTGAGCGGTTTTGATTGAGTTTCTTAGTCCTGAGTTCTAGTTTGATTGCACTGTGGTCTGAGAGACAGTTTTTTTATAATTTCTGTTCTTGTACATTTGCTGAGGAGTGCTTTACTTCCAATTATGTGGAAGTAAAGCACTCCTGGTCAATTATGGTCAATTATGGAATTAGTGTGATGTGGTGCTGAGTAGAATGTATATTCTGTTGATTTGGGGTGGAGAGTTCTGTAGATGTCTATTATGTCTGCTTGTTGCAGAGATGGTTTCAATTCCTGGATATTCTTGTTAACTTTCTGTTTCATTGATCTGTCTAATGTTGACATTAGGGTGTTGACGTCTCCCATTATTATTGTATGGGAGTCTAAGTCTCTTTATAAGTCTATAAGGACTTGCTTTATGAATCTGGGTGCTCCTGTATTGGGTGCATATATATTTAGGATAGTTAACTCTTCCTGTTTAATTGATCCTTTTACCATTATGTAATGGCCTTCTTTGTCTCTTTTGATCTTTGATGGTTTAAAGTCTGTTTAATCAGAGACTAATATTGCAACTCCTGCTTTTTTTTGTTCTCCATTTGCTTGGTAGATCTTCCTCCATCCCTTTATTTTGAGTCTATGTATGTCTCTGCATTTGAGATGGGTCTCCTGAATACAGCAAACTGATGGGTCTTGACTCTTTATCCAGTTTGCCAATCTGTGTCTTTTAATTGGACCATTTAGTCCATTTACATTTAAGGTTAATATTGTTATGTGTGAAAATGATCCTGCCATTATGATATTAACTGGTTATTTTGCTTGTTAGTTGATGCAGTTTCTTCCTCGCCTCGATGGTCTTTACATTTTGGCATGTTTTTGCAATGGCTGGTACCGGTTGTTCTTTTCCATGTTTAGTACTTCCTTCAGGGTCTCTTGTAAGGCAGGCCTAGTGGTGACAAAATCTCTAAGCATTTGCTTATCTGTAAAGGATTTTATTTCTCCTTCACTTATGAAACTTGGTTTGGCTGGGTATGAAATTCTGGTTTGAAAATTCTTTTCTTTAAGAATGTTGAATTTTTCCCCCCACTCTCTTCTGGCTTGGAGAGTTTCTGCCGAGAGATCTGTTGTTAGTCTGATGGGCTTCCCTTTGTGGGTAACCCGACCTTTCTCTCTGGCTGCCCTTAAGGTTTTTTCCTTCATTTCAACTTTGGTGAATCTGGCAATTATGTGTCTTGGAGTTGCTCTTCTTGAGGAGTATCTTTGTGGTGTTCTCTGTATTTCCTGAATTTGAATGTTGTCCTGCCCTACTAGGTTGGGAAAGTTCTCCTGGATGATATCCTGAAGAGTATTTTCCAACTTGGTTCCATTTTCCCCCTCACTTTCAGGCACCCCAATCAGACGTAAATTTGGTCTTTTTAAATAATTCCATACTTCTTGCAGGCATTGTTCATTTCTTTTTTTCTTCTTTCTTTAGGTTTCTCTTCTCACTTCTTTTCATTCATTTGATCCTCAGTCGCTGATACCCTTTCTTCCAGTTGATTGAGTTGATTACTGAAGCTTGTGCATTTGTCACGTATTTCTTGTGTCATGGTTTTCATCTCTGTCCATTCGTTCACGGCCTTCTCTGCATTAATTATTCTAGTTATCAATTCTTCCACTTTTTTTTCAAGATTTTTAGTTTCTTTGTGCTGGTTACATAATTCCTCCTTTAGCTCTGAGAAGTTTGATGGACAGGAGCCTTCTTCTCTCATCTCGCCATAGTCATTCTCCATCCAGCTTTGATCCGTTACTGGTGATGAGCTGTGTTCCTTTGCAGAGGGCGATGTGCTATTATTTTTTGAATTTCCAACTTTTCTGCCCTGCTTTTTCCCCATCTTTGTGGTTTTATCTGCCTCTGGTCTTTGATGATGGTGACGTACTGATGGGGTTTTGGTGTGGGTGTCCTTCCTGTTTGTTAGTTTTCCTTCTAACAGTCAGGACCGTCAGCTATAGGTCTGTTGGAGATTGCTTGAGGTCCACTCCAGACCCTGTTTGCTTGGGTATCAGCAGCAGAGGCTGCAGAAGATAGAATAATGCTGAACAGCGAGTGTACCTGTCTGATTCTTGCTATGGAAGCTTCCTCTCAGGGGAATACCCCACCGTGTGAGGTTTGGGGTGTCAGTCTGCCCCTAGTGGGGGATGTCTCCCAGTTATGCTACTCAGGGGTCAGGGACCCACTTGAGCAGGTAGTCTGTCCGTTCTCAGATCTCAACCTCCGTGTTGAGAAATCCACTGCTCATGTCAAAGCTGTCAGAGTCGTTTGCATCTGCAGAGGTTTCAGTTGCTTTTTGTTGTTGCTTTTGTTGTTTAATTGTGCCCTGTCCCCAGAGGTGGAGTCTACAGAGACAGGAAGAACTCCTTGAGCTGCTGTGAGCTTCACCCAGTTGGAGCTTCCCAGCTGTTTTGTTTATCTACCTAAGCCTCAGCAATGGCAGGTGCCCCTCCTCCAGCCTCGCTGCTGCCTTGCCAGGAGATCACAGACTGCTGTGCTAGCAATGAGGGAGGCTCCCTGGGCGTGGGACCCTCCCAGCCATGTATGGGATATAGTCTCCTTAAGATCCTTGGTAGAGCACAGTATTGGGGTGGGAGTTACCCGATTTTCCAGGTGTTTTGTGTCTCAGTTCCCTTGGCTAGGAAAAGGGATTCCCTTCCCCCTTGTGCTTCCCAGGTGAGGAGATGCCTCGCCCTGCTTCAGCTCTCGCTGGTCGGGGTGCAGCAGCTGACAAACACTGATTGTCAGGCACTCCCTAGTGAGATAAAGCCAGTACCTCAGTTGAAAATGCAGAAATCACCTGTGTTCTGTGTCACTCGTGCTGGGAGTTGAAGACTGGAGCTGTTCCTATTTGGCCATCTTGCTCCTTCCCCCCCTCATGATTTCAATTGAGGATATTTCCTCTGTCAACATCAGCCTCAATGCGATGTAAAGTATAAATTATCTGATTTGCAAAGACAGTGGAAATAGACTGCTCCATGAAATGAAAGCACAATGATGTGTGTATTCAACGCACTGCCTTACAGCTGTATTTCATGGAGCTGTTTGCTAGTCCAGTTTTTGTTCAATCTCAGAGCCAAGATTTCGGATCGCATGGAGGAGTATACAGCCAAAGGAAATATCCCCATGTAAAAACAAGAAATATGTTTTCTGAGAAATATCTTTCTGATCTCTGAGTTCATCTCAGAGTTCCACCTTTCTGTTCATGCAGCTGTTTGCTAACACTCTTCTCCTGGAATCTGCTAAGTAATATTTGGGAGCGCATTGATGGCTAGAGTGAAAAAGGGAATATCTTCAGATAAAAACTGAAGAAAAGCGTTCTAAGAAACTGCATTGTGACATGTGAATGCAACTCAGAGAGTTACACTTTTCTGTTCATTGATCAGTTTGCTAAAACAGTTTTCTTGAAATCTGCAGAGGGATATTTCTTTGCCTAATGAAGCTTTCAGGGACAAAGGAAATATCTTCAGATCAAAAGTAGAAAGAAGCTTTCTGAGAAACTGCTTTGTGATGAGTGAATTCAACTCACTGAGTTACAGCTATATTTCATGGAGCTGTTTGCTAGTCCAGTTTTTGTTCAATCTGAGAACTGATATTTCGGATCACTTGGAGGAGTATACAGCCAAAGGAAATATCCCAAGATAAAAACGAGAAAGATTTCTGAGAAATGTCTTTCTGATCTCTGAGCTCATCTCACAGAGTTCCAACTTTCTGTTCATGTAGCTGTTTGGTAACGCTGTTCTCGTGCAATCTGCAAAGTGATACTTGGGAGTGCATTGAGGGATACAGTTAAAAAGGAAATATCTTCAGTTAAAAACTGAAAGGAAGCATTCTGAGAAACTTCAATCTGACCTGTGCATTCATCTCACAGAGTTTCACCTTTCTGTTCATGTAGCTGTTTGCTAACACTCTTCTCGTGGAATCTGCTAAGTGATATTTGGGAACACATTGACGGCTACAGTGAAAAAGGAAATATCTTCAGATAAAAACTGAAAGGAAGCAATGTGAGTAACTTCTATGTGACCTGTGCATTCATCTCAATGAGTTCCACCTTTCTGTTCATGTAGCTGTTTCCTAACACTCCTCTCATGGTATCTGCAAAGTGATATTTGGGAGCCCATTGATGACTAGAGTGAAAAAGGAAATATCTCCATATAAAAATTGAAAACAAGCGTTTGGAGAAACTGCATTGTGACGTGTGAATGCAACTCACAGAGTTACAATTTTCTGTTCCTTGATCAGTTTGCTAGCAGTTTTTTTCAAATCTGCCGTGGGATATTTCTTTGCCCAATGAAGCTTACCATGACAAGGGAAATATCTACAGGTAAAAAGTAGAAAGAAACTTTCTGAGAAACTGCTTTGTGATGTGTGAATTCAACTCACTGAGTTACACTTGTATTACACGGAGCTGTTTGCTATTCCAGGTTTTGTTGAATCTCAGAACCAATATTTCGGATCACTTGCAGGAGTATACAGCCAAAGGAAATATCCCCGATAAATATGAGAAAGAAGATTTCTGAGAAATGTCTTTCTCATCTCTGAGTTTATCTCTCAGAGTTCTACCTTTCTGTTCATGTAGCTGTTTGCTAACACTCTTCTCATGGAATCTGCAAAGAGATATTTGGGAGTGCATAGAGGGCTACAGTGAAAAAGGGGATATCTTCAGATAAATACTGAAAGGAAGCATTCTGAGAAACTTTTATGTAACCTATGTTTCATCTCACAGAGTTCCACCTTTCTCCTTATGTCGCTGTTTGCTAACACTCTGCTCGTGGAATCCGCAAAGTGATATTTGGAAACGCATTGAGGTCTACAGTGGAAATGGAAACATCCTCAGATAAAAACTGAAAATATCCTCACATTAAAAAACAGGAAAAAAGCTTTCTGAGAAACTGCTTTGTAATCTGTGAAATCACCTCACAGAGTTACAGCTTTCCACTGAAGAAGCCTTTTGCTAAGACTGTTCTTGTGGAATTTGCAACGCTACATTTGGAAACCTATTTCATATCCCTTAGAAGATTATAGGGCCAAAGGAAATATCTTCTGATAAAAATGAGAAAGAAGCTTTCTGAGAAACTTTTTTGTGATCTGTGAATTCATCTCACAGAGTTACAGCTTTCCTCTCAAGAAGCCTTTCGCTTAGACTGTTCTTGTGGAATTTGAAAAGTCATATTTGGAAGCACATGGAGGGCTACGGTGAAAATGAAAATATCGTCAGAAAAATACTGAAAGGATGCTTTCTGAGAACCTGTTTTGTGATCTGTGAATTCATCTCACAGAGTTACAGCTTTCCCCTCAAGAAGCCGTTTGATAACACTGTTATTGTGGAAACTGCAAAGTGATATTCGGAAGCCCATGGAGGGCTAAGGTGAAAAAGAAAATATCATCAGTTTAAAATTGGAAAGAAGCTTTCTCAGAAACTGCTTTGTGATGTGTGACTTCAACTCACTGAGTTACAGCTGTAGTTCATGGAGCTGTTTGCTCGTCTTATTTCTTTGGAATCGGAGAACAGATATTTCGGAACCCTTGGAAGAATACAGGGCCAATGGAAATATCCTCCGACAAAAAAGAGAAAAAAGCTTTCTGGGAAACTTTTTTGTGATCTGTGAATTCATCTCACAGAGTTACAGCTTTCCACTCAAGAAGCCGTTACCTAAGTCTGTCCTTGTGGATTTTGCAAAGTGGTATTTGGAAGCCCATGGAGGGCTATGGTGAAAAAGAAAATATGCTCAGATAAAAACAGGAAAGAAGCTTTCTGAGAAATTGCTTTGTGTTCTGTTAATTCATCTCACAGAGTTACAGCTGTATTTCATGGAGCTGTTTGCTGGCCTTATTTCTGTGGAATCTGAGAACTGATATTTCGGAACCCTTTGAAGAGTATAGGGCCAAAGGAAATATCATCCGATAAAAAACAGAAAGAAGGTTTATGAGAATCTTCTTTGCGATCTCTGAATTCATCTCACAGAGTTGCAACTTTCCCCTGAAGAATCCGTTCACTAAGGCTGTTCTTGTGGAATTTGTAGAGTGATATTTGGAAGCCCATTGAAGCCTATGGTGAAAAAGAAAATATCCTCAGATAAAAACTGAAAGGAAGCTTTCTGAGAAACTGCTTTGTGATTTATGAATTCATCTCACAGAGTTACAGCTTTCCCCTCAAGAAGCCATTCGCTAATACTGTTATTGTGGAATTTGCAAAGTGATATTTGGAAGCCCATAGAGGGCTATGGTGAAAAAGAAAATATCCTCAGATAAAAACTGGAAACAAGCGCTCTGAGAAACTGCATTGTGACCTGTGAATGCAACTCACAGAGTTACACTTTCCTTTTTATTGATCCGTTCGCTAACACTGTGTTCATGAAATCTGCATTGGGATATTTCTTAGCGCAATAAAGCTTACGGTGACAAAAGTTATATCCTCAAATAAAAACTAGAAAGTAGTTTGTGAAAATCTGCTTTGTGATATATGAATTCATCTCACCGAGTTACATCTTTGTCTACTTGAAGCAGTTTGCTAACAGTATTTTCATAGATTCTGAAAAGTGATATTTGGGAGCTCATTGAGGCCTATAGTGAAAAAGGAAATATCCTCCGATAAAAACTGAAAGGAAGTGTTCTGAGAAACTGCATTGCACTGTGTGAATGCAACTCACAGAGTTACACATTTCTCTTCATAGATCAGTTTGCTAACAAAGTTTTCTTGAAATCTGCAATGGGATACCTCTTAGTGCTATGCAGCTTACAGTGACAGACGAAATATCCACAGAGAAAAACGTGAGAGAAACTTTCTGAGAAATTGCTTCCTGCTATGTGACTTCATCTAACAGAGTTCCACCACTATTTCGTGCAACCTTTAGCTAGCATTGGTTTTGTGGATTCTGAGAACTGATATTACGGATGGGTTTCAAGAGTGGAAGGACAAAGGAAATATCCTCCGAGAAAAACCAGAATGAAGCTTTATGAGGAACTGCTTTGTGATGTGTGAATTGATTTCACAGTGTTACACCAATCTTTCATGCAGGTGTTTGCTACCACTGATTTTGTGGAATCTCAGAAGTGATATTTTGGATATGGTTGAGTCCCATGGTGAATCAGGAAATATCCTCAGACAAATCTGCAGAGAAGCCTTCACAGGAACTTCTTTGTTGTGGGTGAATTCAGCTCAGAGAGATTCATCATTGTTTTCATTGAGAAGCATGCTAACAGTGTTTTCGGGGAATCTGCAAGAAGACAAACAGTGGCGCTACGAGACAACAAATAAGCTTACCTCAAAAAAGAAAGAAGCTTCCTGAGAAACTTCTTTTTGGAGTGTGTCTTCCACTCACTGAGTTACAGCTGTATTTCGTGGAGCCGTTTACTAGCCTAGTTTCTGTGGAATCAGAGAATTGATATTTTGGATCCCATTGAAAACTATAGGGTCAAAGGAAATATCCTCCCATGAAAATGAGAAAGAAGCTTTCTGAGAAACTTCCTTGTGATCTGTGAATTCATCTCACAGAGTTACAGGT
The DNA here is from genome assembly GCF_047675955.1 of Chlorocebus sabaeus. Classification (NCBI taxonomy): domain Eukaryota; kingdom Metazoa; phylum Chordata; class Mammalia; order Primates; family Cercopithecidae; genus Chlorocebus; species Chlorocebus sabaeus. The sequence goes on along the minus strand of NC_132933.1, from coordinate 94,377,153 downwards.
TTCCCCTCAAGAAGCCGTTCACTAAGATTGTTCTTGTGGAATTTGCAAAGTGATATTTGGAAGCCCATGGAGGGCTATGGTGAAAAAGAAAATATCCTCAGAGAAAAACTGGAAAGAAGCTTTCTGAGAACCTGCTTTGTGTTATGTTAATTCATCACACAGAGTTACAGCTTCCCCCTCAAGAAGCCGTGAGCTAAGACTGTTCTTCTGGAATTTGCAAAGTGATATTTGAAAGCCCATAGAGGGCGATGGTGAAAAAGAAAATATCCCCAGATAACAACTGGAAAGAAGCTTTCTGAGAAACTGCTTTGTGATATGTGACTTCCACTGAATGAGTTACAGCTGTATTTCGAGGAGCCGTTTGCTAGCCCCATTTCTGTGGAATCTGAGAACTGTTATTTTGGATCCCTTTGAAAACTATAGGGCCAGAGAAAATATCCTCTGATAAAAATGAGAAAGAAGCTTTTTGAGAAACTTCTTTGTGATCTGTGAATTAAGCGAACAGAGTTACAACTTACCCCTGAAGAAGCCGTTTGCTAACACTGTTCTTGTGGAATTTGCAAAGTGACATTTGGAAGGCCATAGAGGGCTGTGGTGAAAAAGAAAATATCCTGAGAGAAATACTGTAAAGAAGCTTTCTGAGAAACTGCTTTGTGATGTGTGACTTCCACTCACTAAGTTACATCTGTATTTCGTGGAGGCGTTTGCTAGCCCTGTTTCTGTGGAATCTCAGTAATTTTATTTCGGGTCCCTTTGAAGACTGTAAGGCCAAAGGAAATATCCAGCGATAAAAATGCGAATGAAGCATTCTGAGAAACTGCTTTGTTATGTGTGACTTCCATTCACTGAGTTACATCTGTATTTCGTGGAACTCTTTGCTAGCCTTATTTCTGTGCAATCTGAGACCTGATATTTCGGATCCGTTTGAATAATATAGGGTCAAAGGAAATATCCTCTGATAAAAATGAGAAAGAAGCTTTCTGAGAAATCTCTTTGTGATCTGTGAATTCATCTCACAGAGATACAGCTTTACCCTCAAGAAGCCTTTTACTAAGACTGTTCATGTGGAATTGGCAAAGTGATATTTGTAAGGCCATGGAGGGCTAAAATAAAAAAGAAAATATCCTCAGATGAAAACTGGAAACAAGTTTTCTGTGATACTCTTGTGTGTTCTGTTAATTCATCTCACAGAGTTACAGTTTTCCCTCAAGAAGCCGTTCTGTAAGATGGTTCTTGTGGGAATTGCAAAGTGATATTTGGAAGCCCAGGGAGGGCTATGGTGAAAAAGAAATTATAATCAGATAAAAACTGGAAAGAAGCTTTCTGAGAACCTTCTTTGTGATGTGTGACTTCCACAAACTGAGTTACAGTTGTATTTCATGGAGCTGTTTGCTGGCCTTATTTCTGTGGAATCTGAGAACTGATATTTTGGATCCCTTTGTAGATTATAGGGCGAAAGGAAATATCCTCAGAGAAAAATGAGAAAGAAGGTTTATGAGAAACTTCTTTGTGACACGTGAGTTCATCTCATAGAGTTACAACTTTTTTTTCAAGAAACCTTTCGCTAAGATGTTCTAGCAGAATTTGCAAAGTGATATTTGGAAACCCATGTAGGGCTATGGTGGAAAAGAAAATATCCACAGATAAAAACTGGAAAGAAGCTTTCTGAGAAACTGCTTGGTGTTCTGTTAATTCATCTCACAGAGTTACAGCATTCCCCTCAAGAAGTCATTCGCTAAGACTGTTCTTGTGGAATTTGCAATGTGTTATTTGGAAGCCCATAGAGGGCTATGGTGAAAAAGAAAATATCCTCAGATAAAAACTGGAAAGAAGTTTTCTGAGAACCTGCTTTGTGATGTGTGACTTCCACAAACTGAATCACAGTTGCATTTCATGGAGCTGTTTGCAGGCCTTATTTCTGTGGAATCTGAGAACTGATATTTCGGATCCCCATGAAGATTATAGGGCCAAAGGAAATATCCTCAGAGAAAAATGAGAAAGAAAGTTTCTGCGAAACTTCTTTGCGTTATGTGAATTCATCTCACAGAGTTACAGATTTCCGCTCAAGAAGCCTTTCGCTACGATGTTCTTGCAGAATTTGAAAAGTTTTCTTTGGAAGCCCAAGGATGGCTATGGTGAAAAAGAAAATATTCTCTGATTAAAACTGGAAAGAACCTTTCTGAGAAACTGCTTTGTGTTCTCTTAATTCTTCTCACAGAGTTATAGCTTTCCCCTCAAGTAGCCATTCGATAAGACTGTTCTTGTGGAATTTGCAATGTGTTATTTGGCAGCCCATAGGGGGATAGGGTGAAAAAGAAAATATCCTCAGATAAAAACTGGAAAGAAGCTTTATGAGAAACTGCTTTGTGATGTGTGACTTCCACTACCTGTGTTACAGTTGTATTTCGTGGAGCTGTTTGCTAGCATTATTTCTGTGGAATCTGAGAACTGATATTTCTGATCCCTTTGAATACCATAGGGCCAAAGGAAATACCATCCAATAAAAATGAGAAAGAAGCCTTCTGAGAAACTGCTTGGTGTTCTGTAAATTCATCTCACAGAGTTACAACTTTTACCTCAAGAAGACGTTCGCTAAGACTGTTCTTGTGGAATTTGCAAAGTGATATTTGGAAGCCTATGGAGTGTTATGGTGAAAAAGAAAATATCCTCAGATGAAAACTTGAAAGAAGCTTTCTGAGAAACTACTTTGTGTTCTGTAAATTCATCTCGCAGTATTACAGCTTTCCCCTCAAGAACCCTATCGCAAAGACTGTTCTTGTGGAATTAGCAAAGTGATATTTGGAAGTCCATGGTGGGCTATGTTGAAAAATAAAATATCCTCAGATAAAAACTGGAAAGAAGCTTTATGAGAAACCGCTTTGTGTTCTGTTAATTCATCTTGCAGAGTTACAGCATTCCTCTCAAGAAACCATTCGCAAAGACCGTTTTTGTGGAATTTGTAAAGTGGTACTTGGAAGGCCATAGAGGGCTATGGTGAAAAAGAAAATATCCTCAGATAAAAACGGGAAGGAAGCTTTCTCATAAACTGCTCTATGATGTGTGACTTCTACTCACTGAGTTGCAGTTGTATTTCGTGGAGCTGTTTGCTGGCCTTATTTCGGTGGAATCTGAGAACTGACATTTCTTATCCCTTTGAAGACTATAGGGCCAAAGGAAATATCCTCCGATCAAAAAGAGAAAAAAGCTTTCTGAGAAACTTCTTTGTGATCTGTGAATTCATGTCACAGAGTTACAGTTTTCCAATTGAGAAGCCTTTCACTAAGACTGTTCTTGTTTCATTTCCAAAGTGATATTTGGAAGCCCATGGAGGGCTATGCTGAAAAAGGAATATATCCTCAGATAAAAACTGGAAAGAAGCTTTCTGAGAAGGTGCTTTGTGATGTGTTATTTTCACTCCCTGAATTACCGCTGTATTTCGTGGAGCTGTTTGCTAGCCTTATTCCTGTGGAATCTGAGAACTGATACTTCCAATCCCTTTGAAGACTATAGGGCCAAAGGAAATATTCTCCGATAAAAATGAGAAAGAAGCTTTCTGAGAAACTTCTTTGTGATCTGTGAATTCATCTCACACAGTCACAGCTTTTCCCTCAGGAAGACTTCCGCTAAGACTGTCCTTGTGGAATTTGCAAAGTGATATTTGGAAGCCCATGGAGGGCTATGGTGAAAAAGGAAATATCCTCAGATAGAAACTGGAAAGAATCTTTCTGAAAAACTGCCTTGTGTTCTGTTAATTCATCTCGCAAATTACAGCTTTTCCCTCAAGAAGCCTTTCGCTAAGACTGTTCTTGTGGAATTTGCAAATGATATTTGGAAGCCCATGGAGGGCTATGGTGAAGAAGAAAATATGCTCAGATAAAAGCTGTAAAGAAGCTTTCTGAGAAACTGCTTTCTGTTTTGTTAATTCATCGCAAAGACTTACAGCTTTCCCCTGAAGAAGCCGTTCGCTAAGACTTTTCTTGTGGAATTCTCAAAGTGATATTTGTAAGCCCACGGAGGGCTATGGTGAAAAAGAAAATATCCTCAGATAAAAAATGGAAAGAAGCTTTCTGAGAAACTGCTTTGTGATGTGTGACTTCCACTCAGTGAATTACGCCTGTGTTTCGTGGCACTGTTTACTAGACTTAATTCTGTGGAAGCTGAGAAGTGATATTTCTGATCCATTTGAAGTCTATAGGGCCAAAGGAAATATCCTCTGATAAAAATGAGAAAGAAGCTTTCTGAGAAACTTCTTCTGATCTGGGAATTCATCTCACAGAGTTACAGGTTTCCTTCAAGAAGCCTTTCGCTAAGACTGTTCTTGTGGAATTTCGAAAGTGATATTTGGAAGCCCATGGAGGGCTACGGTGAAAAAGACAATATCCCCAGATAAAAACTGGAAAGAAGCTTTCTGACAAACTGCTTTGTGTTCTGTTAATTCATCTCACATAGTTACAGCTTTCCCTTCAGAAAGCCGTTCGTTAAGACTGCTCTTGTGGATTTTGCACAGTGATATTTGGAAGCTCATAGAGGGCTAAGGTGAAAAAGAAAATATCCTCAGATAAAAACTGGAAAGACATTTTCTGAGAAACTACTTTGTGATGTGTGACTTCCACTCACTGTGTTACAGTTGTATTTCGTGGAGCTCTTTGCTAGCCTTGTTTCTTTTTAATCTGAGAACTGATAATTTGGATCCCTGTGAAGAATAGAGGGCCAAAGAAATATCCTCCGATAAAAATGAGAAAGAAGCTTTCTGAGAAACTTCTTTGTTTTCTGTTAATTCATCTCTCAGAATTACAGCTTTCCCCTCAAGAAGCCATTAGCTAAGACTGTCCTTTTGGAATTTGCAAACTGATATTTAGAGCTCATGGAGGGCTATGGTGAAAAAGAAAATATCCTCAGATAAAAACTGAAAAGAAGCTTTCTGAGAAAGTGCTTTGTGACGTGTGATTTTCACTCACTGAGTTACAGCTGTATTTCGTGGAGTTGTTTGCTAGCCTTATTCCTTTGGAATCTGAGAACTGATATTTCTGATCCCTTTGAATACTATAGGGCCAAAGGAAATATTCTCCGATAAAAATGAGAAAGAAGCTTTCTGAGAAACTTCTTTGTTTTCTGTTAATTCATCTCTCAGAATTACAGCTTTCCCCTCAAGAAGCCATTAGCTAAGACTGTCCTTTTGGAATTTGCAAACTGATATTTAGAGCTCATGGAGGGCTATGGTGAAAAAGAAAATATCCTCAGATAAAAACTGAAAAGAAGCTTTCTGAGAAAGTGCTTTGTGACGTGTGATTTTCACTCACTGAGTTACAGCTGTATTTCGTGGAGTTGTTTGCTAGCCTTATTCCTTTGGAATCTGAGAACTGATATTTCCGATCCCTTTGAATACTATAGGGCCAAAGGAAATATTCTCTGATAAAAATGAGAAAGAAGCTTTCTGAGAAACTTCTTTGTGATCTGTGAATTCATCTCACAGAGCTACAGCTTTTCCCTCAAGAAGACATTCGCTAAGACTGTTCTTGTGGAATTTGCAAGGTGATATTTGGAGGCCCATGGAGGGATAAGGTGAAAAAGAAAATATCCTCATATACAAATTGTAAAGAGACTTTCTGAGAAACTACTTTGTGATGTGTGACTTCCACTCACTGTGTTACAGCTGTATTTTGTGGAGCGGTTTGCAAGCCTTGTTTCTTTTTAATCTGAGAACTGATATTTTTGATCCCTTTGAAGACTAGAGTGCCAAAGGAAATATCCTCTGATAAAAATGAGAAAGCAGCTTTCTGAGAAACTGCTTTGCGTTCTGTAAATTCATCTCACAGAGTTACAGCGATCCCTTCAAGAAACCATTTGCTAAGACTGTTCTTGTGGAATTTGCAAAGGGATATTTGGAAGCCCATAGAGGGCTATGGTGAAAAAGAAAATATCCTCAGATAAAAACTGGAAAGAAGCTTTCTGAGGAACTGCTTTATGATGTGTGACTTCCACTCACTGAGTTGCAGCTGTATTTCATGGAGTTGTTTCCTAGCCTTATTTCTATGGACTCTGAGAACTGATATTTGAGATCCCATGGCGAAAGGAAATATCCTCCGATAAAAATCAGAAAGAAGCTTTCTGAGAAACTCCTTTGTGTTCTGTAAATTCATCTCACAGAGTTACAGCTTTCCCCTCAAGAAGCAGTTCAGTTAGTCTTTTCTTGTAGAATTTGCAAAGGGATATTTGGAGGCCCATAGAGGGCTATGGTGAAAAAGAAAATATTCTCAGATAAAAACTGGAAAGAGGCCTTCTGGAAAACTGCTTTGTGATGTGCGACTTCCAGTCACTGAGTTACAGCAGTATTTCGTGGATCTGTTTGCTAGCATTATTTCTGTGGAATATGAGATCTGATATTACAGATCCCTTTGAAGACTCTAGGGCCAAAGGAAATATCCTCCGATAAACATGAGAAAGAAGGTCTCTGAGAAACTTCTTTCTGATCTGTGAATTCATCTCACAGAGTTACAGATTTCCCCTCAAGAAGCCTTTTGCTAAGACTGTTCCTGTGAAATTTGCAAAGTGATATTTGGAAGCCCATGGAGAGCCATAGTGAAAAAGACAATATCCTCAGATAAAAACTGGTAAGAAGTTTTCTGAGAAACTGCTTTCTATTCTGTCAATTCATCTCACAGAGTTACAGCTTTCTCCTCAAGTAGCCTTTCGCTAAAACTGTTCTTGTGGAATTTTCAAAGCGATATTTGGAAGCCCATAGAGGACTATGGTGAAAAACTAAATATCCTCTGATAAAACCTGGAAAGAAGCTTTCTGAGAAACTGCTTTGAGATGTGTGACTTCCACTCATTGAGTCACAGCTGTATTTCATGGAGCTGTTTGCTAGCCTTATTTCTGTGGAGTCTGTGAACTGATAGTTCAGATCCCTTTGAAGTTTTTTGGGTCAAAGGAAATATCCTCCGATAAAACTGAAAAAGAAGCTTTCCCAGAAACTTTTTTGTGATCTGTTAATTCATCTTACAGAGTTACACCTTTCCCCTCAAGAAGCCTTTCGCTAAGACTGTTCTTGTGGAATTTGGAAAGTGACAATTGGAAGCCCATGGAGGGCTCTGGTGAAAAAGAAAATATCCTCAGATAAAAACTGGAAAGAATTTTTCTGAGAAACTGCTTTGTGTTCTGTTAATTCATCTCACAGAGTTACAGCTTTCCCCATAAAAAGCCTTTCGCTAAGATTGTTCTTCTGGACTTTGCAAAATGATATTTGGAAGCCCATAGAGGGCTATGGTGGAAAAGAAATTATCCTCAGATAAAAGCTGGAAAGATACTTTCTGAGAAACTGCTTTGTTTTCTGTGAATTCATCTCACAGATTGAAAGTTTCCCGTCAAGAAGCCCTTCGGTTAGCCTTTTTTTGTGGAATTTGCAAAGTGATATTTGGAATCCCATAGAGGGCTATTGTGAAAACGAAAATATCCTCAGATAAAAAGTAGAAAGAAGGTTTCTGAGAAACTGCTTTGTGATGTGTGACTTCCACTCACTGAGTTACAGCTGTATTTCGTGGAGCTGTTTGCTAGCCTTATTTCTGTGGAATCTGAGAACTTATATTTCGGATCCCTTTGAAGAATTTAGAGAAAAAGGAAATATCCTCTGATAAAAGTGAGAAGGAATCTTTCTGAGAAACTTCTTTGTGATCTGTGAATTCATCTCACAGATTTACAGCTTTCCCTTCAAGACGCGTTCCACTAAGACTTTTCTTGTGGAATTTGAAAGTAATATTTGGAAGCCCTGTAGGTCTATGGTGAAAAAGAATATATCCTCAGATAAACACTGGAAAGAACCTTCCTGAGAAACTGCTTTGTGTTCTGTTAATTCATCTCACAGAGATACAGCTTTCCACCCAAGAAAACTTTCACTGAGATTGTTCTCTTGGAATTTGCAAAGTGATATTTGGAAGCCCATAGAGGGCTATGGTGAAAAAGAAAATATCCTCAGATAAAAACTGGAAAGAAGCTTCTTGAGAAACTGGTTTGTGTTCTGTTAATTCATCGAACAGAGTTCCAACTTTCCACTCAAGAAGCCGTTTGGTTTGACTTTTCCTGTGGAAACTGCAAAGGCATATTTGGAAGCCAATAGAGGGCTATTGTGAAAAAGAAAATACCCTCAGATAAAAACTAGAAAGAAGCTTTCTGAGAATATGCTTTGTGATGGTTGACTTCCACTCAATGGGTTACAGCTGCATTTCACAGAGATGTTTACTAGCTTTATTTCTGTGGAATCTGAGAAATGATATTTCTGATCCCTTTGAAGACTATAGGGCCAAAGGAAATATCCTCTGATAAAAATGAGAAAGAACCTTTCTGAGAAATTGCGTTGCGTTTTGTAAATTAATCTCATAGAGTTAGAGATTTTCCCTCAAGAAGCCGTTCACTAAGACTCTTCTTGTGGAATATGCAAAGTGATATTTGGAAGCCCATCTAGGGCTATGGTGAAAAAGAAACTATCCTGAGATGAAAACTGGAAAGAAGTTTTCTGAGAAACTACTTTGTGATCTCTGAATTCATCTCACAGAGTTACAGCTTTCCACTCAAGAAGCCTTTCGATAAGACTTTTCTTGTGGAATTTGCAAAGAGATATTTGGAAGCCCATCTAGGGCTATGGTGACAAAGAAAATATTCTCAGATAAAAACTGGAAAGAAGTTTTCTGAGAAACTGCTTTGTGTTCTGTTAATTCATCTCACAGAGTTACAGCCTTTCCCTCAAGAAGCCTTTCACTAAGACTGTTCTTTTGGCATATGCAAAGTGATATTTGGAAGCCCATAGATGACTATGGTGAAAAAGAAAATATCCTCTGATATAAACTGAAAAGAAGCTTTTGGAGAAACTGCTTTCAGATGTGTGACTTCCACTCACTGAGTTACAGCTGTATGTCATGGAGTTGTTTGTTAGCATTATTTCTGTGGAATATAAGAACTGGTATTTCAGATCCTTTTGAAGACTATAGGGCCAAGGGAAATATCCTCTGATAAAATTGGGAAAGAAGCTTTCTGAGAAACTTCTTTGTGATCTGTGAATTCATCTCACAGAGATACAGCTTTCCCATTAAGTAGCCTTTCGCTAAACTGTTCTTCTGGAATTTCCAAAGCGATATTTGGAAACCCATAGAGGGATATGGTGAAAAAGTAAATATCACCCGATAAAACCTGGAAAGAAGCTTTCTGAGAAACTGCTTTGTGTTCTGTGAATTCATCTCATATAGTTACGGCTTTCCCCCGCAGAATACGTTCACTAAGACTGTTCTTGTGGAATTTGCAAAGGGATATTTGTAAGCCCATAGAGGCCTATGGTGAAAAAGAAAATATCCTCAGATTAAAACTGGAAAGAAGCTTTCAGAGAAACTGTTTTTTGTGATGTGTTACTTCCACACACTGAGTTTCAGTGGTATTTCGTGGAACTGTTGCTAGCCTTATTTCTGTGGAATCTGAGAACCGATATTTCAGATGCCTTTAAAGACTTTAGGATCAAAGGAAATATCCTGCGATCAAAAAGAGGTAGAAGCTTTCTGAGAAACTTCTTTGTGATCTGTGAATTTATCTCACAGAGTTACAGCTTTCCCCTCAAGAAGACTTTCGTTAAGACTGTTCTTGTGGAATTGGCATAGTGATATTTGGAAGCTCATGGAGGACAATGGTGAAAAAGGAAATATCCTCAGATAAAAAGTGGAAAGAAGCTTTCTGAGAAACTGCTTTGTGTTCTGTTAATTCATCTCACAGAGGTACAGCTTTCCCCTCCAGAAGCCGTTCCCTAAGACTGTTCTTGTGGAATTTGCAAAGGGATATTTGGAAGCCCATAGAGGCCTATGGTGAGAAAGAAAATATCCTCAGATGAAAACTGGAAAGAAGCTTTCTGAGAACCTGCTTTGTGGTGTGTGACTTCCACTCACTGAGTTACAGATGAATTTCGTGGAGCTGTTTGCTAACCTTTTTTCTGTGGAATTTGAGAACTAATATTTCAGATCCCTTTGAAGACTATACGGCCAAAGGAAATATCCTGCGATCAAAAAGAGGTAGAAGCTTTCTGAGAAACTTCTTTGTGATCTGTGAATTCATCACACAGAGTTACAGCTTTCCCCTCAAGAAGCTTTTCGCTAAGACTGTTCTAGTGGAAATTGCAAACTGATATTTGGAAGCCCATGGAGGGCTATGGTGAAAAGGGAAATATCCTCAGATAAAAACTGGAAAGAAGCATTCTGAGAAACTGCTTTGTGTTCTGTGAATTCATCTCATAGAATTACAGCTTTCCCCTCCAGAAGCCGTTTGCTAAGACTGTTCTTGTGGAATATGTAAAGGGATATTTGGATGCCCATAGAGGCCTAATGTGAAAAAGAAAATATCCTCACATGAAAACTGGAAAGAAGCTTTCTGAAAAACTGCTTTGTGATGTCTGACTTCCACGCACTGAGTTACAGCTGTATTTCGTGGAGCTGTTTACTAGCCTTATTTCTGTAAAATCTGAGAATTGACATTTCGCATCCCTTTGAAGACAATAGGGCCAAAGGAAATAACCTCCGATCAAAACGAGAAAGAACTTTCTGAGAAACTTCTTTGTGGTCTGTGAATTCTTCTCACAGAGTTACAGCTTTCCCCTCAAGAAGCCTTTCGTTAAGACTATTCTTGTGGAATTTGCAAAGTGATATTTGGAAGACCGTGGAGGGTTATGGTGAAAAAGAAAATATGCTCAGATAAAAACTGGAAAGAAGCTTTCTGGAAACTGCTTTGTGTTCTGTTAATTCATCTCACAGTGTTACAGCTTTCCCTTCAAGAAAATGTTCACTAAGACTGTTCCTGTGGATTTTGCAAAGTGTTATTTTGAAGCCCATGGAGGGCTATGCGGAAAAGGGAAATATCCTCAGATAAAAACTGGAAAGAAGCTTTCTGAAAAACTGCTTTGTTTTCTGTACATTCATCTCACAGAGTTACAGCTTTCCTCTCCAGAAGCCTTTCGATAAGACTGTTGTTGGGGAATTTGCAAAGGGATATTAGGAAGCCCATAGAGGCCTATGGTGAAAAAGAAAATATACTCAGATGAAAACTGGAAGGAAGCTTTCTGAGAAACTGCTTTGTGATGTGTGACTTCCACTTAATGAGTTACACCTGTACTTCGTGGAGCTGTTTCCTAGCCTTATTTCTGTGGAATCTGAGAACTGATATTACGGATCCCTTTAAAAACTGTAGGGCCAAAGGAAACATCCTCCGATCAAGATGTGAAAGAAGCTTTCTGAGAAACTTCTTTGTGTTCTGTGAAATCATCACACAGAGTTACAGCTTTCCCTTCAAGAAACTGTTCGCTAAGACTGTTCCTGTGGAATTTGCAAAGTGATATTTGGAAGCCCATGGAGAGCTATGGTGAAAAGGGAAATATCCTCAGATAAAAACTGGAAAGAAGCCTTCTGAGAAACTGCTTGGTGTTCTGTGCATTCATTTCACAGAGTTACAGCTTTCCCCTCCAGAAGCCATTCGCTGAGACTGTTCTTGTGGAATTGACAAAGGGATATTTAAAGCCTGTAGAGGCATATGGTGAAGAAGAAATTGTACTCAGATGAAAAGTGGAAAGAAGCTTTCGGAGAAACTGCTTTGTGATGTGTTACTTCCACTCACTGAGTTACAGCAGTATTTCGTGGAGCTGTTTGCTAGCCTTATTTCTACGGAATATGAGAACTGATATTTCGGATCCCCTTGAAGACTATGGGGCCAAACGAAATATCCTCTGATCAAAATGAGAAAGAAACTTTCTGAAAAACTTCCTTGTCTTCTGTAAATTCATCTCACAGAGTTACAGCTTTCCCCTCAAGAATCCGTTCGCTAACACTGTTCTTCTGGAACTTGCAAAGGGATATTTGGAAGCCCATAGAAGGCTATGGTGAAAAAGAAAATATCCTGAGGTAAAAACTGGAAAGAAGCTATCTGAGAAACTGCTTTGTGTTCTGTAAATTCATCTCACAGAGATACAACTCTCTCCTCCAGAAGCCGTTCTCTAAGACTGTTCTTGTGGAATTTGGAAAGGGATATTTGGAATCCCTTAGAGGCCTATGGTAAAAAGAAAATATCCTCAGGTGAAAACTGGAAAGAAGCTTTCTGAGAAACTGCTTTGTGATGTGTGACTTCCACTCCCTTAGTTACAGCTGTATTTCGTGGAGCTGTTTGCTAGCCTTATTTCTGTGGAATCTGAAAACTGATATTTCGAATCCGTTTGAAGACTATAGGGCCCAAGGAAATATCCTCCGATCAAAATGAGAAAGGAGCTTTCTGAGAAGCTTCTTTGTGTTCTGTAAATTCATCTCAAAGTGTTACAGATTTCCCCTTAAGAAGTCGTTCGCTAATACTATTCTTGTGGAATTTGCAAAGGGATATTTGGAAGCCCATAGTGGTCTATGGTGAAAAAGAAAATATACTCAGATGAAAACTGGAAAGAAGCTTTCTGAGAAACTGCTGTTTGATGTGTGACTTCCACTCACAGAGTTACAGCTGTATGTCGTGGAGCAGTTGCTAGCCTTATTTCTGTGGAATCTGTGAACTGATATTTCGGATCCCTTTGACGACTATAGGGCCTAAGGAAATATCCTCCGATCAAAATGAGAAAAAAGCTTTCTAAGAAACTTTTTTGTGTTCTGTAAATTCATATCATAGAATTAGAGATTTCCGCTCAAGAAGCCGATCGCTAAGACTGTTCTTGTGGAATATGCAAAGTGATGCTTGGAAGCCCATAGAGGAGTAGGGTGAAAAAGAAAATATCCTCAGATAAAAATTGGAAAGAAGCTTTATGAGAAATTGCTTTGTGATGTGTGTCTTCCACTCCCTGAGTTACAGCTGTATTTCTTGGAGCTGTTTGCTAGCCTTATTGCTGTGGAATCTGATAACTGATATTTCGGATCCCTTTGAAGACTATAGGGCCAAAGGAAATATCCTCCGATCAAAATGAGAAATAAGCTTTCTGAGAAACTTCTTTGGGATCGGTGAAATCATCTCACAGAGTTACAGCTTTCTCCTCAAGAAGGCTTTCGCTAAGACTGTTCTTGTGGAATATACAAAGTGATCGTTGGAAACCCATGGAGGGCAATGGTGAAAAGGGAAATATCCTGAGATAAAAGCTGGAAAGAAGCTTTCAGAGAAACTCATTTGTGTTCTGTCAATTCATCTCACAGAGTTACAGCTTTCCCCTCAAGAAGCCGTTCGTTTAGTCTTTTCTTGAGGAATTTGCAAAGTGATATTTGGAAGCCCATGGAGGGCCATGGTGAAAAAGAAAATATCCTCTGATAAAAACTGGAAAGAAGTTTTCTGAGAAACAGCTTTGTGTTCTATTAATTCCTCTCACAGTGTTACAGCTTTCTCCTCAAGAAGCCCTTCCCTAACACTGTCTTTGTGGAATTTGCAAAGTGATATTTGGAAGCCCATAGAGTGCTATGGTGAAAAAGAAAATATCCTCAGATAAAAACTAAAGAGAAGCTTTCTGAGAAACTGCTTTGTGATGTGTGACTTGCACTCAGTGAGTTACAGCTGTATTTCATGAAGCTGTTAGCTAGCCTTTTTTCTGTGGAATCTGAGATCTGATATTTCGGAACCCTTTGAAGACTATAGCGCCAAAGGAAATATCCTCTGATAAAAATGAGAAAGAAACTTTTTGAGTAGCTGCTTTGTGTTCTGTAAATTCATCTCACAGAGTTAGATCTTTCCCCTCCAGAAGTCGTTTGCTAAGACGGTTCTTGTGGAATTTGCAAAGTGATATTTGTAAGCCCATAGAGGGCTATGGTGAAAAAGAAAATATCCTCAGATTAAAACCGAATAGAAGCTTTCTGAGAAACTGCTTTGTGTTCTGTTAACTCGTCTCAAAGAGTTACATCTTTGCCCTCAAGAAGTCGTTCGGTTAGTCTTTAATTGTGGAGTTTGTAAAGTGATATTTGGAAGCCCATTGAGGGCTATTGTGAGAAAGAAAATATCCTTAGATAAAAACTAGAAAGAAGCTTTGTGAGAAACTGCTTTGTGAGGTGTGACTTCCACTCACTGAATTACAGCTGTATTTCATGGAGCTGTTTCCTTGCATTATTTCTGTGTAATCTGATAACTGATATTTCGGATAATTTTTAGGACTATAGGGCCAAAGGAAATATCCTCTGATAAAAATGAGAATGAAGCTTTCTGAGAAACTCCTTTGTGATGTGTGAATTCATCTCACAGAGTTACAGCTTTTCCCTCAAGAAGCCTTTCGCTAAGACTGTTCTTGTGGAATTTGCAAATTGATATTCGGAAGGCCCTGGAGAGCTATGGTGAAAAAGAAAATATACTCAGATAAAACTGGAAAGAAGCTTTCTGAGAAACTGCTGTGGGATGTGTGACTTCCACTCACCGAGATACAGATGTATTTCGTGGAGCTGTTTGCTAGCCTTACTTCTGTGGAATCTGAGAACTGATATTTCGGATCCCTTTGGAGACTATAGGGCTAAAAGAAATATCCTCTGATAAAAATGAGAAAGAAGCGTTCTGAGGAACTTCTTTGTGATCTGTGAATTCATCTCAAAGAGTTGCAGCTTTCCCCTCAAGAAGCATTTCGCTAAGACTGTTCTTGTGGAATTTGCAAGTGATATTTGGAAGCCCAAGGAGGGCTACGGTGAAAAAGAAAATATCCCCAGATAACAACTGGAAAGAAGATTTCTCAGAAACTGCTTTGTGTTCTGTCAATTCATCTCACAGACTTACAGCATTCCCCTCAAGAAGCCGTTCGGTTAGTCTTTTCTTGTGGAATTTCCAAAGTGATATTTGGAAGCCCATGGAGGGCTATGGTGAAAAAGAAAATATCCTCAGATAAAAAGTGGAAAGAATTTTTCTGAGAAACTGCTTTTTGTTCCCTTAATTAATCTCACAGAGTTACAGCTTTCTCTTCAAGAAGCCTTTCCCTAAGACTGTTTTTGTGGAATTTGCAAAGTGATATTTGGAAGAGCATAGAAGGCTATAGTGAAAAAGAAAATATCATCAGATAAAAACCAGAAAGAAACTTTCTGAGAAACTGCTTTGTGATAGGTGTCTTGCACTCACTGAGTTACAGATGTATTTCGTGAAGCGGTTTGTTAGCCTTATTTCTGTGGAATCTGAGAACTGATATGTCGGATCCCTTTGAAGACTATAGGGCCAAAGGAAATATCCCCCTTTAAAAATGAGAAAGAAGCTATCTGAGAAACTGCTTTGTCTTCTCTAAATTCATCTCACAGAGTTAGAGCTTTCCCCTACAAAAACCGTTCGCTAAGACTGATCTTTTGGAATTTGCAAAGTGATATTTGGAAGCCCATAAATTGCTATGGTGAAAAAGAAAATATCCTCAGATAAAAACCGAGTAGAAGCTTTCTGAGCAACTGCTTTGTGTTCTGTTAATTCATCTCACAGAGTTACAGCTTTACCCTCAAAAAGCATTTCCCTAAGACTCTTCTTGTGGAATTTGCAAAGTGATATTTCGAAGCCCATGAAGGACTATGGTGAAAAAGAAAACATCCTCAGATAAAAATTGGAAAGAAGCTTTCTGAGAAAGAGATTTGTGTTGTGTACATTCATCTCACAGAGTTACATCTTTCCCCTCCAGAAGCCATTCGCTAAGACTGTTGTTGTGGAATTTGCAAAGTGATATACGGAAGCCCATAGAGGCCTATGGTGAAAAAGAAAATATCCTCAGTTAAAAACGGGAAAGAAGCTTTCTGAGAAACTGCTTTGTGATGTGTGACTTCCACTCACTGAGTTACAGCTATATTTCATGGAGCTGTTTGCCATCCTTATTTCTGTGGAATCTGAGAACTGATATTTCAATCCCTTTGAAGACTAAGGACAAAGGAAATATCCTCAGATAAAAATGAGAAAGAAGCTTTCTGAGAAACTTCTTTTTGATCTGTGAATTCATCTCACAGAGTTACAGCTTTTCCCTCAAGAAGACTTTCGCTAAGACTGTTCTTGTGGAAGTTGCAAATTGATATTTAGAAGGCCTGGAGAGCTATGGTGAAAAAGAAAATATCCAGAGATAAAAACTGGAAAGAAGTTTTCTCAGAAACTGCTTTGTGTTCTGTTAATTCATCTCACAGAGGTACAGTTTTCCAATCAAGAAACCTTTTGCTAAGACTGTTCTTGTGGAATTTGCAAAGTGATATTTGGAACCCAATAGAGGGCTATGGTGAAAAAGAAAATATCCTCAGATAAAAACTGGAAAGAAGCTTTCTGAGAAACTGCTTTGTGTTCTCTGAATTCATCTCAAAGAGTTACAGTTTTACCCTCAAGAAGCCGTTCGGTTAGTCTTTTCTTGTGGAATTTGCAAAGTGATATTTGGAAGCCCATAGTGGGCTATTGTGAAAAAGAATATATCCTCAGTTAAAAACTAGACAGAAGCTTTCTGAGAAACTGCTTTGTGATATGTGACTTCCACTCAACGAGTTACACCTGTATTTCTTCGAGCTGTTTACAAGCCTGATTTCAGTGGAGTCCCAGAACTGATATTTCAGATCCCTTTGAAGACTATAGGGCCAAAGGAAATATCCTCCAATAAAAATGAGAAAGAACCGTTCTGAGAAACTTCTTTGTGATCTGTGAATTTATCTCACAGAGTTACAGCTTTTACCTCAAGAAGCATTTCGCTAAGACTGTTCTTGTGGAATTTGCAAAGTGATATTTGGAAGCCCATGGAGGGCTATGATGAGAAATAAAATATCCTCAGATAACAACTGGAAAGAAGTTTTCTGAGAAACTGCTTTGTGTTAGGTCAATTCATGTCACAGAGTTACAGCTTTACCCTCAAGAAGCCGTTTAGTCTTTTCTTGTGCAGTTTGTAAAGTGATATTTGGAACCCCTAGAAGGCTATTGTGAAAAATAAAATATCCTTAGATAAAAACTAGAAAGAAGCTTTCTGAGAAACTGCTTTGTGTTCTGTTAAATCATCTCACAGAGTTACATCTTTCCCCTCAATAAGCTGTTTGGTTTGGCTTTTCCTGTGGAATTTGCAAAGTGATATTTGGAAGCCCATAGAGGGCTATGTTGAAAAAGAATATATCCTCATATAAAAACTGGAAAGAACTTCTCTGAGAAACTGCTTTGTGACTGTTAATTCGTCTCACAGAGTTATAGCTTTCCCCTCAAGAAGCCGTTCGGTTAATCTTTTCTTCTGGAAGTTGCAAGGTGATATTTGCTAGCCCCTAGAGGGCTATTGTGAATAAGAAAATAACCTCAGATAAAAACTACAAAGCAGTTTTCTGAGAAACTGCTTTGTGATGTGTGACTCCCGCTCACTGAGTTACAGCTGCATTTCGTGGAGCTGTTTGCTAGCGTTATTTATCTGGAATATGAGAACTGATATTTTGGATCCCTTTGAAGACTATAGGGCCAAAGGAAATATCCTCCGATCAAAAAGAGAAAGAAACTTTCTGAGAAACTTCTTTGTGTTCTGTCAATTCATCTCACAGAGTTATAGCTTTCCTCTCAAGAAGCCTTTCGCTAAGTCTATTCTTGTGGAATTTGCCAAGTGATATTTGGAAGCCCATGGAGGGCTATGGTGAAAAAGAAAACAACCTCAGATAAAAACTGGAAAGAAGTTTTCTGAGAAACTGCTTTGTGTTCTGTTAATTCATCTCACACAGTTACAGCTTTCCGCTCAAGAAGCCTTTGACTATGACCTTGTGGAATTTGCAAAGGGATATTTGGAAGACCATGGAGGGTTATGGTGAAAAAGAAAATATCCTCAGATAAAAACTGGAAAGAAGCTTTCTGAGAAACTGCTTTGTGTTCTGTTAATTCATCTCACAGTGTTACAGCTTTCGCTTCAAGAAACTGTTCACTAAGACTGTTCCTGTGGATTCTGCAAAGTGTTATTTTGAAGCCCAGGGAGGGCTATGCGGAAAAGGGAAATATCCTCAGATAAAAACTGGAAAGAAGCTTTCTGAAAAACTGCTTTGTGTTCTGTACATTCATCTCACATAGCTACAGATTTCCCCTCCAGAAGCCGTTCGCTAAGACTGTTGTTGGGGAATTTGCAAAGGGATATTTGGAAGCCCATAGAGGCCTATGGTGAAAAAGAAAATATACTCAGATGAAAACTGGAAAGAAGCTTTCTGAGAAACTGCTTTGTGATGTGTGACTTCCCCTCAATGAGTTACACCTGTACTTCGTGGAGCTGTTTGCTAGCCTTATTTCTGTGGAATCTGAGAACTGATATTTCGGAACCCTTTGAAGATTATAGGTCCAATGGAAATATCCTCCGATCAAAATGAGAAAGAAGCTTTCTGAGAAACTTTTTTGTGATCTGTGAAGTCATCTCACAGAGTTACAGCTTTCCCCTCAATAAGCCTTTCGCTAAGACTGTTCTTGTGTAATTTGCAAAGGGATATTTGGAAGCCCATTGGGGGCTATTGTGAAAAGGGAAATACCCTCAGATAAAAACTGGATAGAATCTTTCTGAGAAACTGCTTTGCGATCTGTGCATTCATCTCACAGAGTCACAGTTTTCCTTCCAGAAGCCATTTGCTAAGACTTTTCATGTGGAATTTTCAAAGGAATATTTGGAAGCCCAAAGAGGCCTACGGTGAAAAAGAAAATATCCTCAGATGAAAACTGGACAGAAGCTTTCTGAGAAACTGCTTTGCGAAGTGTGACTTCCACTCCCTGGCATACAGCTGTATTTCATGGAGCTGTTTGCTACCCTTATTTCTGTGGAATCTGAGAACTGATATTTCGGATCTGTTGGAAGACTATAGGGCCAAAGGAAGAATTCTCTGATCAAAATGAGAAGGAAGCTTTCTGAGAAACTTCTTTGTGATCTGTGAATTCATCTCACAGAGTTACAGCATTCCCCCCAAGAAGTCTTTTGTTAAGACTGTTCTTGTGGAATTTGTAAAGGGATATTCGGAAGCCCATTGAGGGCTATGGTGAAAAGTGAAACATCCTCAGATAAAAACTGGGAAGAAGCTTCTGAGAAACTGTTTTGTGTTCTGTGAATTCATCTCACAGAGTTACAGATTTCACCTCCAGAAGCTTTTTGCTAAGACTGTTCTTGTGGAATTTGCAAAGGGATATTTGGAAGCCCTTAGAGGGCTATGGTGAAAAAGGAAATATCGTCAGATGAAAACTGGAAAGAAGGTTTCTGAGAAACTGCACTGTGATGAGTGACTTCCATTCACTGCGTTCCAACTGTATTTCGTGGAGCTACTTACTAGTCTTATTTCTGTGGAATTTGAAAACTGATATTTTGGATGCCTTTGAAGTCTATAGGGCCAAAGGAAATATCCTCTGATGAAAACTAGAAAGAAGCTTTCTGAGAAACTTCTTTGTGATTTGTGAATACATCTCACAGAGTTACAGCTTATCCCTCAAGAAGCCTTTTGCTAAGACTGTTCTTGTGAAATTTGCAAAGTGATATTTGGAAGCCCATGGAGGGCTATGGTGAAAAGGGAAATATCCTCACATAAAAACTGGAAAGAAGCTTTCTGAGAAACTGCTTTGTGTACTGTGAATTCACTTCACAGAGTTATAGCTTTCCCCTCCAGAAACCAATCACTAAGACTTTTCTTGTGGAATTTGAAAAGGGATATTTGGAAGGCCTTAGAGGCCTATGGTGAAAAAGAAAATATCCTCAGATGAAAACTGGAAAGAAGCTTTCTAAGAAACTGCTTTGTGATGTGTGACTTCAACTCACTGAGTTACAGCTGTGTTTTGTGGAGCTGTTTGCTAGCCTTATTTCTGTGTTATCTGAGAACTGATATTTCGGATCCCTTTGAAGACTATAGGGCCAAAGGAAATATTCTCCAATGAAAATGAGAAAGAAGCCTTCTGAGAAACTTCTTTGTGATCTGTGAATTCATCTCACAGAGTTACAGCTTTCCCCTCAAGAAGCCTTTTCCTAAGACTGTTCTTGTGGAATTTGCAAAGTGATATTTGGAAGCCCATTGAGGGCTATGGTGGAAAGAGAAATATCCTCAGATAAAAACTGGAAGGATGCTTTCTGAGAAACTCCTTTGTGATGTGTGACTTCCATTCACTGAATTACAGCTGTATTTCGTGTAGCTGTTGACTGGCCTTATTTCTGTGGAATATGAGAACTGATATTTCGGATCCCTTTGAAGACTATAGGGACAAAGGAAACATTCTGCGATCAAAATGAGAAAGAAGCTTTCTGAGAAACTTTTTTGTAATCTGTGAATTCATCTCACAGAGTTACAGCTTTTCCCTCAAGAAGCCTTTCGCTAAGACTGTTCTTGTGGAATTAGCAAAGTGATATTTGGAAGCCCAGGGTGGGTTATGGTGAAAATTGAAATATCTTCACATAAAAACTGTAAAGAAGCTTTCTGAGAAACTGCTTTTTGTTCTGTGAATTCATCTCACAGAGTTACAGCTTTCCCCTCCAAAAGCCGTTCGCTAAGACTCTTCTTGTGGAATTTGCAAAGGGATATTTGGAAGCCCCTAGAGGCCTATGGTGAAAAAGAAGGCTTCCAATTATCACCTTCCAAATTCCACAAGCACAGACTTAGCGAAAGGCTTCTTGAGGGGAAAGCTGTAACTCTGTGAGATGAATTCACAGATCACAAAGAAGTTTCTCAGAAAGCTTCTTTCTCGTTTTTGTCGGAGGATACTTCCTTTGGTCCTATAGTCTTCAAAGGGATCTGAAATATCAGTTCTCAGATTCCACAGAAATAATGCTAGCAAACAGCTCCACGAGATACAGCTGTAACTCAGTGAGTGGAAGTCACACATCACAAAGCAGTTTCTCGGAAAGCTTCTTTCCAATTTTTATCTGAGGATACTTTCTTTTTCACCATAGCCCTCTATGGGCTTCCAAATATTACTTTGCAAATACCACAAGAACAGTCTTACAGAATGGCTTCTTGAGGGGAAAGCTATAACTCTGTAAGATGAATTTACAGAACACAAAGCAGTTTCTCAGAATGCTTCTTTCTCATTTTTATCGGAGGATATTTTTGTGGCCCTATAGTCTTGAAAGGGATCTGAATTATCAGTATTCAGATTCCACAGAAAAAAGGCTAGCAAACAGCTCCACGAATTACAGCTGTAACTCAGTGAGTGTAAATCACACATCAAAAAGCAGTTTCTCAGAAAGCTTCTTTCTAGTGTTTATCTGAGGATATTTTCTTTTTCACAATAGCCCCCCAATGGGCTTCGAAATATCACTTTGAAAATTCCAAAAGAAAAGACTAACCGAACGGCATTTTGAGGGGAAAGCTGTAACTCCGTGAGACAAATTAACAGAACACAAAGCAGTTTCTCAGAAAGCTTCTTTCCAGTTTTTATCTGAGGACAATTCCTTTTACACCGTAGCCCTCTAACGGCTTTCAAATATCACTTTTTAAATTCTATTAGAACAGTCTTAGCGAAACGCTCCTTGAGAGGAAAACTGTAACTCTGTGAGATGAATTAACAGAATACAAAGCAGTTTCTCAGAAAAGTACTTTCCAGTTTTTATCTGAGGATATTTTCTTTTACATCATAGCCCTCTATCCACTTCAAAATACCACTTTGCAAATTCCACAAGAACTGTCTTAGCGAAAGGCTGCAGGAGGGGAATGCTGTAACTCTGTGAGATGAATTAACAGAACACAAAGCAGTTTCTCAGACAACTTCTTTCCAGTTTTTATCTGAGGTTATTTTCTTTTTCACCATAGCCCTCCATGGGCTTTCAAATATCACTTTCCAAGTTCCACAAGAACAGACATAGGGAACGGATTCATGAGGGAAAAGCTGTAATTCTGTGAAAATAATTTACAGAACACAAAGCAGTTTCTCAGAAAGCTTCTTTCTCATTTTTATTAGAGGATATTTCCTTTGGCCCTAAAGTCTTCAAAGAGTTCCGAAATATCAGTTCTCAGATCCCACAGAAATAAGGCTAGCAAACAGTTGCACGAAATACAGCTGTAACTCCGTGAGTGTAAGTCCCATATCACATACCAGTTTCTCAGAAAGTTTCTTCCATTTTTCATCTGAAGATATTTTATTTTTCACGATAGCCCTCTATGGGCTTCCAAATATCGCTTTGCAAATTCCACAAGAAAAGTCTTAGCGAACGGCTTCCTGAGGGAAAACTGTAACTCTGTGAGATGAATTCACAGAACACAAAGCAGTTTCTTAGAAAACTTCCTTCCGGCTTTCATCTGAGAATATTTTCTTTTTCACCATAGCCCTCCATGGGCTTCCAAATATCCCTTTGCAAATTCCAAAAGAACAGTCTTAGAGAAAGGCTTCTTGAGGGAAAGCTGTAACTTTCTGATATGAATACAGAGATCACAAAGAACTTTCTCATCTTCTTTCTCATGTTTCTCAGAGGATATTATCTTTGGCCCTATATTCTTCAAAGGGATCTGAAATATCAGCTCTCACATTCCAGAGAAATAAGGCTAGCAAACATCTCCATGACATACAGTTGTAACTCTGTGAGTGGAAGTCACACATCACAAAGCAGTTTCTCAGAAAGCTTCTTTCCAGTTTTCATCTGAGGATATTTTCTTTTTCACCATAGGCCTCAATGGGCTTCCAAATATCCCTTTGCAAATTCCACAAGAACAGTCTTAGCGAATGGTTCCTGGAGAGGAAAGCTGTAACTCTGTGAGATGAATTCACAGAACACAAAGCACTTTCTCAGAAAGCTTCTTTCCAGTTTTTATCTGAGGATACTTCCCTTTTGACCGTAGCCCTCCATGGGCTTCCAAATATCACTTTGCAAATTCCACAAGAACAGTGTTAGCGAAAGGCTTCTTGAGGGGAAAGCGGTAACTCAGTTGAATGAATTCACAGATCACAAAGGAATTTCTCAGAAAACTTCTTTCTCATTTTGATCATAGGATATTGCCTTTGGTAACATAGTCTTCAAAGGGATCCGAAATATCAGTTCTCAGATTCCACAGAAATAAAGCTAGCAAACAGCTCCACGAAATACAACTGTAACTCAGTGAGCAGAAGTCACACATCACAAAGCAGTTTCTCAGAAAGCTTCTTACCAGTTTTCATCTGAGGATATTTTCTTTTTCACCATAGGCCTCTATGGGCTTCCAAATATCCCTTTGCAAATTCCTTAAGAACCATCTAAGCGAACAGCTTCTGGAGGGGAAAGTTGTAACTCTGTGAGATGAATTCACACAACACAAAGCAGTTTCTCAGAAAGCTTCTTTCCAGCTTTCATCTGAGGATATTTTATTTTTCACCATAGAGCTCTATGGGCTTCAAGTATCATTTGCAAATTCCACAGGAACAGTCTTAGTAAACGGCTCCTGGTGGGGAAAGATGTAACTCTGGAGATGATTTCACGGAACACAAAGCAGTTTCTCAGAAAACTTCTTTACAGTTTTTATCTGAGGATATTTCCCTTTTCACCATAGCCCTCAATGGGCTTCCAAATATCACTTTGCAAATTCCACAAGAATAGTCTTAGCGAATGGCTTCTGGAGAGGAAAGCTGTAATTCTGTGAGATGAATTCACAGAACACAAAGCAGTTGCCCAGAAAGCTTCTTTCCAGTTTTTATCTGAGGGTGTTTCCCTTTTCATCACAGCCCTCCGTTGGATTCGAAATATCACTTTACAAATTCCACAACAACAGTCTTAGCGAAACGCTTCTTGAGGGGAAAGCTGTAACTCTGTGAGATGAATTCACAGATCACAAAGAAGTTTCTCAGAAAGCTTCTTTCTCATTTTGATCGGAGGATATTTCCTGTGGCCCTAGAGCCTTCAAAGGGATCTGAAATATCAGTTCTCATATTCCACAGAAATAAGGCTTGCAAACAGCTCTACAAAATAGAGCTGTAACGCAGTGACTTGAAGTCACACATGACAAAACAATTTCTCAGAAAGCTTCTTTCCATTTTTCATCTGAGGATATTTTCTTTTTCACCATAGGCCTCTAAGGGCTTCCAAATATCCCTTTACAAATTACACAAGAACACACTTAGCGAACGGCTTCTGGAGGGGATAGCTGTAACTCTGTGAGATGAATTCACAGAACACAAAGAAGTTTCTCAGATAGCTTCTTTCCAGTTTTTATCTGCTGATATTTCCCTTTTCGCCACAGCCCTCCATGGGCTTCCAAATATCACTTTGCAAATTCCACAAGAACAGTCTTAGCGAAAGGCTTCTTCATGGGAAAGCTGTAATTCTGTGAAATGAATTCACCGATCACAAAGAAGTTTATCAGAAAGCTTCTTTCTCATTTTGATCGCAGGATATTACCTTTGGCCCTATAGTCTTCAAAGGGATCCGATATATCAGTTCTCAGATTCCACAGAAATAAGGCTAGCAACAGCTCCACGACATACTGCTAAAACTCAGTGAGTGGAAGTCACACATCACAAAGCAGTTTCTCAGAAAGCTTCTTTCCAGATTTCATCTGAGTGTATTTTGTTTTCACCCTAGGCCTCTATGGGCTTCCAAATATCCCTTTGAAAATTCCACAAGAACAGACTTAGCGAACGGCTTCTGGAGCGGAAAGCAGTAACTCTGTGAGATGAATTCACAGAACACAAAGCAGTTTCTCAGAAAGCTTCTTTCCAGTTTTTATCTCAGGATATTTCCCTTTTCACCAAAGCCCTCCATGGGCTTCCAAATATCACTTTGCAAATTCCATAAGAACATTTTTATCAAAAGGCATTTTGAGGGGAAAGCTGTAACTCTGTGAGATGAATTCACAGATCCCAAAGAAGTTTCTCAGAAAGCTTCTTTCTCATTTTGATCGGAGAATATTTTCTTTGGCCCCATACTCTTCAAAGGGATGCAAAATATCAGTCCTCAGATTTCACAGAAATGAGGCCAGCAAACAGATCAACGAAATACAGCTGTAACTCAGTGAGTGGAAGTCACACATCACAAAGCAGTTTCTCAGAAATCTTTTTTCCAGTTTTCATCTGAGGATATTTTCTTTTTCACCATAGGCCTCTATGGGCTTCCAAATATCCCTTTGCAAATTGCACAAGAACAGTCTTAGCGAACGGATTCTGGAGGGGAAAGCTGTAACTCTGTGAGATGAATTCACAGAAAACACAGCAGTTTCTCAGAAAGCTTCTTTCCACTTTTTATCTGAGGATGTTTCCCTTTTTATCAGAGCTCTCCATTGGCTTCCAAATATCACTTTGCAAATTCGACAAGAATACTCTTAGTGAAAAACTTCTTGAGGGGAATGCTGTAACTCTGTGAGATGAATTCACAGATCACAAAGAAGTATCTCAGAAAGCTTCTTTCTCATTTTGATCGCAGGATATTTCCATTGGCCCTATAGTCTTCAAAGGGATCCGAAATATCAGTTCTGTGTTTCCACAGAAATAAGAATAGCAAGCAGCTCCACGACATACAGCTGTAATTTAGTGAGTGGAAGTCACACATCACAAAGCAGTTTCTGACAAAGCTTCTTTCCAGTTTTTATACGAGGATATTTCCCATTTCACCATAGTCCTCCATGGGCTTCCAAATATCGCTTCACAAATTCCACAAGAACAGTCTTAGCGAAAGGCTTCTTGAGGGAAATGCTCTAACCCGGTGAGATGAATTCAGAGATCACAAAGAAGTTTCTCACAAAGCTTCCTTCTCATTTTGATCGGAGGCTATTTCCTTTGGCCCTATAGTCTTCAAAGGGATCCGAAATATCAGTTCTCAGATTCCACAGAAATACGGCTAGCAAACAGCTCCATGAAATACAGCTGTAACTCAGTGAGTGGAAGTCACGCATCACAATGCAGTTTCTCAGAAAGCTTCTTTCCAATATTCATCTGAGGATGTTTCCTTTTTCAACATAGCCCTCCATGGGCTTCCAAATATCACTTTGCAAATTCCACAAGAACAGTCTTAGCGAAAGGCTTCTTGAGGGGAAAGATGTAACTCTGTGAGATGAATTCACAGATAACAAATTAGTTTCTCAGAAAGCTTCTTTCTCATTATGATTGGAGGATATTTCCTTTGGCCCTATAGTCTTCAAAGGGATCTGAAATATCAGTTCTCAGATTCCACAGAATTAAGGCTAGCAAACAGCTACACGAAATACAGCTGTAAATCAGTGAATGGAAGTAACACATCACAAAGCAGTTTCTCAGAAACCTTCTTTCCAGTTTTCATCTGAGGATATTTTCCTTTCACCATAGGCCTCTATGGGTTTCCAAATATCCCTTTGCAAATTCCACGAGAAAAGTCTTAGCGAACGACGTCGGGTGGTGAAAGCTGTAATTCTGTGAGATGAATTCACAGAACACAAAGCAGTTTCTCAGAAATCTTCTGTCCAGTTTTTATCTGAGGACATTTCCCTTTTCAGCATAGACCTACATGGGCTCCTAAATATCCCTTTGCAAATTCCACAAGAACAGTCTTAGCGAATGGCTTCTTGAGACAAAAGCAGTAACTCTGTGAGATAAATTCACAGATCACAAAGAAGTTTCTCAGAAAGCTTCTTTCTCATTTTGATCAGAGGATATTTCCCTTGGCCCTATAGTCTTCAAGAGTATGCGAAATACCAGTTTTCAGGTTCCACAGAAATAAGACTAGCAAACAGCTCCACGAAATACATCTGTAACTCAGTTAGTGGAAGTCATACATCACAAAGCAGTTTCTCAGAAAGCTTCTTTCCAGATTTCATCTGAGGATATTTTCTTTTTCACCATAGGCCTCTATGGGCTTCCAAATATCCCTTTGCAAATCTCGCAAGAACAGTCTTAGCGAATTGCTTCTGGCGGGAAAAGCTGTAACTCTGTGAGATGAATTCACAGAACACAAAGCAGATTCTCAGAAAGCTTCTTTCCAGTTTTTATCTTAGGATATTTCCCTTTTCACCACTGCTCTCCACGAGCTTCCAGATATCACTTTGCAAATTCCACAAGAACAGTCTTAGCGAAAGGCTCCTTGACGGGAAAGCTGTAACTCTGTGAGATGAATTCACAGATCACAAGGAAGTTTCTCAGAAAGCTTCTTTCTCATTTTCATCAGAGTGTATTTCCTTTGGCCCTATAGTCTCCAAAGGGATCCGAAATATCAGTTCTGAGATTCCACAGAAATAAGGCTAGCAAACACATACACGAAATACAGCTGAAACTCCGTGAGTGGAAGTCACAAATAACAGAGCAGTTTCTCAGAAACCTTCTTTCTAGTTTTCATCTGAGAATATATTATTTTTCTCCATAGGCCTCTAAGGGCTTCCAAATATCCCTTCGAAAATTCCACAACCACAGTCTCATGGAACGGCTTCTGGAGGCGAAACCTATATCTCTGTGAGATGAATTCACAGATCACAAAGCAGTATCTCAGAAAGCTACTTTCCAGTTTTAATCTGAGGATATTTCTCTTTTCACCATAGCCCTCCATGGGCTTCCAAATATCACTTTGCAAATTCCTCAAGAACAGTCTTAGCGAAAGACTTCCAGATGGGAAAGCTGTAACTCTATGAGATGTATTCCCAGATCACAAAGAAGATTGTCAGAAAGCTTCTCTCTCATTTTGATTGGAGGATATTTCCTTTTGCCTATAGTCTTCAAAGGGAACCGAAATAGCAGTTCTCATATTCCACAGAAACAAGGCTAGCAAACAGCTCCATGAAATACAGCTGTAACTCAGTGAGTGGAAGTCACACATCACAAAGCAGTTTCTCAGAAAGCTTCTTTCCACTTTTCATCTGAGGATATTTTCCTTTTCACCATAGCCCTCCATGGGCTTCCAAATATCATTTTGCAAATTCCAGAAGAACGGTCTTGAGGAAATACTTCTTGAGGGGAAAGCTTTACCAATGTGAGATGAATTAACAGAATACAAAAGAGTTTCTTAGAAATAATCTTTCCAGTTTTTCTCTGAGCATATTTTCTTTTTCACCATAGCCGTCCATGGACTTCCAAATATCACTTTGCACATTTCACAAGAACAGTCTTAGCAAAAGGCTTCTTGAGGGGAAAGCTGTAACTCTGTGAGATGAAATCACACATCACTAAGAAGTTTCGCAGAAAGCTTCTTTCTCACTTTTATGAGAGGATATTTCCTTTGTCCCTACAGTCTTCAAAGGGATCCGAAATAACAGTTCTCAGATTCCACAGAAATAAGGCTAGCAAAAAGCTGTACGAAATACAGCTCTACCTCAGTGAGTGGACGTCACATATCACAAAGCAGTTTCTCAGAAAGCTTCTTTTCAATTTTTAACTGAAGATATATCCTTTTTCACCATAGACCTCTATGGGCTTCCAAATATCACTTTGCAAATCCCGCAAGAACAGAGTTAGTGAACGACTTCTTGGTTGTAAAGCAGTAACTCTGTGAGATGAATTCACAGAACAAAAAGCAGTTTCTCTGGAAGCTTCTTTTCCGTTTTTATCTTAGGATATTTCCTTTTCCACCACAGCCCGCTTCGGGCTTCCAAATATCACTTTGCAAATTCCAAAAGAGCAGTCTTAGCGAAAGGCTTCTTGAGGGAAAAGCTGTAACTCTCTGAGATGAATTAACAGAACACGAAACAGTTTCTCAGAAATCGTCTTTCCAGTTTTTATCTGAGCATATTTTCTTTTTCACCACAGCACTCCATGGGCTTCCAAATATCACTTTGCAAATTCCACAAGAACATTCCTAGTGAAAGGCTTCTTGAGGGGAAAGCTGTAACTCTGTGAGATGAATTAACAGAACACAAAGCAGTTTCTCAGAAAGCTTCTTTACAGTTTTTAACGGAAGATATTTCCTTTTTCACCATAGCCCTCTATGGGATTCCTATTATCACTTTGCAAATTCCACAAGAACAGTCTTAGCGAATGGCTTCTTCACAGGAAAGCTGTAACTCTGTGAGATGAATTAATAGAACACAAAGCAGTTTCTCAGAAAGCTTCTTTCGAGTTTTTAAGGGAAGATATTTCCTTTTTCACCATAGCCTGCTAGGGGTTCCAAATATCACTTTGCAAATTAAACAAGAACAGTCCCAGCGAAAGGCGTCTTGAGGGAAAAGCTGTAACTCTGTGAGGTGAATTAACAGAGCACAAAGCAGTTTCTCAGAATGCTTCTTTCCAGTATTTAAGGGAAAATATTCCCTTTTTCACCATAGCCCTCTTCGGGCTTCCAAATATCACTTTGCAAATTTCACAAAAGCGGTCTTAGGGAATGGCTTCTTGAGGGGAAAGCTGTAACTTTGTGAGATGAATTAAAAGAACACAAGCAGATCTCAGAAAACTTGTTTTCAGTTTTTGTCTTAGGATATTTCCTTTTTCACCGTAGCCCTCTATGGGCTTCCAAATATCACTTTGCAACTTCCACAAGAACAGTCTTAGAGAAAGGCTTCTTGAGGGGAAAGCTGTAACTCTGTGAGATGAATTAACAGAACAAAAAGAAGTTTCTCAGAAAGCTTCTCTCCAGTGTTTAATGGAATATATTTCCTTTTACACCATACCCCTCTATGGGCTTCCAAATATCTCTTTGCAAAATTCCACAAGAACAGTCTTAGCGAAAGGCTTCTTGAGGGGAAAGCTGTAACTCTGTAAGATGAATTAACAGAACACAAAGCAGTTTCTCAGAAAGCTTCTTTTCAGTTTTTATCTTAGGATATTTCCTTTTTCACCATAGTCCTCTAAGGGCTTCCAAATATCACTTTGCGAATTCCACAAGAACAGTCTTAGCGAAAGGCTTCTTGAGGGGAAAGCTGTAACTCTGTGAGATGAATTAACAGAACACAAAGCAGTTTCTCAGAAAGCTTATTTCCAGTGTTTAACGGAAGATATTTCCTTTTTCACCATAGCCCTCTATGGGCTTCCAAATATCACTTTGCAAATTCCGCAAGAACAGTCTTAGCGAAAGGATTCCTGAGGGGAAAGCTGTACCTCTGTGAGATGAATTAACAGAACACAAAGCATTTGCTCAGAAAGCTTCTTTCCAGTATTTAAGTGAAAATATTTCCTTTTTCCCCATAGCCCTCTTTGGGATTCCAAATATCACTTTGCAAACTCCACAAGAAGAGTCTTAGCGAAAGGCTTCTTGACGGGAATGCTGTAACTCTGAGATGCATTAACAGAACACAAAGCAGTTTCTCAGAAAGACTCTTTCCAGTATTTAACGGAAGGTAATTTCCTTTTTCAACAGAGCCCTCTCTGGGCCTCCAAATATCAATTTCCGAATTCCACAAGAACAGTCTTAGCGAAAGGCTTCTTGAGGGGAAAGCTGTAACTCTGGGAGATGAATTAACAGAACACAAAGAAGTTACTCAGAAAGCTTCTTTCCAGTTTTTAACTGAAGATATTTCCGTTTTCACCATAGCCCTCTCAGGGCTTCCAAATATCACTTTGCAAATTCTACAAGAAGAATCTTAGCGAAAGGCTTCTTCAGGGAAAAGCTGTAACTCTGTGAGATGAATTAAGAGAACACAAAGCAGTTTCTCAAAGCTTCTTTCCAGTTTTTAAGGGAAGATATTTGCTTTTTCACCATAGCCCTCTATGGGATTAAAAATATCACTTTGCAAAATCCACAAGAACAGTCTTAGCGAAAGGCTTCATGAGGGGAAAGCTGTAACACTGTAAGGTGAATTAACGGAACACAAAGCAGTTTCTCAGAAAGCTTCTTTTTAGTTTATATCTTTGGATATTTCCTTTTTCACCATAGCCCTCAAAGGGCTTCCAAATATCACTTTGCGAATTCCACAAGAACAGTCTTAGCGAAAAGCTTTGAGGGGAAAGCTGTTACTCTGTGAGATGAATTAACAGAACACAAAGCAGTTTCTCAGAAAGCTTCTTTCCAGTGTTTAATAGAAGATATTTCATTTTAAAAAATAGCCCTCTATGGGCTTCCCAATATCACTTTGCAAATTCCACAAGAACAGTCTTAGCGAAAGACTTCTTGGGGGGAAAGCTGTAACTCTGTGAGATGAATTAACAGAACACAAAGCAGTTTCTCAGAAAGCTTTTTTTCAATTTTTATCTTAGGATATTTCCTTTTTCACCATAGCCCTCTAAGGGCTTCCAAATATCACTTTGCAAATTCCGCAAGAAGAGTCTTAGCGAAAGGCTTCTTGAGGGGAAAGGTGTAACTCTGTGAGATGAATTAACAGAACACAAAGCAGTTTCTCAGAAAGCTTTTTTCCAGTGTTTAACGGAAGATATTTCCTTTTTCACCATAGCCCTCTATGGGCTTCCAAATATCACTTTGCAAATTCCGCAAGAACAGTCTTAGCGAAAGGCTTCTTGAGGGGAAAGCTGTAACTCTGTGAGATGAATTAACAGACCACAAAGCATTTTCTCAGACAGCTTCTTTCCAGTATTTAAGGGAAGATATTTCCTTTTTCTCCATGGACCTCTATGGGAATCCAAATATCACTTTGCAAACCCCACAACAAGAGTCTTAGCGAAAGGCTTCTTGAGAGGAAAGCTGTAACTCTCTGAGATGCATTAAAGAGAACACAAAGCAGTTTCTCAGAAAGACTCTTTCCAGTATTTAAGGGAAGATATTTCCTTTTCCACCAGAGACCTCTATGGGCCTCCAAATATGAATTTGCGAATTTCACAAGAACAGTCTTAGCGAAAGGCTTCTTGAGGGGAAAGCTGTAAATCTGTGAGATGAATTAACAGAACACAAAGAAGTTACTCAGAAAGCTTCTTTCCAGTTTTTAAGTGAAGATATTTCCTTTTTCACCATAACCCTCTATGGGCTTCCAAATATCACTTTGCAAATTACACAACAACAGTCTTAGAGAAAGGCTTCTTGAGGGGAAAGCTGTAACTCCGTGAGATGAATTAACAGAACACAATGAAGTTTCTCAGAAAGCTTCTTTCCAGTGTTTAATGGAATATATTTCCTTTTACACCATAGCCCTCTATGGGCTTCCAAATATCACTTTGCAAATTCCACAAGAACAGTCTTAGCGAAAGGCTTCTTGAGGGGAAAGCTGTAACTCTGTAAGATGAATTAACAGAACACAAAGCAGTTTCTCAGAAAGCTTCTTTTCAGTTTTTATCTTAGGATATTTCCATTTTCACCATAGTCCTCTAAGGACTTCCAAATATCACTTTGCGAATTCCACAAGAACAGTCTTAGCGAAAGGCTTCTTGAGGGGAAAGCTGTAACACTGTGAGATGAATTAAGAGAACACAAAGCAGGTTCTCAGAAAGCTTCTTTACAGTTTTTAACGGAAGATATTTCCTTTTTCACCATAGCCCTCTATGGGATTCCAAATATCACTTTGCAAATTCCACAAGAACCATCTTAGCGAATGGCTTCTTCAGGGGAAAGCTGTAACTCTGTGAGGTGAATTTACAGAACACAAAACAGTTTCTCAGAAAGCTTCTTTCAAGTTTTTAAGTTAAGATATATCCTTTTTCAACATAAGCCTCTATGGGCTTCCCAATATCACTTTGCAAATTCCACAAGAATAGTCTTAGTGAAAGGCTTCTTGAGGGGAAAGCTGTAACTCTGTGAGATGAAATAACAGAACACAAGGCAGTTTCTCAGAAATCTTCTGTCCACATTTTAACGAAAGATATTTCCTTTTTCACCGTAGCCCGCTAGGGCTTCCAAATATCACTTTGCAAATTAAACAAGAACAGTTCTAGCGAAAGGCTACTTGAGGGAAAAGCTGTAACTCTGTGAGACAAATTAACAGAGCACAAAGCAGTTTCTCAGAATGCTTCTTTCCAGTATTTAAGGGACGACATTTAATTTTTCATCATAGCCCTCTATGGGCTTCCAGATTTCACTTTGCAAATTCCAAAAAAGCAGTCTTAGCGAAAGGCTACTTGAGGGGAAAGCTGTAACTCTGTGAGATGAATTAACAGAACACAAGCAGATCTCAGAAAACTTCTTTTCAGTTTTTATCTTAGGATATTTCCTTTTTCCCCATAGCCCTCTATGGGCTTCCAAATATCACCTTGCAACTTCCACAAGAACAGTCTTAGCGAAAGATTTCTTGAGGGGAAAGCTATAACTCAGTGAGATGAATTAACAGAACACAAAGCAGTTTCTCAGAAAGCTTTTTTCCAGTTTTTAAAGGAAGATATTTCCTTTTTCACCATAGACAACTATGGGCTTCCAAATATCACTTTGCGAATTCCACAAGAACAGTGTTAGCGAAAGGCTTCTTGAGGGGAAAGCTGAAACTTTGTAAGGTGAATTAAGAGAACACAGAACAGTTTCTCAAAGCTTATTTCCAGTTTTTAAGGGAAGATATTTCCTTTTTCACCATAGCCCTCTATGGGATTGCAAATATCACTTTGCGTATTCCACAAGAACAGTCTTAGCGAAAGGCTTCTTGAGGGGAAAGCTGTAACTCTGTAAGGTGAATTAAAAGGACACAAATTAGTTACTCAAAAAGCTTCTTTCCAGTTTTTAGCGGATGATATTTCCTTTTTCACCATAGCCCTCTATGGGCTTCCAATTATCACTTTGCAAATTCCACAACAACAGTCTTAGCGAAAGGCTTCATGAGGGGAAAGCTGTAACTCTGTACGATGAATTAACAGAACACAAAGCAGTTTCTCAGAAAGCTTCTTTTCAGTTTTTATCTTAGGATATTTCCTTTTTCACCATAGCCCTCTAAGGGCTTCCAAATATCACTTTGCGAATTCCACAAGAAGAGTCTTAACAAAAGGCTTATTGAGGGGAAAGCTGTTACTCTGTGAGATGAATTAACAGAACACAAAGCAGTTTCTCAGAAAGCTTCTTTCCAGTGTTTAATGGAAGATATTTCATTTTAAACCATAGCCCTCTATGGACTTCCAAATATCGCTTTGCAAATTTCACAAGAACCGTTTTGGGAAAGGCTTCTTGGGGTGAAAGCTGTAACTCTGTGAGATGAATTAACAGAACACAAAGCAGTTTCCCAGAAAGCTTCTTTTCAATTTTTATCTTAGGATATTTCTTTTTTCACCATAGCCCTCTAAAGGCTTCCAAATATCACTTTGCAAATTCCGCAAGAACAGTCTTAGCGAAAGGCTTCTTGAGGGGAAAGCTGTAACTCTGTGAGATGAATTAACAGAACAGAAAGCAGTTTCTGAGAAAGCGTATTTCCATTGTTTAACGGAAGATATTTCGTTTTTCAACATAGCCCTCAATGGGCTTCCAAATATCACTTTGCAAATTCCGCAAAAACAGTCTTAGCGAAAGACTTCTTGAGGGGAAAGCTGTAACTCTGTGAGATGAATTAATAGAAAACAAAGCACTTTCTCAAAATGCTTCTTTCCAGTTTCTAACGGAAGATATTTCCTTTTTCACCATAAAGCTCTTCGGGATTCCAAATATCACTTTGCAAATCAAACAAGAACAGTCCTAGCGAAAGATTTCTTGAGGGAAAAGCTGTAACTCTGTGAGATGAATTAACAGAACACAAAGCATTTTCTCAGAAAGCTTCTTTCCAGTTTTTAAGAGAAGATATTTCCTTTTTCGCCATAGCCCATTATGGGCTTCCAAATATCAGTTTTCAAATTCCACAAGAACAGTCTTAGGGAAAGGCTTATTGAGGGGAAAGCTGTAACTCTGTGAGATGAATTAACGGAACACAAAGCAGTTTCTCAGAAAGCTTCTTTCTAGTTTTTAACGAAGATATTTCCTTTTTCACCATAGCCAGCTATGGGCATCCAAATATCACTTTGCAAATTAACGAAGAACAGTCCTACCGAAAGGCTTCTTGCGGGAAAAGCTGTAACTCTGTGAGAGGAATTAAGAGAATACAACGCAGTTTCTCAGAAAGCTTCTTTCCACTTTTTATGGGAAGATATTTCCTTTTTCACCATAGCCCTCTATGGGCTTCCAAATATCACTTTGCAAATTCAGCAGGAAGAGTCTAAGGGTAAGGCTTTTTGAGGGAAAAGCCGTAAGTCAGTGAGATGAGTTAACAGAACTCAAAGCAGTTACTCAGAAAGCTTCTTTCCAGTTTTTAAGGGAAGATATTTCCTTTTTCACCGTAGCCCTCTATAGGCTTCCAAATATCACTTTGCAAATTCCACAAGAACAGTCTTATCGAAAGGCTTCTTGAGGGGAAAGCTGTAACTCTGTGAGATGAATTAACAGAACGCAAAGCCGTTTCTCAGAAAACTTCTTTCCAGTTTTTAAGGGAAGATATTTCCTTTTTCACCGTAGCCCTCTATGGGATTCCGAATATCACTTTACAAATTCCACAAGAACAATATTAGCGAAAGGCTTCTTGAGGGGAAAGCTCTAACTCTGTGAGATGAATTAAAAGAACACAAAGCAGTTTTTCAGAAAGCTTCTTTCCAGTTTTTAACTGAAGATATTTCCTTTTTCACTACAGCCCTCTATGGGATTCCAAAGATCACTTTGCAAATTCCACAAGAACAGTCTTAAAGAAAGGCTTCATGAGGGAAAGCTGTAACTCTGTGAGTGAATTAACAGAACACAAAGCAGTTTCTCAGAAACCTTCTTTCCACTGTTTAACGGAAGGTATTTCCTTTTTCACCATAGCCCTCTTTGGGGTTGAAAATATCACTTTGCAAATTGCACAAGACCAGTCTTAGCGAAAGGCTTCTTGAGGGGAAAGATGTAACCCTGTGAGATGAATTAACAGAACACAAAGCAGTTTAGCAGAAAGCTTCATTCAAGTTTTTAAGGGAAGATATTTCCTTTTCAACCATAGCCCTCAAAGGGCTTCTAAATATCTCTTTGCAAATTCCACAAGAACAGTCTTAGGGAAAGGCTTCTTGAGGCGAAAGCTGTAATTCTGTGAGGTGAATTAACAGAACACAAAGCAGATACTCAGAAAGCTTCCTTCCAGTGTTTAACGGAAGATATTTCCTTTTTCACCATAGCCCTCTATGGGCTTCCAAATATCAGTTTGAAAATTCCACAACAACAGTGTTAGCGAAAGGCTTCTTGAGGGGAAAGCTGTATCTCTGTGAGATGAATTAACAGAACACAAAGCAGTTTCTCAGAAAACTTCTTTCCAGTTTTTAACGGAAGATATTTCCTTTTTCACCGTAGCCCTCTATGGGCTTCCAAATATCACTTTTCAAATTCCACAAGAACAGTCTTAGCGAAAGGCTTCTCGAGGGGAAAGTTGTAACTCTGTGAGATGAATTAACAGAACACAAAGCAGTTTCTCAGAAAGTTTCTTTCCAGTTTCTAAAGGAAGATATTTCCTTTTTCACTATAGCAAGCTAAGGGCTTCAAAATATCACTTTGCAAATTAAACAAGAACAGTCCTAGGGAAAGGCATCTTCAGGGAAAAGCTGTAACTCTGTGAGATGAGTTAACAGAACACAGAGCAGTTTCTCAGAAAGCTTCTTTACAGTATTTAACTGAAGATATTTCCTTTTTCACCATAGCACTCTATGGGATTCCAAATATTACTTTGCAAATTCCACAAGAACATTCTTAGCGAAAGACTTCTTAAGGGAAAAGCTCTAACCCTAGGAGGTGAATTAACAGAACAGAAAGCAGTTTCTCAGAAAGCTTCTTTCCGGTTTTTAAAGGAAGATATTTCCTTTTTCACCGTAGCCCTCTTTGGGATTCCAAATATCACTTTGCGAATTCCACAAGAACAGTCTTAGCGAAAGGCATCTTGAGGGGAAAGCTGTAACTCTGTGAGATGAAATAACAGAACACAGAGCAGTTTCTCAGAACGTTTCTTTCCAGTTTTTAAGGGAACATATTTCCTTTTTCACCATAGCCCTCTATGGGATTCCATACATCCCTTTGATAATTCCACAGGAACAGTCTTAGCGAAAGGCTTCTTGAGGGGAAAGCTGTAACTCTGTGAGATGAATTAACAGAACACAAACAAGTTTCTCAGAAAGCTTCTTTACAGTTTTTAAAGGAAGATATTTCCTTTTTCACCATTGCTCTGTATGGGCTTCCAAATATCACTTTGTAAATTCCACAAGAACAGTCTTAGCGAAAGGCTTCTTGAGGGAAAAGCTGTAACTCTGTGAGATGAATTAACAGAAAACAAAGTAATTTCTCAGAAAGCTTCTTTCCAATTTTCAGCGGAAGTTATTTCCTTTTACACCGTAGCCCTCTATGGGCTTAAAATATCACTTTGCAAATTCCACAATAACAGTCGTAGCGAAAGACTTCTTGAGGGAAAAGCTGTAACTCTGTCAGATGAATTAACAGAACACAACGAAGTTTCTCAGAAAGCTTCTTTCCAGTTTTTAAGGGAAGATATTTCCTTTTTCACAACAACCCTCTATGGGCTTCCAAATACCAGTTTGCAAATTCCACAAGAACAGTCTTAGCGAAAGACTTATTGAGGGGAAA
Source organism: Chlorocebus sabaeus (assembly GCF_047675955.1). Classification (NCBI taxonomy): domain Eukaryota; kingdom Metazoa; phylum Chordata; class Mammalia; order Primates; family Cercopithecidae; genus Chlorocebus; species Chlorocebus sabaeus. The sequence goes on along the minus strand of NC_132933.1, from coordinate 94,339,976 downwards.
GCTGTAACTCTGAGAGTTGAATTAACTGAACACAGAGCCGTTTCTCAGAAAGCGTCTTTCTAGTTTTTAACGAAGATGTTTCCTTTTTCACCATAGCCCTCTTTGGGCATCCAAATATCCCTTTGCAAATTCCACAGGAACTGTCTTAGGGAAAGGCTTCTTGAGGGAAAAGCTGTAACTCGGTTAGATGAATTATCAGAACACAAAGCAGTTTCCCAGATGGCTTCTTTACCGTTTCTAACGGAAGATATTTCCTTTTTCTCCGTATCCCTATATGGGCTTCCAAATATCACTTTGCAAATTACACAAGAACATTCTTAGCGAAAGGATTCTTCAGGGGAAAGCTGTAACTCTGTGAGATGAATTAACGGAACACAAAGGAGGCTCTCAGAAAGCTTCTTTCCAGTTTTTAACGGAAGATAATTCCTTTTTCACCATAGCCCTCTATGGGCTTCCAAATATCACTTTGCATATTCCACAAGAAGAGTCTTAGCGAAAGGCTTCTTGAGGGGAAAACTGTAACTCTGTGAGATGAATTAACAGAACACAAAGCAGTTTCTCAGAAAGCTTCTTTCGAGTTTTTAATTCAAGGTATTTCCTTTTTCACCATAGCCCGCTATGGGCTTCCAAATATCACTTTGCAAATTAACCAAGAACAGTCCTAGCGAAAGGCTTCTTGAGGGGAAAGCTGTAACTCGGTGAGATGAATTAACAGAAGACAAAGCAGTTATTCAGAAAACTTCTTTCCAGTTTTTAACGGAAGATATTTCGTTTTTCACCATAGCCCTCTATGGACTTCCTAATATCGCTTTGGAAATTCCACAAAAACAGTCTTAGCGAAAGGCTTCTTAAAGGGAAAGCTGTAACTCTGTGAGATGAATGAACAGAACACAAAGCTGTTTCTCAGAAAGCTTCTTTCCAGTTTTTAAGGGAAGATATTTCGTTTTTCAACATAGCCCTCTATGGGCTTCCAAATATCACATTGAAAATTAACCAAGAACAGTCCTAGCGAAAGGATTATTGAGGGAAAAGGTGTAACTCTGTGAGATTAATTAATAGAACACAAAGCAGTTTCTCAGAAAGCTTCTTTCCAGTTTGTAAGGGAAGATATTTCCTTTTCAACCGTAGCCCTCAAAGGGCTTCCAAATATCACTTTGCAAATTCCACAAGAAGCGTCTTAGCGAAAGCCTTCTTGAGGGGAAAGCTGCAACTCTGTGAGATGAATTAACAGAACACAAAGTAGATTCTCAGAAAGGTTCCTTTCAGTTTTTATCGTAGGATATTTCCTTTTTCACCATAGCACTCTAAGGGATTGCAAGTATCACTTTGCGAATTCCACAAGAACAGTCTTAGTGAAAGGCTTCTTGAGGGGAAAGCTGTAACTCTGTGAGATGAATTAACAGAACACAAAGCAGTTACCCAGAAACCTTCTTTCCACTTTTTAACGGAAGATATTTCCTTTTTCACCATAGCCCTCTAAGGGCTTCCAAATAAAACTTTGCAAATTCCACAAGAACAGTCTTAGCGAAAGGCTTCCTGAGGGGAAAGCTGTAACTCTGTGAGATGAATTAACAGAACACAAAGCAGTTTCTCAGAAAACTTCTTTCCAGTTTTTAAGGGAAGATATTTCCTTTTTCAATACAGCCCTCTATGGGCTTCCAAATATCACTTTGCAAATTCCACAAGAACAGTCTTAGCGAAAGGCTTCTTGAGGGAAAAGCTGTAACTCTGTGAGATGAATTAACAGAACACAAAGCAGTTTCTCAGAAAGCTTCTTTCCAGTTTTTCAGGGAAGATATTTCCTTTGTCACCTTAACCCGCTATGGGCTTCCAAATATCACTTTGCAAATTCCACTAGAAGAGTCTTAGCGAAAGGCTTCTTGAGGGGAAAGCTGTAATTCTATGAGATGAATTAACAGAACACAAAGCAGTTTCTCAGAAAGCTTCTTTCCACTTTTTAAGTGAAGATATTTCCTTTTTCAACGTAGCCCTCTATGGGATTCCAAATATCACTTTGTAAATTTCACAAGAACAGTCTTTGCAAAAGGCTTCTTGAGGGGAAAGCTGTAACTCTTTGAGATGAATTAACAGAACACAAAGCAGTTTCTCAGAAAGCTTCTTTACAGTTTTTAAGGGAAGCTATTTCCTTTTTCACCATTGCTCTGTATGGGCTTCCAAATATCACTTTGCAAATTCCACAAGAACAGTCTTAGCGAAAGGCTTCTTGAGGGGAAAGCTGTAACTCTTGTGAGATGAATTAACAGAAAACAAAGCAGTTTCTCAGAAAGCTTCTTTCCAGTTTTCAACGGAAGTTATTTCCGTTTACACCATAGCCCTCTATGGGCTTAAAATACCACTTTGCAAATTCCACAAGAACAGTCTTACCGAAAGGCTTCTTGAGGGAAAGCTGTAACTCTGTGAGATGAATTAACTGAACACAAAGCAGTTTCTCAGAAAGCTTCTTTCTAGTTTTTAACGTAGATATTTCCTTTTTCACCATAGCCCGCTATGGGCATCCAAATATCCCTTTGCAAATTCCAGAGGAACAGTCTTAGTGAAAGGCTTCTTGAGGGGAAAGCTGTAACTCGGTTAGATGAATTAACAGAACACAAAGCAGTTTCCCAGATGGCTTCTTTACCGTTTCTAACGGAAGATATTTCGTTTTTCACTGTATCCCTGTATGGGCTTCCAAATATCACTTTACAAATTACACAAGAACATTCTTAGCGAAAGGATTCTTCAGGGGAAAGCTGTTACTCTGTGAGATGAATTAACAGAACACAAAGCAGGCTCTCAGAAAGCTTCTTTCCAGTTTTTAACAGAAGATAATTGCTTTTTTACCATAGCCCTCTATGGGCTTCCAAATATCACTTTGCATATTCCACAAGAAGAGTCTTAGCGAAAGGCTTCTTGAGGGGAAAACTGTAACTCTGTGAGATGAATTAACAGAAAACAAAGCAGGTTCTCAGAGAGCTTCTTTCCAGTTTCTAACGGAAGATATTTCCTTTTTCACCGTAGCCTGCTATGGGCTTCCAAATATCACTTTGCAACTTCTACAACAGTCTTAGCGAAAGGCTTCTTAAAGGGAAAAGCTGTAACTCTGTGAGATGAATTAACAGAACACAAAGCAGGTTCTCAGAAACCTTCTTTCCAGTTTTCATCGGAAGATATTTCCTTTTTCACCATTGCCCTCTATGGGCTTCCAAATATCACACTTCAAATTTCACAATAACAGTCTTAGGGAAAGGCTTCTTGAAGGGAAATGTGTAACTCTTTGAGATGAATTAACAGAACAGAGTGCAGTTTGTCAGAAAGCCTTCTTTCAGTTTTTAACTGAAGATATTTCCTTTTTCACCTTTGATCTCTATGGGATTCCAAATATCACTTTTCAAATTCCAAAAGAATAGTCTTAGCGAACGGCTTCTCGAGGGGAAAGCTGTAACTCTTTGAGACGAATTAACAGAACAGAGTGCAGTTTCTCAGAAAGCTTCTTTCCAGATTTAACTGAAGATATCGCCTTTTTCACCATAGCCCTCTATGGGTTTAAATATCGCTTTGCAAATTCCACAGGAACAGTCTTAGCGCAAGGCTTCTTAAAGGGAAAGCTGTAACTCTGTGAGATGAATTAAGATAACAGAGTGCAGTTTCTCAGAAAGCATCTTTCCAGTTTTAAACTGAAGATGTTTGTTTTTTCACCATTACCCTCTATGGGGTTCGAAATATCACACTTCAAATTCCACAAGAACAGTCTGAGCGAACGACTTCTTGAGGGGAAAGATGTAACTCTGTGAGATGAATTAACAGAACAGAGTGCAGTTTCACAGATAGCTTCTTTCCAGTTTTAAACTGAAGATGTTTCCTTTTTCACCATTGCCCTCTATGGGCTTCCAAATATCACTCTTCAAATTCCACAAGAACAGTCTTAGCGAAAGGCTTCTGGAGAGGAAAGCTGTAACTTTGTGAGATGAATTAACAGAACACAGAGCAGTTTCCTCGAAAGCTTCTTTCCAGTTTTTAACTGAAGATATTTTCTTTTTCACCATAGCCCTGAATGTGCTTCCAAATATCGCTTTGCAAATTCCACAAGAACAGTCTTAGCGAAAGGCTTCTTGAGCGGAAAGCTGTAACTCTGTGAGATGAATTAACAGAACAGAAGTGCAGTTTCTCAGAAAGCTTCTTTCCAGTTTTAAACTGAAGATGTTTCCTTTTTCACCATTGCCCTCTATGGGCTTCCAAACATCACTCTTCAAATTCCACTATAATAGTCTTAGCGAAAGGCTTCTTGAGGGGAAAGCTGTAACTCTGTGACATGAATTAACAGAACACAGAGCACTTCCCCCGAAAGCTTCTTTCCAGTTTTTAACTGAAGATATTTCCTTTTTCACCATTGCCCTCTATAGGCTTCCAAATATCACTTTTCAAATTCCACAAGAACAGTCGTAGCGAAAGGCTTCTTTAAGGGAAAACTGTAACTTTGTGAGATCAATTAGCAGAACAGAGAGCAGTTTGTCAGAAAGCTTCTTTTCAGTTTTCAACTGAATATATTTCCTTGTTCACCATTGCCCTCTTTGGGATTCCAAATATCACTTATCAAATTCCAAAAGATCAGTCTTAGCGAAAAGCTCCTTGAGGGTAAGCTGTAACTCTCTGAGTCCAATTAACAGAACAGAGTGCAGTATCTCATAAAACTTCTTTTCAGTTTTTAACTGAAGATACTTCCTTTTTCACCATAGACCTCTAAGGGCTTCCAAATATCGCTTTGCAAATTCCACAAGAACAGTCTTAGCGAACGGCTTCCTGAGGGGAAAGATGTAACTCTGTGAGGTGAATTAACAGAACAGAGTGCAGTTTCTCAGAAAGCTTCTTTCCAGTTTTAAATTGAAGATGTTTCTTTTTTCACCATTGCCCTCTATGGGATTCCAAATATCACTCTTCAAATTCCACAAGAACAGTCTTAGCGAAAGGATTCTTGAGGGGAAAGATGTAACTCAGTGAGATGAATTCACACAACACAAAGCAGTTTCTCAGAAAGTTTCTTTCCAGTTTTTAACTGAAGATATTTCGTTTTTCACCATTGTACTCTACGGGCTACCGAATACCACTTTTCAAATTCTAAAAGAACAGTCTTAGAGAAAGGCTTCTTGAGGGGAAAGCTGGAACTCTGTGAGATGAATTGACAAAACAGTGTGCAGTTTGTCAGAAAGCTTCTTTTCAGTTTTTAACTGAAGATATTTCCTTTTTCACCATTGCCCTCTATGGGCTTCCAAATATCACCCTTCAAATTCCACAAGAACAGTCTTAGCAAAAGGCTTCTTGAGGGGAAAGCTGTACCTCTGTGAGATGAATTCACAGAACACAAAGCAGTTTCTCAGAAATCTTCTTTTCAGTTTTTAACTGAAGATATTTCCTTTTTCACTATTGCCCTCTATGGGCTTCCAAATATCACTTTTCAAATTCCACAAAGAACAGTCTTAGCGAAAGGCTTCTTGAAGGGAAAGCTGTAAATCTGTGAGATGAATTAACAGAAGAGAGTGCAGTTTGTCAGAAAGCTTCTTTTCAGTTTTTAACTGAAGATATTTCCTTTTTCACCATTGCCCTCTATGTTATTACAAATATCACTTTTCAAATTCCAAAAGAACAGTCTTAGGGAAACGCTTCTTGAGGGAAAATGTGTAACTCTGTCAGACGAATTAACAGAACAGAGTGCAGTTTCTCAGAAAGCTTCTTTCCAGTTTTTAACTGAAGGTATTTCCTTATTCACCGTAGCCCTCTATGGGCTTCGAAATATCACTTTGCAAATTCCACACGAACAGTCTTAGCGAATGGCTTCTTGAGGGGAAAGATGTAACTCTGTGAAATGAATTAACAGAACAGAGTGCAGATTCTCAGAAAGCTACTTTTCAGTTTTAAACTGAAGATATTTCCTTTTTCACCATTGCCTTCTATGAGCTTCCAAACATCACACTTCAAATTCCACAAGAACAGTGTTAGCGAAAGGCTTCTTGAAGGGAAAACTGTGACTCTGTGAGATGAATTAACAGAACAGAGTGCAGTTTGTCAGGAAGCTTCTTTCCATTTTTTAACTGAAGATATTTCCTTTTTCACCATTGCCCTATATGGACTTCCATATATCACACTTCAAATTATACAAGAACAGTCTTAGCGAAAGGCTTCTTGAAGGGAAAGCTGTAACTCTGTGAGATGAATTAGCAGAACAGAGTGCAGTTTGTCAGGAAGCTTCTTTCCAGTTTTTAACTGAAGATGTCTCGTTTTTCACCACAGCCCTCTATGGGCTTCCAAACATCGCTTTGCAAATTCCACAAGAACAGTTTAGCGAACGGCTTCTTGAGGGGAAAGATGAAACTCTGTGAGATGAATTAACAGAACAGAATGCAGGTTCTCAGAAAGCTTCATTCCAGTTTTAAAATGAAGATGTTTCCTTTTTCACCATTGCCCTCTATGGGCTTCCAAATATCACTCTTCAAATTCCACAAGAACAGTCTTAGCGAAACGCTTCTTGAGGGGAAAGCTGTAACTCTGTGAGATGAATTAACAGAACAGAGTGTAGTTTCCCCGAAAGCTTCTTTCCAGTTTTTAACTGAAGATATTTCGTTTTTCACAATTGCCCTCTATAGGCTTCCAAATATCACTTTTCAAATTCCACAAGAACAGTCTTAGCGAAAGGATTCTTGAAGGGAAAGCTCTAACTCTGTGAGATGAATTAACAGAACAGAGTACACTTTGTCAGAAAGCTTCTTTTCAGTTTTCAACTGAAGATATTTCCTTTTTCACCATTGCCGTCTATGGGCTTCCAAATATTACTTTTCAAATTCCACAAGAACAGACTTAGCGAAAGGCTTCTTGAAGGGAAAGCTGTAACTCTGTGAGATGAATTAACAGAACTGAGTGCAGTTTGTCAGAAAGCTTATTTTCAGTGTTTAACTGAAGATATTTCCTTTTTCACCATTGCCCTCTATGATATTCCAAATAACACTTTTCAAATTCCAAAAGAACAGTCTTAGCGAACGACTTCTTGAGGGGAAAGCTGTAACTCTGTGAGATGAATTAACAGAACAGAGTGTAGTTTCTCAGAAAGAATCTTTCCAGTTTCAAACTGAAGATGTTTCCTTTTTCACCATTGCCCTCTATGGGCTTCCAAATATCACTCTTCAAATTGCACAAGAACAGTCTTAGCGAAAGGTTTCTTGACGAGAAAGCTGTAACTCTGTGAGATTACTTAACAGAACACAGAGCAGTTTCCCCGAAAGCTTTTTTCCTGTTTTTAACTGAAGATATTTCCTTTTTCACCATTGCCCTCTATTGGCTTCCAAATATCACTTTTCAAATTCCACAAGAACAGTCTTAGCGAAAGGCTTCTTGAAGGGAAAGCTGTAACTCTGCGAGATGAATTAACAGAACCGAGTGTAGTTTGTCAGAAAGCTTCTTTTCAGTTTTTAACTGAAGATATTTCCTTTTTCACCATTGCAAACTATGGGATTCCAAATATCACTTTTCAAATTCCAAAAGAACAGTCTTAGCGAAAGGCTTGTTGAAGGGAAAGCTGTAACTCTGTGAGACGAAATAACAGAACAGAGTGCAGTTTCTCAGAAAGCTTCTTTCCAGTTTTTAACTGAAGATATTTCCTTTTTCAACGTAGCCCTCTATGGACTTCCCAACATCACTTTGCAAATTCCGCAAGAAGAGTCTTAGCGAAAGGATTCTTGAAGGGAAAGCTGTAACTCTGTGTGATGAATTTACAGAACACAAAACAGTTTCTCAGAAAGCTTCTTTCCAGTATTTAAGGGAAAATATTTCCATTTTCACCATAGCCCCCTAAGGGCTTCCAAATACCACTTTGCAAATTCCACAAGAACAGTCTTAGCGAAAGGCTTCCTGAGGGGAATGCTGTAACTCTGTAAGATGAATTAGCAGAACACAAAGCAGTTACTCCGAAAGCTTCTCTCCAGTTTTTATCGGAAGATATTTCCTTTTTCACCATATCCCACTTTGGGCTTCCAAATATCTCTTTGCAAATACCAAAAAAACAGTCTAAGCGAAAGTCTTCTTGAGGGGAAAGCTGTAACTCTGTGACATGAATTAACAGAACACAAAGCAGTTTCTCAGAAATCTTGTTTTCGGTTTTTAACTGAAGATATTTCTTTTTTCACCATAGCCCTCTATGGGCTTCCAAATAACACTTTGAAAATTCCACAAGAACAGTCTCAACGAAAGACTTCTTGAAGGGAAAGCTGTAAGTCTGTGAGATGAATTAAGAGAACACAAAGCAGATTCTCAGAAATCTTCTTTTCAGTTTTTATCTTATGATATTTCCTTTTTCACCATAGAACTCTATGGGCTTCCAAATATCACTTTGCAACTTCCACAAGAACAGTCTTAGCAAAAGGCTTCTTGAGGGGAAAGCTGTAACTCTGTGAGATGAAATAACAGAACACAAAGCAGTTTCTCAGAAAGTTTCTTTCCACCTTTAAGGGAAGATATTTCCTTTTTCACCATAGCCCTCTATGGGCTTCCAAATATCATTTTTCAGCTTCCACATGAACAGTCTTAGCGATAGGCTTCTTGAGGGGAAAGCTGTAACGCTCTGAGATGTATTAAGAGAACACAAAGCAGTTTCTCAGAAAGCTTCTTTCCAGTTTGTAAGGGAAGATATTTCCTTTTTCACCATAGCCCTCTAAGGGCTTCAAATATAACTTTGCAAATTCCACAAGAACAGTATAAGCGAAAGGCTTCTTGAGGGCAAATCTGTAACTCTGTGAGATGAATTAACAGAACTCAAAGCCGTTTCTCAGAAAGCTTCTTTCCAGTATTTGAGGGAAGATATTCCTTTTTCACCTTTGCCTTCTATGGGCTTCCAAATATCACTTTTCAAATTCCACAAGAAGAGTCTTAGCGAAAGGCTTCTTGAAGGGAAAGCTGTAACTCTGTGAGATGAATTAACAGAACAGAGTGCAGTTTGTCAGAAAGCTTCTTTTCAGTTTTTAACTGAAGATGTTTCCTTTTTCACCATTGCCCTCTATGGGCTTCCAAATATCATTTTTCAGCTTCCACATGAACAGTCTTAGCGATAGGCTTCTTGAGGGGAAAGCTGTAATGCTGTGAGATGTATTAACAGAACACAAAGCAGTTTCTCAGAAAGCTTCTTTCCAGTTTGTAAGGGAAGATATTTTCTTTTTCACCATAGCCCTCTAAGGGCTTCCCAATATAACTTTGCAAATTCCACAAGAACAGTCTAAGCGAAAGGATTCTTGAGGGCAAAGCTGTAACTCTGTGAGATGAATTAACAGAACTTAAAGCCGTTTCTCAGAAAGCTTCTTTCCAGTATTTAAGGGAATATATTTCCTTTTTCACCATAGCTCTCTAGGGGCTTCCAAATATAACTTTGCAAATTCCACAAGAACAGTCTAGCGAAAGGCTTCTTGAGGGGAAAGCTGTAACTCTGTGAGATGAATTAACAGAACACAAGCAGGTACTAAGAAATCTACTTTCCAGTTTTTAACAGAAGATATTTCCTTTTTCACCATAGCCGTCTATGGGCTTCCAAATATCAGTTTGCAAATTCCACAACAACAGTCTTAGCGAAAGGCTTCTTGAGGGGAAAGCTGTAACACTGTGAGATGAATTAACAGAACACAAAGCAGTTTCTCAGAAAGCTTCTTTACAGTTTTTAACGGAAGATATTTCCTTTTTCCCGAAGCCCTCTATGGGATTCCAGATATCACTTTGCAAATTCCACAAGAACAGTCTTAGCGAAAGGCTTCTTAGGGAAAAGCTCTAACTCTGGGAGATGAATTAACAGAACACAAAGCAGTTTCTCAGAAAGCTTCTTTCCAGTTTTTAAAGGAAGATATTTCCTTTTTCACCATAGCCCTCTAAGGGCTTCCAAATATCACTTTGTGAATTCCACAAGAACAGTCTTAGCGAAAGGCCTCTTGAGGGGAAATCTGTAACTCTGTGAGATGAATTAACAGAACACAAAGCAGTTTCTCAGAAACCTTCTTTCCAGTTTTTAAGGGAAGATATTTCCTTTTTCACCATATCCCTCTTTGGGCTTCCAAATATCACCTTGCAAATTCCACAAGAACAGACTTAGCAAAAGGCTTCTTGAGGGGAAAGCAGAAACTCTGTGAGATGAATTAACAGAACACAAAGGAGATACTCAGAATGCTTCTTTCCAGTTTTTAACGGAAGATATTTCCTTTTACACCATAGCCCTCTATGTGCTTCCAAATATCACTTTGCAAATTCCACAAGAACAGTCTTAGCGAAAGGTGTCTTGAGGGGAAAGCTGTAACTCTGTGAGATGAACTAACAGAACTCAAAGCAGTTTCTCAGAAAGCTTCTTTCCAGTATTTAAGGGAAGATATTTCCTTTTTCACCATAGCACTCTACGGGCTTCCAAATATCACTTTGCAAATCACACAAAAACAATCTTAGCAAAAGGCTTCTGCAGTGGAAAGCTGTAACTTTGTGAGATGAATTAACAGAACACAAAGCAGTTTCTCAGAAATCTTCTTTTCAGTTTTTATCTTAGGATATTTCCTTTTTCACCATAGCCCTGTATGGGTTTCCAAATATCATTTTGCAACTTCCACAAGAACTGTCTTAGCGAAAGGCTTCTTGAGGGGAAAGCTGTAACTCTGTGAGATGAATTAACAGAACAGAAAGCAATTTCTCAGAAAGCTTCTTTTCAGTTTTTATATTTGGATATTTCCTTTTTCACCATAGCCCTCTAAGGGATTCCAAATATCACTTTGCGAATTCCACAAGAATAGTGTTACCGAAAGCATTCTTGAGGGGAAAGCTGTAACTCTGTGAAATGAATTACCAGAAAAAAAAGAAGTTTCTCAAAAAGCTTCTTTCCAGTTTTTAACTGAAGACATTTCCTTTTTCACCATAGTCCAATATGGGCTTCCAAATATCACTTTGCAAATTCCACAAAAACAGTCTTAGTGGAAGGCTTCTTGAGGGGAAAGCTGTAACTCTGTGAGATGAATTAACGGAACACAAAGCAGTATCTCAGAAAGCTTCTTTCCAGTTTTTAACTGAAAATATTTCCTTTTTCACCATAGCCCTCTAAGGGATTCCAAATATCACTTTGCAAATTCCACAAGAACAGTCTTAGCGAAAGGTTTCTTCAGGGAAAAACTGTAACTCTGTGAGATGTATTAAGAGAACACAAAGCAGTTTCTCAGAAAGCTTCTTTCCAGTTTGTAAGAGAAGATATTTCCTTTTTCACCGTAGCCCTCTATGGACTTCCAAATATAACTTTTCAAATTCCACAGGAAGAGTCTTAGCGAAAGGCTTCTTGCGGGGAAAGCTGTAACTCTGTGAGATGAATTTACAGAACACAAACCAGTTTCTCAGAAAGCTTCTTTCCAGTATTTAAGGGAAAATATTTCCATTTTCACCATAGCCCACTATGGGCTTCCAAATACCACTTTGCGAATTCCACAAGAACAGTCTTAGAGAAAGGCTTCCTGAGGGGAATGCTGTAACTCTGTAAGATGAATTAGCAGAACACAAAGCAGTTACTCCGAAAGGTTCTCTCCAGTTTTTATCGGAAGATATTTCCTTTTTCACCATAGCCCTCTATGGGCTTCGAAATATCATTTTTCAACTTCCACATGAACAGTCTTAGCGAAAGTCTTCTTGAGGGGAAAGCTGTAACTCTGTGAGATGAATTCACAGAACACAAAGCAGTTTCTCAGAAATCTTCTTTTCAGTTTTTAACTGAAGATATTTCTTTTTTCACCATAGCCCTCTAAGAGCTTCCAAATAACACTTTGAAAATTCCACAAGCACAGTCTCAACGAAAGACTTCTTGAGGGGAAAGCTGTAAGTCTGTGAGATGAATTAAGAGAACACAAAGCAGATTCTCAGAAATCTTCTTTTCAGTTTTTATCTTATGATATTTCCTTTTTCACCATAGAACTCTATGGGCTTCCAAATATCACTTTGCAACTTCCACAAGAACAGTCTTAGCAAAAGGCTTCTTGAGGGGAAAGCTGTAACTCTGTGAGATGAAATAACAGAACACATAGCAGTTTCTCAGAAAGCTTCTTTCCACCTTTAAGGGAAGATATTTCCTTTTTCACCATAGCCCTCTATGGGCTTCCAAATATCATTTTTCAACTTCCACATGAACAGTCTTAGCGAAAGGCTTCTTGATGGGAAAGCTGTAACGCTGTGAGATGTATTAACAGAACACAAAGCAGTTTCTCAGAAAGCTTCTTTCCAGTTTGTAAGGGAAGATATTTCCTTTTTCACCATAGCCCTCTAAGGGCTTCAAATATAACTTTGCAAATTCCACAAGAACCGTATATGCGAAAGGCTTCTTGAGGGCAAAGCTGTAACTCTGTGAGATGAATTAACAGAACTCAAAGCCGTTTCTCAGAAAGCTTCTTTCCAGTATTTGAGGGAAGATATTTCCTTTTTCCCCTTGCCCTCTATGGGCTTCCAAATATCACTTTTCAAATTCCACAAGAAGAGTCTTAGCGAAAGGCTTCTTGAAGGGAAAGCTGTAACTCTGTGAGATGAATTAACAGAACAGAGGGCAGTTTGTCAGAAAGTTTCTTTTCAGTTTTTAACTGAAGATGTTTCCTTTTCCACCATTGCCCTCTATGGGCTTCCAAATATCATTTTTCAGCTTCCACATGAACAGTCTTAGCGATAGGCTTCTTGAGGGGAAAGCTGTAATGCTGTGAGATGTATTAACAGAACACAAAGCAGTTTCTCAGAAAGCTTCTTTCCAGTTTGTAAGGGAAGATATTTCCTTTTTCAGCATAGCCCTCTAAGGGTTTCCAAATATAAGTTTGCAAATTCCACAAGAACAGTCTAAGCGAAAGGCTTCTTCAGGGCAAAGCTGTAACTCTGTGAGATGAATTAACAGAACTTAAAGCCGTTTCTCAGAAAGCTTCTTTCCAGTATTTAAGGGTAGATATTTCCTTTTTCTCCATAGCTCTCTAGGGGCTTCCAAATATCACTTTGCGAATTCCACAAGAACAGTCTAGCGAAAGGCTTCTTGAGGGGAAAGCTGTAACTCTGTGAGATGAATTAACAGAACACAAGCAGGTACTAAGAAATCTACTTTCCAGTTTTTAACAGAAGATATTTCCTTTTTCACCATAGCTCTCTAGGGGCTTCCAAATATCACTTTGCGTATTCCACAAGAACAGTCTAGCGAAAGGCTTCTTGAGGGGAAAGCTGTAACTCTGTGAGATGAGTTAACACAACACAAAACAATTTCTCAGAAAGCTTCTTCGCAGCTTTTAAGGGAAGATATTTCCTTTTTCACCATAGCCCGCTATGGGATTCCAAATATCACTTTGCAAATTAAACAAGAAGAGTCTTAGCGAAAGGATTCTTTAGGGGAAAGCTGTAACTCTGTGAGATGAATTAACAGAACACAAAGCAGTTTCTCAGAAGCTTCTTTCCAGTTTTTAAGGGAAGACATTTCCTTTTTCACCATAGACCTCTATGGGATTCCAAATATCACTTTGCAAATTCCACAAGAACAGTCTAAGCGAAACGCCTCTTGAGCGGAAAGCTGTCACGCGGTGAGATGAATTAACAGAACACAAAGCAGTTTCCCAGAAAACTTCTGTACAGTTTTTAACGGATGATATTTCTTGTTTCACCATTGCCCTCTATGGTTTCCAAATATCACTTTGGGAATTTCACAAGAAGGGTCTAAGCGAAAGGCTTTATGAGGGTAAAGCTGTAACTCTTTGAGTTGAATTAACAGAACACAAAGCAGATTCTCAGAAATCTTCTTTTCAGTTTTTATCTTAGGATATTTCCTTTTTCACCATAGCCCTCTAAGGGCTTCCAAATATCCCTTTGCGAATTCCACAAGAACAGTCTTAGCGAAAGGGTTCTTGAAGGGAAAGCTGTAACTCTGTGAGATGAATTAACATAAAACAAAGCAGTTTCTCAGAAAGCTTCTTTCCAGTTTTAATGGAAGATATTTCCTTTTTCACCATAGCCCTCTATGGGATTCCCGATATCGCTTTGAAAATTCCACTAGAACAGTCTTAGTGAAAGGCTTTTTCAAGTGAAAGCTGTAACTCTGTGAGATGAATTATCAGAACACAAAGCAGTTTCTCAGAAAGCTTCTTTCCAGTTTGTAACGGAAGATATTTCCTTTTTCACCATAGCCCTCTATGTGCTTCCAAATATCACTTTGCAAACTCCACAACATCACTCTTAGCCAAGAGCTTCTTGAGGAGAAAGCTGTAACTCTGTAAGATGAATTAACAGAACACAAAGCTGTTTCTCAGAAAGCTTCTTTCCAGTTTTTAACTGAAGATATTTCCTTTTTCACCATAGACCTCTATGGGCTTCCAAATATCACTTTGCAAATTCCTCAAAAACAGTCTTAGCGAAGGCTTCTTGAAGGGAAAGCTGTAACTGTGTGAGATGAATTATCAGACCCAAAGCAGTTTCTCAGAAAGTTTGTTTCCAGTTTTTAACTGAAGATATTTCCTTTTTCACCATAGCCCTCTAAGGGCTTCCAAATATTACTTTGCGAATTCCACAAGAGCAGTCTTAGCGAAATGCTTCTTGTGGGGAAAGCTGTAACTGTGTGAGATGAATTAACAGAACACAAAGCAGTGTCTCAGAAAGCTTCTTTCCAGTTTTTAACTGAAGTTATTTCCTTTTCCACCATAGCCCTCTGTGGGCTTCCAAATATCACTTTACAAATTCCACAAGAAGAGTCTTAGCGAAAAGCTTCTTGAGGGGAAATCTGTAACCCTGTGAGATGAATTAGCAGTACACAAAGCAGTTTCTCAGAAAGCTTCTTTCCAGTGTTTAACGGAAGATATTTCCTTTCACACCATAGCCGTCTATGAGCTTCCAAATATCACTTTGCAAATTGCACAAGAACAGTCTTAGTGAAAGGCTTCCTGAGGGGAAACCTGTAACTCTGTGAGATAAATTAACAGAACACAAATCAGTTTCTCAGAAAGTTTCTTTCCAGTTTTTAAGGGAAGATACTTCCTTTTTCACCATGGCCCTCTATGGGCTTCCAAATATCATTTCGCAAATTCCACAAGAACAGTCTTAGCGAAAGGCTTCTAGAGGGGAAAGCTGTAACTCTGTGAGAGGAATTAACAGAACACAAACCAGTTACTCAGAAAGCTTCTTTCCAGTTTTTACGGAAGATATTTCCTTTTTCACCATAGCCCTCTATGGGCTTCCAAATATCACTTTGCAAATTCCACAAGAACGGTCTTCGCCAAAGGCTTCTTGAGGGGATAACCTTAACTCTGTGAGATGAATTAACAGAACACAAATCATTTTCTCAGACAGTTTCTTTCCAGTTTATAACGGAAGATATTTCCTTTTCACCATAGCCCGCTTCGGGCTTACAAATATGACTTTGCAAATTTAACAAGAACAGTCCCAGCGAAAGGCTCCCTGAGGGAAAGCTGCAACTCTGTGAGATGAATTAACAGAACACAAAGCAGTTTCTCAGAAAGCTTCTTTCCAGTATTTAAGGGAAGATATTTCCTTTTTCACCATAGCACTCTACGGACTTCTAAATATCACTTTGCAAATTCGACAAAAACAGTCTTAGCAAAAGGCTTCTTGAGGGGAAAGCTGTAATACTTTGAGATGAATTAACAGAACACAAAGCATATCTCAGAAAGCTTCTTTTCAGTTTTTATCTTTGGGTATTTCCTTTTTCACCATTGCCCTCTATGGGCTTTCAAATATCACCTTGCATCCTTCACAAAAACAGTCTTAGCGAAAGGCTTCTAGACGGGAAAGCTGTAACTCTGTGAGATGAATTAAAAGAACACAAAGCAGTTTGTCAGAAAGCTTCTTTCCAGTGTTCAACGGAAGATATTTCCTTTTCACCATAGCCGTCTATTGGCTTCCAAATATCACTTTGCAAATTACTCAAGAACAGTCTTAGTGAAAGGCTTCTTGAGGGGAAAGCTGTAACCCTGTGAGATGAACTAACAGAACACAAAGCAGTTTCTCAGAAAGCTTCTTTCCAGTTTCTAATGGAAGATATTTCCTTTTTCACCATAGCCCTCCATGGGATTCCAAATATCACTTTGCAAATTACACAAGAACAGTCTAAGCGAAAGGCTTCTTCAGGGGAAAGCTGTAACTCTGTGACATCAATTAAAATAGCACAAAGCAGTTTCTCAGAAAGCTTCTTTACAGTTTTTAACGGATGATATTTCCGTTTTCACCATAGCCCTCTATGGGTTTCAAATATCACTTTGCAAATACCACAAGAACTGTCTAAGCGAAAGGCATGATGAGGGGAAGTTTGTAACTCTGTGAGATGAATTAACAGAACACAAAGCATATTCTCAGAAATCTTCTTTTCAGTTTTTATCTTAGGATATTTCCTTTTACACCATAGCCCTCTATGGGCTTCGAAATATCACTTTGCAACTTCAAAAAAAACAGTCTTACCGAAAGACTTCTTAAGGGGAATGCTGTAATTCTGTGAGATGAATTAACAGAACACAAAGCACTTTCTCAGAAAGCTTCTTTCCAGTGTTTAACGGAAGATATTTCCTTTTTCACCATAGCCCTCTATGGGCTTCCAAATAACACTTTGCAATTTACACAAGTACAGTCTTAGCGATAGGCTTCTTGAGGCAAAAGCTGTAACTCTGTGAGATGAATTAAGAGAACACAAAGCAGTTTCTCAAAAACTTCTTTCCAATTTTCAAGGGAAGATATTTCCTTTTTCACCAAAGCCCTCAATGGGCTTACAAATATCACTTTGCAAATTCCACAAGAACAGTCTTAGCGGAAGGCTTCTTGAGGGGAAAGCTGTGACTCTGTGAGATGAATTAACAGAACACAAAGCAGTTTCTCCGAAAGCTTCTTTCCAGTTTGTAACGGAAGATATTTCTTTTCACGATAGCCCTCTATGGGATTCCAAATATCACTTTGCAAATTCCACAAGAAAAGTCTTAGGGAAGGGATTCTTGAGGGGAAAGCTGTAGTTCTGTGAGATGAATTAACAGAACACACAGAAGTTTCTCAGAAAGCTTCTTTACACTTTTTCACGGAACATATTTCCTTTTTCACCATAGCCCTCTAAGGGATTCCAAATATCACTTTGCAAATTCAACAAGAACAGTCTAAGCGAAAGGTTTCTTGAGGGGAAAGCTATAACTCTGTGAGATGAATTCCCAGAACACAAAGCAGTCTCTCAGAAAGCTTCTTTCCCATTTTTAAAGGAAGATAGTCCCTTTTTCACCATAGCCCTCTATGGGCTTCCAAATATAACTTTGCAAATTCCACAAGAAGAGTCTTAGCGAAATGCTTTTGAGGGGAAAGCTGTAACTCTGTGAGATGAATTAACAGAACACAAAGCAGTTTCTCAGAAAGCTTCTTTCAGTATTTAAGGGAAAATATTTCCTTTTTCACCATAGCCCTCTATGGGCTTCCAAATCTCACTTTGCGAATTCCACAAGAACAGTCTTAGCGAAAGGATTCCTGCGGGGAAAGCTGTAACTCTGTGAGATGAATTAACAGAACACAAAGAAGTTACTCCGAAAGCTTCTTTCCACTTTTTAACTGAAGATATTTCCTTTTTCACCATAGCCCTCCATGGGCTTCCAAATATCTCTTTGCAAATTCCACAAAAACAGTCTTAACGAAAGGCTTTTTGAGGAGAAAGCTGTACTTGTGAGTTGAGTTAACAGAACACAAAGCAGATTCTCAGAAATCTTCTTTTCAGTTTTAATCTTATTATATTTCCTTTTTCACCATACCCCTCTATGGAATTCCAAATAACACTTTGCAAATTCTACAAGAACAGTCTTAGTGAAAGGCTCTTGAGGGTAATGCTGTAACTCTGTGAGATCAATTAACAGAACCCAAAGCAGTTTATCAGAAAGCTTCTTTCCAGTGTTTAACGCAAGATATTTCCTTTTACACCATAGCAATGTATTGGCTTCCAAATATCACTTTGAAAAGTCCACAAGAACAGTCTTAGCGAAAGGCTTCTTGAGGGGAAAGCTGTAACTCTGTAAGATGAATTAACAGAACACAAAGCAGTTTCTCAGAAAGCTTCTTTTCAGTTTTTATCTTAGGATATTTCCTTTTTCACCGTAGCCCTCTAACTTCTTCCAAATATCACTTTGCGAATTCCACAAGAACAGTCTTAGCGAAAGGCTTCTTGAGGGGAAAGCTGTAACTCTGTGAGATGAATTAACAGAACAGAGTGCAGTTTCTCAGAAAGCTTCTTTCCAGTTTTTAAAGAAAGATATTTCCTTTTCACCATACCCCTCTATGGGCTTCCAAATATCACTCTTCAAATTCCACAAGAACAGTCTTAGCCAAAGATTTCTTGAGCGGAAATCTGTAACTCTGTGAGATGAATTCACAGAACATAAAGCACTTTTCCGGAAAGCTTCTTTCCAGTTTTAAACTGAAGATATTTCCTTTTTCACCATTGCCCTCTATGGGCTTCCAAATATCACTCTTCAAATTCCACAAGAACAGTCTTAGCGAAAGGCTTCTTGAGGGAAAATCTGTAACTCTATGAGACGAATTCACAGAACACAAAGCAGTTTTCCCGAAAGCTTCTTTCCAGTTTTTAACTGAAGATATTTCCTTTTTCACCATTGCCTTCTATGGGCTGCTAAATATCACTCTTCAAATTCAACAAGAACAGTCTTAGCGAAAGGCTTCTTGAGGGGAAAGCTGTAGCTCTGTGAGACGAATTAAGAGAACAGAGTGCAGTTTGTCAGAAAGCTTCTTTTCTGTTTTTAACTGAAGATATTTCCTTTTTCAGCATTGCCCTCTAAGTGATTGCAAATATCACTTTTCAAATTCAACAAGAACAGTCTTAGCGTAATGCTTCTTGAAGGGAAAGCTGTAACTCTGTGAGATGAATTAACAGAACAGAGTGCAGTTTGTCAGAAAGCTTCTTTTCAGTTTCAAACTGAAGATATTTTCTTTTTCACCAATGCCCTCTGTGTCCTTCGAAATATCACTTTTCAAATTCCAAAAAAACTGTCTTAGCAGAAGGATTCTTGAGGGGAAAGCAGTAACTCTGTGAGACGAATTAACAGAACAGAGTGCAGTTTCTCAGAAAGCTTCTTTTCAGTTTTTAACTGAAGATATTTGCTTTTTCTCCATTGCCCTATATGGGCTTCCAAATATCACTTTTCATATTCCACAAGAACAGTCTTAGCGAAAGGCTTCTTGAAGGGACAGCTGTAACTCTGTGAGATGAATTAACAAAACAGAGTGCAGTTTTTCAGAAAGCTTCTTTTCAGTTTTTAACAGAAGAGATTTCGTTTATCAACATTGACCTCTATTGGATTCCAAATATCACTTTTCAAATTCCAAAAAAACAATCTTAGCGAAAGGCTTCTTGAGGTGAAAGCTGTAACTCTGTCAGACGAATTAACAGAATAGAGTGCAGTTTCGCAGAAAGCTTCTTTCCAGTTTTTAACTGAAGATATTTCCTTTTTCACCGTAGCCCTCTATGGGCTTCCAAATATCGCTTTGCAAATTCCACAAGAACAGTCTTAGCGAACGGCTTCTTGAGGGGAAAGATGTAACTCTGTGAGATGAATTAACAATAAGAGTGCTGTTTCTCAGAAAGCTTCTTTCCAGTTTTAAACTGAAGATGTTTCCTTTTTTACCATTGCCCTCTATGGACTTCCAAATATCACCCTTCAAATTCAACAAGAACTGTCTTAGCGAAAGGCTTCTTGAGGGGAAAGCTGTAACTCTGTGAGAAGAAATAACAGAACAGAGAGCAGTTTCCACGAAAGCTTCTTTCCAGTTTTTAACTTTAGATATTTCCTTTTTCACCATTGCCCTCTATCGGTTTCCAAATATCATTATTCAAATTACAAAAGTAAACACTTAGCGAAAGGGTTCTTGAAGGGAAAGCTGTAACTGTGTGAGATAAATTAACAGAAGAGAGTGCAGTTTGTCAGAAAGCTTCCTTTCAGTTTTTAACTGAAGATATTTCCTTTTTCACCATTGCCCTCTATGGTTTTCCTAATATCACTTTTCAAATCCCACAAGAACAGTCTTAGCGAAAGGCTTCTTGAAGGGAAAGCTGTAACTCTGTGAGATAAATTAACAGAACAGAGTGCAGTTTGTCAGAAAGCTTCTTTTCAGGTTTTAACTGAAGAGATTTCCTTTTTCACCATTGACCTCTATTGGATTCCAAATATCACTTTTCAAATTCCAAAAGAACAGTCTTAGCGAAAGGCTTCTTGAGGGGAAAGCTCTAACTCTGTGAGACGAATTAAGAGAACAGAGTGCAGTTTTTCAGAAAGCTTCTTTCCAGTTTTTAACTGAAGATATTTCCTTTTTCACCATTGCCCTGAATGGGCTTCCAAATATCACTCTTCAAAATCCACAAGAACAGTCTTAGCGATACCCTTCTTGAGGGGAAAGCTGTAACTCTGTGAGATGAATTCACAGAACACAAAGCAGTTTCTCAGAAAGCTTCTTTCCAGTTTTTAACTGAAGATATTTCCTTTTTCACCATAGCCCTCCATGGGCTTCCAAATATCGCTTTGCAAATTCCAGAAGAACAGTCTTAGCGAACGGCTTCTTGAGGTGAAAGATGTAACTCTGTGAGATGAATTAACAGAACAGAGTGCAATTTCTCAGAAAGCTTCTTTTCAGTTTTAAACTGTAGATATTTCCTTTTTCACCATTGCCCTCTAAGGACTTCCAAATATCACTTTTCAAATTCCAAAAGAACAGTCTTAGCGAAAGGCTTCCTGAGGGGAAAGCTGTAACTCTGTGAGATGAATTAACAAAACAGAGTGCAGTTTGTGAGAAAGCTTCTTCTCAGTTTTTAACTGAAGATATTTCCTTTTTCACCAATGCCCTCTATTGGATTCCAAATATCACTTTTCAAATTCCAAAAGAATAGTATTAGCGAAAGGCTTCTTGAGGGGAAAGCTCTAACTCTGTGAGACGAATTAACAGAACAGAGTGCAGTTTGTCAGAAAACTTCTTTCCAGTTTTAAACTGAAGATATTTCCTTTTTCACCATAGCCCTCTTTGGGCTTCCAAATATCACTTTTCAAATTCCAAAAGAACAGTCTTAGCGAAAGTCTTCTTGAGGGGAAGGCTGTAAGTCTGTGAGTCGAATTAACAGAACAGAGAGCAGCTTCTCAGAAAGCTTCTCTCCAGTTTTTTACTGAAGTTATTTCCTTTTTCACCATAGCCCTCTCTTGGCTTCCATATAACTCTTTGCAAATCCCACAAGAACAGTCTTAGGGAACAGCTTCTTGAGGGGAAAGCTGTAACGCTGTGAGATGAATTAACAGAACAGAGTGCAGTTTCTCAGAATGCTTCTTTCCAGTTTTAAACTGAAGATGATTCCTTTTTCACCATTGCCCTCTATGGGCTTCCAAATATCACTCTTTGAATTCCACAAGAACAGTCTTAGCGAAAGGCTTCTTCAGGGGAAAGCTCTAACTCTGTGAGATGAATTCACAGAACACAAAGCAGTTTCTGAGAAAGCTTCTTCCTATTTTTAACTGAAGATATTTACTTTTTCACCATAGCCCTCTAAGGGCTTCCAAATATCACCTTTCAAATTCCACAAGAACAGTTTTAGCGAAAGGCTTCTTGAGGGGAAAGCCGTAACTCTGTGAGACGAATTAACAGAACAGATTGCAGTTTCTCAGAAATCTTCTTTCCAGTTTTTAACTGAGGATGTTTCCTTTTTCACCATAGCCCTCTATGGGCTTCCAAATATCGCTTTGCAAATTCCACAAGAACAGTCCTAGCGATCGGCTTCTTGAGGGCAAAGATGTAACACTGTGAGATGAAGTAACAGAACAGAGCGCAGTTTCTCAAAAAGCTTCTTTCCTGTTTTAAACTGCAAATGTTTCTTTTTTCTGCGTTGCCCTCTATGGGCTTCCAAATATCATTCTTCAAATTCCACATGAACAGTCTAAGCGATACGCTTCTTGAGGGTAAGCTGTAACTCTGTGAGATGAATTCACAGAACACAAAGTAGTTTCTCAGAAAGCTTCTTTCCAGTTTTTAACTGAAGATATTTCCTTTTTCACCATTAACCTCTAAGGGATTCCAAATATCACTTTTTAAATTCCAAAAGAACACTGTTAGCGAAAGGCTTCTTGAGGGGAAAGCTGTAACTCTGTGAGACGAATTAACAGAACAGAGTGCAGTTTCTCAGAAAGCTTCTTTCCAGTTTTCAACTGTAGATATTTCCTTTTTCACTGTACCTCTCTATGGGCTTCCAAATATCGCTTTGCAAATTCCACAAGAACAGTCTTAGCGAACGGCTTCTTGAGGGGAAAGATGTAACTCTGTGAGATGAATTAACAGAACAGAGTGCAGTTTCTCAGAAAGATTCTTTCCAGTTTTTAACTGAAGATATTTCCTTTTTTACCATAGCCCTCTTAGGGCTTCCAAATATCACTCTTCAAATTCCACAAGAACAGTCTTAGCGAACGACTTCTTGAGGGGAAAGATGTAACTCGGTGACATGAATTAACAGAACAGAGTGCAGTTTCTCAGAAAGCTTCTTTCCAGTTTTAAAGTGAAGATGTTTCCTTTTTCACCATTGCCCTCTACGGGCTTCCAAATATCACTCTTCAAATTCCACAAGAACAGTCTTAGCGAAAGGCTTCTTGAGGGGAAAGCTGTAACTCTGTAACATAAATTAACAGAACACAGAGAAGTTTCCCCGAAAGCTTCTTTCCAGTTTTTACGGAAGATATTTCCTTTTTCACCATAGCCCTCTATGGGCTTCCAAATATCACTTTGCAAATTCCACAAAAACAGTCTTAGCGAAAGGTTTCTTGAGGGGAAAGCTGTAACTCTGTGAGATGAATTAACAGAACACAAAGCAGTTTCTCAGAAAGCTTCTTTCCAGTTTTTAAGTGAAGATATTTCCTTTTTCACCATAGCCCTCTATGGGCTTCCAAATATCACTTTGCAAATTCCACAAGAACGGTCTTCTGAAAGGCTTCTTGAGGGGATAACCTTAACTCTGTGAGATGAATTAACAGAACACAAATCAGTTTCTCAGACAGCTTCTTTCCAGTTTTTAACGGAAGTTATTTTCTTTTTCACTATAGCCCGCTTCGGGCTTACAAATATGATTTTGCAAATTTAACAAGAACAGTCCCAGCGAAAGGCTACCTGAGGGAAAGCTGTAACTTTGTGAGATGAATTAACAGAACAGAGTGCAGTTTCTCATAAAGCTTCTTTCCAGTTTTTAATGGAAGATATTTCCTTTTTCACCATAGCCCTCTATGGGCTTCTAAATATCACTTTGCGAATTCCACAAGAACAGTCTTAGCGAAATGCTGCTTAAGGAGAAAGCTGTAACTCTGTGAGATGAATTAACAGAAGACAAAGCAGTTTCTCAGAAAGCTTCTTTCCAGTTTTTAAGAGAAGATATTTCCTTTTTCACCATTGCCCTCTTGTGGTTCCAAATATCACTCTTCAAATATCACAAGAACAGTCTTTGCGAAAGGCTTCTGGAGGGGAAAGCTGTAATTCTCTTAGATGAATTAACAGAACACGGAGCAGTTTCCCCGAAAGCTTCTTTCCAGTTTTTAACTGAAGATAGTTCCTTTTTCACCATTGCCCTCTATGGGTTTCCAAATATCACCTTTCAAATTCCACAACAACAGTCTTAGCGAACGGCTTCTTGAGGGGAAAGATGTAACTCTTTGAGATGAATTAACAGAACAGAGTGCAGTTTCTCAGAAAGATTCTTTCCAGTTTTTAACTGAAGATATTTCCTTTTTCACCATAGCCCTCTTAGGGCTTCCAAATATCACTCTTCAAATTCCACAAGAACAGTTTTAGCGAAAGGCTTCTTGAGGGCAAAGCTGTAACTCTGTGTGATGAATTAACAGAACAGTGAGCAGTTTCCCCGAAAGCTTCTTTCCAGTTTTTAACTGAAGATATTTCCTTTTTCACCATTGCCCTCTATGGGCTAACAAATATAACTTTTCAAATTCCAAAAGAACAGTCTTAGCGAAAGGTTTCTTGAAGGGAAAGCTGTAACTCTGTGAGATAAATTAACAGAACAGAGTGCAGTTTGTCAGAAAGCTTCTTTTCAGTTTTTAACTGAAGATATTTCCTTTTTCACCATTGCCCTCCATCGGCTTCCAAATATCACTTTTCAAATTCCACAAGAACAGTTTTAGCGAAAGGCTTCTTGAAGGGAAAGCTGTAACTCTGTGAGAAGAATTAACAGAACAGAGTGCAGTTTCTTAGAAAGCTTCTTTTCAGTTTTTAACTGAAGATGTTTCCTTTTTCACCATTGCCCTCTATGGGCTTAGAAATATCACTCTTCAAATTCTACAAGAACAGTCTTAGCGAAAGGCTTCTTGAGGGGAAAGCTGTAAATCTGTGAGATGAATTAACAGAACACACACCAGTTTCCACGAAAGCTTCTTTCCAGTTTTTAACTGAAGATACTTCCTTTTACACCATTGCCCTCTAAGGGCTTCCAAATATCACCTTTCAAATTCCACAAGAACAGTTTTAGCGAAAGGCTTCTTGAGGGGAAAGCCGTAACTCTGTGAGACGAATTAACAGAACAGATTGCAGTTTCTCAGAAATCTTCTTTCCAGTTTTTAACTGAAGATGTTTCCTTTTTCACCATAGCCCTCTATGGGCTTCCAAATATCGCTTTGAAAATTCCACAAGAACAGTCCTAGCGATCGGCTTCTTGAGGGCAAAGATGTAACTCTGTGAGATGAAGTAACAGAACAGAGTGTAGTTTCTCAAAAAGCTTCTTTCCTGTTTTAAACTGCAAATGTTTCTTTTTTCTACGTTGCCCTCTATGGGCTTCCAAATATCATTCTTCAAATTCCACATGAACAGTCTTAGAGAACGACTTCTTGAGGGGAAAGATGTAACTCGGTGACATGAATTAACAGAACAGAGTGCAGTTTCTCAGAAAGCTTCTTTCCAGTTTTAAAGTGAAGATGTTTCCTTTTTCACCATTGCCCTCTACGGGCTTCCAAATATCACTCTTCAAATTCCACAAGAACAGTCTTAGCGAAAGGCTTCTTGAGGGGAAAGCTGTAACTCTGTAACATAAATTAACAGAACACAGAGCAGTTTCCCCGAAAGCTTCTTTCCAGTTTTTCCGGAAGATATTTCCTTTTTCACCATAGCCCTCTATGGGCTTCCAAATATCACTTTGCAAATTCCACAAAAACAGTCTTAGCGAAAGGTTTCTTGAGGGGAAAGCTGTAACTCTGTGAGATGAATTAACAGAACACAAAGCAGTTTCTCAGAAACCTTCTTTCCAGTTTTTAAGGGAAGATATTTCCTTTTTCACCATAGCCCTCTATGGGCTTCCAAATATCACTTTGCAAATTCCACAAGAACGGTCTTCTGAAAGGCTTCTTGAGGGGATAACCTTAACTCTGTGAGATGAATTAACAGAACACAAATCAGTTTCTCAGACAGCTTCTTTCCAGTTTTAAACGGAAGATATTTTCTTTTTCACTATAGCCCGCTTCGGGCTTACAAATATGATTTTGCAAATTTAACAAGTACAGTCCCAGCGAAAGACTTCCTGAGGGAAAGCTGTAACTTTGTGAGATGAATTAACAGAACAGAGTGCAGTTTCTCATAAAGCTTCTTTCCAGTTTTTAATTTAAGATATTTCCTTTTTCACCATAGCCCTCTATGGGCTTCTAAATATCACTCTTCAAATATCACAAGAACAGTCTTTGCGAAAGGCTTCTTGAGGGGAAAGCTGTAATTCTGTGTGATGAATTAACAGAACAGAGAGCAGTTTCCCCGAAAGCTTCTTTCCAGT
Organism: Chlorocebus sabaeus; assembly: GCF_047675955.1. Taxonomy (NCBI): domain Eukaryota; kingdom Metazoa; phylum Chordata; class Mammalia; order Primates; family Cercopithecidae; genus Chlorocebus; species Chlorocebus sabaeus. Next base: position 94,314,163 of record NC_132933.1, on the reverse strand, counting down.
TTTTTACTGAAGATATTTCCTTTTTCACCATTGCCCTCTATGGGCTTCCAAATATCACTTTTCAAATTCCACAAGAACAGTCTTAGCGAAAGGCTTCTGGAGGGGAAAGCTGTAATTCTGTGAGATGAATTAACAGAACACGGAGCAGTTTCCCCGAAAGCTTCTTTCCAGTTTTTAACTGAAGATAGTTACTTTTTCACCATTGCCCTCTATGGGCTTCCAAATATCACCTTTCAAATTCCACAACAACAGTCTTAGCGAACGGCTTCTTGAGGGGAAAACTGTAACTCTGTGAGATGAATTAACAGAACAGAGTGCAGTTTGTCAGACCGCTTCTTTTCAGTTTTTAACTGAAGATATTTCGTTTTTCACCATTGCCCTCTTTGGGCTTCCCAATATCACTTTTGAAACTCCACAAGAACAGTCTTAGCGAAAGGCTTCCTGAAGGCAAAGCTGTAACTCTGTGAGATGAATTAACAGAACAAGGTGCAGTTTGTCAGAATGTTTCTTTTCAGTTTTTAACTGAAGATATTTCCTTGTTCACAATAGCCCTCAATGGGCTTCCAAATACCGCTTTGCAAATGCCTCAATAACAGTCTTAGCGAAAGGCTTCTTGAGGGGAAAGATGTAACTCTGTGAGATGAATTAACAGAACAGAGTGAGGTTTCTCAGAAAGCTTCTTTCCACTTTTAAACTGATGATGTTTCCTTTTTCACCATTGCCCTCTATGGACATTCAAATATCACTCTTCAAATTCCACAAGAACAGTCTTAGCAAAAGGCTTCTGGTGGGGAAAGCTGTAACTCTGTGAGATGAATTAGCAGAACACGGAGCAGTTTCCCCGAAAGCTTCTTTCCAGTTTTTAACTGAAGATATTTCCTTTTTCACCATTGCCCTCTATGGGCTTCCAAATATCAACTTTCAAATTCCACAAGAACAGTCTTAGCGAAAGGCTTCTGAAGGGAAAACTGTAACTCTGTGAGATGAATTAACAGAATAGAGTGCAGTTTGTCAGACAGGTTCTTTTCAGGTTTTAACTGAAGATGTTTCCTTTTTCACCATTGCCCTCTTTGGGCTTTCAAATGTCACTTTTGAAACTCCACAAGAACAGTCTTAGCGAAAGGCTTCTTGAAGCGAAAGCTGTAACTCCGTGAGATGAATTTCCAGAACAGAGTGCAGTTACTCAGAAAGCTTCTTTCCAGTTTTTAGCTGAAGATACTTCCATTTTCAGCATAGCCCAAAATGGGCTTCCAAATATCGCTTTGCAAATTCCACAAGAACAGTCTTAGCGAAAGGATTCTTGAGGGGAAAGCTGTAACTTGGTGAGATGAATTAACAGAACAGAGTGCAGTTTCTCAAAAAGCTCCTTTCCAGTTTTAAACTGAAAATGTTTCCTTTATCAAACATTTCCCTCTATGGGCTTCCAAATATCAGTATTGAAATTCCACAAGAACAGTCTTAGCGAAAGGCTTCTTGAGGGGAAAGCTCTAACTCTATGAGATGAATTCACAGAACACAAAGCAGTTTCTCAGAAAACTTCTTTCCAGTTTTTAACTGAAGATATTTCCTTTTTCACCATTGCCCTCTATGGACTACCAAATATCACTCTTCAAATTCCACAAGAACAGTCTTAGCGAACGGCTTCTTGACGGGAAAGCTGTAACTCTGTGAGATGAATTAACAGAACAGAGTGCAGTTTCTCAGAAAGCTTCCTTTCAGTTTTTAACTGAAGATATTTCCTTTTTCACCATGGCCCAATATGGGATTCCAAACATCACTTTTCAAATTCCAAAAGAACAGTCTTAGCGAAAGACTTCCTGAGGGGAATGCTGTAACTCTGTGAGACGAATTAACAGAACAGAGTGCAGTTTCTCAGAAAGCTTCTTTCCAGTTTTTAACTGAAGATACTTCCTTTTTCACCATTGCCCTCTATGGGATTCCTAATATCACTTTTCAAATTCCAAAAGAACAGTCTTAGCGAAAGTCTTCTTGAGGGGAAAGCTGTAACTCTGTGAGATGAATTAACAGAACAGGGTGCAGTTTCTCAAAATGTTTCTTTTCAGTTTTTAACTGAAGATAATTCCTTGTTCACCATAGCCCTCTATGGGCTTCCAAATATCGCTTTGCAAATGCCTCAATAACAGTCTTAGCGAAGGGCTTCTTGAGGGGAAAGATGTAACTCTGTGAGATGAATTAACAAACAGAGTGCAGTTTCTCAGAAAGCTTCTTTCCACTTTTAAACTGATGATGTTTCCTTTTTCACCATTGCCCTCTAAGGGCTTTCAAATATCACTCTTCAAATTCCACAAGAACACTCTTAGCGAAAGGATACTTGAGGGGAAACTCTAACTCTGTGAGATGAATTCACAGAACACAAAGCAGTTTCTCAGAAATCTTCTTTTCAGTTTTTAACTGAAGATATTTCCTTTTTCACCATTGCCCTCCATGGGCTACCAAATATCACTTTTCACATTCCACAAGAACAGTCTTACGAAAGGCTTCTTAAAGAGAAAGCTGTAACTCTGTGAGATGAATTAACAGAAGAGGGTGCAGTTTTTCAGAAATTTTCTTTTCAGTTTTTAACTGAAGATATTTCCTTGTTCACCATAGCCCTCTATGGGCTTCCAAGTATCGCTTTGCAAATTCCCCAAGAACAGTCTTAACGTTGGCTTCTTGAGGGAAAGATGTAACTCTCTCCGATGAATTCACAGAACAGAGTGCAGTTTCTCAGAAAGATTCTTTCCAATTTTAAACTGAAGATGTTTCCTTTTTCACCATTGCCCTCTATGGCCTTATAAATATCACACTCCAAAATCCACAAGAATAGTCTTAGCAAACGGCTTCTTGAGGGGAAAGCTGTAACTCTGTGAGATGAATTAACAGAACACAGAGCAGTTTCCCCGAAGGCTTCTTTCCAGTTTTTAACTGAAGATATTTTCTTTTTCACCATTGCCCTCTATCGGCTTCCAAATGTCGCTTTTCAAATTCCACAAGAACAGTTTTAGCGAAAGGCTTCATGCAGGGAAAGCTGTAACTCTGTGAGATGAACTAACAGAACAGAGTGCAGTTTCTCAGAAAGCTTCTTTTCAGTTTTTAACTGAACATATTTCCTTTTTCATCATTGCCCACTAGGAGCTTCCAAATATCACTTTTCAAATTCCGCAAGAACAGTCTTAGCGAAAGGCTTCTTGAGGGGAAATCTGTATCTCTGTGAGACGAATTAACAGAACAGAGTGCAGTTTCTCAGAAGGCTTCTTTCCAGTTTTTAACTGAAGATATTTCCTTTTTCACCATAGGCCTCTATGGGCTTCCACATATCGCTTTCCAAATTCCACTAGAACAGTTTTAGCGAGCGGCTCCTTGAGGGGAAAGATGTAACTCTCTGAGATGTATTAACAGAACAGAGTGCAGTTTCTCAGAAAGCTTCTTTCCAATTTTAAACTGAAGATGTTTCCTTTTTCACCTTTGCCCTCTATGGGCTTCCAAATATCACTCTTCAAATTCCACAAGAACAGTCTTAGCGAAAGGCTTCTTGAGGGGAAAGATGTAACCCTGTGAGATGAATTCACAGAACACAAAGCAGTTTCTCAGAAAGCTTCTTTCCAGTTTCTAACTGAAAACATTTGCTTTTTCACCATTGCCCTTTATGGGCCCTCAAATATCACTCCTCAAATTCCACAAGAACAGTCTTAGCGAAAGGCTTCTTGAGGGGAAAGCTGTAACTCTGTGAGATGAATTAACAGAACAGAGTGCAGTTTGTCAGAAAGCTTCTTTTCAGTTTTTAATTGAAGATATTTCCTTTTTCACCATTGCCCTCTATGGGATTCCAAATATCACTTTTCAAAATCCACAAGAACAGTCTTAGCGAAAGGCTTCTTGAAGGGAAAGATGTAACTCTGTGAGGTGAATTAACAGAGCAGAGTGCAGTTTGTCAGAAAGCTTCTTTTCAGTTTTAAACTGAAGATATTTCCTTTTTCACCATTGCCCTCTATGGGATTCCAAATATCACTTTTCAAATTCCAAAAGAACAGTCTTAACGAAAGGCCTCTTCAGGGGAAAGCTGTAACTCTGTGAGACGAATTAACAGAACAGAGTGCAGTTTCTCAGAAAGTTTCTTTCCAGTTTTTAATTAAACATACTTCCTTTTTCACCATAGCCCTTTATGGGCTTCCAAATATCGCTTTGAAAATTTCCCAAGAACAGTCTTAATGAACGGCTTCTTGAGGGGAAAGATGTAACTCTGTGAGATGAATTAACAGAACAGAGTGCAGTTTCTCAGAAAGCTACTTTCCAGTTTTAAACTGAAGATGTTTCCTTTTTCACCAATGCCTTCTACGGGCTTCCAAATATCAGTCTTCAAATTCCACAAGAACAGTCTTAGCGAAAGGCTTCTTGAGGGGAAAGCTGTAACTCTGTGAGATGAATTAACAGAAAACAGAGCAGTTTACCCGAAAACTTCTTTCCAGTTTTTAACTAAAGATGTTTCCTTTTTCACCATTGCCTTCTACGGGCTTCCAAATATCACTCTTCAAATTCCAGAAGAACAGTCTTAGCGAAAGGCTATTTGAGGGGAAAGATGTAATTCTGTGAGATGAATTAACAGAACACAAAGCAGTTTCTCAGAAAGTTTCTTTCCAGTTTTTAACTGAAGATATTTGCTTTTTCACCATTGCCCTTTATGGGCTACCAAATATCACTCTTCAAATTCCACAAGAACAGTCTTAGCGAAAGGCTTCTTGAGGGGAAAGTTGTAACTCTGTGACATGAATTAACAGAACAGAGTGCAGTTTGTCAGAAAGCTTCTTTTCAGTTTTTAACTGAAGATATTTCCTTTTTCATCATTGCCCTCTATGGGCTTCCAAATATCACTTTTCAAATTCCACAAGAACAGTCTTAGCGAAAGGCTTCTTGAGGGGAAATCTGTAACTCTGTGAGACTAATTAGCAGAACAGAGTGCAGTTTCTCAGAAAGCTTTATTCCAGTTTTTAACTGATGATATTTCCTTTATCACCATTGCCCTCTATGGGCTTCCTAATACCGCTTTGCAAATTCCAGAAGAACAGTCTTAACCAACGGCTTCTTGAGGGGAAAGATGTAACTCTGTGAGATGAATTAACAGAACAGAGTGCAATTTCTCAGAAAGCTTCTTTCCAGTTTTAAACTGAAGGTGTTTCCTTTTTCACCATTGCCCTCTATGGACTTCCAGATATCACTATTCAAATTCCACAAGAACAGTCTTAGCGAAAGGCTTCTTGAGGGGAAAGCTGTATCGCTGTGAGATGATTTCACAGAATCCAAAGCATTTTCTCAGAAAGCTTTTTTCCAGTTTTTAACTGAAGATATTTCCTTTTTCTCCATTGCCTTCTATGGGCTACCAAATATCACTGTTCAAATTCCACAAGAGCAGACTTAGCGAAAGGGTTCTTGAGGGGAAAGCTGTAACTCTATGAGACGAGTTAGCAGAACAGAGTGCAGTTTCTCAGAAAGCTTCTTTCCAGTTTTTAACTGATGATATTTCCTTTTTCACCATAGCCCTCTATGGGCTTCCAAATACCGCTTTGCAAATTCCAGAAGAACAGTCTTAACCAACGGCTTCTTGAGGGGAAAGATGTAACTCTGTTAGATGAATTAACAGAACAGAGTGCAATTTCTCAGAAAGCTTCCTTCCACTTTTAAACTGAACATGATTCCTTTTTCACCATTGCACTCTAAGGGCTTCCAAATATCACTCTTCAAATTTCACAAGAACAGTCTTAGCGAAAGTCTTCTTGAGGGGAAAGCAGTAACTCTGTGAGATGAATTAACAGAACACACAGCAGTTTCCCCGAAAGCTTCTTTCCAGTTTTTAACAGAAGATATTTCCTTTTCCACCATTGCCCTCTATGGGCTTCCAAATATCACCCTTCAAATTCCACAAGAACAGTCTTAGCGAAAGGCCTCTGGAGGGGAAAGCTGTAACTCTGTGAGACGAAATAACAGAACAGAGTGCAGTTTCCTAGAGAGCTTCTTTCCAGTTTTTAACTAAAGATATTTCCTTTTTCACCTTTGCCCTCTATGGGATTCCAAATATCACTTTTGAAATTCCAAAAGAACAGCCTTAGCGAAAGGCTTCTTTAGGTGAAAGCTGTAACTCTGTGAGATGAATTAAAGAACACAGAGCAGTTTCCCCGAAAGCTTCTTTCCACTTTTTAACTGAAGACTTTTCCTTTTTCACCATGGTCCGCTATGGGCTTCCACATATCGCTTTGCAAATTCCAGAAGTACATTCTTAGCGAACGGATTCTTGAGGGGAAAGATGTAACTCTCTGAGATGAATTAAGAGAACAGAGTGCAGTTTCTCAGAAAGCTTCTTTCTAGTTTTAAACTGAAGATGTTTCCTTTTTCACCATTGCCCTCTATGGGCTTCCAAATATCACTCTTCAAATTCCACAAGAAGTGTCTTAGCGAAAGGCTATTGAGGGGAAAGCTGTAACTCTGTGACATGAATTAACTGAACAGAGTGCGGTTTGTCAGAAAGCTTCTTCTCAGTTTTTAACTGAAGGTATTTCCTTTTTCACCATTGCACTCTCTGGGCTTCCAAATATCACTTTTCAAATTCCACAAGAACTGTCTTAGCGAAAGACTTCTTGAGGGGAAAGCTGTAACTCTGTGAGACGAATTAGCAGAACAGAGAGCAGTTTCTCAGAAAGCTTCATTCCAGTTTTTAACTGATGATATTTCCTTTTTCACCATAGCCCTCTATGGGCTTCCAAATACCGCTTTGCAAATTCGAGAAGAACAATCTTAACCAACGGCTTCTTGAGGGGAAAGATGTAACTCTGTGAGATGAATTAACAGAACAGAGTGCAATTTCTCAGAAAGCTTCCTTCCAGTTTTAAACTGAAGATGTTTCCTTTTTCACCATTGCCCTCTATGGGCTTCCAGATATACCTCTTCAAATTCCACAAGAACAGTCTTAGCGAAAGGCTTCTTGAAGGGAAAGCTGTAACTCTGTGAGATGAATTAACAGAGCAGAGTGCAGTTTGTCAGAAAGCTTCTTTTCAGTTTTAAACTGGAGATATTTCCTTTTTCACCATTGCACTCTCTGGGCTTCCAAATATCACTTTTCAAATTCCACAAGAACTGTCTTAGCGAAAGACTTCTTGAGGGGAAAGCTGTAACTCTGTGAGACGAATTAGCAGAACAGAGAGCAGTTTCTCAGAAAGCTTCATTCCAGTTTTTAACTGATGATATTTCCTTTTTCACCATAGCCCTCTATGGGCTTCCAAATACCGCTTTGCAAATTCGAGAAGAACAATCTTAACCAACGGCTTCTTGAGGGGAAAGATGTAACTCTGTGAGATGAATTAACAGAACAGAGTGCAATTTCTCAGAAAGCTTCCTTCCAGTTTTAAACTGAAGATGTTTCCTTTTTCACCATTGCCCTCTATGGGCTTCCAGATATACCTCTTCAAATTCCACAAGAACAGTCTTAGCGAAAGGCTTCTTGAAGGGAAAGCTGTAACTCTGTGAGATGAATTAACAGAGCAGAGTGCAGTTTGTCAGAAAGCTTCTTTTCAGTTTTAAACTGGAGATATTTCCTTTTTCACCATTGCACTCTATGGGATTCCAAATATGACTTTTCAAATTCCTAAAGAACAGTCTTAACGAATGGCCTCTTTAGGGAAAAGCTGTAACTCTGTGAGATGAATTAACAGAACGGAGTGCAGTTTCTCAGAAAGCTTCTTTCTACTTTTAAACAGAAGCTGTTTCCTTTTTCACCATTGCCCACTACGGGCTTAAAGTATCACTCCTCAAATTCCACAAGAACAGTCTTAGCAAAAGGCTTCTTGAGGTGAAACCTGTAACTCTGTGAGATTAATACACAGAACACAAAGCAGATTCTCATAAATCTTCTTTCCAGTATTTAACTGAAGATATTTCCTTTTTCACCACTGCCCTCTAAGGGCTACCAAATACCACTCTACAAATTCCATAAGAACAGCCTTAGCAAAAGGCTTCTTGAGGGGAAAGGTGTAACTCTGTGAGATGAATTAACAGAACAGAGTTCAGTTTGTCAGAAAGCTTCTTTTCAGTTTTTAACTGAAGATATTTCCTTTTTCTCCTTTGCCCTCTATGGGATTCCAAATATCACTTTTCAAAAACCAAAAGAACAGTCTTAGTGAAAGGCTTCTTGAGGGGAAATCTGTAACTCTGTGAGACGAATTAAGAGAACAGAGTGCAGTTTCTCAGAAAGCTTCTTTCCTGTTTTAAACTGAAGATGTTTCCTTTATCACCATTGCCCTCTATGGGATTCCAAATATCACTTTTCAAATTCCACAAGAACAGTCTTAGCGAACGGCTTCTTGAGGGGAAAGCTGTAACTCTGTGAGACGAATTAACAGAACAGAGTGCAGTTTCTTAGAAAGCTTCTTTCCAGTTTTTAACTGATGATATTTCCTTTTTCACCATAGCCCTCTATGGGCTTCCAAATATCGCTTTGCAAATTCCACAAGAACAGTCTTAGCGAACGGCTTCTTGAGGGGAAAGATGTAACTGTGTGAGATGAATTAACAGAAAAGACTACAGTTTCACAGAAAGCATCTTTCCAGTTTTAAACTGAAGATTTTTCCATTTTCACCATTGCCCTCTATAGACTTCCAAATATCACCCTTCAAATTCCACAAGAACAGTCTTAGCGAAAGGCTTCTTGAGGGGAAAGCTGTAACTCCGTGACATGAATTCACAGAACACAAAGAAGTTTCTCAGAAAGCTTTTTTCCAGTTTTTAACTGAAAACATTTCCTTTTTCACCATTGCCCTCTATGGGCTACCAAATATCACTCTTCAAATTCCACAAGAACAGTCTTAGCGAAAGGCTTCTTGAGGGGAAAGCTGTAACTCTGTGAGATGAATTCACAGAACAGAGTGCAGATTGTCAGAAAGCTTCTTTTCAGTTTTTAACTGAAGATGTTACCTTTTTCACCATTGTCCTCTATGGGTTTCCAAATATCACTTTTCAAATTCCAAAAGAACAGTCTTAGCGATAGGCTTCTTGAGGGGAAAGCTGTTATTCTGTGAGACGAATTAACAGAACAGAGTGCAGTTTCTCAGAAAGCTTCTTTCCGGTTTTTAACTGAAGATATTTCCTTTTTCACCGTAGCCCTCTATGGGCTTTTAAATATCGCTTTGCAAATTCAACAAGAACAGTCTTAGCGAACGGCTTGTTTAAGAGAAAGCTGTAACTCTGTGAGATGAATTAACAGAACCCAAAGCAGTTTCTCAGAAAGCTTCTTTTCAGTTTTAAACTGAAGATATTTCCTTTTTCACCATTGCCCTCTATGGGCTTCCAAATATCACTCTTCAAATTCCACAAGAACAGTCTTAGGGAAAGGCTTCTTGAGGGGAAAGCTGTAACTCCGTGAGATGAATTAACAGAACAGAGTGCAGTTTGTCAGAAAGCTTCTTTTTAGTTTTTAAGTGTAGATATTTCCTTTTTCACCATTGTCCTCTATGGGATTCCAAATATCACTTTTCAAGTATCAAAAGAACAGTCTTAGCGAAAGGCTTCTTGAGGGTAAAGCTGTAACTCTGTGAGACGAATTAACAGAACAGAGTGCAGTTTCTCAGAAAGCTTCTTTTCAGTTTTAAAGTGCAGATGTTTCCTTTTTCACCATTGCCCTCTACGGGCTTCCTAATATCACTCTTCAAATTCCACAAGAACAGTCTTAGCGAAAGGCTTCTTGAGGGAAAGCTGTAACTCTGTGACATAAATTAACAGAACACAGAACAGTTTCCCCGAAAGCTTCTTTCCAGTTTTTAACTGAAGATATTTCCTTTTTCACCATTTCACTCTATTGGCTTCCAAATATCACTCTTCAAATTCCACAAGAACAGTCTTAGCGAAAGGTTTCTTGAAGGGAAAGATGTAACTCTGTGAGACGAATTAACAGAACAGAGTGCAGTTTCTCAGGAAGCATCTTTCCAGTTTTAAACTGGAGATGTTTCGTTTTTCACCATTGCCCTCTGGGGACTACCAAATATCACTCTTCAATTTCCACAACAACAGTCTTAGGGAACGGCTTCTTGAGGAGAAAGCTGTAACTCTGTGAGATCAATTAACAGAACAGAGTGCAGTTTCTCAGAATGCTTCTTTTCAGTTTTTCACTGTAGATATTTTTTTTTTCACCATTGCCCTTTATGGGATTCCACATATCACTTTTCATGATCCAAAAGAACAGTCTTAGCGAAAGGCTTCTTGAGGGGAAAGGTGTAACTCTCTGAGACGAATTAACAGAACAGAGTGCAGTCTCTCAGAAAGTCTCTTTTCAGTTTTAAACTGAAGATATTTCCTTTTTCACCAATGCCCTCTATGGGATTCAAAATATCGCTTTGCAAATTCCACAAGAGCAGACTTAGCGAACGGCTTCTTGAGGGGAAAGATGTAACTCTGTGAGAGGAATTAACAGAACACAGTGCAGTTTCTCAGAAAGCTTCTTTCCAGTTTTTAACTTAAGATATTCACTTTATCACCATTGCCCTCTATGGGTTACCAAATATCACTCTTCAAATTCCACAAGAACAGTCTTAGCGAAAGGCTTCTTGAGGGGAAAGCTGTAACTCTGTGAGATGAATTAACGGAACAGAGTGCAGTTTGTCATAAAGCTTCTTTTCTGTTTTTAACTGAAGATATTTCCTTTTTCACCATAGCCCTCTACGGGATTCCAAATATCGCTTTGCAAATTCCACAAGAGCAGACTTAGCGAACGGATTCTTGAGGAGAAAGATGTAACTCTGTGAGAAGAATTAACAGAACACAGTGCAGGTTCTCAGAAAGCTACTTTCCGGTTTTATAATGAAGATGTTTCCTTTTTCACCATTGCCGTCTAAGGGCTTCCAAATATCACTCTTCAAATTCCACAAGAACAGTCTTAGCGAAAGGCTTCTTTAGGGGAAGCTGTAACTCTGTGAGATGAATTAGCAAAACAGAGTGCAGTTTTTTAGAAAGCTTCTTTCCAGTTTTTAACGGAAGATATTTCCTTTGTCACCATTGCCCTCTACGGGCTACCAAATATCACACTTCAAATACCGCAAGAACAGTCTTAGCGAAAGGCTTCTTGAAGGGAAAGGTGTAACTCTCTGAGACGAATTAACAGAACAGAGTGCAGTCTCTCAGAAAGTCTCTTTTCAGTTTTAAACTGAAGATTCTTGAGGAGAAAGATGTAACTCTGTGAGAAGAATTAACAGAACACAGTGCAGGTTCTCAGAAAGCTACTTTCCGGTTTTATAATGAAGATGTTTCCTTTTTCACCATTGCTGTGAGATGAATTAGCAAAACAGAGTGCAGTTTTTTAGAAAGCTTCTTTCCAGTTTTTAACGGAAGATATTTCCTTTTTCACCATTGCCCTCTACGGGCTACCAAATATCACACTTCAAATACCGCAAGAACAGTCTTAGCGAAAGGCTTCTTGAAGGGAAAGCTGTAACTCTGTGAGAGGAATTAACAGATCAGAGTGCAGTTTGTCAGAAAGCTTCTCTTGAGTTTTTTACTGAAGATATTTCCTTTTTCACCATTGCCCTCTATATGCTTCCAAATATCCCTCTTCAAATTCCACAAGAACAGTCTTAGCGAAAGGCTTCTTGAGGGGAAAGATGTAACTCTCTGAGATGAATTCACAGAACACAAAGCACTTTCTCAGAAATCTTCTTTCCAGTTTCTAACTGAAGATATTTGCTTTTTCACCATTGCCCTTTATGGGCCCTCAAATATCACTCTTCAAAATTCCACAAGAACAGTCTTAGCAAAAGGCTTCTTGAGGGGAAAGCTGTAACTCTGTGAGATGAATTAACAGAACAGAGTGCAGTTTGTCAGAAAGCTTCTTTTCAGTTTTAAACTGAAGATATTTCCTTTTTCACCATTGCCCTCTCTGGGATTCCAAATATCACTTTTCAAATTCCAAAAGAACAGTCTTAACGAAAGGCCTCTTGAGGGGAAAGCTGTAACTCTGTGAGAAGAATTAACAGAACAGAGTACAGTTTCTCAGAAACCTTCTTTCCAGTTTTTAACTAAACATATTTCCTTTTTCACCATAGCCCTCTTCGGGCTTCCAAGTATCGCTTTGAAAATTCCCCAAGAACAGTCTTAGGGAACGGCTTCTTGAGAGGAAAGATTTAACTCTGTGAGATGAATTAACAGAACAGAGTGCAGTTTCTCAGAAAGCTACTCTCCAGTTTTAAACTGAAGATGTTTCCTTTTTCACCATTGCCTTCTACGGGCTTCCAAATATCACTCTTCAAATTCCACAAGAACAGTCTTAGCGAAAGTCTTCTGGAGGGGAAAGCTGTAACTCTGTAAGATGAATTATCAGAACACAGAGCAGTTTCCCCGAAACCTTCTTTCAAGTTTTTAACTGAAGATTTTTCCTTTTTCACCATTGCCCGCTTTGGGCTTCCAAATATCACTGTTCAAATTCCACAAGAACACTCTTAGCGAAAGGCTTCTTGAGGGGAAAGCTGTAACTCTGTGAGATGAATTAACAGAAAACTGAGCAGTTTACCCGAAAACTTCTTTCCAGTTTTTAACTGAAGACAATTCCTTTTTCACCATTGCCCTGTTTGGGCTTCCAAATATCACTTTTGAAATTCCACAGGAACAGTCCTAGCGAAAGGTTTCTTGAAGGGAAAGCTGGAACTCTGTGAGATGAATTAACAGAACAGAGTGCAGTTTGTCAGAAAGCTTCTTTTCAGTTTTTAACTGAAGATATTTCCATTTTCACCATTGCCCTCTATGGGATTCCAAATATTACTTTTCCAATTCCAAAAGAACTGTCTTAGCGAAAGGCTTCTTGAGGGGAAAGTTGTAACTCTCTGAGACGAATTAACAGAACAGAGTGCAGTGTCTCAGAAAGCTTCTTTACAGTTTTTAACTGAAGATGATTCCTTTTTCACCATTGCCCTCTATGGGCTTCGAAATATCACTCTTCAAATTCCACAAGAAGAGTCTCAGCGAAAGGCTTCTTGATTGGAAAGACGTAACTCTGTGAGATGAATTCACAGAACACAAAACAGTTTCTCAGAAAGCTTCTTTCCAGTTTTTAACTGAAGATATTTCCTTTTTCACCATTGCCCTCTATGGGATTCCAAATATCACTTTTCAAATTCCACAAGAAGAGTGTTAGCGAAAGACTTCTTGAGGGGAAAGCTGTAACTTTTTGAGACGAATTAACAGAACACCGTGCAGTTGCTCAGAAAGCTTCTTTCCAGTTTTTAACTGAAGATATTTCCTTTTTCACCATAGCCCTCTATGGGCTTCCAAATATCGCTTTGCAAATTCCACAAGAACAGTCTTAGCGAAAGGCTTCTTGAGGGGAAAGCTGTAGCTCTGTGAGTCGAATTAACAGACCTGAGTGCAGTTTCTCAGAAAGCTTCTTTCCAGTTTTTAACTGAAGGTATTTCCTTTTTCACCTTAGCCCTCTGTGGGCTTCCAAATACCGCTTTGCAAATTCCAGAAGAACAGTGTTAGCGAACGGCTTCTTGAGGGGAAAGATGTAACTCTGTGAGATTAATTAACAGAACAGAGTACAGTTTGTCAGAAAGCTTCTTTCCAGTTTTAAAGTGAAGATGTTTCCTTTTTCACCATTGCCCTCTAAGGGCTTCCAAATATCACTCTTCAAATTCCAGAAGAACAGTCTTAGCGAAAGGCTTCTTGAGGGGAAACCTGTAACTCTGTGAGATGAGTTATCAGAACACAGAGCAGTTTCCCCGAAAGCTTCTTTCCAGTTTTTAACTGAAGATTTTTCCTTTTTCACCATTGCCCTCTTTGGGATTCCAAATATCACTTTACAAACTCCACAAGAACAGTCTTAGCGAAAGGTTTCTTGATGGGAAAGCTGTAACTCCGTGAGATAAATTAACAGAACACAGTGCAGATTGTCAGAATGCTTCTTTTCAGGTTTTAACTGAAGATATTTCCTTTTTCACCATTGCCCTCTATGGGCTTCCAAATATCACACTTCAAATTCCACAAGAACAGTCTTAGCGAAAGGCTTCTTGAAGGGAAAGCTGTAACTCTGTGAGATCAATTAAGAGAACAGAGTGCAGTTTTTCAGAAGGCTTCTTTTCAGTTTTTAAGTGAAGATATTTCCTTTTTCACCATTGCCCTCTATGGGCTTCCAAATATTGCTTTTCAAATTCCACAAGAACTGTCTTAGCAAACGGCTTCTTGAGGGGAAAGATGTAACTCTGTGAGACGAATTAACAGAACAGAGTACAGTTTCTCAGAAAGCTTCTTTTCAGTTTTAAACTGAAGATGTTTCCTTTTTCACCGTTGCCTTCTAGGGGCTTCCAAATATCACTATTCAAATTCCAAAAGAACAGTCTTAAAAAAGGCTTCTTGATGGGCAAGTTGTAACTCTGTGAGATGAATTCACAGAACACAAAGCAGTTTCTCAGAAAGCTTCTTTCCAGTTTTTAACTGAAGATATTTCCTTTTTCACCATTGAGCTCTATGGGCTTCCAAATATCACTTTTCAAATTCCACAAAAACAGTCTTAGCGAAAGGCTTCTTGAAGGGAAAGCTGTAAACCTGTGAGATCAATTAACAGAACAGAGTGCAGTTTGTCTGAAGGCTTCTTTTCAGTTTTTAACCGAAGAAATTCCCTTTTTCACCACAGCCCTCTATGGTCTTCCAAATATCGCTTTTCAAATTCCACAAGAACTGTCTTAGCGAAAGGCTTCTTGAGGGGAAGGCTGTAACTCTGTGAGACGAATTAACAGAACAGAGGGCAGTTTCGCAGAAAGCTTCTTTCCGGTTTTTAACTAAAGATATTTCCTTTTTCACCATAGCGCTCTATGGGCTTCCAAATATCGCTTTGCAAATTCCACAAGAACAGTCTTAGCGAACGGCTTTTTGAGGGCAAAGATGTAACTCTGTGAGATGAATTAACAGAACAGACTGCAGTTTCTCAGAAAGCATCTTTCCAGTTTTAAACTGAAGATGTTTCGTTTTTCACCATTGCCCTCTATGGGCTTCCAAATATCACTTTTCAAATTCCACAAGAAAATTCTTAGCGAAAGGCTTCTTGAAGATAAAGCTGTAACTCTGTCAGATAAAATAATAGAACAGAGTGCAGTTTGTCAGAAAGCTTCTTTTCAGTTTTTAACTGAAGATACTTCCTTTTTCACCATGCCCTCTCTGGGATTCCAGATATCACTTTTCAAATTCAAAAAGAACAGTGTTAGCGAAAGGCTTGTTGAGGGGAAAGCTGTAACTCTGTGAGATGAATTAACAGAACAGAGTGCAGTTTGTCAGAAAGCTTCTTTTCAGTTTTTAACTGAAGGTATTTCCTTTTTCACCATTGCCCTGTATGGGATTCCAAATATCACTTTTCAAATTCCAAAAAAACAGTCTTAGCGAAAGGCTTCTTGAGGGGAAAGCTGTAACTCAGTGAGACGAATTAACAGAACAGAGTGCAGTTTCTCAGAAAGCTTCTTTCCATTTTTTAACTGAAGTTATTTCCTTTTTCACCGTAGCCCTCCATGGGCTTCCAAATATCGCTTTGCAAATTCCACAAGAACAGTCTTAGCGAACGGCTTCTTGAGGGGAAATATGTAACTCTGTTTGATGAATTAACAGAACAGAGTGCAGTTTCTCAGAAAGCTTCTTTCCAGTTTTAAACTGAAGATATTTCCTTTTTCACCATTGCCCTCTATGGGCTTCCAAATATCACTCTTCACATTCCACAAGAACAGTCTTAGCGAAAGGCTTCTTGAGGGGAAAGCTGTAACTCTGTGAGATGAATTCACAGAAAACAAAGCAGTTTCTCAGAAAGCTTCTTTCCAGTTTTTAACTGAAGATATTTCCTTTTCCACCATTGCCCTCTATGGGATTCCAAATATCACTTTTCAAACTCCAAAAGAACAGTCCTAGCGAACGATTTCTTGAGGGGAAAGCTGTAACTCTGTGACATGAATTAACAGAACAGAGTGTAGTTTCTCAGAAAGCATCTTTCCAGTTTCAAACTGAAGATGTTTCCTTTTTCACCATTGCCCTCTATGGGTTTCCAAATATCACTCTTCAAATTGCACAAGAACAGTCTTAGCGAAAGGTTTCTTGACGGGAAAGCTGTAACTCTGTGAGATGACTTAACAGAACACAGAGCAGTTTCCCCGAAAGCTTCTTTCCAGTTTTTAACTGAAGATATTTCCTTTTTCACCATTGCCCTCTATTGGCTTCCAAATATCACTTTTCAAATCCCACAAGAACAGTCTTAGCGAAAGGCTTCTTGAAGGGAAAGCTGTAACTCTGCGAGATGAATTAACAGAACCGAGTGCAGTTTGTCAGAAAGCTTCTTTTCAGTTTTTAACTGAAGATATTTCCTTTTTCACCAATGCCCTCTGTGGGATTCCAAATATCACTTTTCAAATTCCAAAAGAACAGTCTTAGCGAAAGGCTTCTTGAGGGGAAAGCTGTAACTCTGTGAGATGAATTAAGAGAACACAAAGCAGTTCCTCAGAAAGATTCTTTCCAGTATTTAAGGGAAGATATTTCCTTTTTCTCCACTGCCCTCTAGGGGCTTACAAATATCACTTTGCGAATTCCACAAGAACAGTCTTAGCGAAAGCCTTCTTGAGGGGAAAGTGGTAACTCTGTGAGATGAATTAGCAGAACACAAAGTAGTTACTCAGAAAGCTTCTTTACAGTTTTTAACGGAAGATATTTCCTTTTTCAACATATCCGTCTACGGGCTTCCAAATATCACTTTGCAAATTCCACAACAACAGTCCTAGAGAACGGCTTCTTGAGGGGAAAGCTGTAACTCTGTGAGATGAATTAACAGAACACAAAGCAGTTTCTCAGAAAGCTTCTTTCCAGTTTTTAAGGAAAAATATTTACTTTTTCACTATAGCCCGATATGGTCTTCCAAATAACAATTTGTAAATTAAACAAGAACAGTCCTAGCGAAAGGCTTCCCGAGGGAAAAGCTTTAACTCTTGAGACGAATTAACAGAACACAAAGCAGTTTCTCAGAAAGCTTCTTTCCAGTAGTTAAGGGAAGATATTTACTTTTTCACCTTAGCCCCCTGAGGACTTCCAAATATCACTTGCAAATTCCACAAGAACAGTCTTATCGAAAGGCTTCTTTAGAGGAATGCTGTAACTCTGTGCGATGAACTAACAGAACACAAAGCAGATTCTCAGAAACCTTCTTTTCAGTTTTTATCTTAGGATATTTTCTTTTTCACCGTAGCCCTCTATGTGCTTCCAAATATCACTTTGCAAATTCCACAAGAAGAGTCTCAGCGGAAGGCTTCTTGAGGTGAAAGCTGTAACTCTGTGAGAGGAATTAACAGAACAGAAAGCAGTTTCTCAGAAAGCTTCTTTCCAGTTTTTAAGGGAAGATATTTCCTTTTTCCCCAAGCCCTCCATGAGATTCCAAATATCACTTTGCAAATTCCACAACAACAGTCTTAGCAAAAGGCTTCTTGAGGGGAAAGCTGTAACTCTGTGAGATGAATTAACAGAACACAAAGCAGTTTCTCAGAAAGCTTCTTTCCAGTTTTTAAGGGAAGAAATTTCCTTTTTCACCATAGCCCTCTATGGGCTTCCAAATATCAATTTGCAAATTCCACAAGAACAGTCTTAGTGAAAGGCTTCTTGAGGGGAAAGCTGTAACTCTGTGAGATGAATTAACAGATCACAAAGCAGTTACTCAGAAAGCTTCTTTCCAGTATTTAACGGAAGATATTTCCTTTTACACTATAGCCTTCTATGGGCTTCCAAATATCACTTTGCAAATTCCACAAAAACAGTCTTAGCGAAAGGCTTCATGAGGGGAATGCTAAAACTCAGTAAGATTAATTAACAGAACACAACGCAGTTTCTCAGAAAGCTTCTTTTCAGTTTTTATCTTTGGATATTTCCTTTTTCACCATAGTCCTCTAAGGTCATCCAAATATCACTTTGCGAATTCCACAAGAATAGTGTTAGCGAAAGGCTTCTTGAGTTGAAAGCTGTAACTCTGTGAAATGAATTACCAGAACACAAAGCAGTTTCTCAGAAAGCTTCTTTCCAGTTTTTATCTAAAGATATTGCCTTTTTCACCATAGCCCTCTTAAGACTTCCAAATATCACTTTGCAAATTCCACAAGAAGAGTCTTAGCGAAAGGCTTCTTGAGGGGAAAGCTGTAACTCTGTGAGATGAATTAACAGAACACAAAGCCGTTTCTCAGAAAGCTTCTTTCCAGTTTTTAAGGTAAGGTATTTCCTTTTTAACCACAGCCCTCTATGGGTTTCCAAATATCACTTTGCAAATTCCACAAGAAGAGTCTTAGGAAAAGGCTTCTTGAGGGGAAAGCTATAACTCAGTGAGATGAATTAACAGAACACAAATGAGGTACTCAGAAAACTTCTTTCAAGTTTTTCACGGAAGTTATTTCCTTTTTCACCATAACCCTCTATGGGCTTCCAAATATCACTTGCAAATTCCACAAGAAGAGTCTTAGCGAAAGGCTTCTTGAGGGGAAAGCTGTAACTCTGTGCGATGAATTCACAGAACATGAACCAGATTCTCAGAAATCTTCTTTTGAGTTTTTATCTTAGGATATTTCCATTTTCACCATAGCCCTCTAAGGGCTTTCAAATATCACTTTGCCAGTTCCACAAGAACAGTTTTATCGAAAGGCTTCTTGAGGGGAAAGCTGTAACTCTGTGAGATGAATTAACAGAACACAAAGCAGTTTCTCAGAAAGCTTCTTTCCAGTGTTTAATGGAAGATATTTCCTTTCACACGATAGGCCACTATGGGCTTCCAAATATGACTTTGCAAATTCCACAAGAACAATCTTAGCGAAAGGCTTCTTGAGGGGAAAGCTGTAACTCTGTGAAATGAATTAACAGAACACATAGCAGTGTCTCAGAAAGCTTCTTTCCGTTTTTATCTTAGGATATTTCCTTTTTCACCATAGCCCTCTAAGGTTTTCCAAATATCACTTTGCGTATTCCACAAGAAGAGTCTTAGCGAAAGGCTTCTTGTGGGGAAAGCTTTAACTCTGTGAGATGAATTAACAGAACACAAAGTGGTTTCTCAGAAAGCTTCTTTAGAGTTTTTAACGGAAGATATGTCCTTTTTCATCATAGCCCGCTATGGGCTTCCAAATAACACTCTGCAAATTAAACAAGAACAGTCCTAGTGAAAGGCTTCTTGAGGGAAAAGCTGTAACTCTGTGACATGAATTAACAGAACACAACGCAGTTTCTCAGAAAGCTTATTTCCAGTATTTAAGGGAAGATATTTCCTTTTTCCCCTTAGACCTCTATGGGCTTCCAAATATCACTTTGCAAATGCCACAAAAACAGTCTTAGCAAAAGGCTTCTTGAGGGGAAAGCTGTAACTCTGTGAGATGAATTAACAGAACAGGAAACAATTTCTCAGAAAGCTTCTTTCCAGTGTTTAACGGAATATATTTCCTTTTACACCATAGCACTCTATGACCTTACAAATATCACTTTGTAAATTCCACAAGAACAGTCTTAGGGAACGGCTTCTTGAGGGGAAAGCTGTAACTCTTTACGATGAATTAACAGAACACAAAGCAGTTTCTCAGAAAGCTTCTTTTCAGTTTTTATCTTAGGATATTTCCTTTTTCTCCATAGCCCTCTAAGGGCTTCCAAAGATCACTTTGCGAATTCCACAAGAACACTCTTGGCGAAAGGCCTCTTGAGGGGAAAGCTGTAACTCTGTGAGATGAATTAACAGAACACAAAGCAGTTTCTCAGAAAGCTTCTTTCCAGTTTTTAAAGGAAGATATTTCCTTTTTCACCGTAGCCCTCAATGGGCTTCCAAATATCACTTTGCGAATTCCACAAGAACCGTCTTAGCGAAAGGCTTCTTGAGGGGAAAGCTGTAACTCTGTGAGTTGAATTAAGAGAACACAAAGCAGTTTCCCAGAAAGCTTCTCTCCAGTTTTTAAGGGAAGATATTTCCTTTTTCACCATGGCTCTCTATGGGCTTCCAAATATCACATTGCACATTATACAAGAACAGTCTCAGCGAAAGGCTTCTTGACGGGAAACCTGTAACTCTGTGAGATGAATTAACAGAACACAAAGCAGTTTCTCGGAAAGCTTCTTTCCAGTTTGTAAGGGAAGATATTTCCTTTTACACCATAGCCCGCTATGGGCATCCAAATATCACTTTGCAAATTCCACAAGAGCAGTCTAAGCGAAAGGCTTCTTGAGGGGAAAGCTGTAAATCTGTACGATGAATTAACAGAACACAAAGCAGTTTCTCAAAAAGCATCTTTTCCGTTTTTATATTTGGATATTTCCTTTTTCACCATAGGCCTGTATGGTTTTCCAAATATCACTTTGCAACTTCCACAAGAACAGTCTTAGCGAAAGGCTTCTGGAGAGGAAAGCTGCAACTCTGTGACATGAATTAATAGAACACAAAGAAGTTACTCAGAAAGCTTCTTTCTAGTTTCTAAGGGAAGATATTTCCTTTTTCACCATAGCCTTCTATTGGCTTACAAATATCACTTTGCAAATTCCACAAGAACAGTCTTAGCGAAAGGCGTCTTCAGGGGAAAGCTGTAACTCTGTGAGATGAATTAACAAAACTCAAAGCAGTTTCTCAGAAAGCTTCTTTCCAGTATTTAAGGGAAGATATTTCCTTTTTCACCATAGCACTCTACTGGCTTCCAAATATCACTTTGCAAATCCCACAAAAACAATCTTAGCGAAAGGATTCTGCAGTGGAAAGCTGTAACTTTGTGAGATGAATTAACAGAACACAAAGCAGTTTCTCAGAAATCTTCTTTTCAGTTTTTATCTTAGGATATTTCCTTTTTCACCATAGCCTTGTATGGGTTTCCAAATATCACTTTGCAACTTCCACAAGAACTGTCTTAGCAAAAGGCTTCTTGAGGGGAAAGCTGTAACTCTGTGAGATGAATTTACAGAACACAAACCAGTTTCTCAGAAAGCTTCTTTCCAGTATTTAAGGGAAAATATATCCATTTTCACCATAGCCCCCTAAGGGCTTCCAAACACCACTTTGCGAATTCCACAAGAACAGTCTTAGCGAAAGGCTTCTTGAGAAGAAAGCTGTAACTCTGTAAGATGAATTAGCAGAACAGAGTGCAGTTTGTCAGAAAGCTTCTTTTCAGTTTTTAACTGAATATGATTCCTTTTTCACCATTGCCCTCTAAGGGCTTAAAAAATATCATTTTTTAACTTCCACCTGAACAGTCTTAGCGAAAGGTTTCTTGAGGGGAAAGATGTAATGCTGTGAGATGTATTAACAGAACACAAAGCAGTTTATCAGAAAGATTCTTTCCAGTTTGTAAGGGAAGATATTTCCTTTTTCACCATAGCCCTCTAAGGGCTTCCAAATATAACTTTGCAAATTCCACAAGAACAGTCTACCGAAAGGCTTCCTGAGGGGAAAGCTGTAACTCTGTGAGACGAATTAACAGAACACAAGCAGGTACTAAGAAATCTACTTTCCAATTTTTAACAGAAGATATTTCCTTTTTCACCATAGCCGTCTATGGGCTTCCAAATATCAGTTTGCAAATTCCACAACAACAGACTTAGCGAAAGGCTTCTTGAGGGGAACGCTGTAACACTGTGAGATGAATTAACAGAACACAAAGCAGTTTCTCAGAAAGCTACTTTCAAGTTTTTAACGGAAGATATTTCCTTTTTCACCATAGCCCTCTAGGGGCTTCCAAATATCACTTTGTGAATTCCACAAGAACAGTCTTAGCGAAAGGGTTCTTGAGGGGAAAGCTGTAACTCTGTGACATGAATTAACAGAAAACAAAGCAGTTTCTCAGAAAGCTTCTTTCCAGTTTTTAACGGAAGATATTTCCTTTTTCCCCTTAGACCTCTATGGGCTTCCAAATATCACTTTGCAAATGCCACAAAAACAGTCTTAGCAAAAGGCTTCTTGAGGGGAAAGCTGTAACTCTGTGAGATGAATTAACAGAACAGGAAACAATTTCTCAGAAAGCTTCTTTCCAGTGTTTAACGGAATATATTTCCTTTTACACCATAGCACTCTATGACCTTACAAATATCACTTTGTAAATTCCACAAGAACAGTCTTAGGGAACGGCTTCTTGAGGGGAAAGCTGTAACTCTTTACGATGAATTAACAGAACACAAAGCAGTTTCTCAGAAAGCTTCTTTTCAGTTTTTATCTTAGGATATTTCCTTTTTCTCCATAGCCCTCTAAGGGCTTCCAAAGATCACTTTGCGAATTCCACAAGAACACTCTTGGCGAAAGGCCTCTTGAGGGGAAAGCTGTAACTCTGTGAGATGAATTAACAGAACACAAAGCAGTTTCTCAGAAAGCTTCTTTCCAGTTTTTAAAGGAAGATATTTCCTTTTTCACCGTAGCCCTCAATGGGCTTCCAAATATCACTTTGCGAATTCCACAAGAACCGTCTTAGCGAAAGGCTTCTTGAGGGGAAAGCTGTAACTCTGTGAGTTGAATTAAGAGAACACAAAGCAGTTTCCCAGAAAGCTTCTCTCCAGTTTTTAAGGGAAGATATTTCCTTTTTCACCATGGCTCTCTATGGGCTTCCAAATATCACATTGCACATTATACAAGAACAGTCTCAGCGAAAGGCTTCTTGACGGGAAACCTGTAACTCTGTGAGATGAATTAACAGAACACAAAGCAGTTTCTCGGAAAGCTTCTTTCCAGTTTGTAAGGGAAGATATTTCCTTTTACACCATAGCCCGCTATGGGCATCCAAATATCACTTTGCAAATTCCACAAGAGCAGTCTAAGCGAAAGGCTTCTTGAGGGGAAAGCTGTAAATCTGTACGATGAATTAACAGAACACAAAGCAGTTTCTCAAAAAGCATCTTTTCCGTTTTTATATTTGGATATTTCCTTTTTCACCATAGGCCTGTATGGTTTTCCAAATATCACTTTGCAACTTCCACAAGAACAGTCTTAGCGAAAGGCTTCTGGAGAGGAAAGCTGCAACTCTGTGACATGAATTAATAGAACACAAAGAAGTTACTCAGAAAGCTTCTTTCTAGTTTCTAAGGGAAGATATTTCCTTTTTCACCATAGCCTTCTATTGGCTTACAAATATCACTTTGCAAATTCCACAAGAACAGTCTTAGCGAAAGGCGTCTTCAGGGGAAAGCTGTAACTCTGTGAGATGAATTAACAAAACTCAAAGCAGTTTCTCAGAAAGCTTCTTTCCAGTATTTAAGGGAAGATATTTCCTTTTTCACCATAGCACTCTACTGGCTTCCAAATATCACTTTGCAAATCCCACAAAAACAATCTTAGCGAAAGGATTCTGCAGTGGAAAGCTGTAACTTTGTGAGATGAATTAACAGAACACAAAGCAGTTTCTCAGAAATCTTCTTTTCAGTTTTTATCTTAGGATATTTCCTTTTTCACCATAGCCTTGTATGGGTTTCCAAATATCACTTTGCAACTTCCACAAGAACTGTCTTAGCAAAAGGCTTCTTGAGGGGAAAGCTGTAACTCTGTGAGATGAATTTACAGAACACAAACCAGTTTCTCAGAAAGCTTCTTTCCAGTATTTAAGGGAAAATATATCCATTTTCACCATAGCCCCCTAAGGGCTTCCAAACACCACTTTGCGAATTCCACAAGAACAGTCTTAGCGAAAGGCTTCTTGAGAAGAAAGCTGTAACTCTGTAAGATGAATTAGCAGAACAGAGTGCAGTTTGTCAGAAAGCTTCTTTTCAGTTTTTAACTGAATATGATTCCTTTTTCACCATTGCCCTCTAAGGGCTTAAAAAATATCATTTTTTAACTTCCACCTGAACAGTCTTAGCGAAAGGTTTCTTGAGGGGAAAGATGTAATGCTGTGAGATGTATTAACAGAACACAAAGCAGTTTATCAGAAAGATTCTTTCCAGTTTGTAAGGGAAGATATTTCCTTTTTCACCATAGCCCTCTAAGGGCTTCCAAATATAACTTTGCAAATTCCACAAGAACAGTCTACCGAAAGGCTTCCTGAGGGGAAAGCTGTAACTCTGTGAGACGAATTAACAGAACACAAGCAGGTACTAAGAAATCTACTTTCCAATTTTTAACAGAAGATATTTCCTTTTTCACCATAGCCGTCTATGGGCTTCCAAATATCAGTTTGCAAATTCCACAACAACAGACTTAGCGAAAGGCTTCTTGAGGGGAACGCTGTAACACTGTGAGATGAATTAACAGAACACAAAGCAGTTTCTCAGAAAGCTACTTTCAAGTTTTGAACGGAAGATATTTCCTTTTTCACCATAGCCCTCTAGGGGCTTCCAAATATCACTTTGTGAATTCCACAAGAACAGTCTTAGCGAAAGGGTTCTTGAGGGGAAAGCTGTAACTCTGTGACATGAATTAACAGAAAACAAAGCAGTTTCTCAGAAAGCTTCTTTCCAGTTTTTAACGGAAGATATTTCCTTTTTCACCATAGCCCTCTATGGGATTCCAAATATCGCTTTGAAAATTCCACTAGAACAGTATTAGTGAAAGGCTTTTTCAAGTGAAAGCTGTAACTCTGTGAGATGAATTATCAGAACACAAAGCAGTTTCTCAGAAAGCTTCTTTCCAGTTTTGAACGGAAGATATTTCCTTTTTCACCATAGCCCTCTATGGTCTTCCAAATATAACATTGCAAATTCCACAAGAAGGGTCTTAGCGAAAGGATTCTTGAGGGGAAAGCTGCAAATCTGTGAGATGAATTAACAGAACACAAAGCACTTTCTCACAAAGCTTCTTTCCAGTTTGTAAGGGAAGATATTTCCTTTTTCACCATAGCCCTCCATGGACTTCCAAATATTACTTTGCAAATTCCACAAGAAGATTCTTAGCGAAAGTCTTCTTGAGGGGAAAGCTGTAACTCTGTGAGATGAATTAACAGAACACAAAGCGGTTTCACAGAAAGCTTCTTTCCAGTATTTAAGGGAAGATATTTCCTTTTTCACCATAGCCCTCTATGGGCTTCCAAGTATCACTTTGCAACTTCCACAAGAACCGTCTTAGCGAAAGGCTTCTTGAAGGGAAAACTGTAACTCTGTGAGATGATTTAACAGAACACAAAGCAGTTTCTCAGAAGGCTTCTTTCCAGTGTTTAACGGAAGATATTGCCTTCTACACCATAGCCCTCTATGGGCTTCCAAATATCACTTTGCAAACCCAACAACAACACTCTTAGCCAAGAGCTTCTTGAAGAGTAAGCTGTAACTCTTTAAGATGAATTAACAGAACACAAAGCAGTTTCTCAGAAAGCTTCCTTTCAGTTTTCATCTTAGGATATTTCCTTTTACACCACAGCCCTCTATGGGCTTCCAAATATCACTTTGCAAATTCCACAAAAACAGTCTTAGCGAAAGGCTTCTTGAGGGGAAACCTGTAACTCTGTGAGATGAATTAACAGAACACAAACCAGTTTCTCAGAAAGCTTCTTTCCAGTTTTTAAGGGAAGATATTTCCTTTTTCACCATAGCCCTCTATGGGCTTCCAAATATCACTTTGCAAATTCCACAAGAACGGTCTTAGCAAAAGGCTTCTTGAGGGGATAACCTTAACTCTGTGAGATGAATTAACAGAACACAAATCACTTTCTCAGACAGCTTCTTTCCAGTTTTTAACTGAAGTTATTTCCTTTTCCACCATAGACCTCTGTGGGCTTCCAAATATCACTTTAAAAATTTCACAAGAAGAGTATTAGCGAAAAGCTTCTTGAGGGGAAAGATGTAACTCTGTCCGATGAATTAACAGTACACAAAGCAGTTTCTCAGAAAGCTTCTTTCCAGTGTTTAACGGAAGATATTTCCTTTCACACCATAGCCGTATATGGGCTTCCAAATATCACTTTGCAAATTGCACAAGAACAGTCTTAGCGAAAGGCTTCCTGAGGGGAAACCTGTAACTCTGTGAGATAAATTAACGGAACACAAATCAGTTTCTCAGAAAGCTTCCTTCCAGTTTTGAAGGGAAGATATTTCCTTTTTCACGATGGCCCTCTACGGGCTTCCAAATATCACTTCGCAAATTCCACAAGAACAGTCTTAGCGAAAGGCTTCTTGAGGGGAAAGCTGTAACTTTGTGAGATGAATTAACAGAACACAAAGCAGTTTCTCCAAAAGCTTCTTTCCAGTTTTTAACGGAAGATATTTCCTTTTACACCATAGCCCTCTATGGGATTACAAATATCACTTTGTAAATTCCACAAGAACAGTCTTAGTCAAAGGCTTCTTCAGGGGAAAGCTGTAATTCTGTGAGATGAATTCACAGAACACAAAGCAGTTTCTCAGAAAGCTTCTTTAGAGTTTGTAAGGGAAGATATTTCCTTTCACCATAGCCCTCTACGGGCTTCCAAATATCACTTTGCAAATTCCACAAAATCAGTCTTGGCGAAAGTCTTCTTGAGGGGAAAGCTGTAACTCTGTGAGATGAATTAATCGAACACAAAGCAGATTCTCCGAAATCTTCTTTTCAGTTTTCATCTTAGGATAATTCCTTTTTCACCTTAGCCCTCTATGGGCTTCCAAATAACACTTTGCCAATTCCACAAGAACAGTCTTAGCGAAAGGCTTCTTGAGGGGAAAACTGTAACCCTGTGAGATGAATTAACAGTACACAAAGCAGTTTCTCAGAAAGCTTCTTTCCAGTGTTTAACGGAAGATATTTCCTTTCACACCATAGCCGTCTATGGTCTTCCAAATATCAGTTTGCAAATTGCACAAGAACAGTCTTAGCAAAAGGCTTCTTGAGGGGAAAGCTGTAACTCTGTAAGATGAATTAGCAGAACACAAAGCATTTTCCCAGAAAGCTTCTTTTCAATTTTTATCTTAGGATGTTTCCTTTTTCACTATAGGCATCTAAGGGCTTCCAAATATCAGTTTGCGAATTCCACAAGAACAGTCTTAGCGAAAGGCTTCTTCTGGGGAAAGCTGTAACTGTGTGATATGAATTAACAGAACACAAAACAGTTTCTCAGAAAGCTTTTTCCCAGTTTTTAACTGAAGTTATTTCCTTTTCCACCATAGCCCTCTATGGGCTTCCAAATCTCACTTTGCAAATTCCACAAGAACAGTATTAGCGAAAGGCTTCTTAAGGGGTAAAGCTGTAACTCTGTGAGATGAATTAAGAGAACACAAAGCAGTTTCTCAGAAAGTTTCTTTCCAGTTTTTAAGGGAAGATATTTCCTTTTTCAAAATAGCCCTCTATGGGCTTCCAAATATCACTTTGCGAATTACACAAGAACAGTCTTAGCGAAAGGCTTCTTGAGGAGAAAGCTGTAACTCTGTGAGATGAATTAACAGAACACAAAGCAGTTTCTCAGAAAGCTTCTTTCCAGTGTTTAACAGAAGATATTTCCTTTTACACCACAGCCCTTTCTGGGCTTCCAAATATCACTTTGCAAATTCCACAAGAACAGTCTCAGCGAAAGGCTTCTTGAGGGGAAAGCCGTAACTCTGTACGATGAATTAACAGAACACAAAGCAGTTTCGTAGAAAGCTTCTTTTCAGTTTTTATCGTAGGATATTTGCTTTTTCACCATAGCCCTCTAAGACCTACCAAATACACTTTGCGAATTCCACAAGAACAGTGTCAGCGAAAGGCTTCTTGAGGGGAAAGCTGTAACTCTGTGAGATCAATTAACACAACACAAAGCAGTTTCTCAGAAAGCTTCTTTCCAGTTTTTAAAGGAATATATTTCTTTTTTCACCATAGGCCTCTATGGGCTTCCAAATCTCACTTTGCGAATTCCACAAGAACAGTCGTAGCGAAAGGCTTCTTGAGGGGAAAGCTGTAACTATGTACGATGAATTAACAGAACACAAAGCAGTTTCTCAGAAAGCTTCTTTCCATTTTGTAAGGGAAGATATTTTCTTTTTCACCATAGTCCTCTACGGGCTTCCAAATATCACCTTGCAAATTTCACAAGAAGAGACTTAGCGAAAGGATTCTTGAGGGGAAAGCTGTAACTCTGTGAGATGAATTAACAGAACACGAAGCAGTTTCTCAGAAAATTTCTTTCCAGTATTTTAGGGAAGATATTTTCTTTTTCACCATAGTCCTCTATGGGCTTCCAAATATCACTTTGCGAATTACACAAGAACAGTCTTATCGAAAGGCTTCTTGAGCAGAAAGCTGTAACTCTGTGAGATGAATTAACAGAACACAAAGCAGTTACTCAGAAAGCTTCTTTCCAGTCTTTACGGAAGATATTTCCTTTTTCACCATTGCCCTCTATGTGCTTCCAAATATCACTTTGCAAATTCCACAAGAACCGTCCTAGCGAAAGGCTTCTTGAGGGGATAACCTTAACTCTGTGAGATGAATTATCAGAACACAAATCAGTTTCTCAGACAGCTTCTTTCCAGTTTATAACGGAACATATTTCCTTTACAACATAGCCCGCTTCGGGCTAACAAATATGACTTTGCAAATTTAACAAGAACAGTCACAGCGAAAGGATTCCTGAGGGAAAGCTGTAACTCTGAGAGATGAATTAAAAGAACACAAAGCAGTTTCTCAGAAAGCTTCTTTCCAGTATTTAAGGGAAGATATTTCCTTTTTCACCATAGCACTCTACGGGCTTCCAAATATCACTTTGCAAATTCGACAAAAACAGTCTTAGCAAAAGGCTTCTTGAGGGGAAAGCTGTAACACTTTGAGATGAATTAACAGAACACAAAGCATATCTCAGAAAGCTTCTTTTCAGTTTTTATCTTTGGGTGTTTCCTTTTTCACCATAGCCCTCTATGGGCTTCCAAATATCACCTTGCAACTTTCACATAAACAGTCTTAGCGAAAGGCTTCTTGAGGGGAAAGCTGTAACTCTGTGAGATGAATTAACAGAACACAAAGCAGTTTCTCATAAAGCTTCTTTCCAGTTTTTAATGGAAGATATTTCCTTTTTCACCATAGCCCTCTATGGGCTTCTAAATATCACTTTGCGAATTCCACAAGAACAGTCTTAGCGAAAGGCTGCTTAAGGGGAAAGCTATAACTCTGTGAGATGAATTAACAGAAGACAAAGCAGTTTCTCAGAAACCTTCTTTCCAGTTTTTAAGAGAAGATATTTCCTTTTTCTCCATAAACCTCTATGGGCTTCCAAATATCACTTTGCGAATTCCACAACAACAGTCTTAGCGAAAGGCATCATGAGGGGAAGGTTATTACTCTGTGAGATGAATTAACAGAACACAAAGCAGATTCTCAGAAATCTTCTTTTCAGTTTTTATCTTAGGATATTTGATTTTACACCATAGCCCTCTAAGGGCTTCGAAATATCACTTTGCAACTTCAACAAAAACAGTCTTACCGAAAGGCTTCTTCAGGGGAATGCTGTAATTCTGCGAGATGAATTAACAGAACACAAAGTAGTTTCTCCGAAAGCTTCTTTCCAGTGTTTAACGGAAGATATTTCCTTTTTCACCATAGCCCTTTATGGGCTTCCAAATATCACTTTGCAATTTACACAAGAACAGTCTTAGCGAAAGGCTTCATGAGGCGAAAGCTGTAACTCTGTGAGATGAATTAAGAGAACACAAAGCAGTTTCTCAAAAACTTCTTTCCAATTTTTAAGGGAAGATATTTCCTTTTTCACCAAACCCTCTATGGGCTTACAAATATCACTTTGCAATTTCCACAAGAACAGTCTTAGCGAAAGACTTCTTGAGGGAAAAGCTCTAACTCTGGGAGATGAATTAACAGAACACAAAGCAGTTTCTCAGAAAGCTTCTATCCAGTTTTTAAAGGAAGATATTTCCTTTTTCACAATAACCCTCTATGGGCTTCCAAATATCACTTTTCGAATTCCACAAGAACAGTCTTAGCGAAAGGCTTCTTTAGAGGAAAGCTGTAACTCTGTGCTATGATTTCACAGAACAGAAAGCATTTTCTCAGAAATCTTCTTTCCAGTTTTTAACGGAAGATATTTACTTTTTCACCATAGCCTTCTAGGGGCTTCCAAATATCACTTTGCAAATTCCACAAGAACAGTCTTAGCGAAAGGCTTCTTGTGGGGAAAGGTGTAACTCTGTGATGTGAATTAACAGAACACAAAGCAGTTTCTCAGAAAGCTTCTTTCCAGTTTTTAAGGGGAGATAATTCCTTTTTCACCATAGTCCTCTATGAAATTCCAAATATCCCATTGCAAATTCCAAAAGAACTGTCTTAGTGAAAGGCTTCTTGAGAGGAAAGCTGCAACTCTGTGAGACGAAATAACAGAACACAAAACAGTTACTCAGAAAGCTTCTTTCCAGTTTTCAACGCAAGATATTTCCTTTTACACCATAGCCCTCTATGGGCTTCCAAATATCACTTTGCAAATTCCACAACAACAGTCCTAGCGAAAGGCTTCTTGAGGGGAAAGCTGTAACTCTGTGAGATGAATTAACAGAACACAAAGCAGTTTCTCAGACAGCTTCTTTCTAGTTTTTAAGGGAAGATATTTCCTTTTTCACCATAACCCTCTTTGGGCTTCCAAATATCACTTTTCAAATTCCCCAAAAACAGTCTTAGCGAAAGGCTTCCTGAGGGGAAAGCTGTAACTCTTTGAGATGTATTAACAGAACACAAAGCAGTTTCTCAGAAAGCTTTTTTTCAGTTTTTAACGGAAGATATTTCCTTATTCACCATTGTCCTCTATGGGATTCCAAATATCACTTTTCAAATTCCAAAAGAACAGTGTTAACGAGAGGCTTCTAGAAGGGAAATCAGTTACTCTGTGAGACGAATTAACAGAACAGACTGCAGTTTCTCAGAAAGCTTCTTTCCAGTATTTAACTGAAGATATTTCCTTTATCACCATTGCCCTCTTTGGGATACCAAATGTCACTCTTCAAATTGCACCAGAACAGTCTTAACGAAAGGCTTCTTGAGGGGACGCTGTAACTCTGTGAGATGAAATAACAGAACACAGAGCAGTTTCCCCGAAAGCTTCCTTCCAGTTTTTAACTGAAGATATTTCCTTTTTCACCATTGCCCTTTATGGGCTTAAAAAAATATCACTTTTTAAAATCCTCAAGAACAGTCTTAGCGAAAGGCTTCTTGAAGGAAAAGCTGTAACTCTGTGAGATAAATTAACAGAACAGAGTGCAGTTTGTCAGAAAGCTTCTTTTCAATTTTTAACTGAAGATATTTTCCTTTTCACCATTACCCTCTATGGGCTACCAAATATCACTCTTCAAATTCCACAAGAACAGTCTTAGGGAAAGGCTCCTTGAGTGGAAAACTGTAAATCTTTGTGATGAATTAACAGAACAGAGTGCAGTTTGTCAGAAAGCTTCCTTTCAGTTTTTAACTGAAGATATTTCCTTTTTCACCATTGCCCTCCATGGGATTGCAAATATCACTTTTCAAACTCCAAAAGAACACACTTAGCAAAAGATTTCTTGAGGGGAAATCTGTAACTCTGTGAGACGAATTAACAGAACAGAATGCAGTTTCTCAGAAAGCTTCTTTCCAGTTTTTAACTGAAGATATTTCCTTTTTCACCATAGCCCTCTTTGGGCTTCCAAATATCGCTTTGCCAATTCCACAAGAACAGTCTTAGCGAAGGGTTTCTTGAGGGGAAAGATGTAACTCTGTGAGATGAATTAACAGAACAAAGTGCACTTTCTTAGAAAGCTTCTTTCCAGTTTTAAACTGAAGATGTTTCCTTTTTCACCATTGCCCTCTATGGGCTTCGAAATATCACACTTCAAATTCGACAAGAACTGACTTAGCGAAAGGCTCCTTGAGGGGAAAGCTGTAACTCTGTGACACGAATTAACAGAACACAGAGCAGTTTCCCCGAAAGCTTCTTTCCTGTTTTTAACTGAAGATATGTCCTTTTTCACCATTGCCCAGTAAGGGCTTCCAAATATCACTTTTCAAATTCCACAAGAACAGTCTTAGCGAAAGGATTCTTGAAGGGAAAGCTGTAACTCTGTGAGATGAATTAGCAGAACAGAGTGCAGTTTGTCAGAAAGCTTCTTTTCAGTTTTTACTGAAGATATTTCCTTTTTCACCATTGCCTTCTATGTTATTACAAATTTCACTTTTCAAATTCCAAAAGAACAGTCTTAGCGAAAGGATTCTTGAGGGGAAAGCTCTAACTCTGTGAGATGAATTCACAGAACACAAAGTAGTTTCTCAGAAAGCTTCCTTCCAGTTTTTAACTGATGATATTTCCTTTTTCACCATTGCCCTCTATGAGCTACCAAATATCACTCTTCAAATTCCACAACAACAGTCTTAGCGAAAGGCTTCTTGAGGGGAAAGCTATAACTCTGTGAGGCGATTTAACAGAACAGAGTGCAGTTTCTCAGAAAGCTTCTTTCCAGTTTTTAACTGAAGATATTTCCTTTTTCACCGTAGCCCTCTATGGGCTTCCAAATATCTCTTTGCAAATTCCACAAGAACAGTCTTAGCGATCGGCTTCTTGAGGGGAAAGATGTAACTCTGTGAGATGAATTAACAGAACAGAGTGCAGTTTCTCAGAAAGCTTCTTTCCAGTTTTAAACTGAAGATGTTTCCTTTTTCACCGTTGTCCTCTATGGGCTTCCAAATATCATTCTTCAAATTCCACAAGAACAGTCTAAGCGATACGCTTCTTGAGGGGAAAGCTGTAACTCTGTGAGATGAATTCACAGAACACAAAGTAGTTTCTCAGAAAGCTTCTTTCCAGTATTTAACTGAAGATATTTCCTTTTTCACCATTACCCTCTATGGGATTCCAAATATCACTTTTCAAATTCCAAAAGAACATTCTTAGCGAAAGGATTCTTGAGGGGAAAGCTGTAACTCTAGGAGACGAATTAACAGAACAGAGTGCAGTTTCTCAGAAAGCTTCTTTCCAGTTTTTAACTGAAGATATTTCCTTTTTCACCGTAGCTCTCTATGGGCTTCCAAATATCGCTTTGCAAATTCCACAAGAACAGTCTTAGTGAACGGCTTCTTGAGGGGAAAGATGTAACTCTGTGAGATGAATTAACAGAACAGAGTGCAGTTTCTCAGAAAGCTTCTTTCCAGTTTTAAACTGAAGATGTTTCCTTTTTCACCATTGCCCTCTATGGCCTTATAAATATCACACTTCAAATTCCACAAGAATAGTCTTAGCGAACGGCTTCTTGAGGGGAAAGCTGTAACTCTCTACGATGAATTAACAGAACACAGAGCAGTTTCCCCGAATGCTTCTTTCCAGTTTTTAACTGAAGATATTTCCTTTTTCACCAATGCCCTCTATGGGATTCCAAATATCACTTTTCAAATTCAACAAGAACAGCCTTAGCGTAAGGCTTCTTGAAGGGAAAGCTGTAATTCTGTGAGATGAATAAACAGAACACAAAGCAGTTTCTCAAAAAGCTTCTTTACAAATTTTAAGGGAAGATAATTCCTTTTTTACCATAGCCCTCTTTGGGCTTCCAAATATCACTTTGGAAGTTAAACAAGAACAGTCTTAGCGAAAGGCTTCTTGAGGGGAAAGCTGTAACTCTGTGAGATGTATTAACAGAACACAAAGCAGTTTCTCAGAAAGCTTCTTTGCAGTATGTAAGGGAAGATATTTCATTTTCCACCACAGCCCCATATGGGCTTCCAAATATAACTTTGCAAATTCCACAAGAAGAGTCTTAACGAAAGGCTTCTTTAGGGGAAAGCTGTAAGTCTGTGAGATGAGTTAACAGAACACAAAGCAGTTTCTCAGAAAGCTTCTTTCAAGTTTTTAGCGGAAGATATTTCCTTTTTCACCATAGACTTCTAAGGGCTTCCAAATATCACTTTGCAATTTCCACAAGAACAGTCTTAGCGAAAGTCTTCTTTAGGGGAAAGCTGTAACTCTGTGAAATGAATTAACAGAACACAAAGCAGTTTCTCACAAAGCTTCTTTCCAGTTTGTAAGGGAAGATATTTCCTTTTCCACCATAGCCCTCCATGGACTTAAAAATATAACTTTGCAAATTCCACAAGAAGAGTCTTATCGAAAGGCTTCTTGAGGGGAAAGCTGTAACTCTGTGAGATGAATTAACAGAACACAAAGCGGTTTCACAGAAAGCTTTTTTCCAGTATTTAAAGGAAGATATTTCCTTTTCCACTATAGCCCTCTACGGGCTTCCAAGAATCACTTTGCAACTTCCACAAGAACAGTCTTAGCGAAAGGCTACTTGAAGGGAGAGCTGTAACTCTGTGAGTCGATTTAACAGAACACAAAGCAGTTTCTCAAAAGGTTTCTTTCCAGTGTTTAACGGAAGATATTGCCTTCTACACCATAGCCCTCTATGGGCTTCCAAATATCACTTTGCAAACTCCACAACAACACTCTTAGCCAAGAGCTTCTTGAGGAGAAAGCTGTAACACTGTAAGATGAATTAACAGAACACAAAGCAGTTTCTCAGAAAGCTTCTTTTCATTTTTCATCTTAGGATATTTCCTTTTTCACCTTAGCCCTCTATGGGTTTCCAAATATCACTTTGCGAATTCCACAAGAACAGTCTTAGCGAAAGGCTTCTTGAGGGGAAAGCTGTAACTATGTACGATGAATTAACAGAACACAAAGCAGTTTCTCAGAAAGCTTCTTTCCATTTTGTAAGGGAAGATATTTTCTTTTTCACCATAGCCCTCTACGGGCTTCCAAATATCACCTTACAAATTTCACAAGAAGAGACTTAGCGAAAGGATTCTTGAGGGGAAAGCTGTAACTCTGTGAGATGAATTAACAGAACACGAAGCAGTTTCTCAGAAAAATTCTTTCCAGTATTTTAGGGAAGATATTTCCTTTTTCACCATAGTCCTCTATATGCTTCCAAATATCACTTTGCGAATTACACAAGAACATTCTTAGCGAAAGGCTTCTTCAGGAGAAAGCTGTAACTCTGTGAGATGAATTAACAGAACACAAAGCACTTACTCAGAAACCTTCTTTCCAGTTTTTACGGAAGATATTTCCTTTTTCACCATAGCCCTCTATGGGCTTCCAAATATCACTTTGCAAATTCCACAAAAACAGTCTTAGCGAAAGGCTTCTTGAGGGGAAAGCTGTAAGTCTGTGAGATGAATTATTAGAACACAAAGCATTTTCTCAGAAAGCTTCTTTCCAGTTTTTAAGGGAAGATATTTCCTTTTTCACCATAGCCCTCTATGGGCTTCCAAATATCACTTTGCAAATTCCACAAGAACGGTCTTCGCGAAAGGCTTCTTGAGAGGGTAACCTTAACTCTGTGAGATGAATTAACGGAACACAAATCAGTTTCTCAGACAGCTTCTTTCCAGTTTATAATGGAAGATATTTCCTTTTTCACCATAGCCCGCTTCGGGCTTACAAATATGACTTTGCAAATTTAACAAGAACAGTCCCAGCGAAAGGCTTCCTGAGGGAAAGCTGTAACTCTGTGAGATGAATTAACAGAACACAAAGCAGTTTCTCAGAAAGCTTCTTTCCAGTTTTTAATGGAAGATATTTCCTTTTTCACCATAGCCCTCTATGGGCTTCTAAACATCACTTTGCGAATTCCACAAGAACAGTCTTAGCGAAAGGCTGCTTAAGGAGAAAGCTGTAACTCTGTGAGATGAATTAACAGAAGACAAAGCAGTTTCTCAGAAAGCTTCTTTCCAGTTTTTAAGAGAAGATATTTCCTTTTTCACCATAAATTTCTATGGGCTTCCAAATATCTCTTTGCGAATTGCACAAGAACAGCCTTAGCGAAAGGCTTCTTGAGGGGAAAGCTGTAACTCTGTGACATGAATTAACAGAACACAAAGCAGATTCTCAGAAAGCTTCTTTCCAGTTTTTAACTGAAGATATTTCCTTTTTCACCATTGCCCTCTATGGGCTACCAAATATCACTCTTCAAATTCCACAAGAACAGTCTTAGGGAAAGGCTTTTTGAGTGGAAAGCTGTAAATATTTGTGATGAATTAACAGAACAGAGTGCAGTTTATCAGAAAGCTTCCTTGCAGTTTTTAACTGAAGATATGTCCTTTTTCACAGTTGCCCTCCATGGGATTGCAAATATCACTTTTCAAACTCCAAAAGAACACACTTAGCAAAAGGTTTCTTGAGGGGAATTCTGTAACTCTGTGAGACGAATTAACAGAACAGAGTGCAGTTTCTCAGAAAGCTTCTTTCCAGTTTTTAACTGAAGATATTTCCTTTTTCACCATAGCCCTCTATGGGCTTCCAAATATCACTTTTTAAAATCCTCAAGAACAGTCTTAGCGCAAGGCTTCTGGAAGGGAAAGCTGTAACTCTGTGAGATAAATAACAGAACAGAGTGCAGTTTGTCAGAAAGCTTATTTTCAGTTTTTAACTGAAGATATTTTCCTTTTCACCATTACCCTCTATGGGATTCCAAATATCACTTTTCAAATTCCAAAAGAACAGTGTTAGCGAAAGGCTTCTTGAGGGAAAGCTGTAACTCTGTGAAACGAATTAACAGAACAGAGTGCAGTTTCTCAGAAAGCTCCTTTCCAGTTTTTAACTGAAGGTATTTCCTTTTTCACCGTAGCCCTCTATGGGCTTCCAAATATCGCTTTGCAAATTCCACAAGAAGAGACTTAGGGATCGGCTTCTTGAGGGGAAAGATGTAACTCTGTGAGATGAATTAACAGAACAGAGTGCAGTTTCTCAGAAAGCTTCTTTCCAGTTTTAAACTGAAGATGTTTCCTTTTTCACCATTGCCCTCTATGGGCTTCCAAATATCATTCTTCAAATTCCACAAGAACAGTCTAATCGATACGCTTCTTGAGAGGAAAGCTGTAACTCTGTGAGATGAATTCACAGAACACAAAGTAGTTTCTCAGAAAGCTTCTTTCCAGTATTTAACTGAAGATATTTCCTTTTTCACCATTACCCTCTATGGGATTGCCAATATCACTTTTCAAATTCCAAAAGAACCGTCTTAGCGAAAGGCTTCTTGAGGGGAATGCTGTAACTCTGTGAGACGAATTAACAGAACAGAGTGCAGTTTCTCAGAAAGCTTCTTTCCAGTTTTTAACTGAAGATATTTCCTTTTTCACCGTAGCTCTCTATGGGCTTCCAAACATCGCTTTGCAAATTCCACAAGAACAGTCTTAGCGAACGGCTTCTTGAGGGGAAAGATGTAACTCTGTGAGATGAATTAACAGAACAGAGTGCAGTTTCTCAGAAAGCTTCTTTCCAGTTTTAAACTGAAGATGTTTCCTTTTTCACCATTGCCCTCTATGGCCTTATAAATATCACACTCCAAATTCCACAAGAATAGTCTTAGCAAACGGCTTCTTGAGGGGAAAGCTGTAAATCTGTGAGATGAATTAACAGAACACAGAGCAGTTTCCCCGAATGATTCTTTCCTGTTTTTAACTGAAGATATTTCCTTTTTCACCATTGCCCTCTATGGGATTCCAAATATCACTTTTCAAATTCCACAAGAACAGCCTTAGCGAAAGGCTTCTTGAAGGGAAAGCTGTAACTCTGTGAGATGAATAAACTGAACACAAAGCAGTTTCTCAGAAAGCTTCTTTACAGATTTTAAGGGAAGATATTTCCTTTTTTACCATAGCCCTCTTTGGGCTTCCAAATATCACTTTGGAAATTAAACAAGAACAGTCTTAGCGAAAGGCTTCTTGAGGGGAAAGCTGTAACTCTGTGAGATGTATTAACAGAACACAAAGCAGTTTCTCAGAAAGCTTCTTTGCAGTATGTAAGGGAAGATATTTCGTTTTTCCCCATAGCCCTCTAAGGGCTTCCAAATATAACTTTGCAAATACCACAAGAAGAGTCTTAACGAAAGGCTTCTTTAGGGGAAAGCTTTAAGTCTGTGAGATGAATTAACAGAACACAAAGCAGTTTCTCAGAAAGCTTCTTTGAAGTTTATAGCGGAAGATATTTCCTTTTTCACCACAGACCTCTAAGGGCTTCCAAATATCACTTTGCAAATTCCACAAGAATAGTCTTAGCGAAAGGCTTCTTGAGGGGAAAGCTGTAACACTGTAAGATGAATTAACAGAACACAAAGCAGTTTCTCAGAAAGCTTCTTTTCAGTTTTCATCTTAGGATATTTCCTTTTTCACCTTAGCCCTCTATGGGTTTCCAAATATCACTTTGCGAATTCCACAAGAACAGTCTTAGCGAAAGGCTTCTTGAGGGGAAAGCTGTAACTATGTACGATGAATTAACAGAACACAAAGCAGTTTCTCAGAAAGCTTCCTTCCATTTTGTAAGGGAAGATATTTTCTTTTTCACCATAGCCCTCTACGGGCTTCCAAATATCACCTTGCAAATTTCACAAGAAGAGACTTAGTGAAAGGATTCTTGAGGGGAAAGCTGTAACTCTGTGAGATGAATTAACAGAACACGAAGCAGTTCCTCAGAAATATTCTTTCCAGTATTTTAGGGAAGATACTTCCTTTTTCACCATACTCCTCTATATGCTTCCAAATATCACTGTGCGAATTACACAAGAAGAGTCTAAGCGAAAGGCTTCTGGAGGAGAAAGCTGTAACTCTGTGAGATGAATTAACAGAACACAAAGCAGTTACTCAGAAACCTTCTTTCCAGTTTTTACGGAAGATATTTCCTTTTTCAGCATAGCCCTCTATGGGCTTCCAAATATCACTTTGCAAATTCCACAAAAACAGTCTTAGCGAAAGGCTTATGAGGGGAAAGCTGTAACTCTGTGAGATGAATTAACAGAACACAAAGCGGTTTCACAGAAAGCTTTTTTCCAGTATTTAAAGGAAGATATTTCCTTTTTCACAATAGCCCTCTATGGGCTTCCAAGAATCACTTTGCAACCTCCACAAGAACAGTCTTAGCGAAAGGCTTCTTGAAGGGAAAGCTGTAACTCTGTGAGACGATTTAACAGAACACAAAGCAGTTTCTCAAAAGGTTTCTTTCCAGTGTTTAACGGAAGATATTGCCTTCTACACCATAGCCCTCTATGGGCTTCCAAACATCACTTTGCAAACTCCACAACAACACACTTAGCCAAGAGCTTCTTGAGGAGAAAGCTGTAACACTGTAAGATGAATTAACAGAACCCAAAGCAGTTTCTCAGAAAGCTTCTTTTCAGTTTTCATCTTAGGATATTTCCTTTTTCACCTTAGCCCTCTATGGGTTTCCAAATATCACTTTGCGAATTCCACAGGAACAGTCTTAGCGAAAGGCTTCTTGAGGGGAAAGCTGTAACTATGTACGATGAATTAACAGAACACAAAGCAGTTTCTCAGAAAGCTTCTTTCCATTTTGTAAGGGAAGATATTTTCTTTTTCACCATAGCCCTCTACGGGCTTCCAAATATCACCTTGCAAATTTCACAAGAAGAGACTTAGCGAAAGGATTCTTGAGGGGAAAGCTGTAACTCTGTGAGATGAATTAACAGAACACGAAGCAGTTTCTCAGAAAAATTCTTTCCAGTATTTTAGGGAAGATATTTCCTTTTTCACCATAGTCCTCTATATGCTTCCAAATATCACTGTGCGAATTACACAAGAACATTCTTAGCGAAAGGCTTCTTGAGGAGAAAGCTGTAACTCTGTGAGATGAATTAACAGAACACAAAGCATTTTCTCAGAAAGCTTCTTTCCAGTTTTTAAGGGAAGATATTTCTTTTTTCACCATAGCCCTCTATGGGCTTCCAAATATCACTTTGCAAATTCCACAAGAACGGTCTTCGCGAAAGGCTTCTTGAGAGGGTAACCTTAACTCTGTGAGATGAATTAACGGAACACAAATCAGTTTCTCAGACAGCTTCTTTCCAGTTTATAATGGAAGATATTTCCTTTTTCACCATAGCCCGCTTCGGGCTTACAAATATGACTTTGCAAATTTAACAAGAACAGTCCCAGCGAAAGGCTTCCTGAGGGAAAGTTGTAACTCTGTGAGATGAATTAACAGAACACAAAGCAGTTTCTCAGAAAGCTTCTTTCCAGTTTTTAATGGAAGATATTTCCTTTTTCACCATAGCCCTCTATGGGCTTCTAAACATCACTTTGCGAATTCCACAAGAACAGTCTTAGCGAAAGGCTGCTTAAGGAGAAAGCTGTAACTCTGTGAGATGAATTAACAGAAGACAAAGCAGTTTCTCAGAAAGCTTCTTTCCAGTTTTTAAGAGAAGATATTTCCTTTTTCACCATAAATTTCTATGGGCTTCCAAATGTCTCTTTGCGAATTCCACAAGAACAGCCTTAGCGAAAGGCTTCTTGAGGGGAAAGCTGTAACTCTGTGAGATGAATTAACAGAACACAAAGCAGATTCTCAGAAAGCTTCTTTCCAGTTTTTAACTGAAGATATTTCCTTTTTCACCATTGCCCTCTATGGGCTACCAAATATCACTCTTCAAATTCCACAAGAACAGTCTTAGGGAAAGGCTCCATGAGTGGAAAGCTGTAAATCTTTGTGATAAATTAACAGAACAGAGTGCAGTTTGTCAGAACGTTTCCTTTCAGTTTTTAACTGAAGATATTTCCTTTTTCACCATTGCCCTCCATGGGATTGCAAATATCACTTTTCAAACTCCAAAAGAACACACTTAGCAAAAGGTTTCTTGAGGGGAAATCTGTAACTCTGTGAGACGAATCAACAGAACAGAGTGCAGTTTCTCAGAAAGCTTCTTTCCAGTTTTTAACTGAATATATTTCCTTTTTCAACATAGCCCTCTATGGGCTTCCAAATATCGCTTTGCCAATTCCACAAGAACAGTCTTAGCGAAGGGTTTCTTGAGGGGAAAGATGTAACTCTGTGAGATGAAGTAACAGAACAGAGTGTAGTTTCTCAAAAAGCATTTTTCCAGTTTTAAACTGAAGATGTTTCCTTTTTCACCATTGCCCTCTATGGGCTTCCAAATATCACTCTTCAAATTCCACAAGAGCAGTCTTAGCGAAAGGCTTCTTGAGGGGAAAGCTGTAACTCTGTGAGATGAATTAACAGAACAGAGTGCAGTTTGTCAGAAGCTTCTTTTCAGTTTTTTACTGAAGGTATTTCCCTTTTCACCAATGCCCTGTAAAGTATTCCAAATATCGCTTTTCAAATTCAAAAAGAACAGTCATAGCGAAAGGCTTCTTGAGGGGAAAGATGTAACTTTGTGAGACGAATTAACAGAACAGAGTGCACTTTCTCAGAAAGCTTCTTTCCAGTTTTAAACTGAAGATGTTTCCTTTTTCACCATTGCCCTCTATGGGCTTCGAAATATCACACTTCAAATTCGACAAGAACTGTCTTAGCGAAAGGCTCCTAGAGGGGAAAGCTGTAACTCTGTGACACGAATTAACAGAACACAGAGCAGTTTCCCCGAAAGCTTCTTTCCTGTTTTTAACTGAAGATATTTCCTTTTTCACCATTGCCCAGTAAGGGCTTCCAAATATCACTTTTCAAATTCCACAAGAACAGTCTTAGCGAAAGGATTCTTGAAGGGAAAGATGTAACTCTGTGAGATGAATTAACAGAACAGAGTGCAGTTTGTCAGAAAGCTTCTTTTCAGTTTTTTACTGAAGATATTTCCTTTTTCACCATAACCCTCTATGGGATTCCAAATATCACTTTTCAAATTCAAAAACAAGAGCCTTAGCTTAAGGCTTCTTGAAGGGAAAGCTGTAACTCTGTGAGACGAATTAACAGAACAGAGTGCAGTTTCTCAGAAAGCTTCTTTCCAGTTTTTAACTGAAGATATTTCCTTTTTCACCATAGCCCTCTATGGGCTTCCAAACATCGCATTGCAAATTCTACAAGAACAGTCTTAGCGAACGGCTTCTTGAGGGGCAAGATGTAACTCTGTGAGATGAATTAACAGAACAGAGTGCAGTTTCTCAGAAATCTTCTTTCCAGTTTTTAGCTGGAGATACTTCCTTTTTCAGCATAGCCAAAAATGGGCTTTCAAATATCGCTTTGCAAATTCCACAAGAACAGTCTTAGCGAAAGGCTTCTTGAGGGGAAAGCTGTAACTTGGTGAGATGAATCAACAGAACAGGGTGCAGTTTCTCAGAAAGCTCCTTTCCAGTTTTAAACTGAAAATGTTTCTTTTATCAACCATTGCCCTCTATGGGATTCCAAATATCACTATTCAAATTCCACAAGAACAGTCTTAGCGAAAGGCTTCTTGAGGGGAAAGCTCTAACTCTATGAGATGAATTCACAGAACACAAAGCAGTTTCTCAGAAAGCTTCTTTCCAGTTTTTAACTGAAGATATTTCCTTTTTCACCATTGCCCTCTATGCGCTACCAAATATCACTCTTCAAATTCCACAAGAAAGTCTTAGCGAAAGGCTTCTTGACGGAAAAGCTGTATCTGTGAGACGAATTAACAGAACAGAGTGCAGTTTCTCAGAAAGCTTCTTTCCAGTTTTTAACTGAAGATATTTCCTTTTTCACCATAGCCCCCTAAGGGCTTCCAAATATCGCTTTGCAAATTCCACAAGAACAGTCTTATCCAACGGCTACTTGAGGGGAAAGATGTAACTCTGTGAGATGAATTAACAGAACAGAGTGCAGTTTCTCAGAAAGCTTCTTTCCACTTTTAAACTGAAGATGTTTCCTTTTTCAGCATAGCTCTATAAGGGCTTCCAAATATCACTCTTCAAATTCCACAGGAACAGTCTTAGCGAAAGGGTTCTTGAGGGGAAAGCTGTAACTCTGTGAGATGAATTAACAGAGCAGAGAGCAGTTTCCCTGAAAGCTTCTTTCCAGTTTTTAACTGAAGATATTTCCTTTTTCACCATTGCCCTCTCTGGCTTCCAAATATCACTTTTCACATTCCACAAGAACAGTCTTAGCGAAAGGCTTCCTGAAGGGAAAGCTGTAACTCTGTGAGATGAACTAACAGAACAGGGTGCAGTTTGTCAGAATGTTTCTTTTCAGTTTTTAACTGAAGATATTTCCTTGTACACCATAGCACTCTAAGGGCTTCCAAATATCGCTTTGCAAATTCCTCAATAACAGTCTTAGCAAACGGCTTCTTGAGGGGAAAGATGTAACTCTGTCAGATGAATTAACAGAACAGTGTGCAGTTTCTCAGAAAGCTTCTTTCCACTTTTAAACTGAAGATGTTTCCTTTTTCATCATAGCTCTATAAGGTCTTCCAAATATCACTCTTCAAATTCCACATGAACAGTCTTAGCGAAAGGCTTCTTGAGGGGAAAGTTGTAACTCTGTGAGATGAATTAACAGAGCCGAGAGCAGTTTCCCTGAAAGCTTCTTTCCAGTTTTTAACTGAAGATATTTCCTATTTCACCATTGCCCTCTATGGGCTTCCAAATATCACTTTTCACATTCCACAAGAACAGTCTTAGCGAAATTCTTCCTGAAGGGAAAGCTGTAACTCTGTGAGATGAATTAACAGAACAGGATGCCGTTTGTCAGAATGTTTCTTTTCAGTTTTTAACTGAAGATATTTCCTTGTTCACCGTAGCCCTCTATGGGCTTCCAAATATCGCGTTGCAAATTCCTCAATAACAGTCTTAGCGAACGGCTTCTTGAGGGGAAAGATGTAACTCTGTGAGATGAATTAACAGAACAGAGTGCAGTTTCTCAAAAAGCTTCTTTCCACTTTTAAACTGATGATGTTTCCTTTTTCACCATTGCCCTCTATGGGCTTTCAAATGTCAATCTTCAAATTCCACAAGAACAGTCTTAGCGAAAGGCTTCTTGAGGGGAAAGCTCTAACTCTGTGAGGTGAATTAGCAGAACACAGAACAGATTCCCCGAAAGCTTCTTTCCAGGTTTTAACTGAAGATATTTCCTGTTTCACGATTGCCCTCTATGGTCTTCCAAATATCACCTTTCAAATTCCACAAGAACAGCCTTAGCGTAAGACTTCTTGAAGGGAAACCTGTAACTCTGTGAGATGAATTAACAGAACGGAGTGCAGATTGTCAGAAAGCTTCTTTTCAGTTTTTAACTGAAGATATTTCCTTTTTCACCATTGCCCTCTATGGGCTTCCATATATCGCTTTGCAAATTCCACAAGAACAGTCTTCGCGTAAGGCCTCTTGAGGGGAAAGCTGCAACTCTGTGAGATGAATTAACAGAACAGAGTGCAGTTTCTCAGAAAGCTCCATTCCAGTTTTAAACTGAAAATGTTTCCTTTTTCAACATTGCCCTCTATGGGCTTCCAAATATCACTCTTCAAATTCTACAAGAACAGTCTTAGCGAAAGGATTCTTGAGGGGAAAGCTCTAACTCTGTGAGATGAATTCACAGAACACAAAGCAGTTTCTCAGAAAGCTTCTTTACAGTTTTTAACTGAAGATATTTCCTTGTTCACAATAGCCCTCTATGGGCTTCCAAATATCGCTTTGCAAATTCTCCAATAACAGTCTTAGCGAACGGCTTCTTGAGGGGAAAGATGTAACTCTGTCCGATGAATTATCAGAACAGAGTGCAGTTTCTCAGAAAGATTCTTTCCAATTTTAAACTGAAGATATTTCCTTTTCACCATTGCCCTCTATGGGCTTCCAAATATCACTCTTCAAATTCCACAAGAACAGTCTTAGCGAAAGGCTTCTTGAGGCGAAAGCTGTAACTCTGTGAAATGAACTAACAGAACAGAGTGCAGTTTCTCAGAAAGCTTCTTTTCAGTTTTTAACTGAACATATTTCCTTTTTCATC
Source organism: Chlorocebus sabaeus (assembly GCF_047675955.1). Classification (NCBI taxonomy): domain Eukaryota; kingdom Metazoa; phylum Chordata; class Mammalia; order Primates; family Cercopithecidae; genus Chlorocebus; species Chlorocebus sabaeus. Next base: position 94,269,617 of record NC_132933.1, on the reverse strand, counting down.
ATTGCCCACTATGGGCTTCCAAACATCACTTTTCAAATTCCACAAGAACAGTCTTAGCGAAAGGCTTCTTGAGGGGAAAGCTGTAACTCTGTGAGACGAATTAACAGAACAGAGTGCAGTTCCTCAGAAGACTTCTTTCCAGTTTTTAACTGAAGATATTTCTTTTTCAACATAGCCCTCTATGTGCTTCCAAATATCGCTTTGGAAATTCCACAAGAACAGTCTAAGCGAACGGCTTCTTGAGGGGAAAGATGTAACTCTGTTTGATGAATTAACAGAACAGAGTGCAGTTTCTCAGAAAGCTTCTTTCCAATTTTAAACTGAAGATATTTCCTTTTTCACCATTGCCCTCTATGGGCTTCGAAATATCACTCTTCAAATTCCACAGGAACATTCTTAGCGAAAGGCTTCTTGAGGGGAAAGCTGTGACTCTGTGAGATGAATTCACAGAACACAAAGCATTTTCTCAGAAAGGTTCTTTCCAGTTTTTAACTGAAGATATTTCCTTTTTCACCATTGCCCTCTATGGGATTCCAAATATCACTCTTCAAATTCCACAAGAACAGTCTTAGGGAAAGGCTTCATGAAGGGAAAGTTGTAACACTGTGAGATGAATTAACAGAGGAGAGTGCAGTTTGCCAGAAAGCTTCTTTTCAGTTTTTAACTGAAGATATTTCACTTTTCACCATTGCCCTCCATGGGATTCCAAATATCACCTTTCAAATTCCAAAAGAACAGACTTAGCGAAAGGCTTCTTGAGGGAAAATGTGTTACTCTGTGAGACGAATTAACAGAACAGAGTGCAGTTTCTCAGAAAGCTTCTTTCCAGTTTTTAACTGAAGGTATTTTCTTATTCACCTTAGCCCTCTATGGGCTTCGAAATGTCGCTTTGCAAATTCCACAAGAACAGTCTTAGCGAACGGCTTCTTGAGGGGAAAGATGTAACTCTGTGAGATGAATTAACAGAACAGAGTGCAGTTTCTCAGAAAGCTTATTTTCAGTGTTTAACTGAAGATATTTCCATTTTCACCATTGCCCTCTATGGGATTCTAAATATCACTTTTCAAATTCCAAAAGAACAGTCTTAGCGAACGACTTCTTGAGGGGAAAGAGGTAACTCTGTGAGATGAATTAACAGAACGGAGTGCAGTTTCTCAGAAAGCATCTTTCCAGTTTCAAAATGAAGATGTTTCCTTTTTCACTATTGTCCTCTATGGGTTTCCAAATATCACTCTTCAAATTGCAAAAGAACAGTCTTAGGGAAAGGTTTCTTGACGGGAAAGCTGTAACTCTGTGAGATGACTTAACAGAACACAGAGCAGTTTCCCCGAAAGCTTCTTTCCAGTTTTTAACTGAAGATATTTCCTTTTTCACCATTGCCCTCTATTTTCTTCAAAATATCACTTTTCAAATCCCACAAGAACAGTCTTAGCGAAAGGCTTCTTGAAGGGAAAGCTGTAACTCTGCGAGATGAATTAACAGAACCGAGTGCAGTTTGTCAGAAAGCTTCTTTTCAGTTTTTAACTGAAGATATTTCCTTTTTCACCAATGCCCTCTGTGGGATTCCAAATATCACTTTTCAAATTCCAAAAGAACAGTCTTAGCGAAAGGCTTCTTGAGGGGAAAGCTGTAACTCTGTGAGATGAATTAAGAGAACATAAAGCAGTTCCTCAGAAAGCTTCTTTCCAGTTTTTAACAGAAGATATTTCCTTTTTCAACATATCCGTCTACGGGCTTCCAAATATCACTTTGCAAATTCCACAACAACAGTCCTAGCGAACGGCTTCTTGAGGGGAAAGCTGTAACTCTGTGAGATGAATTAACAGAACACAAAGCAGTTTCTCAGAAAGCTTCTTTCCAGTTTTTAAGGGAAAATATTTCCTTTTTCACTATAGCCCGATATGGTCTTCCAAATTACAATTTGTAAATTAAACAAGAACAGTCCTAGCGAAAGGCTTCCTGCGGGAAAAGCTTTAACTCTTGAGACGAATTAACAGAACACAAAGCAATTTCTTAGAAAGCTTCTTTCCATATTTAAGGGAAGATATTTACTTTTTCACCTTAGCCCCCTGAGAGCTTACACATATCTCTTGCAAATTCCACAAGAACAGTCTTATCGAAAGGCTTCTTGAGGGGAAAGCTGTAACTCTGTGCGATGAACTAACAGAACACAAAGCAGATTTTCAGAAATCTTCTTTTCAGTTTTTATCTTAGGATATTTTCTTTTTCACCGTAGCCATCTATGTGCTTCCAAATATCACTTTGCAAATTCCACAAGAAGAGTCTTAGCGAAAGGCTTCTTGAGGGGAAAGCTGTAACTCTGTGAGATGAATTAGCAGAACACAAAGCAGTTTCTCAGAAAGCTTCTTTCCAGTTTTTAAATGAAGATATTTCCTTTTTCCCCAAGCCCTCCATGAGATTCCAAATATCACTTTGCAAATTCCACATCAACAGTCTTAGCAAAAGGCTTCTTGAGGGGAAAGCTGTAACTCTGTGAGATGAATTAACAGAACACAAAGCAGTTTCTCAGAAAGCTTCTTTCCAGTTTTTAAGGGAAAAAATTTCCTTTTTCACCATAGCCCTCTATGGGCTTCCAAATATCAATTTGCAAATTCCAGAAAAACGGTCTGAGCGAAAGGCTTCTTGAGGGGAAAGCTATAACTCAGTAAGATTAATTAACAGAACACAACGCAGTTTCTCAGAAAGCTTCTTTTCAGTTTTTATCTTTGGATATTTCCTTTTTCACCATAGCCTTCTAAGGTCATCCAAATATGACTTTGCGAATTACACAAGAATAGTGTTAGCGAAAGTCTTCTTGAGTTGAAAGCTGTAACTCTGTGAAATGAATTACCAGAACACAAAGCAGTTTCTCAAAAAGCTTCTTTCCAGTTTTTATCTGAAGATATTGCCTTTTTCACCATAGCCCTCTTAAGACTTCCAAATATCACTTTGGAAATTTCACAAGAAGAGTCTTAGCGTAAGGCTTCTTGAGGGGAAAGCTGTAACTCTGTGAGATGAATTGACAGAACACAAAGCCGTTTCTCAGAAAGCTTCTTTCCAGTTTTTAAGGTAAGGTATTTCCTTTTTCACCACAGCCCTCTATGGGTTTCCAAATATCACTTTGCAAATTCCACAAGAATAGTCTTAGGAAAAGGCTTCTTGAGGGGAAAGCTATAACCCAGTGAGATGAATTAACAGAACACAAATGAGGTATTCAGAAAATTTCTTTCAAGTTTTTCACGGAAGGTATTTCTTTTTCACCATAACCCTCTATGGGCTTCCAAATATCACTTGCAAATTCCACAAGAAGAGTCTTAGCGAAAGGCTTCTTGAGGGGAAAGCTGTAACTCTGTGCGATGAATTCACAGAACATGAACCAGATTCTCAGAAATCTTCTTTCAAATTTTTATCTTAGGATATTTCCTTTTTCACCATAGCCCTCTAAGGCCTTCCAAATATCACTTTGCCAGTTCCACAAGAACAGTTTTATCGAAAGGCTTCTTGAGGGGGAAGCTGTAACTCTGTGAGATGAATTAACAGAACACAAAGCAGTTTCTCAGAAAGCTTCTTTCCAGTGTTTAATGGAAGATATTTCCTTTCACACCATAGCCCACTATGGGCTTCCAAATATCACTTTGCAAATTCCACAAGAACAATCTTAGCGAAAGGCTTCTTGAGGGGAAAGCTGTAACTCTGTGAAATGAATTAACAGAACACATAGCAGTGTCTCAGAAAGCTTCCTTCAGTTTTTATCTTAGGATATTTCCTTTTTCACCATAGCCCTCTAAGGGTTTCCAAATATCACTTTGCAAATTCCACAAGAAGAGTCTTACGAAAGGCTTCTTAAGGGGAAAGCTGTAACTCTGTGATATGAATTAACGGAACAAAAAGCAGTTTCTCAGAAAGCTTCTTTTCAGTTTTTAACTGAAGAGATTTGCTTTTTCACCATAGCCCTCTGTGGGATTCCAAATATCACTTTGCAAAATCACAAGAACAGTCTTAGCGAACGGCTTCTTGAGGGGAAAGCTGTAACTCCATGAGATGAATTAACAGAACACAAAGCAGTTTCTCAGGAAGCTTCTTTCCAGTTTGTAAGGGAAGATATTTCCTTTTTCACCATAGCCATTTTTGGGCTTCCTAATATAACTTTGCAAATTCCACAAAAACAGTCTTACCTAAAGGCTTCATGAGGTGAAAACTGTAACTCTGTGAGATGAATTAACAGAACACAAAGCAGTTTCTCAGAAAGCTTCTTTACAGCTTTTAACTGAAGATATTTCCTTTTCCACCCTAGCCCTCTATGGGATTCCAAATATCACTTTGCGAATTCCACAAGAACAGTCTTAGCGAATGGCTCTTGAGGGAAAAGCTCTAACTCTGTAAGATGAATTAACAGAACACAAAGAAGTTTCTCAGAAAGGTGCATTTCAGTTTTTATCGTAGCATATTTCCTTTTTCACCATAGCCCTCTATGGGCTTCCAAATATCACATTGCAAATTCCACAAGAACAGTCTTAGCAAAAGGCTTCTTGAGGGCAAATCTGTAACTCTGTGAGAAGAATTAACAGAACACAAAGAAGTTACTCAGAAAGCTTCTTTCCAGTGTTTAATGGAATATATTTCCTTTTACACCATAGTCCTCTATGGGCTTCCAAATATCACTTTGCAAATTCCACAAGAACAGTCATAGCGAAAGGCTTCTTGAGGGGAATGCTGTAACTCTGTAAGATGAATTAACAGGACAGAAAGCAGTTTCTCAGAAAGCTTATTTCAGTTTCTATCTTAGGATATTTCCTTTTTCACCATAGCCCTCTAAGGGCTTCCAAATATCACCTTGCAAATCTCACAAGAAGAGACTTAGCAAAAGGATTCTTGAGGGGAAAGCTGTAACTCTGTGAGATGAATTAACAGAACACAAAGCGGTTTCTCAGAAAGGTTCTTTAGAGTTTTTAACGGAAGATATGTCCTTTTTCATCATAGCCCGCTATGGGCTTCCAAATAACACTTTGCAAATTAAACAAGAACAGTCCTAGTGAAAGGCTTCTTGAGGGAAAAGCTGTAACTCTGTGAGACGAAATAACAAAACACAACGCAGTTTCTCAGAAAACTTATTTCCAGTATTTAAGGGAAGATATTTCCTTTTTCCCCTTAGACCTGTATGGGATTCCAAATATCACTTTGCAAATTCCACAAAAACAGTCTTAGCGAAAGGCTTCTTGAGGGGAAAGCTGTAACTCTGTGAGATGAATTAACAGAACAGGAAACATTTTCTCAGAAAGCTTCTTTCCAGTGTTTAACGGAATATATTTCCTTTTACACCATAGCACTCTATGGCCTTCCAAATATCACTTTGCAAATTCCCCAAGAACAGTCTTAGGGAACGGCTTCTTGAGGGGAAAGCTGTAACTCTTTACGATGAATTAACAGAACACAAAGCAGTTTCTCAGAAAGCTTCTTTACAGTTTTTATCTTAGGATATTTCCTTTTTCACCATAGCCCTCTAAGGGCTTCCAAATATCACTTTGCGAATTCCACAAGAACACTCTTGGCGAAAGGCCTCTTGAGGGGAAAGCTGTAACTTTGTGAGATGAATTAACAGAACACAAAGCAGTTTCTCAGAAAGCTTCTTTCCAGTTTTTAAAGGAAGATATTTCCTTTTTCACCGTAGCCCTCAATGGGCTTCCAAATATCACTTTGCGAATTCCACAAGAACCGTCTTAGCGAAAGGCTTCTTGAGGGGAAAGCTGTAACTCTGTGAGATGAATTAAGAGAACACAAAGCAGTTTCCCAGAAAGCTTCTCTCCAGTTTTTAAGGGAAGATATTTCCTTTTTCACCATGGCTCTCTATGGGCTTCCAAATATCACTTTGCACATTATACAAGAACAGTCTCAGCGAAAGGCTTCTTGACGGGAAACCTGTAACTCTGTGAGATGAATTAACAGAACACAAAGCAGTTTCTCAGAAAGCTTCTTTCCAGTTTGTAAGGGAAGATATTTCCTTTTACACCATAGCCCGCTATGGGCATCCAAATATCACTTTCCAAATTCCACAAGAACAGTCTAAGCGAAAGGCTTCTTTAGGGGAAAGCTGTAACTCTGTACGATGAATTAACAGAACACAAAGAAGTTTCTCAAAAAGCTTCTTTTCTTTTTTTATCTTTGGATATTTCCTTTTTCACCATAGGCCTGTATGGTTTTCCAAATATCACTTTGCAACTTCCACAAGAACAGTCTTAGCGAAAGGCTTCTGGAGAGGAAAGCTGCAACTCTGTGACATGAATTAACAGAACACAAAGCAGTTACTCAGAAAGCTTCTTTCTAGTTTCTAAGGGAAGATATTTCCTTTTTCACCATAGCCTTCTATTGGCTTACAAATATCACTTTGCAAATTCCACAAGAACTGTCTTAGCGAAAGGCGTCTTGAGGGGAAAGCTGTAACTCTGTGAGATGAATTAACAAAACTCAAAGCCGTTTCTCAGAAAGCTTCTTTCCAGTATTTAAGGGAAGATATTTCCTTTTTCACCATAGCACTCTACGGGCTTCCAAATATCACTTTGCAAATCCCACAAAAACAATCTTATCGAAATGCTTCTGCAGTGGAAAGCTGTAACTTTGTGAGATGAATTAACAGAACACAAAGCAGTTTCTCAGAAATCTTCCTTTCAGTTTTTATCTTAGGATATTTCCTTTTTCACCGTAGCCTTGTATGGGTTTCCAAATATCACTTTGCAACTTCCACAAGAACTGTCTTAGCAAAAGGCTTCTTGAGGGGAAAGCTGTAACTCTGTGAGATGAATTTACAGAACACAAACCAGTGTCTCAGAAAGCTTCTTTCCAGTATTTAAGGGAAAATATTTCCATTTTCACCATAGCCCCCTAAGGGCTTCCAAATACCACTTGGCGAATTCCGCAAGAACAGTCTTAGCGAAAGGCTTCTTGAGGAGAAAGCTGTAACTCTGTAAGATGAATTAGCAGAACAGAGTGCAGTTTGTCAGAAAGCTTCTTTTCAGTTTTTAACTGAAGATGTTTCCTTTTTCACCGTTGCCCTCTATGGGCTTCCAAATATCATTTTTCAACTTCCACCTGAACAGTCTTAGCGAAAGGCTTCTTGAGGGGAAAGATGTAATGCTGTGAGATGTATTAACAGAACACAAAGCAGTTTATCAAAAAGCTTCTTTCCAGTTTTTAACTGAAGATATTTCCTTTTTCACCATAGACCTCTATGGGCTTCCAAATATCACTTTGCAAATTCCTGAAAAACAGTCTTAGCGAAGGCTTCTTGAAGGGAAAGCTGTAACTCTGTGAGATGAATTATCAGACCAAAAGCAGTTTCTCAGAAAGTTTCTTTCCAGTTTTTAACTGAAGATATTTCCTTTTTCACCATAGCCCTCTAAGGGCTTCAAATATTACTTTGCGAATTCCACAAGAGCAGTCTTAGCGAAATGCTTCTTGTGGGGAAAGCTGTAACTCTGTGAGATGAATTAACAGAACACAAAGCAGTGTCTCAGAAAGCTTCTTTCCAGTTTTTAACTGAAGTTATTTCCTTTTCCACCACAGACCTCTGCGGGCTTCCAAATATCACTTTACAAATTCCACAAGAAGAGTCTTAGCGAAAAGCTTCTTGAGGGGAAAGCTGTAACCCTGTGAGATGAATTAACAGTACACAAAGCAGTTTCTCAGAAAGCTTCTTTCCAATGTTTAACGGAAGATATTTCCTTTCACACCATAGCCGTATATGGGCTTCCAAATATCACTTTGCAAATTGCACAAGAACAGTCGTAGCGAAAGGCTTCCTGAGGGGAAACCAGTAACTCCGTGAGATAAATTAACGGAACACAAACCAGTTTCTCAGAAAGCTTCTTTCCAGTTTTGAAGGGAAGATATTTCCTTTTTCACGATGGCCCTCTACGGGCTTCCAAATATCACTTCGCAAATTCCACAAGAACAGTCTTAGCGAAAGGCTTCTTGAGGGGAAAGCTGTAACTCTGTGAGATGAATTAACAGAACACAGAGCAGTTTCTCAGAAAGCTTCTTTCCAGTTTTGAACGGAAGATATTTCCTTTTTCACCATTGCCCTCTATGGTCTTATAAATATCACTCTTCAAATTCCACAAGAACAGTATTAGCGAAAGGCTTCTTGAGGGGCAAGCTGTAACTCTGTGCGATGAATTAACAGAACACAGAGCAGTTTCCCCGAAAGCTTCTTTCCTGTTTTAACGGAAAATATTTCCTTTTTCACCATTGACCTCTATGGGCTTGCAAATATCATTTTTCAAATTCCACAAGAACAGTCTTAGCGAAAGGCTTCTTGAAGGGAAAGCTGTAACTCTGTGAGAAGAATTAACAGAACAGAGTGCAGTTTCTTAGAAAGCTTCTTTTCAGTTTTTAACTGAGGATATTTCCTTTTTCACCATTGCCCTGTATGGGCTACCAAATCCCAGTTTTCAAATTCCACCATAACAGTCTTAGCGAAAGGCTTCTTGAGGGGAAAGCTGTAACTCTTTGAGATGAATTAACAGAACCGAGTGCAGTTTCTCAGAAAGTTTCTTTTCAGTTTTTTACTGAAGATATTTCCTTTTTCACCATAGTCCTCTATGTTATTCCAAATATCACTTTTCAAATTCCACAAGAACAGTCTTAGCGAACGGCTTCTTGAGGGGAAAGATGTAACTCTGTGAGATGAAATAACAGAATAGAGTGCAGTTTCTCAGAAAGCTTCTTTCCAGTTTTTAACTGAAGATATTTCCTTTTTCACCATAGGCTTCTATGGGCTTCCAAATATCGCTTTGCAAATTCCTCAAGAACAGTCTTAGCGAACGCCTTCTTGAGGGGAAAGATGTAACTCGGTGACATGAATTAACAGAAGAGAGTGCAGTTTCTCAGAAAGCATCTTTCCAGTTTTTAACTGAAGATATTTCCGCTTTCACCAATGCCCTCTATGGGCTTCCAAATATCACTCTTCATATTCCACAGGTACAGTCTTAGTGAAAGGCTTCAGGAGGTGAAAGCTGTAACTCTGTGAGATGAATTAACTGAACAAGGAGCAGTTTCCCCGAAAGCTTCTTTCCAGTTTTTAATTGAAGATATTTCCTATTTCACCATTGCCCTCTATGGGCTTCCAAATATCACTTTTCAAATTCCACAAGAACTGTCTTAGCGAAAGGCTTCTTGAAGGGAAAGCTGTAACTCTGTGAGATGAATTCACAGAACAGGGTGCAGTTTGTCAGAAAGCTTCTTTTCAGTTTTTAACTGAAGATATTTCCTTTTTCACCATAGCCCTCTATGGGCTTCCAAATATCGCTTTGCAAATTCCACAAGAACAGTCTTAGCGAAAGGCTTCTTGAGGGGAAAGATGTAACTCTGTGAGATGAATTAATAGAACACAACGCAGTTTCGCAGAATCCTTCTTTCCAGTTTTAAACTGAAGATGTTTCCTTTTTCACCATTGCCCTCTATGGGATTCCAAATACCACTTTTCAAATTCCAAAAGAACAGTCTTAGCGAAAGGCTTCTTGAGGGGAAAGCTGTAACTCTGTGAAACGAATTAAGAGAACAGAGTGCAGTTTCTCTGAAAGCTTCTTTCCAGTTTTTAACTGAAGTTATTTCCTTTTCACCATAGCCCTCTCCTGGCTTCCAAATATCGCTTTGCAAATTCCACAAGAACAGTCTTAGTTATCGGATTCTTGAGGGAAGAGATGTAACTCTGTGAGATGTATTTACAGTACAGAGTGCAGTTTCTCAGAAAGCTTCTTTTCAGTTTTTAACTGAAGATATTTCCTTTTTCACCATTGCCCTCTATGGGCTTCCAAATATCACTTTTCAAATTCCACAAGAACAGTCTTAGTGATAGGCTTCTTGAAGGGAAAGCTGTAACTCTGTGAGATGAATTAACAGAACAGAGTGCAGTTTGTCAGAAAGCTTCTTTTCAGTTTTTAACTGAAGATATTTCCTTTTTCACCATTGCCCTCTATGGGATTCCAAATATCACTCTTCAAATTCCTCGAGAACAGTCTTAGCGAAAGGTTTCTTGAGGGGAAAGCTGTAACTCTGTGACATGAATTCACAGATCACAAGGCAGTTTCTCAGAAAACTTCTTTACAGTTTTAAACTGAAGATGTTTCCTTTTTCACCACTGCCCTCTATGGGCTTCCAAATATCACTCTTCAAATTCCGCAAGAACTCTCTTAGCGAAAGGCTTGTTGAGGGGAAAGCGGTAACTCCGTGCGTTGAACTCACAGAACACAAACCAGTTTCTCAGAAAGCTTCTTTCCAGTTTTTTTTTTTTTTAATTTATTTATTATTATTAAACTTTAAGTTGTAGGGTACATGTGCACAACGTGCAGGTTTGCTACTTATGTATACTTGTGCCATGTTGGTGTGTTGTACCCATCAACTCGTCATTTATATCAGGTATAACTCCCAATGCAATCCCTCCCCCCTCCCCCCTCCCCATAATAGGCCCCGGTATGTGATGTTCCCCTTCCCGAGGCCAAGTGATCTCATTGTTCAGTTCCCACCTATGAGTGAGAACATGCGGTGTTTGGTTTTCTGTTCTTGCGATAGTTTGCTGAGAATGATGGTTTCCAGCTGCATCCATGTCCCTACAAAGGACACAAACTCATCCTTTTTTATGGCTGCATAGTATTCCATGGTGTATATGTGCCACATTTTCTTAATCCAATCTGTCACTGATGGACCTTTGGGTTGATTCCAAGTCTTTGCTATTGTGAATAGTGCTGCAATAAACATACGTGTGCATGTGTCTTTAGAGCAGCATGATTTATAATCCTTTGGGTATATACCTAGTAATGGGATGGCTGGGTCATATGGTACATCTAGTTCTAGATCCTTGAGGAATCGCCATACTGTTTTCCATAATGGTTGAACTAGTTTACAATCCCACCAACAGTGTAAAAGTGTTCCTATTTCTCCACATCCTCTCCAGCACCTGTTGTTTCCTGACTTTTTAATGATCGCCATTCTAACTGGTGTGAGATGGTATCTCATTGTGGTTTTGATTTGCATTTCTCTGATGGCCAGTGATGATGAGCATTTTTTCATGTGTCTGTTGGCTGTATGAATGTCTTCTTTTGAGAAATGTCTGTTCATATCCTTTGCCCACTTTTTGATGGGTTTTTTTCTTGTAAATTTGTTTGAGTTCTTTGTAGGTTCTGGATATTAGCCCTTTGTCAGATGAGTAGATTGCAAAAATTTTCTCCCATTCTGTGGGTTGCCTGTTCACTCTGATGGTAGTTTATTTTGCTGTGCAGAAGCTCTTTAGTTTAATGAGATCCCATTTGTCAATTTTGGCTTTTGCTGCCGTTGCTTTTGGTGTTTTAGACATGAAGTCTTTGCACATGCCTATGTCCTGAATGGTACTACCTAGGTTTTCCTCTAGGATTTTTATGGTATTAGGTCTAACATTTAAGTCTCTAATCCATCTTGAATTAATTTTCGTATAAGGAGTAAGGAAAGGATCCAGTTTCAGCTTTCTACTTTTGGCTAGCCAATTTTCCCAGCACCATTTGTTAAATAGGGAATCCTTTCCCCATTTCTTGTTTCTCTCAGGTTTGTCAAAGATCAGATGGCTGTAGATGTGTGGTATTATTTCTGAGGACTCTGTTCTGTTCCATTGGTCTATATCTCTGTTTTGGTACCAGTGCCATGCTGTTTTGGTTACTGTAGCCTTGTAGTATAGTTTGAAGTCAGGTAGCGTGATGCCTCCAGCTTTGTTCTTTTGACTTAGGATTGTCTTGGAGATGCGGGCTCTTTTTTGGTTCCATATGAACTTTAAAGCAGTTTTTTCCAATTCTGTGAAGAAGCTCATTGGTAGCTTGATGGGGATGGCATTGAATCTATAAATTACCTTGGGCAGTATGGCCATTTTCACGATATTGATTCTTCCTATCCATGAGCATGGTATGTTCTTCCATTTGTTTTTGTCCTCTTTGATTTCACTGAGCAGTGGTTTGTAGTTCTCCTTGAAGAGGTCCTTTACATCCCTTGTAAGTTGGATTCCTAGGTATTTTATTCTCTTTGAAACAATTGTGAATGGAAGTTCATTCCTGATTTGGCTCTCTGTTTGACTGTCACTGGTGTATAAGAATGCTTGTGATTTTTGCACGTTAATTTTGTATCCTGAGACTTTGCTGAAGTTGCTTATCAGCTTAAGGAGATTTTGGGCTGAGACAATGGGGTTTTCTAAATATACAATCATGTCATCTGCAAACAGGGACAATTTGACTTCTTCTTTTCCTAACTGAATCCCCTTGATTTCTTTCTCTTGCCTGATTGCCCTAACCAGAACTTCCAACACTATGTTGAATAGGAGTGGTGAGAGAGGGCATCCCTGTCTTGTGCCAGTTTTCAAAGGGAATTTTTCCAGTTTTTGCCCATTCAGTATGATATTGGCTGTGGGTTTGTCATAAATAGCTCTTATTATTTTGAAGTACGTTCAAGCAATACCGAATTTATTGAGCGTTTTTAGCATGAAGTGTTGTTGAATTTTGTCAAAAGCCTTTTCTGCATCTATTGAGATAATGATGTGGTTCTTGTCTTTGGTTCTGTTTATATGCTGGATTATGTTTATTGATTTGCGAATGTTGAACCAGCCTTGCATCCCAGGGATGAAGTCCACTTGATCATGGTGGATAAGCTTTTTGATGTGCTGCTGAATCCGGTTTGCCAGTATTTTATTGAGGATTTTTGCATCGATGTTCATCAGGGATATTGGTCTAAAATTCTCTTTTTTTGTTGTGTCTCTGCCAGGCTTTGGTATCAGGATGATGTTGGCCTCATAAAATGAGTTAGGGAGGATTCCCTCTTTTTCTATTGATTGGAATAGTTTCAGAAGGAATGGTACCAGCTCCTCCTTGTACCTCTGGTAGAATTCAGCTGTGAATCCATCTGGTCCTGGACTTTTTTTGGTTGGTAGGCTCTTAATTATTGCCTCAATTTCAGAGCCTACTATTGGTCTATTCAGGGGTTCAACTTCTTCCTGGTTTAGCCTTGGAAGAGTGTAAGTGTCCAGGAAATTATCCATTTCTTCTAGATTTTCCAGTTTATTTGCGTAGAGGTGTTTATAGTATTCTCTGATGGTAGTTTGTATTTCTGTGGGGTCGGTGGTGATATCCCCTTTATCATTTTTAATTGCGTCGATTTGAATCTTCTCTCTTTTCTTCTTTATTAGTCTTGCTAGTGGTCTGTCAATTTTGTTGATCTTTTCAAAAAACCAACTCCTGGATTCATTGATTTTTTGGAGGGTTTTTTGTGTCTCTATCTCCTTCAGTTCTGCTCTGATCTTAGTTATTTCTTGCCTTCTGCTAGCTTTCGAATGTGTTTGCTCTTGCTTCTCTAGTTCTTTTAATTGCGATATTAGAGTGTCAATTTTAGATCTTTCCTGCTTTCTCTTGTGGGCATTTAGTGCTATAAATTTCCCTCTACACACTGCTTTAAATGTGTCCCAGAGATTCTGGTATGTTGTATCTTTGTTCTCATTGATTTCAAAGAACATCTTTATTTCTGCCTTCATTTCGTTATGTACCCAGTAGTCATTCAGGAGCAGGTTGTTCAGTTTCCATGTAATTGAGCGGTTTTGATTGAGTTTCTTAGTCCTGAGATCTAATTTGATTGCACTGTGGTCTGAGAGACAGTTTGTTATAATGTCTGTTCTTGTACATTTGCTGAGGAGTGCTTTACTTCCAATTACGTGGTCAATTTTGGAGTAAGTACGATGTGGTGCTGAGAAGAATGTATATTCTGTTGATTTGGGGTGGAGAGTTCTATAGATGTCTATTAGGTCTGCTTGCTGTAGAGATGAGTTCAATTCCTGGATATCCTTGCTAACTTTCTGTCTCGTTGATCTGTCTAATGTTGACAGTGGAGTGTTGAAGTCTCCCATTATTATTGTATGGGAGTCTAAGTCTCTTTGTAAGTCTCTAAGGACTTGCTTTATGAATCTGGGTGCTCCTGTATTGGGTGCATATATATTTAGGATAGTTAGCTCTTCCTGTTGAATTGATCCCTTTACCATTATGTAATGGCCTTCTTTGTCTCTTTTGATCTTTGATGGTTTAAATTCTGTTTTATCAGAGACTAGTATTGCAACCCCCGCTTTTTTTTGTTCTCCATTTGCTTGGTAAATCTTCCTCCATCCCCTTATTTTGAGCCTATGTATGTCTCTGCGTGTGAGATGGGTCTCCTGAATACAGCAGACTGATGGATCTTGACTCTTTATCCAGTTTGCCAGTCTGTGTCTTTTAATTGGAGCATTTAGTCCATTTACATTTAAGGCTAAGATTGTTATGTGTGAACTTGATCCTGCCATTATGATATTATCTGGTTATTTTGCTCGTTAGTTGATGCAGTTTCTTCCTAGCCTTGATGGTCTTTACATTTTGGCATGTTTTTGCAATGGCTGGTACCGGTTGTTCCTTTCCATGTTTAGGAAACATTGCCCTCTAGGGGCTTCCAAATATCACTTTTCAAATTACACAAGAACAGTCTTAGCGAAAGGCTTCTTGAAGGGAAAGCTGGAACTCTGTAAGACGAATTAACAGAACCGAGTGCAGTTTCTCAGAAAGCTTCTTTCCTGTTTTCAACTGCAGATATTTCCTTTTTCACCATAGCCATCTATGGGTTTCCAAATTACGATTTGCAAATTCCACAAGAACAGTCTTAGCGAACGGCTTCTTGAGGGTAGAGATGTAACTCTGTGAGATGAATTAACAGAACAGAGTGCAGTTTCTCTGAAAGCTTCTTTCAAGTTTTAAACTGAAGATATTTCCTTTTTCACCATTGCACTCTATGGGCTTCCAAATATCACTCTTCAAATTCCACAAGAACAGTCTTAGTGAAAGCCTTCTTGAGGGGAAAGCTGTAACTCTGTGTGATGAATTAACAGAACAGAGAGCAGTTTCCCCGAAAGTTTCTTTCCAGTTTTTAACTGAAGATATTTCCTTTATCACCTTTGCCCTCTATGGGCTTCCAAATATCACTTTTCAAATTCCACAAGAACAGTCTTAGCGAAAGGATTCCTGAAAGGAAAGCTGTAACTCTGTGAGATGAATTAACAGAACAGAGTGCAGTTTGTCAGAAAGCTTCTTTTCAGTATTTTACTGAAGATATTTCCTTTTTCACCATTGCCCTCTATGGGTTTCCAAATATCACTTTTCAAATTCCAAAAGAACAGTCTTAGCGAACAGCTTCTTGAGGGGAAAGCTGTAACTCTGTGAGATGAATTAACAGAACAGAGTGCAGTTTCACAGAAAGCTTCTTTCCAGTTTTTAACTGAAGATATTCCCCTTTTTCACCATTGCCCTATATGGGTTACCAAATGTCACTTTTCAAATTACACAAGAACAGTTTTAGCGAAAGGCTTCTTGAAGGGAAAGCTGTAACTCTGTGAGATGAATTAACAGAACAGACTGCAGTTTCTCCGAAAGCTTCTTTCCAGTTTTATACTGAAGATGTTTCCTTTTTGACCACTGCCCTCTAGGGACTTCCAAATATCAGTCTTCAAATTCCACAAGAACAGTCTTAGCGAAAGGCTTCTTGAGGGGAAAGCTGTAACTCCGTGAGATGAACTCACAGAACACAAACCAGTTTCTCAGAAAGCTTCTTTCCAGTTTTTAACTGAAGATATTTCCTTTTTCACCATTGCCCTCTATGGGCTACAAATATCATTCTTCAAATTCCACAAAAACAGTCTTAGCGAAAGGTTTATTGAGGGGAAAGCTGTAACTCTGTGAGATGAATTCACAGAACAGAGTGCAGTTTCTCAAAAAGATTCTTTCCAGTTTTTAACTGAAGTTGTTTCCTTTTTCACCATTGCCCTCTATGGGATTCCAAATATCACTCTTCAAATTCCAAAAGAACAGCCTTAGCGAAAGGCTTCCTGAGGGGAAAGCTGTAACTCTGTGCGATGAATTCACAGAACACAAAGCAGTTTCTCAGAGAGCTTCTTTCCAGTTTTTAACTGACGATATTTTCTTTTTCACCGTAGCCCTCTAAGGGCTTCCAAATATCGTTTTGCAAATTCCACAAGAACAGTCTTAGCGAACAGCTTCTTGAGGGGAAAGATGTAACTCTGTGAGATGAATCAAAAGAACAGAGTGCAGTTTCTCAGAAAGCTTTTTCCAGTTTTAAACTGAAGATATTTCCTTTTTCACCATCGCCCTATACGGGCTTCCAAATATCACTCTTCAAATCCCACAAGAACAGTCTTAGCGAAAGGCTACATCAGGGGAAAGCTGTAACTCTGTGACATGAATTAAGAGAAAAGAGAGCAGTTTCCCCGAAAGCTTCTTTCCAGTTTTTAATTGAAGATATTTCCTTTTTCATCTTTGCCCTCTATGGTCTTCCAATTATCACTCTTCAAATTCCACAAGAGCAGTTTTAGCAAAAGGCTTCTTGAGGGGAAAGATGTAACTCTGTGAGATGAATTCACAGAACAAAAAGCAGTTTCTCAGAAAGCTTCTTTCCAGTTTTTAACTGAAGATATTTGCTTTTTCACCATTGCACTTTATGGGCTACCAAATATCACTCTTCAAATTAAACAAGAACAGTCTTACCAAAGGCTTCTTGAGAGGAAAGCTGTAACTCTGTGAGATGAAGTAACAGAACAGAGTGCAGTTTCTCAGAAAGCTTCTTTCCAGTTTTAAACTGTAGATGTTTCCTTTTTCACCACTGCCCTATTTGGGCTTCCAAATATCACTCTTCAAATTCCACGAGAACAGTCTTAGCGAAGGGCTTCTTAAGGGCAAGGCTGTAACTCCGTGAGATGAACTCACAGAGCACAAACCAGTTTCTCAGAAAGCGTCTTTCCAGTTTTTAACTGAAGATATTTCCTTTTCCACCATAGCCCTCTATGTGCTACCAAATATCACTCTTCAAATTCCACAAGAACAGTCTTAGCGAAAGGCTTCTTGAGGGGAAAGCTGTAACTCTGTGAAATGAATTAACAGAACACAGAGCAGTTTCCTCGAAAGCTTCTTTCCAGTTTTTAACTTAAGATTTTTCCTTTTTCACCATTTCCCTCTTTGGGATTCCAAATATCACTTTTCAAATCCCACAAGAACAGTCTGAGCGAAACGCTTTTGAAGGGAAAGCTGGAACACTGTGAGACGAATTAACAGAACAGAGAGCAGTTTCTAAGAAAGCTTTTTCCAGTTGTTAACTGAAGATATTTCCTTTTTCACCATAGCCCTCTATGGGCTTCCAAATACCGCTTGGCAAATTCCACAAGAACAGACTTAGCGAACGGCTTCTTGACGGGAAAGATGTAAATCTGTGAGACGAATTAACAGAACAAAGTGCAGTTTCTCAGAAAGCATCTTTCAGTTTTTAACTGAAGATATTTCCTTTTTCAGCTTTGCCCTCTATGTACTTCCAAATATCACTCTTCAAATTCCACAAGAACAGTCTTAGCGAAGGGCTTCTTGAGGGGAAATCTGTAACTCTCTGAGATGAATTAGCAGAACACAGAGCAGTTTTCCCGAGAGCTTCTTTCCAGTTTTTAACTGAAGTTTTTTCCTTTTTCACCATTGCCCTCTTTGGGCTTCCAAATATCACTTTTCAAATTCCACAAGAACAGACTTAGCGAAAGGCTTCTTGAAGGGAAAGCTGTAACTCTGTGAGATGAATAAACAGAACAGAGTGCAGTTTGTCAGAAAGCTTCTTTTCAGTTTTTAACTGAAGATATTTCCTTTTTCACCATTGCCCTCTATGGGATTCCAAATATCTCCTTTCAAATTCCAAAAGAAAAGTCTTAGCGAAAGGCTTCTTGAGGGGAAAGCTGTAACTCTGTGAGACGAATTAAGAGAACAGAGTGCAGTTTCTCAGAAAGCTTCTTTCCAGTTTTTAACTGAAGATATTGCCTTTTTCACCATAGCCCCCTAAGGGCTTCCAAATATCGCTTTGCAAATTCCACAAGAACAGTGTTAGCGAAGGGTTTCTTGAGGGGAATGATGTAACTCTGTGAGATGAATTAACAGAACAGAGTGCAGTTTCTCAGAAAGCTTCTTTCCAGTTTTAAACTGAAGATGTTTCCTTTTTCACCATTGCCCTCTTTGGGCTTCCAAATATCACTCTTCAGATTTCACAAGAACAGTCTTAGCGAAATGCTTCTTGAGGGGAAAGCTGTAACTGTGTGACATGAATTAAGAGAACACAGAGCTGTTTCCCCGAAAGCTTCTTTCCAGTTTTTAACCGAAGATATTTCCTTTTTCACCTTTGCCCTCTATGGGCTTCCAAATATCACTCTTCAAATTCCACAAGAGCAATCTTAGAGAAAGTCTTCTTGAGGGGAAAGATGTAATTCTCTGAGATGAATTCACAGAACACAAAGCAGTTTCTCAGAAAGGTTCTTTCCAGTTTTTAACTGAAGATATTTGATTTTTCACCATTGCCCTTATGGGCTACCAAATATCACTCTTCATATTCCACAAGAACAGTCTTACGAAAGGCTTCTTGAGGGGAAAGCTGTAACTCTGTGAGATGAATTAACAGAACAGAGTGAAGTTTGTTAGAAAGCTTCTTTTCAGTTTTTAACAGTAGATATTTCCTTTTTCACCGTTGCCCTCTATGGGATTCCAAATATCACTTTTCAAATTACACAAGAACAGTCTTAGCAAAAGGCTTCCTGAAGGGAAAGCTGTAAGTCTGTGAGATGAATTAACAGAACAGAGTGCAGTTTGTCAGAAAGCTTCTTTACAGTTTTTAACTGAAGATATTTCCTTTTTCACCATAGCCCTCTAGGGGCTTCCAAATATCGCTTTGCAAATTCCCCAAGAACAGTCATAGCGAACGGCTTCTTGAGGGGAAAGATGTAACTCTGTGAGATGGATTAACAGAACAGAATGCAGTTTCTCAGAAAGCTTCTTTCCAGTTTTAAACTGAAGATGTTTCCTTTTTCACCTTTTCCCTCTACGGGCTTCCAAATATCACTCTTCAAATTCCACAAGAACAGTCTTAGCGAAAGGCTTCTTGAAGGGAAAGCTGTAACTCTGTGAGATGAATTCACAGAACACAAAGCAGTTTCTCAGAAAGCTTCTTTCCAGTTTTTAACTGAAGATATTACCTTTTTCACCATTGCCCTCTAGGGGATTCCAAGTATCACTTTTCAAATTCCACAAGAACAGACTTAGCGAAAGGTTTCTTGAGGGGAAAGCTGTAACTCTGTGAGACGAATTAACAGAACAGAGTGCAGTTTGTCAGAAAGCTTCTTTACAGTTTTTAACTGAAGATATTTCCTTTTTCACCATAGCCCTCTATGGGCTTCCAAATATCGCTTTGCAAATTCCACAAGAACAGTCTTAGCGAACGGCTTCTTGAGGAGAAACCTGTAACTCTGTGAGATGATTTCACAGAACACAAAGCAGTTTCTCAGAAAGCTTCTTTCCAGTTTTAAACTGAAGATGTTTCCTTTTTCACCATTGAACTCTACAGGCTTCCAAATATCACTGTTCAAATTCCACAAGAACAGTCTTACGGAAAGGCTTCTTGAGGGCAAAGCTGTATCTCTGTGAGATGAATTCACAGAAACCCAAGCAGTTTCTCAGAAAGCTTCTTTCCAGTTTTTAACTGAAGATATTTCCTTTTTCACCATTGCCCTCTAAGGGATTCCAAATATCACTTTTCAAATTCCAAAAGAACAGTCTTAGCGAACGGCTTCTTGAGGGGAAAGCTGTAACTCTGTGAGACGAATTAACAAAACAGAGTGCAGTTTCTCAGAAAGCTTCTTTCTAGTTTTAATCTGAACATGTTTCCTTTTTCACCATTGCCGTCTATGGGCTTCCAAATACCGCTTTGCAAATTACAGAAGAACAGTCTTAGCGAACGGCTTCTTGAGGGGAAAGATGTAACTCTGTCGGATGAATTAACAGAACAGAGTGCAGTTTCTCAGAAAGCTTCTTTCCAGTTTTAAACTGAAGCTATTTCCTTTTTCACCATTGCCCTCTATGGGCTTCTAAATATCACTCTTCAAATTCCACAAGAACAGTCTTATCGAAAGGCTTCTTGAGGGGAAAGATGTAACTCTGTGAGATGAATTCACAGAAAACAAAGCAGTTTGTCAGAAAGCTTCTTTCCAGTTTTTAAGGGAAGATATTTCCTTTTTCACAATAGCCAACTATAGGTTTCGAAATATCGCTTTGCAAATGGCAAAAGAACAGTCTAAGCGAAAGGCTTCTTGGTGGGAAAGCTGTAACTCTGTGAGATTAATTAACAGAACAGAGTGCAGTTTCACAGAAAGCTTCTTTCCAGTTTTTAACTAAAGACATTTCCTTTTTCACCATTGCCCTCTACGGGCTTCCAAATATCACTTTTCAAATTCCAAAAGAACAGTCTTAGCGAAAGTCTTCTTGAGAGGAAAGCTGTATCTCTGTGAGACGAAACAAAAGAACAGAGTGCAGTTTCTCAGAAAGCTTCTTTCCAGTTTTAAACTGAAGATGTTTCCTTTTTCACCATTGAACTCTACAGGCTTCCAAATATCACTGTTCAAATTCCACAAGAACAGTCTTACGGAAAGGCTTCTTGAGGGCAAAGCTGTATCTCTGTGAGATGAATTCACAGAAACCCCAGCAGTTTCTCAGAAAGCTTCTTTCCAATCTTTAACTGAAGATATTTCCTTTTTCACCATTGCCCTCTAAGGGAATCCAAATATCACTTTTCAAATTCCAAAAGAACAGTCTTAGCGAACGGCTTCTTGAGGGGAAAGCTGTAACTCTGTGAGACGAATTAACAAAACAGAGTGCAGTTTCTCAGAAAGCTTCTTTCTAGTTTTAATCTGAACATGTTTCCTTTTTCACCATTGCCGTCTATGGGCTTCCAAATACCGCTTTGCAAATTACAGAAGAACAGTCTTAGCGAACGGCTTCTTGAGGGGAAAGATGTAACTCTGTCGGATGAATTAACAGAACAGAGTGCAGTTTCTCAGAAAGCTTCTTTCCAGTTTTAAACTGAAGCTATTTCCTTTTTCACCATTGCCCTCTATGGGCTTCCAAATATCACTCTTCAAATTCCACAAGAACAGTCTTATCGAAAGGCTTCTTGAGGGGAAAGATGTAACTCTGTGAGATGAATTCACAGAAAACAAAGCAGTTTGTCAGAAAGCTTCCTTCCAGTTTTTAAGGGAAGATATTTCCTTTTTCACAATAGCCAACTATGGGTTTCGAAATATCGCTTTGCAAATGGCAAAAGAACAGTCTAAGCGAAAGGCTTCTTGGTGGGAAAGCTGTAACTCTGTGAGATTAATTAACAGAACAGAGTGCAGTTTCACAGAAAGCTTCTTTCCAGTTTTTAACTAAAGACATTTCCTTTTTCACCATTGCCCTCTACGGGCTTCCAAATATCACTTTTCAAATTCCCAAAGAACAGTCTTAGCGAAAGTCTTCTTGAGGGGAAAGCTGTATCTCTGTGAGACGAAATAAAAGAACAGAGTGCAGTTTCACAGAAAGCTTCTTTCCAGTTTTTAACTGAAGATATTTCCTTTTTCACCATAGCCTTCTATGGTCTACCATATATCGCTTTGCAAATTCCACTAGAACAGTCTTAGCGAACGGCTTCTTGAGGGGAAAGCTTTACCTCTGTGAGATGAATAAACAGAACAGAGTGCAGTTTCTCAGAAAGCTTCTTTTCAGTATTTAACTGAAGATATTTCCTTTTTCACCATTGCCCTCTACGGGATAAAAATACCACTTTTAAAATTCCAAAAGAACAGTCTTAGGGAAAGGCTTCTTGAGGGGAAAGGTGTAACTCTGTGAGACGAATTAACACAACAGAGTGCAGTTTCTCAGAAAGCTTCTTTCCAGTTTTTAACTGAAGATATTTCCTTTTTCACCATTGCCATCTCTGGGCTTCCAAATATCGCTTTGCAAATTCCACAAGAACAGTCTTAGCGAACGGCTTCTTGAGGGGAAAGATGTAATTCTGTGAGATGAATTAACAGAACAGAGTGCAGTTTCTCAGAAAGCTTCTTTCCAGTTTTAAACTGAAGATGTTTCCATTTTCACCATTGCCCTCTAAGCGCTTCAAAATATCACCCTTCAAATTCCACAAGAACAGTCTTAGCGAAGGGCTTCTTGAGGGGAAAACTGTAACTCTGTGAGATGAATTAACAGAAACCGAGCATTTTCTCAGAAAGCTTCTTTCCAGTTTTTAACTGAAGATATTTCCTTTTTCACCACTGCCCTCTATGGGTTTCCAAATATCACTTTGCAAATTCCACAAGAACAGTCTTAATGAACGGCTTCTTGAGTGCAAAGCTGTAACTCTGTGAGAGGAATTAACAGAACACAAACAGTTTGTCAGAAAGCTTCTTTTCAGTTTTTAACTGAAGATATTTCCTTTATCACCTTTGCCCCCTATGGGATTCCAAATATCACTTTTTAAATTCCAAAAGAACAGTCTTAACGAAAGATTTCTTGAGGGGAAAACTGTAACTCTGTGAGATGAATTCAAAGAACAGAGTGCAGTTTGCCAGAAAGCTTCTTTTCAGTTTTTAACTGCAGATATTTCCTTTTTCACCGTTGCCCTCTATGGGATTTCAAATATTACTTTTCAAGATCCAAAAGAACAGTCTTAGTGAAAGTCTTCTTGATTGGAAAGTTGTAAATCTGTGAGACGAATTAACAGGACACAGTGCAGTTTTTCAGAAAGCTTCTTTTCAGTTTTAAACTGATGATGTTTCCTTTTTCACCATTGCCCTATATGGACTTCCAAATATCACTCTTCAAATTCCACAAGAACAGTCTTAGGGAAAGGCTTCTTGTGGGGAAAGCTGTAACTCTGTGATATGATTTCACAGAACACAAAGCAGTTTCTCAGAAAGCTTCTTTCCATTTTTTAACTGAATATATTTCCTTTTTCGCCATTGCCCTCTATGGGCTTCCAAATATCACTTTTCAAATTCCACAAGAACAGTCTTAGCGAAAGGCTTCTTGAGGGGAGAGCTGTAACTCTGTGAGACGAACTAACAGAACAGAGTGCAGTTTCTCAGAAAGCTTCTTTCCAGTATTTAACTGAAGATCTTTCCTTTTTCAAAATTGCCCTCTATGGGATTCCAAATATGACTTTTCAAATTCCACAAGAACAGTCTTAGCGAAAGGCTTCTTGAGGTGAAAGCTGTAACTCTGTGAGACGAATTAACAGAACAGAGTGCAGTTTCTCAGAAAGCTTCTTTCCAGTTTTTAACTGAAGATATTTCCTTTTTCACCATAGCCCTCTATGGGTTTCAAATTTATCGCTTTGCAAATTCCCCAAGAACAGTCTTAGCCAACGGCTTCTTCAAGGGAAACATGTAACTCTGTGAGATGTATTTACAGAACAGAGTGTAGTTTCTCAGAAAGCTTCTTTCCGGATTTAAACTGAAGATGTTTCCTATTTCACCATTGCCCTCTATGGGCTTCCAAATATCACTCTTCAATTTCCACAAGAACAGTCTTAGCGAAAGGCTTCTTGAGGGGAAAGCTGTAACTCTGTGAGATGAATTGACAGAACACAAATCAGTTTCTCAGAAAGCTTCTTTCCAGTTTTAAACTGAAGATGTTTCCTTTTTCACCATAGCCGTCTAAGGGCTTCCATTTATCACTCTTCAAATTCCACAAGAACAGTCTTAGCGAAAGGCTTCTTGAGGGAAAAGCTGTAAATCTGTGAGATGAATTAACAGAACAGAGTGCAGTTTCTGAGAAAGCTTCTTTTCAGTTTTTAACTGAAGATATTTCCTTTTTCACCGTTGCCCTCCATGGGATTCCAAATATCACATTTCAAATTCCACAAGAATAGTCTTAGCGAAAGGCTTCTTGAGGGGAAAGCTGTAACTCTGTGAGACGAATTAACAGAACATAGTGCAGTTTCTCAGAAAGCTTCTTTAAAGTTTTTAACTGAAGATATTTCCTTTTTCACCATTGCCCTCTATGGGCTTCCAAATATCGCTTTGCAAATTACACAAGAACAGTCTTAGCGAACGGCTTCTTGAGGGGAAAGATGTAACACTTTGACATGAATTAACAGAAGAGAGTGCAGTTTCTCAGAAAGCTTCTTTCCAGTTTTAAGCTGAAGATGTTTCGTTTTTCCCCATTGCCCTCTATGGGCTTCCAAATATCACTCTTCAAATTCCACAAGAACAGTCTTAGTGAAAGGCTTCTTGGGGGGTAAGCTGTAACTCTGTGACATAAATTAACAGAACACAGAGAAGTTTCCCCGAAAGTTTCTTTCCAGTTTTTAACTGAAGATATTTTCTTTTTCACCATTGCCCTCTATGGGCTTCCAAATATCACTTTGCAAATTCCACAAGAACAGTCTTAGCGAACGACTTCTTGAGGGGAAAGATGTAACTCTGTGAGATGAATTAACAGAACAGAGTGCAGTTTCTCAGAAAGCATCTTTCCAGTTTTAAACTGGTGATGTTTCCTTTTTCACCATAGCCCTCTATGGGCTTCCAAATATCACTCTTCAAATTCCACAAGGACAGTCTTAGCGAAAGGCTTCTTGAGGGGAAAGATGAAACTCTGTGAGACGAATTAACAGAACAGAGTGCAGTTTCTCAGGAAGCTTCTTTTCAGTTTTAAACTGAAAATGTTTCCTTTTTCACCATTGCCCTTTATGGGCTTCCAAATATCGCTCTTCAAATTCCACAAGAACAGTCTTAGGGAATGGCTTCTTGAGGGGAAAGCTGTAACTCTGTGAGATGCATTCACAGAACACAAAGCAGTTTCTCAGAGAGCTTCTTTCTAGTTTTTAACTGAAGATATTTCCTTTTTCACCATTGCCCTCTATGGGCTACCAAATATCACTCTTCAAATTCCACAAGAACAGTCTTAGCGAAAGGCTTCTTTAGGGAAAGCTGTAACTCTTGAGACGAATTAACAGAACAGAGTGCAGTTTCGCAGAAAGCTTCTTTCCAGTTTTTAACTGAAGATATTTCCTTTTTCACCGTAGCTCTCTCTGGGCTTCCAAATATCGCTTTGCAAATTCCAAAAGAACAGTCTTAGCGAATGGCTTCTTGAGGGGAAAGATGTAACTCTGTGAGATGAATTAACAGAACAGACTGCAGTTTCGCAGAAAGCTTCTGTCCAGTTTTAAACTGAAGATGTTTCGTTTTTCACCATTGCCCTCTATGGGCTTCCAAATATCACTCTTCAATTTCCACAAGAACAGTCTTAGCGAAAGGCTTTTTGAGGGGAAAGCTGTAAATCTCTGAGATGAAATCACAGAAGACAAAGCAGTTCCACAAGAACAGTCTTAGCGAAAGGCTTCTTTAGGGAAAGCTGTAACTCTGTGACATGAATTAACAGAATACAGAGCAGTTTCCCCGAAAGCTTCTTTGCAGTTTTTAACTTAAAATATTTCCTTTCTCAACATTGACATCTATGGGCTTCCAAATATCACTATTCAAATTCCACAAAAGCAGTCTTAGCGAAAGGCTTCTTGAAGGGAAAGCTGTAACTCTGTGAGGTGAATTAACAGAAGAGAGTGCAGTTTGTCAGAAGACTTCTTTTCAGTTTTTAACTGAAGATATTTCCTTTTTCACCACTGCCCTCTATGGGCCCTCAAATATCGCTTTTCAAATTCCACAAGAACAGTGTTAGTGAAAGGCTTCTTGAGGGGAAAGCTGTAAGTCTGTGAGACGAATTAACAGAGCAAAGTGCAGTTTCTCAGAAAGCTTCTTTCCAGTTTTTAACTGAAGATATTTCCTTTTTCACCGGTGCCCTCTATGGGCTTCCAAATATCGCTTTGCAAATTCCCCAAGAACAGTCTTAGCAAACGGCTTCTTGAGGGGAAAGATGTAACTCTGTGAGATGAATTAACAGAACACACTGCAGTTTCTCAGAAAGCATCTTTCCAGTTTTAAACTGAAGATGTTTCGTTTTTCACCATTGCCCTCTATGGGCTTCCAAATATCACTCTTCAAATTCCACAAGAACAGTCTTAGGGAAAGGATTCTTGAGGGGAAAGCTGTAACTCTGTGAGATGAATTAACAGAACAGAGTGCAGTTTGTCAGAAAGCTTCTTTTCAGTTTTTTTTTTTTTTTTTTTTTTTTTTTTTTTTTTTTTTTTTTTTGAGATGTAGTCTCTCTCTGTCGCCCAGGCTGGAGTGCTGTGGCCGGATCTCAGCTCACTGCAAGCTCCGACTCCTGGGTTTATGCTATTCTCCGGCCTCAGCCTCCCGAGTATTTAGGACTATAGTCGACTGCCACCTCGCCCGGGTAATTTTTTTTTGTATTTTCTAGTAGAGACGGGGTTTCGCCGTGTTAGCCAGGATGGTCTCGATATCCTGACCTTGTGATCCGCCCATCTCGGCCTCCCAAAGTGCTGGGATTCTTTTCAGTTTTTAACTGAAGATATTTCCTTTTTCACCGTTGCCCTCTTTGGGATTCCAAATATCACTTTTCAAATTCCACAAGAACAGTCTTAGCGAAAGGCTTCCTGAGGGTAAAGCTGTAACTCAGTGAGACAAATTAACAGAACAGAGGGCAGTTTCTAGAAAGCTACTTTCCAGTTTTTAACTGCAGTTATTTCCTTTTTCACCATAGCCCTCTATGGGCTTCCAAATATCGCTTTGCAAATTCCACAAGAACAGTCGTAGCGAACGGTTTCTTGAGGGGAAAGATGTAACTCTGTGAGATGAATCAAAAGAACAGAGTGCAGTTTCTCAGAAAGCTTTTTCCAGTTTTAAACTGAAGATATTTCCTTTTTCACCATCGCCCTATACGGGCTTCCAAATATCACTCTTCAAATCCCACAAGAACAGTCTTAGCGAAAGGCTACATCAGGGGAAAGCTGTAACTCTGTGACATGAATTAAGAGAAAAGAGAGCAGTTTCCCCGAAAGCTTCTTTCCAGTTTTTAATTGAAGATATTTCCTTTTTCATCTTTGCCCTCTATGGTCTTCCAATTATCACACTTCAAATTCCACAAGAGCAGTTTTAGCAAAAGGCTTCTTGAGGGGAAAGATGTAACTCTGTGAGATGAATTCACAGAACACAAAGCAGTTTCTCAGAAAGCTTCTTTCCAGTTTTTAACTGAAGATATTTGCTTTTTCACCATTGCACTTTATGGGCTACCAAATATCACTCTTCAAATTAAACAAGAACAGACTTACCAAAGGCTTCTTGAGAGGAAAGCTGTAACTCTGTGAGATGAAGTAACAGAACAGAGTGCAGTTTCTCAGAAAGCTTCTTTCCAGTTTTAAACTGAAGATGTTTCCTTTTTCACCACTGCCCTATTTGGGCTTCCAAATATCACTCTTCAAATTCCACGAGAACAGTCTTAGCGAAGGGCTTCTTGAGGGCAAGGCTGTAACTCCGTGAGATGAACTCACAGAGCACAAACCAGTTTCTCAGAAAGCGTCTTTCAAGTTTTTAACTGAAGATATTTCCCTTTCCACCATAGCCCTGTATGTGCTACCAAATATCACTCTTCAAATTCCACAAGAACAGTCTTAGCGAAAGGCTTCTTGAGGGGAAAGCTGTAACTCTGTGAAATGAATTAACAGAACACAGAGCAGTTTCCCCGAAAGCTTCTTTCCAGTTTTTAACTTAAGATTTTTCCTTTTTCACCATTTCCCTCCTTGGGCTTCCAAATATCACTTTTCAAATCCCACAAGAACAGTCTGAGTGAAACGCTTTTGAAGGGAAAGCTGGAACACTGTGAGACGAATTAACAGAACAGAGAGCAGTTTCTAAGAAAGCTTTTTCCAGTTGTTAACTGAAGATATTTCCTTTTTCACCATAGCCCTCTATGGGCTTCCAAATGCCGCTTGGCAAATTCCACAAGAACAGACTTAGCGAACGGCTTCTTGACGGGAAAGATGTAAATCTGTGAGACGAATTAACAGAACAAAGTGCAGTTTCTCAGAAAGCATCTTTCAGTTTTTAACTGAAGATATTTCCTTTTTCAGCTTTGCCCTCTATGTACTTCCAAATATCACTCTTCAAATTCCACAAGAACAGTCTTAGCGAAGGGCTTCTTGAGGGGAAAGCTGTAACTCTCTGAGATGAATTAGCAGAACACAGAGCAGTTTTCCCGAAAGCTTCTTTCCAGTTTTTAACTGAAGTTTTTTCCTTTTTCACCATTGCCCTCTTTGGGCTTCCAAATATCACTTTTCAAATTCCACAAGAACAGACTTAGCGAAAGGCTTCTTGAAGGGAAAGCTGTAACTCTGTGAGATGAATAAACAGAACAGAGTGCAGTTTGTCAGAAAGCTTCTTTTCAGTTTTTAACTGAAGATATTTCCTTTTTCACCATTGCCCTCTATGGGATTCCAAATATCTCCTTTCAAATTCCAAAAGAAAAGTCTTAGCGAAAGGCTTCTTGAGGGGAAAGCTGTAACTCTGTGAGACGAATTAAGAGAACAGAGTGCAGTTTCTCAGAAAGCTTCTTTCCAGTTTTTAACTGAAGATATTTCCTTTTTCACCATAGCCCCCTAAGGGCTTCCAAATATCGCTTTGCAAATTCCACAAGAACAGTGTTAGCGAAGGGTTTCTTGAGGGGAATGATGTAACTCTGTGAGATGAATTAACAGAACAGAGTGCAGTTTCTCAGAAAGCTTCTTTCCAGTTTTAAACTGAAGATGCTTCCTTTTTCACCATTGCCCTCTTTGGGCTTCCAAATATCACTCTTCAGATTCTACAAGAACAGTCTTAGCGAAATGCTTCTTGAGGGGAAAGCTGTAACTGTGTGACATGAATTAAGAGAACACAGAGCTGTTTCCCCGAAAGCTTCTTTCCAGTTTTTAACCGAAGATATTTCCTTTTTCACCTTTGCCCTCTATGGGCTTCCAAATATCACTCTTCAAATTCCACAAGAACAATCTTAGCGAAAGGCTTCTTGAGGGGAAAGATGTAATTCTCTGAGATGAATTTACAGAACACAAAGCAGTTTCTCAGAAAGGTTCTTTCCAGTTTTTAACTGAAGATATTTGATTTTTCACCATTGCCCTTATGGGCTACCAAATATCACTCTTCATATTCCACAAGAACAGTCTTACGAAAGGCTTCTTGAGGGGAAAGCTGTAACTCTGTGAGATGAATTAACAGAACAGAGTGAAGTTTGTTAGAAAGCTTCTTTTCAGTTTTTAACAGTAGATATTTCCTTTTTCACCGTTGCCCTCTATGGGATTCCAAATATCACTTTTCAAATTACACAAGAACAGTCTTAGCAAAAGGCTTCCTGAAGGGAAAGCTGTAAGTCTGTGAGATGAATTAACAGAACAGAGTGCAGTTTGTCAGAAAGCTTCTTTACAGTTTTTAACTGAAGATATTTCCTTTTTCACCATAGCCCTCTAGGGGCTTCCAAATATCGCTTTGCAAATTCCCCAAGAACAGTCATAGCGAACGGCTTCTTGAGGGGAAAGATGTAACTCTGTGAGATGGATTAACAGAACAGAATGCAGTTTCTCAGAAAGCTTCTTTCCAGTTTTAAACTGAAGATGTTTCCTTTTTCACCATTTCCCTCTACGGGCTTCCAAATATCACTCTTGAAATTCCACAAGAACAGTCTTAGCGAAAGGCTTCTTGAAGGGAAAGCTGTAACTCTGTGAGATGAATTCACAGAACACAAAGCAGTTTCTCAGAAAGCTTCTTTCCAGTTTTTAACGGAAGATATTTCCTTTTTCACCATTGCCCTCTAGGGGATTCCAAGTATCACTTTTCAAATTCCACAAGAACAGACTTAGCGAAAGGTTTCTTGAGGGGAAAGCTGTAACTCTGTGAGACGAATTAACAGAACAGAGTGCAGTTTGTCAGAAAGCTTCTTTACAGTTTTTAACTAAAGATATTTCCTTTTTCACCATAGCCCTCTATGGGCTTCCAAATATCGCTTTGCAAATTCCACAAGAACAGTCTTAGCGAACGGCTTCTTGAGGAGAAACCTGTAACTCTGTGAGATGATTTCACAGAACACAAAGCAGTTTCTCAGAAAGCTTCTTTCCAGTTTTAAACTGAAGATGTTTCCTTTTTCACCATTGAACTCTACAGGCTTCCAAATATCACTGTTCAAATTCCACAAGAACAGTCTTACGGAAAGGCTTCTTGAGGGCAAAGCTGTATCTCTGTGAGATGAATTCACAGAAACCCAAGCAGTTTCTCAGAAAGCTTCTTTCCAGTTTTTAACTGAAGATATTTCCTTTTTCACCATTGCCCTCTAAGGGATTCCAAATATCACTTTTCAAATTCCAAAAGAACAGTCTTAGCGAACGGCTTCTTGAGGGGAAAGCTGTAACTCTGTGAGACGAATTAACAAAACAGAGTGCAGTTTCTCAGAAAGCTTCTTTCTAGTTTTAATCTGAACATGTTTCCTTTTTCACCATTGCCGTCTATGGGCTTCCAAATACCGCTTTGCAAATTACAGAAGAACAGTCTTAGCGAACGGCTTCTTGAGGGGAAAGATGTAACTCTGTCGGATGAATTAACAGAACAGAGTGCAGTTTCTCAGAAAGCTTCTTTCCAGTTTTAAACTGAAGCTATTTCCTTTTTCACCATTGCCCTCTATGGGCTTCCAAATATCACTCTTCAAATTCCACAAGAACAGTCTTATCGAAAGGCTTCTTGAGGGGAAAGATGTAACTCTGTGAGATGAATTCACAGAAAACAAAGCAGTTTCTCAGAAAGCTTCTTTCCAGTTTTTAAGGGAAGATATTTCCTTTTTCACAATAGCCAACTATGGGTTTCGAAATATCGCTTTGCAAATGGCAAAAGAACAGTCTAAGCGAAAGGCTTCTTGGTGGGAAAGCTGTAACTCTGTGAGATTAATTAACAGAACAGAGTGCAGTTTCACAGAAAGCTTCTTTCCAGTTTTTAACTAAAGACATTTCCTTTTTCACCATTGCCCTCTACGGGCTTCCAAATATCACTTTTCAAATTCCAAAAGAACAGTCTTAGCGAACGTCTTCTTGAGGGGAAAGCTGTATCTCTGTGAGACGAAATAAAAGAACAGAGTGCAGTTTCTCAGAAAGCTTCTTTCCAGTTTTTAACTGAAGATATTTCCTTTTTCACCGTAGCCTTCTATGGTCTACCATATATCGCTTTGCAAATTCCACTAGAACAGTCTTAGCGAACGGCTTCTTGAGGGGAAAGCTTTACCTCTGTGAGATGAATAAACAGAACAGAGTGCAGTTTCTCAGAAAGCTTCTTTTCAGTATTTAACTGAAGATATTTCCTTTTTCACCATTGCCCTCTACGGGATAAAAATACCACTTTTAAAATTCCAAAAGAACAGTCTTAGGGAAAGGCTTCTTGAGGGGAAATGTGTAACTCTGTGAGACGAATTAACACAACAGAGTGCAGTTTCTCAGAAAGCTTCTTTCCAGTTTTTAACTGAAGATATTTCCTTTTTCACCATTGCCATCTCTGGGCTTCCAAATATCGCTTTGCAAATTCCACAAGAACAGTCTTAGCGAACGGCTTCTTGAGGGGAAAGATGTAATTCTGTGAGATGAATTAACAGAACAGAGTGCAGTTTCTCAGAAAGCTTCTTTCCAGTTTTAAACTGAAGATGTTTCCATTTTCACCATTGCCCTCTAAGCGCTTCAAAATATCACCCTTCAAATTCCACAAGAACAGTCTTAGCGAAGGGCTTCTTGAGGGGAAAACTGTAACTCTGTGAGATGAATTAACAGAAACCGAGCATTTTCTCAGAAAGCTTCTTTCCAGTTTTTAACTGAAGATATTTCTTTTTTCACCACTGCCCTCTATGGGCTTCCAAATATCACTTTGCAAATTCCACAAGAACAGTCTTAATGAACGGCTTCTTGAGTGCAAAGCTGTAACTCTGTGAGAGGAATTAACAGAACACAAAGCAGTTTGTCAGAAAGCTTCTTTTCAGTTTTTAACTGAAGATATTTCCTTTATCACCTTTGCCCCCTATGGGATTCCAAATATCACTTTTTAAATTCCAAAAGAACAGTCTTAACGAAAGATTTCTTGAGGGGAAAACTGTAACTCTGTGAGATGAATTCAAAGAACAGAGTGCAGTTTGCCAGAAAGCTTCTTTTCAGTTTTTAACTGCAGATATTTCCTTTTTCACCGTTGCCCTCTATGGGATTTCAAATATCACTTTTCAAGATCCAAAAGAACAGTCTTAGTGAAAGTCTTCTTGATTGGAAAGTTGTAAATCTGTGAGACGAATTAACAGGACACAGTGCAGTTTTTCAGAAAGCTTCTTTTCAGTTTTTAACTGAAGATGTTTCCTTTTTCACCATTGCCCTATATGGACTTCCAAATATCACTCTTCAAATTCCACAAGAACAGTCTTAGGGAAAGGCTTCTTGTGGGGAAAGCTGTAACTCTGTGATATGATTTCACAGAACACAAAGCAGTTTCTCAGAAAGCTTCTTTCCATTTTTTAACTGAATATATTTCCTTTTTCGCCATTGCCCTCTATGGGCTTCCAAATATCACTTTTCAAATTCCACAAGAACAGTCTTAGCGAAAGGCTTCTTGAGGGGAGAGCTGTAACTCTGTGAGACGAACTAACAGAACAGAGTGCAGTTTCTCAGAAAGCTTCTTTCCAGTATTTAACTGAAGATCTTTCCTTTTTCAAAATTGCCCTCTATGGGATTCCAAATATGACTTTTCAAATTCCACAAGAACAGTCTTAGCGAAAGGCTTCTTGAGGTGAAAGCTGTAACTCTGTGAGACGAATTAACAGAACAGAGTGCAGTTTCTCAGAAAGCTTCTTTCCAGTTTTTAACTGAAGATATTTCCTTTTTCACCATAGCCCTCTATGGGTTTCAAATTTATCGCTTTGCAAATTCCCCAAGAACAGTCTTAGCCAACGGCTTCTTCAAGGGAAACATGTAACTCTGTGAGATGTATTTACAGAACAGAGTGTAGTTTCTCAGAAAGCTTCTTTCCGGATTTAAACTGAAGATGTTTCCTATTTCACCATTGCCCTCTATGGGCTTCCAAATATCACTCTTCAATTTCCACAAGAACAGTCTTAGCGAAAGGCTTCTTGAGGGGAAAGCTGTAACTCTGTGAGATGAATTGACAGAACACAAATCAGTTTCTCAGAAAGCTTCTTTCCAGTTTTAAACTGAAGATGTTTCCTTTTTCACCATAGCCGTCTAAGGGCTTCCATTTATCACTCTTCAACTTCCACAAGAACAGTCTTAGCGAAAGGCTTCTTGAGGGAAAAGCTGTAAATCTGTGAGATGAATTAACAGAACAGAGTGCAGTTTCTGAGAAAGCTTCTTTTCAGTTTTTAACTGAAGATATTTCCTTTTTCACCGTTGCCCTCCATGGGATTCCAAATATCACTTTTCAAATTCCACAAGAACAGTCTTAGCGAAAGGCTTCTTGAGGGGAAAGCTGTAACTCTGTGAGACGAATTAACAGAACATAGTGCAGTTTCTCAGAAAGCTTCTTTAAAGTTTTTAACTGAAGATATTTCCTTTTTCACCATTGCCCTCTATGGGCTTCCAAATATCGCTTTGCAAATTACACAAGAACAGTCTTAGCGAACGGCTTCTTGAGGGGAAAGATGTAACACTTTGACATGAATTAACAGAAGAGAGTGCAGTTTCTCAGAAAGCTTCTTTCCAGTTTTAAGCTGAAGATGTTTCGTTTTTCCCCATTGCCCTCTATGGGCTTCCAAATATCACTCTTCAAATTCCACAAGAACAGTCTTAGTGAAAGGCTTCTTGGGGGGTAAGCTGTAACTCTGTGACATAAATTAACAGAACACAGAGAAGTTTCCCCGAAAGTTTCTTTCCAGTTTTTAACTGAAGATATTTTCTTTTTCACCATTGCCCTCTATGGGCTTCCAAATATCACTTTGCAAATTCCACAAGAACAGTCTTAGCGAACGACTTCTTGAGGGGAAAGATGTAACTCTGTGAGATGAATTAACAGAACAGAGTGCAGTTTCTCAGAAAGCATCTTTCCAGTTTTAAACTGGAGATGTTTCCTTTTTCACCATAGACCTCTATGGGCTTCCAAATATCACTCTTCAAATTCCACAAGGACAGTCTTAGCGAAAGGCTTCTTGAGGGGAAAGATGAAACTCTGTGAGACGAATTAACAGAACAGAGTGCAGTTTCTCCGGAAGCTTCTTTTCAGTTTTAAACTGAAAATGTTTCCTTTTTCACCATTGCCCTTTATGGGCTTCCAAATATCGCTCTTCAAATTCCACAAGAACAGACTTAGGGAATGGCTTCTTGAGGGGAAAGCTGTAACTCTGTGAGATGCATTCACAGAACACAAAGCAGTTTCTCAGAGATCTTCTTTCTAGTTTTTAACTGAAGATATTTCCTTTTTCACCATTGCCCTCTATGGGCTACCAAATATCACTCTTCAAATTCCACAAGAACAGTCTTAGCGAAAGGCTTCTTTAGGGAAAGCTGTAACTCTTGAGACGAATTAACAGAACAGAGTGCAGTTTCGCAGAAAGCTTCTTTCTAGTTTTTAACTGAAGATATTTCCTTTTTCACCATAGCCCTCTCTGGGCTTCCAAATATCGCTTTGCAAATTCCAAAAGAACAGTCTTAGCGAATGGCTTCTTGAGGGGAAAGATGTAACTCTGTGAGATGAATTAACAGAACAGACTCCAGTTTCGCAGAAAGCTTCTGTCCAGTTTTAAACTGAAGATGTTTCGTTTTTCACCATTGCCCTCTATGGGCTTCCAAATATCACTCTTCAATTTCCACAAGAACAGTCTTAGCGAAAGGCTTTTTGAGGGGAAAGCTGTAAATCTCTGAGATGAAATCACAGAACACAAAGCAGTTCCACAAGAACAGTCTTAGCGAAAGGCTTTTTAGGGAAAGCTGTAACTCTGTGACATGAATTAACAGAATACAGAGCAGTTTCCCCGTAAGCTTCTTTGCAGTTTTTAACTTAAAATATTTCCTTTCTCAACATTGACATCTATGGGCTTCCAAATATCACTATTCAAATTCCACAAAAGCAGTCTTAGCGAAAGGGTTCTTGAAGGGAAAGCTGTAACTCTGTGAGATGAATTAACAGAAGAGAGTGCAGTTTGTCAGAAGACTTCTTTTCAGTTTTTAACTGAAGATATTTCCTTTTTCACCACTGCCCTCTATGGGCCCTCAAATATCGCTTTTCAAATTCCACAAGAACAGTGTTAGTGAAAGGCTTCTTGAGGGGAAAGCTGTAAGTCTGTGAGACGAATTAACAGAGCAGAGTGCAGTTTCTCAGAAAGCTTCTTTCCAGTTTTTAACTGGAGATATTTCCTTTTTCACCGGTGCCCTCTATGGGCTTCCAAATATCGCTTTGCAAATTTCCCAAGAACAGTCTTAGCAAACGGCTTCTTGAGGGGAAAGATGTAACTCTGTGAGATGAATTAACAGAACACACTGCAGTTTCTCAGAAAGCATCTTTCCAGTTTTAACCTGAAGATGTTTCGTTTTTCACCATTGCCCTCTATGGGCTTCCAAATATCACTCTTCAAATTCCACAAGAACAGTCTTAGGGAAAGGCTTCTTGAGGGGAAAGCTGTAACTCTGTGAGATGAATTAACAGAACAGAGTGCAGTTTGTCAGAAAGCTTCTTTTCAGTTTTTTTTTTTTTTTTTTTTTTTTTTTTTTTTTTTTTTTTTTTTTTTTTTTTTGAGATGTAGTCTCTCTCTGTCGCCCAGGCTGGAGTGCTGTGGCCGGATCTCAGCTCACTGCAAGCTCCGACTCCTGGGTTTATGCTATTCTCCGGCCTCAGCCTCCCGAGTATTTAGGACTATAGGCGACCGCCACCTCGCCCGACTAATTTTTTTTTGTATTTTCTAGTAGAGACGGGGTTTCACCGTGTTAGCCAGGATGGTCTCGATATCCTGACCTTGTGATCCGCCCATCTCGGCCTCCCAAAGTGCTGGGATTCTTTTCAGTTTTTAACTGAAGATATTTCCTTTTTCACCGTTGCCCTCTTTGGGATTCCAAATATCACTTTTCAAATTCCACAAGAACAGTCTTAGCGAACGGCTTCCTGAGGGTAAAGCTGTAACTCAGTGAGACAAATTAACAGAACAGAGGGCAGTTTCTCAAAAGCTTCTTTCCAGTTTTTAACTGCAGTTATTTCCTTTTTCACCATAGCCCTCTATGGGCTTCCAAATATCGCTTTGCAAATTCCACAAGAACAGTCGTAGCGAACGGTTTCTTGAGGGGAAAGATGTTACTCTGTGAGATGAATTAACAGAATAGTGTGCAGTTTCTCAGAAACCTTCTTTCCAATTTTAAAGTGAAGATATTTCATTTTTCACCTTTGCTGTCTATGAGCTTCCAAATATCACTCTACACATTCCAAAAAACAGTCTTAGGGAAAGTCTTCTTGAGGGGAAAGCTGTAACTCTCTAAGGTGAATTCAAAGAACACAAAGCAGTCTCTCAGAAAGATTCTTTCCAGTTTTTAACTGAAGATATTTACTTTTTCACCGATGCCCTCTATGGGCTACCAAATATCACCCTTCAAATTACACAAGAACAATCTTAGCGAAAGGCTTCTTGTGGGGAAAGCTGTAACTCTGTGATATGAATTAATAGAACAGAGTGCAGTTTGTCAGAAAGCTTCTTTTCAGCTATTTACTGAAGATATTTCCTTTTTCACCATTGCCCTGTATGGGATTCCAAATATCACATTTCAAATTCCGCAAGAACAGTCTTAGCGAAAGGCTCCTTGAGGGGAAAGCTGTAACTCTGTGAGATAAATTCACAGAGCACAAAGCAGTTTCTTCGAAAGCTTCCTTCCAGTTTTTAACTGAAGATATTTCCTTTTTCACCATTGCCCTCTAAGGGCTTCCAAATATCACTCTTCAAATTCCACAAGAACTGTCTTAGCGAAAGGCTTCTTGAGGGGAAAGCTGTAACTCTGTGAGATGAATTCACAGAACACAAAGCAGTTTCTCAGAAAGCTTCTTTCCAGTTTTTAACTGAAGATATTTCCTTTTTCACCATTGCCCTCTATGGGCTTCCAAATATCACTTTTCAAATTCCACAAGAACAGACTTAGCGAAAGGCTTCTTGAGGGGAAAGCTGTAACTCTGTGTGACGAATTACCAGAACAGAGTGCAGTTTCTCAGAAAGCTTCTTTCCAGTTTTTAACTGAAGATATTTCCTTTTTCATCAGAGCCCTCCATGGGCTTCCAAATATCGCTTTGCAAATTCCACAAGAACAATCTTAGCGAGCGGCTTCTTGAGGTGAAAGATGTAACTCTGTGAGATGAATTAACAGACCAGAGTGCAGTTTCTCAGAAAGCTTCTTTCCAGTTTTAAACTGAAGATTTTTCCTTTTTCACAATTGCCCTCTATGGGCTACCAAATATCACTGTTCAAATTCCACAACAACAGTCTTCGTGAAAGGCTTTTTGAGGGGAAAGCTGTAACTCTGTGAGAAGAATTAATAGAACACAGTGCAGTTTGTCAGAAAGCTTCTTTTCAATTTTTAACTGAAGATGTTTTCTTTTTCACCATTGCCCTCTAAGGGATTCCAAATATCACTTTACAGATTCCAAAAGAACAGTCTTAGCTAAAGGCTTCTTGAGGGGAAAGGTGTAACTCTGTGAGACAAATTAACAGAACAGAGTGCAGTTTCTCAGAATGCTTCTTTTCAGTTTTAAACTGAAGATGTTTCTTTTTTCACCATTGCCCTCTAAGGGCTTCCAAATATCACTCTTCAAATTCCATAAGAAAAGTCTTAGCGAAAGGCTTCTTCAGGGAAAGCTGTAACTCTGTGAGATGAATTCACAGAAAACAAAGCAGTTTCTCAGAAAGCTTCTTTCCAGTTTTTAAGGGAAGATATTTCCTTTTTCACCATAGCCTTCTATGGTCTACCATATATCGCTTTGCAAATTCCACTAGAACAGTCTTAGCGAACGGCTTCTTGACGGGAAAGATGTAACTCTGTGAGACGAATTAACAGAACACAGAGCAGTTTCCCCGAAAACTTCTTTCCAGTTTTAAACTGAAGATTTTTCCTTTTTCACAATTGCCCTCTATGGGCTACCAAATATCACTCTTCAAATTCTACAAGAACAGTCTTAGGGAAAGGCTTTTTGAGGGGAAAGCTGTAACTCTGTGAGAAGAATTAATAGAACAGAGTGCAGTTTTTCAGAAAGCTTCTTTTCAATTTTTAACTGAAGATGTTTTCTTTTTCACCATTGCCCTCTAAGGGATTCCAAATATCACTTTACAGATTCCAAAAGAACAGTCTTAGCTAAAGGCTTCTTGAGGGGAAAGCTGTACCTCTGTGAGATGAATAAACAGAACAGAGTGCAGTTTCTCAGAAAGCTTCTTTTCAGTATTTAACTGAAGATATTTCCTTTTTCACCATTGCCCTCTACGGGATACAAATATCACTTTTAAAATTCCAAAAGAACAGTCTTAGGGAAAGGCTTCTTGAGGGGAAAGGTGTAACTCTGTGAGACGAATTAACAGAACACAGAGCAGTTTCCCCGAAAGATTCTGTCCAGTTTTTAACTGAAGATATTTCCTTTTTCACCACTGCCCTCTATGGGCTTCCAAATATCACTTTTCAAATTCCACAAGAACAGTTTTAGCGAAAGGCTTCTTGAAGGGAAAGCTGTAACTGTGTGAGATGAATTAACAGAACAGAGTGCAGTTTGTCAGAAAGCTTCTTTCCAGTTTTAAACTGAAGATGTTTCCTTTTTCACCATTGCCTTCTATGGGCTTTCAAATATCACTCTTCAAATTCCACAAGTACAGTCTTAGCGAAAGGCTTCTTGAGGGGAAAGCTGTAACTCTGTGAGATGAATTCACACAACACAAAGCAGTTTCTCAGAAAGCTTCTTTCCAATTTTTAACTGAAGATATTTCCTTTTTCACCAATGCCCTCTATGGGCTACCAATTATCACTCTTCATATTCCACAAGAACAGTCTTATCGAAAGGCTTCTTGAAGGGAAAGCTCTAACTCTGTGAGATGAAATAACAGAACACAGCGCAGTTTGTCAGAAAGCTTCTTTTCAGTTTTTAACTGAAGATATTTCCTTTTTCACCTTTGCCCTCTATGGGATTCCAACTATCACTTTTCAAATTCCAAAAGAACAGTCTTAGCGAAAGGCTTCTTGAGGGCAAAGCTGTAACTCTGTGAGACGAATGAACAGAACAGAATGCAGTTCCTCAGAAAGCTTCTTTCCAGTTTTTAACTGAAGATATTTCCTTTTTCACCATAGCCCTCTATGGGCTTACAAATATCGCTTTGCAAATTCCAAAAAAACAGTCTTAGCAAACGGCTTCTTGAGGGGAAAGATGTAACTCTGTGAGATGAATTAACAGAACAGAGTGCAGTTTCTCAGAAAGCTTCTTTCCAGTTTTAAACTGAAGATGTTTCCTTTTTCACCATTGCCCTTTATGGGCTTCCAAATATCACTCTTCAAATTCCACAAGAACAGTCTTACGAAAGGCTTTTTGAGGGGAAAGCTGTAAGTCTGTGAGACGAATTAACAGAACAGAGATCTGTTTCTCAGAAAGCTTCTTTCCAGTTTTTAACTGAAGATATTTCCTTTTTCACTTTAGTCCTCCATGGACTTCCAAATATCACTTTGCAAATTCCACAAGAGCAGTCTTAGCGAACGGCGTCTTGAGGGGAAAGATGTAACTCTGTGAGATGAATTAACAGAACAGAGTGCAGTTTCTCAGAAGGCTTCTTTCCAGTTTTAAACTGAAGATGTTTCCTTTTTCACCAGTGGGCTCTATGGGCTTCCAAATATCACTTTTCAAATTCCACAAGAACAGTCTTAGCGAAAGGCTTCTTGAAGGGAAAGCTGTAACTCTGTGAGATGAATTAACAGAACAGAGTGCAGTTTGTCAGAAAGCTTCTTTCCAGTTTTAACTGAAGATATTTCCTTTTTCACCATTGCCCTCTATTGGCTTCCAAATATCACTTTTCAAATTCCACAGGAACAGTCTTAGCGCAAGGCTTCTTGAAGGGAAAGCTTTAACTCTGTGAGACGAATTAACAGAACAGAGTGCAGTTTCTCCGAAAGCTTCTTTCCAGTTTTTAACTGAAGATAATTCCTTTTACACCATTGCCCTCTATGGGCTTCCAAATATCACTTTGCAAATTCAACAAGAAGAGTCTTAATGAAAGGCTTCTTGAGGGAAAAGCTCTAACTCTGTGAGATGAGTTAACAGAACACAAAGCAGTTTTTCAGCAAGCTTCTTTCCAGTGTTTAACGGAACATATTTCCTTTTTCACCATAGCCCGCTATGGAATTCCAAATATCACTTTGCAAATTAAACAATAACAGTCCTAGCGAAAGGCTTCTTGAGGGGAAAGCTGTAACTCTGTGAGATGAATTAACAGAACACAAAGCAGTGTCTCAGAAAGCTTCTTTCCAGTAGTTAAGGGAAGACATTTCCTTTTTCACCATAGCCCTCTATGGACTTCCAAATATCACTTTGAAAATTACACAAAAACAGTCTTAGCGAAACGCTTCTTCAGGAGAAAGATGTAACTCTGTGAGATGAATTAACAGAACACAAAGCAGTTTCTCAGAAAGCTTCTTTTCAGTTTTTGACGGAAGATATTTCCTTTTTCACCATAGCCCTCTAAGGGATTCCAAATATCACTTTGCAAATTCCACAAGAACAGTCTTAGCGAAAGGCTTCGTGAGTGGAAAACTGTAACTCTGTGGGATGAATTAACAGAACACATAGCAGTGTCTCAGAAAGCTTCTTTTCAGTTTTTAAAGGAAGATATTTCCTTTTTCACCATAGCCCTCTAAGGGTTCCAAATATCACTTTGCGATTTCCACAAGAACAGTCTTAGAGAAAGGCTTCTTGAGGGGAAAGCTGTAACTCTGTGAGATGAATTAACAGAACACAAAGCAGAATCTCAGAAATCTTCTTTTCGGTTTTTATCTTAGAATATTTCCTTTTTCACCATAGTCCTCTATGGGCTTCCAAATATCACTTTGCAACTTCCACAAGAACAGTCTTAGCGAGAGACTTCTTGAGGGAAAAGCTCTAACTCTGGGAGATGAATTAACAGAACACAAAGCAGTTTATCAGAGAGCTTCTTTCCAGTTTTTAAAGGAAGATATTTGCTTTTTCAAAATAGCCCTATAAGGGCTTCCAAATATCACTTTGCGAATTTTACAAGAACAGTCTTAGCGAAAGGATTCTTGAGGGGAAAGCTGTAACTCTGTGAGATGAATTAACAGAACACAAAGCAGTTAGTCAGAAAGCTTCTTTCCAGTTTTTAACGGAAGATATTTTCTTTTTCACCATAGCCCTCTATGGGCTTCCAAATATCTCTTTGCAAATTCCACAAGAACTGTCTTAGCGAAAGGCTTCTTGAGGGGAAAGCTGTAACTCTGTGAGATGACTTAACAGAACACAAAGCAGTTTCTCAGAAAGCTTCTTTCCAGTTTTTAACGGAAGATATTTCCTTTTTCACCGTAGCCCGCTATGGGCTTCCTCATATCACTCTGCAAATTAAACAAGAACAGTTCTAGCGAAAGGCTTCTTGAGGGAAAAGCTGTAACTCTGTGAGATGAATTAACAGAACACAAAGCAGTTTCTCAGAAAGCTTCTTTCCAGTATTTAAGGGAAGATATTTCCTTTTTCACCGTAGCCCTCTATGGGCTTCCAAAAATCACTTTGCAAATTCCGCAAGAACAGACTTTTCGAAAGGCTTCTTCAGGGGAAAGCTGCAACTCTGTGAGATTAATTAACAGATCACAAAGCAGATTCTCAGAAATCTTCTTTTCAGTTTTTATCTTAGTATATTTTCTTTTTCACCATAGCCCTCTAAGGACTTCCAAATATCACTTTGCGAATTCCACAAGAACACTCTTAGCGAAAGGCTTCTTGAGGGGAAAGCTGTAACTCTGTGAGATGAATTAACAGAACACAAAGCAGTTTCTCAGAAAGCTTCTTTCCAGTTTTTAATATAAGATATTTCCTTTCTCACTATAGCCCTCTATGCAATTCAAAATATCACTTTGCCAATATCACAAGAACAGTCTTAGCGAGAGACTTCTTGAGGGAAAAGCTCTAACTCTGGGAGATGAATTA
This sequence comes from Chlorocebus sabaeus, assembly GCF_047675955.1. Classification (NCBI taxonomy): domain Eukaryota; kingdom Metazoa; phylum Chordata; class Mammalia; order Primates; family Cercopithecidae; genus Chlorocebus; species Chlorocebus sabaeus. Next base: position 94,227,640 of record NC_132933.1, on the reverse strand, counting down.
ACAGAACACAAAGCAGTTTCTCAGAGAGCTTCTTTCCAGTTTTTAAAGGAAGATATTTGCTTTTTCAAAATAGCCCTATAAGGGCTTCCAAATATCACTTTGCGAATTTTACAAGAACAGTCTTAGCGAAAGGATTCTTGAGGGAAAGCTGTAACTCTATGAGATGCATTAACAGAACACAAAGCAGTTACTCAGAAAGCTTCTTTCCAGTTTTTAACCGAAGATATTTTCTTTTTCACCATAGCCCTCTATGGGCTTCCAAATATCAATTTGCAAATTCCACAATAACAGTCTTAGCGAAAGGCTTCTTGAGGGGAAAACTGTAACTCTGTGAGATGACTTAACAGAACAGAATGCAGTTTCTCAGAAATCTTCTTTCCAGTTTTTAACGGAAGATATTTCCTTTTTCACCATAGCCCGCTACGGGCTTCCACATATCACTTTGCAAATTAAACAAGAACAGTCCTAGCGAAAGGCTTCTTGAGGGAAAAGCTGTAACTCTGTGAGATGAAATAACAGAACACAAAGCAGTTGCTCAGAAAGCTTCTTTCCAGTATTTAAGGGAAGTTATTTCCTTTTTCACAGTCGCCCTCTATGGGCTTCCAAATATCACTTTGCAAATTCCACAAAAACAGTCTTAGCGAAAGGCTTCTTGAGGGGAATGCTGTAACTCTGTGAGACGAATTAACAGAACACAAAGCAGAATCTCAGAAATCTTCTTTTCATTTTTTATCTTAGGATATTTCCTTTTTCACCATAGCCCTCGATGGGCTTCCAAATATCACTTTGCGAATTCCACAAGAACAGTCTTACCGAAAGGCTTCTTGAGGGGAAAGCTGTAACTCTGTGAGATGAATAAACAGATCACAAAGCAGTTTCGCAGAAAGCTTCTTTCCAGTTTTTAACTGAAGATATTTCCTTTTTCACCGTAGCCCTCTATGGGATTCCAAATATCACTTTGCAAATTCAACAAGAAGAGTCTTAACGAAAGGCTTCTTGAGGGAAAAGCTCTAACTCTGGGAGATGAATTAACAGAACACAGAGCAGTTTCTCAGAAAGCTTCTTTCCAGATTTTAAAGGAAGATATTTCCTTTTTCACCATAGCCCTCTATGGGCTTCCAAATATCACTTTGCAAATTCCACAAGAACAGTCTTAGTGAAAGTCTTCTTGAGGGTAAAGCTGTTACTCTGTGAAATGAATTAGCAGAACACAAAGCAGTTTCTCAGAAAGCTTCTTTCCAGTTTTTAAGGGAAGTTATTTCCTTTTTCATCGTGGCCCTCTATGGGCTTCCAAATATCACTTTTCCAATTCCACAAGAACAGTCTTAGCGAAAGGCTTCTTGTGAGGAAAGCTGTAACTCTGTGATGTGAATTAACAGAACACAAAGCAGTTTCTCAGAAAGTTTCTTTCCAGTTTTTAAGGGGAGATATTTCTTTTTCACCATAGCCCTCTAAGGGCTTCCAAATATCACTTTGAGAATTCCACATGAACAGTCTTAGCGAAAGGCTTCTAGAGGGGAAAGCTGTAATGCTGTGAGATGAATTAACAGAACACAAAGCATGTCCCGACCCGCGGGATCGTCAATGTAGTCCCTAGAAGAGTTAGTGGGAACTCGGGGGGACAAGAGACACGAGAAATGGAGAGAAGACAGTATCCTGATCAAGTCTCGTTTATTGGTGGCAATGTAATGCCTTATATAGACCAGCAAGGGTGGAGGTTGTGCCAGGGCGATGTTGGTGGCCCTGCAGTGGGCATGATCAGGTAGGTATTGGTTTCTTCGGTCGGACGTCATGTTGCGCCTGCGCCGTTGCTTGGTAATTTTCCCGGGCGCGGGATGGCGCCTGCGCTGTAAGTTGATCATTTTCCCGGGCGCGAGAAAATGGGTGATGAAGAACCCAGAAGAGCGCCATTTTGTACTGGCGTATGAGACAGCAGAACAAGGAAGAAAGTAAATCTACGGAGGAGGCATAAAGTGGAAATGTATAGAGCTCAGGCGTCAGTCGTCAGTTATAATCGCTATGGCCGGGCCACGCAGCTCCGGACAGGTCCCCCTTTTTTATTATTTCATGATGAGAGATAGCCCCTAGGGAACTGCGCCTGTCTTAGGTTGGGTCAACTCATCCCCACCTTTTAAGCCCGTCATGGGATTAGGCAGCAGCAAGGGCGGCCCTCCTGTCTTAGGCTCAATTGGGGGTGGTGTCCTCTTACCCGTCATTGACTGTCCAGTTCAGCTCACAGGGGAGGTGGTCTTATAAGGGCGGATAAGACTCACCATGTTCAGACATCTCAAGGCGATGATAATGGAGATGTGTAGGCTTGGCCTGGAAGGCCTCGATTTGTCATCTGACGAATGCCATAAGCTTATTAAGGATTATAGGCCCAAGAGTGAGAAAGAGTAGAAGGGTAAGTAAAGGACCTAAAAATGGTAGGAGAAAAGGGAGAAGTCCGTGGAGTCCAGTCCAAAGCGGATTGGCGGCCAGGTCATTTCTGCGTTTTTCTAGCTCTTCTTGTAAGGTCTTTATTTTGTCTCTAACGATCCCGGATTTGTTAGCATAAAAACAACATCTTTCCTGTAAAGCCAAACAGATCCCTCCCTGTTCTGCTGTTAGTAAGTCTAGACCTCTTCTATTTTGGAGTACTACTTCAGCTAATGAGTCTACCTGATCTTGTAGATCTTGTATAGTACTGGATAAGGTTTGTACATTGGAAATTAATTGATTGGATAATTTAGTATATTGCGTTAGTGAGACTCCTAGGCCTGTAGCTCCTGTTGTAAATGCAGTGGTGATTCCCAGTCCGGCCAACAAGGGAATAAATTGTATGGCCCGTTTTGGTCTATATATAAAATGCTCAACAGCGGGGATGGGGATAGGTTCATCTCCAGGGATGATATCAATGTCAGGGAGAAGAGTGGCTAGAACACAAAGCCCTGTCCAATTTGTGGGTAGATAAGTATATGCCATGTTGTTTCCACAGAGGAAAACCGAGCCATTTATAGCACACAAGGGGCTGGTGATATTGATTATGGAGGTACAGTTGTTGAATACAACGTAGCCTAGATCGATTTCTTCAGTGCTATTGTAAGAGGGTGAAAAGAGGCAAGAAGAATTAGAAAACTTCATTGGTTGAACTAAGAGGGGAGAGATAATTGGACAGGAGTTATTGACCAAGGACTCACCTAAGTAATTGACATAGGATAATGAAAAGTTAGGTATAGCGAGAGGAGTAGGGGGACCCATTTTTAAACAAAGCCAACAATCGTGGGCAAGGCTTGTATTGGACATTTGGAGTAAGTTATAAGTGGCATTAAGGATATCAAAAGTTTGAGCATCGATCATAAGGTTATCTCTAACCTTAGGCAGGGCCAAAGGGTGATATTGAATTTCAGGATACAGGGCTTTATGAATTTCTTCTAGTTTTTTCTGAACAGTTTTAATTCTTGTGGTGTCTAATGGACCTCCCCCATCAGAGATGTGGATAGGGGCTGTAGTGCTCCAGCAAGCAGGCTGTCCTTTTTGGCCGTTACAAGGAGATTGTACAAGTTTATTGGTGGATCCTAATACTTGTACGTCACTGGTACCTCCAGTTTGTTTTTTTAGTAACGTAGCCGTATAGTATGTTTTATTGCCTGATTTGCATTGTTGATATGAGGTGTAGCAAGAACTATGTACAGAGGACTGGAAAGAACTACAGGGGCATTCTTGGAGCGGCCCGCTAGGGGAGGTGTCTCTTGGGGTTGACTTACATTTCCATAGCTGGTTTGGCATTAAGTAAGCTGTCTTGCCCGAGCAAGTCACTTGGAAGATTCTGTCTGACGGAGGTTCAGATACTTGTCCCCCGCCGCAGTCACAAGGCTGGCCGTGTTGCTTTTGTATTAGTTCTATTGCTCTACGAGGGTCATCAAAACCTGCATAGACTGTCACTATGTTATAGAAAATGATTATTTTCCAAAAGAATCTCATGTTGGGCTTCATTTTCTGAAAAACAAAAGGGAAGAAACTTCTCAGGGAGGATTGTTTTCCCTGGATTGACAATGGTTATGATTCATTTGTCTTACCAATCTTTCGGGCAGCCATCTGGCTGCATCATTTTTTTGTGAGAAAATACATACTGAGCCTCTTCCCCAAACTAAAACTGGGTCAGGGCCATGCCATGAATTATCGAGTGGATCTTTCCATTTAACCATTGAAAACTGTTTTTGAGATTCAGGATGCCAGAAACGGTCGGCAGCAGATTTTCCGTAACTGTCCAAATTTAAAAAATTAAGGATAAAGAGGGCATGATTAAGTATGTTTCTGGGGGTACCCTTCACGGGGTACCAGCTCCCCCCTTTTATTTTTTCGATAGTAGTTTTTAATGATAGATGGGCCCTTTCTACTATACCTTGTCCTTGGGGATTGTAGGGAATGCCTGTGATATGTTTAATTTGTAGGGTGTTGCAGAATTGTAAGAAAGTTTTGGCTATGTAACCAGGACCGTTATCTGTCTTAATTTGTTTGGGTATACCTAAGATGGAAAAGCAATGTAATAAATGAGTTATGACATGTTTGGTGGCCTCTCCTGTCTAGAGAGTTGCAATAATGAACCCACTATAGGTGTCTATGCATACATGAATATATTTTAGTTGGCCAAATTCTGAGTGATGTGTAACATCCATTTGCCAAATTTCGTTGGGGATGAGTCCTCGAGGGTTAACTCCTAGATGAGGAACGGGTAAATAAGTTATGCAGTTGGCACATTGTTTAACTATTTGTCGGGCTTGTCCTCTAGTAATTTTAAACATAAGTCTTAAGGTCTGGGCATTTAAATGATGTACGGCATGTGCTTTTTGTGCTTGTTGTAAATTGTCTGTAGTGACTGTGGCTATGGTTTTTGTTGCCATGTCAGCTGTTGAATTACCTTGTACTAAAGGTCCCGGTAATCCTGAATGTGCTCTAATATGTCCAAGGAAAAAGGGAGTAGTCCTTTTTTGAATAAGTTGTTGACATTGTAGAAATAGGTTAGCTGTGTCTGAAATATGTTTAATTTGCGGCACGGTCTCTAAGAGGGGTATTGAATGAGCCAGGTAGGCGCTGTCTGTGTAAATATTAAGTGGCTGACCAGGGAAAGCTAATAATACTGCAATTATGGCTTGTAATTCGACTAGCTGAGCTGATGTATAAGTGGTTTGGAATTTGACAATTGTATTATTGTAGGTGTAAGCAGCGAGTCCTGTGGAAGATCCATCAGTGAAAATTAGTAATGCGTCATTGAGAGGTTCCTTACTGGTAATATGAGGAAATACAAATGCATGAAGTTTGCAAAATTGAATGAGTTTGTTAGGTGGGTAATGGTTGTCAATTGTGCCAGTGTAAGAAGCGCAAGCAATTGGCCAGGCTTCTGTATTTTGTAACAGCCAATGGATGTGTGATTGAGTGTAGGGCTATATAATGGTAGAGGGTTCTATTCCAAAGTATTTTCTACTGTTTTCTCTTCCCAAGATAATTAGATCAGCTATGGCATCATAATAAGGCAACAAAACCTTTTTGGGGGAGGAGGGCAGGTGTACCCACATAATGGGATTGTTTTGCCAGAATAAACCAGTAGGGGTTATTGCTGTGTTAAAAATAATGAATATTAATGGCTGAGAATAATCAATACTGGTAACAAATTGTGTTGTAATGGCATCTTCTACCCGTTGGAGTGCCGTTAATGCTTCTTTGGAAATGGACCTGGGGGATTTTGGATTAGAGTCTCCTTTCAATATATCGAAAAGAGGTTTTAACTCTCCTGTGGTAAGTTTTAGGTATGGTCGAAGCCAATTTATGTCTCCCAGTAATTTTTGGAAATCATTTAAAGTTTTTAGATGGTCACGGTGTATAACGGCCTTTTGATTAATTATTTTGGGTCCGTTAATTTGAAAACCAAGATAGGTATATGGATTTTGTAGTTGTATTTTTTCCGGGGCTATTTGCAGTCCGGCTGTTGTCAACTCTTGTTTGAGTTGGGCGAAGCACTGTAAGACTTGTTCACCAGTCTGTCCTGCTATTAAAATATCATCCATATAGTGTATAATATACATTTGTGTCCATATTTTTCTGACTGGTTCTATAGCAGCGGCTACATATTTTTGACATAAGGTAGGACTATTGGCCATACCCTGAGGTAAGACTTTCCATTGGTAACGTTTCATTGGTTGTTTAAAATTTATAGATGGAAGACTAAAGGCAAACCTTTTCTGATCAGCAGGATGAAGGGGGATTGTAAAGAAGCAATCTTTAAGGTCAATAATGATTTTAAAATATTTTTGAGGAATCGCAACTGGTGAGGGCAGTCCCGGTTGTAAGGCACCCATAAGAACCATAGTGATATTTATGGCTCTTAAATCTTGTAAGAGTCTCCATTTGCCAGACTTTTTCTTAATAACAAAGATAGGTGTATTCCAAGGGGAATTACTTTCTGTAATATGTCCTGCTAGCAGTTGTTCCTGCACTAACTGTTGGGCAGCACTTAGCTTATCATTAAGTAAAGGCCACTGATCAACCCAAACGGGCTCATCTGACTTCCAAGTAATAGGGTCAGTGTACTTTTGGGGTACAGGTATGTCAGTGGCCTGAGTTAAAAATTTCCAAACCCCTTTTTATCAAGTTGTCCTGAGACTGGTATAGGCTGTGGAATACCGTTTTCCTTTTTTCCAAGACCTTTACCAGGGGTGTATCCCTGAGTTAGCATTTGTGCAGTAACTATATCATTTGGGCTGCACATTATAATTTTCATTTGGGAGAGCAGGTCTCATCCCCAAAGATTAACAGGTAAGTGAGGGATGATAAATGGCTTAATGAGGCCTGAATTGTTTTCTTTATCTGTCCATGTTAGGTATTTAGAACTTTGTTTAGGATTACTGCTTTGTCCAATTCCTCTCAGGTGAGTTAAAGTCTCTGTGGTAGGCCAATGAGAGGGCCAATCTTCTTGTTTAATGATGGTTACATCGGCCCCTGTGTCTATTAGCCCAGTAAATGCCTTACCATCTAACCATAAGGTTAGAGAGGGTTTTTGATTTGTAATTGGTTGCACCCAATATATATCTGACGATCCAAAACCTTTTGTATTCCTGTTAGAGTGTTGGATATTATTATCTGTTTTAACTAAGGGTAGCAAAACTAACTGTGCTATTCTCACCCCTTGAGGGACAGTAATAATGTTGTTAATAGCTCTGGCCATGATTTTAATTTCTCCTTCATAATCATTATCGATAACTCCAGGGAGGACTTGTAAACCTTTCATGGTGACACTACTTCTTCCCAAGAGTAGCCCAAAAGTGTCAGGTGGTAAAGGCCCATATATTCCTGTATTTAAGGTTTGTGGTCCCATCTCAGGTGTTAATACTGTGTGGGAGGTGGAACTGAGGTCCAGTCCTGCACTTCCTGGGGTTGCTCTACTAAGTTTTGAAATGGATTGTTGCTGCTGGCTGGAACAAAGCTGACCGCCCCATATGCTTGTTTTGGGGCCTGGGGCTGGCCCCTCACCCCGTTTCCCTGCTGAGACGATAAAGGATTTCCTTGACTATCAATTTTAGATTTACATTCGTTGGCCCAGTGCCTTCCTCTTTTACACCTTGGGCAAAGGCCTGGAATTTTTGTTTCTGGATTTTTATTTTGATTTTCATGGCAATCTTTTGCAAAGTGTCCTTTTTTACCGCATTTAAAGCACCCCCCTTTATCTTTGCCTTTGTTATTGAGGAAGTCTCTTACTGTTTGACCACTAAAGGCGGCGGCCATTGCTAGACCCTGTTGATATGAGGGCCCAATATCTGAACAAAGGCGAATATATCCTGTTAAATCTGTTTTCTTTTGATAAGGTCTGATTGCTGCTTGGCAGGCGGGGTTGGCGTTTTCATATGCCAACTGTTTAACATAAGCACCCCCCTTTATCTTTGCCTTTGTTATTGAGGAAGTCTCTTACTGTTTGACCGCTAAAGGTGGCGGCCATTTCTAGACCCTGTTGATATGAGGGCCCAATATCTGAACAAAGGCGAATATATCCTGTTAAATCTGTTTTCTTTTGATAAGGTCTGATTGCCGCTTGGCAGGCGGGGTTGGCGTTTTCATATGCCAACTGTTTAACATAATCTACACCCGTTTCTGCATTTCCAAAAATTCTACCTGCCGTAGTCATGAGTCTGTGTACAAAATCTGAGAACGGCTCATCCGTTCCTTGTTTGACTGCCGTGAGTGAGGCCCCTGGGTCTCCTTTAACTGGGAGTTTCCTCCAGGCTTTTGTAGCAGCTGCCTGGATTTGTGAAAACAAGCCAGGATCATATAGCATTTGGGCCTGAGTGTCTGCATAGTTACATGAACCGGTTAACATATCAAAATCCCAGCCGTTTCCTGCCTGTTGGTTTCTTTTAGCTGTGTCCCTACAATTTTCAGAAAACTCTGACTTCCAAATTAAATAATCTCCCCCGGAGAGAACTGCCCTAACTAAGGTATTCCAATCTGCAGGGGTGAGGCAGTTATCGGCTACAGATTCCACTATTGCGAGAGTATATGGAGCAGTAGCCCCATATTGAGAAGCAGCAGTTTTTAACTCTTTTATGATAGTGAAATCAAACCCAGTATGATGTCTCCAAGCTTGTCCTTGCCCATCTGTGGTTTCCGTAACTGGAAAGAAGTCTTTGGGGGAGGAGTCTTCTCTATGTCGGCTAGCAACTAACCTTCCTCTTAGAACATGCTGTCCAGGCCACTGAGGTGGGAGCAGGGAACCCTCCATAACGTCTGGGTTAGGTACCTTTTTATTTCCTGTTTTTAATTTTTGGAGCCTAATTATCAATGATTGATGCAACTCCTCAAGTCCAATTTGTTCTTCTAGTTGAGCAATTTTTTGTTTTAATTCTTCTTTGGGATCTACTACTGCCATAACAGTGGGTGCAGAAGCCCCATTACGTGTCCCATTATATGGGGGCGGGCGTGAAGTAAAGGAAGGCCAGTCGGGGTTATGATATTTAGCCACCTCTTTCTCTAAATCATCCCAATTTATGTTTAATTGATCAGGCTTATTAGTTTCTTCCTCTTTTTGAGGTGTTTGTAAAACCGGATATTTTGTTTGTTTGTTTTTGTGTAATATTTCTTTATCTGTTACAAAAGGAGACTTGACTCCCTCATCATCACTCTCAAGGGAAATGAGATCCTCCTCCGTATCTTGCGGAGGCTTTGTGAGGTTAGAGCAGGAACTAACCTTTAGAATATGTTCTGTTTGAGCGACCGCGGCCATGACTTGTGGATCGGTTTCCTTTTTATCTATCAAATCTTTAATGAGATTCCAATAAGAGAAGGCGGTCACAGGAATTTTTTCTGGCCCAAAATAATTATAATAATCTTGAAAACAATCTCCTACTCTACGCCATCTTTTAATATCAATAGTTCCTTCCTGTGGAAACCAAGGGCAAGTGTCTTTTACAAAATCAAAAAATTTAAACAAATCATAACTTTTAACCTTTACTCCTCGTATCTTTAAAGCCTCTTTTAATTGTCCTACATAGATTTGATGTTGACTTAATTCTTGTCCCATTTCGGACGCGTCACTTACCTTCGATTCTGACGCAGCAGGTTCCCGCGGAGATCGGAGGAGTTTAGTTTCACCTTGAAGACGGTCGACCGTTCTTTCGCGTCCTCTTCCTCACGGAATCCCTCGTTTCCAGGTTCCACGTTGAGGTGCCACGTGTCCCGACCCGCGGGATCGTCAATGTAGGCCCTAGAAGAGGGAGTGGGAACTCGGGGGGACAAGAGACACGAGAAATGGAGACAAGACAGAATCCTGATCAAGTCTCGTTTATTGGTGGCAATGTAATGCCTTATATAGACCAGCAAGGGTGGAGATTGGGCCAGGGCGATGATGGTGGCCCTGCAGTGGGCATGGCCAGGTAGGTATTGGTTTCTTCGGTCGGACGTCATGTTGCGCCTGCGCCGTCGCTTGGTAATTTTCCCAGGCACGGGATGGCGCCTGCGCTGTAAGTTGATCATTTTCCCGGGCGCGGGAAAATGGGTGATGAAGAACCTGGAAGAGCGCCATTTTGTACTGGCGTATGAGACAGCAGAACAAGGAAGAAAGTAAATCTACGGAGGAGGCATAAAGTGGAAATGTATAGAGCTCAGGCGTCAGTCGTCAGTTATAATCGCTATGGCCGGGCCACATAGATCCGGACAAAAGCATATTCTCAAAAATCTTCTTTTCAGTTTTTATCTTAGGATATTTCCTTTTTCACCATAGCCCTCTATGGGCTTCCAAATATCACTTTGCAACTTCCACAAGAACAGTCTTAGCGAAAGGCTTCTTGAGGGGAAAGCTGTAACTCTGTGAGATGACTTAACAGAACACAAAGAAGTTTCTCAGAAAGCTTCCTTTCAGTTTTTATCTAAGGATATTTCCTTTTTCACCATACCCTCTAAGGGCTTCCAAATATCACTTGGCGAATTCCAAAACAACAGACTTGGCGAAAGGCTTCCTGAGGGGAAAGCTGTAACTCTGTGAGATGAATAAACAGAACACAAAGTAGTTTCTCAGCAAGCTTCTTTCCAGTTTTTAACGGAAGATATTTCCTTTTTCACCATAGCCCTATAGGGGATTCCAAATATCACTTTGCAAATTCAACAAGAAGAGTCTTAACGAAAGGCTTCTTGTGGTAAAAGTTCTAACTCTGGGAGATGAATTAACAGAGCACAAAGCAGTTTCTCAGAAAGCTTCTTTCCAGATTTTAAAGGAAGATATTTCCTTTTAAACCATAGCCCTCTAGGGGCTTCCAACTATCATTTTGCGAATTCCACAAGAACAGTCTTAGTGAAAGTCTTCTTGAGGGGAAAGTTGTAACTCTGTGAAATGAATTAGCAGAACACAAAGCAGTTTCTCAGAAAGCTTCTTTCCAGTTTTTAAGGGAAGATGTTTCCTTTTTCACCGTGGCCCTCTATGGGCTTCCAAATGTCACTTTTCCAATTCCACAAGAACAGTCTTAGCGAAAGGCTTCTTGTGGGGAAAGCTGTAACTCTGTGATGTGAATTAACAGAACACAAAGCAGTTTCTCAGAAAGCTTCTTTCCAGTTTTTAAGGGCAGATATTTCCTTTTTCACCATAGCCCTCTGTGGAATTCCAAATATCCCTTTGCAAATTCCACAAGAACAGTCTTAGTGAAAGTCTTCTTGAGGGGAAAGCTGTAACCCTGTGAAATGAATTAGCAGAACACAAAGCAGTTTCTCAGAAAGCTTCTTTCCAGTTTTTAAGGGAAGATATTTCCTTTTCCACCGTGGCCCTCTATGGGCTTCCAAATATCACTTTTCCAATTCCACAAGAACAGTGTTAGCGAAAGGCTTCTTGTGGGGAAAGCTGTAACTCTGTGATGTGAATTAACAGAACACAAAGCAGTATCTCAGAAAGCTTCTTTCCAGTTTTTAAGGGGAGATATTTCCTCTTTCACCATAGCCCTCTGTGGAATTCCAAATATCCCTTTGCAAATTCCACAAGAACAGTCTTAGCGAAAGGCTTCTTGAGAGGAAAGCTGTAACTCTGTGAGACGAATTAACAGAACACAAAACAGTTACTCAGAAAGCTTCTTTCCAGTTTTTAACTGAAGATATTTCCTATTTCACCATAGCCCTCTATGGGCTTCCAAATATCACTTTGCAAATTCAACAACAACAGTCTTAGCGAAAGGCTTCTTGAGGGGAAAGCTGTAACTCCGTGAGATGAATTAACAGAACACAAAGCAGTTTCTCAGAAAGCTTCTTTCCAGTTTTTCAGGGAAGATCTTTCTTTTTTCACCGTAGCCCTCTATGGGATTCCAAATATGACTTTGCAAATTCCACAAGAACAGTCTTAGCGAACGGCTTCTTGAGGGAAAAGCTGGAACTCTGTGAGATGAAATAACAGAACACAAAGCAGTTTCTCAGACAGCATCTTTCCAGTGTTTAACGGAAAACGTTTCTTTTTACACCATAGCCCTCTATGGGCTTCCAAATATCACTTTGCAAATTCCACAACAACAGTCTCAGCGAAAGGCTTCTTGAGGGGAAAGCTCTAATTCTGTGCGATGAATTAACAGAACACAAAGCAGTTTCTCAAAAACCTTCTTTTCAGTTTTTATCTTAGAATATTTCCTTTTTCACCATAGCCCTCTAAGGGCTTACAAATATCACTTTGAGAATTCCACAAGAATAGTCTTAGCGAAAGGCTTCTAGAGGGGAAAGCTGTAACTCTGTGAGCTGAATTAACAGAACACAAAGAAGTTTCTCAGAAAGCTTCTTTTCAGTTTTTATCTTTGGTTATTTCCTTTTTCACCACACATTCTAAGGGCTTCCAAATATCACTTTGCGAATTCGAAAACAACAGTCTTGGCGAAAGGCTTCCTGAGGGGAAAGCTGTAACTCTGTGAAATGAATTGCCAGAACACAAAGCAGTTTCTCAGAAAGCTCCTTTCCAGTTTGTAAGGGAAGATATTTCCTTTTTCACCATAGCCCCCTATGGGCTTACAAATATCACTTTGCAAATTCCACAAAAACAGTCTTAGCGAAAGGCTTCTTGAGGGGAAAGCTGTAACTCTGTGAGATGAATTAACAGAACACAAAGCAGTTTCTCAGAAAGCTTCTTTACAGTTATTAAGGGAAGATATTTCCTTCTTCACCATAGCCCTCTAGGGGTTCCAAATATCACTTTGTAAATTAAACAAGAACAGTCCTAGAGATAGGCTTCTTGAGGGAAATGCTGTAACTCTGTGAGATGAAATAACAGAACACAAAGCAGTTTCTCAGAAAGCTTCTTTCCAGTACTTAAGGAAAGATATTTCCGTTTTCACCGTAGCCCTCTATGTGCTTCCAAATATAACGTTGCAAATTCCACAAGAACAGTCTTAGCGAAAGGTTCTTCAGGGGAAATCTGTAACACTCTAAGATGAATTAACAGAACCCAAAGCATTTTCTCAGAAAGTTTATTTTCAGTTTTTATCTTAGGATATTTCCTTTTTTACCATAGCCCTCTAAGGGCTTCCAAATATCACTTTGCGAATTCCACAAGAACAGTCTTAGCGAAAGGCTTCTTGAGGGGAAAGCTATAACTCTGTGAGATGAATTAACAGAACACAAAGCAGCTTCTTAGAGAGCTTCTTTCCAGTTTTTAAGGGAAGGTATTTCCTTTTTCACCATAGCCCTCTATGGGCTTCCAAATATCACTTTGCGAATTACACAAGAACAGTCTTAGCGAAAGGCTTCTTCAGGGGAAAGCTGTAACTCTGTGAGATGAATTAATAGAACACAAAGTCGTTTCTCAGAAAGCTATTTTCCAGTATTTAAGTGAAGATATTTCCTTTTTCACCATAGCCCTCTATGGGCTGCCAAATATCACTTTGCGAATTCCACAAGAAAAGCCTTAGCGAAAGGATTCTTGAGGGGAAAGCTGTATCTCTGTGAGGTGAATTAACAGAACACAAGCAGCTACTCAGAAAGCTTCTTTCCAGTTTTTAGCGGAAGATATTTCCTTTTTCACCATAGCCCTCTAGGGGCTTCCAAATATCACTTTGCAAATTCCACAAGAAGAGTCTTAGCGAAAGGCTTCTTCAGGGGAAAGATATAACTCAGCGAGCTGAATTAACAGAACACAAAGCAGATTCTCAGATATCTTCTTTTCAGTTTTTATCTTAGGATACTTCCTTTTTCTCCATAGCCCTCTATGGGCTTCCAAATATCACTTTGCAATTTCCACAAGAACAGTCTTAGTGAAAGGCTTCTTGAGGGGAAAGCTGTACCTCTGTGGGATGAATTCACAGAACACATAGCAGTTTCTCAGAAAGCTTCTTTCCAGTTTGTAAGGGAAGATATTTCCTTTTACAACATAGCCCTCTATGGGCTTCCAAATATCACTTTGCAAATTCCACAAGAAGAGTCTTAGCTAAAGGCTTCTTGAGGGGAAAGCTGTAACTCTGTGAGATGAATTAATAGAACACAAAGCCGTCTCTCAGAAAGCTTCTTTCCACTATTTTAGTGAAGATATTTCCTTTTTCACCATAGCCGTCTACGGGCTTCCAAATATCACTTTGAAAATCCAACAACAATAGTGTTAGCGAAATGCTTCTTGAGGGGAAAGCTGCAACTCTGTGAGATGTATTAACAAAACACAAAGCAGTTTCTCAGAAACCTTCTTTTCAGTTTTTATCTAAGGATATTTCCTTTTTCACCATAGCCCTCGATGGGCTTCCAAATATCACTTTGCAACTTCCACAAGAACAGTCTTAGCGAAAGGCTTCTTGAGGCTTAAGCTGTAACACTGTGAGATGAATAAACAGAACACAAAGCAGATTCTCAGAAAGCTTCTTTACAGTTTTTAACGGAAGATATTTCCTTTTTCACCATAGCCCTCTAGGGTCTTCCAAATATCACTTTGCAATTTCCACAAGAACAGTATTAGCGAAAGGCTTCCTGAGGGGAAAGCTGTAACTCTGTGAGATGAATTAAAAGAACACAGAGCATTTTCTCAGAAAGCTTCTTTTCAGTTTTTATCTTAGGATATTTCCTTTTTCACTATAGCCCTCTAAGGCTTCCAAATATCACTTTGCGAATTCCACAAGAACAGTCTTAGCGAAAGGCTTCTTGAGGGAAAAGCTCTAACTCTGGGAGATGAATTAAGAGAACACAAAGCTGTTTCTCGGAAAGCTTCTTTCCAGTTTGTAAGGGAAGATATTCCCTTTTTCACCATAGCCCTCTAAGGGCTTCCAAATATAACTTTCCAAATTCCACAAGAAGAGTCTTAGCGAAAGGTTTCTTGAGGGGAAAGCTGTAACTCTGTGAGATGAATTAACAGAACACAAAGCAGTTTCTCAGAAAGCTTCTTTCCAGTTTCTAAGGGAAGATATTTCCTTTTTAATAATAGCCCTTAATGGGCTTCCAAATATCACATTGCGAATACCACAAGAACAGTCTTAGCGGAAGGACTTTGAGGGGAAAGGCGTAACTCTGTGAGATGAATTAACAGAACACAAAGCAGTTATTCAGAAAGCTTCTTTCTGGTTTTTAACGGAAGATATTTCCTTTTTCATCATAGCCCTCTATGGGCTTCCAAATATCATTTTCCATATTCCACAAAAACAGTCTTAGCGAAAGGCTTCTTCAGGGGAAAGATGTAACTCTGTGAGATGAATTAACAGGACACAAAGTAGTTTCTCAGAAAGCTTCTTTTCAGTTTTTATCTTTGGATATTTCCTTTTTCACCATAGCCCTCTAAAGGCTTCCAAATATCACTTTGCAAATTCTACCAGAACAGTCTTGGCGAAAGGCTTCTTGAGGGGAAAGGTGTAACTCTGTGAATTGAATTACCGGAACACAAAGCAGTTTCTCAGAAAGCTCCTTTCCAGTTTGTAACTGAAGATATTTCCTTTTTCACCATCGCTCTCTACGGGATTCCAAATATCACTTTGCAAATTCCACAAAAACAGTCTTAGCGAAAGGCTTTTTCAGGGGAAAGCTGTAACACTGTGAGGTGAATTAACGGAACACAAAGCAGTATCTCCTAAAGCTTCTTTCCACTTTTAAAGGAAGATATTTCCTTTTTCACCATAGCCCGCTATGGGCTTCCAAATAATACTTTGCAACTTGCACAAGAACAGTATTAGCGAAAGGTTTCTTGAGGGGAAAGCTGTAATTCTGTGAGATGAATTAACAGAACACAAAGCAGATTCTCAGAAATCTTCTTTTCAGTTTTTATCTTAGGATATTTCCTTTTTCAACATATCCCTTTAAGGGCTTCCAAATATCACTTTGGGAATTCCACAAGAACAGTCTTAGCGAAAGGCTTCCTGAGGGGAAAGCTGTAACTCTGTGAGATGAATTAACAGAACACAAAGCAGTTTCTCAGAGGGCTTCTTTCCAGTTTTTAACGGAAGATATTTCCTTTTTCACGATAGCCCTCTAGGGGTTTCCAAATATCACTTTGCAAATTCCACAAAAACAGTCTTAGCGAAAGGTTTCTTAAGGGGAGAGCTGTAACACTGTAGGACGAATTAACACAACACAAAGTAGTTTCTCAGAAAGCTTCTTTCCAGTTTTTAAGGGAAGATATTTCCATTTTCCCCATAGCTCTATACGGGCTTCCAAATATCACTTTGCAAATTCCTCAACAACAGTCTTAGCGAATGGCTTCTTGAGTGGAAAGCTGTAAATCTGTGAGATGAATTAGCAGAACTCAAAGAATTTTCTCAGAAAGCTTCTTTCCAGTATTTAAGGGAAGATATTTCCTTTTTCACCTTAGGCCTCTACGGGGTTCCAAATATCACTTTGCAAATTCCACAAAGACAGTCGTAGCGAAAGGCTTCTCCAGGTTAAAGATGTAACACTTAGAGATGAAATAACAAAACACAAAGCATTTTCCCAGAGCGCTTCTTTACAATTTTTAACAGATGATATATCCTTCTTCACCATAGCCCTCTTTGGGTTCCAAATATCACTTTGCAAATTCCACAAGAACAGTCTTAGGGAAAGGCATCTTGAGGGGAAAGCTATAATTCTGTGAGATGAATTAGCAGAACACAAAGCATTTTCTCAGAAAGCTTCTTTACAGTATTTAAGGGAAGATATTTCCTTTTTCACCATAGCCCTCTACGGGATTCCAAATATCAATTTACAAATTCCACAAGAACAGTCTAAGCGAAAGGCTTCTTGAGGGGAAAGCTGTAACTCTGTGAGATGAATTAACAGAACACAAAGCAGTTTCTCAGAAACCTTCTTTTCAGTGTTTAACGAAAGATATTTCCTTTCACGCCATAGCCCTCTATGGGCTTCCAAATATCACTTTGCAAATTCCACAAGAACAGTTTTATCGAAAGGCTTCTTGAGAGGAAAGCTGTAACTCTGTGAGACGAATTAACAGAACACAAAGCAGTTTCTCAGAAAGTTTCTCTTCAATTTTTATCTTTGGATATTTCCTTTTTCACCATAGCCCTCTAAGGGCTTCCAAATATCACTTGGCGAATTCCACAAGAACAGTCTTGGCGAAAGGTTTCTTGAGGGGAAAGCTGTAACTATGTGAAAAAAACTACCAGAACTCAAAGCATTTTCTCAGAAAGTTCCTTTCCAGGTTTTAAGTGAAGATATTTCCTTTTTCACCATAGCCCTCTAGGGTCTTCCAAATATCACTTTGCAAATTCCACAAAAACAGTCTTAGCGAAAGGCTTCTTGAGGGGAAAGCTGTAACTTTGTGAGATGAATTAACAAAACACAAAGCAGTTTCTCCGAAAGCTTCGTTACAGTTTTTAACGGAAGATATTTCCTTTTTCACCGTATCCCTCTATCGGCTTGCAAATATCACTTTGCAAATTAAACAAAACAGTCCTAGCGAAAGGCTTCTTTAGGGAAAAGCTGTAACTCTGTGAGATGAATTAGCAGAACACAAAGCAGTTTCTCAGAAAGCTTCTTTCCAGTATTGAAGGGATCTTATTTCCTTTTTCACCATAGCCCTCTATGGGCTTCCAAATATCACTTTGCAAATTCCGCAAAAACAGTCTTAGCGAAAGGCTTCTTCAGGGGAAAGATGTAACACTGTGAGATGAGTTAACAAAACACAAAGCAGTTTCCCAGAGCGCTTCTTTACAATTTTTAACAGTTGATATTTCCTTTTTCACCATAACCCTCTATGGGTTCCAAATATCACTTTGCGAATTCCACAAGAACAAACTAAGCGAAAGGCTTCATGAGGGGAAAGCTGTAACTCTGAGAGATGAATTAACAGAACAGAAAGCGAATTCTCAGAAATCTTCTTTTCAGTTTTTATCTTAGGATATTTCCTTTTTCAACATAGACTTCTATGGGCTCCCAAATATCACTTTGCAACGTCCACAGGAACAGTCTTAGTGACAGGCTTCTTGAGGCGAAAGCTGTAATTCTGTGAGATGAATTAGCAGAACACAAAGCAGTTTCTCAGAAAGCTTCTTTCCAGTATTTAAGGGAAGATATTTCCTTTTACACCATAGTCCTCTATGGGATTCCAAATATCATTTTGCAAATTCCACAAGAACAGTCATAGCGAAAGGCTTCTTGATGTGAAAGCTGTAACTCTGTGAGACGAATTAACAGAACACAAAACAGTTTCTCAGAAAGCTTCTTTCCACTTTTTAACTGAAGATATTTCCTTTTTCACCATAGCCCTCTAAGGGATTCCAAATATCACTTTGCAAATTCCACAAGAACAGTCTTAAGGAAAGGCTTCTTGAGGGAAAATCTCTAACTCTGGGTGATGAATTAACAGAACACAAAGCAGTTCCTCAGAAAGCTTCTTTCCACTTTTTAACGGAAGATATTTCCTTTTTCACCATTGCCCTCTATGGTCATCCAAATATCACTTTGCAAATTCCACAAAAACAGTCTTAGCGAAAGGCTTCTTGAGGGGAAAGCTGTAACTCTGTGAGATGAATTAACAAAACACAAAGCAGTTCCTCAGAAAGCTTCTTTCTACTTTTTAACTGAAGATATTTCATTTTTCACCGTAGCCCTCTATGGGCTTCCAAATATCACTTTGCGAATTCCATGAGAACTGTCTTAGCGAAAGGCTTCTTGAGGGGAAAGCTGTAACTCTGTGAGATGAATTAACAGAACACAAAGCAGTTTCTCAGAGAGCTTCTTTCCAGTATTTAAGGGAATATATTTCGTTTTTCACCATAGCCCTGTATGGGCTTCCAAATATCACTTTGCCAATTCCACAAGAACAGTCTTAGCGAACGGCTTCTTGAGGGGAAAGCTGTAACTCTGTGAGATAAATTAACAGACACAAAGCAGTTACTCAGAAAGCTTCTTTCCAGCTTTTAACTGAAGATATTTCCTTTTTCACCATAGACCTCTATGGGCTTCCAAATGTCACTTTGCATATTCAACAAAAACCGTCTTAGCGAAAGGTTTCTTAAGGGGAGAGCTCTAAATCTGTAAGACGAATAAACAGAACACAAAGCAGTTTCTGAAAAAGCTTCTTTCCAGTTTTTAACTCAAGATATTTCCTTTTTCACCATAGACCTCTATGGGCTTCCAAATTTCACTTTGCAAATTCCACAAGAACACTCTTAGCGAACGGCTTCTTGAGCGGAAAGATGTAACTCTGTGAGATGAATTAACAAAACAGAGTGCAGTTTCTCAGAAAGCTTCTTTCCAGTTTTAAACTGAAGATGTTTCCTTTTCACCATTGCCCTCTATGGCCTTCCAAATATCACTCTTCAAATTCCACAAGAACAGTCGTAGCGAAAGGTTTCTTGAGGGGAAAGCTGTAACTCTGCGACAAGAATTTACAGAACACAGAGCAGTTTCCCCGAAAGCTTCTTTCCAGTTTTAAACTGAAGATGTTTCATTTTTCACCATAGCCCTCTATGGGCTTCCAAATATCGCTTTGCAAATTCCACAAGAACAGTGTTAGCGAACGGCTTCTTGAGGGGAAAGATGTACCTCTGTGAGATGAATTAACAGAACAGTGTGCAGTTTTTCAGAAAGCTTCTTTTCAGTTTTTAACTGAAGATATTTCCTTTTTCACCATTGCCCTCTAAAGGATCCAAATATCACTTTTCAAATTCCAAAAGAACAGTCTTAGCGAAAGGCTTCTGAAGGGGAAAGGTGTAACTCTGTGAGACGAATAAACAGAACAGAGTGCAGTTTCTCAGAAAGCTTCTAACAAGTTTTTAACTGAAGATATTTTCTTTTTCACCATTGCCCTCTACGGGCTTCCAAATATCGCTTTGCAAATTCCACAGGAACAGTGTTAGCGAAGGGCTTCTTGAGGTGAAAGCTGTAACTCTGTGAGATGAATTAACAGAACACAGAACATTTTCTCAGAAAGCCTCTTTCCAGTTTTTAACTTAAGATATTTCCTTTATCACCACTGCCCTCTATGTTCTTCCAAATATCACTTTGCAAATTCCACAGGAACAGTCTTAGCGCAAGGCTTCTTGAAGAGAAAGCTGTAACTCTGTGAGACGAATTAACAGAACAGAGTGAAGTTTCTCAGAAAGCTTCTTTCCAGTTTTTAACTGAAGATATTTCCTTTTTCATCATAGCCCTCCATGGGCTTATATATATCGCTTTGCTAATTCCACAAGAACAGTCTTAGCGAGCGGCTTTTTGAGGGGAAAGCTGTAACTCTGCGACAAGAATTTACAGAACACAGAGCAGTTTCCCCGAAAGCTTCTTTCCAGTTTTTAACTGAAGATATTTCCTTTTTCACCCTTGCCCTCTATGGGATTCCAAATATCACTTTTGAAATTCCAAAAGAACAGTCTTAGCGAAAGGCTTCTTGAGGGGAGAGGTGTAACTCTGTGAGACGAATTAACAGAACAGAGTGCAGTTTCTCAGAAAGCTTCTTACAAGTTTTTAACTGAAGATATTTACTTTTTCACCATTGCCCTCTACGGGCTTCCAAATATCGCTTTGCAAATTCCACAGGAACAGTCTTAGCGAACGGCTTCTTGAAAGCAAAGATGTAACTCGGTGAGATCAATTAACAGAGCAGAGTGCAGTTTCTCAGAAAGCTTCTTTCCAGTTTTAAACTGAAGATGTTTCCATTTTCACCATTGCCCTCTAAGGGCTTCAAAATATCACTCTTCAAATTCCACAAGAACAGTCTTAGCGAAGGGCTTCTTGAGGGGAAAGCTGTAACTCTGTGAGATGAATTAACAGAACACAGAGCTTTTTCTCAGAAAGCTTCTTTCCAGTTTTTAACTGAACATATTTCCTTTTTCACCACTGCCCTCTATGTTCTTCCAAATATCACTTTGCAAATTCCACAAGAACAGTCTTAGTGAACGGCTTCTTGAGTGCAAAGCTGTAACTCTGTGAGAGGAATTAACAGAACACAAAGCAGTTTCCCCGTAAGCTTCTTTCCAGTTTTTATCTGAAGATATATACCTTTTTCACCATTGCCCTCTATGGGATTTCAAATATCACTTTTCGAATTTCACAAGAAGAGTCTTAGCGAAAGGCTTCTTGAGGGGAAAGCTGTAACTCTGTGAGACGAATTAACAGAACAGAGTGCAGTTTCTCAGAAAGCTTCTTTCCAGTTTTTACCTGAGGATATTTCCTTTTTCGTCATAGTCCTCCATGGGCTTATATATATCGCTTTGCAAATTCCACAAGAACAGTCTTAGCGAGCGGCTTCTTGAGGGGAAAGATGTAACTCTGTTAGATGAATTACCAGACCAGAGTGAAGTTTCTCAGAAAGCTTCTTTCCACTTTTAAACTGAAGATGTTTCCTTTTTCACCATTGCCCACTATGGGCTTCCAAATATCACTCTTCAAATTCCAGAAGAACAGTCTTCGCGAAAGACTTCTTGAGGGGAAAGCTGTAACTCTGTGAGATGAATTCTCAGAACACAAAA
Organism: Chlorocebus sabaeus; assembly: GCF_047675955.1. Taxonomy (NCBI): domain Eukaryota; kingdom Metazoa; phylum Chordata; class Mammalia; order Primates; family Cercopithecidae; genus Chlorocebus; species Chlorocebus sabaeus. The sequence continues at coordinate 94,206,287 of NC_132933.1, read as the reverse complement.
CAGTTTCTCAGAAAGCTTCTTTCCAGTTTTTAAATGAAGATATTTCCTTTTTCACCATTGAACTCTGTGGGCTATCAAATATTACTCTTCAAATTCCAGAAGAACCGTCTTAGCGAAAGGCTGCTTGAGGGGAAAGCTGGAACTCTGTGAGTTGAATTAACAGAACACAGAGCAGTTTCCCCGAAAGCTTCTTCCAGTTTTTAACTGAAGATATTTCCTTTTTCACCATAGACCTCTTTGGGCTTCCAAATATCGCTTTGCAAATTCCACAAGAACAGTCTTAGCGAACGGCTTCTTGAGGGGAAAGATGTAACTCTGTGAGATGAATAAACAGAACAGAGTGCAGTTACTCAGAAAATTTCTTTCCAGCTCTAAACTGAAGATGTTTCCTTTTTCACCATTGCCCTCTATGGGCTTCCAAATATCACTCTTCAAATTCCTCAAGAACAGTCTTAGCGAAAGGCTTCTTGAGGGGAAAGCTGTAACTCTGTGAGACGAATTAACAGAACAGAGTGCAGTCTCTCAGAAAGCTTCTTTCCAGTTTTTAACTGAAGATATTTCCTTTTTCACCATTGCACTCTATGGACTTCCAAATATCACATTTCAAATTCCACAAGAACAGTCTTAGCGAAAGGCTTCTTGAAGGGAAAGCTGTAACTCTGTGAGATGAATTAACAGAACAGAGTGCAGTTTCTCAGAAAGCTTCTTTTCAGTTTTTAACTGAAGATATTTCCTTTTTCGCCATTGACCTCTATGGGCTTCCAAATATCACTTTCCAAATTCCACAGGAACAGTCTCAGCGCAAGGCTTCTTGAACAGAAAGCTGTAACTCTGCCAGATGAATTAAGAGAACAGAATGCAGTTTCTCAGAAAGCTTCTTTCCAGTTTTAAACTGAAGATGTTTCCTTTTTCACCATTGCCCTCTATGGGATTCCAAATGTCACTTTGCAAATTCCACAAGAACAGTCTTAAGGAAAGGCTTCTTGAGGGAAAATCTATAGCTCTGGGAGATGAATTAACAGAACACAAAGCAGTTTCTCAGAAAGCTTCTTTCCAGTTTTTAAAGGAGGATATTTCCTTTTTCAACATAGCCCTCTAGGGGCTTCCAAATATCACTTTGCAAATTCCACTAAAACAGTCTTAGTGAAAGGCTTCTTGAGGGGAAAGCTCTAACTCTGTGAGATGAATTTAAAAAACACGAAGCAGTTTCTCAGAAAGTTTCTTTCCAGTTTTTAACGAAAGGTATTTCCTTTTTCACCGAAGCCCTCTATGGGCTTCCAAATATGACTTTGCAAATTAAACAAGAACAGTCCTAGCGAAAGGCTTCTTGAGCGAAAAGCTGTATCTCTGTGAGATGAATTAACAGAACACAAAGCAGTTTCTCAGAAAGCTTCTTTCCAGTATTTAAGGGAAGATATTTCCTTTTTCACCATAGCCCTCTATGGCCTTCCAAATATCACTTTGCAAATTCCACAAAACCAGTCTTAGCGAAAGGCTTCTTCAGGGGAAAGATGTAACTCTGTGAGATGAATTAACGGAACACAAAGCAGATTCTCAGAAATCTTCTTTTCAGTTTTTATCTTAGGATGTTTCCTTTTTCAACATAGCCCTTTAAGGGCTTCCAAATATCACTTTGCGAATTCCACAAGAACAGTCTTAGCGAAAGGCTTCTTGAGGGGAAAGCTGTAACTCTGTGTGATGAATTAACAGAACACAAAGCAGTTTCTCCGAGAGCTTCTTTCCAGTTTTTAAGGGAATATATTTCCTTTTTCACCATAGCCCTCTAAGGGCTTCGAAACATCACTTTGCCAATTCCACAAGAACAGTCTTAGCAAACGGCTTCTGGAGGGGAAAGCTGTAACTCTTTGAGATGAATTAACAGAACAGAGTGCAGTTTGTCAGAAAGCTTCTTTTCTGTTTTTAACTGAAGATATTTCCTTTTTCACCATTGCCCTCTACGGGCTTATAAATATCACTCTTGAAATTCCACAAGAACAGTCTTAGCGAAAGTCTTCTTGAGGGGAAAGCTGTATCTCTGTGAGACGAATTAACAAAACATAGTGCAGTTTCTCAGAAAGCTTCTTTCCAGTTTTTAACTGAAGATATTTCCTTTTTCACCATAGCCCTCTATGGGCTTCCAAATATCGCTTTGTAAATTCCACAAGAACAGTCTTAGCGAAAGGCTTCTTGAGGGAAATGATGTAACACTGTGAGAGGAATTAGAAAAACAGCGTGCAGTTTCTCAGAAAGCTTCTTTCCAGTTTTAAACTGAAGATGTTTCCTTTTTCACCGTTGCCCTCTATGGGCTTCCAAATATCACTCTTCAAATTCCAGAAGAACAGTCTTAGCGAAAGGCTTCTTGAGGGGAAATCTGTAACTCTGTGACATGAATTCAGAGAACACAGAGCAGTTTCCCCGAAAGCTTCTTTTCAGTTTTTAACTGAAGATATTTTCTTTTTCACCATTGAACTCTAAGGGATTCCATATATCACTTTTCAAATTCCTAAAGAACAGTCTTAGCGAAAGGTTTCTTGAGGGGAAAGCTGTAACTCTGTGAGACGAATTAACAGAACAGACTACAGATTCTCAGAAAGCATCTTTCCAGTTTTTAACTGAAGATATTTCCTTTTTCACCATAGCCCTCTATGGGCTTCCAAATATGACTTTGCAAATTAAACAAGAACAGTCCTAGCGAAAGGCTTCTTGAGCGAAATGCTGTAACTCTGTCAGATGAATTAACAGAACACAAAGCAGTTTCTCAGAAAGCTTCTTTCCAGTATTTAAGGGAAGATATTTCCTTTTTCACCATAGCCCTCTATGGGCTTCCAAATATCACTTTGCAAATTACACAAAAACAGTCTTAGCGAAAGGCTTCTTCAGGGGAAAGATGTAACTCTGTGAGATGAATTAACAGAACACAAAGCAGATTCTCAGAAATCTTCTTTTCTGTTTTTATCTTAGGATGTTTCCTTTTTCAACATAGCCATTTAAGGGCTTCCAAATATCACTTTGCGAATTCCACAAGAACAGTCTTAGCGAAAGGCTTCTTGAGAGGAAAGCTGTATCTCTGTGAGATGAATTAACAGAACACAAAGCAGGTACTCAGAAAGCTTCTTTCCAGTTTTTAACGGAAGATATTTCTTTTTCACTATAGCCCTCGATGCGCTTCCAAATATCACTTTGCAAATTCCACAAAAACAGTCTTAGCAAAAGGTTTCTTAAGGGGAGAGCTGTAACTCTGTAAGACGAATTAACAGAACACAAAGCACTTTCTCAAAAAGCTTCTTTTCAGTTTTTATCTTTGGATATTTCTTTTTCACCATAGCCCTCTAAAGGCTTCCAAATATCACTTTGCGAATTCCACAAGAACAGTCTTGGCGAAAGGCTTCTTGAGGGGAAAGCTGTAACTATGTGAAAAGCATTACTAGAACACAAAGCAGTTTCTCAGAAAACTCCTTTCCAGTTTTTAACGGAGGATATTTCCTTTTTCACCGTAGTCCTCTAAGGGGTTCCAAATATCACTTTGCAAATTAAACAAGAACAGTCCTATCGAAAGGCTTCTTGAGAGAAAAGCTGTAACACTGTGAGATGAATTAACAGAATACAAAGTAGTTTCTCAGAAAGCTTCTTTCCAGCATTTAAGGGAAGATATTTCCTTTTTCACCATAGCCCTCTATGGGCTTCCAAATATCACTTTGCAAATTCCACAAAAACAGTCTTAGCGAAAGGCTTCCTCAGGTGAAAGATGTAACCCTGTGAGACGAATTCACAGAACAGAGTGCAGTTTCTCAGAAAGTTTCTTTCCAGTTTTAAACTGAAGATGTTTCCTTTTTCACCTTTGCCCCCTATGGGCTTCCAAATATCACTCTTCAATTTCCACAAGAACAGTCGTAGCAAAAGGCTTCTTGAGGGGAAAGCTGTAACTCTGTGACATGAATTCACAGAACACAGAGGAGTTTACCCGAAAGCTTCTTTCCAGTTTTTAACTGAAGATATTTCCTTTTTCACCATTGCCCTCTATGGGCTTCCAAATATCACTTTTCACATTCCACAAGAACAGTCTTAGCGAAAGGCTTCTTGAAGGGAAAGCTGTAACTCTGTGAGATGAATTAACAGAACAGAGTGCAGTTTGTCAGAAAGCTTCTTTTCAGTTTTTAACTGAAGATATTTCGTTTTTCACCATTGCCCTCAATGGAATTCCAATTATCACTCTTCAAATTCCACAGGAACAGTCTTAGCGCAAGGCTTCTTGAAGGGAAAACTGTAACTCTGTGAGATGAATTAACAGAACAGAGTGCAGTTTGTCAGAAAGCTTCTTTTCAGTTTTTAACTGAAGATATTTCCTTTTTCACCATTGCCCTCTAAGGGAATCCAAATATCACTTCTCATATTCCAAAACAATAGTCTTAGCTAAAGGCTTCTTGAGGGGAAAGCTGTAACTCTGTGAGACAAATTAACAGAACAGAGTGCAGTTTCTCAAAAAGCTTCTTTCCAGTTTTTAACTGAAGATATTTCCTTTTTCACCATAGCCCTCTAAGGGATTCCAAATATCACATTTCAAATTCCACAAGAACAGTCTTAGATAAAGGCTTCTTGAGGAGAAAGCTGTATCTCTGTGAAATGAATTAACAGAAAACAGGGCAGTTTCCCCGAAAACTTCTTTCCAGCTTTTAACTGAAGATATTTCCTTTTTCACCATTGCCCTCTATGCGCTACCAAATATCACTCTTCAAATTCCACAAGAACAGCCTTAGTGAAAGGCTTCTTGAAGGGAAAGCTGTAACTCTGTGAGATGAATTAACAGAACAGAGTGCAGTTTGTCAGAAAGCTTCTTTTCAGTTTTTAACTGAAGATATTTCCTTTTTCACCTTTGCCCTCTATGGCATTCCAAAGATCACTCTTCAAATTCCACAAGAACAGTTTTAGCGAAAGGCTTCTTGAGGGAAAAGCTGTAACTCTGTGAGATGAATTAAGAGAACGCAGAGCAGTCTCCCCGAAAGCTTCTTTCCGGTTTTTATCTGAAGATATTTCCTTTTTCACCATTCCCCTCTATGGGCTTCCAAAAATCACTTTGCCAATTCCACAAGAACAGCCTTAGTTAAAGGCTTCTTGAAGGGAAAGAAGTGACTCTGTGAGATGAAAAAGCAGAACCCAGGGCAGTTTCTCAGGAAGCTTCTTTACAGTTTTTTACGGAAGATATTTCCTTTTTCATCATAGCCGTCTATGGGCATCCAAATATCACTTTCCCAATTCCAGAAGAACACCCTTAGCGAGAGACTTCTTCACGGGAAAGAGTAATTCTGTGAGATGAATTAACAGAACACAAAGTAGTGTCTTAGAAAGTTTCTTTCCAGTTTCAACGGAAGATATTTTCTTTCCACCATAGCCCTCTATGGGCTTGCAAATATCACTTTGCCAATTCCACAAGAACAGCCTTAGCGAAAGGCTTCTTGAAGGGAAAGATGTAATTCTGTGAGGTGAAATAACAGAACACAAAGCAGTTTCTCAGAAAGCTTCTTTCCAGTTTTTAACTGAAGATATTTCCTTTTTCACCATAGCATTCTATGGGCTTCCAAATATCGCTTTGGAAATTCCACAAGAACAATCTTAGCGAACGGCTTCTTGAGGGGAAAGATGTAACTCTGTGAGATGAGTTAACAGAACAGAGTGCAGTTTCTCAGAAAGCTTCTTTCCAGTTTTAAACTGAACATGTTTCCTTTTTCACCATTGAACTCTATGGGCTTCCAAATATCACTCTTCAAATTCCACAAGAATAGTCTTAGCGAAAGGCTTCTTGAGGGAAAGGCTGTAACTCTGTGAGATGAATTAAGAGAACGCAAAGCAGTTTCTCAGAAAGCTACTTTTCAGTTTTTAACTGAAGATATTTCCTTTATCACCATTGCCCTCTATGGGCTTCCAAATATCACTTTGCAAATTTCACAAGAACAGTCTTAGTGAACGGCTTCTTGAGTGCAAAGCTGTAACTCTGTGAGAGGAATTAACAGAACACAAAGCAGTTTCTCAGAAATCTTCTTTTCAGTTTTTAACTGAAGATATTTCCTTTATCACCATTGCCCTTTATGGGATTCCAAATATCACTTTTCAAATTCCAAAAGAACAGTCTTAGCGAAAGGCTTCTTGAGGGGAAAGCAGTAACTCTGTGAGATGAATTAACAGAACAGAGTGCAGTTTCACAGGAAGCTTTTTTCCAGTTTTTAACTGAAGATATTTTTTTTTTCAACATTGACATCTAAGTGCTTCTAAATATCACTCTTCAAATTCTACAGGAACAGTCTTAGCGCAAGGCTTCTTGAAGGGAAAGCTGTAACTCTGTGAGATGAATTAACAGAACAGAGTGCAGTTTGTCAGAAAGCTTCTTTTCGGTTTTCAACTGAAGATATTTGCTTTTTCACCATTGCCCTCTATGGGATTCCAAATATCACTCTTCAAATTCCACAAGAACAGTCTTAGCGAAAGACTTCTTGAAGGGAAAGCTGTAACTCTGTGAGACGAATGAACAGAACAGAATACAGTTTCTCAGAAAGCTTCTTTCCAGTTTTTAACTGAAGATATTTCCCTTTCACCATAGCCCTCTATGGGCTTGAAAATATCGCTTTGTAAATTCCACAAGAACAGTCTTAGCGAACGTCTTCTTTAGGGGAAAGATGTAACTCTGTGAGATGAATTAACAGAATAGAGTGCAGTTTCTCAGAAAACTTCTTTCCTCTTTTAAACTAAAGATATTTCATTTTTCACCATTTCCCTGTACGGGGTTCCAACTATCACTCTTCAAATTCCACAAGAAGAGTCTTAGCGAAGGGCTTCTTGAGGGGAAAGCTGTAACTCTGTGAGATGAATTAACAGAACACAGAGCAGTTTCCCTGAAAGCTTCTTTCCAGTTTTTAACTGAAGATATTTTCTTTTTTACCATTGCCCTCTTTGGGCTTCAAAATATCACTTTTCAAATTCACAGGAACAGTCTTAGCGCAAGGCTTCTTAAAGGGAAAGCAGTAACTCTGTGAGATGAATTAACAGAACAGAGTGCAGTTTCTCAGAGAGCTTCTTTTCAGTTCTTAACTTAAGATATTTCCTTTTTCACCATTGCATTCTATGGGATTTCAAATATCACCTTTCAAATTACAAAAGAACAGTCTTAGCGAAAGGCTTCTTGAGGGGAAAGCTGTAACTCTGTGAGACGAATTAACAGAAAAGAGTGCAGTTTCTCAGAAAGCTTCTTTCCAGTTTTTACCTGAAGATATTTCCTTTTTCACCATAGCCCTCTATGGGCTTCCAAATATCGCTTAGCAAATTCCACAAGAACAGTCTTAGCGAACGGCTTTTTGAGTGGAAAGATGTAACTCTGCGAGATGAATTAACAGAACAGAGTGCAGTTTCTCAGAAAGCGTCTTTCCAGTTTTAAACTAAAGATGTTTCCTTTTTCACCATTGCCCATTATGGGCTTCCAAATATCGCTTTGTAAATTCCACAAGAACAGTCTTTGCGAACCGCTTTTTGAGGGGAAACATGTAACTCTCTGAGATGAATTAACAGAACAGAGTGCAGTTTCTCAGAAAGCTTCTTTCAGGTTTTTACCTGAAGATATTTCCTTTTTCACCATGGCCCTCTCTGGGCCTCCAAATATCGCTTTGCAAAATCCACAAGAACAGTCTTAGCGAACGGCTTCTTGAGGGGAAACATGTAACTATATGAGATGAATTAACAGAACAGAGTGCAGTTTCTCAGAAAGCTTCTTTCCAGTTTTTAATTGAAGATATTTCCTTTTTCACCATAGCCCTCAATGGGATTCCAAATATCACTCTTCAAATTCCAAAAGAACAGTCTTAGCGAAAGGCTTCTTAAGGGGAAAGCTGTAACTCTGTCAGATGAATTAACAAAACAGAGTGCAGTTTCTCAGAAACCTTCTTTCCAGTTTTTAATTGAAGATATTTCCTTTTTCACCATAGCCCTCAATGGGATTCCAAATATCACTCTTCAAATTCCAAAAGAACAGTCTTAGCGAAAGGCTTCTTGAGAAGAAAGCTCTATCTCTGTGACACGAATTAACAGATCACAGTGCAGTTTCTCAGAAAGCTTCTTTCCAGTTTTATACTGAAGATGTTTCCTTTTTCAACATTGCCTTCTATCAGATTCCAAATATCACTCTTCAAATTCCACATGAACAGTCTTAGCGAAAGGCTTCTTGAGGGGAAAGCTGTAACTCCGTGAGATGAATTAACAGAACACAGAGCAGTTTCCCCGAAAGCTTCTTTCCAGTTTTTAACTGAAGATATTTTCTTTTTCACCATTTACCTCTAAGGGCTTCCAAATATCACTTTTAAAATTCCAAAAGAACAGTATTAGCTAAAGGCTTCTTGAGGGGAAAGCTGTAACTCTGTGAGACGAATTAACAGAACAGAGTGCAGTTTCTCAGAAAGCTTCTTTCCAGTTCTTAACTGAAGATATTTCCTTTTTCACCATAGCCCTCTATGGGCTTCCAAATATCGCTTGGCAAATTCCACAAGAACAGTCTTAGCGAACGGCTTCCTGAGTGGAAAGATGTAACTCTGTGAGATGAATTAACAGAACAGAGTGCAGTTTCTCAGGATGCTTCTTTCCACTTTTAAACTGAAGATGTTTCCTTTTTCACCAATGCCTTCTATGGGCTTCCAAATATCACTCCTCAAAATCCACAAGAACAGTCTTAGCGAAAGGTTTCTTGAAGGGAAAGCTGTAACTCTGTGAGATGAATTCACACAACAAAAAGCAGTTTCTCAGAAAGCTTCTTTTAAGTTTTTAACTGAAGATATTTCCTTTTTCACCATTGTCCTCTATGGGCTTCCAAATATCACTTTTCAAATTCCACAAGAACAGTCTTAGCGAAAGGCTTCTTAAAGGGAAACCTGTAACTCTGTGAGATGAGTGAACGGAACAGAGTACACTTTGTCAGAAAGCTTCTTTTCAGTTTTTCACTGAAGATATTTCCTTTTTCACCATTGCCCTCTACGGGATACAAATATCACTTTTCAAATTCCAAAAGAACAGTCTTAGCGAAAGGCTTCTTGAGGGGAAAGCTGTAACTCTGTGAGATGAATTAACAGAACACTGAGCTGTTTCCCCGAAAGCTTCTTTCCAGTTTTTAACTGAAGATATTTCCTTTTTCACAGTTGCCGTGTATGGGATTCCAAATATCACTTTTCAAATTCCAAAAGAACAGTCTTAGCGAAAGGCTTCTTGAGGGGAATGCTGTAACTCTGTGAGATGAATTAACAGAACAGAGTGCAGTTTGTCAGAAAACTTCTTTTCAGTTTTTAACTGAAGATATTTCCTTTTTCACCATTGCCCTCTATGGGCTTCCAAACATCACTCTTCAAATTCCACAAGAACAGTCTTAGCAAAAGGCTTGTCGAAGGGAAAGCTGTAACTCTGTGAGATGAATTAACAGAACAGAGTGCAGTTTCTCAGAGAGCTTCTTTTCAGTTTTCCACTGAAGATATTTCCTTTTTCACCATTGCCCTCTATGGGATTCCAAATATCACTTTTCAAATTCCAAAAGAACAGTATTAGCTAAAGGCTTCTTGAGGGGAAAGCTGTAACTCTGTGAGATGAATTAACAGAACACAAAGCAGTATCTTAGAAAGCTTCTTTCCAGTGTTTACCGGAAGATATTTCCTTTTTCACCATAGCCCTCTATTGGCCTACAAATATCAGTTTGCAAATTGCACAACAACAGTCTTAGCGTAAGGCTTCTTGAAGGGAAAGGTGTAACTCTGTGAGATGAATTAACAGAACACAAAGCAGTATCTCAGAAAGCTTCTTTCCAGTGTTTAACGGAACATATTTCCTTTTTCACCATAGCCCGCTATGGAATTCCAAATATCACTTTGCAAATTAAACAAGAACAGTCCTAGCGAAAGGCTTCTTGAGGGAAAAGCTGTAACTCCGTGAGATGGATTAACACAACACAAAGCAGTTTCTCAGAAAGCTTCTTTCCAGTATTTAAGGGAAGATATTTCCTTTTTCACCATAGCCCTCTATGGGCTTCTAAAAATCACTTTGCAAATTCCGCAAGAACAGTCTTATCGAAAGCCTTCTTCAGGTGAAAGCTGTAACTCTGTGAGATGAATTAACAGAACACAAACCAGATTCTCAGAAATCTTCTTTTCAGTTTTTATCTTAGGATATTTTCTTTTTCACCATAGCCCTCTAAGGGCTTCCAAATATCACTTTGCGAATTCCAAAACAACAGTCTCGGCGAAACGCTTCCTGAGGGGAAAGCTGTAACTCTGTGAGATGAATTAACAGAACACAAAGCAATTTCTCAGAAAGCTTCTTTCCAGTTTTTAAGAGAAGATATTTCCTTCTTCACCATAGCCCTCTATGGGCTTCCAAATATCACTTTCTAAATTAAACAAGAACAGTCCTAGAGATAGGCTTCTTGAGGGAAATGCTGTAACTCTGTGAGGTGAAATAAGCTAACACAAAGGTGTTTCTCAGAAAGCTTCTTTCCAGTATTTAAGGGAAGATATTTCCTTTTTCACCGTAACCCTCTATGGGCTTCCAAATATCACTTTGCAAATTCCACAAAAACAGTCTTAGCGAAAGGCTTCTTGAGGAGAATGGTGTAACTCTGTGAGATGAATTAACAGAACACAAAGCAGATTCTCAGAAATCTTCTTTTCAGTTTTTATCTTAGGATATTTCCTTTTTCACCATAGCCCTCTATGGGCTTCCAAATATCACTTTGCAACTTCCACAAGAACAGTCTTACCGAAAGGCTTCTTGAGGGGAAAGCTGTATCTCCGTGAGATGAATAAACAGAACACAAAGCAGTTTCTCAGCAAACTTCTTTCCAGTTTTTAACTGAAGATATTTCCTTTTTTACCATAGCCCTCTATGGGATCCCAAATATCACTTTGCAAATTCAACAAGAAAAGTCTTAACGAAAGGTTTCTTGTGGTAAAAGTTCTAACTCTGGGAGATGAATTAACAGAACACAAAGCAGTTTCTCAAAAAGCTTCTTTCCAGATTTTAAAGGAAGATATTTCCTTTTTCACCATAGCCTTCTATGGGCTTCCAAATATCACTTTGCAAATTCCACAAGAATAGTCTTAGTGAAAGGCTTCCTCAGGGGAAAGCTGTATCTCTGTGAAATGAATTAGCAAAACAAAAAACAGTTTCTCAGAAAGCTTGTTTCCAGTATTTAAAGAAGATATTTCCTTTTTCACCATGGCCCTCTATGGGCTTCCAAATATCACTTTGCCAGTTCCACAAGAACAGTCTTAGCGAAAGGCTTCTTGTGGGGAAAGCTGTAACTCTGTGATGTGAATTAACAGAACACAAAGCAGTTTCTCAGAAAGCTACTTTCCAGTTTTTAAGGGGAGATATTTCCTTTTTCACCATAGCCCTCTGTGGAATTCCAAATATCCCTTTGCAAATTCCACAGAACAGTCTTAGCGAAAGGCTTCCTGAGAGGAAAGCTGTAACTCTGTGAAACGAATTAACAGAACACAAAACAGTTACTCAGAAAGCTCCTTTCCAGTTTTTATCGGAAGATAATTCCTTTTGCACCATAGCCCTCTAATGGCTTCCAAATATCAGTTTGCAAATTCAACAACAGTCTTAGCGAAAGGCTTCTTGAGGGGAAAGCTTTAACTCTGTGAGATGAATTAACAGAACACAAAGCAGTTACTCAGAAAGCTTCTTTCCAGTTTTTCAGGGAAGATATTTCCTTTTTCACCGTAGCCCTCTATGGGATTCCAAATATCACTTTGCAAATTCCACAAGAACATTCTTAGCGAAGGGCTTCTTGAGGGGAAAGCTGTAACTCTGTGAGATGAATTAACAGAACACAAAGCAGTTTCTCAGAAAGCTTCTTTCCAGTGTTTAACGGAAAACGTTTCCTTTTACACCCTAGCCCTCTATGGGCTTCCAAATATCACTTTGCAAATTCCACAAGAATAGTCTTAGCGAAAGGCTTCTTGAGGGGAAAGCTGTAACTCTGTGAGATGAATTAACAGAACACAAAGCAGTTTCTCAGAAACCTTCTTTTCAGTTTTTTTCTTAGGATATTTCATTTTTCACCATAGCCCTCTAATGGCTTCCAAATATCACTTTGCGAATTCCAAAACAACAGTCTTAGCGAAAGGCTTCTAGAGGGGAAAGTTGAAACTCTGTGACATGAATTAACAGAACACAAAGTAGTTTCTCAGAAAGCTTCTTTACAGTTTTTAACGCATGATATTTCCTTTTTCACCATAGCACTCTAAGGGTTCCAAATATCACTTTGCAACTTCCACAAGAACAGTCTTAGCGAAAGTCTTCTTGAGGGGAAAGCTGTAACTCTGTGAGATGAATTAACAGAACACAAAGCCGAATCCCAGAAATCTTCTTTTCAGTTTTTATCTTTGGTTATTTCCTTTTTCACCATAGCCCTCTATCGGCTTCCAAATATCAGTTTGCATCTTCCACAAGAACAGTATTAGCGAAAGGCTTCTTGAGGGGAAAGCTGTAACTCTGTGAGATGAATTAACAGAACACAAAGCAGTTTCTCAGAAAGCTTCTTTCCAGTGTTTAACGGAAGATATTTCCTTTTTCACCATAATTCTCTAAGGGCTTCCAAATATTACTTTCCAAATTCCACAAGAACAGACTTAACGAAAGGCTTCTTGAGGAGAAAGCTGTAACTCTGTGAGATGAATTAAGAGAACACAAAGCAGTTTCTCAGAAACATTCTTTCCAATTTTTAAGGCAAGATACTTCCTTTTTCCCCATAGCTCTCTATGGGCTTCCAAATATCTCTTTGCAAATTCCACAAGAACAGTCTTAGCGAAAGGCTTCTTGAGGGGAAAGCTGTATCTCTGTGAGATGAATTAACAGAACACAAGGCAATTTCTCAGAAAGCTTCTTTCCAGTTTGTAAGAGAAGATATTTCATTTTTCACCATAGCCCTCCAGGGGCTTCCAAATATAACTTTGCAAATTCCACAAGAAGAGTCTTAGCGAAAGGCTTCTGGAGGGGTGAGCTGTAACTCTGTGAGATGGATTAACAGAACACAAAGCAGTTTCTCAGAAAGCTTCTTTCCAGTATCTCAGGGAAGATATTTCCTTTTTAACAATAGCCCTTAATGGGCTTCCAAATATAACTTTGCAAATTCCACAAGAACAGTCTTAGCGGAAGGCTTCTTGAGGGGAAAGCTGTAACTCTGTGAGATGAATTAACAGAATACAAAGCAGTTACTCAGAAAGCTTCTTTCCGGTTTTTAACGGAAGATATTTCCTTTTTCACCATAGACCTCTATGGGCTTCCAAATATCACTTTGCAAATTAAACAAGAATAGTCCTAGAGAAAGGTTTCTTGAGGGAAAAGCTGTAACTCTGTGAGACGAATTAACAGAACACAAAGCAGATTCTCAGAAATCTTCTTTTCAGTTTTTATCTCAGGATATTGCCTTTTACACCATAGCCCTATAGGGGCTTCCAAATATCACTTTGCAAATTCCACAAGAACAGTCTAAGCGAAAGGTTCTTGAGGGGAAATCTGTAACTCTCTAAGATGAATTAACAGAACACAAAGCAGTTTCTCAGAAAGTTTCTTTTCAGTTTTTAGCGGAAGATATTTCCTTTTTCACCATAGCCGTCTATGGGCTTCCAAATACCACTTTGCGAATTCCACAAGAACAGTCTTAGCGAAAGGCTTCTTGAGGGGAAAGCTGTAACTCTGTGAGATGAATTTCAGAACACAAAACAGTTTCTCAGAAAGCTTCTTTCCAGTTTGTAAGAGAAGATATTTCCTTTTTCACCATAGCCCTCTATGGGCTTCCAAATATAACTTTGCAAATTCCACAAGAAGACTCTTAGCGAAAGACATCATGAGGGGAAAGCTTAAACTCTGTGGGAGGAATTAACAGAACACAAAGCAGTTTCTCAGAAAGCATCTTTCCAGTATTTAAGGGAAGATATTTCCTTTTCACCATAGCCCTCTAGGGGCTTCCAAATATCACTTTGCCAATTCCACAAAAACAGTCTTAGCGAAAGGCTTCTTCAGGGGAAAGATGTAAGTCGGTGAGCTGAATTAACAGAACACAAAGCAGATTCTCAGAAATCTTCTTTTCAGTTTTTATCTTAGGATGTTTCCTTTTTCACCATAGCCCTCTATGGGCTTCCAAATATCACTTTGCAATTTCCACAAGGACAGCCTTAGCGAAAGGCTTCTTGAGGGGAAAGCTGTAACTCTTTGGGATGAATTAACAGAACACATAGCAGTTTCTCAGAAAGCTTCTTTCCAGTTTGTAAGGGACGATATTTCCTTTTACACCATAGCCCTCTATGGGCTTCCAGGTATCACTTTGCAAATTCCACAAGAAGAGTCCTAGGGAAAGGATTCTTGAGGGGAAAGCTGTAACTCTGTGAGATGAATTAATAGAACACAAAGCCGTTTCTCAGAAAGCTTCTTTCCAGTATTTAAGTGAAGATATTTCCTTTTTCACCGTAACCCTCTATGCGCTTCCAAATATCACTTTTCGAATTCCACAAGAAAAGCCTTAGCTAAAGGCTTCTTCAGGGGAAAGCTGTATCTCTGTGAGATGAATTAACAGAACACAAGCAGTTACTCAGAAAGCTTCTTTCCAGTTTTTAACGGAAGATATTTCCTTTTTCACCATAGCCGTCCAAGGGCTTCTAAATATCACTTTGAAAATGCGACAACAACAGTCTTAGCGAAATGCTTCTTGAGGGGAAAGCTGTAACTCTGTGAGATGTATTAACAAAACACAAAGCAGTTTCTCAGAAATCTTCTTTTCAGTTTTTATCTAAGGATATTTCCTTTTTCACCATAGCACTCTATGGGCTTCAAAATATCACTTTGCAACTTCCACAAGAACAATCTTAGCGAAAGGCTTCTTGTGGGGAAAGCTGTAACTCTGTGAGATCAATTGACAGAACACAGAGTAGTTTCCCCGAAAGCTTCTTTCCAGTATTTAACTGAAGATGTTTCCTTTTTCACCGTTGCCTTCTATGGGGTTCCATATATCACTTTTGAAATTCCAAAAGAACAGTCTTAGCGAAAGGCTTCCTGAAGGGAAAGCTGTAACTCTGAGAGATGAATTATAAGAACAGAGTGCAGTTTGTGAGAAAGCTTCTTTTCAGTTTTTAACTGAAGATATTTTCTTTTTTACCATTGCCCTCTATGGGCTTCCAAATATCACTTTTCAAATTCACAGGAACAGTCTTAGCGCAAGGCTTCTTAAAGGGAAAGCTGTAACTCTGTGAGATGAATTAACAGAACAGAGTGCAGTTTCTCAGAAAGCATCTTTCAAGTTTTAAACTTAAGATGTTTCCTTTTTCACCATAGCCCTCCATGGGCTTCCAAATATCACTCTTCAAATTCCAAAAGAACAGTCTTAGCGAAAGGCTTCTTGAAGGGAAATCTTTTACTCTGTGAGATGAATTAACAGAACACAGAGCAGTTTCTCTGAATGCTTCTTTCCAGTTTTTAACTGAAGATATTTCCTTTTTCACCATTGCCCTCTATGGGCTTCCAAATATCTCTTTTCAAATTCCACAAGAACAGTCTTATCTAAAGACTTCTTAAAGGGAAAGCTGTAACTCGGTGAGATGAATTCACAGAACAGAGTGCACTTTCTCAGAAAGCTTCTTTCCAGTTTTAAAATGAAGATGTTTCCTTTTTCACCATTGCCCTCTATGGGCTTCCAAATATCACTCTTCAAATTCCACAAGAACAGTCTTAGAGAAAGGCTTCTTGAGGGGAAAGTTGTAACTCTGTGAGATGAATTAACAGAACACAGAGCAGTTTCTCAGAAAGCTTCTTTTCAGTTTTTAAATGAAGATATTTCCTTTTTCACCATTGCCCTCTATGGGCTTCCAATATAACTCTTCAAATTCCACAAGAACAGTCTTAGCGAAAGGCTTCTCGAAGGGAAATCTGTAACTCTGTGAGATGAATTAACAGAACAGAGTGAAGTTTCTCAGAAAGCTTCTTTCCAGTTTTTAACTGTAGATATTTCCTTTTTCACCATTGCCCTCTATGGGCTAACAAATATCACTCTTCAAATTCCACAGGAACCGTCTTAGCGAAAGGCTTCTTGAGGGGAAAGCTGTAACTCTGTGAGATGAATTAACAGAACAGAGTGCAGTTTCTCCGAAAGCTTCTTTTCAGTTTTTTTTGTTTGTTTTTTGTTTTTTTCGTTTTTTTTTTAAATTTATTTATTGTTATTAAACTTCAAGTTGTAGGGTACATTTGCACAACGTGCAGGTTTGCTACATATGTATACTTGTACAATGTTGGTGTTTTGCACCCATCAACTCGTCATTTACATCAGGTATAACTCCCAATGCAAACCCTCACCCCTCCCCCCTCCCCATGATAGGCCCCGGTGTGTGATGTTCCCCTTCCCGAGTCCAAGTGATCTCATTGTTCAGTTCCCGCCTATGAGTGAGAACATGCGGTGTTTGGTTTTCTGTTCTTGTGATAGTTTGCTGAGAATGATGGTTTCCAGCTGCATCCATGTCCCTACAAAGGACACAAACTCATCCTTTTTTATGGCTGCATAGTATTCCATGGTGTATATGTGCCACATTTTCTTAATCCAATCTGTCACTGATGGACATTTGGGTTGATTCCCAGTCTTTGCTATTGTGAATAGTGCTGCAATAAACATACATGTGCATGTGTCTTTATAGCAGCATAATTTATAATCCTTTGGGTATATACCCAGTAATGGGATGGCTGGGTCATATGGTACATCTAGTTCTAGATCCTTGAGGAATCGCCATACTGTTTTCCATAATGGTTAAACTAGTTTACACTCCCACCGACAGTGTAAAAGTGTTCCTATTTCTCCACATCCTCTCCAGCACCTGTTGTTTCCTGACTTTTGAATGATCGCCATTCTAACTGGTGTGAGATGGTATCTCATTGTGGTTTTGATTTGCATTTCTCTGATGGCCAGTGATGATGAGAATTTTTTCATGTGTCTGTTGGCTGTATGAATGTCTTCTTTTCAGAAATGTCTGTTCATATCCTTTGACCACTTTTTGATGGGGTTGTGTGTTTTTTTCTTGTAAATTTGTTTGAGTTCTTTGTAGGTTCTGGATATTAGCCCTTTGTCAGATGAGTAGATTGCAAACATTTTCTCCCATTCTGTAGGTTGCCAATTCACTCTGATGGTAGTTTCTTTTCAGTTTTTAACTGAAGATATTTCCTTTTTCACCATTGCCCACTATGGGATTCCAAATATCACTTTTCAAATTCCAAAAGAACAGTCTTAGCGTAAGGCTTCTTGAGGGGAAAGCTGTAACTCTGCGAGACGAATTAACAGAACAGAGTGCACTTTCTCAGAAAGCTTCTTTCCAGTTTTAAACTGAAGATGTTTCCTTTTTCACCATTGCCCTCTAAGGGATTCCAAATATCACTCTTCAAATTCCCCAAGAACAGTCTTAGCGAAAGGCATCTTGAGGGGAAAGCTGTAACTCTGTGAGATGAATTAACAGAACACAGAGCAGTTTCCCCGAAAGCTTCTTTCCAGTTTTTAACTGAAGATATTTCCTTTTTAACCATTGCCCTCTATGGGCTTCCAAATATCACTTTTCAAATTACACAGGAACAGTCTTAGCGAAAGGCTTCTTAAAGGGAAAGCTGTAACTCGGTGAGATGAATTAACAGAAGAGAGTGCAGTTTGTCAGAAAGCTTCTTTTCAGTTTTTCACTGAAGATATTTCCTTTTTCACCATAGCCCTCTATGGGATTCCAAATATCCCTTTGTCAATTCCAAAAGAACAGTCTTAGCGAAAGGCTTCTTGAGGAGAAAGCTGTAACTCTGTGAGACGAATTAACAGAACAGAGTGCAGTTTCTCAGAAAGCTTCTTTCCAGTTTTTAGCTGAAGATATTTCCTTTTTCACCATAGCCCTCTAAGGGCTTCCAAATATCGCTTTGCAAATTCCACAAGAACAGTCTTAGCAAACGGCTTCTTGACGGGAAAGATGTAACTCTGTGAGATGAGTTCACAGAACAGAGTGCAGTTTCTCAGAAAGCTTCTTTCCAGTTTTAAACTGAAGGTGTTTCCTTTTTCACCTTTGCCCTCTATGGGCTTCCAAATATCACACTTCATATTCCACAAGCACAGTCTTAGCGAAAGTCTTCTTGAGGGGAAAGCTGTAGCTCTGCGAGATGAATTAACAGGACACAGAGCAGTTTCCCCAAGGCTTCTTTCCAGTTTTTAACTGAAGATATTTCCTTTTTCACCATAGCCCTCTATGGGCTTCCAAATATCGCTTTGCAAATTCCACAAGAACAGTCTTAGCGAACGGCTTCTTGAGGGGAAAGCTGTAACTCTTTGAGATGAATTAACAGAACAGAGTGCAGTTTCTCAGGAAGCTTCTTTCCAGTTTGAAACTGAAGATGTTTCCTTTTTCAAAATTGCCCTCAATGGGCTTCAAATATCACTCTTCAAATTCCACAAGAACAGACTTAGCGAAAGGCTTCGTGAAGGGAAAGCTGTAACTCTGTGAGACGAATTAACAGAACAGAGTGCAGTTTGTCAGAAAGCTTCTTTTCAGTTTTTAACTGAAGGTATTTCCTTTTTCACCATTGCCCTGTAAGGTATTCCAAATATCGCTTTTCAAATTCAAAAAGAACAGTCATAGCGAAAGGCTTCTTGAGGGGAAAGATGTAACTTTGTGAGACGAATTAACAGAACAGAGTGCGGTTTCTCAGAAAGCTTCTTTCCAGTTTTAAACTGAAGATGTTTCCTTTTTCACCATTGCCCTCTATGGGCTTGCAAATATCACTTTCAAATTCCACAAGAGCAGTCTTAGCGAAAGGCTTCTTGAGGGGAAAGCTGTAAGTCTGTGAGATGAATTCGCAGAACTCAAAGCAGTTTCTCAGAAAGCTTCTTTCCAGTTTTTAACTGAAGATATTTCCTTTTTCACCATTTCCCTCTATGGGTTCCCAAATATCACTCTTCAAATTCCACAAGAACAGTCTTAGCGAAAGGCTTCTTGAGGGAAAGCTGTAACTCTGTGACATGAATTAACAGAACACAGAGCAGTTTTCCCGAAAGCTTCTTTCCAGTTTTTAACTGAAGATATTTCCTTTTTCACCATTGCCCTCTTTGGGCTACCAAATATCACTCTTCAAATTCCACAAGAACCGTCATAGCGAAAGGCTTCTTGAAGGAAAAGCTGTAACTCTGTGAGATGAATTAACAGAACAGAGTGCAGTTTGTCAGAAAGCTTCTTTTCACTTTTTAACCGAAGATGTCACCTTTTTCACCGTTGCCCTCTATGGGATTCAAAATATCGCTTTGCAAATTCCACAAGAACAGTCTCAGCGAACGGCTTCTTGAGGGGAAAGCTGTAACTCTGTGAGACGAATTAACAGAACAGAGTGCAGTTTCTCAGAAAGTTTCTTTCCAGTTTTTAACTGAAGATATTTCCTTTTTCACCATAGCCTTCTATGGGCTTCCAAATATCGCTTTGCAAATTCCACAAGAACACTCTTAACGAACGGCTTCTTGAGGGGAAAGATGTAACTCTGTGAGATGAATTAACAGAACACAGAGCAGTTTCTCAGAAAGCTTCTTTCCAGTTTTGAACGGAAGATATTTCCTTTTTCACCATAGCCCTCTATGGGCTTCCAAATATCACTTTGCCAATTCCACAAGAACAGCCTTAGCGAAAGGCTTCTTGAAGGGAAATATGTAACTCTGTGAGATGAATTAACAGAACCCAGACTAGTTTCTCAGAAAGCTTCTTTCCAGTTTTGAACGGAAGATATTTCCTTTTTCACCGTAGCCCTCTATGGGCTTCCAAATATCACTTTGCCAATTCCACAAGAACAGCCTTAGCGAAAGGCTTCTTGAAGGGAAATATGTAACTCTGTGAGATGAATTAACAGAACACAGAGCAGTTTCTCAGAAAGCTTCTTTCCAGTTTTGAACGGAAGATATTTCCTTTTTCACCCTAGCCCTCTATGGGCTTCCAAATATTCCTTTGCCAATTCCACAAGAACAGCCTTAGCGAAAGGCTTCTTGAAGGGAAAGATGTAACTCTGTGATATGAATTAAGAGAACACAGAGCAGTTTCTCAGAATGCTTCTTTCCAGTTTTGAATGGAAGATATTTCCTTTTTCACCATAGCCCTCTATGGGCTTCCAAATATCACTCTGCCAATTCCACAAGAACAGCCTTAGCGAAAGGCTTCTTGAAGGGAAAGATGTAACTCTGTGAGATGAATTAACAGAACACAGAGCAGTTTCTCAGAAAGCTTCTTTCCAGTTTTGAACGGAAGATATTTCCTTTTTCACCCGAGCCCTCTATGGGCTTCCAAATATCCCTAGGCCAATTCCACAAGAACACCCTTAGCGAAAGGCTTCTTGAAGGGAAAGATGTAACTTTGTGAGATGAATTAACAGAAAACAGAGCAGTTTCTCAGAAAGCTTCTTTCCAGTTTTGAACGGAAGATATTTCCTTTTTCACCATAGCCCTCTATGGGCTTCCAAATATCACTTTGCCAATTCCACAAGAACAGCCTTAGCGAAAGGCTTCTTGAAGGGAAAGATGTAACTCTGTGAGATGAATTAACAGAACACAGAGCAGTTTCTCAGAAAGCTTCTTTCCAGTTTTGAACGGAAGATATTTCCTTTTTCACCATAGCCCTCTATGGGCTTCCAAATATCACTTTGCCAATTACACAAGAACAGCCTTAGCGAAAGGCTTCTTGAAGGGAAAGATGTGACTCTGTGAGATGAATTAACAGAACACAGAGCAGTTTCTCAGAAAGCCTCTTTCCAGTTTTGAACGGAAGATAATTCCTTTTTCACCCTAGCCCTCTATGGGCTTCCAAATATCACTTTGCCAATTCCACAAGAACAGTCTTAGCGAAAGGTTTCTTGAAGGGAAATATGTAACTCTGTGAGATGAATTAACAGAACACAGAGCAGTTTCTCAGAAAGCTTCTTTCCAGTTTTGAACGGAAGATATTTCCTTTTTCACCATAGCCCTCTATGGGCTTCCAAATATCACTTTGCCAATTCCACAAGAACGCCTTAGCGAAAGGCTTCTTGAATTGAAAGATGTAACTGTGTGAGATGAATTAGCAGAACACAGAGCAGTTTCTCAGAAAGCTTCTTTCCAGTTTTTAACGGAAGATATTTCCTTTTTCACCATAGCCCTCTATGGGCTTCCAAATATCACTTTGCCAATTCCACAAGAACAGCCTTAGCGAAAGGCTTCTTGAAGGGAAAGATGTAACTCTGTGAGATGAATTAACAGAACACAGAGCAGTTTCTCAGAAAGTTTCTTTCCAGTTTTGAACGGAAGATATTTCATTTTTCACCATAGCTCTCTATGGGCTTCCAAATATCACTTTGCCAATTCCACAAGAACAGCCTGTGTCTTTATAGCAGCATAATTTATAATCTTTTGGGTATATACCTAGTAATGGGATGGTGGGTCATATGGTACATCTAGTTCTAGATGCTTGAGGAATCGCCATACTGTTTTCCATAATGGTTGAACTAGTTTACATTGCAGCACTAATCACAATAGCAAAGACTTGGAATCTACCCAAATGTCCATCAGTGACAGATTAGATTAAGAGAATGTGGCACATATACACCATGGAATACTATGCAGCCATAAAAAAGGATGAGTTTGTGTCCTTTGTAGGGACATGGATGCATCTGGAAACCTTCATTCTCAGCAAACTATCACAAGAACAGAAAACCAAACACCGCATGTTCTCACTCATAGGCGGGAACTGAACAATGAGATCACTTGGACTCTGGAAGGGGATCATCACACACCGGGGCCTATCATGGGGAGGGGGGAGGGGGGAGGGATTGCATTGGGAGTTAAACCTGATGTAAATGAGGAGTTGATGGGTGCAGCACACCAACATGGCACAAGTATACATATGTAGCAAACCTGCACGTTCTGCAGATGTACCCTACAACTTGAAGTTTAATAATAAAAAAAAAAAAAAAAAAAAACAGTCTTAGCGAAAGGCTTCTTGAAGGGAAAGATGTAACTCTGTGAGATGAATTAACAGAACACAGAGCACTTTCTCAGAAAGCTTCTTTCCAGTTTTGAACGGAAGATATTTCCTTTTTCACCATAGCCCTCTATGGGCTTCCAAGTATCCCTTTGCCAATTCCACAAGGAAAGCCTTAGCGAAAGGCTCCTTGAAGGGAATGATGTAACTCTGTGAGATGAATTAACAGAACACAGAGCAGTTTCTCAGAAAGCTTCTTTCCAGTTTTGAACGGAAGATATTTCCATTTTCACCCAAGCCCTCTCTGAGCTTCCAAATATCCCTTTGCCAATTCCACAAGAACAGCCTTAGCGAAAGGCTTCTTGAAGGGAAAGATGTAACTCTGTGAGATGAATTAACAGAACACAGAGCAGTTTCTCAGAAAGCTTCTTTCCAGTTTTGAACGGAAGATATTTCCTTTTTCACCATAGCCCTCTATGGGCTTCCAAATATCACTTTGCCAATTCCACAAGAACAGCCTTAGCGAAAGGCTTCTTTAAGGGAAAGATGTAAATCTGTGAGATGAATTAACAGAACACAGAGCAGATTCTCAGAAAGCTTCTTTCCAGTTTTCAACGGAAGATATTTCCTTTTTCACCATAGCCCTCTATGGGCTTCCAAATATCACTTTGCCAATTCCACAAGAACAGCCTTAGCGAAAGGCTTCTTGAAGAGAAAGATGTAACTCTGTGAAATGAATTAACAGAACACAGAGCAGTTTCTCAGAAAGCCTCTTTCCAGTTTTGAACGGAAGATAATTCCTTTTTCACCCTAGCCCTCTATGGGCTTCCAAATATCACTTTGCCAATTCCACAACAACAGCCTTAGCGAAAGGCTTCTTGAAGGGAAAGATGTAACTCTGTGAGATGAATTAACAGAACACAGAGCAGTTTCTCAGAAAGCTTCTTTCCAGTTTTGAACGGAAGATATTTCCTTTTTCACCATAGCCCTCTAAGGGCTTCCAAATATCACTTTGCCAATTCCACAAGAACAGCCTTAGCGAAAGGTTTCTTGAAGGGAAAGATGTAACTCTGTGAGATGAATTAACAGAACACAGAGCAGTTTCTCAGAAAGCTTCTTTCCAGTTTTGAACGGAAGATATTTCCTTTTTCACCATAGCCCTCTATGGGCTTCCAAATATCACTTTGCCAATTCCACAAGAACAGCCTGTGTCTTTATAGCAGCATAATTTATAATCCTTTGGGTATATACCTAGTAATGGGATGGCTGGGTCATATGGTTCATCTAGTTCTAGATCCTTGAGGAATCACCATACTGTTTTAAATAATGGTTGAAATAGTTTATATTGCAGCACTATTCAAAATAGCAAAGACTTGGAATCAACCCAAATGTCCATCAGTGACAGATTGGATTAAGAGAATGTGGCACATATACAACATGGAATACTATGCAGCCATAAAAAAGGATGAGTTTGTGTCCTTTGTAGGGACATGGATGCAGCTGGAAACCATCATTCTCAGCAAACTATCACAAGAACAGAAAACCGAACACCGCATGTTCTCACTCATAGGCGGGAACTGAACAATGAGATCACTTGGATTCGGGAAGGGGATCATCACACACCGGGGCCTATCATGGGGAGGGGGGAGGGGGGAGGGATTGCACTGGGAGTTATACCTGATGTAAATGACGAGTTGATGGGTGCAGCACACCAACATGGCACAAGTATCCATATGTAGCAAACCTGCACGTTCTGCACATGTACCCTACAACTTGAAGTTTAATAAAAAAAAAAAAAAAAAAAAAAAAGAGCAGCCTTAGCGAAAGGCTTCTTGAAGGGAAAGATGTAACTCTGTGAGATGAATTAACAGAACACAGAGCAGTTTCTCAGAAAGCTTCTTTCCAGTTTTGAACAGAAGATATTTCCTTTTTCACCATAGCCCTCTATGGGCTTCCAAATATCACTTTGCCAATTCCACAAGAACAGTCTTAGCGAAAGGCTTCTTTAACGGAAAGATGTAACTCTGTGAGATGAATTAACAGAACACAGAGCAGTTTCTCAGAAAGCTTCTTTCCAGTTTTGAACGAAAGATATTTCCTTTTTCACATTAGCCGTGTATGGGCTTCCAAATATCACTTTGCCAATTCCACAAGAACAGCCTTAGCGAAAGGCTTCTTGAAGGGAAAGATGTAACTCTGTGAGATGAATTAACAGAACACAGAGCAGTTTCTCAGAAAGCTTCTTTCCAGTTTTGCACGGAAGATATTTCCTTTTTCACACTAGCCCTCTATGGGCTTCCAAATATCACTTTGCGAATTCCACAAGAACAACCTTAGCAAAAGGCTTCTTGAAGGGAATGATATAACTCTGTGAGATGAATTAACAGAACACAGAGCAGTTTCTCAGAAAGCTTCTTTCCAGTTTTGAACGGAAGATATTTCCTTTTTCACCCTACCCCTCTATGGGCTTCCAAATATCACTTTGCCAATTCCACAAGAACAGCCTTACCGAAAGGCTTCTTGAAGGGAAATATGTAACTCTGTGAGATGAATTAACAGAACACAGAGCAGTTTCTCAGAAAGCTTTTTTCCAGTTTTGAACGGAAGATATTTCCTTTTTCACCATAGCCCTGTATGGGCTTCCAAATATCACTTTGCCAATTCCACAAGAACAGCCTTAGCGAAAGGCTTCTTGAAGGGAAAGATGTAACTCTGTGAGATGAATTAACAGAACACAGAGCAGTTTCTCAGAAAGCTTCTTTCCAGTTTTGAACGGAAGATATTTCCTTTTTCACCCTAGCCCTCTATGGGCTTCCAAATATTCCTTTGCCAATTCCACAAGAACAGCCTTAGCGAAAGGCTTCTTGAAGGGAAAGATGTAACTCTGTGATATGAATTAAGAGAACACAGAGCAGTTTCTCAGAATGCTTCTTTCCAGTTTTGAACGGAAGATATTTCCTTTTTCACCATAGCCCTCTATGGGCTTCCAAATATCACTCTGCCAATTCCACAAGAACAGCCTTAGCGAAAGGCTTCTTGAAGGGAAAGATGTAACTCTGTGAGATGAATTAACAGAACACAGAGCAGTTTCTCAGAAAGCTTCTTTCCAGTTTTGAACGGAAGATATTTCCTTTTTCACCATAGCCCTCTATGGGCTTCCAAATATCACTTTGCCAATTCCACAAGAACAGCCTGTGTCTTTATAGCACCATAATTTATAATCTTTTGGGTGTATACCTAGTAATGGGATGGTGGGTCATATGGTACATCAAGTTCTAGATCCTTGAGGAATCGCCATACTGTTTTCCATAATGGTTGAACTAGTTTACATTGCAGCACTATTCACAATAGCAAAGACTTGGAATCTACCCAAATGTCCATCAGTGACAGATTAGATTAAGAGAATGTGGCACATATGCACCATGGAATACTATGCAGCCATAAAAAAGGATGAGTTTATGTCCTTTGTAGGGACATGGATGCGTCTGGAAACCTTCATTCTCAGCAAACTATCAAAAGAACAGAAAACCAAACACCGCATGTTCTCACTCATAGGCGGGAACTGAACAATGAGATCACTTGGACTCGGGAAGGGGATCATCACACACCGGGGCCTATCATGGGGAGGGGGGAGGGGGGAGGGATTGCACTGGGAGTTAAACCTGATGTAAATGACGAGTTGATGGGTGCAGCACACAAACATGGCACAAGTATACATATGTAGCAAACCTGCACGTTCTGCAGATGTACCCTACAACTTGAAGTTTAATAATAATAAAAAAAAAAAAAAAAAAAAAGAACAGTCTTAGCGAAAGGCTTCTTGAAGGGAAAGATGTAACTCTGTGAGATGAATTAACAGAACACAGAGCACTTTCACAGAAAGCTTCTTTCCAGTTTTGAACGGAAGATATTTCCTTTTTCACCCTAGCCCTCTATGGGCTTCCAAATATTCCTTTGCCAATTCCACAAGAACAGCCTTAGCGAAAGGCTTCTTGAAGGGAAAGATGTAACTCTGTGATATGAATTAAGAGAACACAGAGCAGTTTCTCAGAATGCTTCTTTCCAGTTTTGAACGGAAGATATTTCCTTTTTCACCATAGCCCTCTATGGGCTTCCAAATATCACTCTGCCAATTCCACAAGAACAGCCTTAGCGAAAGGCTTCTTGAAGGGAAAGATGTAACTCTGTGAGATGAATTAACAGAACACAGAGCAGTTTCTCAGAAAGCTTCTTTCCAGTTTTGAACGGAAGATATTTCCTTTTTCACCCGAGCCCTCTATGGGCTTCCAAATATCCCTAGGCCAATTCCACAAGAACACCCTTAGCGAAAGGCTTCTTGAAGGGAAAGATGTAACTCTGTGAGATGAATTAACAGAACACAGAGCAGTTTCTCAGAAAGCTTCTTTCCAGTTTTGAACGGAAGATATTTCCTTTTTCACCATAGCCCTCTATGGGCTTCCAAATATCACTTTGCCAATTCCACAAGAACAGCCTTAGCGAAAGGCTTCTTGAAGGGAAAGATGTAACTCTGTGAGATGAATTAACAGAACACAGAGCAGTTTCTCAGAAAGCTTCTTTCCAGTTTTGAACGGAAGATATTTCCTTTTTCACCATAGCCCTCTATGGGCTTCCAAATATCACTTTGCCAATTCCACAAGAACAGCCTTAGCGAAAGGCTTCTTGAGGGGAAAGATGAAATTCTGTGAGATGAATTAACAGAACACAGAGCACTTTCTCAGAAAGCTTCTTTCCAGTTTTGAACGGAAGATATTTCCTTTTTCACCATAGCCCTCTAAGGGCTTCCAAATATCACTTTGCCAATTCCATAAGAACAGCCTTAGCGAAAGGCTTCTTGAAGGGAAAGATGTAACTCTGTGAGATGAATTAACAGAACACAGAGCAGTTACTCAGAAAGCTTCTTTCCAGTTTTGAACGGAAGATATTTCCTTTTCAACCATAGCCCTCTATGGGCTTCCAAATATCACTTTGCCAATTCCACAAGAACAGCCTGTGTCTTTATAGCACCATAATTTATAATCTTTGGGTATATACCTAGTAATGGGATGGTGGGTCATATGGTACATCTAGTTCTAGATGCTTGAGGAATCGCCATACTGTTTTCCATAATGGTTGAACTAGTTTACATTGCAGCACTAATCACAATAGCAAAGACTTGGAATCTACCCAAATGTCCATCAGTGACAGATTAGATTAAGAGAATGTGGCACATATACACCATGGAATACTATGCAGACATAAAAAAGGATGAGTTTGTGTCCTTTGTAGGGACATGGATGCATCTGGAAACCTTCATTCTCAGCAAACTATCACAAGAACAGAAAACCAAACACCGCATGTTCTCACTCATAGGCGGGAACTGAACAATGAGATCACTTGGACTCGGGAAGGGGATCATCACACACCGGGGCCTATCATGGGGAGGGGGGAGGGGGGAGGGATTGCATTGGGAGTTAAACCTGATGTAAATGAGGAGTTGATGGGTGCAGCACACCAACATGGCACAAGTATACATATGTAGCAAACCTGCACGTTCTGCAGATGTACCCTACAACTTGAAGTTTAATAATAAAAAAAAAAAAAAAAAAAAAAGAACAGTCTTAGCGAAAGGCTTCTTGAAGGGAAAGATGTAACTCTGTGAGATGAATTAACAGAACACAGAGCACTTTCTCAGAAAGCTTCTTTCCAGTTTTGAACGGAAGATATTTCCTTTTTCACCATAGCCCTCTATGGGCTTCCAAGTATCCCTTTGCCAATTCCACAAGGAAAGCCTTAGCGAAAGGCTCCTTGAAGGGAATGATGTAACTCTGTGAGATGAATTAACAGAACACAGAGCAGTTTCTCAGAAAGCTTCTTTCCAGTTTTGAACGGAAGATATTTCCATTTTCACCCAGGCCCTCTCTGAGCTTCCAAATATCCCTTTGCCAATTCCACAAGAACAGCCTTAGCGAAAGGCTTCTTGAAGGGAAAGATGTAACTCTGTGAGATGAATTAACAGAACACAGAGCAGTTTCTCAGAAAGCTTCTTTCCAGTTTTGAACGGAAGATATTTCCTTTTTCACCATAGCCCTCTATGGGCTTCCAAATATCACTTTGCCATTTCCACAAGAACAGCCTTAGCGAAAGGCTTCTTTAAGGGAAAGATGTAAATCTGTGAGATGAATTAACGGAACACAGAGCAGATTCTCAGAAAGCTTCTTTCCAGTTTTCAACGGAAGATATTTCCTTTTTCACCATAGCCCTCTATGGGCTTCCAAATATCACTTTGCCAATTCCACAAGAACAGCCTTAGCGAAAGGCTTCTTGAAGAGAAAGATGTAACTCTGTGAAATGAATTAACAGAACACAGAGCAGTTTCTCAGAAAGCCTCTTTACAGTTTTGAACGGAAGATATTTCCTTTTTCACCATAGCCCTCTATGCGCTTCCAAATATCACTTTGCCAATTCCACAACAACAGCCTTAGCGAAAGGCTTCTTGAAGGGAAAGATGTAACTCTGTGAGATGAATTAACAGAACACAGAGCAGTTTCTCAGAAAGCTTCTTTCCAGTTTTGAACGGAAGATATTTCCTTTTTCACCATAGCCCTCTAAGGGCTTCCAAATATCACTTTGCCAATTCCACAAGAACAGCCTTAGCGAAAGGTTTCTTGAAGGGAAAGATGTAACTCTGTGAGATGAATTAACAGAACACAGAGCAGTTTCTCAGAAAGCTTCTTTCCAGTTTTGAACGGAAGATATTTCCTTTTTCACCATAGCCCTCTATGGGCTTCCAAATATCACTTTGCCAATTCCACAAGAACAGCCTGTGTCTTTATAGCAGCATAATTTATAATCCTTTGGGTATATACCTAGTAATGGGATGGCTGGGTCATATGGTTCATCTAGTTCTAGATCCTTGAGGAATCGCCATACTGTTTTAAATAATGGTTGAACTAGTTTATATTGCAGCACTATTCAAAATAGCAAAGACTTGGAATCAACCCAAATGTCCATCAGTGACAGATTGGATTAAGAGAATGTGGCACATATACAACATGGAATACTATGCAGCCATAAAAAAGGATGAGTTTGTGTCCTTTGTAGGGACATGGATGCAGCTGGAAACCATCATTCTCAGCAAACTATCACAAGAACAGAAAACCGAACACCGCATGTTCTCACTCATAGGCGGGAACTGAACAATGAGATCACTTGGATTCGGGAAGGGGATCATCACACACCGGGGCCTATCATGGGGAGGGGGGAGGGGGGAGGGATTGCACTGGGAGTTATACCTGATGTAAATGACGAGTTGATGGGTGCAGCACACCAACATGGCACAAGTATACATATGTAGCAAACCTGCACGTTCTGCACATGTACCCTACAACTTGAAGTTTAATAAAAAAAAAAAAAAAAAAAAAAAAAAGAACAGCCTTAGCGAAAGGCTTCTTGAAGGGAAAGATGTAACTCTGTGAGATGAATTAACAGAACACAGAGCACTTTCTCAGAAAGCTTCTTTCCAGTTTTGAACGGAAGATATTTCCTTTTTCACCATAGCCCTCTATGGGCTTCCAAATATCCCTTTGCCAATTCCACAAGAAAAGGTTAGCGAAAGGTTCCTTGAAGGGAAAGATGTAACTCTGTGAGATGAATTAACAGAACACAGTGCACTTTCTCAGAAAGCTTCTTTCCAGTTTTGAACGGAAGACACTTCCGTTTTCACCCTGGCCCTCTATGGGCTTCCAAATATCACTTTGCCAATTCCACAAGAACAGCCTTAGCGAAAGGCTTCTTGAAGGGAAAGATGTAACTGTGTGAGATGAATTAACAGAACACAGAGCAGTTTCTCAGAAAGCTTCTTTCCAGTTTTGAACGGAAGATATTTCCTTTTTCACCATAGCCCTCTATGGACTTCCAAATATCACTTTGCCAATTCCACAAGAACAGCCCTAGCGAAAGGCTTCTTGAAGGGAAAGATGTAACTCTGTGAGATGAATTAAGAGAACACAGAGTAGTTTCTCAGAATGCTTCTTTCCAGTTTTGAACGGAAGATATTTCCTTTTTCACCATAGCCCTCTATGGGCTTCCAAATATCACTTTGCCAATTCCACAAGAACGCCTTAGCGAAAGGCTTCTTGAATTGAAAGATGTAACTCTGTGAGATGAATTAACAGAACACAGAGCAGTTTCTCAGAAAGCTTCTTTCCAGTTTTGAACGGAAGATATTTCCTTTTTCACCATAGCCCTCTATGGGCTTCCAAATATCACTTTGCCAATTCCACAAGAACAGCCTTAGCGAAAGGCTTCTTGAAGGGAAAGATGTAACTCTGTGAGATGAATTAACAGAACACAGAGCAGTTTCTCAGAAAGTTTCTTTCCAGTTTTGAACGGAAGATATTTCGTTTTTCACCATAGCTCTCTATGGGCTTCCAAATATCACTTTGCCAATTCCACAAGAACAGCCTGTGTCTTTATAGCAGCATAATTTATAAACCTTTGGGATATACCTAGTAATGGGATGGCTGGGTCATATGGTTCATCTAGTTCTAGATCCTTGAGGAATCGCCATACTGTTTTCCATAATGGTTGAACTAGTTTATATTGCAACACTATTCAAAATAGCAAAGACTTTGAGTCAACCCAAATGTCCATCAGTGACAGATTGAATTAAGAGAATGTGGCACATATACAACATGGAATACTATGCAGCCATAAAAAAGGATGAGTTTGTGTCCTTTGTAGGGACATGGATGCAGCTGGAAATCATCATTCTCAGCAAACTATCACAAGAAAAGAAAACCAAACACCGCATGTTCTCACTCATAGGCGGGAACTGAACAATGTGATCACTTGGACTCGGGAAGGGGATCATCACACACCGGGGCCTATCATGGGGAGGGGGGAGGGGGGAGGGAATGCATTGGAGTTATACCTGATGTAAATGACGAGTTGATGGGTGCAGCACACCAACATGGCACAAGTATACATATGTAGCAAACCTGCACGTTCTGCACATGTACCCTACACCTTGAAGTTTAATAAAAAAAAAAAAAAAAAAAAAAAAAGAACAGCCTTAGCGAAAGGCTTCTTGAAGGGAAAGATGTAACTCTGTGAGATGAATTAACAGAACACAGAGCAGTTTCTCAGAAAGCTTCTTTCCAGTTTTGAACGGAAGATATTTCCTTTTTCACCATAGCCCTCTATGGGCTTCCAAATATCACTTTTCCAATTCCACAAGAACAGCCTTAGCGAAAGGCTTCTTGAAGTGAAAGATGTAACTCTGTGAGATGAATTAACAGAACACAGAGCACTTTCTCAGAAAGCTTCTTTCCAGTTTTGAACGGAAGATATTTCCTTTTTCACCATAGCCCTCTATGGGCTTCCAAATATCCCTTTGCCAATTCCACAAGAAAAGCCTTAGCGAAAGGTTCCTTGAAGGGAAAGATGTAACTCTGTGAGATGAATTAACAGAACACAGAGCACTTTCTCAGAAAGCTTCTTTCCAGTTTTGAACGGAAGATACTTCCGTTTTCACCCTGGCCCTCTATGGGCTTCCAAATATCACTTTGACAATTCCACAAGAACAGCCTTAGCGAAAGGCTTCTTGAAGGGAAAGATGTAACTCTGTGAGATGAATTAACAGAACCCAGACTAGTTTCTCAGAAAGCTTCTTTCCAGTTTTGAACGGAAGATATTTCCTTTTTCACCGTAGCCCTCTATGGCTTCCAAATATCACTTTGCCAATTCCACAAGAACAGCCTTAGCGAAAGGCTTCTTGAAGGGAAAGATTTAACTCTGTGATATGAATTAAGAGAACACAGAGCAGTTTCTCAGAAAGCTTCTTTCCAGTTTTGAACGGAAGATATTTCCTTTTTCACCATAGCCCTCTATGGGCTTCCAAATATCACTTTGCCAATTCCACAAGAACAGCCTTAGAGAAAGGCTTCTTGAAGGGAAAGATGTAACTCTGTGAGATGAATTAACAGAACACAGAGCAGTTTCTCAGAAAGCTTCTTTCCAGTTTTGAACGGAACATATTTCCTTTTTCACCATAGCTCTCTATGGGCTTCCAAATATCACTTTGCCAATTCCACAAGAACAGCCTGTGTCTTTATAGCAGCATAATTTATAAACCTTTGGGTATATACCTAGTAATGCAATGGCTGGGTCATATGGTTCATCTAGTTCTAGATCCTTGAGGAATACCCATACTGTTTTCCATAATGGTTGAACTAGTTTATATTGCAACACTATTCAAAATAGCAAAGACTTGGAGTCAACCCAAATGTCCATCAGTGACAGATTGAATTAAGAGAATGTGGCACATATACAATATGGAATACTATGCAGCCATTAAAAAGGATGAGTTTGTGTCCTTTGTAGGGACATGGATGCAGCTGGAAACCATCATTCTCAGCAAACTATCACAAGAACAGAAAACCAAACACCGCATGTTCTCACTCATAGGCGGGAACGGAACAATGTGATCACTTGGACTCGGGAAGGGTATCATCACACACCGGGGCCTATCATGGGGAGGGGGGAGGGGGGAGAGAATGCATTGGGAGTTATACCTGATGTAAATGACGAGTTGATGGGTGCAGCACACCAACATGGAACAAGTATACATATGTAGCAAACCTGCACGTTCTGCACATGTACCCTACAACTTGAAGTTTAATAAAAAAAAAAAAAAAAAAAAAAAAAAGAACAGCCTTAGCGAAAGGCTTCTTGAAGGAAAAGATGTAACTCTGTGAGATGAATTAACAGAAAACAGAGCAGTTTCTCAGAAAGATTCTTTCCAGTTTTGAACGGAAGATATTTCCTTTTTCACCATAGCCCTCTATGGGCTTCCAAGTATCCCTTTGCCAATTCCACAAGAAAAGCCTTAGCGAAAGGCTCCTTGAAGGGAAAGATATAACTCTGTGAGATGAATTAACAGAACACAGAGCAGTTTCTCAGAAAGCTTCTTTCCAGTTTTGAACGGAAGATATTTCCATTTTCACCCTAGCCCTCCATGAGCTTCCAAATATCACTTTGCCAGTTAAACAGCAACAGCCTTAGCGAAAGGCTTCTTGAAGGGAAAGATGCAACTCTGTGAGATGAATTAACAGAACACAGAGCAGTTTCTCAGAAAGCTTCTTTCCCGTTTTGAACGGAAGATATTTCCTTTTTCACCCTAGCCCTCTATGGGCTTCCAAATATCACTTTTCCAATTCCATAACAACAGCCTTAGCGAAAGGCTTCTTGAAGGGAAAGATGTAAATCTGTGAGATGAATTAACAGAACACAGAGCAGTTTCTCAGAAAGCTTCTTTCCAGTTTTGAAAGGGAGATATTTCCTTTTTCACCATAGCCCTCTATGGGCTTCCAAATATCACTTTGCGAATTCCACAAGAACAGCCATAGCGAAAGGCTTCTTGAAGGGAAAGATGTAACTCTGTGAGATGAATTAACAGAACACAGAGCAGTTTCTCAGAAAGCTTCTTTCCAGTTTTGA
The DNA here is from genome assembly GCF_047675955.1 of Chlorocebus sabaeus. Taxonomy (NCBI): domain Eukaryota; kingdom Metazoa; phylum Chordata; class Mammalia; order Primates; family Cercopithecidae; genus Chlorocebus; species Chlorocebus sabaeus. Next base: position 94,172,781 of record NC_132933.1, on the reverse strand, counting down.
ACGGAAGATATTTCCTTTTTCACCATAGCCCTCTATGGGCTTCCAAATATCACTTTGCCAATTCCACAAGAACAGGCTTAGCGAAAGGTTTCTTGAAGGGAAATATGTAACTCTGTGAGATGAATTAACAGAACACAGAGCAGTTTAACAGAAAGCTTCTTTCCAGTTTTGAACGGAAGATATTTCCTTTTTCACCATAGCCCTCTATGGGCTTCCAAATATCACTTTGCCAATTCCATAAGAACAGCCTTAGCGAAAGGCTTCTTGAAGGGAAAGATGTAACTCTGTGAGATGAATTAACAGAACACAGAGCAGTTTCTCAGAAAGCTTCTTTCCAGTTTTGAACGGAAGATATTTCCTTTTTCACCATAGCCCTCTATGGGCTTCCAAATATCACTCTGCCAATTCCACAAGAACAGCTTTAGCGAAAGGCTTCTTGAAGGGAAAGATGTAACTCTGTGAGATGAATTAACAGAACACAGAGCAGTTTCTCAGAAAGCTTCTTTCCAGTTTTGAACGGAAGATATTTCCTTTTTCACCCTAGCCCTCTATGGGCTTCCAAATATCACTTTGCCAATTCCACAAGAACAGCCTTAGCGAAAGGCTTCTTGAAGGGAAATATGTAACTCTGTGAGATGAATTAACAGAACACAGAGCAGTTTCTCAGAAAGCTTCTTTCCAATTTTGAACGGAAGACATTTCCTTTTTCACCATAGCCCTCTGTGGGATTCCAAATATCACTTTGCCAATTCCACAAGAACAGCCTTAGCGAAAGGCTTCTTGAAGGGAAAGATGTAACTCTGTGAGATGAATTAACAGAACACAGAGCAGTTTCTCATTAAGCTTCTTTCCAGTTTTGAACGGAAGATATTTCCTTTTTCACCATAGCCCTCTATGGGCTTCCAAATATCACTTTGCCAATTCCACAAGAACAGCCTTAGCGAAAGGATTCTTGAAGGGAAAGATGTAACTCTGTGATATGAATTAAGAGAACACAGAGCAGTTTCTCAGAAAGCTTCTTTCCAGTTTTGAACGGAAGATATTTCCTTTTTCACCATAGCCCTCTATGGGCTTCCAAATATCACTCTGCCAATTCCACAAGAACAGCCTTAGCGAAAGGCTTCTTGAAGGGAAAGATGTAACTCTGTGAGATGAATTAACAGAACACAGAGCAGTTTCTCAGAAAGCTTCTTTCCAGTTTTGAACGGAAGATATTTCCTTTTTCACCCTAGCCCTCTATGGGCTTCCAAATATCACTTTGCCAATTCCACAAGAACAGCCTTAGCGAAAGGCTTCTTGAAGGGAAATATGTAACTCTGTGAGATGAATTAACAGAACACAGAGCAGTTTCTCAGAAAGCTTCTTTCCAATTTTGAACGGAAGATATTTCCTTTTTCACCATAGCCCTCTGTGGGCTTCCAAATATCACTTTGCCAATTCCACAAGAACAGCCTTAGCGAAAGGCTTCTTGAAGGGAAAGATGTAACTCTGTGAGATGAATTAACAGAACACAGAGCAGTTTCTCAGAAAGCTTCTTTCCAGTTTTGAACGGAAGATATTTCCTTTTTCACCATAGCCCTCTATGGGCTTCCAAATATCACTTTGCCAATTCCACAAGAACAGCCTTAGCGAAAGGCTTCTTGAAGGGAAAGATGTAACTCTGTGATATGAATTAAGAGAACACAGAGCAGTTTCTCAGAAAGCTTCTTTCCAGTTTTGAACGGAAGATATTTCCTTTTTCACCATAGCCCTCTATGGGCTTCCAAATATCACTCTGCCAATTCCACAAGAACAGCCTTAGCGAAAGGCTTCTTGAAGGGAAAGATGTAACTCTGTGAGATGAATTAACAGAACACAGAGCAGTTTCTCAGAAAGCTTCTTTCCAGTTTTGAACGGAAGATATTTCCTTTTTCACCCGAGCCCTCTATGGGCTTCCAAATATCCCTATGCCAATTCCACAAGAACACCCTTAGCAAAAGGCTTCTTGAAGGGAAAGATGCAACTTTGTGAGATGAATTAACAGAACACAGAGCAGTTTCTCAGAAAGCTTCTTTCCAGTTTTGAACGGAAGATATTTCCTTTTTCACCATAGCCCTCTATGGGCTTCCAAATATCACTTTGCCAATTCCACAAGAACAGCCTTAGCGAAAGGCTTCTTGAAGGGAAAGATGTAACTCTGTGAGATGAATTAACAGAACACAGAGCAGTTTCTCAGAAAGCTTCTTTCCAGTTATGAACGGAAGATATTTCCTTTTTCACACTAGCCCTCTATGGGCTTCCAAATATCACTTTGCGAATTCCACAAGAACAACCTTAGCAAAAGGCTTCTTGAAGGGAAAGATGTAACTCTGTGAGATGCATTAACAGAACACAGAGCAGTTTCTCAGAAAGCTTCTTTCCAGTTTTGAACGGAAGATATTTCCTTTTTCACCATAGCCCTCTATGGGCTTCCAAATATCACTTTGCCAATTCCACAAGAACAGCCTTAGCGAAAGGCTTCTTGAAGGGAAAGATGTAACTCTGTGAGACGAATTAACAGAACACAGAGCAGTTTCTCAGAAAGCTTCTTTCCAGTTTTGAACGGAAGATATTTCCTTTTTCAAGATAGCCCTCTATGGGTTTCCAAATATCCCTTTGCCAATTCCGCAAGAACAGCCTTAGCGAAAGGCTTCTTGAAGGGAAAGATGTAACTCTGTGAGATGAATTAACAGAACACAGAGCAGTTTCTCAGAAATCTTTTTTCCAGTTTTGAACAGAAGATATTTCCGTTTTCAACATAGCCCTCTATGGGCTACCAAATATCACTTTGCCAATTCCACAAGAACAGCCTTAGCGAAAGGCTTCTTTAACGGAAAGATGTAAATCTGTGAGATGAATTAACAGAACACAGAGCAGTTTCTCAGAAAGCTTCTTTCCAGTTTTGAACGGAAGATATTTCCTTTTTCACCATAGCCCTCTATGGGCTTCCAAATATCACTTTGCCAATTCCACAAGAACAGCCTTAGCGGAAGGCTTCTTGAAGAGAAATATGTAACTCTGTGAGATGAATTAACAGAACCCAGACTAGTTTCTCAGAAAGCTTCTTTCCAGTTTTGAACGGAAGATATTTCCTTTTTCACCGTAGCCCTCTATGGGCTTCCAAATATCACTTTGCCAATTCCACAAGAACAGACTTAGCGAAAGGCTTCTTGAAGGGAAAGATGTAACTCTGTGAGATGAATTAACAGAACACAGAGCAGTTTCTCAGAAAGCTTCTTTCCAGTTTTGAACGGAAGATATTTCCATTTTCACCGTAACCCTCTATGGGCATCCAAATATCATTTTGCCAATTCCACAAGAACTGCTTTAGCGAAAGGCTTCTTGAAGGGAAAGATGTAAATTTGTGAGATGAATTAACAGAACACACAGCAGTTTCTCAGAAAGCTTCTTTCCAGTTTTGAACGGAAGATATTTCCTTTTTCACCATAGCCCTCTACGGGCTTCCAAATATCACTTTGCCAATTCCACAAGAACAGCCTTAGCGAAAGGCTTCTTGAAGGGAAAGATGTAACTCTGTGAGACGAATTAACAGAACACAGAGCAGTTTCTCTGAAAGCTTCTTTCCAGTTTTGAACGGAAGATATTTCCTTTTTCAAGATAGCCCTCTATGGGTTTCCAAATATCCCTTTGCCAATTCCACAAGAACAGTCTTAGCGAAAGGCTTCTTGAAGGGAAAGATGTAACTCTGTGAGATGAATTAACAGAACACAGAGCAGTTTCTCAGAAATCTTTTTTCCAGTTTTCAACAGAAGATATTTCCGTTTTCAACATAGCCCTCTATGGGCTTCCAAATATCACTTTGCCAATTCCACAAGAACAGCCGTAGCGAAAGGCTTCTTGAAGGGAAATATGTAACTCTGTGAGATGAATTAACAGAACCCAGACTAGTTTCTCAGAAAGCTTCTTTCCAGTTTTGAACGGAAGACATTTCCTTTTTCACCGTAGCCCTCTATGGGCTTCCAAATATCACTCTGCCAATTCCACAAGAACAGCCTTAGCGAAAGGCTTCTTGAAGGGAAAGATGTAAATCTGTGAGATGAATTAACAGAACACAGAGCAGTTTCTCAGAAAGCTTCTTTCCAGTCTTGAACGGAAGATATTTCCTTTTTCACCATAGCCCTCTACGGGCTTCCAAATATCACTTTGCCAATTCCACAAGAACAGCCTTAGCGAAAGGCTTCTTGAAGGGAAAGATGTAACTCTGTGGGATCAATTAACAGAACACAGAGCAGTTTCTCAGAAAGCTTCTTTCCAGTTTTGAACGGAAGATATTTCCTTTTTCACCCTAGCCCTCTATGGGCTTCCAAATATCACTTTGCCAATTCCACAAGAACAGCCTTAGCGAAAGGCTTCTTGAAGGGAAATATGTAACTCTGTGAGATGAATTAACAGAACACAGAGCAGTTTCTCAGAAAGCTTTTTTCCAGTTTTGAACTGAAGATATTTCCTTTTTCACCATAGCCCTGTATGGGCTTCCAAATATCACTTTGCCAATTCCACAAGAACAGCCTTAGCGAAAGGCTTCTTGAAGGGAAAGATGTAACTCTGTGAGATGAATTAACAGAACACAGAGCAGTTTCTCAGAAAGCTTCTTTCCAGTTTTGAACGGAAGATATTTCCTTTTTCACCCTAGCACTCTATGGGCTTCCAAATATTCCTTTGCCAATTCCACAAGAACAGCCTTAGCGAAAGACTTCTTGAAGGGAAAGATGTAACTCTGTGATATGAATTAAGAGATCACAGAGCAGTTTCTCAGAATGCTTCTTTCCAGTTTTGAACGGAAGATATTTCCTTTTTCACCATAGCCCTCTATGGGCTTCCAAATATCACTCTGCCAATTCCACAAGAACAGCCTTAGCGAAAGGCTTCTTGAAGGGAAAGATGTAACTCTGTGAGATGAATTAACAGAACACAGAGCAGTTTCTCAGAAAGCTTCTTTCCAGTTTTGAACGGAAGATATTTCCTTTTTCACCCGAGCCCTCTATGGGCTTCCAAATATCCCTATGCCAATTCCACAAGAACACCCTTAGCGAAAGGCTTCTTGAAGGGAAAGATGTAACTTTGTGAGATGAATTAACAGAACACAGAGCAGTTTCTCAGAAAGCTTCTTTCCAGTTTTGAACGGAAGATATTTCCTTTTTCACCATAGCCCTCTATGGGCTTCCAAATATCCCTTTGCCAATTCCACAAGAACAGCCTTAGCGAAAGGCTTCTTGAAGGGAAAGATGTAACTCTGTGAGATGAATTAACAGAACACAGAGCAGTTTCTCAGAAAGCTTCTTTCCAGTTTTGAACGGAAGATATTTCCTTTTCAACCATAGCCCTCTATGGGCTTCCAAATATCACTTTGCCAATTCCACAAGAACAGCCTGTGTCTTTATAGCAGCATAATTTATAATCCTTTGGGTATATACCTAGTAATGGGATGGCTGGGTCATATGGTTCATCTAGTTCTAGATCCTTGAGGAATCGCCATACTGTTTTAAATAATGGTTGAACTAGTTTATATTGCAGCACTATTCAAAATAGCAAAGACTTGGAGTCAACCCAAATGTCCATCAGTGACAGATTGGATTAAGAGAATGTGGCACATATACAACATGGAATACTATGCAGCCATAAAAAAGGATGAGTTTGTGTCCTTTGTAGGGACATGGATGCAGCTGGAAACCATCATTCTCAGCAAACTATCACAAGAACAGAAAACCAAACACCGCATGTTCTCACTCATAGGCGGGAACTGAACAATGAGATCACTTGGATTCGGGAACGGGATCATCACACACCGGGGCCTATCATGGGGAGGGGGGGAGGGGGAGGGATTGCATTGGGAGTTATACCTGATGTAAATGACGAGTTGATGGGTGTAGCACAACAACATGGCACAAGTATACATATGTAGCAAACCTGCACTTTCTGCACATGTACCCTACAACTTGAAGTTTAATAATAAAAAAAAAAAAAAAAAAAAAGAACAGCCTTAGCGAAAGGCTTCTTGAAGGGAAAGATGTAACTCTGTGAGATGAATTAACAGAACACAGAGCAGTTTCTCAGAAAGCTTCTTTCCAGTTTTGAACGGAAGATATTTCCTTTTTCACCGTAACCCTCTATGGGCATCCAAATATCATTTTGCCAATTCCACAAGAACAGCTTTAGCGAAAGGCTTCTTGAAGGGAAAGATGTAAATTTGTGAGATGAATTAACAGAACACAGAGCAGTTTCTCAGAAAGCTTCTTTCCAGTTTTGAACGGAAGATATTTCCTTTTTCACCATAGCCCTCTATGGGCTTCCAAATATCACTTTGCCAATTCCACAAGAACAGCCTTAGCGAAAGGCTTCTTGAAGGGAAATATGTAACTCTGTGAGATGAATTAACAGAACCCAGACTAGTTTCTCAGAAAGCTTCTTTCCAGTTTTGAACGGAAGATATTTCCTTTTTCACCGTAGCCCCCTATGGGCTTCCAAATATCACTTTGCCAATTCCACAAGAACAGCCTTAGCGAAAGGCTTCTTGAAGGGAAAGATGTAAATCTGTGAGATGAATTAACAGAACACAGAGCAGTTTCTCAGAAAGCTTCTTTCCAGTTTTGAACGGAAGATATTTCCTTTTTCACCATAGCCCTCTACGGGCTTCCAAATATCACTTTGCCAATTCCACAAGAACAGCCTTAGCGAAAGGCTTCTTGAAGGGAAAGATGTAACTCTGTGGGATCAATTAACAGAACACAGAGCAGTTTCTCAGAAAGCTTCTTTCCAGTTTTGAACGGAAGATATTTCCTTTTTCACCCTAGCCCTCTATGGGCTTCCAAATATCACTTTGCCAATTCCACAAGAACAGCCTTAGAGAAAGGCTTCTTGAAGGGAAATATGTAACTCTGTGAGATGAATTAACAGAACACAGAGCAGTTTCTCAGAAAGCTTTTTTCCAGTTTTGAACGGAAGAGATTTCCTTTTTCACCATAGCCCTGTATGGGCTTCCAAATATCACTTTGCCAATTCCACAAGAACAGCCTTAGCGAAAGGCTTCTTGAAGGGAAAGATGTAACTCTGTGAGATGAATTAACAGAACACAGAGCAGTTTCTCAGAAAGCTTCTTTCCAGTTTTGAACGGAAGATATTTCCTTTTTCACCCTAGCACTCTATGGGCTTCCAAATATTCCTTTGCCAATTCCACAAGAACAGCCTTAGCGAAAGACTTCTTGAAGGGAAAGATGTAACTCTGTGATATGAATTAAGAGAACACAGAGCAGTTTCTCAGAATGCTTCTTTCCAGTTTTGAACGCAAGATATTTCCTTTTTCACCATAGCCCTCTATGGGCTTGCAAATATCACTCTGCCAATTCCACAAGAACAGCCTTAGCGAAAGGCTTCTTGAAGGGAAAGATGTAACTCTGTGAGATGAATTAACAGAACACAGAGCAGTTTCTCAGAAAGATTCTTTCCAGTTTTGAACGGAAGATATTTCCTTTTTCACACGAGCCCTCTATGGGCTTCCAAATATCCCTATGCCAATTCCACAAGAACACCCTTAGCGAAAGGCTTCTTGAAGGGAAAGATGTAACTTTGTGAGATGAATTAACAGAACACAGAGCAGTTTCTCAGAAAGCTTCTTTCCAGTTTTGAACGGAAGATATTTCCTTTTTCACCATAGCCCTCTATGGGCTTCCAAATATCACTTTGCCAATTCCACAAGAACAGCCTTAGCGAAAGGCTTCTTGAAGGGAAAGATGTAACTCTCTGAGATGAATTAACAGAACACAGAGCAGTTTCTCAGAAAGCTTCTTTCCAGTTTTGAACGGAAGATATTTCCTTTTTCACCATAGCCCTCTATGGGCTTCCAAATATCACTTTGCCAATTCCACAAGTACAGCCTTAGCGAAAGGCTTCTTGAGGGGAAAGATGAAATTCTGTGAGATGAATTAACAGAACACAGAGCACTTTCTCAGAAAGCTTCTTTCCAGTTTTGAACGGAAGATATTTCCTTTTTCACCATAGCCCTCTAAGGGCTTCCAAATATCACTTTGCCAATTCCACAAGAACAGCCTTAGCGAAAGGCTTCTTGAAGGGAAAGATGTAACTCTGTGAGATGCATTAACAGAACACAGAGCAGTTTCTCAGAAAGCTTCTTTCCAGTTTTGAACGGAAGATATTTCCTTTTTCACCATAGCCCTCTATGGGCTTCCAAATATCACTTTGCCAATTCCACAAGAACAGCCTTAGCGAAAGGCTTCTTGAAGGGAAAGATGTAACTCTGTGAGATGAATTAACAGAACACAGAGCAGTTTCTCAGAAAGCTTCTTTCCAGTTTTGAACGGAAGATATTTCCTTTTCAACCATAGCCCTCTATGGGCTTCCAAATATCACTTTTCCAATTCCACAAGAACAGCCTGTGTCTTTATAGCAGCATAATTTATAATCCTTTGGGTATATACCTAGTAATGGGATGGCTGGGTCATATGGTTCATCTAGTTCTAGATCCTTGAGGAATCGCCATACTGTTTTAAATAATGGTTGAACTAGTTTATATTGCAGCACTATTCAAAATAGCAAAGACTTGGAGTCAACCCAAATGTCCATCAGTGACAGATTGGATTAAGAGAATGTGGCACATATACAACATGGAATACTATGCAGCCATAAAAAAGGATGAGTTTGTGTCCTTTGTAGGGACATGGATGCAGCTGGAAACCACCATTCTTAGCAAACTATCACAAGAACAGAAAACCAAACACCGCATGTTCTCACTCATAGGCGGGAAATGAACAATGAGATCACTTGGATTCGGGAAGGGGATCATCACAAACCGGGGCCTATCATGGGGAGGGGGGAGGGGGGAGGGATTGCATTGGGAGTTATACCTGATGTAAATGACGAGTTGATGGGTGCAGCACACCAACATGGCACAAGTATACATATGTAGCAAACCTGCACGTTCTGCACATGTACCCTACAACTTGAAGTTTAATAAAAAAAAAAAAAAAAAAAAAAAAAGAACAGCCTTAGCGAAAGGCTTCTTGAAGGGAAAGATGTAACTCTGTGAGATGAATTAACAGAACACAGAGCAGTTTCTCAGAAAGCTTCTTTCCAGTTTTGAACGGAAGATATTTCCTTTTTCACCATAGCCCTCTATGGGCTTCCAAATATCACTTTGCCAATTCCACAAGAACAGCCTGTGTCTTTATATCAGCATAATTTATAATCCTTTGGGTATATACCTAGTAATGGGATGGCTGGGTCATATGGTTCATCTAGTTCTAGATCCTTGAGGAATCGCCATACTGTTTTAAATAATGGTTGAACTAGTTTATATTGCAGCACTCTTCAAAATAGCAAAGACTTGGAGTCAACCCAAATGTCCATTAGTGACAGATTGGATTAAGAGAATGTGGCACATATACAACATGGAATACTATGCAGCCATAAAAAAGGATGAGTTTGTGTCCTTTGTAGGGACATGGATGCAGCTGGAAACCATCATTCTCAGCAAACTATCACAAGAACAGAAAACCAAACACCGCATGTTCTCACTCATAGGCGGGAACTGAACAATGAGATCACTTGGATTCGGGAAGGGGATCATCACACACCGGGGCCTATCATGGGGAGGGGGCAGGGGGGAGGGATTGCATTGGGAGTTATACCTGATGTAAATGACGAGTTGATGGGTGCAGCACAACAACATGGCACAAGTATACATATGTAGCAAACCTGCACTTTCTGCACATGTACCCTACAACTTGAAGTTTAATAATAAAAAAAAAAAAAAAAAAAAAAGAACAGCCTTAGCGAAAGGCTTCTTGAAGGGAAAGATGTAACTCTGTGAGATGAATTAACAGAACACAGAGCAGTTTCTCAGAAAGCTTCTTTCCAGTTTTGAACGGAAGATATTTCCTTTTTCACCGTAGCCCTCTATGGGCATCCAAATATCATTTTGCCAATTCCACAAGAACTGCTTTAGCGAAAGGCTTCTTGAAGGGAAAGACGTAAATTTGTGAGATGAATTAACAGAACACACAGCAGTTTCTCAGAAAGCTTCTTTCCAGTTTTGAACGGAAGATATTTCCTTTTTCACCATAGCCCTCTACGGGCTTCCAAATATCACTTTGCCAATTCCACAAGAACAGCCTTAGCGAAAGGCTTCTTGAAGGGAAAGATGTAACTCTGTGAGACGAATTAACAGAACACAGAGCAGTTTCTCAGAAAGCTTCTTTCCAGTTTTGAACGGAAGATATTTCCTTTTTCAAGATAGCCCTCAATGGGTTTCCAAATATCCCTTTGCCAATTCCACAAGAACAGCCTTAGCGAAAGGCTTCTTGAAGGGAAAGATGTAACTCTGTGAGATGAATTAACAGAACACAGAGCAGTTTCTCAGAAATCTTTTTTCCAGTTTTGAACAGAAGATATTTCCGTTTTCAACATAGCCCTCTATGGGCTTCCAAATATCACTTTGCCAATTCCACAAGAACAGCCTTAGCGAAAGGCTTCTTTAACGGAAAGATGTAAATCTGTGAGATGAATTAACAGAACACAGAGCAGTTTCTCAGAAAGCTTCTTTCCAGTTATGAACGGAAGATATTTCCTTTTTCACACTATCCCTCTACGGGCTTCCAAATATCACTTTGCGAATTCCACAAGAACAACCTTAGCAAAAGGCTTCTTGAAGGGAATGATGTAACTCTGTGAGATGAATTAACAGAACACAGAGCAGTTTCTCAGAAAGCTTCTTTCCAGTTTTGAACGGAAGATATTTCCTTTTTCACCCTAGCCCTCTATGGGCTTCCAAATAACACTTTGCCAATTCCACAAGAACAGCCTTAGCGAAAGGCTTCTTGAAGGGAAATATGTAAGTCTGTGAGATGAATTAACAGAACACAGAGCAGTTTCTCAGAAAGCTTCTTTCCAGTTTTGAACGGAAGATATTTCCTTTTTCACCATAGCCCTCTATGGGCTTCCAAATATCACTTTGCCAATTCCACAAGAACAGCCTTAGCGAAAGGCTTCTTGAAGGGAAATATGTAACTCTGTGAGATGAATTAACAGAACCCAGACTAGTTTCTCAGAAAGCTTCTTTCCAGTTTTGAACGGAAGATATTTCCTTTTTCACCGTAGCCCCCTATGGGCTTCCAAATATCACTTTGCCAATTCCACAAGAACAGCCTTAGCGAAAGGCTTCTTGAAGGGAAAGATGTAAATCTGTGAGATGAATTAACAGAACACAGAGCAGTTTCTCAGAAAGCTTCTTTCCAGTTTTGAACGGAAGATATTTCCTTTTTCACCATAGCCCTCTATGGGCTTCCAAATATCACTTTGCCAATTCCACAAGAACAGCCTTAGCGAAAGGCTTCTTGAAGGGAAAGATGTAACTCTCTGAGATGAATTAACAGAACACAGAGCAGTTTCTCAGAAAGCTTCTTTCCAGTTTTGAACGGAAGATATTTCCTTTTTCACCATAGCCCTCTATGGGCTTCCAAATATCACTTTGCCAATTCCACAAGTACAGCCTTAGCGAAAGGCTTCTTGAGGGGAAAGATGAAATTCTGTGAGATGAATTAACAGAACACAGAGCACTTTCTCAGAAAGCTTCTTTCCAGTTTTGAACGGAAGATATTTCCTTTTTCACCATAGCCCTCTAAGGGCTTCCAAATATCACTTTGCCAATTCCACAAGAACAGCCTTAGCGAAAGGCTTCTTGAAGGGAAAGATGTAACTCTGTGAGATGCATTAACAGAACACAGAGCAGTTTCTCAGAAAGCTTCTTTCCAGTTTTGAACGGAAGATATTTCCTTTTTCACCATAGCCCTCTATGGGCTTCCAAATATCACTTTGCCAATTCCACAAGAACAGCCTTAGCGAAAGGCTTCTTGAAGGGAAAGATGTAACTCTGTGAGATGAATTAACAGAACACAGAGCAGTTTCTCAGAAAGCTTCTTTCCAGTTTTGAACGGAAGATATTTCCTTTTCAACCATAGCCCTCTATGGACTTCCAAATATCACTTTGCCAATTCCACAAGAACAGCCTGTGTCTTTATAGCAGCATAATTTATAATCCTTTGGGTATATACCTAGTAATGGGATGGCTGGGTCATATGGTTCATCTAGTTCTAGATCCTTGAGGAATCGCCATACTGTTTTAAATAATGGTTGAACTAGTTTATATTGCAGCACTATTCAAAATAGCAAAGACTTGGAGTCAACCCAAATGTCCATCAGTGACAGATTGGATTAAGAGAATGTGGCACATATACAACATGGAATACTATGCAGCCATAAAAAAGGATGAGTTTGTGTCCTTTGTAGGGACATGGATGCAGCTGGAAACCACCATTCTTAGCAAACTATCACAAGAACAGAAAACCAAACACCGCATGTTCTCACTCATAGGCGGGAAATGAACAATGAGATCACTTGGATTCGGGAAGGGGATCATCACAAACCGGGGCCTATCATGGGGAGGGGGGAGGGGGGAGGGATTGCATTGGGAGTTATACCTGATGTAAATGACGAGTTGATGGGTGCAGCACACCAACATGGCACAAGTATACATATGTAGCAAACCTGCACGTTCTGCACATGTACCCTACAACTTGAAGTTTAATAAAAAAAAAAAAAAAAAAAAAAAAGAACAGCCTTAGCGAAAGGCTTCTTGAAGGGAAAGATGTAACTCTGTGAGATGAATTAACAGAACACAGAGCAGTTTCTCAGAAAGCTTCTTTCCAGTTTTGAACGGAAGATATTTCCTTTTTCACCATAGCCCTCTATGGGCTTCCAAATATCACTTTGCCAATTCCACAAGAACAGCCTGTGTCTTTATATCAGCATAATTTATAATCCTTTGGGTATATACCTAGTAATGGGATGGCTGGGTCATATGGTTCATCTAGTTCTAGATCCTTGAGGAATCGCCATACTGTTTTAAATAATGGTTGAACTAGTTTATATTGCAGCACTCTTCAAAATAGCAAAGACTTGGAGTCAACCCAAATGTCCATTAGTGACAGATTGGATTAAGAGAATGTGGCACATATACAACATGGAATACTATGCAGCCATAAAAAAGGATGAGTTTGTGTCCTTTGTAGGGACATGGATGCAGCTGGAAACCATCATTCTCAGCAAACTATCACAAGAACAGAAAACCAAACACCGCATGTTCTCACTCATAGGCGGGAACTGAACAATGAGATCACTTGGATTCGGGAAGGGGATCATCACACACCGGGGCCTATCATGGGGAGGGGGCAGGGGGGAGGGATTGCATTGGGAGTTATACCTGATGTAAATGACGAGTTGATGGGTGCAGCACAACAACATGGCACAAGTATACATATGTAGCAAACCTGCACTTTCTGCACATGTACCCTACAACTTGAAGTTTAATAATAAAAAAAAAAAAAAAAAAAAGAACAGCCTTAGCGAAAGGCTTCTTGAAGGGAAAGATGTAACTCTGTGAGATGAATTAACAGAACACAGAGCAGTTTCTCAGAAAGCTTCTTTCCAGTTTTGAACGGAAGATATTTCCTTTTTCACCGTAGCCCTCTATGGGCATCCAAATATCATTTTGCCAATTCCACAAGAACTGCTTTAGCGAAAGGCTTCTTGAAGGGAAAGACGTAAATTTGTGAGATGAATTAACAGAACACACAGCAGTTTCTCAGAAAGCTTCTTTCCAGTTTTGAACGGAAGATATTTCCTTTTTCAAGATAGCCCTCAATGGGTTTCCAAATATCCCTTTGCCAATTCCACAAGAACAGCCTTAGCGAAAGGCTTCTTGAAGGGAAAGATGTAACTCTGTGAGATGAATTAACAGAACACAGAGCAGTTTCTCAGAAATCTTTTTTCCAGTTTTGAACAGAAGATATTTCCGTTTTCAACATAGCCCTCTATGGGCTTCCAAATATCACTTTGCCAATTCCACAAGAACAGCCTTAGCGAAAGGCTTCTTTAACGGAAAGATGTAAATCTGTGAGATGAATTAACAGAACACAGAGCAGTTTCTCAGAAAGCTTCTTTCCAGTTATGAACGGAAGATATTTCCTTTTTCACACTATCCCTCTACGGGCTTCCAAATATCACTTTGCGAATTCCACAAGAACAACCTTAGCAAAAGGCTTCTTGAAGGGAATGATGTAAATCTGTGAGATGAATTAACAGAACACAGAGCAGTTTCTCAGAAAGCTTCTTTCCAGTTTTGAACGGAAGATATTTCCTTTTTCACCCTAGCCCTCTATGGGCTTCCAAATAACACTTTGCCAATTCCACAAGAACAGCCTTAGCGAAAGGCTTCTTGAAGGGAAATATGTAAGTCTGTGAGATGAATTAACAGAACACAGAGCAGTTTCTCAGAAAGCTTCTTTCCAGTTTTGAACGGAAGATATTTCCTTTTTCACCATAGCCCTCTATGGGCTTCCAAATATCACTTTGCCAATTCCACAAGAACAGCCTTAGCGAAAGGCTTCTTGAAGGGAAAGATGTAACTCTGTGAGATGAATTAACAGAACCCAGACTAGTTTCTCAGAAAGCTTCTTTCCAGTTTTGAACGGAAGATATTTCCTTTTTCACCGTAGCCCCCTATGGGCTTCCAAATATCACTTTGCCAATTCCACAAGAACAGCCTTAGCGAAAGGCTTCTTGAAGGGAAAGATGTAAATCTGTGAGATGAATTAACAGAACACAGAGCAGTTTCTCAGAAAGCTTCTTTCCAGTTTTGAACGGAAGATATTTCCTTTTTCACCATAGTCCTCTACGGGCTTCCAAATATCACTTTGCCAATTCCACAAGAACAGCCTTAGCGAAAGGCTTCTTGAAGGGAAAGATGTAACTCTGTGGGATCAATTAACAGAACACAGAGCAGTTTCTCAGAAAGCTTCTTTCCAGTTTTGAACGGAAGATATTTCCTTTTTCACCCTAGCCCTCTATGGGCTTCCAAATATCACTTTGCCAATTCCACAAGAACAGCCTTAGCGAAAGGCTTCTTGAAGGGAAATATGTAACTCTGTGAGATGAATTAACAGAACACAGAGCAGTTTCTCAGAAAGCTTTTTTCCAGTTTTGAACGGAAGATATTTCCTTTTTCACCATAGCCCTGTATGGGCTTCCAAATATCACTTTGCCAATTCCACAAGAACAGCCTTAGCGAAAGGCTTCTTGAAGGGAAAGATGTAACTCTGTGAGATGAATTAACAGAACACAGAGCAGTTTCTCAGAAAGCTTCTTTCCAGTTTTGAACGGAAGATATTTCCTTTTTCACCTTGGCACTCTATGGGCTTCCAAATATTCCTTTGCCAATTCCACAAGAACAGCCTTAGCGAAAGACTTCTTGAAGGGAAAGATGTAACTCTGTGATATGAATTAAGAGAACACAGAGCAGTTTCTCAGAATGCTTCTTTCCAGTTTTGAACGGAAGATATTTCCTTTTTCACCATAGCCCTCTATGGGCTTCCAAATATCACTCTGCCAATTCCACAAGAACAGCCTTAGCGAAAGGCTTCTTGAAGGGAAAGATGTAACTCTGTGAGATGAATTAACAGAACACAGAGCAGTTTCTCAGAAAGCTTCTTTCCAGTTTGGAACGGAAGATATTTCCTTTTTCACCCGAGCCCTCTATGGGCTTCCAAATATCCCTATGCCAATTCCACAAGAACACCCTTAGCGAAAGGCTTCTTGAAGGGAAAGATGTAACTTTGTGAGATGAATTAACAGAACACAGAGCAGTTTCTCAGAAAGCTTCTTTCCAGTTTTGAACGGAAGATATTTCCTTTTTCACCATAGCCCTCTATGGGCTTCCAAATATCACTTTGCCAATTCCACAAGAACAGCCTTAGCGAAAGGCTTCTTGAAGGGAAAGATGTAACTCTCTGAGATGAATTAACAGAACACAGAGTAGTTTCTCAGAAAGCTTCTTTCCAGTTTTGAACGGAAGATATTTCCTTTTTCACCATAGCCCTCTATGGGCTTCCAAATATCACTTTGCCAATTCCACAAGTACAGCCTTAGCGAAAGGCTTCTTGAGGGGAAAGATGAAATTCTGTGAGATGAATTAACAGAACACAGAGCACTTTCTCAGAAAGCTTCTTTCCAGTTTTGAACGGAAGATATTTCCTTTTTCACCATAGCCCTCTAAGGGCTTCCAAATATCACTTTACCAATTCCACAAGAACAGCCTTAGCGAAAGGCTTCTTGAAGGGAAAGATGTAACTCTGTGAGATGCATTAACAGAACACAGAGCAGTTTCTCAGAAAGCTTCTTTCCAGTTTTGAACGGAAGATATTTCCTTTTTCACCATAGCCCTCTATGGGCTTCCAAATATCACTTTGCCAATTCCACAAGAACAGCCTTAGCGAAAGGCTTCTTGAAGGGAAAGATGTAACTCTGTGAGACGAATTAACAGAACACAGAGCAGTTTCTCAGAAAGCTTCTTTCCAGTTTTGAAGGGAAGATATTTCCTTTTTCAAGATAGCCCTCTATGGGTTTCCAAATATCCCTTTGCCAATTCCGCAAGAACAGCCTTAGCGAAAGGCTTCTTGAAGGGAAAGATGTAACTCTGTGAGATGAATTAACAGAACACAGAGCAGTTTCTCAGAAATCTTTTTTCCAGTTTTGAACAGAAGATATTTCCGTTTTCAACATAGCCCTCTATGGGCTTCCAAATATCACTTTGCCAATTCCACAAGAACAGCCTTAGCGAAAGGCTTCTTTAACGGAAAGATGTAAATCTGTGAGATGAATTAACAGAACACAGAGCAGTTTCTCAGAAAGCTTCTTTCCAGTTTTGAACGGAAGATATTTCCTTTTTCACCATAGCCCTCTATGGGCTTCCAAATATCACTTTGCCAATTCCACAAGAACAGCCTTAGCGAAACGCTTCTTGAAGGGAAATATGTAACTCTGTGAGATGAATTAACAGAACCCAGACTAGTTTCTCAGAAAGCTTCTTTCCAGTTTTGAACGGAAGATATTTCCTTTTTCACCGTAGCCCTCTATGGGCTTCCAAATATCACTTTGCCAATTCCACAAGAACAGCCTTAGCGAAAGGCTTCTTGAAGGGAAAGATGTAAATCTGTGAGATGAATTAACAGAACACAGAGCAGTTTCTCAGAAAGCTTCTTTCCAGTTTTGAACGGAAGATATTTCCTTTTTCACCATAGCCCTCTACGGGCTTCCAAATATCACTTTGCCAATTCCACAAGAGCAGCCTTAGCGAAAGGCTTCTTGAAGGGAAAGATGTAACTCTGTGGGATCAATTAACAGAACACAGAGCAGTTTCTCAGAAAGCTTCTTTCCAGTTTTGAACGGAAGATATTTCCTTCTTCACCCTAGCCCTCTATGGGCTTCCAAATATCACTTTGCCAATTCCACAAGAACAGCCTTAGCGAAAGGCTTCTTGAAGGGAAATATGTAACTCTGTGAGATGAATTAACAGAACACAGAGCAGTTTCTCAGAAAGCTTTTTTCCAGTTTTGAACGGAAGATATTTCCTTTTTCACCATAGACCTGTATGGGCTTCCAAATATCACTTTGCCAATTCCACAAGAACAGCCTTAGCGAAAGGCTTCTTGAAGGGAAAGATGTAACTCTGTGAGATGAATTAACAGAACACAGAGCAGTTTCTCAGAAAGCTTCTTTCCAGTTTTGAACGGAAGATATTTCCTTTTTCACCCTAGCACTCTATGGGCTTCCAAATATTCCTTTGCCAATTCCACAAGAACAGCCTTAGCGAAAGACTTCTTGAAGGGAAAGATGTAACTCTGTGATATGAATTAAGAGATCACAGAGCAGTTTCTCAGAATGCTTCTTTCCAGTTTTGAACGGAAGATATTTCCTTTTTCACCATAGCCCTCTATGGGCTTCCAAATATCACTCTGCCAATTCCACAAGAACAGCCTTAGCGAAAGGCTTCTTGAAGGGAAAGATGTAACTCTGTGAGATGAATTAACAGAACACAGAGCAGTTTCTCAGAAAGCTTCTTTCCAGTTTTGAACGGAAGATATTTCCTTTTTCACCCGAGCCCTCTATGGGCTTCCAAATATCCCTATGCCAATTCCACAAGAACACCCTTAGCGAAAGGCTTCTTGAAGGGAAAGATGTAACTTTGTGAGATGAATTAACAGAACACAGAGCAGTTTCTCAGAAAGCTTCTTTCCAGTTTTGAACGGAAGATATTTCCTTTTTCACCATAGCCCTCTATGGGCTTCCAAATATCACTTAGCCAATTCCACAAGAACAGCCTTAGCGAAAGGCTTCTTGAAGGGAAAGATGTAACGCTGTGAGATGAATTAACAGAACACAGAGCAGTTTCTCAGAAAGCTTCTTTCCAGTTTTGAACGGAAGATATTTCCTTTTCAACCATTGCCCTCTATGTGCTTCCAAATATCACTTTGCCAATTCCACAAGAACAGCCTGTGTCTTTATAGCAGCATAATTTATAATCCTTTGGGTATATACCTAGTAATGGGATGGCTGGGTCATATGGTTCATCTAGTTCTAGATCCTTGAGGAATCGCCATACTGTTTTAAATAATGGTTGAACTAGTTTATATTGCAGCACTATTCAAAATAGCAAAGACTTGGAGTCAACCCAAATGTCCATCAGTGACAGATTGGATTAAGAGAATGTGGCACATATACAACATGGAATACTATGCAGCCATAAAAAAGGATGAGTTTGTGTCCTTTGTAGGGACATGGATGCAGCTGGAAACCATCATTCTCAGCAAACTATCACAAGAACAGAAAACCAAACACCGCATGTTCTCACTCATAGGCGGGAACTGAACAATGAGATCACTTGGATTCGGGAAGGGGATCATCACACACCGGGGCCTATCATGGGGAGGGGGGAGGGGGGAGGGATTGCATTGGGAGTTATACCTGATGTAAATGACGAGTTGATGGGTGCAGCACAACAACATGGCACAAGTATACATATGTAGCAAACCTGCACTTTCTGCACATGTACCCTACAACTTGAAGTTTAATAATAAAAAAAAAAAAAAAAAAAAAAAGAACAGCCTTAGCGAAAGGCTTCTTGAAGGGAAAGATGTAACTCTGTGAGATGAATTAACAGAACACAGAGCAGTTTCTCAGAAAGCTTCTTTCCAGTTTTGAACGGAAGATATTTCCTTTTTCACCGTAGCCCTCTATGGGCATCCAAATATCATTTTGCCAATTCCACAAGAACTGCTTTAGCGAAAGGCTTCTTGAAGGGAAAGACGTAAATTTGTGAGATGAATTAACAGAACACACAGCAGTTTCTCAGAAAGCTTCTTTCCAGTTTTGAACGGAAGATATTTCCTTTTTCACCATAGCCCTCTACGGGCTTCCAAATATCACTTTGCCAATTCCACAAGAACAGCCTTAGCGAAAGGCTTCTTGAAGGGAAAGATGTAACTCTGTGAGATGAATTAACAGAACACAGAGCAGTTTCTCAGAAAGCTTCTTTCCAGTTTTGAACGGAAGATATTTCCTTTTTCAAGATAGCCCTCAATGGGTTTCCAAATATCCCTTTGCCAATTCCACAAGAACAGCCTTAGCGAAAGGCTTCTTGAAGGGAAAGATGTAACTCTGTGAGATGAATTAACAGAACACAGAGCAGTTTCTCAGAAATCTTTTTTCCAGTTTTGAACAGAAGATATTTCCGTTTTCAACATAGCCCTCTATGGGCTTCCAAATATCACTTTGCCAATTCCACAAGAACAGCCTTAGCGAAAGGCTTCTTTAACGGAAAGATGTAAATCTGTGAGATGAATTAACAGAACACAGAGCAGTTTCTCAGAAAGCTTCTTTCCAGTTATGAACGGAAGATATTTCCTTTTTCACACTAGCCCTCTATGGGCTTCCAAATATCACTTTGCGAATTCCACAAGAACAACCTTAGCAAAAGGCTTCTTGAAGGGAATGATGTAACTCTGTGAGATGAATTAACAGAACACAGAGCAGTTTCTCAGAAAGCTTCTTTCCAGTTTTGAACGGAAGATATTTCCTTTCTCACCCTAGCCCTCTATGGGCTTCCAAATAACACTTTGCCAATTCCACAAGAACAGCCTTAGCGAACGGCTTCTTGAAGGGAAAAATGTAACTCTGTGAGATGAATTAACAGAACACAGAGCAGTTTCTCAGAAAGCTTTTTTCCAGTTTTGAACGGAAGATATTTCCTTTTTCACCATAGCCCTGTATGGGCTTCCAAATATCACTTTGCCAATTCCACAAGAACAGCCTTAGCGAAAGGCTTCTTGAAGGGAAAGATGTAACTCTGTGAGATGAATTAAC
Organism: Chlorocebus sabaeus; assembly: GCF_047675955.1. Classification (NCBI taxonomy): domain Eukaryota; kingdom Metazoa; phylum Chordata; class Mammalia; order Primates; family Cercopithecidae; genus Chlorocebus; species Chlorocebus sabaeus. The sequence continues at coordinate 94,152,477 of NC_132933.1, read as the reverse complement.
AGAACACAGAGCAGTTTCTCAGAAAGCTTCTTTCCAGTTTTGAACGGAAGATATTTCCTTTTTCACCCTAGCACTCTATGGGCTTCCAAATATTCCTTTGCCAATTCCACAAGAACAGCCTTAGCGAAAGACTTCTTGAAGGGAAAGATGTAACTCTGTGATATGAATTAAGAGAACACAGAGCAGTTTCTCAGAATGCTTCTTTCCAGTTTTGAACGGAAGATATTTCCTTTTTCACCATAGCCCTCTATGGGCTTCCAAATATCACTCTGCCAATTCCACAAGAACAGCCGTAGCGAAAGGCTTCTTGAAGGGAAAGATGTAACTCTGTGAGATGAATTAACAGAACACAGAGCAGTTTCTCAGAAAGCTTCTTTCCAGTTTTGAACGGAAGATATTTCCTTTTTCACCCGAGCCCTCTATGGGCTTCCAAATATCCCTATGCCAATTCCACAAGAACACCCTTAGCGAAAGGCTTCTTAAAGGGAAAGATGTAACTTTGTGAGATGAATTAACAGAACACAGAGCAGTTTCTCAGAAAGCTTCTTTCCAGTTTTGAACGGAAGATATTTCCTTTTTCACCATAGCCCTCTATGGGCTTCCAAATATCACTTTGCCAATTCCACAAGAACAGCCTTAGCGAAAGGCTTCTTGAAGGGAAAGATGTAACTCTCTGAGATGAATTAACAGAACACAGAGCAGTTTCTCAGAAAGCTTCTTTCCAGTTTTGAACGGAAGATATTTCCTTTTTCACCATAGCCCTCTATGGGCTTCCAAATATCACTTTGCCAATTCCACAAGTACAGCCTTAGCGAAAGGCTTCTTGAGGGGAAAGATGAAATTCTGTGAGATGAATTAACAGAACACAGAGCAGTTTCTCAGAAAGCTTCTTTCCAGTTTTGAACGGAAGATATTTCCTTTTTCACCATAGCCCTCTAAGGGCTTCCAAATATCACTTTGCCAATTCCACAAGAACAGCCTTAGCGAAAGGCTTCTTGAAGGGAAAGATGTAACTCTGTGAGATGCATTAACAGAACACAGAGCAGTTTCTCAGAAAGCTTCTTTCCAGTTTTGAACGGAAGATATTTCCTTTTTCACCATAGCCCTCTATGGGCTTCCAAATATCACTTTGCCAATTCCACAAGAACAGCCTTAGCGAAAGGCTTCTTGAAGGGAAAGATGTAACTCTGTGAGATGAATTAACAGAACACAGAGCAGTTTCTCAGAAAGCTTCTTTCCAGTTTTGAACGGAAGATATTTCCTTTTCAACCATAGCCCTCTATGGGCTTCCAAATATCACTTTGCCAATTCCACAAGAACAGCCTGTGTCTTTATAGCAGCATAATTTATAATCCTTTGGGTATATACCTAGTAATGGGATGGCTGGGTCATATGGTTCATCTAGTTCTAGATCCTTGAGGAATCGCCATACTGTTTTAAATAATGGTTGAACTAGTTTATATTGCAGCACTATTCAAAATAGCAAAGACTTGGAGTCAACCCAAATGTCCATCAGTGACAGATTGGATTAAGAGAATGTGGCACATATACAACATGGAATACTATGCAGCCATAAAAAAGGATGAGTTTGTGTCCTTTGTAGGGACATGGATGCAGCTGGAAACCATCATTCTTAGCAAACTATCACAAGAACAGAAAACCAAACACCGCATGTTCTCACTCATAGGCGGGAAATGAACAATGAGATCACTTGGATTCGGGAAGGGGATCATCACAAACCGGGGCCTATCATGGGGAGGGGGGAGGGGGGAGGGATTGCATTGGGAGTTATACCTGATGTAAATGACGAGTTGATGGGTGCAGCACACCAACATGGCACAAGTATACATATGTAGCAAACCTGCACGTTCTGCACATGTACCCTACAACTTGAAGTTTAATAAAAAAAAAAAAAAAAAAAAAAGAACAGCCTTAGCGAAAGGCTTCTTGAAGGGAAAGATGTAACTCTGTGAGATGAATTAACAGAACACAGAGCAGTTTCTCAGAAAGCTTCTTTCCAGTTTTGAACGGAAGATATTTCCTTTTTCACCATAGCCCTCTATGGGCTTCCAAATATCACTTTGCCAATTCCACAAGAACAGCCTGTGTCTTTATAGCAGCATAATTTATAATCCTTTGGGTATATACCTAGTAATGGGATGGCTGGGTCATATGGTTCATCTAGTTCTAGATCCTTGAGGAATCGCCATACTGTTTTAAATAATGGTTGAACTAGTTTATATTGCAGCACTCTTCAAAATAGCAAAGACTTGGAGTCAACCCAAATGTCCATCAGTGACAGATTGGATTAAGAGAATGTGGCACATATACAACATGGAATACTATGCAGCCATAAAAAAGGATGAGTTTGTGTCCTTTGTAGGGACATGGATGCAGCTGGAAACCATCATTCTCAGCAAACTATCACAAGAACAGAAAACCAAACACCGCATGTTCTCACTCATAGGCGAGAACTGAACAATGAGATCACTTGGATTCGGGAAGGGGATCATCACACACCGGGGCCTATCATGGGGAGGGGGGAGGGGGGAGGGATTGCATTGGGAGTTATACCTGATGTAAATGACGAGTTGATGGGTGCAGCACACCAACATGGCACAAGTATACATATGTAGCAAACCTGCACTTTCTGCACATGTACCCGACAACTTGAAGTTTAATAATAAAAAAAAAAAAAAAAAAAAAAGAACAGCCTTAGCGAAAGGCTTCTTGAAGGGAAAGATGTAACTCTGTGAGATGAATTAACAGAACACAGAGCAGTTTCTCAGAAAGCTTCTTTCCAGTTTTGAACGGAAGATATTTCCTTTTTCACCCTAGCACTCTATGGGCTTCCAAATATTCCTTTGCCAATTCCACAAGAACAGCCTTAGCGGAAGACTTCTTGAAGGGAAAGATGTAACTCTGTGATATGAATTAAGAGAACACAGAGCAGTTTCTCAGAATGCTTCTTTCCAGTTTTGAACGGAAGATATTTCCTTTTTCACCATAGCCCTCTATGGGCTTCCAAATATCACTCTGCCAATTCCACAAGAACAGCCTTAGCGAAAGGCTTCTTGAAGGGAAAGATGTAACTCTGTGAGATGAATTAACAGAACACAGAGCAGTTTCTCAGAAAGCTTCTTTCCAGTTTTGAACGGAAGATATTTCCTTTTTCACCCGAGCCCTCTATGGGCTTCCAAATATCCCTATGCCAATTCCACAAGAACACCCTTAGCGAAAGGCTTCTTGAAGGGAAAGATGTAACTTTGTGAGATGAATTAACAGAACACAGAGCAGTTTCTCAGAAAGCTTCTTTCCAGTTTTGAACGGAAGATATTTCCTTTTTCACCATAGCCCTCTATGGGCTTCCAAATATCACTTTGCCAATTCCACAAGAACAGCCTTAGCGAAAGGCTTCTTGAAGGGAAAGATGTAACTCTCTGAGATGAATTAACAGAACACAGAGCAGTTTCTCAGAAAGCTTCTTTCCAGTTTTGAACGGAAGATATTTCCTTTTTCACCATAGCCCTCTATGGGCTTCCAAATATCACTTTGCCAATTCCACAAGTACAGCCTTAGCGAAAGGCTTCTTGAGGGGAAAGATGAAATTCTGTGAGATGAATTAACAGAACACAGAGCAGTTTCTCAGAAAGCTTCTTTCCAGTTTTGAACGGAAGATATTTCCTTTTTCACCATAGCCCTCTAAGGGCTTCCAAATATCACTTTGCCAATTCCACAAGAACAGCCTTAGCGAAAGGCTTCTTGAAGGGAAAGATGTAACTCTGTGAGATGCATTAACAGAACACAGAGCAGTTTCTCAGAAAGCTTCTTTCCAGTTTTGAACGGAAGATATTTCCTTTTTCACCATAGCCCTCTATGGGCTTCCAAATATCACTTTGCCAATTCCACAAGAACAGCCTTAGCGAAAGGCTTCTTGAAGGGAAAGATGTAACTCTGTGAGATGAATTAACAGAACACAGAGCAGTTTCTCAGAAAGCTTCTTTCCAGTTTTGAACGGAAGATATTTCCTTTTCAACCATAGCCCTCTATGGGCTTCCAAATATCACTTTGCCAATTCCACAAGAACAGCCTGTGTCTTTATAGCAGCATAATTTATAATCCTTTGGGTATATACCTAGTAATGGGATGGCTGGGTCATATGGTTCATCTAGTTCTAGATCCTTGAGGAATCGCCATACTGTTTTAAATAATGGTTGAACTAGTTTATATTGCAGCACTATTCAAAATAGCAAAGACTTGGAGTCAACCCAAATGTCCATCAGTGACAGATTGGATTAAGAGAATGTGGCACATATACAACATGGAATACTATGCAGCCATAAAAAAGGATGAGTTTGTGTCCTTTGTAGGGACATGGATGCAGCTGGAAACCATCATTCTTAGCAAACTATCACAAGAACAGAAAACGAAACACCGCATGTTCTCACTCATAGGCGGGAAATGAACAATGAGATCACTTGGATTCGGGAAGGGGATCATCACAAACCGGGGCCTATCATGGGGAGGGGGGAGGGGGGAGGGATTGCATTGGGAGTTATACCTGATGTAAATGACGAGTTGATGGGTGCAGCACACCAACATGGCACAAGTATACATATGTAGCAAACCTGCACGTTCTGCACATGTACCCTACAACTTGAAGTTTAATAAAAAAAAAAAAAAAAAAAAAAGAACAGCCTTAGCGAAAGGCTTCTTGAAGGGAAAGATGTAACTCTGTGAGATGAATTAACAGAACACAGAGCAGTTTCTCAGAAAGCTTCTTTCCAGTTTTGAACGGAAGATATTTCCTTTTTCACCATAGCCCTCTATGGGCTTCCAAATATCACTTTGCCAATTCCACAAGAACAGCCTGTGTCTTTATAGCAGCATAATTTATAATCCTTTGGGTATATACCTAGTAATGGGATGGCTGGGTCATATGGTTCATCTAGTTCTAGATCCTTGAGGAATCGCCATACTGTTTTAAATAATGGTTGAACTAGTTTATATTGCAGCACTCTTCAAAATAGCAAAGACTTGGAGTCAACCCAAATGTCCATCAGTGACAGATTGGATTAAGAGAATGTGGCACATATACAACATGGAATACTATGCAGCCATAAAAAAGGATGAGTTTGTGTCCTTTGTAGGGACATGGATGCAGCTGGAAACCATCATTCTCAGCAAACTATCACAAGAACAGAAAACCAAACACCGCATGTTCTCACTCATAGGCGAGAACTGAACAATGAGATCACTTGGATTCGGGAAGGGGATCATCACACACCGGGGCCTATCATGGGGAGGGGGGGAGGGGGGAGGGATTGCATTGGGAGTTATACCTGATGTAAATGACGAGTTGATGGGTGCAGCACAACAACATGGCACAAGTATACATATGTAGCAAACCTGCACTTTCTGCACATGTACCCGACAACTTGAAGTTTAATAATAAAAAAAAAAAAAAAAAAAAAAAAGAACAGCCTTAGCGAAAGGCTTCTTGAAGGGAAAGATGTAACTCTGTGAGACGAATTAACAGAACACAGAGCAGTTTCTCAGAAAGCTTCTTTCCAGTTTTGAACGGAAGATATTTCCTTTTTCAAGATAGCCCTCAATGGGTTTCCAAATATCCCTTTGCCAATACCACAAGAACAGCCTTAGCGAAAGGCTTCTTGAAGGGAAAGATGTAACTCTGTAAGATGAATTAACAGAACACAGAGCAGTTTCTCAGAAATCTTTTTTCCAGTTTTGAACAGAAGATATTTCCGTTTTCAACATAGCCCTCTATGGGCTTCCAAATATCACTTTGCCAATTCCACAAGAACAGCCTTAGCGAAAGGCTTCTTTAACGGAAAGATGTAAATCTGTGAGATGAATTAACAGAACACAGAGCAGTTTCTCAGAAAGCTTCTTTCCAGTTATGAACGGAAGATATTTCCTTTTTCACACTAGCCCTCTACGGGCTTCCAAATATCACTTTGCGAATTCCACAAGAACAACCTTAGCAAAAGGCTTCTTGAAGGGAATGATGTAACTCTGTGAGATGAATTAACAGAACACAGAGCAGTTTCTCAGAAAGCTTCTTTCCAGTTTTGAACGGAAGATATTTCCTTTTTCACACTGCCCTCTATGGGCTTCCAAATAACACTTTGCCAATTCCACAAGAACAGCCTTAGCGAAAGGCTTCTTGAAGGGAAATATGTAAGTCTGTGAGATGAATTAACAGAACACAGAGCAGTTTCTCAGAAAGCTTCTTTCCAGTTTTGAACGGAAGATATTTCCTTTTTCACCATAGCCCTCTATGGGCTTCCAAATATCACTTTGCCAATTCCACAAGAACAGCCTTAGCGAAAGGCTTCTTGAAGGGAAATATGTAACTCTGTGAGATGAATTAACAGAACCCAGACTAGTTTCTCAGAAAGCTTCTTTCCAGTTTTGAACGGAAGATATTTCCTTTTTCACCGTAGCCCCCTATGGGCTTCCAAATATCACTTTGCCAATTCCACAAGAACAGCCTTAGCGAAAGGCTTCTTGAAGGGAAAGATGTAAATCTGTGAGATGAATTAACAGAACACAGAGCAGTTTCTCAGAAAGCTTCTTTCCAGTTTTGAACGGAAGATATTTCCTTTTTCACCATAGTCCTCTACGGGCTTCCAAATATCACTTTGCCAATTCCACAAGAACAGCCTTAGCGAAAGGCTTCTTGAAGGGAAAGATGTAACTCTGTGGGATCAATTAACAGAACACAGAGCAGTTTCTCAGAAAGCTTCTTTCCAGTTTTGAACGGAAGATATTTCCTTTTTCACCCTAGCCCTCTATGGGCTTCCAAATATCACTTTGCCAATTCCACAAGAACAGCCTTAGCGAAAGGCTTCTTGAAGGGAAATATGTAACTCTGTGAGATGAATTAACAGAACACAGAGCAGTTTCTCAGAAAGCTTTTTTCCAGTTTTGAACGGAAGATATTTCCTTTTTCACCATAGCCCTGTATGGGCTTCCAAATATCACTTTGCCAATTCCACAAGAACAGCCTTAGCGAAAGGCTTCTTGAAGGGAAAGATGTAACTCTGTGAGATGAATTAACAGAACACAGAGCAGTTTCTCAGAAAGCTTCTTTCCAGTTTTGAACGGAAGATATTTCCTTTTTCACCCTAGCACTCTTTGGGCTTCCAAATATTCCTTTGCCAATTCCACAAGAACAGCCTTAGCGAAAGACTTCTTGAAGGGAAAGATGTAACTCTGTGATATGAATTAAGAGGACACAGAGCAGTTTCTCAGAATGCTTCTTTCCAGTTTTGAACGGAAGATATTTCCTTTTTCACCATAGCCCTCTATGGGCTTCCAAATATCACTCTGCCAATTCCACAAGAACAGCCTTAGCGAAAGGCTTCTTGAAGGGAAAGATGTAACTCTCTGAGATGAATTAACAGAACACAGAGCAGTTTCTCAGAAAGCTTCTTTCCAGTTTTGAACGGAAGATATTTCCTTTTTCACCCGAGCCCTCTATGGGCTTCCAAATATCCCTATGCCAATTCCACAAGAACACCCTTAGCGAAAGGCTTCTTGAAGGGAAAGATGTAACTTTGTGAGATGAATTAACAGAACACAGAGCAGTTTCTCAGAAAGCTTCTTTCCAGTTTTGAACGGAAGATATTTCCTTTTTCACCATAGCCCTCTATGGGCTTCCAAATATCACTTTGCCAATTCCACAAGAACAGCCTTAGCGAAAGGCTTCTTGAAGGGAAAGATGTAACTCTCTGAGATGAATTAACAGAACACAGAGCAGTTTCTCAGAAAGCTTCTTTCCAGTTTTGAACGGAAGATATTTCCTTTTTCACCATAGCCCTCTATGGGCTTCCAAATATCACTTTGCCAATTCCACAAGAACAGCCTTAGCGAAAGGCTTCTTGAGGGGAAAGATGAAATTCTGTGAGATGAATTAACAGAACACAGAGCACTTTCTCAGAAAGCTTCTTTCCAGTTTTGAACGGAAGATATTTCCTTTTTCACCATAGCCCTCTAAGGGCTTCCAAATATCACTTTGCCAATTCCACAAGAACAGCCTTAGCGAAAGGCTTCTTGAAGGGAAAGATGTAACTCTGTGAGATGCATTAACAGAACACAGAGCAGTTTCTCAGAAAGCTTCTTTCCAGTTTTGAACGGAAGATATTTCCTTTTTCACCATAGCCCTCTATGGGCTTCCAAATATCACTTTGCCAATTCCACAAGAACAGCCTTAGCGAAAGGCTTCTTGAAGGGAAAGATGTAACTCTGTGAGATGAATTAACAGAACACAGAGCAGTTTCTCAGAAAGCTTCTTTCCAGTTTTGAACGGAAGATATTTCCTTTTCAACCATAGCCCTCTATGGGCTTCCAAATATCACTTTGCCAATTCCACAAGAACAGCCTGTGTCTTTATAGCAGCATAATTTATAATCCTTTGGGTATATACCTAGTAATGGGATGGCTGGGTCATATGGTTCATCTAGTTCTAGATCCTTGAAGAATCGCCATACTGTTTTAAATAATGGTTGAACTAGTTTATATTGCAGCACTATTCAAAATAGCAAAGACTTGGAGTCAACCCAAATGTCCATCAGTGACAGATTGGATTAAGAGAATGTGGCGCATATACAACATGGAATACTATGCAGCCATAAAAAAGGATGAGTTTGTGTCCTTTGTAGGGACATGGATGCAGCTGGAAACCATCATTCTTAGCAAACTATCACAAGAACAGAAAACCAAACACGGCATGTTCTCACTCATAGGCGGGAAATGAACAATGAGATCACTTGGATTCGGGAAGGGGATCATCACAAACCGGGGCCTATCATGGGGAGGCGGGAGGGGGGAGGGATTGCATTGGGAGTTATACCTGATGTAAATGACGAGTTGATGGGTGCAGCACACCAACATGGCACAAGTATACATATGTAGCAAACCTGCACGTTCTGCACATGTACCCTACAACTTGAAGTTTAATAAAAAAAAAAAAAAAAAAAAAAAAAAAGAACAGCCTTAGCGAAAGGCTTCTTGAAGGGAAAGATGTAACTCTGTGAGATGAATTAACAGAACACAGAGCAGTTTCTCAGAAACCTTCTTTCCAGTTTTGAACGGAAGATATTTCCTTTTTCACCATAGCCCTCTATGGGCTTCCAAATATCACTTTGCCAATTCCACAAGAACAGTCTTAGCGAAAGGCTTCTTTAATGGAAAGATGTAACTCTGTGAGATGAATTAACAGAACACAGAGCAGTTTCTCAGAAAGCTTCTTTCCAGTTTTGAACGAAAGATATTTCCTTTTTCACATTAGCCCTGTATGGTCTTCCAAATATCACTTTGCCAATTCCACAAGAACAGCCTTAGCGAAAGGATTCTTGAAGGGAAAGATGTAACTCTGTGAGATGAATTAACAGAACACAGAGCAGTTTCTCAGAAAGCTTCTTTCCAGTTTTGCACGGAAGATATTTCCTTTTTCACCATAGCCCTCTATGGGCTTCCAAATATCACTTTGCCAATTCCACAAGAACAGCCTTAGCGAAAGGCTTCTTTAACGGAAAGATGTAAATCTGTGAGATGAATTAACAGAACACAGAGCAGTTTCTCAGAAAGCTTCTTTCCAGTTTTGAAGGGAAGATATTTCCATTTTCACCCTAGACCTCTATGGGCTTCCAAATATCACTTTGCCAATTCCACAAGAACAGCCTTAGCGAAAGGCTTCTTGCAGGGAAAGATGTAACTCTGTGAGATGAATTAACAGAACACAGAGCAGATTCTCAGACAGCTTCTTTCCAGTTTTGAACGGAAGATATTTCCTTTTTCACCCGAGCCCTCTATGGGTTTCCAAATATCCCTATGCCAATTCCACAAGAACACCCTTAGCAAAAGGCTTCTTGAAGGGAAAGATGTAACTTTGTGAGATGAATTAACAGAACACACAGCAGTTTCTCAGAAAGCTTCTTTCCAGTTTTGAACGGAAGATATTTCCTTTTTCACCATAGCCCTGTATGGGCTTCCAAATATCACTTTGCCAATTCCACAAGAACAGCCTTAGCGAAAGGCTTCTTGAAGGGAAAGATGTAACTCTGTGAGATGAATTAACAGAACACAGAGCAGTTTCTCAGAAAGCTTCTTTCCAGTTTTGAACGGAAGATATTTCCTTTTTCACCATAGCCCTCTATGGGCTTCCAAATATCACTTTGCCAATTCCACAAGAACAGCCTTAGCGAAAGGCTTCTTCAAGAAAAAGATGTAACTCTGTGAGATGAATTAACAGAACACAGAGCACTTTCTCAGACAGCTTCTTTCCAGTTTTGAACGGAAGATATTTCCTTTTTCACACTAGCCCTCTATGGGCTTCCAAATATCACTTTGGGAATTCCACAAGAACAACCTTAGCAAAAGGCTTCTTGAAGGGAATGATGTAACTCTGTGAGATGAATTAACAGAACACAGAGCAGTTTCTCAGAAAGCTTCTTTCCAGTTTTGAACGGAAGATATTTCCTTTTTCACCCTAGCCCTCTATGGGCTTCCAAATAACACTTTGCCAATTCCACAAGAACAGCCTTAGCGAAAGGCTTCTTGAAGGGAAATATGTAACTCTGTGAGATGAATTAACAGAACACAGAGCAGTTTCTCAGAAAGCTTCTTTCCAGTTTTGAACGGAAGATATTTCCTTTTTCACCATAGTCCTCTATGGGCTTCCAAATATCACTTTGCCAATTCCACAAGAACAGCCTTAGCGAAAGGCTTCTTGAAGGGAAAGATGTAACTCTGTGAGATGAATTAACAGAACACAGAGCAGTTTCTCAGAAAGCTTCTTTCCAGTTTTGAACGGAAGATATTTCCTTTTCAACCATAGCCCTCTATGGGCTTCCAAATATCACTTTGCCAATTCCACAAGAACAGCCTGTGTCTTTATAGCAGCATAATTTATAATCCTTTGGGTATATACCTAGTAATGGGATGGCTGGGTCATATGGTTCATCTAGTTCTAGATCCCTGAGGAATCGCCATACTGTTTTAAATAATGGTTGAACTAGTTTATATTGCAGCACTATTCAAAATAGCAAAGACTTGGAGTCAACCCAAATGTCCATCAGTGACAGATTGGATTAAGAGAATGTGGCACATATACAACATGGAATACTATGCAGCCATAAAAAAGGATGAGTTTGTGTCCTTTGTAGGGACACGGATGCAGCTGGAAACCATCATTCTCAGCAAACTATCACAAGAACAGAAAACCAAACACCGCATGTTCTCACTCATAGGCGGGAACTGAACAATGACATCACTTGGATTCGGGAAGGGGATCATCACACACCGGGGCCTATCATGGGGAGGCGGGAGTGGGGAGGGATTGCATTGGGAGTTATACCTGATGTCAATGACGAGTTGATGGGTGCAGCACACCAACATGGCACAAGTATACATATGTAGCAAACCTGCACTTTCTGCACAAGTACCCTACAACTTCAAGTTTAATAATAAAAAAAAAAAAAAAAAAAAAAGAACAGCCTTAGCGAAAGGCTTCTTGAAGGGAAAGATGTAACTCTGTGAGATGAATTAACAGAACACAGAGCAGTTTTTCAGAAAGCTTCTTTCCAGTTTTGAACGGAAGATATTTCCTTTTTCACCGTAGCCCTCTATGGGCTTCCAAATATCATTTTGCCAATTCCACAAGAACTGCTTTAGCGAAAGGCTTCTTGAAGGGAAAGATGTAAATTTGTGAGATGAATTAACAGAACACACAGCAGTTTCTCAGAAAGCTTCTTTCCAGTTTTGAACGCAAGGTATTTCCTTTTTCACCATAGCCCTCTACGGGCTTCCAAATATCACTTTGCCAATTCCACAAGAACAGCCTTAGCGAAAGGCTTCTTGAAGGGAAAGATGTAACTCTGTGAGATAAATTAACAGAACACAGAGCAGTTTCTCAGAAAACTTCTTTCCAGTTTTGAACGGAAGATATTTCCTTTTTCACCATAGCCCTCTATGGGCTTCCAAATATCACTTTGCCAATTCCACAAGAACAGCCTTAGCGAAAGGATTCTTGAAGGGAAAGATGCAACTCTGTGAGATGAATTAACAGAACACAGAGCAGTTTCTCAGAAAGCTTTTTTCCAGTTTTGAACGGAAGATATTTCCTTTTTCACCATAGCCCTCTATGGGCTTCCAAATATCACTTTGCCAATTTCACAAGAACAGCCTTAGCGAATGTCTTCTTTAACGGAAAGATGTAACTCTGTGAGATGAATTAACAGAACACAGAGCAGTTTCTCAGAATGCTTCTTTCCAGTTTTGAACGAAAGATATTTCCTTTTTCACATTAGCCCTGTATAGGCTTCCAAATATCACTTTGCCAATTCCACAAGAACAGCCTTAGCGAAAGGCTTCTTGAAGGGAAAGATGTAACTCTGTGAGATGAATTAACAGAACACAGAGCAGTTTCTCAGAAAGCTTCTTTCCAGTTTTGCACGGAAGATATTTCCTTTTTCACCATAGCCCTCTATGGGCTTCCAAATATCACTTTGCCAATTCCACAAGAACAGCCTTAGCGAAAGGCTTCTTTAACGGAAAGATGTAAATCTGTGAGATGAATTAACAGAACACAGAGCAGTTTCTCAGAAAGCTTCTTTCCAGTTTTGAACGGAAGATATTTCCTTTTTCACCATAGCCATCTATGGGCTTCCAAATATCTCTCTGCCAATTCCACAAGAACAGCCTTAGCGAAAGGCTCCTTGAAGGGAAAGATGCAACTCTGTGAGATGAATTAACAGAACACACAGCAGTTTCTCAGAAAGCTACTTTCCAGTTTTGAACGGAAGATATTTCCTTTTTCACCGTAGCCCTCTATGGGCTTCCAAGTATCACTTTGCTAATTCCACAGGAACAGCCTTAGCGAAAGACTTCTTGAAGGGAAAGATGTAACTCTGTGAGATGAGTTAACAGAACACAGAGCAGTTTCTCAGAAAGCTTCTTTCCAGTTTTGAACGGAAGATATTTCCTTTTTCACCATAGCCCTCTATGGGCTTCCAAATATCACTTTGCCAATTCCACAAGAACAGCCTTAGCGAAAGGCTTCTTGAAGGGAAAGATGTAACTCTGTGAGATGAATTGACAGAACACAGAGCAGTTTCTCAGAAAGCTTCTTTCCAGTTTTGCACGGAAGATATTTCCTTTTTCACCATAGCCCTCTATGGGCTTCCAAATATCACTTTGCCAATTCCACAAGAACAGCCTTAGCGAAAGGCTTCTTTAACGGAAAGATGCAACTCTGTGGGATGAATTAACAGAACACAGAGCAGTTTCTCAGAAAGCGTCTTTCCAGTTTTGAACGGAAGATATTTCCTTTTTCACCATAGCCCTCTATGGGCTTCCAAATATCACTTTGCCAATTCCACAAGAACAGCCTTAGCGAAAGGCTTCTTCAAGAAAAAGATGTAACTCTGTGAGATGAATTAACAGAACACAGAGCACTTTCTCAGAAAGCTTCTTTCCAGTTTTGAACGGAAGATACTTCCTTTTTCACCATAGCCCTCTATGGGCTTCCAGATATCCCTATACCAATTCCGCAAGAAAAGCCTTAGCGAAAGGCTCCTTGAAGGGAAAGATGTAACTCTGTGAGATGAATTAACAGAACACAGAGCAGTTTCTCAGAAAGCTTCTTTCCAGTTTTGAAGGGAAGATATTTCCATTTTCACCCTAGACCTCTATGGGCTTCCAAATATCACTTTGCCAATTCCACAAGAACAGCCTTAGCGAAAGGCTTCTTGCAGGGAAAGATGTAACTCTGTGAGATGAATTAACAGAACACAGAGCAGATTCTCAGACAGCTTCTTTCCAGTTTTGAACGGAAGATATTTCCTTTTTCACCCGAGCCCTCTATGGGTTTCCAAATATCCCTATGCCAATTCCACAAGAACACCCTTAGCAAAAGGCTTCTTGAAGGGAAAGATGTAACTTTGTGAGATGAATTAACAGAACACACAGCAGTTTCTCAGAAAGCTTCTTTCCAGTTTTGAACGGAAGATATTTCCTTTTTCACCATAGCCCTGTATGGGCTTCCAAATATCACTTTGCCAATTCCACAAGAACAGCCTTAGCGAAAGGCTTCTTGAAGGGAAAGATGTAACTCTGTGAGATGAATTAACAGAACACAGAGCAGTTTCTCAGAAAGCTTCTTTCCAGTTTTGAACGGAAGATATTTCCTTTTTCACCATAGCCCTCTATGGGCTTCCAAATATCACTTTGCCAATTCCACAAGAACAGCCTTAGCGAAAGGCTTCTTCAAGAAAAAGATGTAACTCTGTGAGATGAATTAACAGAACACAGAGCACTTTCTCAGACAGCTTCTTTCCAGTTTTGAACGGAAGATATTTCCTTTTTCACACTAGCCCTCTATGGGCTTCCAAATATCACTTTGGGAATTCCACAAGAACAACCTTAGCAAAAGGCTTCTTGAAGGGAATGATGTAACTCTGTGAGATGAATTAACAGAACACAGAGCAGTTTCTCAGAAAGCTTCTTTCCAGTTTTGAACGGAAGATATTTCCTTTTTCACCCTAGCCCTCTATGGGCTTCCAAATAACACTTTGCCAATTCCACAAGAACAGCCTTAGCGAAAGGCTTCTTGAAGGGAAATATGTAACTCTGTGAGATGAATTAACAGAACACAGAGCAGTTTCTCAGAAAGCTTCTTTCCAGTTTTGAACGGAAGATATTTCCTTTTTCACCATAGTCCTCTATGGGCTTCCAAATATCACTTTGCCAATTCCACAAGAACAGCCTTAGCGAAAGGCTTCTTGAAGGGAAAGATGTAACTCTGTGAGATGAATTAACAGAACACAGAGCAGTTTCTCAGAAAGCTTCTTTCCAGTTTTGAACGGAAGATATTTCCTTTTCAACCATAGCCCTCTATGGGCTTCCAAATATCACTTTGCCAATTCCACAAGAACAGCCTGTGTCTTTATAGCAGCATAATTTATAATCCTTTGGGTATATACCTAGTAATGGGATGGCTGGGTCATATGGTTCATCTAGTTCTAGATCCCTGAGGAATCGCCATACTGTTTTAAATAATGGTTGAACTAGTTTATATTGCAGCACTATTCAAAATAGCAAAGACTTGGAGTCAACCCAAATGTCCATCAGTGACAGATTGGATTAAGAGAATGTGGCACATATACAACATGGAATACTATGCAGCCATAAAAAAGGATGAGTTTGTGTCCTTTGTAGGGACACGGATGCAGCTGGAAACCATCATTCTCAGCAAACTATCACAAGAACAGAAAACCAAACACCGCATGTTCTCACTCATAGGCGGGAACTGAACAATGACATCACTTGGATTCGGGAAGGGGATCATCACACACCGGGGCCTATCATGGGGAGGCGGGAGTGGGGAGGGATTGCATTGGGAGTTATACCTGATGTCAATGACGAGTTGATGGGTGCAGCACACCAACATGGCACAAGTATACATATGTAGCAAACCTGCACTTTCTGCACAAGTACCCTACAACTTCAAGTTTAATAATAAAAAAAAAAAAAAAAAAAAAAGAACAGCCTTAGCGAAAGGCTTCTTGAAGGGAAAGATGTAACTCTGTGAGATGAATTAACAGAACACAGAGCAGTTTTTCAGAAAGCTTCTTTCCAGTTTTGAACGGAAGATATTTCCTTTTTCACCGTAGCCCTCTATGGGCTTCCAAATATCATTTTGCCAATTCCACAAGAACTGCTTTAGCGAAAGGCTTCTTGAAGGGAAAGATGTAAATTTGTGAGATGAATTAACAGAACACACAGCAGTTTCTCAGAAAGCTTCTTTCCAGTTTTGAACGCAAGGTATTTCCTTTTTCACCATAGCCCTCTACGGGCTTCCAAATATCACTTTGCCAATTCCACAAGAACAGCCTTAGCGAAAGGCTTCTTGAAGGGAAAGATGTAACTCTGTGAGATAAATTAACAGAACACAGAGCAGTTTCTCAGAAAACTTCTTTCCAGTTTTGAACGGAAGATATTTCCTTTTTCACCATAGCCCTCTATGGGCTTCCAAATATCACTTTGCCAATTCCACAAGAACAGCCTTAGCGAAAGGATTCTTGAAGGGAAAGATGCAACTCTGTGAGATGAATTAACAGAACACAGAGCAGTTTCTCAGAAAGCTTTTTTCCAGTTTTGAACGGAAGATATTTCCTTTTTCACCATAGCCCTCTATGGGCTTCCAAATATCACTTTGCCAATTTCACAAGAACAGCCTTAGCGAATGTCTTCTTTAACGGAAAGATGTAACTCTGTGAGATGAATTAACAGAACACAGAGCAGTTTCTCAGAATGCTTCTTTCCAGTTTTGAACGAAAGATATTTCCTTTTTCACATTAGCCCTGTATAGGCTTCCAAATATCACTTTGCCAATTCCACAAGAACAGCCTTAGCGAAAGGCTTCTTGAAGGGAAAGATGTAACTCTGTGAGATGAATTAACAGAACACAGAGCAGTTTCTCAGAAAGCTTCTTTCCAGTTTTGCACGGAAGATATTTCCTTTTTCACCATAGCCCTCTATGGGCTTCCAAATATCACTTTGCCAATTCCACAAGAACAGCCTTAGCGAAAGGCTTCTTTAACGGAAAGATGTAAATCTGTGAGATGAATTAACAGAACACAGAGCAGTTTCTCAGAAAGCTTCTTTCCAGTTTTGAACGGAAGATATTTCCTTTTTCACCATAGCCATCTATGGGCTTCCAAATATCTCTCTGCCAATTCCACAAGAACAGCCTTAGCGAAAGGCTCCTTGAAGGGAAAGATGCAACTCTGTGAGATGAATTAACAGAACACACAGCAGTTTCTCAGAAAGCTACTTTCCAGTTTTGAACGGAAGATATTTCCTTTTTCACCGTAGCCCTCTATGGGCTTCCAAGTATCACTTTGCTAATTCCACAGGAACAGCCTTAGCGAAAGACTTCTTGAAGGGAAAGATGTAACTCTGTGAGATGAGTTAACAGAACACAGAGCAGTTTCTCAGAAAGCTTCTTTCCAGTTTTGAACGGAAGATATTTCCTTTTTCACCATAGCCCTCTATGGGCTTCCAAATATCACTTTGCCAATTCCACAAGAACAGCCTTAGCGAAAGGCTTCTTGAAGGGAAAGATGTAACTCTGTGAGATGAATTAACAGAACACAGAGCAGTTTCTCAGAAAGCTTCTTTCCAGTTTTGCACGGAAGATATTTCCTTTTTCACCATAGCCCTCTATGGGCTTCCAAATATCACTTTGCCAATTCCACAAGAACAGCCTTAGCGAAAGGCTTCTTTAACGGAAAGATGCAACTCTGTGGGATGAATTAACAGAACACAGAGCAGTTTCTCAGAAAGCGTCTTTCCAGTTTTGAACGGAAGATATTTCCTTTTTCACCATAGCCCTCTACGGGCTTCCAAATATCACTTTGCCAATTCCACAAGAACAGCCTTAGCGAAAGGCTTCTTGAAGGGAAAGATGTAACTCTGTGAGACGAATTAACAGAACACAGAGCAGTTTCTCAGAAAGCTTCTTTCCAGTTTTGAACGGAAGGTATTTCCTTTTTCAAGATAGCCCTCTATGGGTTTCCAAATATCCCTTTGCCAATTCCACAAGAACAGCCTTAGCGAAAGGCTTCTTGAAGGGAAAGATGTAACTCTGTGAGATGAATTAACAGAACACAGAGCAGTTTCTCAGAAATCTTTTTTCCAGTTTTGAACAGAAGATATTTCCGTTTTCAACATAGCCCTCTATGGGCTTCAAAATATCACTTTGCCAATTCCACAAGAACAGCCTTAGCGAAAGGCTTCTTTAACGGAAAGATGTAAATCTGTGAGATGAATTAACAGAACACAGAGCAGTTTCTCAGAAAGCTTCTTTCCAGTTTTGAACGGAAGATATTTCCTTTTTCACCCTAGCCCTCTATGGGCTTCCAAATAACACTTTGCGAATTCCACAAGAACAACCTTAGCAAAAGGCTTCTTGAAGGGAATGATGTAACTCTGTGAGATGAATTAACAGAACACAGAACAGTTTCTCAGAAAGCTTCTTTCCAGTTTTGAACGGAAGATATTTCCTTTTTCACCCTAGCCCTCTATGGGCTTCCAAATAACACTTTGCCAATTCCACAAGAACAGCCTTAGCGAAAGGCTTCTTGAAGGAAAATATGTAACTCTGTGAGATGAATTAACAGAACACAGAGCAGTTTCTCAGAAAGCTTCTTTCCAGTTTTGAACGGAAGATATTTCCTTTTTCACCATAGCCCTCTATGGGCTTCCAAATATCACTTTGCCAATTCCACAAGAACAGCCTTAGCGAAAGGCTTCTTGAAGGGAAAGATGTAACTCTGTGAGATGAATTAACAGAACACAGAGCAGTTTCTCAGAAAGCTTCTTTCCAGTTTTGAACGGAAGATATTTCCTTTTCAACCATAGCCCTCTATGGGCTTCCAAATATCACTTTGCCAATTCCACAAGAACAGCCTGTGTCTTTATAGCAGCATAATTTATAATCCTTTGGGTATATACCTAGTAATGGGATGGCTGGGTCATATGGTTCATCTAGTTCTAGATCCCTGAGGAATCGCCATACTGTTTTAAATAATGGTTGAACTAGTTTATATTGCAGCACTATTCAAAATAGCAAAGACTTGGAGTCAACCCAAATGTCCATCAGTGACAGATTGGATTAAGAGAATGTGGCACATATACAACATGGAATACTATGCAGCCATAAAAAAGGATGAGTTTGTGTCCTTTGTAGGGACATGGATGCAGCTGGAAACCATCATTCTCAGCAAACTATCACAAGAACAGAAAACCAAACACCGCATGTTCTCACTCATAGGCGGGAACTGAACAATGAGATCACTTGGATTCGGGAAGGGGATCATCACACACCGGGGCCTATCATGGGGAGGGGGGAGTGGGGAGGGATTGCATTGGGAGTTATACCTGATGTAAATGACGAGTTGATGGGTGCAGCACAACAACATGGCACAAGTATACATATGTAGCAAACCTGCACTTTCTGCACATGTACCCTACAACTTCAAGTTTAATAATAAAAAAAAAAAAAAAAAAAAAAAAGAACAGCCTTAGCGAAAGGCTTCTTGAAGGGAAAGATGTAACTCTGTGAGATGAATTAACAGAACACAGAGCAGTTTCTCAGAAAGCTTCTTTCCAGTTTTGAACGGAAGATATTTCCTTTTTCACCGTAGCCCTCTATGGGCATCCAAATATCATTTTGCCAATTCCACAAGAACTGCTTTAGCGAAAGGCTTCTTGAAGGGAAAGATGTAAATTTGTGAGATGAATTAACAGAACACACAGCAGTTTCTCAGAAAGCTTCTTTCCAGTTTTGAACGGAAGATATTTCCTTTTTCACCATAGCCCTCTACGGGCTTCCAAATATCACTTTGCGAATTCCACAAGAACAGACTTAGCGAAAGGCTTCTGAAGGGAAAGATGTAACTCTGTGAGATGAATTAACAGAACACAGAGCAGTTTCTCAGAAAACTTCTTTAAAGTTTTGAACGGAAGGTATTTCCTTTTTCATCATAGCCCTCTATGGGCTTCCAAATATCACTTTGCCAATTCCACAAGAACAGCCTTAGCGAAAGGCTTCTTGAAGGGAAAGATGCAACTCTGTGACATGAATTAACAGAACACAGAGCAGTTTCTCAGAAAGCTTTTTTCCAGTTTTGAACGGAAGATATTTCCTTTTTCACCATAGCCCTCTATGGGCTTCCAAATATCACTTTGCCAATTCCACAAGAACAGCCTTAGCGAAAGGCTTCTTTAACGGAATGATGTAACTCTGTGAGATGAATTAACAGAACACAGAGCAGTTTCTCAGAAAGCTTCTTTCCAGTTTTGAACGAAAGATATTTCCTTTTTCACATTAGCCCTGTATGGGCTTCCAAATATCACTTTGCCAATTCCACAAGAACAGCCTTAGCGAAAGGCTTCTTGAAGGGAAAGATGTAACTCTGTGAGATGAATTAACAGAACACAGAGCAGTTTCTCAGAAAGCTTCTTTCCCGTTTTGCACGGAAGATATTTCCTTTTTCACCATAGCTCTCTATGGGCTTCCAAATATCCCTTTGCCAATTCCACAAGAACAGCCTTAGCGAAAGGCTTCTTTAACGGAAAGATGTAACTCTGTGAGATGAATTAACAGAGCACAGAGCAGTTTCTCAGAAAGCTTCTTTCCAGTTTTGAACGAAAGATATTTCCTTTTTCACATTAGCCCTGTATGGGCTTCCAAATATCACTTTGCCAATTCCACAAGAACAGCCTTAGCGAAAGGCTTCCTGAAGGGAAAGATGTAACTCTGTGAGATGAATTAACAGAACACAGAGCAGTTTCTCAGAAAGCTTCTTTCCAGTTTTGCACGGAAGATATTTCCTTTTTCACCATAGCCCTCTATGGGCTTCCAAATATCACTTTGCCAATTCCACAAGAACAGCCTTAGCGAAAGGCTTCTTTAACGGAAAGATGTAAATCTGTGAGATGAATTAACAGAACACAGAGCAGTTTCTCAGAAAGCTTCTTTCCAGTTTTGAACGGAAGATATTTCCTTTTTCACCATAGCCCTCTATGGGCTTCCAAATATCACTTTGCCAATTCCACAAGAACAGCCTTAGCGAAAGGCTTCTTCAAGAAAAAGATGTAACTCTGTGAGATGAATTAACAGAACACAGAGCACTTTCTCAGAAAGCTTCTTTCCAGTTTTGAACGGAAGATACTTCCTTTTTCACTATAGCCCTCTATGGGCTTCCAAATATCCCTATACCAATTCCGCAAGAAAAACCTTAGCGAAAGGCTCCTTGAAGGGAAAGATGCAACTCTGTGAGATGAATTAACAGAACACAGAGCAGTTTCTCAGAAAGCTTCTTTCCAGTTTTGAACGGAAGATATTTCCTTTTTCACCATAGCCCTCTACGGGCTTCCAAATATCACTTTGCCAATTCCACAAGAACAGCCTTAGCGAAAGGCTTCTTGAAGGGAAAGATGTAACTCTGTGAGACGAATTAACAGAACACAGAGCAGTTTCTCAGAAAGCTTCTTTCCAGTTTTGAACGGAAGGTATTTCCTTTTTCAAGATAGCCCTCTATGGGTTTCCAAATATCCCTTTGCCAATTCCACAAGAACAGCCTTAGCGAAAGGCTTCTTGAAGGGAAAGATGTAACTCTGTGAGATGAATTAACAGAACACAGAGCAGTTTCTCAGAAATCTTTTTTCCAGTTTTGAACAGAAGATATTTCCGTTTTCAACATAGCCCTCAATGGGCTTCCAAATATCACTTTGCCAATTCCACAAGAACAGCCTTAGCGAAAGGCTTTTTAACGGAAAGATGTAAATCTGTGAGATGAATTAACAGAACACAGAGCAGTTTCTCAGAAAGCTTCTTTCCAGTTTTGAACGGAAGATATTTCCTTTTTCACACTAGCCCTCTATGGGCTTCCAAACATCACTTTGCGAATTCCACAAGAACAACCTTAGCAAAAGGCTTCTTGAAGGGAATGATGTAACTCTGTGAGATGAATTAACAGAACACAGAACAGTTTCTCAGAAAGCTTCTTTCCAGTTTTGAACGGAAGATATTTCCTTTTTCACCGTAGCCCTCTATGGGCTTCCAAATAACACTTTGCCAATTCCACAAGAACAGCCTTAGCGAAAGGCTTCTTGAAGCAAAATATGTACCTCTGTGAGATGAATTAACAGAACACAGAGCAGTTTCTCAGAAAGCTTCTTTCCAGTTTTGAACGGAAGATATTTCCTTTTTCACCATAGCCCTCTATGGGCTTCCAAATATCACTTTGCCAATTCCACAAGAACAGCCTTAGCGAAAGGCTTCTTGAAGGGAAAGATGTAACTCTGTGAGATGAATTAACAGAACACAGAGCAGTTTCTCAGAAAGCTTCTTTCCAGTTTTGAACGGAAGATATTTCCTTTTCAACCATAGCCCTCTATGGGCTTCCAAATATCACTTTGCCAATTCCACAAGAACAGCCTGTGTCTTTATAGCAGCATAATTTATAATCCTTTGGGTATATACCTAGTAATGGGATGGCTGGGTCATATGGTTCATCTAGTTCTAGATCCTTGAGGAATCGCCATACTGTTTTAAATAATGGTTGAACTAGTTTATATTGCAGCACTATTCAAAATAGCAAAGACTTGGAGTCAACCCAAATGTCCATCAGTGACAGATTGGATTAAGAGAATGTGGCACATATACAACATGGAATACTATGCAGCCATAAAAAAGGATGAGTTTGTGTCCTTTGTAGGGACATGGATGCAGCTGGAAACCATCATTCTCAGCAAACTATCACAAGAACAGAAAACCAAACACCGCATGTTCTCACTCATAGGCGGGAACTGAACAATGAGATCACTTGGATTCGGGAAGGGGATCATCACACACCGGGGCCTATCATGGGGAGGGGGGAGGGGGGAGGGATTGCATTGGGAGTTATACCTGATGTCAATGACGAGTTGATGGGTGCAGCACACCAACATGGCACAAGTATACATATGTAGCAAACCTGCACTTTCTGCACAAGTACCCTACAACTTCAAGTTTAATAATAAAAAAAAAAAAAAAAAAAAAGAACAGCCTTAGCGAAAGGCTTCTTGAAGGGAAAGATGTAACTCTGTGAGATGAATTAACAGAACACAGAGCAGTTTCTCAGAAAGCTTCTTTCCAGTTTTGAACGGAAGATATTTCCTTTTTCACCGTAGCCCTCTATGGGCTTCCAAATATCATTTTGCCAATTCCACAAGAACTGCTTTAGCGAAAGGCTTCTTGAAGGGAAAGATGTAAATTTGTGAGATGAATTAACAGAACACACAGCAGTTTCTCAGAAAGCTTCTTTCCAGTTTTGAACGCAAGGTATTTCCTTTTTCACCATAGCCCTCTACGGGCTTCCAAATATCACTTTGCCAATTCCACAAGAACAGCCTTAGCGAAAGGCTTCTTGAAGGGAAAGATGTAACTCTGTGAGATAAATTAACAGAACACAGAGCAGTTTCTCAGAAAACTTCTTTCCAGTTTTGAACGGAAGATATTTCCTTTTTCACCATAGCCCTCTATGGGCTTCCAAATATCACTTTGCCAATTCCACAAGAACAGCCTTAGCGAAAGGATTCTTGAAGGGAAAGATGCAACTCTGTGAGATGAATTAACAGAACACAGAGCAGTTTCTCAGAAAGCTTTTTTCCAGTTTTGAACGGAAGATATTTCCTTTTTCACCATAGCCCTCTATGGGCTTCCAAATATCACTTTGCCAATTTCACAAGAACAGCCTTAGCGAATGTCTTCTTTAACGGAAAGATGTAACTCTGTGAGATGAATTAACAGAACACAGAGCAGTTTCTCAGAATGCTTCTTTCCAGTTTTGAACGAAAGATATTTCCTTTTTCACATTAGCCCTGTATAGGCTTCCAAATATCACTTTGCCAATTCCACAAGAACAGCCTTAGCGAAAGGCTTCTTGAAGGGAAAGATGTAACTCTGTGAGATGAATTAACAGAACACAGAGCAGTTTCTCAGAAAGCTTCTTTCCAGTTTTGCACGGAAGATATTTCCTTTTTCACCATAGCCCTCTATGGGCTTCCAAATATCACTTTGCCAATTCCACAAGAACAGCCTTAGCGAAAGGCTTCTTTAACGGAAAGATGTAAATCTGTGAGATGAATTAACAGAACACAGAGCAGTTTCTCAGAAAGCTTCTTTCCAGTTTTGAACGGAAGATATTTCCTTTTTCACCATAGCCATCTATGGGCTTCCAAATATCTCTCTGCCAATTCCACAAGAACAGCCTTAGCGAAAGGCTCCTTGAAGGGAAAGATGCAACTCTGTGAGATGAATTAACAGAACACACAGCAGTTTCTCAGAAAGCTACTTTCCAGTTTTGAACGGAAGATATTTCCTTTTTCACCGTAGCCCTCTATGGGCTTCCAAGTATCACTTTGCTAATTCCACAGGAACAGCCTTAGCGAAAGACTTCTTGAAGGGAAAGATGTAACTCTGTGAGATGAGTTAACAGAACACAGAGCAGTTTCTCAGAAAGCTTCTTTCCAGTTTTGAACGGAAGATATTTCCTTTTTCACCATAGCCCTCTATGGGCTTCCAAATATCACTTTGCCAATTCCACAAGAACAGCCTTAGCGAAAGGCTTCTTGAAGGGAAAGATGAAACTCTGTGAGATGAATTAACAGAATACAGAGCAGTTTCTCAGAAAGCTTCTTTCCAGTTTTGCACGGAAGATATTTCCTTTTTCACCATAGCCCTCTATGGGCTTCCAAATATCACTTTGCCAATTCCACAAGAACAGCCTTAGCGAAAGGCTTCTTTAACGGAAAGATGTAAATCTGTGGGATGAATTAACAGAACACAGAGCAGTTTCTCAGAAAGCGTCTTTCCAGTTTTGAACGGAAGATATTTCGTTTTTCACCAAAGCCCTCTATGGGCTTCCAAATATCACTTTGCCAATTCCACAAGAACAGCCTTAGCGAAAGGCTTCTTCAAGAAAAAGATGTAACTCTGTGAGATGAATTAACAGAACACAGAGCACTTTCTCAGAAAGCTTCTTTCCAGTTTTGAATGGAAGATACTTCCTTTTTCACTATAGCCCTCTATGGGCTTCCAAATATCCCTATACCAATTCCGCAAGAAAAGCCTTAGCGAAAGGCTCCTTGAAGGGAAAGATGCAACTCTGTGAGATGAATTAACAGAACACAGAGCAGTTTCTCAGAAAGCTTCTTTCCAGTTTTGAACGGAAGATATTTCCTTTTTCACCATAGCCCTCTACGGGCTTCCAAATATCACTTTGCCAATTCCACAAGAACAGCCTTAGCGAAAGGCTTCTTGAAGGGAAAGATGTAACTCTGTGAGACGAATTAACAGAACACAGAGCAGTTTCTCAGAAAGCTTCTTTCCAGTTTTGAACGGAAGGTATTTCCTTTTTCAAGATAGCCCTCTATGGGTTTCCAAATATCCCTTTGCCAATTACACAAGAACAGCCTTAGCGAAAGGCTTCTTGAAGGGAAAGATGAAACTCTGTGAGATGAATTAACAGAACACAGAGCAGTTTCTCAGAAATCTTTTTTCCAGTTTTGAACAGAAGGTATTTCCGTTTTCAACATAGCCCTCTATGGGCTTCAAAATATCACTTTGCCAATTCCACAAGAACAGCCTTAGCGAAAGGCTTCTTTAACGGAAAGATGTAAATCTGTGAGATGAATTAACAGAACACAGAGCAGTTTCTCAGAAAGCTTCTTTCCAGTTTTGAACGGAAGATATTTCCTTTTTCACACTAGCCCTCTATGGGCTTCCAAATAACACTTTGCGAATTCCACAAGAACAACCTTAGCAAAAGGCTTCTTGAAGGGAATGATGTAACTCTGTGAGATGAATTAACAGAACACAGAACAGTTTCTCAGAAAGCTTCTTTCCAGTTTTGAACGGAAGATATTTCCTTTTTCACCCTAGCCCTCTATGAGCTTCCAAATAACACTTTGCCAATTCCACAAGAACAGCCTTAGCGAAAGGCTTCTTGAAGGAAAATATGTAACTCTGTGAGATGAATTAACAGAACACAGAGCAGTTTCTCAGAAAGCTTCTTTCCAGTTTTGAACGGAAGATATTTCCTTTTTCACCATAGCCCTCTATGGGCTTCCAAATATCACTTTGCCAATTCCACAAGAACAGCCTTAGCGAAAGGCTTCTTGAAGGGAAAGATGTAACTCTGTGAGATGAATTAACAGAACACAGAGCAGTTTCTCAGAAAGCTTCTTTCCAGTTTTGAACGGAAGATATTTCCTTTTCAACCATAGCCCTCTATGGGCTTCCAAATATCACTTTGCCAATTCCACAAGAACAGCCTGTGTCTTTATAGCAGCATAATTTATAATCCTTTGGGTATATACCTAGTAATGGGATGGCTGGGTCATATGGTTCATCTAGTTCTAGATCCTTGAGGAATCGCCATACTGTTTTAAATAATGGTTGAACTAGTTTATATTGCAGCACTATTCAAAATAGCAAAGACTTGGAGTCAACCCAAATGTCCATCAGTGACAGATTGGATTAAGAGAATGTGGCACATATACAACATGGAATACTATGCAGCCATAAAAAAGGATGAGTTTGTGTCCTTTGTAGGGACATGGATGCAGCTGGAAACCATCATTCTCAGCAAACTATCACAAGAACAGAAAACCAAACACCGCATGTTCTCACTCATAGGCGGGAACTGAACAATGAGATCACTTGGATTCGGGAAGGGGATCATCACACACCGGGGCCTATCATGGGGAGGGGGGAGGGGGGAGGGATTGCATTGGGAGTTATACCTGATGTCAATGACGAGTTGATGGGTGCAGCACACCAACATGGCACAAGTATACATATGTAGCAAACCTGCACTTTCTGCACAAGTACCCTACAACTTCAAGTTTAATAATAAAAAAAAAAAAAAAAAAAAAAGAACAGCCTTAGCGAAAGGCTTCTTGAAGGGAAAGATGTAACTCTGTGAGATGAATTAACAGAACACAGAGCAGTTTCTCAGAAAGCTTCTTTCCAGTTTTGAACGGAAGATATTTCCTTTTTCACCGTAGCCCTCTATGGGCTTCCAAATATCATTTTGCCAATTCCACAAGAACTGCTTTAGCGAAAGGCTTCTTGAAGGGAAAGATGTAAATTTGTGAGATGAATTAACAGAACACACAGCAGTTTCTCAGAAAGCTTCTTTCCAGTTTTGAACGCAAGGTATTTCCTTTTTCACCATAGCCCTCTACGGGCTTCCAAATATCACTTTGCCAATTCCACAAGAACAGCCTTAGCGAAAGGCTTCTTGAAGGGAAAGATGTAACTCTGTGAGATAAATTAACAGAACACAGAGCAGTTTCTCAGAAAACTTCTTTCCAGTTTTGAACGGAAGATATTTCCTTTTTCACCATAGCCCTCTATGGGCTTCCAAATATCACTTTGCCAATTCCACAAGAACAGCCTTAGCGAAAGGATTCTTGAAGGGAAAGATGCAACTCTGTGAGATGAATTAACAGAACACAGAGCAGTTTCTCAGAAAGCTTTTTTCCAGTTTTGAACGGAAGATATTTCCTTTTTCACCATAGCCCTCTATGGGCTTCCAAATATCACTTTGCCAATTTCACAAGAACAGCCTTAGCGAATGTCTTCTTTAACGGAAAGATGTAACTCTGTGAGATGAATTAACAGAACACAGAGCAGTTTCTCAGAATGCTTCTTTCCAGTTTTGAACGAAAGATATTTCCTTTTTCACATTAGCCCTGTATAGGCTTCCAAATATCACTTTGCCAATTCCACAAGAACAGCCTTAGCGAAAGGCTTCTTGAAGGGAAAGATGTAACTCTGTGAGATGAATTAACAGAACACAGAGCAGTTTCTCAGAAAGCTTCTTTCCAGTTTTGAACGGAAGATATTTCCTTTTTCACCATAGCCCTCTATGGGCTTCCAAATATCACTTTGCCAATTCCACAAGAACAGCCTTAGCGAAAGGCTTCTTTAACGGAAAGATGTAAATCTGTGAGATGAATTAACAGAACACAGAGCAGTTTCTCAGAAAGCTTCTTTCCAGTTTTGAACGGAAGATATTTCCTTTTTCACCATAGCCATCTATGGGCTTCCAAATATCTCTCTGCCAATTCCACAAGAACAGCCTTAGCGAAAGGCTCCTTGAAGGGAAAGATGCAACTCTGTGAGATGAATTAACAGAACACACAGCAGTTTCTCAGAAAGCTACTTTCCAGTTTTGAACGGAAGATATTTCCTTTTTCACCGTAGCCCTCTATGGGCTTCCAAGTATCACTTTGCTAATTCCACAGGAACAGCCTTAGCGAAAAACTTCTTGAAGGGAAAGATGTAACTCTGTGAGATGAGTTAACAGAACACAGAGCAGTTTCTCAGAAAGCTTCTTTCCAGTTTTGAACGGAAGATATTTCCTTTTTCACCATAGCCCTCTATGGGCTTCCAAATATCACTTTGCCAATTCCACAAGAACAGCCTTAGCGAAAGGCTTCTTGAAGGGAAAGATGTAACTCTGTGAGATGAATTAACAGAATACAGAGCAGTTTCTCAGAAAGCTTCTTTCCAGTTTTGCACGGAAGATATTTCCTTTTTCACCATAGCCCTCTATGGGCTTCCAAATATCACTTTGCCAATTCCACAAGAACAGCCTTAGCGAAAGGCTTCTTTAACGGAAAGATGTAAATCTGTGGGATGAATTAACAGAACACAGAGCAGTTTCTCAGAAAGCGTCTTTCCAGTTTTGAACGGAAGATATTTCGTTTTTCACCAAAGCCCTCTATGGGCTTCCAAATATCACTTTGCCAATTCCACAAGAACAGCCTTAGCGAAAGGCTTCTTCAAGAAAAAGATGTAACTCTGTGAGATGAATTAACAGAACACAGAGCACTTTCTCAGAAAGCTTCTTTCCAGTTTTGAACGGAAGATACTTCCTTTTTCACTATAGCCCTCTATGGGCTTCCAAATATCCCTATACCAATTCCGCAAGAAAAGCCTTAGCGAAAGGCTCCTTGAAGGGAAAGATGCAACTCTGTGAGATGAATTAACAGAACACAGAGCAGTTTCTCAGAAAGCTTCTTTCCAGTTTTGAACGGAAGATATTTCCTTTTTCACCATAGCCCTCTACGGGCTTCCAAATATCACTTTGCCAATTCCACAAGAACAGCCTTAGCGAAAGGCTTCTTGAAGGGAAAGATGTAACTCTGTGAGACGAATTAACAGAACACAGAGCAGTTTCTCAGAAAGCTTCTTTCCAGTTTTGAACGGAAGGTATTTCCTTTTTCAAGATAGCCCTCTATGGGTTTCCAAATATCCCTTTGCCAATTCCACAAGAACAGCCTTAGCGAAAGGCTTCTTGAAGGGAAAGATGTAACTCTGTGAGATGAATTAACAGAACACAGAGCAGTTTCTCAGAAATCTTTTTTCCAGTTTTGAACAGAAGGTATTTCCGTTTTCAACATAGCCCTCTATGGGCTTCAAAATATCACTTTGCCAATTCCACAAGAACAGCCTTAGCGAAAGGCTTCTTTAACGGAAAGATGTAAATCTGTGAGATGAATTAACAGAACACAGAGCAGTTTCTCAGAAAGCTTCTTTCCAGTTTTGAACGGAAGATATTTCCTTTTTCACACTAGCCCTCTATGGGCTTCCAAATAACACTTTGCGAATTCCACAAGAACAACCTTAGCAAAAGGCTTCTTGAAGGGAATGATGTAACTCTGTGAGATGAATTAACAGAACACAGAACAGTTTCTCAGAAAGCTTCTTTCCAGTTTTGAACGGAAGATATTTCCTTTTTCACCCTAGCCCTCTATGGGCTTCCAAATAACACTTTGCCAATTCCACAAGAACAGCCTTAGCGAAAGGCTTCTTGAAGGAAAATATGTAACTCTGTGAGATGAATTAACACAACACAGAGCAGTTTCTCAGAAAGCTTCTTTCCAGTTTTGAACGGAAGATATTTCCTTTTTCACCATAGCCCTCTATGGGCTTCCAAATATCACTTTGCCAATTCCACAAGAACAGCCTTAGCGAAAGGCTTCTTGAAGGGAAAGATGTAACTCTGTGAGATGAATTAACAGAACACAGAGCAGTTTCTCAGAAAGCTTCTTTCCAGTTTTGAACGGAAGATATTTCCTTTTCAACCATAGCCCTCTATGGGCTTCCAAATATCACTTTGCCAATTCCACAAGAACAGCCTGTGTCTTTATAGCAGCATAATTTATAATCCTTTGGGTATATACCTAGTAATGGGATGGCTGGGTCATATGGTTCATCTAATTCTAGATCCCTGAGGAATCGCCATACTGTTTTAAATAATGGTTGAACTAGTTTATATTGCAGCACTATTCAAAATAGCAAAGACTTGGAGTCAACCCAAATGTCCATCAGTGACAGATTGGATTAAGAGAATGTGGCACATATACAACATGGAATACTATGCAGCCATAAAAAAGGATGAGTTTGTGTCCTTTGTAGGGACATGGATGCAGCTGGAAACCATCATTCTCAGCAAACTATCACAAGAACAGAAAACCAAACACCGCATGTTCTCACTCATAGGCGGGAACTGAACAATGAGATCACTTGGATTCGGGAAGGGGATCATCACACACCGGGGCCTATCATGGGGAGGGGGGGAGGGGGGGAGGGATTGCATTGGGAGTTATACCTGATGTAAATGACGAGTTGATGGGTGCAGCACACCAACAGGGCACAAGTATACATATGTAGCAAACCTGCACTTTCTGCACATGTACCCTACAACTTCAAGTTTAATAATAAAAAAAAAAAAAAAAAAAAGAACAGCCTTAGCGAAAGGCTTCTTGAAGGGAAAGATGTAACTCTGTGAGATGAATTAACAGAACACAGAGCAGTTTCTCAGAAAGCTTCTTTCCAGTTTTGAACGGAAGATATTTCCTTTTTCACCGTAGCCCTCTATGGGCTTCCAAATATCATTTTGCCAATTCCACAAGAACTGCTTTAGCGAAAGGCTTCTTGAAGGGAAAGATGTAAATTTGTGAGATGAATTAACAGAACACACAGCAGTTTCTCAGAAAGCTTCTTTCCAGTTTTGAAAGGAAGATATTTCCTTTTTCACCATAGCCCTATACGGGCTTCCAAATATCACTTTGCCAATTCCACAAGAACAGCCTTAGCGAAAGGCTTCTTGAAGGGAAAGATGTAACTCTGTGAGATGAATTAACAGAACACAGAGCAGTTTCTCAGAAAACTTCTTTCCAGTTGTGAACGGAAGATATTTCCTTTTTCACCATAGCCCTCTATGGGCTTCCAAATATCACTTTGCCAATTCCACAAGAAGAGCCTTAGCGAAAGGCTTCTTGAAGGGAAAGATGCAACTCTGTGAGATGAATTAACAGAACACAGAGCAGTTTCTCAGAAAGCTTTTTTCCAGTTTTGAACGGAAGATATTTCCTTTTTCACCATAGCCCTCTATGGGCTTCCAAATATCACTTTGCCAATTCCACAAGAACAGCCTTAGCGAAAGTCTTCTTTAACGGAAAGATGTAACTCTGTGAGATGAATTAACAGAACACAGAGCAGTTTCTCAGAAAGCTTCTTTCCAGTTTTGAACGAAAGATATTTCCTTTTTCACATTAGTCCTGTATGGGCTTCCAAATATCACTTTGCCAATTCCACAAGAACAGCCTTAGCGAAAGGCTTCTTGAAGGGAAAGATGTAACTCTGTGAGATGAATTAACAGAACACAGAGCAGTTTCTCAGAAAGCTTCTTTGCAGTTTTGCACGGAAGTTATTTCCTTTTTCACCATAGCCCTCTATGGGCTTCCAAATATCACTTTGCCAATCCACAAGAACAGCCTTAGCGAAAGGCTTCTTTAACGGAAAGATGTAAATCGGTGAGATGAATTAACAGAACACAGAGCAGTTTCTCAGAAAGCTTCTTTCCAGTTTTGAACGGAAGATATTTCCTTTTTCACCATAGCCATCTATGGGCTTCCAAATATCACTCTGCCAATTCCACAAGAACAGCCTTAGCGAAAGTCTTCTTTAACGGAAAGATGTAACTCTGTGAGATGAATTAACAGAACACAGAGCACTTTCTCAGAAA
The DNA here is from genome assembly GCF_047675955.1 of Chlorocebus sabaeus. Taxonomy (NCBI): domain Eukaryota; kingdom Metazoa; phylum Chordata; class Mammalia; order Primates; family Cercopithecidae; genus Chlorocebus; species Chlorocebus sabaeus. Next base: position 94,120,795 of record NC_132933.1, on the reverse strand, counting down.
GCTTCTTTCCAGTTTTGAACGGAAGATACTTCCTTTTTCACCATAGCCCTCAATGGGCTTCCAAATATTCCTATACCAATTCCGCAAGAAAAGCCTTAGCGAAAGGCTCCTTGAAGGGAAAGATGCAACTCTGTGAGATGAATTAACAGAACACACAGCAGTTTCTCAGAAAGCTTCTTTCCAGTTTTGAACGGAAGATATTTCCTTTTTCACCATAGCCCTCTATGGGCTTCCAAATATCACTTTGCCAATTCCACAAGAACAGCCTTAGCGAAAGGCTTCTTGAAGGGAAAGATGTAACTCTGTGAGATGAATTAACAGAACACAGAGCAGTTTCTCAGAAAGCTTCTTCCCAGTTTTGAACGGAAGATATTTCCTTTTTCACCATAGCCCTCTATGGGCTTCCAAATATTCCTTTGCCAATTCCACAAGAACAGCCTTAGCGAAAGGCTTCTTGAAGGGAAAGATGTAACTCTGTGATATGAATTAAGAGAACACAGAGCAGTTTCTCAGAAAGCTTCTTTCCAGTTTTGAACGGAAGATATTTCCTTTTTCACCATAGCCCTCTATTTGCTTCCAAATATCACTCTGCCAATTCCACAAGAACAGCCTTAGCGAAAGGCTTCTTGAAGGGAAAGATGTATCTCTGTGAGATGAATTAACAGAACACAGAGCAGTTTCTCAGAAAGCTTCTTTCCAGTTTTGAACGGAAGATATTTCCTTTTTCACCCTAGCCCTCTATGGGCTTCCAAATATCACTTTGCCAATTCCACAAGAACACCCTTAGCGAAAGGCTTCTTGAAGGGAAAGATGTAACTCTGTGAGATGAATTAACAGAACACACAGCAGTTTCTCAGAAAGCTTCTTTCCAGTTTTGAACGGAAGATATTTCCTTTTTCACCATAGCCCTCTACGGGCTTCCAAATGTCACTTGGCGAATTCCACAAGAACAGCCTTAGCGAAAGGCTTCTTGAAGGGAAAGATGTAACTCTGTGAGATGAATTAACAGAACACAGAGCAGTTTCTCAGAAAGCTGCTTTCCAGTTTTGAACGGAAGATATTTCCTTTTTCACCATAGCCCTCTATGGGCTTCCAAATAACACTTTGCCAATTCCACAAGAACGGCCTTAGCGAAAGGTTTCTTGAAGGGAAGGATGTAACTCTGTGAGATGAATTAACAGAACACAGAGCAGTTTCTCAGAAAACTTCTTTCCAGTTTTGAACGGAAGATATTTCCTTTTTCACCCGCGCCCTCTATGGGTTTCCAAATATCCCTATGCCAATTCCACAAGAACACCGTTAGCAAAAGGCTTCTTGACGGGAAAGATGTAACTCTGTGAGATGAATTAACAGAACACAGAGCAGTTTCTCAGAAAGCTTCTTTCCAGTTTTGAACGGAAGATATTTCCTTTTTCACCATAGCCCTCTATGGGCTTCCAAATATCACTTTGCCAATTCCACAAGAACAGCCTTAGCGAAAGGCTTCTTGAAGGGAAAGATGTAACTCTGTGAGATGAATTAACAGAACACAGAGCAGTTTCTCAGAAAGTTCTTTCCAGTTTTGAACGGAAGATATTTCCTTTTTCACCCTAGCCCTCTATGGGCTTCCAAATATCACTTTGCCAATTCCACAAGAACAGCCTTAGCGAAAGGCTTCTTGAAGGGAAAGATGTCACTGTGTGAGATGAATTAACAGAACACACAGCAGTTTCTCAGAAAGCTTCTTTCCAGTTTTGAACGGAAGATATTTCCTTTTTCACCATAGCCCTCTACGGGCTTCCAAATATCACTTGGCGAATTCCACAAGAACAGCCTTAGCGAAAGGCTTCTTGAAGGGAAAGATGTAACTCTGTGAGATGAATTAACAGAACACAGAGCAGTTTCTCAGAAAGCTTCTTTCCAGTTTTGAACGGAAGATATTTCCTTTTTCACCATAGCCCTCTATGGGCTTCCAAATAACACTTTGCCAATTCCACAAGAACAGCCTTAGCGAAAGGTTTCTTGAAGGGAAAGATGTAACTCTGTGAGATGAACTAACAGAACACAGAGCAGTTTCTCAGAAAACTTCTTTCCAGTTTTGAACGGAAGATATTTCCTTTTTCACCCGCGCCCTCTATGGGTTTCCAAATATCCCTATGCCAATTCCACAAGAACACCCTTAGCAAAAGGCTTCTTGACGGGAAAGATGTAACTCTGTGAGATGAATTAACAGAACACAGAGCAGTTTCTCAGAAAGCTTCTTTCCAGTTTTGAACGGGAGATATTTCCTTTTTCACCATAGCCCTCTATGGGCTTCCAAATATCACTTTGCCAATTACACAAGAACAGCCTTAGCGAAAGGCTTCTTGAAGGGAAAGATGTAACTCTCTGAGATGAATTAACAGAACACAGAGCAGTTTCTCAGAAAGGTTCTTTCCAGTTTTGAACGGAAGATATTTCCTTTTTCACCATAGCCCTCTATGGGCTTCCAAATATCACTTTGCCAATTCCACAAGAACAGCCTTAGCGAAAGGCTTCTTGAAGGGAAAGATGAAATTCTGTGAGATGAATTCACAGAACACAGAGCAGTTTCTCAGAAAGCTTCTTTCCAGTTTTGCACGGAAGATATTTCCTTTTTCACCATAGCCCTCTATGGGCTTCCAAATATCCCTATGCCAATTCCACAAGAACACCCTTAGCAAAAGGCTTCTTGAAGGGAAAGATGTAACTCTGTGAGATGAATTAACAGAACACAGAGCAGTTTCTCAGAAAGCTTCTTTCCAGTTTTGAACGGAAGATATTTCCTTTTTCACCATAGCCCTCTATGGGCTTCCAAATATCACTTTGCCAATTCCACAAGAACAGCCTTAGCGAAAGGCTTCTTGAAGGGAAAGATGTAACTCTGTGAGATGAATTAACAGAACACAGAGCAGTTTCTCAGAAAGGTTCTTTCCAGTTTTGAACGGAAGATATTTCCTTTTTCACCATAGCCCTCTATGGGCTTCCAAATATCACTTTGCCAATTCCACAAGAACAGCCTTAGCGAAAGGCTTCTTGAAGGGAAAGATGAAATTCTGTGAGATGAATTCACAGAACACAGAGCAGTTTCTCAGAAAGCTTCTTTCCAGTTTTGAAGGGAAGATAATTCCTTTTTCACCATAGCCCTCTATGGGCTTCCAAATATCACTTTGCCAATTCCACAAGAACAGCCTTAGCGAAAGGTTTCTTGAAGGGAAAGATGTAACTCTGTGAGATGAATTAACAGAACTCAGAGCAGTTTCTCAGAAAGCTTCTTTCCAGTTTTGAACGGAAGATATTTCCTTTTCAAACATAGCCCTCTATGGGCTTCCAAATATCACTTTGCCAATTCCACAAGAACAGCCTGTGTCTTTATAGCAGCATAATTTATAATCCTTTGGGTATATACCTAGTAATGGGATGGCTGGGTCATATGGTTCATCTAGTTCTAGATCCTTGAGGAATCGCCATACTGTTTTAAATAATGGTTGAAATAGTTTATATTGCAGCACTATTCAAAATAGCAAAGACTTGGAGTCAACCCAAATGTCCATCAGTGACAGATTGGATTAAGAGAATGTGGCACATATACAACATAGAATACTATGCAGCCATAAAAAAGGATGAGTTTGTGTCCTTTGTAGGGACATGGATGCAGCTGGAAACCATCATTCTCAGCAAACTATCAAAAGAACAGAAAACCAAACACCGCATGTTCTCACTCATAGGCGGGAACTGAACAATGAGATCACTTGGACTCGGGAAGGGGATCATCACACACCGGGGCCTATCATGGGGAGGGGGGAGGGGGGAGGGATTGCATTGGGAGTTATACCTGACGTAAATGACGAGTTGATGGGTGCAGCACACCAACATGGCACAAGTATACATATGTAGCAAACCTGCACTTTCTGCACATGTACCCTACAACTTGAAGTGTAATAATTAAAAAAAAAAAAAAAAAAAAAGAACAGCCTTAGCGAAAGGCTTCTTGAAGGGAAATATGTAACTCTGTGAGATGAATTAACAGATCACAGAGCAGTTTCTCAGAAAGCTTCTTTCCAGTTTTGAACGGAAGATATTTCCTTTTTCACCATAGGCCTCTATGGGCTTCCAAGTATCCCTTTGCCAATTCCACAAGAATAGCCTTAGCGAAAGGCTCCTTGAAGGGAAAGATGTAACTCTGTGAGATGAATTAACAGAACACAGAGCAGTTTCTCAGAAAGCTTCTTTCCAGTTTTGAACGGAAGTTATTTCCTTTTTCACCATAGCACTCTATGGGCTTCCAAATATCACTTTGCCGTTTCCACAAGAACAGCCTTAGCTAAAGGCTTCTTGAAGGGAAAGATGTAACTCTGTGAGATGAATTAACAGAACACAGAGCAGTTTCTCAGAAAGCTTCTTTCCAGTTTTGAACGGAAGATATTTCCTGTTTCACCATAGCCCTCTAAGGGCTTCCAAATATCAATTTGCCAATTCCACAAGAACAGCCTTAGCGAAAGGCTTCTTGAAGGGAAAGATGTAACTCTGTGAGATGAATTAAGAGAACACAGAGCAGTTTCTCAGAAAGCTTCTTTCCAGTTTTGAACGGAAGATATTTCCTTTTTCACCATAGCCCTCTATGGCCTCTCAAATATCACTTTGCCAATTCCACAAGAAGAGCCTTAGCGAAAGGCTTCTTGAAGGGACAGATGTAACTCTGTGAGATGAATGAACAGAACACAGAGCACTTTCTCAGAAAGCTTCTTTCCAGTTTTGAACTTAAGATATTTCCTTTTTCACCGTAGCCCTCTATGGGCTTCCAAATATCAATATACCAATTCCACAAGAAAAGCCTTAGCGAAAGGCTCCTTGAAGGGAAAGATGTAACTCTGTGAGATGAATTAACAGAACACAGAGCAGTTTCTCAGAAAGCTTCTTTCCAGTTTTGAACGGAAGATATTTCTTTTTTCACCATAGCCCTCTATGGGCTTCCAAATATCCCTTTGCCAATTCCTCAAGAACATCCTTAGCGAAAGGATTCTTGAAGGGAAAGATGTAACTCTGTGAGATGAATTAACAGAACACGGAGCAGTTTCTCAGAAAGCTTCTTTCCAGTTTTGAACGAAAGATATTTCCTTTTTCACCCTAGTCCTCTATGGGCTTCCAAATATCACTTTGCCAATTCCACAAGAACAGCCTTAGCGAAAGGATTCTTGAAGGGAAAGATGTAACTCTGTGAGATGAATTAACACAACACAGAGCAGTTTCTCAGAAAGCTTCTTTCCAGTTTTGAACGGAAGATATTTCCTTTTTCACCATAGCCCTCTATGGGCTTCCAAATATCACTTTGCCAATTCCACAAGAACAGCCTTAGCGAAAGGCTTCTTGAAGGGAAAGATGTAACTCTGTGAGATGAATTAACAGAACACAGAGCAGTTTCTCAGAAAGCTTCTTTCCAGTTTTGAACGGAAGATATTTCCTTTTCAACCATAGCCCTCTATGGGCTTCCAAATATCACTTTGCCAATTCCACAAGAACAGCCTGTGTCTTTATAGCAGCATAATTTATAATCCTTTGGGTATATACCTAGTAATGGGATGGCTGGGTCATATGGTTCATCTAGTTCTAGATCCTTGAGGAATCGCCATACTGTTTTAAATAATGGTTGAACTAGTTTATATTGCAGCACTATTCAAAATAGCAAAGACTTGGAGTCAACCCAAATGTCCATCAGTGACAGATTGGATTAAGAGAATGTGGCACATATACAACATGGAATACTATGCAGCCATAAAAAAGGATGAGTTTGTGTCCTTTGTAGGGACATGGATGCAGCTGGAAACCATCATTCTCAGCAAACTATCACAAGAACAGAAAACCAAACACCGCATGTTCTCACTCATAGGCGGGAACTGAACAATGAGATCACTTGGACTCGGGAAGGGGATCATCACACACCGGGGCCTATCATGGGGAGGGGGGAGGGGGGAGGGATTGCATTGGGAGTTATACCTGACGTAAATGACGAGTTGATGGGTGCAGCACACCAACATGGCACAAGTATACATATGTAGCAAACCTGCACTTTCTGCACATGTACCCTACAACTTGAAGTGTAATAATAAAAAAAAAAAAAAAAAAAAGAACAGCCTTAGCGAAAGGCTTCTTGAAGGGAAAGATGCAACTCTGTGAGATGAATTAACAGAACACAGAGCAGTTTCTCAGAAAGCTTTTTTCCAGTTTTGAACGGAAGATATTTCCTTTTTCACCATAGCCCTCTATGGGCTTCCAAATATCACTTTGCCAATTCCACAAGAACAGCCTTAGCGAAAGTCTTCTTTAACGGAAAGATGTAACTCTGTGAGATGAATTAACAGAACACAGAGCAGTTTCTCAGAAAGCTTCTTTCCAGTTTTGAACGAAAGATATTTCCTTTTTCACATTAGCCCTGTATGGGCTTCCAAATATCACTTTGCCAATTCCAAAAGAACAGCCTTAGCGAAAGGCTTCTTGAAGGGAAAGATGTAACTCTGTGAGATGAATTAACAGAACACAGAGCAGTTTCTCAGAAACCTTCTTTCCAGTTTTGCACGGAAGTTATTTCCTTTTTCACCATAGCCCTCTATGGGCTTCCAAATATCACTTTGCCAATTCCACAAGAACAGCCTTAGCGAAAGGCTTCTTTAACGGAAAGATGTAAATCTGTGAGATGAATTAACAGAACACAGAGCAGTTTCTCAGAAAGCTTCTTTCCAGTTTTGAACGGAAGATATTTCCTTTTTCACCGTAGCCATCTATGGGCTTCCAAATATCACTCTGCCAATTCCACAAGAACAGCCTTAGCGAAAGTCTTCTTTAACGGAAAGATGTAACTCTGTGAGATGAATTAACAGAACACAGAGCACTTTCTCAGAAAGCTTCTTTCCAGTTTTGAACGGAAGATACTTCCTTTTTCACCATAGCCCTCAATGAGCTTCCAAATATCCCTATACCAATTCCGCAAGAAAAGCCTTAGCGAAAGGCTCCTTGAAGGGAAAGATGCAACTCTGTGAGATGAATTAACAGAACACAGAGCAGTTTCTCAGAAAGCTTCTTTCCAGTTTTGAACGGAAGGTATTTCCTTTTTCACCATAGCCCTCTATGGGCTTCCAAATATCACTTTGCCAATTCCACAAGAACAGCCTTAGCGAAAGGCTTCTTGAAGGGAAAGATGTAACTCTGTGAGATGAATTAACAGAACACAGAGCAGTTTCTCAGAAAGCTTCTTTCCAGTTTTGCACGGAAGATATTTCCTTTTTCACCATAGCCCTCTATGGGCTTCCAAATATCCCTATGCCAATTCCACAAGAACACCCTTAGCAGAAGGCTTCTTGAAGGGAAAGATGTAACTCTGTGAGATGAATTAACAGAACACAGAGCAGTTTCTCAGAAAGCTTCTTTCCAGTTTTGAACGGAAGATATTTCCTTTTTCACCATAGCCCTCTATGGGCTTCCAAATATCACTTTGCCAATTCCACAAGAACAGCCTTAGCGAAAGGCTTCTTGAAGGGAAAGATGTAACTCTGTGAGATGAATTAACAGAACACAGAGCAGTTTCTCAGAAAGGTTCTTTCCAGTTTTGAACGGAAGATATTTCCTTTTTCACCATAGCCCTCTATGGGCTTCCAAATATCACTTTGCCAATTCCACAAGAACAGCCTTAGCGAAAGGCTTCTTGAAGGGAAATATGTAACTCTGTGAGATGAATTAACAGATCACAGAGCAGTTTCTCAGAAAGCTTCTTTCCAGTTTTGAACGGAAGATATTTCCTTTTTCACCATAGGCCTCTATGGGCTTCCAAGTATCCCTTTGCCAATTCCACAAGAATAGCCTTAGCGAAAGGCTCCTTGAAGGGAAAGATGTAACTCTGTGAGATGAATTAACAGAACACAGAGCAGTTTCTCAGAAAGCTTCTTTCCAGTTTTGAACGGAAGTTATTTCCTTTTTCACCATAGCACTCTATGGGCTTCCAAATATCACTTTGCCGTTTCCACAAGAACAGCCTTAGCTAAAGGCTCCTTGAAGGGAAAGATGCAAGTCTGTGATATGAATTAAGAGAACACAGAGCAGTTTCTCAGAAAGCTTCTTTCCAGTTTTGAACGGAAGATATTTCCTTTTTCACCATAGCCCTCTATTTGCTTCCAAATATCACTCTGCCAATTCCACAAGAACAGCCTTAGCGAAAGGCTTCTTGAAGGGAAAGATGTAACTCTGTGAGATGAATTAACAGAACACAGAGCAGTTTCTCAGAAAACTTCTTTCCAGTTTTGAACGGAAGATATTTCCTTTTTCAAGATAGCCTTCTATGGGTTTCCAAATATCCCTATGCCAATTCCACAAGAACACCCTTAGCAAAAGGCTTCTTGAAGGGAAAGATGTAACTCTGTGAGATGAATTAACAGAACACAGAGCAGTTTCTCAGAAAGCTTCTTTCCAGTTTTGATCGGAAGATATTTCCTTTTTCACCATAGCCCTCTATGGGCTTCCAAATATCACTTTGCCAATTCCACAAGAACAGCCTTAGCGAAAGGCTTCTTGAAGGGAAAGATGTAACTCTGTGAGATGAATTAACAGAACACAGAGCAGTTTCTCAGAAAGGTTCTTTCCAGTTTTGAACGGAAGATATTTCCTTTTTCACCATAGCCCTCTATGGGCTTCCAAATATCACTTTGCCAATTCCACAAGAACAGCCTTAGCGAAAGGCTTCTTGAAGGGAAAGATGAAATTCTGTGAGATGAATTCACAGAACACAGAGCAGTTTCTCAGAAAGCTTCTTTCCAGTTTTTAACGGAAGATAATTCCTTTTTCACCATAGCCCTCTATGGGCTTCCAAATATCACTTTGCCAATTCCACAAGAACAGCCTTAGCGAAAGGTTTCTTGAAGGGAAAGATGTAACTCTGTGAGATGAACTAACAGAACTCAGAGCAGTTTCTCAGAAAGCTTCTTTCCAGTTTTGAACGGAAGATATTTCCTTTTCAACCATAGCCCTCTATGGGCTTCCAAATATCACTTTGCCAATTCCACAAGAACAGCCTGTGTCTTTATAGCAGCATAATTTATAATCCTTTGGGTATATACCTAGTAATGGGATGGCTGGGTCATATGGTTCATCTAGTTCTAGATCCTTGAGGAATCGCCATACTGTTTTAAATAATGGTTGAACTAGTTTATATTGCAGCACTATTCAAAATAGCAAAGACTTGGAGTCAACCCAAATGTCCATCAGTGACAGATTGGATTAAGAGAATGTGGCACATATACAACATGGAATACTATGCAGCCATAAAAAAGGATGAGTTTGTGTCCTTTGTAGGGACATGGATGCAGCTGGAAACCATCATTCTCAGCAAACTATCACAAGAACAGAAAACCAAACACCGCATGTTCTCACTCATAGGCGGGAACTGAACAATGAGATCACTTGGACTCGGGAAGGGGATCATCACACACCGGGGCCTATCATGGGGAGGGGGGAGGGGGGAGGGATTGCATTGGGAGTTATACCTGACGTAAATGACGAGTTGATGGGTGCAGCACACCAACATGGCACAAGTATACATATGTAGCAAACCTGCACTTTCTGCACATGTACCCTACAACTTGAAGTGTAATAATAAAAAAAAAAAAAAAAAAAAAAGAACAGCCTTAGCGAAAGGCTTCTTGAAGGGAAAGATGCAACTCTGTGAGATGAATTAACAGAACACAGAGCAGTTTCTCAGAAAGCTTTTTTCCAGTTTTGAACGGAAGATATTTCCTTTTTCACCATAGCCCTCTATGGGCTTCCAAATATCACTTTGCCAATTCCACAAGAACAGCCTTAGCGAAAGTCTTCTTTAACGGAAAGATGTAACTCTGTGAGATGAATTAACAGAACACAGAGCAGTTTCTCAGAAAGCTTCTTTCCAGTTTTGAACGAAAGATATTTCCTTTTTCACATTAGCCCTGTATGGGCTTCCAAATATCACTTTGCCAATTCCAAAAGAACAGCCTTAGCGAAAGGCTTCTTGAAGGGAAAGATGTAACTCTGTGAGATGTATTAACAGAACACAGAGCAGTTTCTCAGAAACCTTCTTTCCAGTTTTGCACGGAAGTTATTTCCTTTTTCACCATAGCCCTCTATGGGCTTCCAAATATCACTTTGCCAATTCCACAAGAACAGCCTTAGCGAAAAGCTTCTTTAACGGAAAGATGTAAATCTGTGAGATGAATTAACAGAACACAGAGCAGTTTCTCAGAAAGCTTCTTTCCAGTTTTGAACGGAAGATATTTCCTTTTTCACCGTAGCCATCTATGGGCTTCCAAATATCACTCTGCCAATTCCACAAGAACAGCCTTAGCGAAAGTCTTCTTTAACGGAAAGATGTAACTCTGTGAGATGAATTAACAGAACACAGAGCACTTTCTCAGAAAGCTTCTTTCCAGTTTTGAACGGAAGATACTTCCTTTTTCACCATAGCCCTCAATGAGCTTCCAAATATCCCTATACCAATTCCGCAAGAAAAGCCTTAGCGAAAGGCTCCTTGAAGGGAAAGATGCAACTCTGTGAGATGAATTAACAGAACACAGAGCAGTTTCTCAGAAAGCTTCTTTCCAGTTTTGAACGGAAGGTATTTCCTTTTTCACCATAGCCCTCTCTGGGCTTCCAAATATCACTTTGCCAATTCCACAAGAACAGCCTTAGCGAAAGGCTTCTTGAAGGGAAAGATGTAACTCTGTGAGATGAATTAACAGAACACAGAGCAGTTTCTCAGAAAGCTTCTTTCCAGTTTTGCACGGAAGATATTTCCTTTTTCACCATAGCCCTCTATGGGCTTCCAAATATCCCTATGCCAATTCCACAAGAACACCCTTAGCAGAAGGCTTCTTGAAGGGAAAGATGTAACTCTGTGAGATGAATTAACAGAACACAGAGCAGTTTCTCAGAAAGTTTCTTTCCAGTTTTGAACGGAAGATATTTCCTTTTTCACCATAGCCCTCTATGGGCTTCCAAATATCACTTTGCCAATTCCACAAGAACAGCCTTAGCGAAAGGCTTCTTGAAGGGAAAGATGTAACTCTGTGAGATGAATTAACAGAACACAGAGCAGTTTCTCAGAAAGGTTCTTTCCAGTTTTGAACGGAAGATATTTCCTTTTTCACCATAGCCCTCTATGGGCTTCCAAATATCACTTTGCCAATTCCACAAGAACAGCCTTAGCGAAAGGCTTCTTGAAGGGAAATATGTAACTCTGTGAGATGAATTAACAGATCACAGAGCAGTTTCTCAGAAAGCTTCTTTCCAGTTTTGAACGGAAGATATTTCCTTTTTCACCATAGGCCTCTATGGGCTTCCAAGTATCCCTTTGCCAATTCCACAAGAATAGCCTTAGCGAAAGGCTCCTTGAAGGGAAAGATGTAACTCTGTGAGATGAATTAACAGAACACAGAGCAGTTTCTCAGAAAGCTTCTTTCCAGTTTTGAACGGAAGTTATTTCCTTTTTCACCATAGCACTCTATGGGCTTCCAAATATCACTTTGCCGTTTCCACAAGAACAGCCTTAGCTAAAGGCTTCTTGAAGGGAAAGATGTAACTCTGTGAGATGAATTAACAGAACACAGAGCAGTTTCTCAGAAAGCTTCTTTCCAGTTTTGAACGGAAGATATTTCCTGTTTCACCATAGCCCTCTAAGGGCTTCCAAATATCAATTTGCCAATTCCACAAGAACAGCCTTAGCGAAAGGCTTCTTGAAGGGAAAGATGTAACTCTGTGAGATGAATTAAGGGAACAAGGAGCAGTTTCTCAGAAAGCTTCTTTCCAGTTTTGAACGGAAGATATTTCCTTTTTCACCATAGCCCTCTATGGCCTCTCAAATATCACTTTGCCAATTCCACAAGAAGAGCCTTAGCGAAAGGCTTCTTGAAGGGACAGATGTAACTCTGTGAGATGAATGAACAGAACACAGAGCACTTTCTCAGAAAGCTTCTTTCCAGTTTTGAACTTAAGATATTTCCTTTTTCACCGTAGCCCTCTATGGGCTTCCAAATATCAATATACCAATTCCACAAGAAAAGCCTTAGCGAAAGGCTCCTTGAAGGGAAAGATGTAACTCTGTGAGATGAATTAACAGAACACAGAGCAGTTTCTCAGAAAGCTTCTTTCCAGTTTTGAACGGAAGATATTTCTTTTTTCACCATAGCCCTCTATGGGCTTCCAAATATCCCTTTGCCAATTCCTCAAGAACATCCTTAGCGAAAGGATTCTTGAAGGGAAAGATGTAACTCTGTGAGATGAATTAACAGAACACAGAGCAGTTTCTCAGAAAGCTTCTTTCCAGTTTTGAACGGAAGATATTTCCTTTTTCACCCTAGTCCTCTATGGGCTTCCAAATATCACTTTGCCAATTCCACAAGAACAGTCTTAGCGAAAGGCTTCTTGAATGGAAAGATGTAACTCTGTGAGATGAATTAACAGAACACAGAGCAGTTTCTCAGAAAGCTTCTTTCCAGTTTTTAACGGAAGATATTTCCTTTTTCACCATAGCCCTCCACGGGCTGCCAAATATCACTTTGCCAATTCCACAAGAACAGCCTTAGCGAAAGGATTCTTGAAGGGAAAGATGTACCTCTGTGAGATGAATTAACAGAACACAAAGCAGTTTCTCAGAAATCTTCTTTCCAGTTTTGAACGGAAGATATTTCCTTTTCAACCATAGCCCTCTATGGGCTTCCAAATATCACTTTGCCAATTCCACAAGAACAGCCTGTGTCTTTATAGCAGCATAATTTATAATCCTTTGGGTATATACCTAGTAATGGGATGGCTGGGTCATATGGTTCATCTAGTTCTAGATCCTTGAGGAATCGCCATACTGTTTTAAATAATGGTTGAACTAGTTTATATTGCAGCACTATTCAAAATAGCAAAGACTTGGAGTCAACCCAAATGTCCATCAGTGACAGATTGGATTAAGAGAATGTGGCACATATACAACATGGAATACTATGCAGCCATAAAAAAGGATGAGTTTGTGTCCTTTGTAGGGACATGGATGCAGCTGGAAACCATCATTCTCAGCAAACTATCACAAGAACAGAAAACCAAACACCGCATGTTCTCACTCATAGGCGGGAACTGAACAATGAGATCACTTGGATTCGGGAAGGGGATCATCACACACCGGGGCCTATCATGGGGAGGCGGGAGGGGGGAGGGATTGCATTGGGAGATATACCTGATGTCAATGACGAGTTGATGGGTGCAGCACACCAACATGGCACAAGTATACATATGTAGCAAACCTGCACTTTCTGCACATGTACCCTACAACTTCAAGTTTAATAATAAAAAAAAAAAAAAAAAAAGAACAGCCTTAGCGAAAGGCTTCTTGAAGGGAAAGATGTAACTCTGTGAGATGAATTAACAGAACACAGAGCAGTTTCTCAGAAAGCTTCTTTCCAGTTTTGAACGGAAGATATTTCCTTTTTCACCGTAGCCCTCTATGGGCTTCCAAATATCATTTTGCCAATTCCACAAGAACTGCTTTAGCGAAAGGCTTCTTGAAGGGAAAGATGTAAATTTGTGAGATGAATTAACAGAACACACAGCAGTTTCTCAGAAAGCTTCTTTCCAGTTTTGAACGCAAGATATTTACTTTTTCACCATAGCCCTATACGGGCTTCCAAATATCACTTTGCCAATTCCACAAGAACAGCCTTAGCGAAAGGCTTCTTGAAGGGAAAGATGTAACTCTGTGAGATGAATTAACAGAACACAGAGCAGTTTCTCAGAAAACTTCTTTCCAGTTTTGAACGGAAGATATTTCCTTTTTCACCATAGCCCTCTATGGGCTTCCAAATATCACTTTGCCAATTCCACAAGAACAGCCTTAGCAAAAGGCTTCTTGAAGGGAAAGATGCAACTCTGTGAGATGAATTAACAGAACACAGAGCAGTTTCTCAGAAAGCTTTTTTCCAGTTTTGAACGGAAGATATTTCCTTTTTCACCATAGCCCTCTATGGGCTTCCAAATATCACTTTGCCAATTCCACAAGAACAGCCTTAGCGAAAGTCTTCTTTAACGGAAAGATGTAACTCTGTGAGATGAATTAACAGAACACAGAGCAGTTTCTCAGAAAGCTTCTTTCCAGTTTTGAACGAAAGATATTTCCTTTTTCACATTAGCCCTGTATGGGCTTCCAAATATCACTTTGCCAATTCCACAAGAACAGCCTTAGCGAAAGGCTTCTTGAAGGGAAAGATGTAACTCTGTGAGATGAATTAACAGAACACAGAGCAGTTTCTCAGAAACCTTCTTTCCAGTTTTGCACGGAAGTTATTTCCTTTTTCACCATAGCCCTCTATGGGCTTCCAAATATCACTTTGCCAATTCCACAAGAACAGCCTTAGCGAAAGGCTTCTTTAACGGAAAGATGTAAATCTGTGAGATGAATTAACAGAACACAGAGCAGTTTCTCAGAAAGCTTCTTTCCAGTTTTGAACGGAAGATATTTCCTTTTTCACCATAGCCCTCTATGGGCTTCCAAATATCACTTTGCCAATTCCACAAGAACAGCCTTAGCGAAAGGCTTCTTGAAGGGAAAGATGTAACTCTGTGAGATGAATTAACAGAACACAGAGCAGTTTCTCAGAAAGCTTCTTTCCAGTTTTGAACGGAAGATATTTCCTTTTTCACCATAGCCCTCTATGGGCTTCCAAATATTCCTTTGCCAATTCCACAAGAACAGCCTTAGCGAAAGGCTTCTTGAAGGGAAAGATGTAAGTCTGTGATATGAATTAAGAGAACACAGAGCAGTTTCTCAGAAAGCTTCTTTCCAGTTTTGAACGGAAGATATTTCCTTTTTCACCATAGCCCTCTATTTGCTTCCAAATATCACTCTGCCAATTCCACAAGAACAGCCTTAGCGAAAGGCTTCTTGAAGGGAAAGATGTAACTCTGTGAGATGAATTAACAGAACACAGAGCAGTTTCTCAGAAAACTTCTTTCCAGTTTTGAACGGAAGATATTTCCTTTTTCAAGATAGCCCTCTATGGGTTTCCAAATATCCCTATGCCAATTCCACAAGAACACCCTTAGCAAAAGGCTTCTTGAAGGGAAAGATGTAACTCTGTGAGATGAATTAACAGAACACAGAGCAGTTTCTCAGAAAGCTTCTTTCCAGTTTTGATCGGAAGATATTTCCTTTTTCACCATAGCCCTCTATGGGCTTCCAAATATCACTTTGCCAATTCCACAAGAACAGCCTTAGCGAAAGGCTTCTTGAAGGGAAAGATGTAACTCTGTGAGATGAATTAACAGAACACAGAGCAGTTTCTCAGAAAGGTTCTTTCCAGTTTTGAACGGAAGATATTTCCTTTTTCACCATAGCCCTCTATGGGCTTCCAAATATGACTTTGCCAATTCCACAAGAACAGCCTTAGCGAAAGGCTTCTTGAAGGGAAAGATGAAATTCTGTGAGATGAATTCACAGAACACAGAGCAGTTTCTCAGAAAGCTTCTTTCCAGTTTTTAACGGAAGATAATTCCTTTTTCACCATAGCCCTCTATGGGCTTCCAAATATCACTTTGCCAATTCCACAAGAACAGCCTTAGCGAAAGGTTTCTTGAAGGGAAAGATGTAACTCTGTGAGATGAACTAACAGAACTCAGAGCAGTTTCTCAGAAAGCTTCTTTCCAGTTTTGAACGGAAGATATTTCCTTTTCAACCATAGCCCTCTATGGGCTTCCAAATATCACTTTGCCAATTCCACAAGAACAGCCTGTGTCTTTATAGCAGCATAATTTATAATCCTTTGGGTATATACCTAGTAATGGGATGGCTGGGTCATATGGTTCATCTAGTTCTAGATCCTTGAGGAATCGCCATACTGTTTTAAATAATGGTTGAACTAGTTTATATTGCAGCACTATTCAAAATAGCAAAGACTTGGAGTCAACCCAAATGTCCATCAGTGACAGATTGGATTAAGAGAATGTGGCACATATACAACATGGAATACTATGCAGCCATAAAAAAGGATGAGTTTGTGTCCTTTGTAGGGACATGGATGCAGCTGGAAACCATCATTCTCAGCAAACTATCACAAGAACAGAAAACCAAACACCGCATGTTCTCACTCATAGGCGGGAACTGAACAATGAGATCACTTGGACTCGGGAAGGGGATCATCACACACCGGGGCCTATCATGGGGAGGGGGGAGGGGGGAGGGATTGCATTGGGAGTTATACCTGACGTAAATGACGAGTTGATGGGTGCAGCACACCAACATGGCACAAGTATACATATGTAGCAAACCTGCACTTTCTGCACATGTACCCTACAACTTGAAGTGTAATAATAAAAAAAAAAAAAAAAAAAAAGAACAGCCTTAGCGAAAGGCTTCTTGAAGGGAAATATGTAACTCTGCGAGATGAATTAACAGAACACAGAGCAGTTTCTCAGAAAGCTTCTTTCCAGTTTTGAACGGAAGATATTTCCTTTTTCACCATAGCCCTCCACGGGCTGCCAAATATCACTTTGCCAATTCCACAAGAACAGCCTTAGCGAAAGGATTCTTGAAGGGAAAGATGTAACTCTGTGAGATGAATTAACAGAACACAGAGCAGTTTCTCAGAAAGCTTCTTTCCATTTTTGAACGGAGGATATTTCCTTTTTCAAGATAGCCCTCTATGGGCTTCCAAATATCCCTTTGCCAATTCCACAAGAAAAGCCTTAGCGAAAGTCTTCTTGAAGGGAAAGATGTAACTCTGTGAGATGAATTAACAGAACACAGAGCAGTTTCTCAGAAAACTTCTTTCCAGTTTTGAACGGAAGATATTTCCTTTTCCACCATAGCCCTCTATGGGCTTCCAAATATCACTTTGCCAATTCCACAAGAACAGCCGTAGCGAAAGGCTTCTTTAACGGAAAGATGTAACTCTTTGAGATGAATTAACAGAACACAGAGCAGTTTCTCAGAAAGCTTCTTTCCAGTTTTGAACGAAAGATATTTCCTTTTTCACATTAGCCCTGTATGGGCTTCCAAATATCACTTTGCCAATTCCACAAGAACAGCCTTAGCGAAAGGCTTCTTGAAGGGAAAGATGTAACTCTGTGAGATGAATTTACAGAACACAGAGCAGTTTCTCAGAAAGCTTCTTTCCAGTTTTGCACGGAAGATATTTCCTTTTTCACCATAGCCCTGTATGGGGTTCCAAATATCACTTTGCCAATTCCACAAGAACAGCCTTAGCGAAAGGCTTCTTTAACGGAAAGATGTAAATCTGTGAGATGAATTAACAGAACACAGAGCAGTTTCTCAGAAAGCTTCTTTCCAGTTTTGAACGGAAGATATTTCCTTTTTCACCATAGCCCTCTATGGGCTACCAAATATCACTTTGCCAATTCCACAAGAACAGCCTTAGCGAAAGGCTTCTTCAAGAAAAAGATGTAACTCTGTGAGATGAATTAACAGAACAAAGAGCACTTTCTCAGAAAGCTTCTTTCCAGTTTTGAACGGAAGATACTTCCTTTTTCACCATAGCCCTCTATGGGCTTCCAAATATCCCTATACCAATTCCGCAAGAAAAGCCTTAGCGAAAGGCTCCTTGAAGGGAAAGATGCAACTCTGTGAGATGAATTAACAGAACACAGAGTAGTTTCTCAGAAAGCTTCTTTCCAGTTTTGCACGGAAGATATTTCCTTTTTCACCCTAGCCCTCTATGGGCTTCCAAATAACACTTTGCCAATTCCACAAGAACAGCCTTAGCGAAAGGCTTCTTGAAGGGAAATATGTAACTCTGTGAGATGAATTAACAGAACACAGAGCACTTTCTCAGAAAGCTTCTTTCCAGTTTTGAACGGAAGATATTTCCTTTTTCACCATAGCCCTCTATGGGCTTCCAAATATCACTTTGCCAATTCCACAAGAACAGCCTTAGCGAAAGGCTTCTTGAAGGGAAAGATGTAACTCTTTGAGATGAATTAACAGAACACAGAGCATTTTCTCAGAATGCTTCTTTCCAGTTTTGAACGGAAGATATTTCCTTTTTCACCATAGCCCTCTATGGGCTTCCAAATATCACTTTGCCAATTCCACAAGAACAGCCTTAGCGAAAGGCTTCTTTAACGGAAAGATGTAACTCTGTGAGATGAATTCACAGAACACAGAGCTCTTTCTCAGAAAGCTTCTTTGCAGTTTTGAACGAAAGATATTTCCTTTTTCACATTAGCCCTGTATGGGCTTCCAAATATCACTTTGCCAATTCCACAAGAACAGCCTTAGCGAAAGGCTTCTTTTAGGGAAAGATGTAACTCTGTGAGATGAATTAACAGAACACAGAGCAGTTTCTCAGAAAGCTTCTTTCCAGTTTTGAACGGAAGATATTTCCTTTTTCACCATAGCCCTCTATGGGCTTCCAAATATCACTTTGCCAATTCCACAAGAACAGCCTTAGCGAAAGGCTTCTTGAAGGGAAAGATGAAATTCTGTGAGATGAATTCACAGAACACAGAGCAGTTTCTCAGAAAGCTTCTTTCCAGTTTTGAAGGGAAGATAATTCCTTTTTCACCATAGCCCTCTATGGGCTTCCAAATATCACTTTGCCAATTCCACAAGAACAGCCTTAGCGAAAGGTTTCTTGAAGGGAAAGATGTAACTCTGTGAGATGAATTAGCAGAACTCAGAGCAGTTTCTCAGAAAGCTTCTTTCCAGTTTTGAACGGAAGATATTTCCTTTTCAAACATAGCCCTCTATGGGCTTCCAAATATCACTTTGCCAATTCCACAAGAACAGCCTGTGTCTTTATAGCAGCATAATTTATAATCCTTTGGGTATATACCTAGTAATGGGATGGCTGGGTCATATGGTTCATCTAGTTCTAGATCCTTGAGGAATCGCCATACTGTTTTAAATAATGGTTGAACTAGTTTATATTGCAGCACTATTCAAAATAGCAAAGACTTGGAGTCAACCCAAATGTCCATCAGTGACAGATTGGATTAAGAGAATGTGGCACATATACAACATAGAATACTATGCAGCCATAAAAAAGGATGAGTTTGTGTCCTTTGTAGGGACATGGATGCAGCTGGAAACCATCATTCTCAGCAAACTATCAAAAGAACAGAAAACCAAACACCGCATGTTCTCACTCATAGGCGGGAACTGAACAATGAGATCACTTGGACTCGGGAAGGGGATCATCACACACCGGGGCCTATCATGGGGAGGGGGGAGGGGGGAGGGATTGCATTGGGAGTTATACCTGACGTAAATGACGAGTTGATGGGTGCAGCACACCAACATGGCACAAGTATACATATGTAGCAAACCTGCACTTTCTGCACATGTACCCTACAACTTGAAGTGTAATAATAAAAAAAAAAAAAAAAAAAAGAACAGCCTTAGCGAAAGGCTTCTTGAAGGGAAATATGTAACTCTGTGAGATGAATTAACAGATCACAGAGCAGTTTCTCAGAAAGCTTCTTTCCAGTTTTGAACGGAAGATATTTCCTTTTTCACCATAGGCCTCTATGGGCTTCCAAGTATCCCTTTGCCAATTCCACAAGAATAGCCTTAGCGAAAGGCTCCTTGAAGGGAAAGATGTAACTCTGTGAGATGAATTAACAGAACACAGAGCAGTTTCTCAGAAAGCTTCTTTCCAGTTTTGAACGGAAGTTATTTCCTTTTTCACCATAGCACTCTATGGGCTTCCAAATATCACTTTGCCGTTTCCACAAGAACAGCCTTAGCTAAAGGCTTCTTGAAGGGAAAGATGTAACTCTGTGAGATGAATTAACAGAACACAGAGCAGTTTCTCAGAAAGCTTCTTTCCAGTTTTGAACGGAAGATATTTCCTGTTTCACCATAGCCCTCTAAGGGCTTCAAAATATCAATTTGCCAATTCCACAAGAACAGCCTTAGCGAAAGGCTTCTTGAAGGGAAAGATGTAACTCTGTGAGATGAATTAAGAGAACACAGAGCAGTTTCTCAGAAAGCTTCTTTCCAGTTTTGAACGGAAGATATTTCCTTTTTCACCATAGCCCTCTATGGCCTCTCAAATATCACTTTGCCAATTCCACAAGAAGAGCCTTAGCGAAAGGCTTCTTGAAGGGACAGATGTAACTCTGTGAGATGAATGAACAGAACACAGAGCACTTTCTCAGAAAGCTTCTTTCCAGTTTTGAACTTAAGATATTTCCTTTTTCACCGTAGCCCTCTATGGGCTTCCAAATATCACTTTGCCAATTCCACAAGAACAGCCTTAGCGAAAGGCTTCTTGAAGGGAAAGATGTAACTCTGTGAGATGAATTAACAGAACACAGAGCAGTTTCTCAGAAAGCTTCTTTCCAGTTTTGCACGGAAGATATTTCCTTTTTCACCATAGCCCTCTATGGGCTTCCAAATATCACTTTGCCAATTCCACAAGAACAGCCTTAGCGAAAGGCTTCTTGAAGGGAAATATGTAACTCTGTGAGATGAATTAACAGATCACAGAGCAGTTTCTCAGAAAGCTTCTTTCCAGTTTTGAACGGAAGATATTTCTTTTTTCACCATAGCCCTCTATGGGCTTCCAAATATCCCTTTGCCAATTCCTCAAGAACATCCTTAGCGAAAGGATTCTTGAAGGGAAAGATGTAACTCTGTGAGATGAATTAACAGAACACAGAGCAGTTTCTCAGAAAGCTTCTTTCCAGTTTTGAACGGAAGATATTTCCTTTTTCACCCTAGTCCTCTATGGGCTTCCAAATATCACTTTGCCAATTCCACAAGAACAGTCTTAGCGAAAGGCTTCTTGAATGGAAAGATGTAACTCTGTGAGATGAATTAACAGAACACAGAGCAGTTTCTCAGAAAGCTTCTTTCCAGTTTTGAACGGAAGATATTTCCTTTTTCACCATAGCCCTCCACGGGCTGCGAAATATCACTTTGCCAATTCCACAAGAACAGCCTTAGCGAAAGGATTCTTGAAGGGAAAGATGTACCTCTGTGAGATGAATTAACAGAACACAGAGCAGTTTCTCAGAAATCTTCTTTCCAGTTTTGAACGGAAGATATTTCCTTTTCAACCATAGCCCTCTATGGGCTTCCAAATATCACTTTGCCAATTCCACAAGAACAGCCTGTGTCTTTATAGCAGCATAATTTATAATCCTTTGGGTATATACCTAGTAATGGGATGGCTGGGTCATATGGTTCATCTAGTTCTAGATCCTTGAGGAATCGCCATACTGTTTTAAATAATGGTTGAACTAGTTTATATTGCAGCACTATTCAAAATAGCAAAGACTTGGAGTCAACCCAAATGTCCATCAGTGACAGATTGGATTAAGAGAATGTGGCACATATACAACATGGAATACTATGCAGCCATAAAAAAGGATGAGTTTGTGTCCTTTGTAGGGACATGGATGCAGCTGGAAACCATCATTCTCAGCAAACTATCACAAGAACAGAAAACCAAACACCGCATGTTCTCACTCATAGGCGGGAACTGAACAATGAGATCACTTGGATTCGGGAAGGGGATCATCACACACCGGGGCCTATCATGGGGAGGCGGGAGGGGGGAGGGATTGCATTGGGAGTTATACCTGATGTCAATGACGAGTTGATGGGTGCAGCACACCAACATGGCACAAGTATACATATGTAGCAAACCTGCACTTTCTGCACATGTACCCTACAACTTCAAGTTTAATAATAAAAAAAAAAAAAAAAAAAAAAAAGAACAGCCTTAGCGAAAGGCTTCTTGAAGGGAAAGATGTAACTCTGTGAGATGAATTAACAGAACACAGAGCAGTTTCTCAGAAAGCTTCTTTCCAGTTTTGAACGGAAGATATTTCCTTTTTCACCGTAGCCCTCTATGGGCTTCCAAATATCATTTTGCCAATTCCACAAGAACTGCTTTAGCGAAAGGCTTCTTGAAGGGAAAGATGTAAATTTGTGAGATGAATTAACAGAACACACAGCAGTTTCTCAGAAAGCGTCTTTCCAGTTTTGAACGCAAGATATTTACTTTTTCACCATAGCCCTATACGGGCTTCCAAATATCACTTTGCCAATTCCACAAGAACAGCCTTAGCGAAAGGCTTCTTGAAGGGAAAGATGTAACTCTGTGAGATGAAATAACAGAACACAGAGCAGTTTCTCAGAAAACTTCTTTCCAGTTTTGAACGGAAGATATTTCCTTTTTCACCATAGCCCTCTATGGGCTTCCAAATATCACTTTGCCAATTCCACAAGAACAGCCTTAGCGAAAGGCTTCTTGAAGAGAAAGATGCAACTCTGTGAGATGAATTAACAGAACACAGAGCAGTTTCTCAGAAAGCTTTTTTCCAGTTTTGAACGGAAGATATTTCCTTTTTCACCATAGCCCTCTATGGGCTTCCAAATATCACTTTGCCAATTCCACAAGAACAGCCTTAGCGAAAGTCTTCTTTAACGGAAAGATGTAACTCTGTGAGATGAATTAACAGAACACAGAGCAGTTTCTCAGAAAGCTTCTTTCCAGTTTTGAACGAAAGATATTTCCTTTTTCACATTAGCCCTGTATGGGCTTCCAAATATCACTTTGTCAATTCCACAAGAACAGCCTTAGCGAAAGGCTTCTTGAAGGGAAAGATGTAACTCTGTGAGATGAATTAACAGAACACAGAGCAGTTTCTCAGAAACCTTCTTTCCAGTTTTGCACGGAAGTTATTTCCTTTTTCACCATAGCCCTCTATGGGCTTCCAAATATCACTTTGCCAATTCCACAAGAACAGCCTTAGCGAAAGGCTTCTTTAACGGAAAGATGTAAATCTGTGAGATGAATTAACAGAACACAGAGCAGTTTCTCAGAAAGCTTCTTTCCAGTTTTGAACGGAAGATATTTCCTTTTTCACCGTAGCCATCTATGGGCTTCCAAATATCACTCTGCCAATTCCACAAGAACAGCCTTAGCGAAAGGCTTCTTGAAGGGAAAGATGTAACTCTGTGAGATGAATTAACAGAACACGGAGCACTTTCTCAGAAAGCTTCTTTCCAGTTTTGAACGGAAGATACTTCCTTTTTCACCATAGCCCTCAATGAGCTTCCAAATATCCCTATACCAATTCCGCAAGAAAAGCCTTAGCGAAAGGCTCCTTGAAGGGAAAGATGCAAGTCTGTGATATGAATTAAGAGAACACAGAGCAGTTTCTCAGAAAGCTTCTTTCCAGTTTTGAACGGAAGATATTTCCTTTTTCACCATAGCCCTCTATTTGCTTCCAAATATCACTCTGCCAATTCCACAAGAACAGCCTTAGCAAAAGGCTTCTTGAAGGGAAAGATGTAACTCTGTGAGATGAATTAACAGAACACAGAGCAGTTTCTCAGAAAACTTCTTTCCAGTTTTGAACGGAAGATATTTCCTTTTTCAAGATAGCCTTCTATGGGTTTCCAAATATCCCTATGCCAATTCCACAAGAACACCCTTAGCAAAAGGCTTCTTGAAGGGAAAGATGTAACTCTGTGAGATGAATTAACAGAACACAGAGCAGTTTCTCAGAAAGCTTCTTTCCAGTTTTGATCGGAAGATATTTCCTTTTTCACCATAGCCCTCTATGGGCTTCCAAATATCACTTTGCCAATTCCACAAGAACAGCCTTAGCGAAAGGCTTCTTGAAGGGAAAGATGTAACTCTGTGAGATGAATTAACAGAACACAGAGCAGTTTCTCAGAAAGGTTCTTTCCAGTTTTGAACGGAAGATATTTCCTTTTTCACCATAGCCCTCTATGGGCTTCCAAATATCACTTTGCCAATTCCACAAGAACAGCCTTAGCGAAAGGCTTCTTGAAGGGAAAGATGAAATTCTGTGAGATGAATTCACAGAACACAGAGCAGTTTCTCAGAAAGCTTCTTTCCAGTTTTTAACGGAAGATAATTCCTTTTTCACCATAGCCCTCTATGGGCTTCCAAATATCACTTTGCCAATTCCACAAGAACAGCCTTAGCGAAAGGTTTCTTGAAGGGAAAGATGTAACTCTGTGAGATGAACTAACAGAACTCAGAGCAGTTTCTCAGAAAGCTTCTTTCCAGTTTTGAACGGAAGATATTTCCTTTTCAACCATAGCCCTCTATGGGCTTCCAAATATCACTTTGCCAATTCCACAAGAACAGCCTGTGTCTTTATAGCAGCATAATTTATAATCCTTTGGGTATATACCTAGTAATGGGATGGCTGGGTCATATGGTTCATCTAGTTCTAGATCCTTGAGGAATCGCCATACTGTTTTAAATAATGGTTGAACTAGTTTATATTGCAGCACTATTCAAAATAGCAAAGACTTGGAGTCAACCCAAATGTCCATCAGTGACAGATTGGATTAAGAGAATGTGGCACATATACAACATGGAATACTATGCAGCCATAAAAAAGGATGAGTTTGTGTCCTTTGTAGGGACATGGATGCAGCTGGAAACCATCATTCTCAGCAAACTATCACAAGAACAGAAAACCAAACACCGCATGTTCTCACTCATAGGCGGGAACTGAACAATGAGATCACTTGGACTCGGGAAGGGGATCATCACACACCGGGGCCTATCATGGGGAGGGGGGAGGGGGGAGGGATTGCATTGGGAGTTATACCTGACGTAAATGACGAGTTGATGGGTGCAGCACACCAACATGGCACAAGTATACATATGTAGCAAACCTGCACTTTCTGCACATGTACCCTACAACTTGAAGTGTAATAATAAAAAAAAAAAAAAAAAAAAGAACAGCCTTAGCGAAAGGCTTCTTGAAGGGAAAGATGCAACTCTGTGAGATGAATTAACAGAACACAGAGCAGTTTCTCAGAAAGCTTTTTTCCAGTTTTGAACGGAAGATATTTCCTTTTTCACCATAGCCCTCTATGGGCTTCCAAATATCACTTTGCCAATTCCACAAGAACAGCCTTAGCGAAAGTCTTCTTTAACGGAAAGATGTAACTCTGTGAGATGAATTAACAGAACACAGAGCAGTTTCTCAGAAAGCTTCTTTCCAGTTTTGAACGAAAGATATTTCCTTTTTCACATTAGCCCTGTATGGGCTTCCAAATATCACTTTGCCAATTCCAAAAGAACAGCCTTAGCGAAAGGCTTCTTGAAGGGAAAGATGTAACTCTGTGAGATGAATTTACAGAACACAGAGCAGTTTCTCAGAAAGCTTCTTTCCAGTTTTGCACGGAAGATATTTCCTTTTTCACCATAGCCCTCTATGGGCTTCCAAATATCACTTTGCCAATTCCACAAGAACAGCCTTAGCGAAAGGCTTCTTTAACGGAAAGATGTAAATCTGTGAGATGAATTAACAGAACACAGAGCAGTTTCTCAGAAAGCTTCTTTCCAGTTTTGAACAGAAGATATTTCCTTTTTCACCATAGCCATCTATGGGCTTCCAAATATCACTTTGCCAATTCCACAAGAACAGCCTTAGCGAAAGGCTTCTTGAAGGGAAAGATGTAACTCTGTGAGATGAATTAACAGAACACAGAGCAGTTTCTCAGAAAGCTTCTTTCCAGTTTTGAAAGGAAGATATTTCCTTTTTCACCATAGCCCTCTATGGGCTTCCAAATATCACTTTGCCAATTCCACAAGAACAGCCTTAGCGAAAGGCTTCTTGAAGGGAAAGATGTAACTCTGTGAAATGAATTAACAGAACACAGAGCAGTTTCTCAGAAAGCTTCTTTCCAGTTTTGAACGGAAGATATTTCCTTTTCAACCATAGCCCTCTATGGGCTTCCAAATATCACTTTGCCAATTCCACAAGAACAGCCTGTGTCTTTATAGCAGCATAATTTATAATCCTTTGGGTATATACCTAGTAATGGGATGGCTGGGTCATATGGTTCATCTAGTTCTAGATCCTTGAGGAATCGCCATACTGTTTTAAATAATGGTTGAACTAGTTTATATTGCAGCACTATTCAAAAGAGCAAAGACTTGGCGTCAACCCAAATGTCCATCAGTGACAGATTGGATTAAGAGAATGTGGCACATATACAACATGGAATACTATGCAGCCATAAAAAAGGATGAGTTTGTGTCCTTTGTAGGGACATGGATGCAGCTGGAAACCATCATTCTCAGCAAACTATCACAAGAACAGAAAACCAAACACCGCATGTTCTCACTCATAGGCGGGAACTGAACAATGAGATCACTTGGATTCGGGAAGGGGATCATCACACACCGGGGCCTATCATGGGGAGGGGGGAGGGGGGAGGGATTGCATTGGGAGTTATACCTGATGTAAATGACGAGTTGATGGGTGCAGCACACCAACATGGCACAAGTATACATATGTAGCAAACCTGCATTTTCTGCACATGTACCCTACAACTTCAAGTTTAATAATAAAAAAAAAAAAAAAAAAAAAAAGAACAGCCTTAGCGAAAGGCTTCTTGAAGGGAAAGATGTAACTCTGTGAGATGAATTAACAGAACACAGAGCAGTTTCTCAGAAAGCTTCTTTCCAGTTTTGAACGGAAGATATTTCCTTTTTCACCGTAGCCCTCTATGGGCTTCCAAATATCATTTTGCCAATTCCACAAGAACTGCTTTAGCGAAAGGCTTCTTGAAGGGAAAGATGTAAATTTGTGAGATGAATTAACAGAACACACAGCAGTTTCTCAGAAAGCTTCTTTCCAGTTTTGAACGGAAGATATTTCCTTTTTCACCACAGCCCTCTACGGGCTTCCAAATATCACTTTGCCAATTCCACAAGAACAGCCTTAGCGAAAGGCTTCTTGAAGGGAAAGATGTAACTCTGTGAGATGAATTAACAGAACACAGAGCAGTTTCTCAGAAAGCTTTTTTCCAGTTTTGAACGGAAGATATTTCCTTTTTCACCATAGCCCTCTATGGGCTTCCAAATATCACTTTGCCAAATCCACAAGAACAGCCTTAACGAAAGGCTTCTTTAACGGAAAGATGTAACTCTGTGAGATGAATTAACAGAACACAGAGCACTTTCTCAGAAAGCTTCTTTCCAGTTTTGAACGAAAGATATTTCCTTTTTCACATTAGCCCTGTATGGGCTTCCAAATATCACTTTGCCAATTACACAAGAACAGCCTTAGCGAAAGGCTTCTTGAAGGGAAAGATGTAACTCTGTGAGATGAATTAACAGAACACAGAGCAGTTTCTCAGAAAGCTTCTTTCCAGTTTTGCACGGAAGATATTTCCTTTTTCACCATAGCCCTCTATGGGCTTCCAAATATCACTTTGCCAATTCCACAAGAACAGCCTTAGCGAAAGGCTTCTTTAACGGAAAGATGTAACTCTGTGAGATGAATTAACAGAACACAGAGCAGTTTCTCAGAAAGTTTCTTTCCAGTATTGAACGGAAGATATTTCCTTTTTCCCATAACCCTCTATGGGCTTCCAAATATCACTTTGCCAATTCCACAAGAACAGCCTTAGCGAAAGGCTTCTTGAAGGGAAAGATGTAACTCTGTGAGATGAATTAACAGAACACAGAGCAGTTTCTCAGAAAGCTTCTTTCCAGTTTTGAACGGAAGATATTTCCTTTTTCACCATAGCCCTCTAAGGGCTTCCAAATATCAATTTGCCAATTCCACAAGAACAGCCTTAGCGAAAGTCTTCTTGAAGGGAAAGATGTAACTCTGTGAGATGAATTAACAGAACACAGAGCAGTTTCTCAGAAAGCTTCTTTCCAGTTTTCAACGGAAGATATTTCTTTTTTCACCATAGCCCTCTATGGGCTTCCAAATATCACTTTGCCAATTCCACAAGAATAGCCTTAGCGAAAGGCTTCTTGAAAGGAAAGATGTAACTCTGTGAGATGCATTAACAGAACACAGAGCATTTTCTCAGAAAGCTTCTTTCCAGTTTTGAACGGAAGATATTTCCTTTTTCACCATAGCCCTCTACGGGCGTCAAAATATCACTTTGCCAATTACACATGAACAGCCTTAGCGAAAGGCTTCTTGAAGGGAAAGATGTAACTCTGTGAGATGAATTAACAGAACCCAGACTAGTTTCTCAGAAAGCTTCTTTCCAGTTTTGAACGGAAGATATTTCCTTTTTCACCATAGCCCTCTATGGGCTTCCAAAAATCTCATTGCCAATTCCACAAGAACAGCCTTAGCGAAAGGCTTCTTGAAGGGAAAGATGTAACTCTGTGAGATGAATTAACAGAACACAGAGCAGTTTCTCAGAAAGCTTCTTTCCAATTTTGAACGGAAGATATTTCCTTTTTCACACTAGCCCTCTATGGGCTTCCAAATATAACTTTGCGAATTCCACAAGAACAGCCTTAGCGAAAGGCTTCTTGAAGGGAAAGATGTAACTCTGTGAGATGAATTAACAGAACACAGAGCAGTTTCTCAGAAAGCTTCTTTTCAGTTTTGCACGGAAGATATTTCCTTTTTCACCATAGCCCTCTATGGTTTCCAAATATCACTTTGCCGTTTCCACAAGAACAGCCTTAGCGAAAGGCTTCTTTAACGGAAAGATGTAACTCTGTGAGATGAATTAACAGAACACAGAGCAGTTTCTCATAAAGCTTCTTTCCAGTTTTGAACGGAAGATATTTCCTTTTTCACCATAGCCCTCTAGGGGCTTCCAAATATCACTTTGCCATTTCCACAAGAACACCCTTTGCTAAAAGCTTCTTTAACGGGAAGATGTAAGTCTGTGAGATGAATTAACAGAATACAGAGCAGTTTCTCAGAAAGCTTCTTTCCAGTTTTGAACGGAAGATATTTCCTTTTTCACAATGGCCCTCTATGGGCTTCCAAATATCACTTTGCCAATTCCACAAGAACAGCCTTAGCGAAAGGCTTCTTCAAGAGAAAGATGTAACTCTGTGAGATGAATTAACAGAACACAGAGCAGTTTCTCAGAAAGCTTCTTTCCAGTTTTGAACGGAAGATACATCCTTTTTCACTATAGCCCTCTATGGGCTTCCAAATATCCCTTTGCCAATTCCACAAGAAAAGCCTTAGCGAAAGATTCCTTGAAGGGAAAGATGTAACTCTGTGAGATGAATTAACAGAACACAGAGCCGTTTCTCAGAAAGCTTCTTTCCAGTTTTGAACGGAAGATATTTCCGTTTTCACCCTAGCCCTCTATGGGCTTCCAAATATCATTTTGCCGATTCCACAAGAACAGCCTTAGCGAAAGGCTACTTGAAGGAAAAGATGTAACTCTGTGAGATGAATTAACAGAACACAGAGCAGTTTCTCAGAAAGCTTCTTTCCAGTTTTGAACGGAAGATATTTCCTTTTTCACCATAGCCCTCTATGGGCTTCCAAATATCACTTTGCCAATTCCACAAGAACAGCCTTAGCGAAAGGCTTCTTGAAGGGAAAGATGTAACTCTGTGAGATGAATTAACAGAACACAGAGCAGTTTCTCAGAAAGGTTCTTTCCAGTTTTGAACGGAAGATATTTCCTTTTTCACCATAGCCCTCTATGGGCTTCCAAATGTTCCTTTGCCAATTCCACAAGAACAGCCTTAACGAAAGGCTTCTTGAAGGGAAAGATGTAACTCTGTGAGATGAATTAAGAGAACACAGAGCAGTTTCTCAGAATGCTTCTTTCCAGTTTTGAACGGAAGATATTTCCTTTTTCACCATAGCCCTCTATGGGCTTCCAAATATCACTCTGCCAATTCCACAAGAACAGCCTTAGCGAAAGGCTACTTGAAGGGAAAGATGTAACTCTGTGAGATGAATTAACAGGACACAGAGCAGTTTCTCAGAAAGCTTCTTTCCAGTTTTGGACGGAAGATATTTCCTTTTCCACCCGAGCCCTCTATGGGTTTCCAAATATCCCTATGCCAATTCCACAAGAACACCCTTAGCAAAAGGCTTCTTGAAGGGAAAGATGTAACTTTGTGAGATGAATTAACAGAACACAGAGCAGTTTCTCAGAAAGCTTCTTTCCAGTTTTGAACGGAAGTTATTTCCTTTTTCACAATAGCCCTCTATGGGCTTCCAAATATCACTTTGCCAATTCCACAAGAACAGCCTGTGTCTTTATGGCAGCATAATTTATAATCCTTTGGGTATATACCTAGTAATGGGATGGCTGGGTCATATGGTTCATCTAGTTCTAGATCCTTGAGGAATCGCCATACTGTTTTCCATAATGGTTGAACTAGTTTATATTGCAGCACTATTCAAAATAGCAAAGACTTGGAGTCAACCCAAATGTCCATCAGTGACAGATTGGATTAAGAGAATGTGGCACATATACAACATGGAATACTATGCAGCCATAAAAAAAGGATGAGTTTGTGTCCTTTGTAGGGACATGGCTGCAGCTGGAAACCCTTATTCTCAGCAAACTATCACAAGAACAGAAAACCAAACACCGCATGTTCTCACTCATAGGCGGGAACTGAAAAATGAGATCACTTGGACTCGGGA
Organism: Chlorocebus sabaeus; assembly: GCF_047675955.1. NCBI lineage: Eukaryota > Metazoa > Chordata > Mammalia > Primates > Cercopithecidae > Chlorocebus > Chlorocebus sabaeus. Next base: position 94,090,387 of record NC_132933.1, on the reverse strand, counting down.
AGGGGATCATCACACACCGGGGACTATCATGGGTAGGGGTGAGGGGGTGGGATTGCATTGGGAGTTATACCTGACGTAAATGACGAGTTGATGGGTGCAGCACACCAACATGGCACAAGTATACATATGTAGAAAACCTGCACGTTCTGCACATGTACCCTACAACTTGAAGTTTAATAAAAAAAAAAAAGAAAGAACAGCCTTAGCGAAAGGCTTCTTGAAGGGAAAGATGTAACTCTGTGAGATGAATTAACAGAACACAGAGCAGTTTCTCAGAAAGCTTCTTTCCAGTTTTGAACGGAAGATATTTCCTTTTTCACCGTAGCCCTCTATGGGCTTCCAAATATCACTATACCAATTCCACAAGAAAAGCCTTAGCGAAAGGCTCCTTGAAGGGAAAGATGTAACTCTGTGAGATGAATTAACAGAACACAGAGGAGTTTCTCAGAAAGCTTCTTTCCAGTTTTGAACGGAAGATATTTCCATTTTCACCCTAGACCTCTATGGGCTTCCAAATATCACTTTGCCAATTCCACAAGAACAGCCTTAGCGAAAGGCTTCTTGAAGGGAAAGATGTAACTCTGTGAGATGAATTAACAGAACACAGAGCAGTTTCTCAGAAAGCTTCTTTCCAGTTTTGAACGGAAGATATTTCCTTTTTCACCCTAGCCCTCTATGGGCTTCCAAATATCACTTTGCCAATTACACAAGAACAGCCTTAGCGAAAGGCTTCTTGAAGGGAAACATGTAACTACGTGAGATGAATTAACAGAACACAGAGCAGTTTCTCAGAAAGCTTCTCTCCAGTTTTGAACGGAAGATATTTCCTTTTTCACCATAGCCCTCTATGGGCTTCCAAATATCACTCTGCCAATTCCACAAGAACAGCCTTAGCGAAAGGCTTCTTGAAGCAAAAGATGTAACTCTGTGAGATGAATTAACAGAACACAGAGCAGTTTCTCAGAAAGCTTCTTTCCAGTTTTGAACGGAAGATATTTCCTTTTTCACCCGCGCCCTCTATGGGCTTCCAAATATTCCTTTGCCAATTCCACAAGAACAGCCTTAGCGAAAGGCTTCTTGAAGGGAAAGATATAACTCTGAGATATGAATTAAGAGAACACAGAGCAGTTTCTCAGAATGCTTCTTTCCAGTTTTGAACGGAAGATATTTCCTTTTTCACCATAGCCCTCTAAGGGCTTCCAAATTTCACTTTGCCAATTCCACAAGAACAGCCTTTGTCTTTATAGCAGCATAATTTATAATCCTTTGGGTATATACCTAGTAATGGGATGGCTGGGTCATATGGTTCATCTAGTTCTAGATCCTTGAGGAATCGCCATACTGTTTTAAATAATGGTTGAACTAGATTATATTGCAGCACTATTCAAAATATCAAAGACTTGGAGTCAACCCAAATGTCCATCAGTGACAGATTGGATTAAGAGAATGTGGCACATATACAACATGGAATACTATGCAGCCATAAAAAAGGATGAGTTTGTGTCCTTTGTAGGGACATGGATGCAGCTGGAAACCATCATTCTCAGCAAACTATCACAAGAACAGAAAACCAAACACCGCATGTTCTCACTCATAGGCGGGAACTGAACAATGAGATCACTTGGACTCGGGAAGGGGATCATCACACACCGGGGCCTATCATGGGGAGGGGGGAGGGGGGAGGGATTGCATTGGGAGTTATACCTGATGTAAATGACGAGTTGATGGGTGCAGCACACCAACATGGCACAAGTATACATATGTAGCAAACCTGCACTTTCTGCACATTTACCCTACAACTTGAAGTTTAATAATAAAAAAAAAAGAAAAAAAAGAACAGCCTTAGCGAAAGGCTTCTTGAAGGGAAATATGTAACTCTGTGAGATGAATTAACAGATCACAGAGCAGTTTCTCAGAAAGCTTCTTTCCAGTTTTGAACGGAAGATATTTCCTTTTTCACCATAGCACTCTTTGGGCTTCCAAGTATCCCTTTGCCAATTCCACAAGAATAGCCTTAGCGAAAGGCTCCTTGAAGGGAAAGATGTAACTCTGTGAGATGAATTAACAGAACACAGAGCAGTTTCTCAGAAATCTTCTTTCCAGTTTTGAACGGAAGATATTTCCATTTTCACCCTAGCCCTCTATGGGCTTCCAAATATCCCTTTGCCAATTCCACAAGAACAGCCTTAGCGAAAGGCTTCTTGAAGGGAAAGATGTAACTCTGTGAGATGAATTAATAGAACACAGAGCAGTTTCTCAGAAAGCTTCTTTCCAGTTTTGAACGGAAGATATTTCCTTTTTCACCATAGCCCTCTATGGGCTTCCAAATATCACTTTGCCAATTCAATAAGAACAGCCTTAGCGAAAGGCTTCTTGAAGGGAAAGATGTAACTCTGTGAGATGAATTAACAGAACACAGAGCAGTTTCTCAGAAAGCTTCTTTCCAGTTTTGAACAGAAGATATTTCCTTTTTCAACATAGCCCTCTATGGGCTCCCAAATATCACTTTGCCAATTCCACAAGAAGAGCCTTAGCGAAAGGCTTCCTGAAGGGAAAGATGTAACTCTGTGAGATGAATTAACAGAACACAGAGCACTTTCTCAGAAAGCTTCTTTCCAGTTTTGAACTTAAGATATTTCCTTTTTCACCGTAGCCCTCTATGGGCTTCCAAATATCCCTATACCAATTCCACAAGAAAAGCCTTAGCGAAAGGCTCCTTGAAGGGAAAGATGTAACTCTGTGAGATGAATTAACAGAACACAGAGCAGTTTCTCAGAAAGCTTCTTTCCAGTTTTGAACGGAAGATATTTCCATTTTCACCCTAGTCCTCTATGGGCTTCCAAATATCACTTTGCCAATTCCACAAGAACAGGCTTAGCGAAAGGCTTCTTGAAGGGAAAGATGTAACTCTGTGAGATGAATTAACAGAACACATAGCAGTTTCACACAAAGCTTCTTTCCACTTTTGAACGGAAGATATTTCCTTTTTCACCATAGCCCTCTATGGGCTTCCAAATATCACTTTGCCAATTCCACAAGAACAGCCTTAGTGAAAGGCTTCTTGAAGGGAAAGATGAAATACTGTGAGATGAATTAACAGAACTGAGAGCAGTTTCTCAGAAAGCTTCTTTCCAGTTTTGAACGGAAGATATTTCCTTTTTCACCATAGCCCTCTATGGGCTTCCAAATATCACATTGCCAATTCCACAAGAACAGCCTTAGCGAAAGGCTTCTTGAAGGGAAAGATGTAACTCTGTGAGATGAATTAACAGATCACGGAGCAGTTTCTCAGAAAGCTTTTTTCCAGTTTTGAACAGAAGATATTTCCTTTTTCACCATAGCCTTCTATGGGCTTCCAAATATCACTTTGCCAATTCAACAAGAACAGCCTTAGCGAAAGGCTTCTTTAATGGAAAGATGTAAATCTGTGAGATGAATAAACAGAACACAGAGCAGTTTCTCAGAAAGCTTCTTTCCAGTTTTGAATGGAAGATATTTCCTTTTTCACACTAGCCCTCTATGGGCTTCAAAATATCACTTTGCGAATTCCACAAGAACAGCCTTAGCGAAAGGCTTCATGAAGGGAAGGATGTAACTCTGTGAGATGAATTAACAGAACACAGAGCAGTTTCTCAGAAAGCTTCTTTCCAGTTTTGAACGGAAGATATTTCCTTTTTCACCCTAGCCCTCTATGGGCTTCCAAATATCACTTTGCCAATTCCACAAGAATAGCCTTAGCGAAAGGCTCCTTGACGGGAAAGTTGTAACTCTGTGAAATGAATTAACAGAACACAGAGCAGTTTCTCAGAAAGCTTCTTTCCAGTTTTGAACGGAAGATATTTCCATTTTCACCCTAGCCCTCTATGAGCTTCCAAATATCCCTTTGCCAATTCCACAAGAACAGCCTTAGCGAAAGGCTTCTTGAAGGGAAAGATGTAACTCTGTGAGATGAATTAACAGAACACAGAGCAGTTTCTCAGAAAGCTTCTTTCCAGTTTTGAACGGAAGATATTTCCTTTTTCACCATAGCCCTCTCTGGGCTTCCAAATATCACATTGCAAATTCCATAAGAACAGCCTTAGCGAAAGGCTTCTTGAAGGGAAAGATGTAACTCTGTGAGATGAATTAACAGAACACAGAGCAGTTTCTCAGAAAGCTTCTTTCCAGTTTTGAACGGAAGATATTTCCTTTTTCACCATAGCCCTCTACGGGCGTCAAAATATCACTTTGCCAATTACACATGAGCAGCCTTAGCGAAAGGCTTCTTGAAGGGAAAGATGTAACTCTGTGAGATGAATTAACAGAACACAGAGCAGTTTCTCAGAAAGCTTCTTTTCAGTTTTGCACGGAAGATATTTCCTTTTTCACCATAGCCCTCTATGGTTTCCAAATATCACTTTGCCGTTTCCACAAGAACAGCCTTAGCGAAAGGCTTCTTTAACGGAAAGATGTAACTCTGTGAGATGAATTAACAGAACACAGAGCAGTTTCTCATAAAGCTTCTTTCCAGTTTTGAACGGAAGATATTTCCTTTTTCACCATAGCCTTCTAGGGGCTTCCAAATATCACTTTGCCATTTCCACAAGAACACCCTTAGCTAAAAGCTTCTTTAACGGAAAGATGTAAGTCTGTGAGATGAATTAACAGAATACAGAGCAGTTTCTCAGAAAGCTTCTTTCCAGTTTTGAACGGAAGATATTTCCTTTTTCACAATGGCCCTCTATGGGCTTCCAAATATCACTTTGCCAATTCCACAAGAACAGCCTTAGCGAAAGGCTTCTTCAAGAGAAAGATGTAACTCTGTGAGATGAATTAACAGAACACAGAGCAGTTTCTCAGAAAGCTTCTTTCCAGTTTTGAACGGAAGATACATACTTTTTCACTATAGCCCTCTATGGGCTTCCAAATATCCCTTTGCCAATTCCACAAGAAAAGCCTTAGCGAAAGGTTCCTTGAAGGGAAAGATGTAACTCTGTGAGATGAATTAACAGAACACAGAGCAGTTTCTCAGAAAGCTTCTTTCCAGTTTTGAACGGAAGATATTTCCTTTTTCACCCTAGCCCTCTATGGGCTTCCAAATATCATTTTGCCGATTCCACAAGAACAGCCTTAGCGAAAGGCTACTTGAAGGAAAAGATGTAACTCTGTGAGATGAATTAACAGAACACAGAGCAGTTTCTCAGAAAGCTTCTTTCCAGTTTTGAACGGAAGATATTTCCTTTTTCACCATAGCCCTCTATGGGCTTCCAAATATCACTTTGCCAATTCCACAAGAACAGCCTTAGCGAAAGGCTTCTTGAAGGGAAAGATGTAACTCTGTGAGATGAATTAACAGAACACAGAGCACTTTCTCAGAAAGCTTCTTTCCAGTTTTGAACGGAAGATATTTCCTTTTTCACCGTAGCCCTCTATGGGCTTCCAAATGTTCCTTTGCCAATTCCACAAGAACAGCCTTAACGAAAGGCTTCTTGAAGGGAAAGATGTAACTCTGTGAGATGAATTAAGAGAACACAGAGCAGTTTCTCAGAATGCTTCTTTCCAGTTTTGAACGGAAGATATTTCCTTTTTCACCATAGCCCTCTATGGGCTTCCAAATATCACTCTGCCAATTCCACAAGAACAGCCTTAGCGAAAGGCTACTTGAAGGGAAAGATGTAACTCTGTGAGATGAATTAACAGGACACAGAGCAGTTTCTCAGAAAGCTTCTTTCCAGTTTTGGACGGAAGATATTTCCTTTTCCACCCGAGCCCTCTATGGGTTTCCAAATATCCCTATGCCAATTCCACAAGAACACCCTTAGCAAAAGGCTTCTTGAAGGGAAAGATGTAACTTTGTGAGATGAATTAACAGAACACAGAGCAGTTTCTCAGAAAGCTTCTTTCCAGTTTTGAACGGAAGTTATTTCCTTTTTCACAATAGCCCTCTATGGGCTTCCAAATATCACTTTGCCAATTCCACAAGAACAGCCTGTGTCTTTATGGCAGCATAATTTATAATCCTTTGGGTATATACCTAGTAATGGGATGGCTGGGTCATATGGTTCATCTAGTTCTAGATCCTTGAGGAATCGCCATACTGTTTTCCATAATGGTTGAACTAGTTTATATTGCAGCACTATTCAAAATAGCAAAGACTTGGAGTCAACCCAAATGTCCATCAGTGACAGATTGGATTAAGAGAATGTGGCACATATACAACATGAAATACTATGCAGCCATAAAAAAAGATGAGTTTGTGTCCTTTGTAGGGACATGGATGCAGCTGGAAACCATTATTCTCAGCAAACTATCACAAGAACAGAAAACCAAACACCGCATGTTCTCACTCATAGGCGGGAACTGAAAAATGAGATCACTTGGACTCGGGAAGGGGATCATCACACACCGGGGACTATCATGGGTAGGGGTGAGGGGGTGGGATTGCATTGGGAGTTATTCCTGACGTAAATGACGAGTTGATGGGTGCAGCACACCAACATGGCACAAGTATAGATATGTAGAAAACCTGCACGTTCTGCACATGTACCCTACAACTTGAAGTTTAATAAAAAAAAAAAAAAGAAAGAACAGCCTTAGCGAAAGGCTTCTTGAAGGGAAAGATGTAACTCTGTGAGATGAATTAACAGAACACAGAGCAGTTTCTCAGAAAGCTTCTTTCCAGTTTTGAACGGAAGATATTTCCTTTTTCACCGTAGCCCTCTATGGGCTTCCAAATATCCCTATACCAATTCCACAAGAAAAGCCTTAGCGAAAGGCTCCTTGAAGGGAAAGATGTAACTCTGTGAGATGAATTAACAGAACACAGAGCAGTTTCTCAGAAAGCTTCTTTCCAGTTTTGAACGGAAGATATTTCCATTTTCACCCTAGACCTCTATGGGCTTCCAAATATCACTTTGCCAATTCCACAAGAACAGCCTTAGCGAAAGGCTTCTTGAAGGGAAAGATGTAACTCTGTGAGATGAATTAACAGAACACAGAGCAGTTTCTCAGAAAGCTTCTTTCCAGTTTTGAACGGAAGATATTTCCTTTTTCACCCTAGACCTCTATGGGCTTCCAAATATCCCTTTGCCAATTCCACAAGAACATCCTTAGCGAAAGGCTTCTTGAAGGGAAAGATGTAACTCTGTGAGATGAATTAACAGAACACAGAGCAGTTTCTCAGAAAGCTTCTTTCCAGTTTTGAACGGAAGATATTTCCATTTTCATCCTAGCCCTCTATGGGCTTCCAAATATCACTTTGCCAATTCCACAAGAACAGCCTTAGCGAAAGGCTTCTTGAAGGGATAGATGTAACTCTGTGAGATGAATTAACAGAACACAGAGCAGTTTCTCAGAAAGCTTCTTTCCAGTTTTGAACGGAAGATATTTCCTTTTTCACCATAGCCCTCTAAGGGCTTCCAAATATCACTTTGCCAGTTCCACAAGAACAGCCTGAGCGAAAGGCTTCTTGAAGGGAAAGATGTAACTCTGTGAGATGAATTAACAGAACACAGAGCAGTTTCTCAGAAAGCTTCTTTCCAGTTTTGAACGGAAGATATTTCCTTTTTCACCCTAGCCCTCTAGGGGCTTCCAAATATCACTTTGCCAATTCCACAAAAACAGCCTTAGCGAAAGGCTTCTTGAAGGGAAACATGTAACTATGTGAGATGAATTAACAGAACACAGAGCAGTTTCTCAGAAAGCTTCTCTCCAGTTTTGAACGGAAGATATTTCCTTTTTCACCATAGCCCTCTATGGGCTTCCAAATATCACTCTGCCAATTCCACAAGAACAGCCTTAGCGAAAGGCTTCTTGAAGGGAAAGATGTAACTCTGTGAGATGAATTAACAGAACACAGAGCATTTTCTCAGAAAGCTTCTTTCCAGTTTTGAACGGAAGATATTTCGTTTTTCACCCGCGCCCTCTATGGGCTTCCAAATATTCCTTTGCCAATTCCACAAGAACAGCCTTAGCGAAAGGCTTCTTGAAGGGAAAGATATAACTCTGAGATATGAATTAAGAGAACACAGAGCAGTTTCTCAGAATGCTTCTTTCCAGTTTTGAACGGAAGATATTTCCTTTTTCACCATAGCCCTCTATGGGCTTCCAAATATCACTTTACCAATTCCACAAAAACAGCCTTAGCGAAAGGCTTCTTTAACGGAAAGATGTAACTCTGTGAGATGAATTAACAGAACACAGAGCAGTTTCTCAGAAAGCTTCTTTCCAGTTTTGAACGGAAGATATTTCCTTTTTCACCCTAGCCCTCTATGGGCTTCCAAATATCACTTTGCCAATTCCACAAGAACAGCTTAGCGAAAGGCTTCTTGAAGGGAAATATGTAACTCTGTGAGATGAATTAACAGAACACAGAGCAGTTTAACAGAAAGCTTCTTTCCAGTTTTGAACGGAAGATATTTCCTTTTTCACCATAGCCCTCTATGGGCTTCCAAATATCACTTTGCCAATTCCAGAAGAACAGCCTTAGCGAAAGGCTTCTTGAAGGGAAAGATGTAACTCTGTGAGATGAATTAACAGAACACAGAGCAGTTTCTCAGAAAGCTTCTTTCCAGTTTTGAACGGAAGATATTTCCTTTTTCACCATAGCCCTCTATGGCCTTCCAAATGTTCCTTTGCCAATTCCACAAGAACAGCCTTAGCGAAAGGCTTCTTGAAGGGAAAGATGTAACTCTGTGATATGAATTAAGAGAACACAGAGCAGTTTCTCAGAATGCTTCTTTCCAGTTTTGATCGGAAGATATTTCGTTTTTCACCATAGCCATCTCTGGGCTTCCAAATAATACTCTGCCAAATCCACAAGAACAGCCTTAGCGAAAGGCTTCTTGAAGGGAAAGATGTAACTCTGTGAGATGAATTAACAGAACACAGAGCAATTTCTCAGATAGCTTCTTTCCAGTTTTGAACGGAGATATTTCCTTTTTCACCCGAGCCCTCTATGGGTTTCCAAATATCCCTATGCCAATTCTACAAGAACACCCTTAGCAAAAGGCTTCTTGAAGGGAAAGATGTAACTTTGTGAGATGAATTAACAGAACACAGAGCAGTTTCTCAGAAAGCTTCTTTCCAGTTTTGAACGGAAGATATTTCCTTTTTCACCATAGCCCTCTATGGGCTTCCAAATATCACTTTGCCAATTCCACAAGAACAGCCTGTGTCTTTATAGCAGCATAATTTATAATCCTTTGGGTATATACCTAGTAATGGGATGGCTGGGTCATATGGTTCATCTAGTTCTAGATCCTTGAGGAATCGCCATACTGTTTTCCATAATGGTTGAACTAGTTTATATTGCAGCACTATTCAAAATAGCAAAGACTTGGAGTCAACCCAAATGTCCATCAGTGACAGATTGGATTAAGAGAATGTGGCACATATACAACATGAAATACTATGCAGCCATTAAAAAAGATGAGTTTGTGTCCTTTGTAAGGACATGGATGCAGCTGGAAACCATTATTCTCAGCAAACTATCACAAGAACAGAAAACCAAACACCGCATGTTCTCACTCATAGGCGGGAACTGAACAATGAGATCACTTGGACTCGGGAAGGGGATCATCACACACCGGGGACTATCATTGGGAGTGGGGAGGGAGGTGGGATTGCATTGGGAGTCATACCTGATGTAAATGACGAGTTGATGGGTGCAGCACACCAACATGGCACAAGTATACATATGTAGCAAACCTGCACGTTCTGCACATGTACCCTACAACTTGAAGTTTAATAAAAAAAAAAAAAAAAAAAAAAGAACAGCCTTAGCGAAAGGCTTCTTGAAGGAAAAGATGTAACTCTGTGAGATGAATTAACAGATCACAGAGCAGTTTCTCAGAAAGCTTCTTTCCAGTTTTGAACGGAAGATATTTCCTTTTTCACCATAGCACTCTTTGGGCTTCCAAGTATCCCTTTGCCAATTCCACAAGAATAGCCTTAGCGAAAGGCTCCTTGAAGGGAAAGATGTAACTCTGTGAGATGAATTAACAGAACACAGAGCAGTTTCTCAGAAATCTTCTTTCCAGTTTTGAACGGAAGATATTTCCATTTTCACCCTAGCCCTCTATGGGCTTCCAAATATCCCTTTGCCAATTCCACAAGAACAGCCTTAGCGAAAGGCTTCTTGAAGGGAAAGATGTAACTCTGTGAGATGAATTAATAGAACACAGAGCAGTTTCTCAGAAAGCTTCTTTCCAGTTTTGAACGGAAGATATTTCCTTTTTCACCATAGCCCTCTATGGGCTCCCAAATATCACTTTGCCAATTCCACAAGAAGAGCCTTAGCGAAAGGCTTCTTGAAGGGAAAGATGTAACTCTGTGAGATGAATTAAGAGAACACAGAGCACTTTCTCAGAAACCTTCTTTCCAGTTTTGAACTTAAGATATTTCCTTTTTCACCGTAGCCCTCTATGGGCATCCAAATATCCCTATACCAATTCCACAAGAAAAGCCTTAGCGAAAGGCTCCTTGAAGGGAAAGATGTAACTCTGTGAGATGAATTAGCAGAACACAGAGCAGTTTCTCAGAAAGCTTCTTTCCAGTTTTGAACGGAAGATATTTCCATTTTCACCCTAGTCCTCTATGGGCTTCCAAATATCACTTTGCCAATTCCACAAGAACAGCCTTAGCGAAAGGCTTCTTGAAGGGAAAGATGTAACTCTGTGAGATGAATTAACAGAACACAGAGCAGTTTCACAGAAAGCTTCTTTCCACTTTTGAACGGAAGATATTTCCTTTTTCACCATAGCCCTCTATGGGCTTCCAAATATCACTTTGCCAATTCCACAAGAACAGCCTTAGTGAAAGGCTTCTTGAAGGGAAAGATGAAATACTGTGAGATGAATTAACAGAACTGAGAGCAGTTTCTCAGAAAGCTTCTTTCCAGTTTTGAACGGAAGATATTTCCTTTTTCACCATAGCCCTCTATGGGCTTCCAAATATCACTTTGCCAATTCCACAAGAACAGCCTTAGCGAAAGGCTTCTTGAAGGGAAAGATGTATCTCTGTGAGATGAATTAACAGAACACAGAGCAGTTTCTCAGAAAGATTCTTTCCAGTTTTGAACGGAAGATATTTCCTTTTTCAAGATAGCCCTCTATGGGCTTCCAAATATCCCTTTGCCAATTCCACAAGAAAAGCCTTAGCGAAAGGCTTCTTGAAGGGAAAGATGTAACTCTGTGAGATGAATTAACAGAACACAGAGCTGTTTCTCAGAAAGCTTCTTTCCAGTTTTGAACGGAAGATATTTCCTTTTTCACCATAGCCCTCTATGGGCTTCCAAATATCCCTTTGCCAAATCCACAAGAAAAGCCTTAGGGAATGATTCCTTGAAGGGAAAGATGTAACTCTGTGAGATGAATTAACAGAACACACAGCAGTTTCTCAGAAAGCTTCTTTCCAGTTTTGAACGGAAGATATTTCCATTTTCACCCTAGCCCTCTATGGGCTTCCAAATACCACTTTGCCAATTCCACAAGAACAGCCTTAGCGAAAGGCTTCTTGAAGGGAAAGATGTAACTTTGTGAGAAGAATTAACAGAACACAGAGCACTTTCTCAGAAAGCTTCTTTCCAGTTTTGAACCTAAGGTATTTCCTTTTTCACCGTAGCCCTCTACGGGCTTCCAAATATCAATTTGCCAATTCCAGAAGAACAGCCTTAGCGAAAGGCTTCTTGAAGGGAAAGATGTAACTATGTGAGATGAATTAACAGAACACAGAGCAGTTTCTCAGAAAGCTTCTTTCCAGTTTTGAACGGAAGATATTTCCTTTTTCACCCTAGCCCTCTATGGGCTTCCAAATATCACTTTGCCACTTCCACAAGAACAGACTTAGCGAAAGGCTTCTTGAAGGGAAAGATGTAACTTTGTGAGATGAATTAACAGAAAACAGAGCAGTTTCTCAGAAAGCTTCTTTCCAGTTTTGAACGGAAGATATTTTCTTTTTCACCATAGCCCTCTACGGGCTTCCAAATATCAATTTGCCAGTTCCACAAAAACAGCCTTAGCGAAAGGCTTCTTGAAGGGAAAGATGTAACTCTGTGAGATGAATTAACAGAACACAGAGCAGTTTCTCAGAAATCTTCTTTCCAGTTTTGAACGGAAGATATTTCCATTTTCACCCTAGCCCTCTATGGGCTTCCAAATATCCCTTTGCCAATTCCACAAGAACAGCCTTAGCGAAAGGCTTCTTGAAGGGAAAGATGTAACTCTGTGAGATGAATTAATAGAACACAGAGCAGTTTCTCAGAAAGCTTCTTTCCAGTTTTGAACGGAAGATATTTCCTTTTTCACCATAGCCCTCTATGGGCTCCCAAATATCACTTTGCCAATTCCACAAGAAGAGCCTTAGCGAAAGGCTTCTTGAAGGGAAAGATGTAACTCTGTGAGATGAATTAAGAGAACACAGAGCACTTTCTCAGAAACCTTCTTTCCAGTTTTGAACTTAAGATATTTCCTTTTTCACCGTAGCCCTCTATGGGCATCCAAATATCCCTATACCAATTCCACAAGAAAAGCCTTAGCGAAAGGCTCCTTGAAGGGAAAGATGTAACTCTGTGAGATGAATTAGCAGAACACAGAGCAGTTTCTCAGAAAGCTTCTTTCCAGTTTTGAACGGAAGATATTTCCATTTTCACCCTAGTCCTCTATGGGCTTCCAAATATCACTTTGCCAATTCCACAAGAACAGCCTTAGCGAAAGGCTTCTTGAAGGGAAAGATGTAACTCTGTGAGATGAATTAACAGAACACAGAGCAGTTTCACAGAAAGCTTCTTTCCACTTTTGAACGGAAGATATTTCCTTTTTCACCATAGCCCTCTATGGGCTTCCAAATATCACTTTGCCAATTCCACAAGAACAGCCTTAGTGAAAGGCTTCTTGAAGGGAAAGATGAAATACTGTGAGATGAATTAACAGAACTGAGAGCAGTTTCTCAGAAAGCTTCTTTCCAGTTTTGAACGGAAGATATTTCCTTTTTCACCATAGCCCTCTATGGGCTTCCAAATATCACTTTGCAAATTCCACAAGAACAGCCTTAGCGAAAGGCTTCTTGAAGGGAAAGATGTATCTCTGTGAGATGAATTAACAGAACACAGAGCAGTTTCTCAGAAAGATTCTTTCCAGTTTTGAACGGAAGATATTTCCTTTTTCAAGATAGCCCTCTATGGGCTTCCAAATATCCCTTTGCCAATTCCACAAGAAAAGCCTTAGCGAAAGGCTTCTTGAAGGGATAGATGTAACTCTGTGAGATGAATTAACAGAACACAGAGCAGTTTCTCAGAAAGCTTCTTTCCAGTTTTGAACGGAAGATATTTCCTTTTTCACCATAGCCCTCTATGGGCTTCCAAATATCACTTTACGAATTCCACAAGAACAGCCTTAGCGAAAGGCTACTTGAAGGGAAAGATGTAACTCTGTGAGATGAATTAACAGAACACAGAGCAGTTTCTCAGAAAGCTTCTTTCCAGCTTTGAACGGAAGATATTTCCTTTTTCACCATAGCCCTCTATGGCCTTCCAAATGTTCCTTTGCCAATTCCACAAGAACAGCCTTAGCAAAAGGCTTCTTGAAGGGAAAGATGTAACTCTGTGATATGAATTAAGAGAACACAGAACAGTTTCTCAGAATGCTTCTTTCCAGTTTTGAACGGAAGATATTTCCTTTTTCACCATAGCCATCTATGGGCTTCCAAATATCACTTTGCCAATTCCACAAGAACAGCCTTAGCGAAAGGCTTCTTGAAGGGAAAGATGTAACTCTGTGAGATGAATTAACAGAACACAGAGCAATTTCTCATAAAGCTTCTTTCCAGTTTTGAACGGAGATATTTCCTTTTTCACCCGAGCCCTCTATGGGTTTTCAAATATCCCTATGCCAATTCCACAAGAACACCCTTAGCAAAAGGCTTCTTGAATGGAAAGATGTAACTCTGTGAGATGAATTAACAGAACACAGAGCAGTTTCTCAGAAAGCTTCTTTCCAGTTTTGAACGGAAGATATTTCCTTTTTCACCATAGCCCTCTATGGGCTTCCAAATGTCACTTTGCCAATTCCACAAGAACAGCCTGTGTCTTTATAGCAGCATAATTTATAATCCTTTGGGTATATACCTAGTAATGGGATGGCTGGGTCATATGGTTCATCTAGTTCTAGATCCTTGAGGAATCGCCATACTGTTTTCCATAATGGTTGTACTAGTTTATATTGCAGCACTATTCAAAATAGCAAAGACTTGGAGTCAACCCAAATGTCCATCAGTGACAGATTGGATTAAGAGAATGTGGCACATATACAACATGAAATACTATGCAGCCATAAAAAAAGATGAGTTTGTGTCCTTTGTAGGGACATGGATGCAGCCGGAAACCATTATTCTCAGCAAACTATCACAAGAACAAAAACCAAACACCGCATGTTCTCACTCATAGGCGGGAACTGAACAATGAGATCACTTGGACTCGGGAAGGGGATCATCACACACCGGGGACTATCATGGGGAGGGGGGAGGGGGGTGGGATTGCATTGGGAGTTATACCTGATGTAAATGACGAGTTGATGGGTGCAGCACACCAACATGGCACAAGTATACATATGTAGCAAACCTGCACGTTCTGCACATGTACACTACAACTTGAAGTTTAATAAAAAAAAAAAAAAAAAGAACAGCCTTAGCGAACGGCTTCTTGAAGGAAAAGATGTAACTCTGTGAGATGAATTAACAGATCACAGAGCAGTTTCTCAGAAAGCTTCTTTCCAATTTTGAACGGAAGATATTTCCTTTTTCACCATAGCACTCTTTGGGCTTCCAAGTATCCCTTTGCCAATTCCACAAGAACAGCCTTAGCGAAAGGCTCCTTGAAGGGAAAGATGTAACTCTGTGAGATGAATTAACAGAACACAGAGCAGTTTCTCAGAAATCTTCTTTCCAGTTTTGAACGGAAGATATTTCCATTTTCACCCTTGCCCTCTATGGGCTTCCAAATATCCCTTTGCCAATTCCACAAGAACAGCCTTAGCGAAAGGCTTCTTGAAGGGAAAGATGTAACTCTGTGAGATGAATTAATAGAACACTGAGCAGTTTCTCAGAAAGCTTCTTTCCAGTTTTGAACGGAAGATATTTCCTTTTTCACCATAGCCCTCTATGGGCTTCCAAATATCACTTTGCCAATTCCATAAGAACAGCCTTAGCGAAAGGCTTCTTGAAGGGAAAGATGTAACTCTGTGAGATGAATTAACAGAACACAGAGCAGTTTCTCAGAAAGCTTCTTTCCAGTTTTGAACAGAAGATATTTCCTTTTCACCATAGCCCACAATGGGCTCCCAAATATCACTGTGCCAATTCCACAAGAAGAGCCTTAGCGAAAGGCTTCTTGAAGGGACAGATGTAACTCTGTGAGATGAATTAACAGAACACAGAGCACTTTCTCAGAAAGCTTCTTTCCAGTTTTGAACTTAAGATATTTCCTTTTTCACCGTAGCCCTCTATGGGCTTCCAAATATCCCTGTACCAATTGCACAAGAAAAGCCTTAGCGAAAGGCTCCTTGAAGGGAAAGATGTAACTCTGTGAGATGAATTAACAGAACACAGAGCAGTTTCTCAGAAAGCTTCTTTCCAGTTTTGAACTTAAGATATTTCCATTTTCACCCTAGTCCTCTATGGGCTTCCAAATATCACTTTGCCAATTCCACAAGAACAGCCCTAGCGAAAGGCTTCTTGAAGGGAAAGATGTAACTCTGTGAGATGAATTAACAGAACACAGAGCAGTTTCACAGAAAGCTTCTTTCCACTTTTGAACGGAAGATATTTCCTTTTTCACTATAGACCTCTATGGGCTTCCAAATATCACTTTGCCAATTCCACAAGAACAGCCTTAGTGAAAGGCTTCTTGAAGGGAAAGATGAAATACTGTGAGACGAATTAACAGAACTGAGAGCAGTTTCTCAGAAAGCTTCTTTCCAGTTTTGAACGGAAGATATTTCCTTTTTCACCATAGCCCTCTATGGGCTTCCAAATATCACTTTGCCAATTCCACAAGAACAGCCTTAGCGAAAGGCTTCTTGAAGGGAAAGATGTAACTCTGTGAGATGAATTAACAGAACACAGAGCAGTTTCTCAGAAAGCTTTTTTCCAGTTTTGAACAGAAGATATTTCCTTTTTCACCATAGCCTTCTATGGGCTTCCAAATATCACTTTGCCAATTCAACAAGAACAGCCTTAGCGAAAGGCTTCTTTAACGGAAAGATGTAAATCTGTGAGATGAATTAACAGAACACAGAGCAGTTTCTCAGAAAGATTCTTTCCAGTTTTGAACGGAAGATATTTCCATTTTCAAGATAGCCCTCTATGGGCTTCCAAATATCCCTTTGCCAATTCCACAAGAAAAGCCTTAGCGAAAGGCTTCTTGAAGGGATAGATGTAACTCTGTGAGATGAATTAACAGAACACAGAGCAGTTTCTCAGAAAGCTTCTTTCCACTTTTGAACGGAAGATATTTCCTTTTTCACCATAGCCCTCTATGGGCTTCCAAATATCACTTTACCAATTCCACAAGAACAGCCTTAGCGAAAGGCTTCTTTAACGGAAAGATGTAAATCTGTGAGATGAATTAACAGAACACAGAGCAGTTTCTCAGAAAGCTTCTTTCCAGTTTTGAACGGAAGATATTTCCTTTTTCACACTAGCCCTCTATGGGCTTCAATATATCACTTTGCGAATTCCACAAGAACAGCCTTAGCGAAAGGCTTCATGAAGGGAAAGATGTAACTCTGTGAGATGAATTAACAGAACACAGAGCAGTTTCTCAAAGAGCTTCTTTCCAGTTTTGAACGAAGATATTTCCTTTTTCACCCTAGCCCTCTATGGGCATCCAAATATCACTTTGCCAATTCCACAAGAACAGCCTTAGCGAAAGGCTTCTTGAAGGGAAAGATGTAACTCTGTGAGATGAATTAACAGAACACAGAGCAGTTTCACAGAAAGCTTCTTTCCACTTTTGAACGGAAGATATTTCCTTTTTCACCATAGCCCTCTATGGGCTTCCAAATATCACTTTGCCAATTCCACAAGAACAGCCTTAGCGAAAGGCTTCTTGAAGGGAAAGATGAAATACTGTGAGATGAATTAACAGAACTGAGAGCAGTTTCTCAGAAAGCTTCTTTCCAGTTTTGAACGGAAGATATTTCCTTTTTCACCATAGCCCTCTATGGGCTTCCAAATATCACTTTGCCAATTCCACAATAACAGCCTTAGCGAAAGGCTTCTTGAAGGGATAGATGTAACTCTGTGAGATGAATTAACAGAACACATAGCAGTTTCTCAGAAAGCTTTTTTCCAGTTTTGAACAGAAGATATTTCCTTTTTCACCATAGCCTTCTATGGGCTTCCAAATATCACTTTGCCAATTCAACAAGAACAGCCTTAGCGAAAGGCTTCTTTAACGGAAAGATGTAAATCTGTGAGATGAATTAACAGAACACAGAGCAGTTTCTCAGAAAGCTTCTTTCCAGTTTTGAACGGAAGATATTTCCTTTTTCACACTAGCCCTCTATGGGCTTCAAAATATCACTTTGCGAATTCCACAAGAACAGCCTTAGCGAAAGGCTTCATGAAGGGAAAGATGTAACTCTGTGAGATGAATTAACAGAACACAGAGCAGTTTCTCAGAAAGCTTCTTTCCAGTTTTGAACGGAAGATATTTCCTTTTTCACCCTAGCCCTCTATGGGCTTCCAAATATCACTTTGCCAATTCCACAAGAACAGCCTTAGCGAAAGGCTTCTTGAAGGGAAAGATGTAACTCTGTGATATGTATTAAGAGAACACAGAGCAGTTTCTCAATGCTTCTTTCCAGTTTTGAACGGAAGATATTTCCTTTTTCACCATAGCCCTCTATGGGCTTCCAAATATCACTTTGCCAATTCCATAAGAACAGCCTTAGCGAAAGGCTTCTTGAAGGGAAAGATGTAACTCTGTGAGATGAATTAACAGAACACAGAGCAGTTTCTCAGAAATCTTCTTTCCAGTTTTGAACGGAAGATATTTCCTTTTTCACCATAGCCGTCTATGGGCTTCCAAATATTCCTTTGCCAATTCCACAAGAAGAGCCTTAGCGAAAGGCTTCTTGAAGGGAAAGATGTAACTCTGTGATATGAATTAAGAGAACACAGAGCAGTTTCTCAAAAAGCTTCTTTCCACTTTTGAACGGAAGATATTTCCTTTTTCACCATAGCCCTCTATGGGCTTCCAAATATCACTTTGCCAAATCCACAAGAACAGCCTTAGCGAAAGGCTTCTTGAAGGGAAAGATGAAATACTGTGAGATGAATTAACAGAACTGAGAGCAGTTTCTCAGAAAGCTTCTTTCCAGTTTTGAACGGAAGATATTTCCTTTTTCACCATAGCCCTCTATTGGCTTCCAAATATCACTTTGCCAATTCCACAAGAACTGCCTGTGTCTTTATAGCAGCATAATTTTTAATCCTTTGGGTATATAAATAGTAATGGGATGGCTGGGTCATATGGTTCATCTAGTTCTAGATCCTTGAGGAATCGCCATACTGTTTTCCATAATGGTTGAACTAGTTTATATTGCAGCACTGTTCAAAATAGCAAAGACTTGGAGTCAACCCAAATGTCCATCAGTGACAGATTGGATTAAGAGAATGTGGCGCATATACAACATGGAATACTATGCAGCCATAAAAAAGGATGAGTTTGTGTCCTTTGTAGGGACATGGAGGCAGCTGGAAACCATTATTCTCAGCAAACTATCACAAGAACAGAAAACCAAACACCGCATGTTCTCACTCATAGGCGGGAACTGAGCAATGAGATCACTTGGACTCGGGAAGGGGATCATCACACACCGGGGACTATCATGGGGAGGGGGGAGGGGGGTGTAATTGCATTGGGAGTTATACCTGATGTAAATGACGAGTTGATGGGTGCAGCACACCAACATGGCAGAAGTATACATATGTAGCAAACCTGCACGTTCTGCACCTGTATCCTACAACTTGAAGTTTAATCAAAAAAAAAAAAAAAAAAAAAGAACAGCCTTAGCGAAAGGCTTCTTGAAGGAAAAGATGTAACTCTGTGAGATGAATTAACAGATCACAGAGCAGTTTCTCAGAAAGCTTCTTTCCAGTTTTGAACGGAAGTTATTTCCTTTTTCACCATAGCCCTCTATGGGCTTCCAAGTATCCCTTTGCCAATTCCACAAGAATAGCCTTAGCGAAAGGCTCCTTGAAGGGAAAGATGTAAATCTGTGAGATGAATTAACAGAACACAGAGCAGTTTCTCAGAAAGCTTCTTTCCAGTTTTGAACGGAAGATATTTCCATTTTCACCCTAGCCCTCTATGGGCTTCCAAATATCCCTTTGCCAATTCCACAAGAACAGCCTTAGCGAAAGGCTTCTTGAATCGAAAGATGTAACTCTGTGAGATGAATTAACAGAACACAGAGCAGTTTCTCAGAAAGCTTCTTTCCAGTTTTGAACGGAAGATATTTCCTTTTTCACCCTAGCCCTCTATGGGCTTCCAAATAACACTTTGCCAATTCCACAAGAACAGCCTTAGCGAAAGGCTTCTTGAAGGGAAAGATGTAACTCTGTGATATGAATTAAGAGAACACAGAGCAGTTTCTCAGAAAGCTTCTTTCCAGTTTTGAACGGAAGATATTTCCTTTTTCACCATAGCCCTCTATTTGCTTCCAAATATCACTCTGCCAATTCCACAAGAACAGCCTTAGCGAAAGGCTTCTTGAAGGGAAAGATGTAACTCTGTGAGATGAATTAACAGAACACAGAGCAGTTTCTCAGAAAGCTTCTTTCCAGTTTTGAACGGAAGATATTCCCTTTTTCACCCGCGCCCTCTATGTGTTTCCAAATATCCCTATGCCAATTCCACAAGAACACCCTTAGCAAAAGGCTTCTTGAAGGGAAAGATGTAACTCTGTGAGATGAATTAACAGAACACAGAGCAGTTTCTCACAAAGCTTCTTTCCAGTTTTGAACGGAAGATATTTCCTTTTTCACCATAGCCCTCTATGGGCTTCCAAATATCACTTTGCCAATTCCACAAGAACAGCCTTAGCGAAAGGCTTCTTGAAGGGAAAGATGTAACTCTGTGAGATGAATTAACAGAACACAGAGCAGTTTCTCAGAAAGCTTCTTTCCAGTTTTGCACGGAAGATATTTCCTTTTTCACCATAGCCCTCTATGGGCTTCCAAATATCACTTTGACAATTCCACAAGAACAGCCTTAGCGAAAGGCTTCTTGAAGGGAAAGATGAAATTCTGTGAGATGAATTAACAGAACACAGAGCAGTTTCTCAGAAAGCTTCTTTCCAGTTTTTAACGGAAGATAATTCCTTTTTCACCCTAGACGTCTATGGGCTTCCAAATATCACTTTGCCAATTCCACAAGAACAGCCTTAGCGAAACGTTTCTTGAAGGGAAAGATGTAACTCTGTGAGATGAATTAACAGAACACAGAACAGTTTCTCAGAAAGCTTCTTTCCAGTTTTGAACGGAAGATATTTCCTTTATCACCATAGCCCACTATGGGCTTCCAAATATCACTTTGCCAATTCCACAAGAACAGCCTGTGTCTTTATAGCAGCATAATTTATAATCCTTTGGGTATATACCTAGTAATGGGATGGCTGGGTCATATGGTTCATCTAGTTCTAGATCCTTGAGGAATCGCCATACTGTTTTAAATAATGGTTGAACTAGTTTATATTGCAGCACTATTCAAAATAGCAAAGACTTGGAGTCAACCCAAATGTCCATCAGTGACAGATTGGATTAAGAGAATGTGGCACATATACAACATGGAATACTATGCAGCCATAAAAAATGATGAGTTTGTGTCCTTTGTAGGGACATGGATGCAGCTGGAAACCATCATTCTCAGCAAACTATCACAAGAACAGAAAACCAAACACCGCATGTTCTCACTCATAGGCGGGAACTGAACAATGAGATCACTTGGACTCGGGAAGGGGATCATCACACACCGGGACCTATCATGGGGAGAGGGGAGGGGGGAGGGATTGCATTGGGATTTATACCTGATGTAAATGACGAGTTGATGGGTGCAGCACACCAACATTGCACAAGAATACATATGTAGCAAACCTGCACTTTCTGCACATGTACCCTACAACTTGAAGTGTAATAATAAAAAAAAAAAAAAAAAAAAAGAACAGCCTTAGCGAAAGGCTTCTTGAAGGGAAAGATGTAACTCTGTGAGATGAATTAACAGATCACAGAGCAGTTTCTCAGAAAGATTCTTTCCAGTTTTCAACGGAAGATATTTCCTTTTTCACCATAGCCCTCTATGGGCTTCCAAGTATCCCTTTGCCAATTCCACAAGAATAGCCTTAGCGAAAGGCTCCTTGAAGGGAAAGATGTAACTCTGTGAGATGAATTAACAGAACACAGAGCAGTTTCTCAGAAAGCTTCTTTCCGGTTTTGAACGGAAGATATTTCCATTTTCACCCTAGCCCTCTATGAGCTTCCAAATATCCCGTTGCCAATTCCACAAGAACAGCCTTAGCGAAAGGCTTCTTGAAGGGAAAGATTTAACTCAGTGAGATGAATTAACAGAACACAGAGCAGTTTCTCAGAAAGCTTCTTTCCACTTTTGAACGGAAGATATTTCCTTGTTCACCATAGCCCTCTATGGGCTTCCAAATATCACTTTGCCAATTCCATAAGAACAGCCTTAGCGAAAGGCTTCTTGAAGGGAAAGATGTAATTCTGTGAGATGAATTAACAGAACACAGAGCAGTTTCTCAGAAAGCTCCTTTCCAGTATTGAACGGAAGATATTTCCTTTTTCACCATAGTCCTCTATGGGCTTCCAAATATCCCTTTGCCAATTCCACAAGAACAGCCTTAGCGAAAGGTTCCTTGAAGGGAAAGATGTAACTCTGTGAGATGAATTAACAGAACCCAGAGCAGTTACTCAGAAAGCTTCTTTCCAGTTTTGAACGGAAGAGATTTCCATTTTCACCCTAGACCTCTATGGGCTTCCAAATATCACTTTGCCAATTCCACAAGAACAGACTTAGCGAAAGGCTTCTTCAAGGGAAAGATGTAACTCTGTGAGATGAATTAACAGAACACAGAGCACTTTTTCAGAAAGCTTCTTTCCAGTATTGAACGGAAGATATTTCCTTTTTCACCATAGTCCTCTATGGGCTTCCAAATATCCCTTTGCCAATTCCACAAGAACAGCCTTAGCGAAAGGTTCCTTGAAGGGAAAGATGTAACTCTGTGAGATGAATTAACAGAACCCAGAGCAGTTACTCAGAAAGCTTCTTTCCAGTTTTGAACGGAAGAGATTTCCATTTTCACCCTAGACCTCTATGGGCTTCCAAATATCACTTTGCCAATTCCACAAGAAAAGCCTTAGCGAAAGGCTTCTTGAAGGGAAAGATGTAACTCTGTGAGATGAATTAACAGAACACAGAGCTGTTTCTCAGAAAGCTTCTTTCCAGTTTTGAACGGAAGATATTTCCTTTTTCACCATAGCCCTCTATGGGCTTCCAAATATCCGTTTGCCAAATCCACAAGAAAAGCCTTAGGGAATGATTCCTTGAAGGGAAAGATGTAACTCTGTGAGATGAATTAACAGAACACACAGCAGTTTCTCAGAAAGCTTCTTTCCAGTTTTGAACGGAAGATATTTCCATTTTCACCCTAGCCCTCTATGGGCTTCCAAATACCACTTTGCCAATTCCACAAGAACAGCCTTAGCGAAAGGCTTCTTGAATGGAAAGATGTAACTTTGTGAGATGAATTAACAGAACACAGAGCACTTTCTCAGAAAGCTTCTTTCCAGTTTTGAACCTAAGGTATTTCCTTTTTCACCGTAGCCCTCTACGGGCTTCCAAATATCAATTTGCCAATTCCAGAAGAACAGCCTTAGCGAAAGGATTCTTGAAGGGAAAGATGTAACTCTGTGAGATGAATTAACAGAACACAGAGCAGTTTCTCAGAAAGCTTCTTTCCAGTTTTGAACGGAAGATATTTCCTTTTTCACCCTAGCCCTCTATGGGCTTCCAAATATCACTTTGCCAATTCCAGAAGAACAGCCTTAGCGAAAGGCTTCTTGAAGGGAAAGATGTAACTCTGTGAGATGAATTAACAGAACACAGAGCAGTTTCTCAGAAAGCTTCTTTCCAGTTTTGAACGGAAGATGTTTGCTTTTTCACCATAGCCCTCTATGGGCTTACAAATGTTCCTTTGCTAATTCCACAAAACAGTCTTAGTGAAAGGCTTCTTGAAGGGAAACATGTAACTCTGTGATATGAATTAAGAGAACACAGAGCAGTTTCTCAGAATGCTTCTTTCCAGTTTTGAACGGAAGATATTTCCTTTTTCACCATAGCCCTCTATGGGCTTCCAAATATCACTTTGCCAATTCCACAAGAACAGCCTTAGCGAAAGGCTTCTTGAAGGAAAAGATGTAACTCTGTGAGATGAATTAACAGATCACAGAGCAGTTTCTCAGAAAGTTTCTTTCCAGTTTTGAACGGAAGATATTTCCTTTTTCACCATAGCCCTCTATGGGCTTCCAAGTATCCCTTTGCCAATTCCACAAGAATAGCCTTAGCGAAAGGCTCCTTGAATGGAAAGATGTACCTCTGTGAGATGAATTAACAGAACACAGAGCAGATTCTCAGAAAGCTTCTTTCCGGTTTTGAACGGAAGTTATTTCCATTTTCACCCTAACCCTCTATGGGCTTCCAAATATCCCTTTGCCAATTCCA
Source organism: Chlorocebus sabaeus (assembly GCF_047675955.1). NCBI lineage: Eukaryota > Metazoa > Chordata > Mammalia > Primates > Cercopithecidae > Chlorocebus > Chlorocebus sabaeus. The sequence continues at coordinate 94,066,614 of NC_132933.1, read as the reverse complement.
CAAGAACAGCCTTAGCGAAAGGCTTCTTGAAGGGAAAGATGTAACTCTGTGAGATGAATTAATAGAACACAGAGCAGTTTCTCAGAAAGCTTCTTTCCAGTTTTGAACGGAAGATATTTCCTTTTTCACCATAGCCCTCTATGGGCTTCCAAATATCACTTTGCCAATTCCATAAGAACAGCCTTAGCGAAAGGCTTCTTGAAGGGAAAGATGTAACTCTGTGAGATGAATTAACAGAACACAGAGCAGTTTCTCAGAAAGCTTCTTTCCAGTTTTGAACGGAAGATATTTCCTTTTTCACCATAGCCCTCTATGGGCTTCCAAATGTTCCTTTGCCAATTCCACAAGAACAGTCTTAGCGAAAGGCTTCTTGAAGGGAAAGATGTAACTCTGTGATATGAATTAAGAGAACACAGAGCAGTTTCTCAGAAAGCTTCTTTCCAGTTTTGAACGGAAGATATTTCCTTTTTCACCATAGCCCTCTATGGGCTTCCAAATATCACTCTGCCAATTCCACAAGAACAGCCTTAGCGAAAGGCTTCTTGAAGGGAAAGATGTAACTCTGTGAGATGAATTAACAGAACACAGAGCAATTTCTCAGAAAGCTTCTTTCCAGTTTTGAACGGAAGATATTTCCTTTTTCACCCGAGCCCTCTAAGGGTTTCCAAATATCCCTATGCCAATTCCACAAGAACACACTTAGCAAAAGGCTTCTTGAAGGGAAAGATGTAACTTTGTGAGATGAATTAACAGAACACAGAGCAGTTTCTCAGAAAGCTTCTTTCCAGTTTTGAACGGAAGATATTTCCTTTTTCACCATAGCCCTCTATTGGCTTCCAAATATCACTTTGCCAATTCTACAAGAACAGCCTGTGTCTTTATAGCTGCATAATTTATAATCCTTTGGGTATATACCTAGTAATGGGATGGCTGGGTCATATGGTTCATCTAGTTCTAGATCCTTGAGGAATCGCCATACTGTTTTCCATAATGGTTGAACTAGTTTATATTGCAGCACTATTCAAAATAGGAAAGACTTGGAGTCAACCCAAATGTCCATCAGTGACAGACTGGATTAAGAGAATGTGGCACATATACAACATGGAATACTATGCAGCCATAAAAAAGGATGAGTTTGTGTCCTTTGTAGGGACATGGATGCAGCTGGAAACATCACCCACCGGGGACTCTCATGGGGAGGGGGGAGGGGGGTGGGATTGCAATGGGAGTTATACCTGATGTAAATGACGAGTTGATGGGTGCAGCACACCAACATGGCACAAGTATACATATGTAGCAACCCTGCACGTTCTGCACATGTACCCTACAACTTGAAGTTTAATAAAAAAAAAAAAAAAAAAAAAGAACAGCCTTAGCGAAAGGCTTCTTGATGGAAAAGATGTAACTCTGTGAGATGAATTAACAGATCACAGAGCAGTTTCTCAGAAAGCTTCTTTCCAGTTTTGAACGGAAGATATATCCTTTTTCACCATAGCCCTCTATGGGCTTCCAAATATCACTTTGCCAATTCCACAAGAACAGCCTTAGCGAAAGGCTTCTTGAAGGGAAAGATGAAATACAGTGAGATGAATTAACAGAACTGAGAGCAGTTTCTCAGAAAGCTTCTTTCCAGTTTTAAACGGAAGATATTTCCTTTTTCACCATAGCCCTCTATGGGCTTCCAAATATCACTTTGCCAATTCCACAAGAACAGCCTTAGCGAAAGGCTTCTTGAAGGGAAAGATGTAACTCTGTGAGATGAATTAACAGAACACAGAGCAGTTTCTCAGAAAGCTTTTTTCCAGTTTTGAACAGAAGATATTTCCTTTTTCACCATAGCCTTCTATGGGCTTCCAAATATCACTTTGCCATTTCAACAAGAACAGCCTTAGCTAAAGGCTTCTTTAACGGAAAGATGTAAATCTGTGAGATGAATTAACAAAACACAGAGCAGTTTCTCAGAAAGCTTCTTTCCAGTTTTGAACGGAAGATATTTCCTTTTTCACACTAGCCCTCTATGGGCTTCAAAATATCACTTTGCGAATTCCACAAGAACAGCCTTAGCGAAAGGCTTCATGAAGGGAAAGATGTAACTCTGTGAGATGAATTAACAGAACACAGAGCAGTTTCTCAGAAAGCTTCTTTCCAGTTTTGAACGGAAGATATTTCCTTTTTCACCCTAGCCCTCTATGGGCTTCCAAATATCACTTTGCCAATTCCACAAGAACAGGCTTAGAAAGGCTTCTTGAATGGAAATATGTAACTCTGTGACATGAATTAACAGAACACAGAGCAGTTTAACAGAAAGCTTCTTTCCAGTTTTGAACGGAAGATATTTCCTTTTTCACCATAGCCCTCTATGGGCTTCCAAATATCACTTTGCCAATTCCATAAGAACAGCCTTAGCGAAAGGCTTCTTGAAGGGAAAGATGTAACTCTGTGAGATGAATTAACACAACACTGAGCAGTTTCTCAGTAAGCTACTTTCCAGTTTTGAACGGAAGATATTTCCTTTTTCACCATAGCCCTCTATGGGCTTCCAAATGTTCCTTTGCCAATTCCACAAGAAGAGCCTTAGCGAAAGGCTTCTTGAAGGAAAAGATGTAACTCTGTGAGATGAATTAACAGAACACAGAGCAGTTTCTCAGAAAGCTTCTTTCCAGTTTTGAACGGAAGATATTTCCTTTATCACCATAGCCCACTATGGGCTTCCAAATATCACTTTGCCAATTCCACAAGAACAGCCTGTGTCTTTATAGCAGCATAATTTATAATCCTTTGGGTATATACCTAGTAATGGGATGGCTGGGTCATATGGTTCATCTAGTTCTAGATCCTTGAGGAATCGCCATACTGTTTTAAATAATGGTTGAACTAGTTTATATTGCAGCACTATTCAAAATAGCAAAGACTTGGAGTCAACCCAAATGTCCATCAGTGACAGATTGGATTAAGAGAATGTGGCACATATACAACATGGAATACTATGCAGCCATAAAAAAGGATGAGTTTGTGTCCTTTGTAGGGACATGGATGCAGCTGGAAACCATCATTCTCAGCAAACTATCACAAGAACAGAAAACCAAACACCGCATGTTCTCACTCATAGGCGGGAACTGAACAATGAGATCACTTGGACTCGGGAAGGGGATCATCACACACCGGGGCCTATAATGGGGAGGGGGGAGGGGGGAGGGATTGCATTGGGAGTTATACCTGATGTAAATGACGAGTTGATGGGTGCAGCACACCAACATTGCACAAGTATACATATGTAGCAAACCTGCACTTTCTGCACATGTACCCTACAACTCGAAGTGTAATAATAAAAAAAAAAAAAAAAAAAAAAAGAACAGCCTTAGCGAAAGGCTTCTTGAAGGGAAATATGTAACTCTGTGAGATGAATTAACAGATCACAGAGCAGTTTCTCAGAAAGCTTCTTTCCAGTTTTCAACGGAAGATATATCCTTTTTCACCATAGCCCTCTATGGGCTTCCAAGTATCCCTTTGCCAATTCCACAAGAATAGCCTTAGCGAAAGGCTCCTTGAAGGGAAAGATGTAACTCTGTGAGATGAATTAACAGAACACAGAGCAGTTTCTCAGAAAGCTTCTTTCCAGTTTTGAACGGAAGATATTTCCATTTTCACCCTAGCCCTCTATGAGCTTCCAAATATCCCTTTGCCAATTCCACAAGAACAGCCTTAGCGAAAGGCTTCTTGAAGGGAAAGATTTAACTCTGTGAGATGAATTAACAGAACACAGAGCTGTTTCTCAGAAAGCTTCTTTCCAGTTTTGAACGGAAGATATTTCCTTATTCACCATAGCCCTCTATGGGCTTCCAAATATCACTTTGCCAATTCCATAAGAACAGCCTTAGCGAAAGGCTTCTTGAAGGGAAAGATGTAACTCTGTGAGATGAATTAACAGAACACAGAGCAGTTTCTCAGAAAGCTTCTTTCCAGTTTTGAACGGAAGATATTTCCTTTTTCACCATTGCCCTCTATGGGCTTCCAAATATCACTTTGCCAATTCCACAAGAACAGCCTTAGCGAAAGGCTTCTTGAAGGGAAAGATGTAACTCTGTGAGATGAATTAACAGAACACAGAGCACTTTCTCAGAAAGCTTCTTTCCAGTTTTGAACGGAAGATATTTCCTTTTTCACCATAGCCCTCTATGGGCTTCCAAATATCCCTTTGCCAATTCCACAAGAAAAGCCTTAGCGAAAGGCTTCTTGAAGGGAAAGATGTAACTCTGTGAGATGAATTAACAGAACACAGAGCAGTTTCTCAGAAAGCTTCTTTCCACTTTTGAACGGAAGGTATTTCCTTTTTCACCATAGCCCTCTATGGGCTTCCAAATATCACCTTGCCAATTCCACAAGAACAGCCTTAGCGAAAGGCTTCTTGAAGGGAAAGATGAAATACTGTGAGATGAATTAACAGAACTGAGAGCAGTTTCTCAGAAAGCTTCTTTCCAGTTTTGAACGGAAGATATTTCCTTTTTCACCCTAGCCCTCTATGGGCTTCCAAATATCACTTTGCCAATTCCACAAGGACAGCCTTAGCGAAAGGCTTCTTGAAGGGAAAGATGTAACTCTGTGAGATGAATTAACGGAACACAGAGCAGTTTCTCAGAAAGCTTCTTTCCAGTTTTGAGCGGAAGATATTTCCTTTTTCACCCTAGTCCTCTATGGGCTTCCAAATATCACTTTGCCAATTCCACAAGAACAGCCTTAGCGAAAGGCTTCTTGAAGGGAAAGATGTAACTCTGTGATATGAATTAACAGAACACAGAGCAGTTTCTCAGAAAGCTTCTTTCAACTTTTGAACGGAAGATATTTCCTTTTTCACCATAGCCCTCCACGAGCTGCCAAATATCACTTTGCCAATTCCACAAGAACAGCCTTAGCGAAAGGATCCTTGAAGGGAAAGATGTAACTCTGTGAGATGAATTAACAGAACACAGAGCAGTTTCTCAGAAAGCTTCTTTCCAATTTTGAACGGAAGATATTTCCTTTTTCAAGATAGCCCTCTATGGGCTTCCAAATATCCCTTTTCCAATTCCACAAGAAAAGCCTTAGCGAAAGGCTTCTTGAAGGGAAAGATGTAACTCTGTGAGATGAATTAACAGAACACAGAGCAGTTTCTCAGAAAGCTTCTTTCCACTTTTGAACGGAAGATATTTCCTTTTTCACCATAGCCCTCTATGGGCTTCCAAATATCACCTTGCCAAATCCACAAGAACAGCCTTAGCGAAAGGCTTCTTGAAGGGAAGGATGAAATACTGTGAGATGAATTAACAGAACTGAGAGCAGTTTCTCAGAAACCTTCTTTCCAGTTTTGAACGGAAGATATTTCTTTTTTCACCCTAGCCCTCTATGGGCTTCCAAATATCACTTTGCCAATTCCACAAGGACAGCCTTAGCGAAAGGCTTCTTGAAGGGAAACATGTAACTCTGCGAGATGAATTAACAGAACACAGAGCAGTTTCTCAGAAAGCTTCTTTCCAGTTTTGAACGGAAGATATTTCCTTTTTCACCCTGGCCCTCTATGGGCTTCCAAATAACACTTTGCCAATTCCACAAGAACAGCCTTAGCGAAAGGCTTCTTGAAGGGAAAGATGTAACTCTGTGAGATGAATTAACAGAACACAGAGAAGTTTCTCAGAAAGCTTCTTTCCAGTTTTGAACGGAAGATATTTCCTTTTTCACCATAGCCCTCTATGGGCTTCCAAATATCACTTTGCCAATTCCACAAGAACAGTCTTAGCGAAAGGCTTCTTGAAGGGAAAGATGTAACTCTGTGAGATGAATTAACAGAACACAGAGCAGTTTCTCAGAAAGCTTCTTTCCAGTTTTGAACGGAAGATATTTCCTTTTTCACCATAGCCCTCTATGGGCTTCCAAATATTGCTTTGCCAATTCCACAAGAACAGCCTTAGCGAAAGGCTTCTTGAAGGTAAAGATGTAACTCTGTAATATGAATTAAGAGAACACAGAGCAATTTCTCAGAAAGCTTCTTTCCAGTTTTGAACGGAAGATATTTCCTTTTTCACCATAGCCCTCTATTTGCTTCCAAATATCACTCTGCCAATTCCACATGAAAAGCCTTAGCGAAAGGCTTCTTGAAGGGAAAGATGTAACTCTGTGAGATGAATTAAGAGAACACAGAGCAGTTTCTCAAAAAGCTTCTTTCCAGTTTTGAACGGAAGATATTTCCTTTTTCACCCGCGCCCTCTATGGGTTTCCAAATATCCCTATGCCAATTCCACAAGAACACCCTTAGCAAAAGGCATCTTGAAGGGAAAGATGTAACTTTGTAGATGAATTAACAGAACACAGAGCAGTTTCTCAGAAAGCTTCTTTCCAGTTTTGAACGGAAGATATTTCCTTTTTCACCATAGTCCTCTATGGGTTTCCAAATATCACTTTGCCAATTCCATAAGAACAGCCTTAGCGAAAGGCTTCTTGAAGGGAAAGATGTAACTCTGTGAGATGAATTAACAGAACACAGAGCAGTTTCTCAGAAAGCTTCTTTCCAGTTTTGAACGGAAGATATTTCCTTTTTCACCATAGCCCTCTATGGGCTTCCAAATATGACTTTGCCGTTTCCACAAGAACAGCGTTAGCGAAAGGCCTCTTGAAGGGAAAGATGTAACTCTGTGAGATGAATTAACAGAACACAGAGCAGTTTCTCAGAAAGTTTCTTTCCAGTATTGAACGGAAGATATTTCCTTTTTCACCATAACCCTCTAAGGGCTTCCAAATATCACTTTGCCAATTCCACAAGAACAGCCTTAGCGAAAGGCTTCTTGAAGGGAAAGATGTAACTCTGTGAGATGAATTAACAGAACACAGAGCAGTTTCTCAGAAAGCTTCTTTCCAGTTTTGAACGGAAGATATTTCCATTTTCAACCTAGTCCTCTATGGGCTTCCAAATATCACTTTGCCAATTCCACAAGAACAGCCTTAGCGAAAGGCTTCTTCAAGGGAAAGATGTAACTCTGTGAGATGAATTAACAGAGCACAGAGCAGTTTCTCAGAAAGCTTCTTTACAGTTTTGAACGGAAGATATTTCCTTTTTCACCATAGCCCTCCACGGGCTTCCGAATATCACTTTGCCAAATCCACAAGAACAGCCTTAGCGAAAGGATTCTTGAAGGGAAAGATGTAACTCTGTGAGATGAATTAACAGAACACAGAGCAGTTTCTCAGAGAGCTTCTTTCCAGTTTTGAACGGAAGATATTTCCTTTTTCAAGATAGCCCTCTATGGGCTTCCAAATATCAATTTGCCAATTCCACAACAAAAGCCTTAGCGAAAGGCTTCTTGAAGGGATAGATGTAACTCTGTGAGATGAATTAACAGAACACAGAGCAGTTTCTCAGAAAGCTTCTTTCCACTTTTGAACGGAAGATATCTCCTTTTTCACCGTAGCCCTCTATGGGCTTCCAAATATCACTTTGCCAATTCCACAAGAACAGCCTTAGCGAAAGGCTTCTTGAAGGGAAAGATGTAACTCTGTGAGATGAATTAACAGAACACAGAGCAGTTTCTCAGAAAGCTTCTTTCCAGTTTTGCACGGAAGATATTTCTTTTTTCACCGTAGCCCTCTATGGGCTTCCAAATATCACTTTGCCATTTCCAAAAGAACAGCCTTAGCGAAAGGCTTCTTTAACGGAAAGATGTAAATCTGTGAGATGAATTAACAAAACACAGAGCAGTTTCTCACAAAGCTTCTTTCCAGTTTTGAACGGAAGATATTTCCTTTTTCACCATAGCCCTCTATGGGCTTCCAAATATCCCTTTGCCAATTCCACAAGAAAAGCCTTAGCGAAAGGCTTCTTGAAGGGATAGATGTAACTCTGTGAGATGAATTAACAGAACACAGAGCAGTTTCTCAGAAAGCTTCTTTCCACTTTTGAACGGAAGATATTTCCTTTTTCACCATAGCCCTCTATGGGCTTCCAAATATCACTTTGCCAATTCCACAAGAACAGCCTTAGCGAATGGCTTCTTGAAGGGAAAGATGTAACTCTGTGAGATCAACTAACAGATCACAGAGCAGTTTCTCAGAAAGCTTCTTTCCAGTTTTGCACGGAAGATATTTCCTTTTTCACCATAGCCCTCTATGGGCTTCCAAATATCACTTTGCCATTTCCACAAGAACAGCCGTAGCGAAAGGCTTCTTTAACGGAAAGATGTAAATCTGTGAGATGAATTAACAGAACACAGAGCAGTTTCTCAGAAAGCTTCTTTCCAGTTTTGAACGGAAGATATTTCCTTTTTCACCATAGCCCTCTATGGGCTTCCAAATATCACTTTGCCAATTCCACAAGAACAGCCTTAGCGAAAGGCTTCTTCAACAGAAAGATGTAACTCTGTGAGATGAATTAACAGAACACAGAGCAGTTTCTCAGAATGCTTCTTTCCAGTTTTGAACGGAAGATATTTCCTTTTTCACCCTAGCCCTCTATGGGCTTCCAAATATCCCTTTGCCAATTCCACAAGAAAAGCCTTAGCGAAAGGTTCCTTGAAGCGAAAGATGTAACTCTGTGAGATGAATTAACAGAACACAGAGCAGTTTCTCCGAAAGCTTCTTTCCAGTTTTGAACGGAAGATATTTCCTTTTTCACCCTAGACATCTATGGGCTTCCAAATATCACTTTGCCAATTCCACAAGAACAGACTTAGCGAAAGGCTTCTTGAAGGGACAGATGTAACTCTGTGAGATGAATTAACAGAACACAGAGCAGTTTCTCAGAAAGCTTCTTTCCAGTTTTGAACCGAAGATATTTCCTTTTTCACCGTAGCCCTCTATGGGCTTCCAAATATCCCTATACCAATTCCACAAGAACAGCCTTAGCGAAAGGCTCCTTGAAGGGAAAGATGTAACTCTGTGAGATGAATTAACAGAACACAGAGCAGTTTCTCAGGAAGCTTCTTTCCAGTTTTGAACGGAAGATATTTCCATTTTCACCCTAGACCTCTATGGGCTTCCAAATATCACTTTGCCAATTCCACAAGAACAGCTTTAGCGAAAGGCTTCTTGAAGGGAAAGATGTAACTCTGTGAGATGAATTAACAGAACACAGAGCAGTTTCTCAGAAAGCTTCTTTCCAGTTTTGAACGGAAGATATTTCCTTTTTCACCCTAGCCCTCTATGGACTTCCAAATATCCCTCTGCCAATTCCACAAGAACATCCTTAGCGAAAGGCTTCTTGAAGGGAAAGATGTAACTCTGTGAGATGAATTAACAGAACACAGAGCAGTTTCTCAGAAAGCTTCTTTCCAGTTTTGAACGGAAGATATTTCCATTTTCATCCTAGCCCTCTATGGCCTTCCAAATATCACTTTGCCAATTCCACAAGAACAGCCTTAGCGAAAGGCTTCTTGAAGGGAAAGATGTAACTCTGTGAGATGAATTAACAGAACACAGAGCACTTTCTCAGAAAGCTTCTTTCCAGTTTTGAACGGAAGATATTTCCTTTTTCACCATAGCCCTCTATGGGCTTCCAAATATCCCTTTGCCAATTCCACAAGAAAAGCCTTAGCGAAAGGTTCCTTGAAGGGAAAGATGTAACTCTGTGAGATGAATTAACAGAACACAGAACAGTTTCTCAGAAAGCTTCTTTCCAGTTTTGAACGGAAGATATTTCCATTTTCACCCTAGCCCTCTATGGATATCCAAATATCACTTTGCCAATTCCATAAGAACAGACTTAGCGAAAGGCTTCTTGAAGGGAAAGATGTAACTCTGTGAGATGAATTAAGAGAACACAGAGCAGTTTCTCAGAAAGCTTCTTTCCAGTTTTGAACGGAAGATATTTCCTTTTTCACCATAGCCCTCTATGGCCTTTCAAATATCACTTTGCCAATTCCACAAGAACAGCCTTAGCGAAAGGCTTCTTGAAGGGACAGATGTAACTCTGTGAGATGAATGAACAGAACACAGAGCACTTTCTCAGAAAGCTTCTTTCCAGTTTTGAACTTAAGATATTTCCTTTTTCACCGTAGCCCTCTATGGGCTTCCAAATATCCCTATACCAATTCCACAAGAAAAGCCTTAGCGAAAGGCTCCTTGAAGGGAAAGATGTAACTCTGTGAGATGAATTAACAGAACACAGAGCAGTTTCTCAGAAAGCTTCTTTCCAGTTTTGAACGGATGATATTTCTTTTTTCACCATAGCCCTCTATGGGCTTCCAAATATCCCTTTGCCAATTCCTCAAGAACATCCTTAGCGAAAGGCTTCTTTAAGGGAAAGATGTAACTCTGTGAGATGAATTAACAGAACACAGAGCAGTTTCTCAGAAAGCTTCTTTCCAGTTTTGAACGGAAGATATTTCCTTTTTCACCCTAGTCCTCTATGGGCTTCCAAATATCACTTTGCCAATTCCACAAGAACAGCCGTAGCGAAAGGCTTCTTGAAGGGAAAGATGTAACTCTGTGAGATGAATTAACAGAACACAGAGCAGTTTCTCAGAAAGCTTCTTTCCAGTTTTGAACGGAAGATATTTCCTTTTTCACCATAGCCCTCCACGGGCTGCCAAATGTCACTTTGCCAATTCCACAAGAACAGCCTTAGCGAAAGGCTTCTTGAAGGGAAAGATGTAACTCTGTGAGTTGAATTAACAGAACACAGAGCAGTTTCTCAGAAAGCTTCTTTCCACTTTTGAACGGAAGGTATTTCCTTTTTCACCATAGCCCTCTATGGGCTTCCAAATATCACCTTGCCAATTCCACAAGAACAGCCTTAGCGAAAGGCTTCTTGAAGGGAAAGATGAAATACTGTGAGATGAATTAACAGAACTGAGAGCAGTTTCTCAGAAAGCTTCTTTCCAGTTTTGAACGGAAGATATTTCCTTTTTCACCCTAGCCCTCTATGGGCTTCCAAATATCACTTTGCCAATTCCACAAGGACAGCCTTAGCGAAAGGCTTCTTGAAGGGAAAGATGTAACTCTGTGAGATGAATTAACGGAACACAGAGCAGTTTCTCAGAAAGCTTCTTTCCAGTTTTGAACGGAAGATATTTCCTTTTTCACCCTAGTCCTCTATGGGCTTCCAAATATCACTTTGCCAATTCCACAAGAACAGCCTTAGCGAAAGGCTTCTTGAAGGGAAAGATGTAACTCTGTGATATGAATTAACAGAACACAGAGCAGTTTCTCAGAAAGCTTCTTTCCAGTTTTGAACGGAAGATATTTCCTTTTTCACCATAGCCCTCCACGGGCTGCCAAATATCACTTTGCCAATTCCGCAAGAACAGCCTTAGCGAAAGGATTCTTGAAGGGAAAGATGTAACTCTGTGAGATGAATTAACAGAACACAGAGCAGTTTCTCAGAAAGCTTCTTTCCAATTTTGAACGGAAGATATTTCCTTTTTCAAGATAGCCCGCTATGGGCTTCCAAATATCCCTTTGCCAATTCCACAAGAAAAGCCTTAGCGAAAGGCTTCTTGAAGGGAAAGATGTAACTCTGTGAGATGAATTAACAGAACACAGAGCAGTTTCTCAGAAAGCTTCTTTCCACTTTTGAACGGAAGATATTTCCTTTTTCACCATAGCCCTCTTTGGGCTTCCAAATATCACCTTGCAAATTCCACAAGAACAGCCTTAGCGAAAGGCTTCTTGAAGGGAAGGATGAAATACTGTGAGATGAATTAACAGAACTGAGAGCAGTTTCTCAGAAAGCTTCTTTCCAGTTTTGAACGGAAGATATTTCCTTTTTCACCCTAGCCCTCTATGGGCTTCCAAACATCACTTTGCCAATTCCACAAGGACAGCCTTAGCGAAAGGCTTCTTGAAGGGAAAGATGTAACTCTGCGAGATGAATTAACAGAACACAGAGCAGTTTCTCAGAAAGCTTCTTTCCAGTTTTGAACGGAAGATATTTCCTTTTTCACCCTGGGCCTCTATGGGCTTCCAAATAACACTTTGCCAATTCCACAAGAACAGCCTTAGCGAAAGGCTTCTTGAAGGGAAAGATGTAACTCTGTGAGATGAATTAACAGAACACAGAGAAGTTTCTCAGAAAGCTTCTTTCCAGTTTTGAACGGAAGATATTTCCTTTTTCACCATAGCCCTCTATGGGCTTCCAAATATCACTTTGCCAATTCCACAAGAACAGTCTTAGCGAAAGGCTTCTTGAAGGGAAAGATGTAACTCTGTGAGATGAATTAACAGAACACAAAGCAGTTTCTCAGAAGGCTTCTTTCCAGTTTTGAACGGAAGATATTTCCTTTTTCACCATAGCCCTCTATGGGCTTCCAAATATTGCTTTGCCAATTCCACAAGAACAGCCTTAGCGAAAGGCTTCTTGAAGGTAAAAATGTAACTCTGTGATATGAATTAAGAGAACACAGAGCAATTTCTCAGAAAGCTTCTTTCCAGTTTTGAACGGAAGATATTTCCTTTTTCACCATAGCCCTCTATTTGCTTCCAAATATCACTCTGCCAATTCCACATGAAAAGCCTTAGCGAAAGGCTTCTTGAAGGGAAAGATGTAACTCTGTGAGATGAATTAACAGAACACAGAGCAGTTTCTCAAAAAGCTTCTTTCCAGTTTTGAACGGAAGATATTTCCTTTTTCACCCGCGCCCTCTATGGGTTTCCAAATATCCCTATGCCAATTCCACAAGAACACCCTTAGCAAAAGGCATCTTGAAGGGAAAGATGTAACTTTGTAGATGAATTAACAGAACACAGAGCAGTTTCTCAGAAAGCTTCTTTCCAGTTTTGAACGGAAGATATTTCCTTTTTCACCATAGTCCTCTATGGGCTTCCAAATATCACTTTGCCAATTCCATAAGAACAGCCTTAGCGAAAGGCTTCTTGAAGGGAAAGATGTAACTCTGTGAGATGAATTAACAGAACACAGAGCAGTTTCTCAGAAAGCTTCTTTCCAGTTTTGAACGGAAGATATTTCCTTTTTCACCATAGCCCTCTATGGGCTTCCAAATATGACTTTGCCGTTTCCACAAGAACAGCGTTAGCGAAAGGCTTCTTGAAGGGAAAGATGTAACTCTGTGAGATGAATTAACAGAACACAGAGCAGTTTCTCAGAAAGTTTCTTTCCAGTATTGAACGGAAGATATTTCCTTTTTCACCATAACCCTCTAAGGGCTTCCAAATATCACTTTGCCAATTCCACAAGAACAGCCTTAGCGAAAGGCTTCTTGAAGGGAAAGATGTAACTCTGTGAGATGAATTAACAGAACACAGAGCAGTTTCTCAGAAAGCTTCTTTCCAGTTTTGAACGGAAGATATTTCCATTTTCAACCTAGTCCTCTATGGGCTTCCAAATATCACTTTGCCAATTCCACAAGAACAGCCTTAGCGAAAGGCTTCTTCAAGGGAAAGATGTAACTCTGTGAGATGAATTAACAGAACACAGAGCAGTTTCTCAGAAAGCTTCTTTCCAGTTTTGAACGGAAGATATTTCCTTTTTCACCATAGCCCTCTATGGGCTTCCAAATATCACTTTGCCAATTCCACAAGAGCAGCCTTAGCGAAAGGCTTCTTCAAGAGAAAGATGTAACTCTGTGAGATGAATTAACAAAACACAGAGCAGTTTCTCAGAAAGTTTCTTTCCAGTATTGAACGGAAGATATTTCCTTTTTCACCATAACCCTCTAAGGGCTTCCAAATATCACTTTGCCAATTCCACAAGAACAGCCTTAGCTAAAGGCTTCTTGAAGGGAAAGATGTAACTCTGTGAGATGAATTAACAGAACACAGAGCAGTTTCTCAGAAAGCTTCTTTCCAGTTTTGAACGGAAGATATTCCCATTTTCAACCTAGTCCTCTATGGGCTTCCAAATATCACTTTGCCAATTCCACAAGAACAGCCTTAGCGAAAGGCTTCTTCAAGGGAAAGATGTAACTCTGTGAGATGAATTAACAGAGCACAGAGCAGTTTCTCAGAAGGCTTCTTTACAGTTTTGAACGGAAGATATTTCCTTTTTCACCATAGCCCTCCACGGGCTTCCAAATATCACTTTGCCAAATCCACAAGAACAGCCTTAGCGAAAGGATTCTTGAAGGGAAAGATGTAACTCTGTGAGATGAATTAACAGAACACAGAGCAGTTTCTCAGAAAGCTTCTTTACAGTTTTGAACGGAAGATATTTCCTTTTTCAAGATAGCCCTCTATGGGCTTCCAAATATCCCTTTGCCAATTCCAGAAGAAAAGCCTTAGCGAAAGGCTTCTTGAAGGGATAGATGTAACTCTGTGAGATGAATTAACAGAACACAGAGCAGTCTCTCAGAAAGCTTCTTTCCACTTTTGAACGGAAGATATTTCCTTTTTCACCATAGCCCTCTATGGGCTTCCAAATATCACTTTGCCAATTCCACAAGAACAGCCTTAGCGAATGGCTTCTTGAAGGGAAAGATGTAACTCTGTGAGATCAACTAACAGATCACAGAGCAGTTTCTCAGAAAGCTTCTTTCCAGTTTTGCACGGAAGATATTTCCTTTTTCACCATAGCCCTCTATGGGCTTCCAAATATCACTTTGCCATTTCCACAAGAACAGCCGTAGCGAAAGGCTTCTTTAACGGAAAGATGTAAATCTGTGAGATGAATTAACAGAACACAGAGCAGTTTCTCAGAAAGCTTCTTTCCAGTTTTGAACGGAAGATATTTCCTTTTTCACCATAGCCCTCTATGGGCTTCCAAATATCACTTTGCCAATTCCACAAGAACAGCCTTAGCGAAAGGCTTCTTCAAGAGAAAGATGTAACTCTGTGAGATGAATTAACAGAACACAGAGCAGTTTCTCAGAAAGCTTCTTTCCAGTTTTGAACGGAAGATATTTCCTTTTTCACCCTAGCCCTCTATGGGCTTCCAAATATCCCTTTGCCAATTCCACAAGAAAAGCCTTAGCGAAAGGTTCCTTGAAGGGAAAGATGTAACTCTGTGAGATGAATTAACAGAACACAGAGCAGTTTCTCAGAAAGCTTCTTTCCAGTTTTGAACGGAAGATATTTCCTTTTTCAAGATAGCCCTCTATGGGCTTCCAAATATCCCTTTGCCAATTCCACAAGAATAGCCTTAGCGAAAGGCTTCTTGAAGGGATAGATGTAACTCTGTGAGATGAATTAACAGAACACAGAGCAGTTTCTCAGAGAGCTTCTTTCCACTTTTGAACGGAAGATATTTCATTTTTCACCATAGCCCTCTATGGGCTTCCAAATATCACTTTGCCAATTCCACAAGAACAGCCTTAGCGAAAGGCTTCTTGAAGGGAAAGATGTAACTCTGTGAGATGAATTAACAGAACACAGAGCAGTTTCTCAGAAAGCTTCTTTCCAGTTTTGCACGGAAGATATTTCTTTTTTCACCATAGCCCTCTATGGGCTTCCAAATATCACTTTGCCATTTCCACAAGAACAGCCTTAGCGAAAGGCTTCTTTAACGGAAATAGGTAAATCTGTGAGATGAATTAACAGAACACAGAGCAGTTTCTCAGAAAGCTTCTTTCCAGTTTTGAACGGAAGATATTTCCTTTTTCACCATAGCCCTCTATTTGCTTCCAAATATCACTTTGCCAATTCCACAAGAACAGCCCTAGCGAAAGGCTTCTTCAAGAGAAAGATGTCACTCTGTGAGATGAATTAACAGAACACAGAGCAGTTTCTCAGAAAGCTTCTTTCCAGTTTTGAACGGAAGATATTTCCTTTTTCACCCTAGTCCTCTATGGGCTTCCAAATATCCCTTTGCCAATTCCACAAGAAAAGCCTTAGCGAAAGGTTCCTTGAAGGGAAAGATGTAACTCTGTGAGATGAATTAACAGAACACAGAGCAGTTTTTCAGAAAGCTTCTTTCCAGTTTTGAACGGAAGATATTTCCATTTTCACCCTAGCCCTCTATGGGCTTCCAAATATCACTTTGCCAATTCCACAAGAACAGACTTAGCGAAAGGCTTCTTGAAGGGACAGATGTAACTCTGTGATATGAATTAACAGACACAGAGCAGTTTCTCAGAAAGCTTCTTTCCAGTTTTGAACGGAAGATATTTCCTTTTTCACCGTAGCCCTCTATGGGCTTCCAAATATCCCTATACCAATTCCACAAGAACAGCCTTAGCGAAAGGCTTCTTGAAGGGAAAGATGTAACTCTGTGAGATGAATTAACAGAACACAGAGCAGTTTCTCAGAAAGCTTCTTTCCAGTTTTGAACGGAAGATATTTCCTTTTTCACCCTAGCCCTCTATGGGCTTCCAAATATCAGTTTGCCAATTCCACAAGAACAGCCTTAGCGAAAGGCTTCTTGAAAGGAAACATGTAACTATGTAGATGAATTAACAGAACACAGAGCAGTTTCTCAGAAAGCTTCTTTCCAGTTTTGAACGGAAGATATTTCATTTTTCACCATAGCCCTCTATGGGCTTCCAAATATCACTCTGCCAATTCCACAAGAACAGCCTTAGCGAAAGGCTTCTTGAAGGGAAAGATGTAACTCTGTGAGATGAATTAACAGAACACAGAGCAGTTTCTCAGAAAGCTTCTTTCCAGTTTTGAACGGAAGATATTTCCTTTTTCACCATAGCCCTCTATGGGCTTCCAAATATTCCTTTGCCAATTCCACAAGAACAGCCTTAGCGAAAGGCTTCTTGAAGGGAAAGATATAACTCTGAGATATGAATTAAGAGAACACAGAGCAGTTTCTCAGAATGCTTCTTTCCAGTTTTGAACGGAAGATATTTCCTTTTTCACCATAGCCCTCTAAGGGCTTCCAAATTTCACTTTGCCAATTCCACAAGAACAGCCTTTGTCTTTATAGCAGCATAATTTATAATCCTTTGGGTATATACCTTGTAATGGGATGGCTGGGTCATATGGTTCATCTAGTTCTAGATCCTTGAGGAATCGCCATACTGTTTTAAATAATGGTTGAACTAGTTTATATTGCAGCACTATTCAAAATAGCAAAGACTTGGAGTCAACCCAAATGTCCATCAGTGACAGATTGGATTAAGAGAATGTGGCACATATACAACATGGAATACTATGCAGCCATAAAAAAGGATGAGTTTGTGTCCTTTGTAGGGACATGGATGCAGCTGGAAACCATCATTCTCAGCAAACTATCACAAGAACAGAAAACCAAACACCGCATGTTCTCACTCATAGGCGGGAACTGAACAATGAGATCACTTGGACTCGGGAAGGGCATCATAACACACCGGGGCCTATCATGGGGAGGGGGGAGCGGGGAGGGATTGCATTGGGAGTTATACCTGATGTAAATGACGAGTTGATGGGTGCAGCACACCAACATGGCACAAGTATACATATGTAGCAAACCTGCACTTTCTGCACATGTACCCTACAACTTGAAGTTTAATAAAAAAAAAAAAAAAAAAAAAAGAACAGCCTTAGCGAAAGGCTTCTTGAAGGGAAATATGTAACTCTGTGAGATGAATTAACAGATCACAGAGCAGTTTCTCAGAAAGCTTCATTCCAGTTTTGAACGGAAGATATTTCCTTTTTCACCATAGCCCTCTATGGGCTTCCAAGTATCCCTTTGCCAATTCCACAAGAATAGCCTTAGCGAAAGGCTCCTTGAAGGGAAAGTTGTAACTCTGTGAGATGAATTAACAGAACACAGAGCAGTTTCTCAGAAAGCTTCTTTCCAGTTTTGAACGGACGATATTTCCATTTTCACCCTAGCCCTCTATGAGCTTCCAAATATCCCTTTGCCAATTCCACAAGAACAGCCTTAGCGAAAGGCTTCTTGAAGGGACAGATGTAACTCTGTGAGATGAATTAACAGAACACAGAGCACTTTCTCAGAAAGCTTCTTTCCAGTTTTGAACTTTAGATATTTCCTTTTTCAACTTAGCCCTCTATGGGCTTCCAAATATCCCTATACCAATTCCTCAAGAAAAGCCTTAGCGAAAGGCTCCTTGAAGGGAAAGATGTAACTCTGTTGGATGAATTAACAGAACACAGAGCAGTTTCTCAGAAAGCTTCTTTCCAGTTTTGAACGGAAGATATTTCCATTTTCACCCTAGACCTCTATGGGCTTCCAAATATCCCTTTGCCAATTCCACAAGAACAGCCTTAGCAAAAGGCTTCTTGAAGGGAAAGATGTAACTCTGTGAGATGAATTAACAGAACACAGAGCAGTTTCTCAGAAAGCTTCTTTCCAGTTTTGAACGGAAGATATTTCTTTTTTCACCATAGCCCTCTATGGGCTTCCAAATATCCCTTTGCCAATTCCAGAAGAACATGCTTAGCGAAAGGCTTCTTGAAGGGAAAGATGTAACTCTGTGAGATGAATTAACAGAACACAGAGCAGTTTCTCAGAAAGCTTCTTTCCAGTTTTAAACGGAAGACATTTCCTTTTTCACCATAGCCCTCCACGGGCTTCCAAATATCACTTTGCCAAATCCACAAGAACAGCCTTAGCGAAAGGATTCTTGAAGGGAAAGATGTAACTCTGTGAGATGAATTAACAGGACACAGAGCAGTTTCTCAGAAAGCTTCTTTCTAGTTTTGAACGGAAGATATTTCCTTTTTCAAGATAGCCCTCTATGGGCTTCCAAATATCCCTTTGCCAATTCCACAAGAATAGCCTTAGCGAAAGGCTTCTTGAAGGGATAGATGTAACTCTGTGAGATGAATTAACAGAACACAGAGCAGTTTCTCAGAAAGCTTCTTTCCACTTTTGAACGGAAGATATTTCCTTTTTCACCATAGCCCTCTATGGGCTTCCAAATATCACTTTACCAATTCCACAAGAACAGCCTTAGCGAAAGGCTTCTTTAACGGAAAGATGTAAATCGGTGAGATGAATTAACAGAACACAGAGCAGTTTCTCAGAAAGCTTCTTTCCAGTTTTGAACGGAAGATATTTCCTTTTTCACACTAGCCCTCTATGGGCTTCCAAATATCACTTTGCCAATTCCACAAGAACAGCCTTAGCGAAAGGCTTCATGAAGGGAAAGATGTAACTCTGTGAGATGAATTAACAGAACACAGAGCAGTTTCTCAGAAAGCTTCTTTCCAGTTTTGAACGGAAGATATTTCCTTTTTCACCCTAGCCCTCTATTTGCTTCCAAATATCACTTTGCCAATTCCACAAGAACAGCCTTAGCGAAAGGCTTCTTGAAGGGAAAGATGTAACTCTGTGAGATGAATTAACAGAATACAGAGCAGTTTCTCAGAAAGCTTCTTTCCAGTTTTGAACGGAAGATATTTCCTTTTTCACCCTAGCCCTCTATGCTCTTGCAAATATCACTTTGCGAATTCCACAAGAACAGCCTTAGCGAAAGGCTTCTTGAAGGGAAAGATGTAACTCTGTGAGATGAATTAACAGAACACAGAGCAGATTCTCAGAAAGCTTCTTTCCAGTTTTGAACGGAAGATATTTCCTTTTTCACCATAGCCCTCTATGGGCTTCCAAATATCACTTTGCCAATTCCACAAGAACAGCCTTAGCGAAAGGCTTCTTGAAGGGAAAGATATAACTCTGAGAGATGAATTAACAGAACACAGAGCAGTTTCTCAGAAAGCTTCTTTCCAGTTTTGAACGGAAGATATTTCCTTTTTCACCATAGACCTCTATGGGCTTCCAAATATCCCTTTGCCAATTCCACAAGAACAGCCTTATCGAAAGGCTTCTTGAAGGGAAAGATGTAACTCTGTGAGATGAATTAACAGAACACAGAGCAGTTTCTCAGAAAGCTTCTTTCCAGTTTTGAACGGAAGATATTTCCTTTTTCACCATAGCCCTCTATGGGCTTCCAAATATCCCTTTGCCAATTCCACAAGAACAGCCTTAGCTAAAGGCTTCTTGAAGGGAAAGATGTAACTCTGGGAGATGAATTAAGAGAACACAGAGCAGTTTCTCAGAATGCTTCTTTCCAGTTTTGAACGGAAGATATTTCCTTTTTCACCATAGCCCTCTATGGGCTTCCAAATATCACTTTGCCAATTCCACAAGAACAGCCTTCGCGAAAGGCTTCTTGAAGGGAAAAATGTAACACGGTGAGATGAATTAACAGAACTCAGAGCAGATTCTCAGAAAGCTTGTTTCCAGTTTTGAACGGAAGATATTTCGTTTTTCACCATAGCCCTCTATGGGTGTCCAAATATCACTTTGCCAATTCCACAAGAACAGCCTTAGCGAAAGGCTTCTGAAATGAAAGATGTAACTCTGTGAGTTGAATTAACAGAACACAGAGCAGTTTCTCAGAAAGCTTCTTTCCAGTTTTGAACGGAAGATATTTCCTTTTTCACCATAGCCCTCTATGGGCTTCCAAATATCCCTTTGCCAATTCCACAAGAACAGCCTTAGCGAAAGGCTTCTTGAAGGGAAAGATGTAACTCTGTGAGATGAATTAACAGAACACAGAGCAGTTTCTCAGAAAGCTTCTTTCCAGTTTTGAACGGAAGATATTTCCTTTTTCACCCTAGCCCTCTATGGGCTTCCAAATATCACTTTGCGAATTCCACAAGAACAGCCTTAGCGAAAGGCTTCTTGAAGGGAAAGATGTAACTCTGTGAGATGAATTAACAGACCACAGAGCACTTTCTCAGAAAGCTTCTTTCCAGTTTTGAACGGAAGTTATTTCCTTTTTGACCATAGCCCTCTATGGGCTTCCAAATATCACTTTGCCAATTCCACAAGAACACCCTTAGCGAAAGGCTTCTTGAAGGGAAAGATGTACCTCTGTGAGATGAATTAACAGAACTCAGAGCAGTTTCTCAGAAAGCTTCTTTCCAGTTTTGAACGGAAGATAATTCCTTTTTCACCATAGCCCTCTAGGGGCTTCCAAATATCACTTTGCCAATTCCACAAGAACAGCCTTAGCGAAAGGATTCTTGAAGGGAAAGATGAAATTCTATGAGATGAATTAAAAGAACACAGAGCAGTTTCTCAGAAAGCTTCTTTCCAGTTTTGAACGGAAGATATTTCCTTTTTCACCATAGCCCTCTATGGGCTTCCAAATATCACTTTGCCAATTCCACAAGAACAGCCTTAGCGAAAGGCTTCTTGAAGGGAAATATGTAACTCTGTGAGATGAATTAACAGAACACAGAGCAGTTTCTCAAAAAGCTTCTTTCCAGTTTTGAACGGAAGATATTTCCTTTTTCACCATAGCCCTCTATGGGCTTCCAAATATCACTTTTCCAATTCCACAAGAACAGCCTTAGCGAAAGGCTTCTTGAAGGGAAAGATGTAACTCTGTGAGATGAATTAACAAAACACAGAGCAGTTTCTCAGAAAGCTTCATTCCAGTTTTGAACGGAAGATATTTCCTTTTTCACCCTAGCCCTCTATGGGCTTCCAAATATCACTTTGCCAATTCCTCAAGAACAGCCTTAGCGAAAGGCTTCTTGAAGGGAAAGATGTAACTCTGTGAGATGAATTAACAGAACACAGAGCAGTTTCTCAGAAAGCTTCTTTCCAGTTTTGAACGGAAGATATTTCGTTTTTCGCCATAGCCCTCTATGGGCTTCCAAATATCACTTTGCCAATTCAACAAGAACAGTGTTAGCGAAAGGCTTCTTGTAGGGAAAGATGTAACTCTGTGAGATGAATTAACAGAACACAGAGCAGTTTCTCAGAAAGCTTGTTTCCAGTTTTGAAACGAAGATATTTCCTTTTTCACCATAGCCCTCTTTGGGCTTCCAAATATCACTTTGCCAATTCCACAAGAAAAGCCTTAGCGAAAGGTTCCTTGAAGGGAAAGATTTAACTCTGTGAGATCAATTAACGGAACAAAGAGCAGTTTCTCAGAAAGCTTCTTTCCAGTTTTGATCGGAAGATATTTCCTTTTTCACGATAGCCCTGTATGGGCTTCCAAATATCACTTTGCCAATTCCACAAGAACAGCCTTAGCGAAAGGCTTCTTGAAGGGAAAGATGTAACTCTGTGAGATGAATTAACAGAACACAGAATACTTTCTCAGAAACCTTCTTTCCAGTTTTGAACGAAGATATTTCCTTTTTCACCATAGCCCTCTATGGGCTTCCAAATATCACTTTTCCAATTACACAAGAACAGCCTTAGCGAAAGGCTTCTTGAAGGGAAAGATGTAACTCTGTGAGATGAATTAACAGAACACAGAGCAGTTTCTCAGAAAGCTTCTTTCCAGTTTTGAACGGAAGATACTTCCTTTTTCACCCTAGCCCTCCATGGTTTTCC
Organism: Chlorocebus sabaeus; assembly: GCF_047675955.1. NCBI lineage: Eukaryota > Metazoa > Chordata > Mammalia > Primates > Cercopithecidae > Chlorocebus > Chlorocebus sabaeus. Next base: position 94,044,455 of record NC_132933.1, on the reverse strand, counting down.
AAATATCCCTATACCAATTCCACAAGAACCGTCTTAGCGAAAGGCATCTTGAAGAGAAAGATGTAACTTTGTGAGATGAATTAACAGAACACAGAGCAGTGTCTCAGAAAGCTTCTTTCCAGTTTTGAACGGAAGATATTTTATTTTTCACCATAGCCCTCTATGGGCTTCCAAATATCACTTTGCCAATGCCAAAAGAACAGCCTTAGCGAAAGGCTTCTTGAAGGGAAAGATGTAACTCTGTGAGATGAATTAACAGAACACAGAGCAGTTTCTCAGAAAGCTTCTTTCCAGTTTTGAACGGAAGATATTTCCTTTTTCACCCTAGCCCTCTATGGTTTACCAAATATCCCTATACCAATTCCACAAGAACCGCCTTAGCGAAAGGCTTCTTGAAGAGAAAGATGTAACTCTGTGAGATGAATTAACAGAACACAGAGCAGTTTCTCAGAAAGCTTCTTTCCAGTTTTGAACGGAAGATATTTTATTTTTCACCATAGCCCTCTATGGGCTTCCAAATATCACTTTGCCAATTCCACAAGAACAGCCTTAGCGAAAGGCTTCTGGAAGGGAAAGATGTAACTCTGTGAGATGAATTAACAGAACACAGAGCAGTTTCTCAGAAAGCTTCTTTCCAGTTTTGAACGGAAGATATTTCCTTTTTCACCCTAGCAATCTATGGGCTTCCAAATATCACTTTGCCAATTCCACAAGAACAGCCTTAGCGAAAGGCTTCTTGAAGGGAAACATGTAACTCTGTGAGATGAATTAACAGAACACAGAGCAGTTTCTCAGAAAGCTTATTTCCAGTTTTGAACGGAAGATATTTCCTTTTTCACCATAGCCCACTATGGGCTTCCAAATATCCCTTTGCCAATTCCACAAAAACACCCTTAGCTAAAGGCTTCTTGAAGGGAAAGATGTAACTCTGTGAGATGAAATAACAGAACACAGAGCAGTTTCTCTGAAAGCTTTTTTCCAGTTTTGAACGGAAGATATTTCCTTTTTCACGATAGCCCTCTATGGGCTTCCAAATATCACTTTGCCAATTCCACAAGAACAGCTTTAGCGAAAGGCTTCTTGAAGGGAAAAATGTAACTATGTGAGATGAATTAACAGAACACAGAGCAGTTTCTCAGAAAGCTTCTTTCCCGTTTTGAACGGAAGATATTTCCTTTTTCACCCTACCCCTCTATGGGCTTCCAAATATCACTTTGCCAATTCCACAAGAACAGCCTTTGCGAAAGGCTTCTTGAAGGGAAAGATGTAACTCTGTGAGATGAATTAACAGAACACAGAGCACTTTGTCAGAAAGCTTCTTTCCAGTTTTGAACGGAAGATATTTTCTTTTTCATCATAGCCCTCTATGGGCTTCTAAATATCACTTTTCCAATTCCACAAGAACAGCCTTAGCGAAAGGCTTCTTGAAGGGAAAGATGAAACTCTGTGAGATGAATTAACAGAAAACAGACCGCTTTCTCAGAAATATTCTTTTCAGTTTTGAACGGAAGATATTTCCTTTTTCACCATAGCCCTCTATGGGCTTCCAAATATCCCTTTGCCAATTCCACAAGAAAAGCCTTAGCGAAAGGCTTCTTGAAGGGATAGATGTAACTCTGTGAGATGAATTAACAGAACACAGAGCAGTTTCTCAGAAAGCTTCTTTCCACTTTTGAACGGAAGATATTTCCTTTTTCACCATAGCCCTCTATGGGCTTCCAAATATCACTTTGCCAATTCCACAAGAACAGCCTTAGCGAATGGCTTCTTGAAGGGAAAGATGTAACTCTGTGAGATCAACTAACAGATCACAGAGCAGTTTCTCAGAAAGCTTCTTTCCAGTTTTGCACGGAAGATATTTCCTTTTTCACCATAGCCCTCTATGGGCTTCCAAATATCACTTTGCCACTTCCACAAGAACAGCCGTAGCGAAAGGCTTCTTTAACGGAAAGATGTAAATCTGTGAGATGAATTAACAGAACACAGAGCAGTTTCTCAGAAAGCTTCTTTCCAGTTTTGAACGGAAGATATTTCCTTTTTCACCATAGCCCTCTATGGGCTTCCAAATATCACTTTGCCAATTCCACAAGAACAGCCTTAGCGAAAGGCTTCTTCAACAGAAAGATGTAACTCTGTGAGATGAATTAACAGAACACAGAGCAGTTTCTCAGAATGCTTCTTTCCAGTTTTGAACGGAAGATATTTCCTTTTTCACCCTAGCCCTCTATGGGCTTCCAAATATCCCTTTGCCAATTCCACAAGAAAAGCCTTAGCGAAAGGTTCCTTGAAGGGAAAGATGTAACTCTGCGAGATGAATTAACAGAACACAGAGCAGTTTCTCAGAAAGCTTCTTTCCAGTTTTGAACGGAAGATATTTCCATTTTCACCCTAGACATCTATGGGCTTCCAAATATCACTTTGCCAATTCCACAAGAACAGACTTAGCGAAAGGCTTCTTGAAGGGACAGATGTAACTCTGTGAGATGAATTAACAGAACACAGAGCAGTTTCTCAGAAAGCTTCTTTCCAGTTTTGAACCGAAGATATTTCCTTTTTCACCGTAGCCCTCTATGGGCTTCCAAATATCCCTATACCAATTCCACAAGAACAGCCTTAGCGAAAGGCTCCTTGAAGGGAAAGATGTAACTCTGTGAGATGAATTAACAGAACACAGAGCAGTTTCTCAGGAAGCTTCTTTCCAGTTTTGAACGGAAGATATTTCCATTTTCACCCTAGACCTCTATGGGCTTCCAAATATCACTTTGCCAATTCCACAAGAACAGCTTTAGCGAAAGGCTTCTTGAAGGGAAAGATGTAACTCTGTGAGATGAATTAACAGAACACAGAGCAGTTTCTCAGAAAGCTTCTTTCCAGTTTTGAACGGAAGATATTTCCTTTTTCACCCTAGCCCTCTATGGGCTTCCAAATATCCCTTTGCCAATTCCACAAGAACATCCTTAGCGAAAGGCTTCTTGAAGGGAAAGATGTAACGCTGTGAGATGAATTAACAGAACACAGAGAAGTTTCTCAGAAAGCTTCTTTCCAGTTTTGAACGGAAGATATTTCCATTTTCATCCTAGCCCTCTATGGCCTTCCAAATATCACTTTGCCAATTCCACAAGAACAGCCTTAGCGAAAGGCTTCTTGAAGGGAAAGATGTAACTCTGTGAGATGAATTAACAGAACACAGAGCACTTTCTCAGAAAGCTTCTTTCCAGTTTTGAACGGAAGATATTTCCTTTTTCACCATAGCCCTCTATGGGCTTCCAAATATCCCTTTGCCAATTCCACAAGAAAAGCCTTAGCGAAAGGTTCCTTGAAGGGAAAGATGTAACTCTGTGAGATGAATTAACAGAACACAGAACAGTTTCTCAGAAAGCTTCTTTCCAGTTTTGAACGGAAGATATTTCCATTTTCACCCTAGCCCTCTATGGATATCCAAATATCACTTTGCCAATTCCATAAGAACAGACTTAGCGAAAGGCTTCTTGAAGGGAAAGATGTAACTCTGTGAGATGAATTAAGAGAACACAGAGCAGTTTCTCAGAAAGCTTCTTTCCAGTTTTGAACGGAAGATATTTCCTTTTTCACCATAGCCCTCTATGGCCTTTCAAATATCACTTTGCCAATTCCACAAGAACAGCCTTAGCGAAAGGCTTCTTGAAGGGACAGATGTAACTCTGTGAGATGAATGAACAGAACACAGAGCACTTTCTCAGAAAGCTTCTTTCCAGTTTTGAACTTAAGATATTTCCTTTTTCACCGTAGCCCTCTATGGGCTTCCAAATATCCCTATACCAATTCCACAAGAAAAGCCTTAGCGAAAGGCTCCTTGAAGGGAAAGATGTAACTCTGTGAGATGAATTAACAGAACACAGAGCAGTTTCTCAGAAAGCTTCTTTCCAGTTTTGAACGGATGATATTTCTTTTTTCACCATAGCCCTCTATGGGATTCCAAATATCCCTTTGCCAATTCCTCAAGAACATCCTTAGCGAAAGGCTTCTTGAAGGGAAAGATGTAACTCTGTGAGATGAATTAACAGAACACAGAGCAGTTTCTCAGAAAGCTTCTTTCCAGTTTTGAACGGAAGATATTTCCTTTTTCACCCTAGTCCTCTATGGGCTTCCAAATATTACTTTGCCAATTCCACAAGAACAGCCGTAGCGAAAGGCTTCTTGAAGGGAAAGATGTAACTCTGTGAGATGAATTAACAGAACACAGAGCAGTTTCTCAGAAAGCTTCTTTCCAGTTTTGAACCGAAGATATTTCCTTTTTCACCGTAGCCCTCTATGGGCTTCCAAATATCCCTATACCAATTCCACAAGAAAAGCCTTAGCGAAAGGCTCCTTGAAGGGAAAGATGTAACTCTGTGAGATGAATTAACAGAACACAGAGCAGTTTCTCAGAAAGCTTCTTTCCAGTTTTGAACGGATGATATTTCTTTTTTCACCATAGCCCTCTATGGGCTTCCAAATATCCCTTTGCCAATTCCACAAGAAAAGCCTTAGCGAAAGGTTCCTTGAAGGGAAAGATGTAACTCTGTGAGATGAATTAACAGAACACAGAGCAGTTTCTCAGAAAGCTTCTTTCCAGTTTTGAACGGAAGATATTTCCATTTTCACCCTAGACATCTATGGGCTTCCAAATATCACTTTGCCAATTCCACAAGAACAGACTTAGCGAAAGGCTTCTTGAAGGGACAGATGTAACTCTGTGAGATGAATTAACAGAACACAGAGCAGTTTCTCAGAAAGCTTCTTTCCAGTTTTGAACCGAAGATATTTCCTTTTTCACCGTAGCCCTCTATGGGCTTCCAAATATCCCTATACCAATTCCACAAGAACAGCCTTAGCGAAAGGCTCCTTGAAGGGAAAGATGTAACTCTGTGAGATGAATTAACAGAACACAGAGCAGTTTCTCAGGAAGCTTCTTTCCAGTTTTGAACGGAAGATATTTCCATTTTCACCCTAGACCTCTATGGGCTTCCAAATATCACTTTGCCAATTCCACAAGAACAGCTTTAGCGAAAGGCTTCTTGAAGGGAAAGATGTAACTCTGTGAGATGAATTAACAGAACACAGAGCAGTTTCTCAGAAAGCTTCTTTCCAGTTTTGAACGGAAGATATTTCCTTTTTCACCCTAGCCCTCTATGGGCTTCCAAATATCCCTTTGCCAATTCCACAAGAACATCCTTAGCGAAAGGCTTCTTGAAGGGAAAGATGTAACGCTGTGAGATGAATTAACAGAACACAGAGAAGTTTCTCAGAAAGCTTCTTTCCAGTTTTGAACGGAAGATATTTCCATTTTCATCCTAGCCCTCTATGGCCTTCCAAATATCACTTTGCCAATTCCACAAGAACAGCCTTAGCGAAAGGCTTCTTGAAGGGAAAGATGTAACTCTGTGAGATGAATTAACAGAACACAGAGCACTTTCTCAGAAAGCTTCTTTCCAGTTTTGAACGGAAGATATTTCCTTTTTCACCATAGCCCTCTATGGGCTTCCAAATATCCCTTTGCCAATTCCACAAGAAAAGCCTTAGCGAAAGGTTCCTTGAAGGGAAAGATGTAACTCTGTGAGATGAATTAACAGAACACAGAACAGTTTCTCAGAAAGCTTCATTCCAGTTTTGAACGGAAGATATTTCCATTTTCACCCTAGCCCTCTATGGATATCCAAATATCACTTTGCCAATTCCATAAGAACAGACTTAGCGAAAGGCTTCTTGAAGGGAAAGATGTAACTCTGTGAGATGAATTAAGAGAACACAGAGCAGTTTCTCAGAAAGCTTCTTTCCAGTTTTGAACGGAAGATATTTCCTTTTTCACCATAGCCCTCTATGGCCTTTCAAATATCACTTTGCCAATTCCACAAGAACAGCCTTAGCGAAAGGCTTCTTGAAGGGACAGATGTAACTCTGTGAGATGAATGAACAGAACACAGAGCACTTTCTCAGAAAGCTTCTTTCCAGTTTTGAACTTAAGATATTTCCTTTTTCACCGTAGCCCTCTATGGGCTTCCAAATATCCCTATACCAATTCCACAAGAAAAGCCTTAGCGAAAGGCTCCTTGAAGGGAAAGATGTAACTCTGTGAGATGAATTAACAGAACACAGAGCAGTTTCTCAGAAAGCTTCTTTCCAGTTTTGAACGGATGATATTTCTTTTTTCACCATAGCCCTCTATGGGCTTCCAAATATCCCTTTGCCAATTCCTCAAGAACATCCTTAGCGAAAGGCTTCTTGAAGGGAAAGATGTAACTCTGTGAGATGAATTAACAGAACACAGAGCAGTTTCTCAGAAAGCTTCTTTCCAGTTTTGAACGGAAGATATTTCCTTTTTCACCCTAGTCCTCTATGGGCTTCCAAATATCACTTTGCCAATTCCACAAGAACAGCCGTAGCGAAAGGCTTCTTGAAGGGAAAGATGTAACTCTGTGAGATGAATTAACAGAACACAGAGCAGTTTCTCAGAAAGCTTCTTTCCAGTTTTGAACGGAAGATATTTCCTTTTTCACCATAGCCCTCCACGGGCTGCCAAATGTCACTTTGCCAATTCCACAAGAACAGCCTTAGCGAAAGGCTTCTTGAAGGGAAAGATGTAACTCTGTGAGTTGAATTAACAGAACACAGAGCAGTTTCTCAGAAAGCTTCTTTCCACTTTTGAACGGAAGGTATTTCCTTTTTCACCATAGCCCTCTATGGGCTTCCAAATATCACCTTGCCAATTCCACAAGAACAGCCTTAGCGAAAGGCTTCTTGAAGGGAAAGATGAAATACTGTGAGATGAATTAACAGAACTGAGAGCAGTTTCTCAGAAAGCTTCTTTCCAGTTTTGAACGGAAGATATTTCCTTTTTCACCCTAGCCCTCTATGGGCTTCCAAATATCACTTTGCCAATTCCACAAGGACAGCCTTAGCGAAAGGCTTCTTGAAGGGAAAGATGTAACTCTGTGAGATGAATTAACGGAACACAGAGCAGTTTCTCAGAAAGCTTCTTTCCAGTTTTGAACGGAAGATATTTCCTTTTTCACCCTAGTCCTCTATGGGCTTCCAAATATCACTTTGCCAATTCCACAAGAACAGCCTTAGCGAAAGGCTTCTTGAAGGGAAAGATGTAACTCTGTGATATGAATTAACAGAACACAGAGCAGTTTCTCAGAAAGCTTCTTTCCAGTTTTGAACGGAAGATATTTCCTTTTTCACCATAGCCCTCCACGGGCTGCCAAATATCACTTTGCCAATTCCGCAAGAACAGCCTTAGCGAAAGGATTCTTGAAGGGAAAGATGTAACTCTGTGAGATGAATTAACAGAACACAGAGCAGTTTCTCAGAAAGCTTCTTTCCAATTTTGAACGGAAGATATTTCCTTTTTCAAGATAGCCCTCTATGGGCTTCCAAATATCCCTTTGCCAATTCCACAAGAAAAGCCTTAGCGAAAGGCTTCTTGAAGGGAAAGATGTAACTCTGTGAGATGAATTAACAGAACACAGAGCAGTTTCTCAGAAAGCTTCTTTCCACTTTTGAACGGAAGATATTTCCTTTTTCACCATAGCCCTCTATGGGCTTCCAAATATCACCTTGCCAATTCCACAAGAACAGCCTTAGCGAAAGGCTTCTTGAAGGGAAGGATGAAATACTGTGAGATGAATTAACAGAACTGAGAGCAGTTTCTCAGAAAGCTTCTTTCCAGTTTTGAACGGAAGATATTTCCTTTTTCACCCTAGCCCTCTATGGGCTTCCAAACATCACTTTGCCAATTCCACAAGGACAGCCTTAGCGAAAGGCTTCTTGAAGGGAAAGATGTAACTCTGCGAGATGAATTAACAGAACACAGAGCAGTTTCTCAGAAAGCTTCTTTCCAGTTTTGAACGGAAGATATTTCCTTTTTCACCCTGGGCCTCTATGGGCTTCCAAATAACACTTTGCCAATTCCACAAGAACAGCCTTAGCGAAAGGCTTCTTGAAGGGAAAGATGTAACTCTGTGAGATGAATTAACAGAACACAGAGAAGTTTCTCAGAAAGCTTCTTTCCAGTTTTGAACGGAAGATATTTCCTTTTTCACCATAGCCCTCTATGGGCTTCCAAATATCACTTTGCCAATTCCACAAGAACAGTCTTAGCGAAAGGCTTCTTGAAGGGAAAGATGTAACTCTGTGAGATGAATTAACAGAACACAAAGCAGTTTCTCAGAAGGCTTCTTTCCAGTTTTGAACGGAAGATATTTCCTTTTTCACCATAGCCCTCTATGGGCTTAAAAATATTGCTTTGCCAATTCCACAAGAACAGCCTTAGCGAAAGGCTTCTTGAAGGTAAAAATGTAACTCTGTGATATGAATTAAGAGAACACAGAGCAATTTCTCAGAAAGCTTCTTTCCAGTTTTGAACGGAAGATATTTCCTTTTTCACCATAGCCCTCTATTTGCTTCCAAATATCACTCTGCCAATTCCACATGAAAAGCCTTAGCGAAAGGCTTCTTGAAGGGAAAGATGTAACTCTGTGAGATGAATTAACAGAACACAGAGCAGTTTCTCAAAAAGCTTCTTTCCAGTTTTGAACGGAAGATATTTCCTTTTTCACCCGCGCCCTCTATGGGTTTCCAAATATCCCTATGCCAATTCCACAAGAACACCCTTAGCAAAAGGCATCTTGAAGGGAAAGATGTAACTTTGTAGATGAATTAACAGAACACAGAGCAGTTTCTCAGAAAGCTTCTTTCCAGTTTTGAACGGAAGATATTTCCTTTTTCACCATAGTCCTCTATGGGCTTCCAAATATCACTTTGCCAATTCCATAAGAACAGCCTTAGCGAAAGGCTTCTTGAAGGGAAAGATGTAACTCTGTGAGATGAATTAACAGAACACAGAGCAGTTTCTCAGAAAGCTTCTTTCCAGTTTTGAACGGAAGATATTTCCTTTTTCACCATAGCCCTCTATGGGCTTCCAAATATGACTTTGCCGTTTCCACAAGAACAGCGTTAGCGAAAGGCTTCTTGAAGGGAAAGATGTAACTCTGTGAGATGAATTAACAGAACACAGAGCAGTTTCTCAGAAAGTTTCTTTCCAGTATTGAACGGAAGATATTTCCTTTTTCACCATAACCCTCTAAGGGCTTCCAAATATCACTTTGCCAATTCCACAAGAACAGCCTTAGCGAAAGGCTTCTTGAAGGGAAAGATGTAACTCTGTGAGATGAATTAACAGAACACAGAGCAGTTTCTCAGAAAGCTTCTTTCCAGTTTTGAACGGAAGATATTTCCTTTTTCACCATAGCCCTCTATGGGCTTCCAAATATCACTTTGCCAATTCCACAAGAACAGCCTTAGCGAAAGGCTTCTTCAAGAGAAAGATGTAACTCTGTGAGATGAATTAACAAAACACAGAGCAGTTTCTCAGAAAGTTTCTTTCCAGTATTGAACGGAAGATATTTCCTTTTTCACCATAACCCTCTAAGGGCTTCCAAATATCACTTTGCCAATTCCACAAGAACAGCCTTAGCTAAAGGCTTCTTGAAGGGAAAGATGTAACTCTGTGAGATGAATTAACAGAACACAGAGCAGTTTCTCAGAAAGCTTCTTTCCAGTTTTGAACGGAAGATATTCCCATTTTCAACCTAGTCCTCTATGGGCTTCCAAATATCACTTTGCCAATTGCACAAGAACAGCCTTAGCGAAAGGCTTCTTCAAGGGAAAGATGTAACTCTGTGAGATGAATTAACAGAGCACAGAGCAGTTTCTCAGAAGGCTTCTTTACAGTTTTGAACGGAAGATATTTCCTTTTTCACCATAGCCCTCCACGGGCTTCCAAATATCACTTTGCCAAATCCACAAGAACAGCCTTAGCGAAAGGATTCTTGAAGGGAAAGATGTAACTCTGTGAGATGAATTAACAGAACACAGAGCAGTTTCTCAGAAACCTTCTTTACAGTTTTGAACGGAAGATATTTCCTTTTTCAAGATAGCCCTCTATGGGCTTCCAAATATCCCTTTGCCAATTCCACAAGAAAAGCCTTAGCGAAAGGCTTCTTGAAGGGATAGATGTAACTCTGTGAGATGAATTAACAGAACACAGAGCAGTCTCTCAGAAAGCTTCTTTCCACTTTTGAACGGAAGATATTTCCTTTTTCACCATAGCCCTCTATGGGCTTCCAAATATCCCTTTGCCAATTCCACAAGAACAGCCTTAGCGAATGGCTTCTTGAAGGGAAAGATGTAACTCTGTGAGATGAATTAACAGAACACAGAGCAGTTTCTCAGAAAGCTTCTTTCCACTTTTGAACGGAAGATATTTCATTTTTCACCATAGCCCTCTATGGGCTTCCAAATATCACTTTGCCAATTCCACAAGAACAGCCTTAGCGAAAGGCTTCTTGAAGGGAAAGATGTAACTCTGTGAGATGAATTAACAGAACACAGAGCAGTTTCTCAGAAAGCTTCTTTCCAGTTTTGCACGGAAGATATTTCTTTTTTCACCATAGCCCTCTATGGGCTTCCAAATATCACTTTGCCTTTTCCACAAGAACAGCCTTAGCGAAAGGCTTCTTTAACGGAAATAGGTAAATCTGTGAGATGAATTAACAGAACACAGAGCAGTTTCTCAGAAAGCTTCTTTCCAGTTTTGAACGGAAGATATTTCCTTTTTCACCATAGCCCTCTATGGGCTTCCAAATATCACTTTGCCAATTCCACAAGAACAGCCCTAGCGAAAGGCTTCTTCAAGAGAAAGATGTCACTCTGTGAGATGAATTAACAGAACACAGAGCAGTTTCTCAGAAAGCTTCTTTCCAGTTTTGAACGGAAGATATTTCCTTTTTCACCCTAGTCCTCTATGGGCTTCCAAATATCCCTTTGCCAATTCCACAAGAAAAGCCTTAGCGAAAGGTTCCTTGAAGGGAAAGATGTAACTCTGTGAGATGAATTAACAGAACACAGAGCAGTTTTTCAGAAAGCTTCTTTCCAGTTTTGAACGGAAGATATTTCCATTTTCACCCTAGCCCTCTATGGGCTTCCAAATATCACTTTGCCAATTCCACAAGAACAGACTTAGCGAAAGGCTTCTTGAAGGGACAGATGTAACTCTGTGAGATGAATTAACAGAACACAGAGCAGTTTCTCAGAAAGCTTCTTTCCAGTTTTGAACGGAAGATATTTCCTTTTTCACCATAGCCCTCTATGGGCTTCCAAATATCCCTATACCAATTCCACAAGAACAGCCTTAGCGAAAGGCTTCTTGAAGGGAAAGATGTAACTCTGTGAGATGAATTAACAGAACACAGAGCAGTTTCTCAGAAAGCTTCTTTCCAGTTTTGAACGGAAGATATTTCCTTTTTCACCCTAGCCCTCTATGGGCTTCCAAATATCAGTTTGCCAATTCCACAAGAACAGCCTTAGCGAAAGGCTTCTTGAAAGGAAACATGTAACTATGTAGATTAATTAACAGAACACAGAGCAGTTTCTCAGAAAGCTTCTTTCCAGTTTTGAACGGAAGATATTTCCTTTTTCACCATAGCCCTCTATGGGCTTCCAAATATCACTCTGCCAATTCCACAAGAACAGCCTTAGCGATTGGCTTCTTGAAGGGAAAGATGTAACTCTGTGAGATGAATTAACAGAACACAGAGCAGTTTCTCAGAAAGCTTCTTTCCAGTTTTGAACGGAAGATATTTCCTTTTTCACCATAGCCCTCTATGGGCTTCCAAATATTCCTTTGCCAATTCCACAAGAACAGCCTTAGCGAAAGGCTTCTTGAAGGGAAAGATATAACTCTGAGATATGAATTAAGAGAACACAGAGCAGTTTCTCAGAATGCTTCTTTCCAGTTTTGAACGGAAGATATTTCCTTTTTCACCATAGCCCTCTAATGGCTTCCAAATTTCACTTTGCCAATTCCACAAGAACAGCCTTTGTCTTTATAGCAGCATAATTTATAATCCTTTGGGTATATACCTAGTAATGGGATGGCTGGGTCATATGGTTCATCTAGTTCTAGATCCTTGAGGAATCGCCATACTGTTTTAAATAATGGTTGAACTAGTTTATATTGCAGCACTATTCAAAATAACAAAGACTTGGAGTCAACCCAAATGTCCATCAGTGACAGATTGGATTAAGAGAATGTGGCACATATACAACATGGAATACTATGCAGCCATAAAAAAGGATGAGTTTGTGTCCTTTGTAGGGACATGGATGCAGCTGGAAACCATCATTCTCAGCAAATTATCACAAGAACAGAAAACCAAACACCGCATGTTCTCACTCATAGGCGGGAACTGAACAATGAGATCACTTGGACTCGGGAAGGGCATCATAACACACCGGGGCGTATCATGGGGAGGGGGGAGCGGGGAGGGATTGCATTGGGAGTTATACCTGATGTAAATGACGAGTTGATGGGTGCAGCACACCAACATGGCACAAGTATACATATGTAGCAAACCTGCACTTTCTGCACATGTACCCTACAACTTGAAGTTTAATAAAAAAAAAAAAAAAAAAAAAAAGAACAGCCTTAGCGAAAGGCTTCTTGAAGGGAAATATGTAACTCTGTGAGATGAATTAACAGATCACAGAGCAGTTTCTCAGAAAGCTTCTTTCCAGTTTTGAACGGAAGATATTTCCTTTTTCACCATAGCCCTCTATGGGCTTCCAAGTATCCCTTTGCCAATTCCACAAGAATAGCCTTAGCGAAAGGCTCCTTGAAGGGAAAATTGTAACTCTGTGAGATGAATTAACAGAACACAGAGCAGTTTCTCAGAAAGCTTCTTTCCAGTTTTGAACGGACGATAGTTCCATTTTCACCCTAGCCCTCTATGAGCTTCCAAATATCCCTTTGCCAATTCCACAAGAACAGCCATAGCGAAAGGCTTCTTGAAGGGAAAGATGTAACTCTGTGAGATGAATTAACAGAACACAGAGCAGTTTCTCAGAAAGCTTCTTTCCAGTTTTGAACGGAAGATATTTCCTTTTTCACCATAGCCCTCTATGGGCTTCCAAATATCACTTTGCCAATTCCAGAAAAACAGCCTTAGCGAAAGGCTTCTTGAAGGGAAAGATGTAACTCTGTGAGATGAATTAACAGAACACAGAGCAGTTTCTCAGAAAGCTTCTTTCCACTTTTGAACGGAAGATATTTCCTTTTTCACCATAGCCCTCCACGGGCTTCCAAATATCACTTTGCCAAATCCACAAGAACAGCCTTAGCGAAAGGATTCTTGAAGGGAAAGATGTAACTATGTGAGATGAATTAACAGAACACAGAGCAGTTTCTCAGAAAGCTTCTTTCCAGTTTTGAACGGAAGATATTTCCTTTTTCAAGATAGCCCTCTATGGGCTTCCAAATATCCCTTTGCCAATTCCACAAGAACAGCCTTAGCGAAAGACTTCTTGAAGGGATAGATGAAACTCTGTGAGATGAATTAACAGAACAAAGAGCAGTTTCTCAGAAAGCTTCTTTCCACTTTTGAACGGAAGATATTTCCTTTTTCACCATAGCCCTCTATGGTCTTCCAAATATCACTTTACCAATTCCACAAGAACAGCCTTAGCGAAAGGCTTCTTGAAGGGAAAGATGAAATACTGTGAGATGAATTAACAGAACTGAGAACAGTTTCTCAGAAAGCTTCTTTCCAGTTTTGAACGGAAGATATTTCCTTTTTCACCATAGCCCTCTATGGGCTTCCAAATATCACTTTGCCAATTCCACAAGAACAGCCTTAGCGAAAGGCTTCCTGAAGGGAAATATGTAAATCTGTGAGATGAATTAACAGAACACAGAGCAGTTTAACAGAAAGCTTCTATCCAGTTTTGAACGGAAGATATTTCCTTTTTCACCATAGCCCTCTATGGGCTTCCAAATATCACTTTGCCAATTCCAGAAGAACAGCCTTAGCGAAAGGCTTCTTGAAGGGAAAGATGTAACTCTGTGAGATGAATTAACAGAACACAGAGCAGTTTCTCAGAAAGCTTCTTTCCAGTTTTGAACGGAAGTTATTTGCTTTTTCACCATAGCCCTCTATGGGCTTCCAAATATCACTTTACCAATTCCACAAGAACAGCGTTAGCGAAAGGCTTCTTGAAGGGAAAGATGAAATACTGTGATATGAATTAACAGAACTGAGATCAGTTTCTCAGAAAGCTTCTTTCCAGTATTGAACGGAAGATATTTCCTTTTTCACCCTAGCCCTCTATGGGCTTCCAAATATCACTTTGCCAATTCCACAAGAACAGCCTTAGCGAAAGGCTTCTTGAAGGGAAATATGTAACTCTGTGAGATGAATTAACAGAACACAGAGAAGTTTAACAGAAAGCTTCTTTCCAGTTTTGAACGGAAGATATTTCTTTTTTCACCATAGCCCTCTATGGGCTTCCAAATATCCCTTTGCCAATTCCACAAGAACATACTTAGCGAAAGGCTTCTTGAAGGGAAAGATGTAACTCTGTGAGATGAATTAACAGAACACAGAGCAGTTTCTCAGAAAGCTTCTTTCCAGTTTTGAACGGAAGATATTTCCTTTTTCACCATAGCCCTCTATGGGCTTTCAAATATCACTTTGCCAATTCCACAAGAAGAGCCTTAGCGAAAGGCTTCTTGAAGGGACAGATGTAACTCTGTGAGATGAATTAACAGAACACAGAGCACTTTCTCAGAAAGCTTCTTTCCAGTTTTGAACTTAAGATATTTCCTTTTTCAACTTAGCCCTCTATGGGCTTCCAAATATCCCTATACCAATTCCTCAAGAAAAGCCTTAGCGAAAGGCTCCTTGAAGGGAAAGATGTAACTCTGTTGGATGAATTAACAGAACACAGAGCAGTTTCTCAGAAAGCTTCTTTCCAGTTTTGAACGGAAGATATTTCCATTTTCACCCTAGACCTCTATGGGCTTCCAAATATCCCTTTGCCAATTCCACAAGAACAGCCTTAGAAAAAGGCTTCTTGAAGGGAAAGATGTAACTCTGTGAGATGAATTAACAGAACACAGAGCAGTTTCTCAGAAAGCTTCTTTCCAGTTTTGAACGGAAGATATTTCTTTTTTCACCATAGCCCTCTATGGGCTTCCAAATATCCCTTTGCCAATTCCACAAGAACATGCTTAGCGAAAGGCTTCTTGAAGGGAAAGATGTAACTCTGTGAGATGAATTAACAGAACACAGAGCAGTTTCTCAGAAAGCTTCTTTCCAGTTTTAAACGGAAGACATTTCCTTTTTCACCATAGCCCTCCACGGGCTTCCAAATATCACTTTGCCAAATCCACAAGAACAGCCTTAGCGAAAGGATTCTTGAAGGGAAAGATGTAACTCTGTGAGATGAATTAACAGGACACAGAGCAGTTTCTCAGAAAGCTTCTTTCTAGTTTTGAACGGAAGATATTTCCTTTTTCAAGATAGCCCTCTATGGGCTTCCAAATATCCCTTTGCCAATTCCACAAGAATAGCCTTAGCGAAAGGCTTCTTGAAGGGATAGATGTAACTCTGTGAGATGAATTAACAGAACACAGAGCAGTTTCTCAGAAAGCTTCTTTCCAGTTTTGTACGGAAGATATTTCCTTTTTCACCCTAGCCCTCTATGGACTTCCAAATATCACTTTACCAATTCCACAAGAACAGCCTTAGCGAAAGGCTTCTTTAACGGAAAGATGTAAATCTGTGAGATGAATTAACAGAACACAGAGCAGTTTCTCAGAAAGCTTCTTTCTAGTTTTGAACGGAGGATATTTCCTTCTACACACCAGCCCTCTATGGGCTTCCAACTATCACTTTGCGAATTCCACAAGAACAGCCTTAGCGAAAGGCTTCTTGAAGGGAAAGATGTAACTCTGTGAGATGAATTAACAGAACACAGAGCAGTTTCTCAGAAAGCTTCTTTCCAGTTTTGAACGGAAGATATTTCCTTTTTCACCATAGCCCTCTATGGGCTTCCAAATATCAGTTTGCCAATTCCACAAGAACAGCCTTAGCGAAAGGCTTCTTGAAAGGAAACATGTAACTATGTAGATGAATTAACAGAACACAGAGCAGTTTCTCAGAAAGCTTCTTTCCAGTTTTGAACGGAAGATATTTCCTTTTTCACCATAGCCCTCTATGGGCTTCCAAATATCACTCTGCCAATTCCACAAGAACAGCCTTAGCGAAAGGCTTCTTGAAGGGAAAGATGTAACTCTGTGAGATGAATTAACAGAACACGGAGCAGTTTCTCAGAAAGCTTCTTTCCAGTTTTGAACGGAAGATATTTCCTTTTTCACCATAGCCCTCTATGGGCTTCCAAATATTCCTTTGCCAATTCCACAAGAACAGCCTTAGCGAAAGGCTTCTTGAAGGGAAAGATATAACTCTGAGATATGAATTAAGAGAACACAGAGCAGTTTCTCAGAAAGCTTCTTTCCAGTTTTGAACGGAAGATATTTCCTTTTTCACCATAGCCCTCTATGGCCTTTCAAATATCACTTTGCCAATTCCACAAGAACAGCCTTAGCGAAAGGCTTCTTGAAGGGACAGATGTAACTCTGTGAGATGAATGAACAGAACACAGAGCACTTTCTCAGAAAGCTTCTTTCCAGTTTTGAACTTAAGATATTTCCTTTTTCACCGTAGCCCTCTATGGGCTTCCAAATATCCCTATACCAATTCCACAAGAAAAGCCTTAGCGAAAGGCTCCTTGAAGGGAAAGATGTAACTCTGTGAGATGAATTAACAGAACACAGAGCAGTTTCTCAGAAAGCTTCTTTCCAGTTTTGAACGGATGATATTTCTTTTTTCACCATAGCCCTCTATGGGCTTCCAAATATACCTTTGCCAATTCCTCAAGAACATCCTTAGCGAAAGGCTTCTTGAAGGGAAAGATGTAACTCTGTGAGATGAATTAACAGAACACAGAGCAGTTTCTCAGAAAGCTTCTTTCCAGTTTTGAACGGAAGATATTTCCTTTTTCACCCTAGTCCTCTATGGGCTTCCAAATATCACTTTGCCAATTCCACAAGAACAGCCGTAGCGAAAGGCTTCTTGAAGGGAAAGATGTAACTCTGTGAGATGAATTAACAGAACACAGAGCAGTTTCTCAGAAAGCTTCTTTCCAGTTTTGAACGGAAGATATTTCCTTTTTCACGATAGCCCTCCACGGGCTGCCAAATGTCACTTTGCCAATTCCACAAGAACAGCCTTAGCGAAAGGCTTCTTGAAGGGAAAGATGTAACTCTGTGAGTTGAATTAACAGAACACAGAGCAGTTTCTCAGAAAGCTTCTTTCCACTTTTGAACGGAAGGTATTTCCTTTTTCACCATAGCCCTCTATGGGCTTCCAAATATCACCTTGCCAATTCCACAAGAACAGCCTTAGCGAAAGGCTTCTTGAAGGGAAAGATGAAATACTGTGAGATGAATTAACAGAACTGAGAGCAGTTTCTCAGAAAGCTTCTTTCCAGTTTTGAACGGAAGATATTTCCTTTTTCACCCTAGCCCTCTATGGGCTTCCAAATATCACTTTGCCAATTCCACAAGGACAGCCTTAGCGAAAGGCTTCTTGAAGGGAAAGATGTAACTCTGTGAGATGAATTAACGGAACACAGAGCAGTTTCTCAGAAAGCTTCTTTCCAGTTTTGAACGGAAGATATTTCCTTTTTCACCCTAGTCCTCTATGGGCTTCCAAATATCACTTTGCCAATTCCACAAGAACAGCCTTAGCGAAAGGCTTCTTGAAGGGAAAGATGTAACTCTGTGATATGAATTAACAGAACACAGAGCAGTTTCTCAGAAAGCTTCTTTCCAGTTTTGAACGGAAGATATTTCCTTTTTCACCATAGCCCTCCACGGGCTGCCAAATATCACTTTGCCAATTCCGCAAGAACAGCCTTAGCGAAAGGATTCTTGAAGGGAAAGATGTAACTCTGTGAGATGAATTAACAGAACACAGAGCAGTTTCTCAGAAAGCTTCTTTCCAATTTTGAACGGAAGATATTTCCTTTTTCAAGATAGCCCTCTATGGGCTTCCAAATATCCCTTTGCCAATTCCACAAGAAAAGCCTTAGCGAAAGGCTTCTTGAAGGGAAAGATGTAACTCTGTGAGATGAATTAACAGAACACAGAGCAGTTTCTCAGAAAGCTTCTTTCCACTTTTGAACGGAAGATATTTCCTTTTTCACCATAGCCCTCTATGGGCTTCCAAATATCACCTTGCCAATTCCACAAGAACAGCCTTAGCGAAAGGCTTCTTCAAGAGAAAGATGTAACTCTGTGAGATGAATTAACAAAACACAGAGCAGTTTCTCAGAAAGTTTCTTTCCAGTATTGAACGGAAGATATTTCCTTTTTCACCATAACCCTCTAAGGGCTTCCAAATATCACTTTGCCAATTCCACAAGAACAGCCTTAGCTAAAGGCTTCTTGAAGGGAAAGATGTAACTCTGTGAGATGAATTAACAGAACACAGAGCAGTTTCTCAGAAAGCTTCTTTCCAGTTTTGAACGGAAGATATTCCCATTTTCAACCTAGTCCTCTATGGGCTTCCAAATATCACTTTGCCAATTCCACAAGAACAGCCTTAGCGAAAGGCTTCTTCAAGGGAAAGATGTAACTCTGTGAGATGAATTAACAGAGCACAGAGCAGTTTCTCAGAAGGCTTCTTTACAGTTTTGAACGGAAGATATTTCCTTTTTCACCATAGCCCTCCACGGGCTTCCAAATATCACTTTGCCAAATCCACAAGAACAGCCTTAGCGAAAGGATTCTTGAAGGGAAAGATGTAACTCTGTGAGATGAATTAACAGAACACAGAGCAGTTTCTCAGAAAGCTTCTTTACAGTTTTGAACGGAAGATATTTCCTTTTTCAAGATAGCCCTCTATGGGCTTCCAAATATCCCTTTGCCAATTCCACAAGAAAAGCCTTAGCGAAAGGCTTCTTGAAAGGATAGATGTAACTCTGTGAGATGAATTAACAGAACACAGAGCAGTCTCTCAGAAAGCTTCTTTCCACTTTTGAACGGAAGATATTTCCTTTTTCACCATAGCCCTCTATGGGCTTCCAAATATCACTTTGCCAATTCCACAAGAACAGCCTTAGCGAATGGCTTCTTGAAGGGAAAGATGTAACTCTGTGAGATCAACTAACAGATCACAGAGCAGTTTCTCAGAAAGCTTCTTTCCAGTTTTGCACGGAAGATATTTCCTTTTTCACCATAGCCCTCTATGGGCTTCCAAATATCACTTTGCCATTTCCACAAGAACAGCCGTAGCGAAAGGCTTCTTTAATGGAAAGATGTAAATCTGTGAGATGAATTAACAGAACACAGAGCAGTTTCTCAGAAAGCTTCTTTCCAGTTTTGAACGGAAGATATTTCCTTTTTCACCATAGCCCTCTATGGGCTTCCAAATATCACTTTGCCAATTCCACAAGAACAGCCTTAGCGAAAGGCTTCTTCAAGAGAAAGATGTAACTCTGTGAGATGAATTAACAGAACACAGAGCAGTTTCTCAGAAAGCTTCTTTCCAGTTTTGAACGGAAGATATTTCCTTTTTCACCCTAGCCCTCTATGGGCTTCCAAATATCCCTTTGCCAATTCCACAAGAAAAGCCTTAGCGAAAGGTTCCTTGAAGGGAAAGATGTAACTCTGTGAGATGAATTAACAGAACACAGAGCAGTTTCTCAGAAAGCTTCTTTCCAGTTTTGAACGGAAGATATTTCCTTTTTCAAGATAGCCCTCTATGGGCTTCCAAATATCCCTTTTCCAATTCCACAAGAATAGCCTTAGCGAAAGGCTTCTTGAAGGGATAGATGTAACTCTGTGAGATGAATTAACAGAACACAGAGCAGTTTCTCAGAAAGCTTCTTTCCACTTTTGAACGGAAGATATTTCATTTTTCACCATAGCCCTCTATGGGCTTCCAAATATCACTTTGCCAATTCCACAAGAACAGCCTTAGCGAAAGGCTTCTTGAAGGGAAAGATGTAACTCTGTGAGATGAATTAACAGAACACAGAGCAGTTTCTCAGAAAGCTTCTTTCCAGTTTTGCACGGAAGATATTTCTTTTTTCACCATAGCCCTCTATGGGCTTCCAAATATCACTTTGCCATTTCCACAAGAACAGCCTTAGCGAAAGGCTTCTTTAACGGAAATAGGTAAATCTGTGAGATGAATTAACAGAACACAGAGCAGTTTCTCAGAAAGCTTCTTTCCAGTTTTGAACGGAAGATATTTCCTTTTTCACCATAGCCCTCTATGGGCTTCCA
Source organism: Chlorocebus sabaeus (assembly GCF_047675955.1). NCBI lineage: Eukaryota > Metazoa > Chordata > Mammalia > Primates > Cercopithecidae > Chlorocebus > Chlorocebus sabaeus. Next base: position 94,024,240 of record NC_132933.1, on the reverse strand, counting down.
AATATCACTTTGCCAATTCCACAAGAACAGCCCTAGCGAAAGGCTTCTTCAAGAGAAAGATGTCACTCTGTGAGATGAATTAACAGAACACAGAGCAGTTTCTCAGAAAGCTTCTTTCCAGTTTTGAACGGAAGATATTTCCTTTTTCACCCTAGTCCTCTATGGGCTTCCAAATATCCCTTTGCCAATTCCACAAGAAAAGCCTTAGCGAAAGGTTCCTTGAAGGGAAAGATGTAACTCTGTGAGATGAATTAACAGAACACAGAGCAGTTTTTCAGAAAGCTTCTTTCCAGTTTTGAACGGAAGATATTTCCATTTTCACCCTAGCCCTCTATGGGCTTCCAAATATCACTTTGCCAATTCCACAAGAACAGACTTAGCGAAAGGCTTCTTGAAGGGACAGATGTAACTCTGTGAGATGAATTAACAGAACACAGAGCAGTTTCTCAGAAAGCTTCTTTCCAGTTTTGAACAGAAGATATTTCCTTTTTCACCGTAGCCCTCTATGGGCTTCCAAATATCCCTATACCAATTCCACAAGAACAGCCTTAGCGAAAGGCTTCTTGAAGGGAAAGATGTAACTCTGTGAGATGAATTAACAGAACACAGAGCAGTTTCTCAGAAAGCTTCTTTCCAGTTTTGAACGGAAGATATTTCCTTTTTCACCCTAGCCCTCTATGGGCTTCCAAATATCAGTTTGCCAATTCCACAAGAACAGCCTTAGCGAAAGGCTTCTTGAAAGGAAACATGTAACTATGTAGATGAATTAACAGAACACAGAGCAGTTTCTCAGAAAGCTTCTTTCCAGTTTTGAACGGAAGATATTTCCTTTTTCACCATAGCCCTCTATGGGCTTCCAAATATCACTCTGCCAATTCCACAAGAACAGCCTTAGCGAAAGGCTTCTTGAAGGGAAAGATGTAACTCTGTGAGATGAATTAACAGAACACAGAGCAGTTTCTCAGAAAGCTTCTTTCCAGTTTTGAACGGAAGATATTTCCTTTTTCACCATAGCCCTCTATGGGCTTCCAAATATTCCTTTGCCAATTCCACAAGAACAGCCTTAGCGAAAGGCTTCTTGAAGGGAAAGATATAACTCTGAGTTATGAATTAAGAGAACACAGAGCAGTTTCTCAGAATGCTTCTTTCCAGTTTTGAACGGAAGATATTTCCTTTTTCACCATAGCCCTCTAAGGGCTTCCAAATTTCACTTTGCCAATTCCACAAGAACAGCCTTTGTCTTTATAGCAGCATAATTTATAATCCTTTGGGTATATACCTAGTAATGGGATGGCTGGGTCATATGGTTCATCTAGTTCTAGATCCTTGAGGAATCGCCATACTGTTTTAAATAATGGTTGAACTAGTTTATATTGCAGCACTATTCAAAATAACAAAGACTTGGAGTCAACCCAAATGTCCATCAGTGACAGATTGGATTAAGAGAATGTGGCACATATACAACATGGAATACTATGCAGCCATAAAAAAGGATGAGTTTGTGTCCTTTGTAGGGACATGGATGCAGCTGGAAACCATCATTCTCAGCAAACTATCACAAGAACAGAAAACCAAACACCGCATGTTCTCACTCATAGGCGGGAACTGAACAATGAGATCACTTGGACTCGGGAAGGGCATCATAACACACCGGGGCCTATCATGGGGAGGGGGGAGCGGGGAGGGATTGCATTGGGAGTTATACCTGATGTAAATGACGAGTTGATGGGTGCAGCACACCAACATGGCACAAGTATACATATGTAGCAAACCTGCACTTTCTGCACATGTACCCTACAACTTGAAGTTTAATAAAAAAAAAAAAAAAAAAAAAAGAACAGCCTTAGCGAAAGGCTTCTTGAAGGGAAATATGTAACTCTGTGAGATGAATTAACAGATCACAGAGCAGTTTCTCAGAAAGCTTCTTTCCAGTTTTGAACGGAAGATATTTCCTTTTTCACCATAGCCCTCTATGGGCTTCCAAGTATCCCTTTGCCAATTCCACAAGAATAGCCTTAGCGAAAGGCTCCTTGAAGGGAAAGTTGTAACTCTGTGAGATGAATTAACAGAACACAGAGCAGTTTCTCAGAAAGCTTCTTTCCAGTTTTGAACGGACGATAGTTCCATTTTCACCCTAGCCCTCTATGAGCTTCCAAATATCCCTTTGCCAATTCCACAAGAACAGCCTTAGCGAAAGGCTTCTTGAAGGGAAAGATGTAACTCTGTGAGATGAATTAACAGAACACAGAGCAGTTTCTCAGAAAGCTTCTTTCCAGTTTTGAACGGAAGATATTTCCTTTTTCACCATAGCCCTCTATGGGCTTCCAAATATCACTTTGCCAATTCCAGAAAAACAGCCTTAGCGAAAGGCTTCTTGAAGGGAAAGATGTAACTCTGTGAGATGAATTAACAGAACACAGAGCAGTTTCTCAGAAAGCTTCTTTCCACTTTTGAACGGAAGATATTTCCTTTTTCACCATAGCCCTCCACGGGCTTCCAAATATCACTTTGCCAAATCCACAAGAACAGCCTTAGCGAAAGGATTCTTGAAGGGAAAGATGTAACTATGTGAGATGAATTAACAGAACACAGAGCAGTTTCTCAGAAAGCTTCTTTCCAGTTTTGAACGGAAGATATTTCCTTTTTCAAGATAGCCCTCTATGGGCTTCCAAATATCCCTTTGCCAATTCCACAAGAACAGCCTTAGCGAAAGGCTTCTTGAAGGGAAAGATATAACTCTGAGAGATGAATTAACAGAACACAGAGCAGTTTCTCAGAAAGCTTCTTTCCAGTTTTGAACGGAAGATATTTCCTTTTTCACCATAGCCCTCTAAGGGCTTCCAAATTTCACTTTGCCAATTCCACAAGAACAGCCTTTGTCTTTATAGCAGCATAATTTATAATCCTTTGGGTATATACCTAGTAATGGGATGGCTGGGTCATATGGTTCATCTAGTTCTAGATCCTTGAGGAATCGCCATACTGTTTTAAATAATGGTTGAACTAGTTTATATTGCAGCACTATTCAAAATAGCAAAGACTTGGAGTCAACCCAAATGTCCATCAGTGACAGATTGGATTAAGAGAATGTGGCACATATACAACATGGAATACTATGCAGCCATAAAAAAGGATGAGTTTGTGTCCTTTGTAGGGACATGGATGCAGCTGGAAACCATCATTCTCAGCAAACTATCACAAGAACAGAAAACCAAACACCGCATGTTCTCACTCATAGGCGGGAACTGAACAATGAGATCACTTGGACTCGGGAAGGGCATCATAACACACCGGGGCCTATCATGGGGAGGGGGGAGCGGGGAGGGATTGCATTGGGAGTTATACCTGATGTAAATGACGAGTTGATGGGTGCAGCACACCAACATGGCACAAGTATACATATGTAGCAAACCTGCACTTTCTGCACATGTACCCTACAACTTGAAGTTTAATAATAAAAAAAAAAAAAAAAAAAGAACAGCCTTAGCGAAAGGCTTCTTGAAGGGAAATATGTAACTCTGTGAGATGAATTAACAGATCACAGAGCAGTTTCTCAGAAAGCTTCTTTCCACTTTTGAACGGAAGATATTTCCTTTTTCACCATAGCCCTCTATGGGCTTCCAAATATCACTTTACCAATTCCACAAGAACAGCCTTAGCGAAAGGCTTCTTTAACGGAAAGATGTAAATCGGTGAGATGAATTAACAGAACACAGAGCAGTTTCTCAGAAAGCTTCTTTCCAGTTTTGAACGGAAGATATTTCCTTTTTCACACTAGCCCTCTATGGGCTTCCAAATATCACTTTGCCAATTCCACAAGAACAGCCTTAGCGAAAGGCTTCATGAAGGGAAAGATGTAACTCTGTGAGATGAATTAACAGAACACAGAGCAGTTTCTCAGAAAGCTTCTTTCCAGTTTTGAACGGAAGATATTTCCTTTTTCACCCTAGCCCTCTATTTGCTTCCAAATATCACTTTGCCAATTCCACAAGAACAGCCTTAGCGAAAGGCTTCTTGAAGGGAAAGATGTAACTCTGTGAGATGAATTAACAGAATACAGAGCAGTTTCTCAGAAAGCTTCTTTCCAGTTTTGAACGGAAGATATTTCCTTTTTCACCCTAGCCCTCTATGCTCTTGCAAATATCACTTTGCGAATTCCACAAGAACAGCCTTAGCGAAAGGCTTCTTGAAGGGAAAGATGTAACTCTGTGAGATGAATTAACAGAACACAGAGCAGATTCTCAGAAAGCTTCTTTCCAGTTTTGAACGGAAGATATTTCCTTTTTCACCATAGCCCTCTATGGGCTTCCAAATATCACTTTGCCAATTCCACAAGAACAGCCTTAGCGAAAGGCTTCTTGAAGGGAAAGATATAACTCTGAGAGATGAATTAACAGAACACAGAGCAGTTTCTCAGAAAGCTTCTTTCCAGTTTTGAACGGAAGATATTTCCTTTTTCACCATAGACCTCTATGGGCTTCCAAATATCCCTTTGCCAATTCCACAAGAACAGCCTTATCGAAAGGCTTCTTGAAGGGAAAGATGTAACTCTGTGAGATGAATTAACAGAACACAGAGCAGTTTCTCAGAAAGCTTCTTTCCAGTTTTGAACGGAAGATATTTCCTTTTTCACCATAGCCCTCTATGGGCTTCCAAATATCCCTTTGCCAATTCCACAAGAACAGCCTTAGCTAAAGGCTTCTTGAAGGGAAAGATGTAACTCTGGGAGATGAATTAAGAGAACACAGAGCAGTTTCTCAGAATGCTTCTTTCCAGTTTTGAACGGAAGATATTTCCTTTTTCACCATAGCCCTCTATGGGCTTCCAAATATCACTTTGCCAATTCCACAAGAACAGCCTTCGCGAAAGGCTTCTTGAAGGGAAAAATGTAACACGGTGAGATGAATTAACAGAACTCAGAGCAGATTCTCAGAAAGCTTGTTTCCAGTTTTGAACGGAAGATATTTCGTTTTTCACCATAGCCCTCTATGGGTGTCCAAATATCACTTTGCCAATTCCACAAGAACAGCCTTAGCGAAAGGCTTCTGAAATGAAAGATGTAACTCTGTGAGTTGAATTAACAGAACACAGAGCAGTTTCTCAGAAAGCTTCTTTCCAGTTTTGAACGGAAGATAATTCCTTTTTCACCATAGCCCTCTAGGGGCTTCCAAATATCACTTTGCCAATTCCACAAGAACAGCCTTAGCGAAAGGATTCTTGAAGGGAAAGATGAAATTCTATGAGATGAATTGAAAGAACACAGAGCAGTTTCTCAGAAAGCTTCTTTCCAGTTTTGAACGGAAGATATTTCCTTTTTCACCATAGCCCTCTATGGGCTTCCAAATATCACTTTTCCAATTCCACAAGAACAGCCTTAGCGAAAGGCTTCTTGAAGGGAAAGATGTAACTCTGTGAGATGAATTAACAGAACACAGAGCAGTTTCTCAGAAAGCTTCATTCCAGTTTTGAACGGAAGATATTTCCTTTTTCACCCTAGCCCTCTATGGGCTTCCAAATATCACTTTGCCAATTCCTCAAGAACATCCTTAGCGAAAGGCTTCTTGAAGGGAAAGATGTAACTCTGTGAGATGAATTAACAGAACACAGAGCAGTTTCTCAGAAAGCTTCTTTCCAGTTTTGAACGGAAGATATTTCGTTTTTCGCCATAGCCCTCTATGGGCTTCCAAATATCACTTTGCCAATTCAACAAGAACAGTGTTAGCGAAAGGCTTCTTGTAGGGAAAGATGTAACTCTGTGAGATGAATTAACAGAACACAGAGCAGTTTCTCAGAAAGCTTGTTTCCAGTTTTGAAACGAAGATATTTCCTTTTTCACCATAGCCCTCTTTGGGCTTCCAAATATCACTTTGCCAATTCCACAAGAAAAGCCTTAGCGAAAGGTTCCTTGAAGGGAAAGATTTAACTCTGTGAGATCAATTAACGGAACAAAGAGCAGTTTCTCAGAAAGCTTCTTTCCAGTTTTGATCGGAAGATATTTCCTTTTTCACGATAGCCCTGTATGGGCTTCCAAATATCACTTTGCCAATTCCACAAGAACAGCCTTAGCGAAAGGATTCTTGAAGGGAAAGATGTAACTCTGTGAGATGAATTAACAGAACACAGAATACTTTCTCAGAAAGCTTCTTTCCAGTTTTGAACGGAAGATATTTCCTTTTTCACCATAGCCCTCTATGGGCTTCCAAATATCACTTTTCCAATTACACAAGAACAGCCTTAGCGAAAGGCTTCTTGAAGGGAAAGATGTAACTCTGTGAGATGAATTAACAGAACACAGAGCAGTTTCTCAGAAAGCTTCTTTCCAGTTTTGAACGGAAGATACTTCCTTTTTCACGCTAGCCCTCCATGGTTTTCCAAATATCCCTATACCAATTCCACAAGAACCGTCTTAGCGAAAGGCTTCTTGAAGAGAAAGATGTAACTTTGTGAGATGAATTAACAGAACACAGAGCAGTGTCTCAGAAAGCTTCTTTCCAGTTTTGAACGGAAGATATTTTATTTTTCACCATAGCCCTCTATGGGCTTCCAAATATCACTTTGCCAATGCCAAAAGAACAGCCTTAGCGAAAGGCTTCTTGAAGGGAAAGATGTAACTCTGTGAGATGAATTAACAGAACACAGAGCAGTTTCTCAGAAAGCTTCTTTCCAGTTTTGAACGGAAGATATTTCCTTTTTCACCCTAGCCCTCTATGGTTTACCAAATATCCCTATACCAATTCCACAAGAACCGCCTTAGCGAAAGGCTTCTTGAAGAGAAAGATGTAACTCTGTGAGATGAATTAACAGAACACAGAGCAGTTTCTCAGAAAGCTTCTTTCCAGTTTTGAACGGAAGATATTTTATTTTTCACCATAGCCCTCTATGGGCTTCCAAATATCCCTTTGCCAATTCCACAAGAACAGCCTTAGCGAAAGGCTTCTTGAAGGGAAAGATGTAACTCTGTGAGATGAATTAACAGAACACAGAGCAGTTTCTCAGAAAGCTTCTTTCCAGTTTTGAACGGAAGATATTTCCTTTTTCACCCTAGCAATCTATGGGCTTCCAAATATCACTTTGCCAATTCCACAAGAACAGCCTTAGCGAAAGGCTTCTTGAAGGGAAACATGTAACTCTGTGAGATGAATTAACAGAACACAGAGCAGTTTCTCAGAAAGCTTATTTCCAGTTTTGAACGGAAGATATTTCCTTTTTCACCATAGCCCACTATGGGCTTCCAAATATCCCTTTGCCAATTCCACAAAAACACCCTTAGCTAAAGGCTTCTTGAAGGGAAAGATGTAACTCTGTGAGATGAAATAACAGAACACAGAGCAGTTTCTCTGAAAGCTTTTTTCCAGTTTTGAACGGAAGATATTTCCTTTTTCACGATAGCCCTCTATGGGCTTCCAAATATCACTTTGCCAATTCCACAAGAACAGCTTTAGCGAAAGGCTTCTTGAAGGGAAAAATGTAACTATGTGAGATGAATTAACAGAACACAGAGCAGTTTCTCAGAAAGCTTCTTTCCAGTTTTGAACGGAAGATATTTCCTTTTTCACCCTACCCCTCTATGGGCTTCCAAATATCACTTTGCCAATTCCACAAGAACAGCCTTTGCGAAAGGCTTCTTGAAGGGAAAGATGTAACTCTGTGAGATGAATTAACAGAACACAGAGCACTTTGTCAGAAAGCTTCTTTCCAGTTTTGAACGGAAGATATTTTCTTTTTCATCATAGCCCTCTATGGGCTTCTAAATATCACTTTTCCAATTCCACAAGAACAGCCTTAGCGAAAGGCTTCTTGAAGGGAAAGATGTAACCCTGTGAGATGAATTAACAGAAAACAGACCGCTTTCTCAGAAATATTCTTTTCAGTTTTGAACGGAAGATATTTCCTTTTTCACCATAGCCCTCTATGGGCTTCCAAATATCCCTTTGCCAATTCCACAAGAACAGCCATAGCGTAAGGCTCCTTGAAGCGAAAGATGTAACTGTAAGATGAATTAACAGAACACAGAGCAGTTTCTCAGAAAGCTTCTTTCCAGTTTTGAGCGGAAGATATTTCCTTTTTCACCATAGCCCTCTATGGGCTTCCAAATATCACTTTGCTAATTCCACAGGAACAGCCTTAGCGAAAGGCTTCTTGAAGGGAAAGATGTAACTCTGTGAGATGAATTAACAGAACACAGAGCAGTTTCTCAGAAAGCTTCTTTCCAGTTTTGAACGGAAGATACTTCCTTTTTCACCCTAGCCCTCTATGGTTTTCCAAATATCCCTATACCATTTCCACAAGAACCGCCTTAGCGAAAGGCTTCTTGAAGAGAAAGATGTAACTTTGTGAGATGAATTAACAGAACACAGAGCGGTTTCTCAGAAAGCTTCTTTCCAGTTTTGAACGGAAGATATTTCCTTTTTCACCATAGCCCTCTATGGGCTTCCAAATATCACTTTGCCAATTCCACAAGAACAGCCTTAGCGAAAGGCTTCTTGAAGGGAAAGATGTAACTCTGTGAGATGAATTAACAGAACACAGAGCAGTTTCTCAGAAAGCTTCTTTCCAGTTTTGAACGGAAGATATTTCCTTTTTCGCCATAGCCCTCTATGGGCTTCCAAATATCCCTTTGCCTATTCCACAAGAACAGCCTTAGCAAAAGGTTTCTTGAAGGGAAAGATGTAACTCGGTGAGATGAATAAACAGATCACAGAGCAGTTTCTCAGAAAGCTTCTTTCCAGTTTTGAACGGAAGATATTTCCTTTTTCTCCATAGCCCTCTATGGTCTTCCAGATATCACTTTGCTAATTCCACAAGAACAGCCTTAGCGAAAGGCTTCTTGAAGGGAAAGATGTAACTCTGTGAGATGAATTAATAGAACACAGAGCTGTTTCTCAGAAAGCTTCTTTCCAGTTTTGAACGGAAGATATTTTCTTTTTCAACCTAGCCCTCTATGGGCTTCCAAACATCACTTTGCCAATTCCTCAAGAACAGCCTTTGCGAAAGGCTTCTTGAAGGGAAAGATGTAACTCTGTGAGTTGAATTAACAGAACACAGAGCACTTTCTCAGAAAGCTTCTTTCCAGTTTTGAACGGAAGTTATTTCCTTTTTCACCATAGCCCTCTATGGGCTTCCAAATATCCCTTTGCCAATTCCACAAGAACAGCCTTAGCGAAAGGCTTCTTGAAGGGAAAGATGTAACTCTGTGAGATGAATTGACATAACACAGAGCAGTTTCTCAGAAAGCTTCTTTCCAGTTTTGAACGGAAGATATTTCCTTTTTCACCATAGCCCTCTATGGGCTTAAAAATATCCCTTTGCCAATTCCACAAGAACAGCCTTAGCGAAAGGCTTCATGAAGGGAAAGATGTAACTCTGTGAGATGAATTAACAGAACACAGAGCAGTTTCTCAGAAAGCTTCTTTCCAGTTTTGAACGGAAGATATTTCCTTTTTCACGATAGCCCTCTATGGGCTTCCAAATATCACTTTGCCAATTCCACAAGAAGAGCTTTAGCGAAATTCTTCTTGAAGGGAAAGATGTAACTCTGTGAGATGAATTAACAGAACACAGAGTACTTTCTCAGAAAGCTTCTTTCCAGTTTTGAACGGAAGATATTTCCTTTTTCACCATAGCCCTCTATGGTCTTCCCAATATCACTTTTCCAATTCCACAAGAACAGCCTTAGCGAAAGGCTTCTTGAAGGGAAAGATGTAACTCTGTGAGATGAAATAACAGAACACAGAGCAGTTTCTCTGAAAGCTTTTTTCCAGTTTTGAACGGAAGATATTTCCTTTTTCACGATAGCCCTCTATGGGCTTCCAAATATCACTTTGCCAATTCCACAAGAACAGCTTTAGCGAAAGGCTTCTTGAAGGGAAAGATGTAACTATGTGAGATGAATTAACAGAACACAGAGCAGTTTCTCAGAAAGCTTCTTTCCAGTTTTGAACGGAAGATATTTCCTTTTTCACCATAGCCCTCTATGGGCTTCCAAATATCCCTTTGCCAATTCCACAAGAACAGCCATAGCGTAAGGCTCCTTGAAGCGAAAGATGTAACTCTGTAAGATGAATTAACAGAACACAGAGCAGTTTCTCAGAAAGCTTCTTTCCAGTTTTGAGCGGAAGATATTTCCTTTTTCACCATAGCCCTCTATGGGCTTCCAAATATCACTTTGCTAATTCCACAGGAAAAGCCTTAGCGAAAGGCTTCTTGAAGGGAAAGATGTAACTCTGTGAGATGAATTAACAGAACACAGAGCAGTTTCTCAGAAAGCTTCTTTCCAGTTTTGAACGGAAGATACTTCCTTTTTCACCCTAGCCCTCTATGGTTTTCCAAATATCCCTATACCAATTCCACAAGAACCGCCTTAGTGAAAGGCTTCTTGAAGAGAAAGATGTAACTTTGTGAGATGAATTAACAGAACACAGAGCAGTTTCTCAGAAAGCTTCTTTCCAGTTTTGAACGGAAGATATTTTATTTTTCACCATAGCCCTCTAAGGGCTTCCAAATATCACTTTGCCAATTCCACAAGAACAGCCTTAGCGAAAGGCTTCTTGAAGGGAAAGATGTAACTTTGTGAGATGAATTAACAGAACACAGAGCAGTTTCTCAGAAAGCTTCTTTCCAGTTTTGAACGGAAGATATTTTCTTTTTCACCCTAGCCCTCTATGGGCTTAGAAATATCACTTTGCCAATTCCTCAAGAACAGCCTTAGCGAAAGGCTTCTTGAAGGGAAAGATGTAACTCTGTGAGTTGAATTAACAGAACACAGAGCACTTTCTCAGAAAGCTTCTTTCCAGTTTTGAACGGAAGATATTTCCTTTTTCACCATAGCCCTCTATGGGCTTCCAAATATCCCTTTGCCAATTCCACAAGAACAGCCTTAGCGAAAGGCTTCTTGAAGGGAAAGATGTAACTCTGTGAGATGAATTGACATAACACAGAGCAGTTTCTCAGAAAGCTTCTTTCCAGTTTTGAACGGAAGATATTTCCTTTTTCACCATAGCCCTCTATGGGCTTAAAAATATCCCTTTGCCAATTCCACAAGAACAGCCTTAGCGAAAGGCTTCATGAAGGGAAAGATGTAACTCTGTGAGATGAATTAACAGAACACAGAGCAGTTTCTCAGAAAGCTTCTTTCCAGTTTTGAACGGAAGATATTTCCTTTTTCACGATAGCCCTCTATGGGCTTCCAAATATCACTTTGCCAATTCCACAAGAAGAGCTTTAGCGAAATTCTTCTTGAAGGGAAAGATGTAACTCTGTGAGATGAATTAACAGAACACAGAGTACTTTCTCAGAAAGCTTCTTTCCAGTTTTGAACGGAAGATATTTCATTTTTCACCATAGCCCTCTATGGTCTTCCCAATATCACTTTTCCAATTCCACAAGAACAGCCTTAGCGAAAGGCTTCTTGAAGGGAAAGATGTAACTCTGTGAGATGAAATAACAGAACACAGAGCAGTTTCTCTGAAAGCTTTTTTCCAGTTTTGAACGGAAGATATTTCCTTTTTCACGATAGCCCTCTATGGGCTTCCAAATATCACTTTGCCAATTCCACAAGAACAGCTTTAGCGAAAGGCTTCTTGAAGGGAAAGATGTAACTATGTGAGATGAATTAACAGAACACAGAGCAGTTTCTCAGAAAGCTTCTTTCCAGTTTTGAACGGAAGATATTTCCTTTTTCACCATAGCCCTCTATGGGCTTCCAAATATCCCTTTGCCAATTCCACAAGAACAGCCATAGCGTAAGGCTCCTTGAAGCGAAAGATGTAACTCTGTAAGATGAATTAACAGAACACAGAGCAGTTTCTCAGAAAGCTTCTTTCCAGTTTTGAGCGGAAGATATTTCCTTTTTCACCATAGCCCTCTATGGGCTTCCAAATATCACTTTGCTAATTCCACAGGAAAAGCCTTAGCGAAAGGCTTCTTGAAGGGAAAGATGTAACTCTGTGAGATGAATTAACAGAACACAGAGCAGTTTCTCAGAAAGCTTCTTTCCAGTTTTGAACGGAAGATACTTCCTTTTTCACCCTAGCCCTCTATGGTTTTCCAAATATCCCTATACCAATTCCACAAGAACCGCCTTAGCGAAAGGCTTCTTGAAGAGAAAGATGTAACTTTGTGAGATGAATTAACAGAACACAGAGCAGTTTCTCAGAAAGCTTCTTTCCAGTTTTGAACGGAAGATATTTTATTTTTCACCATAGCCCTCTAAGGGCTTCCAAATATCACTTTGCCAATTCCACAAGAACAGCCTTAGCGAAAGGCTTCTTGAAGGGAAAGATGTAACTTTGTGAGATGAATTAACAGAACACAGAGCAGTTTCTCAGAAAGCTTCTTTCCAGTTTTGAACGGAAGATATTTTCTTTTTCACCCTAGTCCTCTATGGGCTTAGAAATATCACTTTGCCAATTCCTCAAGAACAGCCTTAGCGAAAGGCTTCTTGAAGGGAAAGATGTAACTCTGTGAGTTGAATTAACAGAACACAGAGCACTTTCTCAGAAAGCTTCTTTCCAGTTTTGAACGGAAGATATTTCCTTTTTCACCATAGCCCTCTATGGGCTTCCAAATATCCCTTTGCCAATTCCACAAGAACAGCCTTAGCGAAAGGCTTCTTGAAGGGAAAGATGTAACTCTGTGAGATGAATTAACAGAACACAGAGCAGTTTCTCAGGAAGTTTCTTTCCAGTTTTGAACGGAAGATATTTTGTTTTACACCATAGCCCTCTATGGGCTTAAAAATATCCCTTTACATATTCCACAAAAACAGCCTTAGCGAACGGCTTCTTGAAGGGAAAGATGTAACTATGTGAGATGAATTAACAGAACACAGAGCAGTTTCTCAGAAAGCTTCTTTCCAGTTTTGAACAGAAGATATTTCCTTTTTAACCATAGCCCTCTATGGGCTTCCAAATATCCCTTTGCCAATTCCACAACAACAGCCTTAGCGAAAGGCTTCTTGAAGGGAAAGATGAAATGCTGTGAGATGAATTAACAGAACACAGAGAAGTTTCTCAGAAACTTCTTTCCAGTTTTGAACGGAAGATATTTAGTTTTTCACCATAGCCCTCTATGGGCTTCCAAATATCCCTTTGCCAATTCCACAAGAACAGCCATAGCGTAAGGCTCCTTGAAGCGAAATATGTAACTCTGTAAGATGAATTAACAGAACACAGAGCAGTTTCTCAGAAAGCTTCTTTCCAGTTTTGAGCGGAAGATATTTCCTTTTTCACCATAGCCCTCTATGGGCTTCCAAATATCACTTTGCTAATTCCACAGGAACAGCCTTAGCGAAAGGCTTCTTGAAGGGAAAGATGTAACTCTGTGAGATGAATTAACAGAAGACAGAGCAGTTTCTCAGAAAGCTTCTTTCCAGTTTTGAACGGAAGATATTTCCTTTTTCACCCTAGCCCTCTATGGGCTTCCAAATATCACTTTGCCAATTCCACGAGAACAGCCTTAGCGAAAGGCTTCTTGAATTGAAAGATGTAACTCTGTGAGATGAATTAACAGAACACAGAGCAGTTTCTCAGAAAGCTTCCTTCCAGTTTTGAACGGAAGATATTTCCTTTTTCACCATAGACCTCTATGGGCTTCCAAATATCCCTTTGCCAATTCCACAAGAACAGCCTTAGCGAAAGGCTTCTTGAAGGGAAAGATGTAACACTGTGAGATAAATTAACAGAAGACAGAGCAGTTTCTCAGAAAGCTTCTTTCCAGTTTTGAACCGTAGATATTTCGTTTTACACCATAGCCCTCTTTGGGCTTCCAAAGAAACCTTTGCCAATTCCACAAGAACAGCCTTAGCGAAAGGCTTCTTGAATTGGAAGATGTAACTCTGTGAGATGAATTAACAGAACACAGAGCAGTTTCTCAGAAAGCTTCTTTCCAGTTTTGAACGGAAGATATTTCGTTATACACCGTAGCCCTCTATGGGCTTCAAAATAGCCCTTTGCAAATTCCTCAAGAACAGCCTTAGCGAAACGCTTCTTGAAGGGAAAGATGTAACTCTGTGAGATGAATTAACAGAACACAGAGCAGTATCTCAGAAATCTTCTTTCCAGTTTTGAACGGAAGATATTTTCTTTTTCACCATAGCTCTCTATGGGCTTCCAAATATCCCTTTGCCAATTCCACAAGAACAGCCTTAGCGAAAGGCTTCTTGAATTGAAAGATGTAACTATGTGAGATGAATTAACAGAACACAGAGCAGTTTCTCAGAAAGCTTCTTTCCAGTTTTGAACGGAAGATATTTCCTTTTTCAAAATAGCCCTGTATGGGCTCCCAAATATCCCTTTGCCAATTCCACAAGAACAGCCTTAGCGAAAGGCTCCTTGAAGCGAAAGATGTAACACTGTAAGATGAATTAACAGAACACAGAGCAGTTTCTCAGAAAGCTTCTTTCCAGTTTTGAACGGAAGATATTTCCTTTTTCACCAAAGCCCTCTATGAGCTTCCAAATATCCCTTTGCCTATTCCACAAGAACAGCCTTATCGAAAGGCTTCTTGAAGGGAAAGATGTAACTCTGTGAGATGAATTAACAGAACACAGAGCAGTTTCTCAGAAAGCTTCTTTCCAGTTTTGAACGGAAGATATTTCCTTTTTCACCATAGCCCTCTATGGGCTTCCAAATATCCCTTTGCCAATTCCACAAGAACAGCCTTAGCTAAAGGCTTCTTGAAGGGAAAGATGTAACTCTGTGAGATGAATTAAGAGAACACAGAGCAGTTTCTCAGAATGCTTCTTTCCAGTTTTGAACGGAAGATATTTCCTTTTTCACCATAGCCCTCTATGGGCTTCCAAATATCACTTTGCCAATTCCACAAGAACAGCCTTAGCGAAAGGCTTCTTGAAGGGAAAAATGTAACACGGTGAGATGAATTAACAGAACTCAGAGCAGATTCTCAGAAAGCTTGTTTCCAGTTTTGAACGGAAGATATTTCGTTTTTCACCGTAGCCCTCTATGGGTGTTCAAATATCACTTTGCCAATTCCACAAGTACAGCCTTAGCGAAAGGCTTCTGAAATGAAAGATGTAACTCTGTGAGTTGAATTAACAGAACACAGAGCAGTTTCTCAGAAAGCTTCTTTCCAGTTTTGAACGGAAGATATTTCCTTTTTCACCATAGCCCTCTATGGGCTTCCAAATATCCCTTTGCCAATTCCACAAGAACAGCCTTAGCGAAAGCCTTCTTGAAGGGAAAGATGTAACTCTGTGAGATGAATTAACAGATCACAGAGCAGTTTCTCAGAAAGCTTCTTTCCAGTTTTGAACGGAAGATATTTCCTTTTTCACCATAGCCCTCTATGGGCTTCCAGATATCACTTTGCTAATTCCACAAGAACAGCCTTAGCGAAAGGCTTCTTGAAGGGAAAGATGTAACTCTGTGAGATGAATTAATAGAACACAGAGCAGTTTCTCAGAAAGCTTCTTTCCAGTTTTGAACGGAAGATATTTTCTTTTTCAACCTAGCCCTCTATGGGCTTCCAAATATCCCTTTGCCAATTCCACAAGAACAGCCTTAGCGAAAGGCTTCTTGAAGGGAAAGATGTACCTCTGTGAGATGAATTAAGAGAACTCAGAGCAGTTTCTCAGAAAGCTTCTTTCCAGTTTTGAACGGAAGATAATTCCTTTTTCACCATAGCCCTCTAGGGGCTTCCAAATATCACTTTGCCAATTCCACAAGAACAGCCTTAGCGAAAGGCTTCTTGAAGGGAAAGATGAAATTCTGTGAGATGAATTAAAAGAACACAGAGCAGTTTCTCTGAAAGCTTCTTTCCAGTTTTGAACGGAAGATATTTCCTTTTTCACCATAGCCCTCTATGGGCTTCCAAATATCACTTTTCCAATTCCACAAGAACAGCCTTAGCGAAAGGCTACTTGAAGGGAAAGATGTAACTCTGTGAGATGAATTAACAGAACACAGAGCAGTTTCTCAGAAAGCTTCATTCCAGTTTTGAACGGAAGATATTTCCTTTGTCACCCTAGCCCTCTATGGGCTTCCAAATATCACTTTGCCAATTCCTCAAGAACAGCCTTAGCGAAAGGCTTCTTGAAGGGAAAGATGTAACTCTGTGAGATGAATTAACAGAACACAGAGCACTTTCTCAGAAAGCTTCTTTCCAGTTTTGAGCGGAAGATATTTCCTTTTTCACCATAGCCCTCAATGGGCTTCCAAATATCACTTTGCTAATTCCACAGGAAAAGCCTTAGCGAAAGGCTTCTTGAAGGGAAAGATGTAACTCTGTGAGATGAATTAACAGAACACAGAGCAGTTTCTCAGAAAGCTTCTTTCCAGTTTTGAACGGAAGATACTTCCTTTTTCACCCTAGCCCTCTATGGTTTTCCAAATATCCCTATACCAATTCCACAAGAACCGCCTTAGCGAAAGGCTTCTTGAAGAGAAAGATGTAACTTTGTGAGATGAATTAACAGAACACAGAGCAGTTTCTCAGAAAGCTTCTTTCCAGTTTTGAACGGAAGATATTTTATTTTTCACCATAGCCCTCTAAGGGCTTCCAAATATCACTTTGCCAATTCCACAAGAACAGCCTTAGCGAAAGGCTTCTTGAAGGGAAAGATGTAACTTTGTGAGATGAATTAACAGAACACAGAGCAGTTTCTCAGAAAGCTTCTTTCCAGTTTTGAACGGAAGATATTTTCTTTTTCACCCTAGTCCTCTATGGGCTTAGAAATATCACTTTGCCAATTCCTCAAGAACAGCCTTAGCGAAAGGCTTCTTGAAGGGAAAGATGTAACTCTGTGAGTTGAATTAACAGAACACAGAGCACTTTCTCAGAAAGCTTCTTTCCAGTTTTGAACGGAAGATATTTCCTTTTTCACCATAGCCCTCTATGGGCTTCCAAATATCCCTTTGCCAATTCCACAAGAACAGCCTTAGCGAAAGGCTTCTTGAAGGGAAAGATGTAACTCTGTGAGATGAATTAACAGAACACAGAGCAGTTTCTCAGGAAGTTTCTTTCCAGTTTTGAACGGAAGATATTTTGTTTTACACCATAGCCCTCTATGGGCTTAAAAATATCCCTTTACATATTCCACAAAAACAGCCTTAGCGAACGGCTTCTTGAAGGGAAAGATGTAACTATGTGAGATGAATTAACAGAACACAGAGCAGTTTCTCAGAAAGCTTCTTTCCAGTTTTGAACAGAAGATATTTCCTTTTTAACCATAGCCCTCTATGGGCTTCCAAATATCCCTTTGCCAATTCCACAACAACAGCCTTAGCGAAAGGCTTCTTGAAGGGAAAGATGAAATGCTGTGAGATGAATTAACAGAACACAGAGAAGTTTCTCAGAAACTTCTTTCCAGTTTTGAACGGAAGATATTTAGTTTTTCACCATAGCCCTCTATGGGCTTCCAAATATCCCTTTGCCAATTCCACAAGAACAGCCATAGCGTAAGGCTCCTTGAAGCGAAATATGTAACTCTGTAAGATGAATTAACAGAACACAGAGCAGTTTCTCAGAAAGCTTCTTTCCAGTTTTGAGCGGAAGATATTTCCTTTTTCACCATAGCCCTCTATGGGCTTCCAAATATCACTTTGCTAATTCCACAGGAACAGCCTTAGCGAAAGGCTTCTTGAAGGGAAAGATGTAACTCTGTGAGATGAATTAACAGAAGACAGAGCAGTTTCTCAGAAAGCTTCTTTCCAGTTTTGAACGGAAGATATTTCCTTTTTCACCCTAGCCCTCTATGGGCTTCCAAATATCACTTTGCCAATTCCACGAGAACAGCCTTAGCGAAAGGCTTCTTGAATTGAAAGATGTAACTCTGTGAGATGAATTAACAGAACACAGAGCAGTTTCTCAGAAAGCTTCCTTCCAGTTTTGAACGGAAGATATTTCCTTTTTCACCATAGACCTCTATGGGCTTCCAAATATCCCTTTGCCAATTCCACAAGAACAGCCTTAGCGAAAGGCTTCTTGAAGGGAAAGATGTAACACTGTGAGATAAATTAACAGAAGACAGAGCAGTTTCTCAGAAAGCTTCTTTCCAG
This sequence comes from Chlorocebus sabaeus, assembly GCF_047675955.1. Lineage (NCBI taxonomy): Eukaryota > Metazoa > Chordata > Mammalia > Primates > Cercopithecidae > Chlorocebus > Chlorocebus sabaeus. Next base: position 94,006,226 of record NC_132933.1, on the reverse strand, counting down.
TTTTGAACCGTAGATATTTCGTTTTACACCATAGCCCTCTTTGGGCTTCCAAAGAAACCTTTGCCAATTCCACAAGAACAGCCTTAGCGAAAGGCTTCTTGAATTGGAAGATGTAACTCTGTGAGATGAATTAACAGAACACAGAGCAGTTTCTCAGAAAGCTTCTTTCCAGTTTTGAACGGAAGATATTTCGTTATACACCGTAGCCCTCTATGGGCTTCAAAATAGCCCTTTGCAAATTCCTCAAGAACAGCCTTAGCGAAACGCTTCTTGAAGGGAAAGATGTAACTCTGTGAGATGAATTAACAGAACACAGAGCAGTATCTCAGAAATCTTCTTTCCAGTTTTGAACGGAAGATATTTTCTTTTTCACCATAGCTCTCTATGGGCTTCCAAATATCCCTTTGCCAATTCCACAAGAACAGCCTTAGCGAAAGGCTTCTTGAATTGAAAGATGTAACTATGTGAGATGAATTAACAGAACACAGAGCAGTTTCTCAGAAAGCTTCTTTCCAGTTTTGAACGGAAGATATTTCCTTTTTCAAAATAGCCCTGTATGGGCTCCCAAATATCCCTTTGCCAATTCCACAAGAACAGCCTTAGCGAAAGGCTCCTTGAAGCGAAAGATGTAACACTGTAAGATGAATTAACAGAACACAGAGCAGTTTCTCAGAAAGCTTCTTTCCAGTTTTGAACGGAAGATATTTCCTTTTTCACCAAAGCCCTCTATGAGCTTCCAAATATCCCTTTGCCTATTCCACAAGAACAGCCTTATCGAAAGGCTTCTTGAAGGGAAAGATGTAACTCTGTGAGATGAATTAACAGAACACAGAGCAGTTTCTCAGAAAGCTTCTTTCCAGTTTTGAACGGAAGATATTTCCTTTTTCACCATAGCCCTCTATGGGCTTCCAAATATCCCTTTGCCAATTCCACAAGAACAGCCTTAGCTAAAGGCTTCTTGAAGGGAAAGATGTAACTCTGTGAGATGAATTAAGAGAACACAGAGCAGTTTCTCAGAATGCTTCTTTCCAGTTTTGAACGGAAGATATTTCCTTTTTCACCATAGCCCTCTATGGGCTTCCAAATATCACTTTGCCAATTCCACAAGAACAGCCTTAGCGAAAGGCTTCTTGAAGGGAAAAATGTAACACGGTGAGATGAATTAACAGAACTCAGAGCAGATTCTCAGAAAGCTTGTTTCCAGTTTTGAACGGAAGATATTTCGTTTTTCACCGTAGCCCTCTATGGGTGTTCAAATATCACTTTGCCAATTCCACAAGTACAGCCTTAGCGAAAGGCTTCTGAAATGAAAGATGTAACTCTGTGAGTTGAATTAACAGAACACAGAGCAGTTTCTCAGAAAGCTTCTTTCCAGTTTTGAACGGAAGATATTTCCTTTTTCACCATAGCCCTCTATGGGCTTCCAAATATCCCTTTGCCAATTCCACAAGAACAGCCTTAGCGAAAGCCTTCTTGAAGGGAAAGATGTAACTCTGTGAGATGAATTAACAGATCACAGAGCAGTTTCTCAGAAAGCTTCTTTCCAGTTTTGAACGGAAGATATTTCCTTTTTCACCATAGCCCTCTATGGGCTTCCAGATATCACTTTGCTAATTCCACAAGAACAGCCTTAGCGAAAGGCTTCTTGAAGGGAAAGATGTAACTCTGTGAGATGAATTAATAGAACACAGAGCAGTTTCTCAGAAAGCTTCTTTCCAGTTTTGAACGGAAGATATTTTCTTTTTCAACCTAGCCCTCTATGGGCTTCCAAATATCCCTTTGCCAATTCCACAAGAACAGCCTTAGCGAAAGGCTTCTTGAAGGGAAAGATGTACCTCTGTGAGATGAATTAAGAGAACTCAGAGCAGTTTCTCAGAAAGCTTCTTTCCAGTTTTGAACGGAAGATAATTCCTTTTTCACCATAGCCCTCTAGGGGCTTCCAAATATCACTTTGCCAATTCCACAAGAACAGCCTTAGCGAAAGGCTTCTTGAAGGGAAAGATGAAATTCTGTGAGATGAATTAAAAGAACACAGAGCAGTTTCTCTGAAAGCTTCTTTCCAGTTTTGAACGGAAGATATTTCCTTTTTCACCATAGCCCTCTATGGGCTTCCAAATATCACTTTTCCAATTCCACAAGAACAGCCTTAGCGAAAGGCTACTTGAAGGGAAAGATGTAACTCTGTGAGATGAATTAACAGAACACAGAGCAGTTTCTCAGAAAGCTTCATTCCAGTTTTGAACGGAAGATATTTCCTTTGTCACCCTAGCCCTCTATGGGCTTCCAAATATCACTTTGCCAATTCCTCAAGAACAGCCTTAGCGAAAGGCTTCTTGAAGGGAAAGATGTAACTCTGTGAGATGAATTAACAGAACACAGAGCACTTTCTCAGAAAGCTTCTTTCCAGTTTTGAGCGGAAGATATTTCCTTTTTCACCATAGCCCTCAATGGGCTTCCAAATATCACTTTGCTAATTCCACAGGAACAGCCTTAGCGAAAGGCTTCTTGAAGGGAAAGATGTAACTCTGTGAGATGAATTAACAGAACACAGAGCAGTTTCTCAGAAAGCTTCTTTCCAGTTTTGAACGGAAGATATTTCCTTTTTCACCATAGCCCTCTATGGGCTTCCAAATATCCCTTTGCCAATTCCACAAGAACAGCCTTAGCTAAAGGCTTCTTGAAGGGAAAGATGTAACTCTGTGAGATGAATTAAGAGAACACAGAGCAGTTTCTCAGAATGCTTCTTTCCAGTTTTGAACGGAAGATATTTCCTTTTTCACCATAGCCCTCTATGGGCTTCCAAATATCACTTTGCCAATTCCACAAGAACAGCCTTAGCGAAAGGCTTCTTGAAGGGAAAAATGTAACACGGTGAGATGAATTAACAGAACTCAGAGCAGATTCTCAGAAAGCTTGTTTCCAGTTTTGAACGGAAGATATTTCGTTTTTCACCATAGCCCTCTATGGGTGTTCAAATATCACTTTGCCAATTCCACAAGTACAGCCTTAGCGAAAGGCTTCTGAAATGAAAGATGTAACTCTGTGAGTTGAATTAACAGAACACAGAGCAGTTTCTCAGAAAGCTTCTTTCCAGTTTTGAACGGAAGATATTTCCTTTTTCACCATAGCCCTCTATGGGCTTCCAAATATCCCTTTGCCAATTCCACAAGAACAGCCTTAGCGAAAGGCTTCTTGAAGGGAAAGATGTAACTCTGTGAGATGAATTAACAGAACACAGAGCAGTTTCTCAGAAAGCTTCTTTCCAGTTTTGAACGGAAGATATTTCCTTTTTCACCCTAGCCCTCTATGGGCTTCCAAATATCACTTTGCGAATTCCACAAGAACAGCCTTAGCGAAAGGCTTCTTGAAGGGAAAGATGTAACTCTGTGAGATGAATTAACAGACCACAGAGCACTTTCTCAGAAAGCTTCTTTCCAGTTTTGAACGGAAGTTTTTTCCTTTTTCACCATAGCCCTCTATGGGCTTCCAAATATCCCTTTGCCAATTCCACAAGAACAGCCTTAGCGAAAGGCTTCTTGAAGGGAAAGATGTACCTCTGTGAGATGAATTAAGAGAACTCAGAGCAGTTTCTCAGAAAGCTTCTTTCCAGTTTTGAACGGAAGATAATTCCTTTTTCACCATAGCCCTCTAGGGGCTTCCAAATATCACTTTGCCAATTCCACAAGAACAGCCTTAGCGAAAGGCTTCTTGAAGGGAAAGATGAAATTCTGTGTGGTGAATTAAAAGAACACAGAGCAGTTTCTCAGAAAGCTTCTTTCCAGTTTTGAACGGAAGATATTTCCTTTTTCACCATAGCCCTCTATGGGCTTCCAAATATCACTTTGCCAATTCCACAAGAACAGCCTTAGCGAAAGGCTTCTTGAAGGGAAAGATGTAACTCTGTGAGATGAATTAACAGAACACAGAGCAGTTTCTCAAAAAGCTTCTTTCCAGTTTTGAACGGAAGATATTTCCTTTTTCACCATAGCCCTCTATGGGCTTCCAAATATCACTTTTCCAATTCCACAAGAACAGCCTTAGCGAAAGGCTACTTGAAGGGAAAGATGTAACTCTGTGAGATGAATTAACAGAACACAGAGCAGTTTCTCAGAAAGCTTCATTCCAGTTTTGAACGGAAGATATTTCCTTTGTCACCCTAGCCCTCTATGGGCTTCCAAATATCACTTTGCCAATTCCTCAAGAACAGCCTTAGTGAAAGGCTTCTTAAAGGGAAAGATGTAACTCTGTGAGATGAATTAACAGAACACAGAGCACTTTCTCAGAAAGCTTCTTTCCAGTTTTGAGCGGAAGATATTTCCTTTTTCACCATAGCCCTCAATGGGCTTCCAAATATCACTTTGCTAATTCCACAGGAACAGCCTTAGCGAAAGGCTTCTTGAAGGGAAAGATGTAACTCTGTGAGATGAATTAACAGAACACAGAGCAGTTTCTCAGAAAGCTTCTTTCCAGTTTTGAACGGAAGATACTTCCTTTTTCACCCTAGCCCTCTATGGTTTTCCAAATATCCCTATACCAATTCCACAAGAACCGCCTTAGCGAAAGGCTTCTTGTAGAGAAAGATGTAACTTTGTGAGATGAATTAACAGAACACAGAGCAGTTTCTCAGAAAGCTTCTTTCCAGTTTTGAACGGAAGATATTTTATTTTTCACCATAGCCCTCTATGGGCTTCCAAATATCACTTTGCCAATTCCACAAGAACAGCCTTAGCGAAAGGCTTCTTGAAGGGAAAGATGTAACTCTGTGAGATGAATTAACAGAACACAGTTTCTCAGAAAGCTTCTTTCCAGTTTTGAACGGAAGATATTTCCTTTTTCGCCATAGCCCTCTATGGGCTTCCAAATATCCCTTTGCCTATTCCACAAGAACAGCCTTAGCAAAAGGTTTCTTGATGGGAAAGATGTAACTCGGTGAGATGAATTAACAGATCACAGAGCAGTTTCTCAGAAAGCTTCTTTCCAGTTTTGAACGGAAGGTATTTCCTTTTTCACCATAGCCCTCTATGGGCTTCCAGATATCACTTTGCTAATTCCACAAGAACAGCCTTAGCGAAAGGCTTCTTGAAGGGAAAGATGTAACTCTGTGAGATGAATTAATAGAACACAGAGCAGTTTCTCAGAAAGCTTCTTTCCAGTTTTGAACGGAAGATATTTTCTTTTTCAACCTAGCCCTCTATGGGCTTCCAAATATCACTTTGCCAATTCCTCAAGAACAGCCTTAGCGAAAGGCTTCTTGAAGGGAAAGATGTAACTCTGTGAGTTGAATTAACAGAACACAGAGCACTTTCTCAGAAAGCTTCTTTCCAGTTTTGAACGGAAGATATTTCCTTTTTCACCATAGCCCTCTATGGGCTTCCAAATATCCCTTTGCCAATTCCACAAGAACAGCCTTAGCGAAAGGCTTCTTGAAGGGAAAAATGTAACACGGTGAGATGAATTAACAGAACTCAGAGCAGATTCTCAGAAAGCTTGTTTCCAGTTTTGAACGGAAGATATTTCGTTTTTCACCGTAGCCCTCTATGGGTGTTCAAATATCACTTTGCCAATTCCACAAGTACAGCCTTAGCGAAAGGCTTCTGAAATGAAAGATGTAACTCTGTGAGTTGAATTAACAGAACACAGAGCAGTTTCTCAGAAAGCTTCTTTCCAGTTTTGAACGGAAGATATTTCCTTTTTCACCATAGCCCTCTATGGGCTTCCAAATATCCCTTTGCCAATTCCACAAGAACAGCCTTAGCGAAAGGCTTCTTGAAGGGAAAGATGTAACTCTGTGAGATGAATTAACAGAACACAGAGCAGTTTCTCAGAAAGCTTCTTTCCAGTTTTGAACGGAAGATATTTCCTTTTTCACCCTAGCCCTCTATGGGCTTCCAAATATCACTTTGCGAATTCCACAAGAACAGCCTTAGCGAAAGGCTTCTTGAAGGGAAAGATGTAACTCTGTGAGATGAATTAACAGACCACAGAGCACTTTCTCAGAAAGCTTCTTTCCAGTTTTGAACGGAAGTTATTTCCTTTTTCACCATAGCCCTCTATGGGCTTCCAAATATCCCTTTGCCAATTCCACAAGAACAGCCTTAGCGAAAGGCTTCTTGAAGGGAAAGATGTACCTCTGTGAGATGAATTAAGAGAACTCAGAGCAGTTTCTCAGAAAGCTTCTTTCCAGTTTTGAACGGAAGATAATTCCTTTTTCACCATAGCCCTCTAGGGGCTTCCAAATATCACTTTGCCAATTCCACAAGAACAGCCTTAGCGAAAGGCTTCTTGAAGGGAAAGATGAAATTCTGTGAGATGAATTAAAAGAACACAGAGCAGTTTCTCAGAAAGCTTCTTTCCAGTTTTGAACGGAAGATATTTCCTTTTTCACCATAGCCCTCTATGGGCTTCCAAATATCACTTTGCCAATTCCACAAGAACAGCCTTAGCGAAAGGCTTCTTGAAGGGAAAGATGTAACTCTGTGAGATGAATTAACAGAACACAGAGCAGTTTCTCAAAAAGCTTCTTTCCAGTTTTGAACGGAAGATATTTCCTTTTTCACCATAGCCCTCTATGGGCTTCCAAATATCACTTTTCCAATTCCACAAGAACAGCCTTAGCGAAAGGCTACTTGAAGGGAAAGATGTAACTCTGTGAGATGAATTAACAGAACACAGAGCAGTTTCTCAGAAAGCTTCATTCCAGTTTTGAACGGAAGATATTTCCTTTGTCACCCTAGCCCTCTATGGGCTTCCAAATATCACTTTGCCAATTCCTCAAGAACAGCCTTAGCGAAAGGCTTCTTGAAGGGAAAGATGTAACTCTGTGAGATGAATTAACAGAACACAGAGCACTTTCTCAGAAAGCTTCTTTCCAGTTTTGAGCGGAAGATATTTCCTTTTTCACCATAGCCCTCAATGGGCTTCCAAATATCACTTTGCTAATTCCACAGGAACAGCCTTAGCGAAAGGCTTCTTGAAGGGAAAGATGTAACTCTGTGAGATGAATTAACAGAACACAGAGCAGTTTCTCAGAAAGCTTCTTTCCAGTTTTGAACGGAAGATACTTCCTTTTTCACCCTAGCCCTCTATGGTTTTCCAAATATCCCTATACCAATTCCACAAGAACCGCCTTAGCGAAAGGCTTCTTGAAGAGAAAGATGTAACTTTGTGAGATGAATTAACAGAACACAGAGCAGTTTCTCAGAAAGCTTCTTTCCAGTTTTGAACGGAAGATATTTTATTTTTCACCATAGCCCTCTATGGGCTTCCAAATATCACTTTGCCAATTCCACAAGAACAGCCTTAGCGAAAGGCTTCTTGAAGGGAAAGATGTAACTCTGTGAGATGAATTAACAGAACACAGAGCAGTTTCTCAGAAAGCTTCTTTCCAGTTTTGAACGGAAGATATTTCCTTTTTCGCCATAGCCCTCTATGGGCTTCCAAATATCCCTTTGCCTATTCCACAAGAACAGCCTTAACAAAAGGTTTCTTGAAGGGAAAGATGTAACTCGGTGAGATGAATTAACAGATCACAGAGCAGTTTCTCAGAAAGCTTCTTTCCAGTTTTGAACGGAAGATATTTCCTTTTTCACCATAGCCCTCTATGGGCTTCCAGATATCACTTTGCTAATTCCACAAGAACAGCCTTAGCGAAAGGCTTCTTGAAGGGAAAGATGTAACTCTGTGAGATGAATTAATAGAACACAGAGCAGTTTCTCAGAAAGCTTCTTTCCAGTTTTGAACGGAAGATATTTTCTTTTTCAACCTAGCCCTCTATGGGCTTCCAAATATCACTTTGCCAATTCCTCAAGAACAGCCTTAGCGAAAGGCTTCTTGAAGGGAAAGATGTAACTCTGTGAGTTGAATTAACAGAACACAGAGCACTTTCTCAGAAAGCTTCTTTCCAGTTTTGAACGGAAGATATTTCCTTTTTCACCATAGCCCTCTATGGGCTTCCAAATATCCCTTTGCCAATTCCACAAGAACAGCCTTAGCGAAAGGCTTCTTGAAGGGAAAGATGTAACTCTGTGAGATGGATTGACATAACACAGAGCAGTTTCTCAGAAAGCTTCTTTCCAGTTTTGAACGTAAGATATTTCGTTTTACACCATAGCCCTCTATGGGCTTAAAAATATCCCTTTGCATATTCCACAAAAACAGCCTTAGCGAACGGCTTCTTGAAGGGAAAGATGTAACTCTGTGAGATGAATTAACAGAACACAGAGCAGTTTCTCAGAAAGCTTCTTTCCAGTTTTGAACGGAAGATATTTCCTTTTTCACCATAGCCCTCTATGGGCTTCCAAATATCCCTTTGCCAATTCCACAAGAACAGCCATAGCGTAAGGCTCCTTGAAGCGAAAGATGTAACTCTGTAAGATGAATTAACAGAACACAGAGCAGTTTCTCAGAAAGCTTCTTTCCAGTTTTGAGCGGAAGATATTTCCTTTTTCTCCATAGCCCTCTATGGGCTTCCAAATATCACTTTGCTAATTCCACAGGAACAGCCTTAGCGAAAGGCTTCTTGAAGGGAAAGATGTAACTCTGTGAGATGAATTAACAGAACACAGAGCAGTTTCTCAGAAAGCTTCTTTCCAGTTTTGAACGGAAGATACTTCCTTTTTCACCCTAGCCCTCTATGGTTTTCCAAATATCCCTATACCAATTCCACAAGAACCGCCTTAGCGAAAGGCTTCTTGAAGAGAAAGATGTAACTTTGTGAGATGAATTAACAGAACACAGAGCAGTTTCTCAGAAAGCTTCTTTCCAGTTTTGAACGGAAGATATTTTATTTTTCACCATAGCCCTCTAAGGGCTTCCAAATATCACTTTGCCAATTCCACAAGAACAGCCTTAGCGAAAGGCTTCTTGAAGGGAAAGATGTAACTCTGTGAGATGAATTAACAGAACACAGAGCAGTTTCTCAGAAAGCTTCTTTCCAGTTTTGAACGGAAGATATTTTCTTTTTCACCCTAGCCCTCTATGGGCTTCCAAATATCACTTTGCCAATTCCTCAAGAACAGCCTTAGAGAAAGGCTTCTTGAAGGGAAAGATGTAACTCTGTGAGTTGAATTAACAGAACACAGAGCACTTTCTCAGAAAGTTTCTTTCCAGTTTTGAACGGAAGATATTTCCTTTTTCACCATAGCCCTCTATGGGCTTCCAAATATCCCTTTGCCAATTCCACAAGAACAGCCTTAGCGAAAGGCTTCTTGAAGGGAAAGATGTAACTCTGTGAGATGAATTAACATAACACAGAGCAGTTTCTCAGAAAGCTTCTTTCCAGTTTTGAACGGAAGATATTTCGTTTTACACCATAGCCCTCTATGGGCTTAAAAATATCCCTTTACATATTCCACAAAAACAGCCTTAGCGAACGGCTTCTTGAAGGGAAAGATGTAACTATGTGAGATGAATTAACAGAACACAGAGCAGTTTCTCAGAAAGCTTCTTTCCAGTTTTGAACGGAAGATATTTCCTTTTTAACCATAGCCCTCTATGGGCTTCCAAATATCCGTTTGCCAATTCCACAACAACAGCCTTAGCGAAAGGCTTCTTGAAGGGAAAGATGAAATGCTGTGAGATGAATTAACAGAACACAGAGAAGTTTCTCAGAAACTTCTTTCCAGTTTTGAACGGAAGATATTTAGTTTTTCACCATAGCCCTCTATGGGCTTCCAAATATCCCTTTGCCAATTCCACAAGAACAGCCATAGCGTAAGGCTCCTTGAAGCGAAATATGTAACTCTGTAAGATGAATTAACAGAACACAGAGCAGTTTCTCAGAAAGCTTCTTTCCAGTTTTGAGCGGAAGATATTTCCTTTTTCACCATAGCCCTCTATGGGCTTCCAAATATCACTTTGCTAATTCCACAGGAACAGCCTTAGCGAAAGGCTTCTTGAAGGGAAAGATGTAACTCTGTGAGATGAATTAACAGAAGACAGAGCAGTTTCTCAGAAAGCTTCTTTCCAGTTTTGAACGGAAGATATTTCCTTTTTCACCCTAGCCCTCTATGGGCTTCCAAATATCACTTTGCCAATTCCACGAGAACAGCCTTAGCGAAAGGCTTCTTGAATTGAAAGATGTAACTCTGTGAGATGAATTAACAGAACACAGAGCAGTTTCTCAGAAAGCTTCCTTCCAGTTTTGAACGGAAGATATTTCCTTTTTCACCATAGACCTCTATGGGCTTCCAAATATCCCTTTGCCAATTCCACAAGAACAGCCTTAGCGAAAGGCTTCTTGAAGGGAAAGATGTAACACTGTGAGATAAATTAACAGAAGACAGAGCAGTTTCTCAGAAAGCTTCTTTCCAGTTTTGAACCGTAGATATTTCGTTTTACACCATAGCCCTCTTTGGGCTTCCAAAGAAACCTTTGCCAATTCCACAAGAACGGCCTTAGCGAAAGGCTTCTGGAATTGGAAGATGTAACTCTGTGAGATGAATTAACAGAACACAGAGCAGTTTCTCAGAAAGCTTCTTTCCAGTTTTGAACGGAAGATATTTCGTTTTACCCCGTAGCCCACTATGGGCTTCAAAATATCCCTTTGCAAATTCCTCAAGAACAGCCTTAGCGAAACGCTTCTTGAAGGGAAAGATGTAACTCTGTGAGATGAATTAACAGAACACAGAGCAGTATCTCAGAAATCTTCTTTCCAGTTTTGAACGGAAGATATTTTCTTTTTCAGCATAGCTCTCTATGGGCTTCCAAATATCCCTTTGCCAATTCCACAAGAACAGCCTTAGCGAAAGGCTTCTTGAATTGAAAGATGTAACTATGTGAGATGAATTAACAGAACACAGAGCAGTTTCTCAGAAAGCTTCTTTCCAGTTTTGAACGGAAGATATTTCCTTTTTCACCATAGCCCTCTATGGGCTCCCAAATATCCCTTTGCCAATTCCACAAGAACAGCCTTAGCGAAAGGCTCCTTGAAGCGAAAGATGTAACACTGTAAGATGAATTAACAGAACACAGAGCAGTTTCTCAGAAAGCTTCTTTCCAGTTTTGAACGGAAGATATTTCCTTTTTCACCATAGCCCTCTATGAGCTTCCAAATATCCCTTTGCCTATTCCACAAGAACAGCCTTATCGAAAGGCTTCTTGAAGGGAAAGATGTAACTCTGTGAGATGAATTAACAGAACACAGAGCAGTTTCTCAGAAAGCTTCTTTCCAGTTTTGAACGGAAGATATTTCCTTTTTCACCATAGCCCTCTATGGGCTTCCAAATATCCCTTTGCCAATTCCACAAGAACAGCCTTAGCTAAAGGCTTCTTGAAGGGAAAGATGTAACTCTGTGAGATGAATTAAGAGAACACAGAGCAGTTTCTCAGAATGCTTCTTTCCAGTTTTGAACGGAAGATATTTCCTTTTTCACCATAGCCCTCTATGGGCTTCCAAATATCATTTTGCCAATTCCACAAGAACAGCCTTAGCGAAAGGCATCTTGAAGGGAAAGATGTAACTCTGTGAGATGAATTAACAGAACACAGAGCAGTTTCTCAGAAAGCTTCTTTCCAGTTTTGAACGGAAGATATTTCCTTTTTCGCCATAGCCCTCTATGGGCTTCCAAATATCCCTTTGCCTATTCCACAAGAACAGCCTTAGCAAACGGTTTCTTGAAGGGAAAGATGTAACTCGGTGAGATGAATTAACAGATCACAGAGCAGTTTCTCAGAAAGCTTCTTTCCAGTTTTGAACGGAAGATATTTCCTTTTTCACCATAGCCCTCTATGGGCTTCCAGATATCACTTTGCTAATTCCACAAGAACAGCCTTAGCGAAAGGCTTCTTGAAGGGAAAGATGTAACTCTGTGAGATGAATTAATAGAACACAGAGCAGTTTCTCAGAAAGCTTCTTTCCAGTTTTGAACGGAAGATATTTTCTTTTTCAACCTAGCCCTCTATGGGCTTCCAAATATCACTTTGCCAATTCCTCAAGAACAGCCTTAGCGAAAGGCTTCTTGAAGGGAAAGATGTAACTCTGTGAGTTGAATTAACAGAACACAGAGCACTTTCTCAGAAAGCTTCTTTCCAGTTTTGAACGGAAGATATTTCCTTTTTCACCATAGCCCTCTATGGGCTTCCAAATATCCCTTTGCCAATTCCACAAGAACAGCCATAGCGTAAGGCTCCTTGAAGCGAAAGATGTAACTCTGTAAGATGAATTAACAGAACACAGAGCAGT